>NC_134137.1:368397500-369647500 GCF_033958435.1 Carettochelys insculpta | reverse complement strand
GGGGTTGGGTTACAGGCAGGGCAGGGCAGGGCAGGGCAGGGTGCCTCCTGCTCCAGCTGCTGGACATGTGAAGCAGCC
This sequence comes from Carettochelys insculpta, assembly GCF_033958435.1. Classification (NCBI taxonomy): domain Eukaryota; kingdom Metazoa; phylum Chordata; order Testudines; family Carettochelyidae; genus Carettochelys; species Carettochelys insculpta. The sequence continues at coordinate 369,647,422 of NC_134137.1, read as the reverse complement.
ATGGCACCTCTGCTGCCCCCTCAACTCGTGGCATGGCTTGGTCCCGAGTAGCTCCAGCCATGCCTGACTCTCTCTGCCCCCAGTGTTGCAGTTCACAAGGTAGAAGCTGCCTGCTAAGAAGCCCCTGAGCCAGCCAGCAGCGTGGGGGTAAGTGGCAAGGTGGGTACAAGAGAGTAGGGTACCCCTGGACTCAACTCACATTAATATAAAAATACTTAAGTCGAGTCTGTGCAAAGAGGAGGTCTGCTGTACTGGCCACTGGATGAACAGTATCGGAGGGGTAGCCGTGTTAGTCTGGATCTGTAACAGCAACGAAGGGTCCTGTGGCACCTTATAGACTAACAGAAAAGTTTTGAGCATGAGTTTTCGTGAGCACAGACTCACTTCATCAGATGCTGGTCTTGGAAATCTGCAGGGCCAGGTATAAATAAGCCAGAGCAAGGGTGGGGATAACAAGGTTAGCCCAGTCAGCAAGGCTGAGGCTTACTACTAGCAGTTGATCTGGAGGTGTGAACACCGAGGGAGGGGAAGCTGCTTTTGTATTTAGCCAGCCATTCACAGTCTTTGTTTAAGCCAGAGCTGAGGGCGTCGAATTTGCAGATGAATTGTAGCTCAGAAATTTCTCTTTGGAGTCTGGTCCTGAAATTTCTTTGCTGTAGGATAGCTACTTTTAAGTCTGCTACTGTGTGGCCTGGGAGATTGAAGTGCTCTCCTATGGGTTTTTGTATATTGCCATTTCTGATATCTGATTTGTGTGTGTTTATTCTTTTACGTAGAGACTGTCCAGTTTGTCCGATGTATATAGCAGAGGGGCATTGCTGGCACATGATGGCATAAATTATATTGGTAGATGTGCAGCTGAATGAACCCACGATGGTGTGGCTGATCTGGTTAGGTCCTGTAATGGTGTTGCTGGTGTAGATATGTGGGCAGAGCTGGCAACGAGGTTTGTTGCATGGGTGGGTCCCTGAGTTAGAGTGACTGTGGTCCGGTGTATAGTTGCTGGTTAGGATTTGCTTCAGGTTGGCAGGTTGTCTGTGGCTTAAACAAAGACTGTGAATGGCTGGCTAAATACAGAAGCAGCTTCCCCTCCCTCAGCCATTTAATTCCTGGCCAATGGGATGTGTAGATACTCTAATGTCAACAGCATATTTATTTTCTCACTGCCAGAAAATATGTAACACAGGACTAGTCGTGCACCCTTTCTGAAGTGAATCTTTAGTCCAAGATCTGTGGTACAAATGTATGATGCCTGCTGTACTGGAATATATATACTTCTCTCCCATTTTAAAAACAAATGGGATACTCATGAAATGATTTAGGATGGATGGCAATGGAGACACGGCTCCTGTTTTGTACTACATGTAGGAGTTGTGCATATTTCCCAATATGTCTTGAGTCAAATACACTTGGAAGCAGTGTTCCCTCTAATTTTTTTTCCATCCAGGGGTGGAATACATTTTGTTAGGGGCACCTAGGAATGTGGGGATGTGCACCACCGAAAGAAATAAATGGTGCCTACTGTGGGTGGCTGAGGGCAATCTGCTAATCAGCTGGGTGACACCTGCATCTCTCCTAAGTGGTTTCCCTCATGCTCAGCTTCCAGGGAACACTGCTTGGAAATATCACTTTGAGTTGAAAGTCTTCCCGCTTTTTCATTGGTGCTTCCGCAGAGACTGCCAACATGTGCCAATCAATGTCCATTTGTGGTGGCAGGTTTGTGGTAAGTGGCCACCTGTCTTCCAAGGACCTGACTTAAGTCTAGTAATTCATCTCATGTAGGCCTCTGAACAGCTGGCAGATGAGAACCCCTTTCTAATGCTTTTGACATAGGTGACATCTGAACTGGTGACTTAGGGTGACTTACACAGCAAATTTATTTCAGAATAACAGCCGCTATTCCAAATAAATTTGTGAGCATCTAAACAGCAAAACTGCTATTTCAAAATAATTTTGAAATACTGGATGACTTACTTCAAATTATGTAAACCTCATTCTATGAAGGATAATGACTATATATATATTTCAGAATAGGGGTAGTGTAGACAGGAAATAGAGGTTATGTCAAAATAAACTATAGTGCTTCCAGGGGCTCTAATCTGAAATAGGCTTTACTGTGTGAGCATGTTCTTTTTCAAAATAGCTGAGTGTTATTTGGATACACATTTTGGCTGCATTTACACAAGCAAGTTCTTTTGAAAGATTTTTCAAAAGAAGGGAGCTCTTTTGAAAGATCCCGTGGGGCGTCTACTTACAAAAAGAGTTCTTTTGAAAGTAAATCAAAAGAATGTGGCATGCCTTTCAAAATCACTCTTCCTTTCCTGTTTCAGGGAGAGTGCCCCCTTTCGAAAGCTGCTTCTGAAAGAATACGTTTGATGCACTGCAGTCCCTTTTTTTCAAAATATCAGTCCTCATTGGGCCTGATTTTTTGATCCCTGGACCATTCTTTTGAAATAGAGGGCCTGTGTGGACGTTCTCTTTCAAAAGATGTTCTTTCAGAAGAGATCTTCCAGAACGGCATCTTTTGAAAGATCTCTGTAGTGTAGATGTAGCCTTTGTGTATAGATGCGCTATTTCAGAATAAACTATTCTGGAAAATTTCTTCCAGAATAGCTTATTCTGAAATAACTGTGCTGTGTAGACATAGCCTTAGAGATAAAGGCTATGTCTACACTAGCCAGCTACTTCGAAGTAGCCGGCAGAACGTCGAAATAGCACGCTTCGCATCTACACGTGCCGTGTGCTATTTCGATGTTCAAATTGAAGTTAAGTGGCGAGACATTGAAATTGCTATTCCCATCAGAAGATGGGAATAGCGCCCTACTTCAACATTGAACGTCGAAGTAGGGTGTGTATAAACCATCCACGTCCCACTGATTCAAAATAGCGGGGTCCTCCATGGTGGCAATCAGCTGAGGGGTTGAGACGCTCTGTCCAGCCCCTGCGGGGCTCTATGATCTCTGCACTCAGTGGCTCTTAAAGCCGCAGGGACCCGGAAACTCCGTAGCAGGAAGCTGGCAGCATGCGCGCAGCAGCCCTGCCACAAGGTGTCCCTGCACAGCCAGAGGGACACCATCATGGTGGCCAGCCAGCCTCAGGAGCACCCCCAGAGCTCCCCCTCTGGGCCATCCCAGGGATCCCAGGCCTCCAGCCAGCAGGGTAGGAAGTGGGGCCCCTCCTGGACTGACACTGAACTCCGAGACCTGCTGGGGCTCTGGTGGGAGGAGGAGGTGCTGCACGTCATGGGGAGCAAGCGGCGGAATGTGGAGGCGTTTGCCCGGCTGGCCAAGGGCCTGGCTGCCCGGGGTCATCCTGCCTGCACTCCAGACCACGTCAGGAGTAAAGTCAAGGAGTTGAGGCAGGGTTACGCCCAGGCCTGGGACTCAGCCAGCCAGTCTGGAGCTGTCCCCACCACTTGTCTCTATTACCAGGAGCTCAGGGCTATCCTGGGCCCCCAGGGCACCTTCTCCCCCGCAGCCACCCTTGACACCATGGCCAACGAGCCCCAGCCAGCCTCAGAGACAGGGTCAGGTCCAGAGGCCAGCCCTGCCCCCCCACGGCTAGAGCTGGGACCCTCAACCCCAGTCACCGAGTGGTCCAGCGAGGAGGGGGAGCTGGTGCTGGATGTCCCGTCCCGCAGCTCCAGCCGGGTGTCCGCTGCATGGGCATCTCCGGAGCCTGGCAGTGCACCGTCAGGTATGTACCCCACAGGGCACACACCCGCTGAGCATGGGGCGGGGGCACCAATTGACCGGGGGCCCCACACATCCCCACAACACGCCAGCCTGACATGGCCAATGCAATTCACAGCACAGGGATGGTGCCACAGCCACCAGAGCCCAGCAGCACCTCCTCCCATGGACAGTGCTGTGCCCCATCCCTGGTGGGAGGGGAGAGGGGTGGACCACTGGAGGGGGCCACCCAAAGGATCACTGCACGCACCAATGGGGGATGGGGGATGGGCCACGGGTCAAGGCTGGGTACTCACAGCCTCCCTTCCCACTTCCCCCTATTTCTGCAGCCATACCATCCGTGGTCCCCGACAGCCCTCCCAGGCCACCGGAGCACCACCTCCCGGGGTCACCACCAGCCCCAATATGGGCCCACCCCCGCCGAGGACACTGCCGCACCACCACCACCTATGACCCGGAGGTGGCTGCGGCCCTCCGGTGCCAGGCGGACCTCATGGAATGGAGGCTCCAATTCGAGGAGCGGGAGGCCACCTGGCGCTGGGAGGCCTGGCAGGAATTCATGGCCACATTCACCTGGGTGGCTAATATGTTTGAGGAGCTGGTGCCCCGTCTGCCTCCTCCCCGATGTCGTCCGTGCTGCCCTCTTGCCTCCCTGCCTGCTGCTGTCCCACCTGATGTCCCGCCTGATGTCCCTCCTGCTGTCCCACCTGATGTCCCGCCTGCTGCCCCACCCACCAGCTCCTCAAAGCAAGAACCACCCAGGGCTGAGGACCCGCCTCAGCCATACCTCCCCATGCTCCCGGCCCCCAGCTGGCCCACTGAGGACCCCAGCTGACAGGGGAACCGGCCAGATGAAAGCGGCGGGGCTCATGCCCGTCCACCCTTGCCCCAGAATGATGGGCCGATGTGGCGTGCCCAAGTCTCCTCTCTGTACATAGTTGTCCCCACCCCTGTATATAGTTATTTATAGTTGACCACCCTGTAATAGTTTTTAGAGATGTCCCCAGTTGTATATTCATTATTATTTTCATTGAATCTGTTTTATGTTTGCTAAATATTATTTGTATGATGAAAAGAGGTGACATTTTTGTTGTAGTAAATAATGATAGTTTTATTTTTTCAAAAACCTGTGTCCTGTGTGCTTTTGGTGAGGGTGAGGTGTGGGTGCTGGGGCGGGGTGCAGGGATGGCCGGGGGGTCGCTCACTGGACCCCCTGGTCAAAGTAGTCCCTTAGGGCCTCACAGACCTGGACCCCGGCTTGGTGGGCCTGGTGGCTCGGGGCGGCAGCTGGCTGAGGGTAGGCTGTTGCGGCCTCCTGTGCCCAGCCCTGCACGAAGGCCTACCCCTTGCTTTCCACCAGGTTGTGGAGTGTGCAGCAGGCCCCCACGACCTGGGGGATGTTTGGTAGGCCCAGGTCTAGGCATGCCAGGAGGCAACGCCAGCAGCCTTTCAGGCACCTGAAGGCTCGCTCAACCACTTGTCAGGCATGGTTGAGTTGGGCGTTGTAGTGCTTCTGGCTATCAGAGAGGTGGCCTGTATAGGGCCACATAAGCCAGGGCTGGAGGGGGTATGCCGCATCCCCCAGAAGGCAGAGGGGTACGGTGGTGGTATCCCCCAGAGGAATCTCCCTCTGGAGGATGTAGATCCCCACCTGCAGTCAGCAGCATAGTCCCAAATTCCGGAAAATGCGGGTGTCGTGCGTAGAGCTGGGCCAGCCCACGTAGATGTCCTGGAAGCAGCCAAGGCTGTCGACCATGGCCTGCAGGACCACAGAGTGGTAGCCCTTCCTGTTGACGTAGCGGCCACCACTGTGGTCTGGGGCACGGATGGGGATGTGGGTCCCATCAAGGGCTCCAAAGCAGTTGGGGAATCCCATGGCAGCGAATCCCTCGACGGCCATGTCCAGGTCCCCAACTCGGACAACCTTCTTCAGCAGCACGGCATTGAGTGCACGCACCACCTGTGGGGAGGGAACATAGGTGCATGTGAAGGTTTGCAGAGTGTGACTCCCCTCACCCAGGCCCCTCTCACCCAGGCCCCCCTCCCCAGCAGGGGGTTCAGCCCCAGGCCTCCTTCCCTCCATGAGGACAGCCCCAACTGTGGCCTTTCCCACTGCAAACTGCTGTCCCATGGAGTGATAGCTGTCCGGAGTGGCCAGCCTCCAGACAGCTATTGCGACCCTCTTCTTGACTGGGAGGGCACGCCGCATCTGGGTGTTGTGATGCCTGAGTGCGGGGGTGAGCCACTGGCAGAGCTCCATGAAGGTCTGCTGGCTCATGCAGAAGTTCCACAGCCACTGGTCATCATTCCATTCCCCCATAACCAGGTGCTCCCACCACTCAGTGCTGGAGGGGTAGCTCCAGAGTCGGCGGGGCACCCAGTGGCGGAGGGTGAGGAGGGTCCGATGGCCGGGGGCATCTCCTGGTGCTCCTGGGGAGGGCTCCCATTCCAGAAGCTGCTGGGTGGCTGCCCAGGCAGCATCTAGAAGGGCACCTGCTCCGCAGGAGGCAGCTTGTAGGGCTTCCAGCTGCTGCTGGAGGTCCATGTCCGCGGGCTCGAGCTCTGCGAGGCTTGTATCACCAACGCAGGGCTGCTCGTGCAGTGCAGGTCGAGTGTGTCTGGGAGGGGCCCTTTAAGGGAGTGGCTTGCAGCTGCCCCAGAAGGGCTAGTGTGCTCTGTAACCCGGTTCGTGGGCTTTCCTGGCCCCTTATTTCAAAAGTGGGGGCTTGTGTGTGTGGATGCTCCGCGTTTCCTTCCAGGGCGGTTCTTTTCGATGTTCTCCGGGGCTACTTCAACATTGAACGTCGAAGTTGCCAGCCCTTGAGGACATGTAGACGATTATCGTCGAAGTAGCCTATTTTGATGTTCTTACTTCGAAATAGACTACTTCGACGTTGTGTTCTAGTGTAGATGTAGCCAAAAGGATCTACATCCTGAAATACTGAAGTGTTTAATGGACTGGTTTTCAAAGCTTTGAAATATTTATAGAGGAAATTGAGCCAACAAATGCTGAGCTGGATTTTGTTCCCATGCTAGAGTAAATTGGGAGCGATCTTATCCATCAAGTAATACTGCTGTGAGATCAGAATCAGGTCCATTGACTAGGTGAAAGATTTTTTAAAAATAAACACACATAAAAAAGAAAAAGAGGAGGCCTTTAAAGGCACTGTGGGAACAGCAGAACTTTCTAATTTTTGTGTCATGCACTTGGGGTGAAAATGCCAAATTATTGTAAATCAACATAGCTCCATTTAAATCATTGAAACTTTTGATTTCCACCCTCTGAGACGATAATCTATGTACTTCATTTGACACAATAAGTATTCTCAATCTACCTTAAAGTCACAGCAATGTTGATTTATACCACAAGAGCTATGTCTACACGTGAAGCCTACATCGAAGTAGCTTATTTAGATGTAGCGACATCAAAATAGGCTATTTCGATGAATAACGTCTACACATCCTCCAGGGCTGGCAATGTCGACGTTCAACATCGACGTTGCGCAGCACCACATCGAAATTGGCGTTGCGAGGGAACGTCTACACGCCAAAGTAGCACACATCGAAATAAGGGTGCCAGGCACAGCTGCAGACAGGGTCACAGGGCGGACTCGACAGCAAGCCGCTCCCTTAAAGGGCCCCTCCCAGACACACTTGCACTAAACAACACAAGATCCACAGAGCTGACAACTGGTTGCAGACCCTGTGCATGCAGCATGGATCCCCAGCTGCAGCAGCAGCAGCCAGAAGCCCTGGGCTAAGGGCTGCTGCACACGGTGACCATACAGCCCCGCAGGGGCTGGAGAGAGAGCGTCTCTCAACCCCTCAGCTGATGGCCACCATGGCAGACCCCACTATTTCGATGTTGCAGGACGCGGATCGTCTACACGTGCCCTACTTCGACGTTCAACTTCGAAGTAGGGCGCTATTCCCATCCCCTCATGGGGTTAGTGGCTTCGACGTCTCACAGCCTAACGTCGATGTTAACATGGAAATAGCGCCCAACACGTGTAGCCGTGACGGGTGCTATTTCGAAGTTAGTGCCGCTACTTCGAAGTAGCGTGCACGTGTAGACACGGCTAAGAAGACCTGGCCTTTGGTGTTGTGTTTGTTTCTTTTGCCAGGAGAAAAGAAAATTGCCCTCAAGTTTTATTTACCCATCTACCTGTTTTCCCTTTGTCTATGAAACTTATGATTTTAGGCTACAGTTACACTACAGCAATCTGTTGACAGAGGTCACCGCCAGAATAGATTTCCCAACAAAACTTCTGTCGACAAAGTGCAGCTACACACAAAAGCCATTCGGGAGATTGATCCACTCTGTCAAAAGAGTGGCCACACTGCCTGGCTGCTCTCTTGACAAAACAGGCACAGAACAGCACAGCAGCCAGGGCAGCCAATTGCCCTGGGTGCCCTGTCTGTTGAGATTATCATAGAATCATAGAACACTAGAACTGGAAATGACCTCAAGGGGTCATCAAATCCAGTCCCCTGCCCTCAAGGCAGGACCAAGCACTGTTTGGATCATCCCTGATAGATGTCTATCTAACCTACTCTTATATATCTCCAGTGATGGAGATTCTACAACCCCCCTAGGTAGTCTAGTCCAGTGTTTAACTACCATGACAGTTAGGAATTTTTTCTTCATGTCCAGCCTAAACCTCCCTTGCAGCAGTTTGAGCTCATTGCTCCTTGTCCTATCCTCAGAGGCCAAGAACAATTTTTTCTCCCTCCTCCTTGTAACCCTGTTTTACGTACTTGAAAACCATTATCATGTCCCCTCTGAGTCTTCTCTTTTCTAAGCTAAATCAGCCCAGTTTTTTCAGGCTTCCTTCATAGCCCATGTTCTTTAGACCTTTAATCATGTGTGTTGCTCTTCTCTGGACCTTTTCCAATTTCTCAACATATTTTTTTTTAAATGTAGGGCCCAGAAATGGACACAATACTCCAGTTGAGGCCTAATGAGCGCTAAGTAGAGTGGAAGAATGACTTCCTGTGTCTTGCTCTCAACACCCCTGTTAATGCATCCCAGAATCATGTTGACCTTTTTCACAGCAGCATCACACTGTCGACTCACATTTAGTTTGTGTTCCACTGTGACCTCTAAATCCCTTTCTGCAAAAGACTTCCCAGAGCATTTTTGTTGACAAGACCTGTTGACAAAAGGCACTCTTCCTCATCTGGGAGAAGCAGAAGGTTGTCGGTGGAAGTGCCAACTTCTGTCAACACAACACATTTTGTGTGTGGACATTCCACCAGTTTTGTCAACAAAATTCTCTAGTGTAGCCATCGCCTTAAAGATCTAGATTAGGTGGGCTGCCCTACTCTATAATGTTGTCTGAAAATGTTAAATACTCTTATGGGGTCTCACAGAAGATTGTGCCATGGAAATGGGTGAAAACAGATCAGTGACCTGATTTTAGATAAGGAGCAGATGGCATTCAAGAACAAAAAAGCATAATTCCTGAGCTTCCGAAGGCCCAATAAAACTTGTGCATTGCAAATGGTTTCTCTGTGCAGCTTTTTACAATAGCCATTGGCAATTTATAGTTATACAATACTAGTGGTGAATGGCTTTCAAGTTCTGATTTGTGAGATTCATAGAATTCCTAGGCCAACATAACTGGTTTTCATTTACACTCAGGCCCCTTGACACTGCTATAGCCACAGAAAGGGACCTTAAAAGTTATATCTATACAGGCTTGTGTGGGGGGTGCACCTCCCCCAGTGCATCTGTGTACAACTGCTTACAACCGAGGCAAGGAAGCCTCAGGCGTTAGGGTGACCATTTGTTCCATTTTTCCTTGGACAGTCTCTTATTTAAGCTATCTCAAAGGCTTGTAGATTTTTTTAAGAAAATGGGCAAATTATCTCATATTTGCAAGGCTCCTATTCTGTGGCACCTGGTGTCTCCAGGTGGCAGAATCTGCTGCTGGGGAGCTACACTCAGGGCAGCTGCCCAGGTCCATGGTGCCCAGTGTTCAGGATGGGAGGCCTTGCTGCCAGGGAGCTCCTTCATGAAGCAGCTGTCCTGTTCCCTAACACCCTGTGTCTTGGGGCAGCATCTCCTGCTGCAGGAGAGCTCCTCCACTGGGCAGCTGTCCCATTCCCCAGGACCCCATGGTGGCAGCCCCTGCTGCTGACAAGCTCTGCCATGGGATACTTGCTTCATCCCCTGACACCCCACGCCTAGGGAAGGCAGCTCTCTCTCCCAGGCAGCCCCTCCATGGGGTGGCTGCCTCATTCCTCAGCACCCTGTGCCTTAGGAAGGCAGTTTCTGCTGCAGGGCAGCTGACCTGTTCTCTGCCCCTCTGCAGAAGGAGGATACACAGCCCCTAGTCTTGGCAACCTCTGCCAGAAGACTGTGCAGCCCCCATCCCTGGTGCTTCTCTGAGAGGCAGCAGACCCCATCACTGAAGATCCCTGACATGAAACAGAAGCTCTCCTCCGTCCTGGGAGGCTGGTGTCCTGTATTTGCAATAGGGCAATGTGGTCACCCTACTCAGGCTGCACCATGAGGCCGCTGCTTCTGCTGCTGGTCCAGAGCTCAGGCACAGGGGCTGCCCCACTCAGCATGGTGCTCAGGTAAGAGACCCGCTTCCAGCCAGTCCTTCTCACTGCTTTTCAACTGCTGCTTTGGCAACTTGTGATTCTGCTGCTTCCAGTTCTGGTTGGGTTCCTCCTTCTGTCACTTCAGACAAAGACTGGAATCTTTGGGTGATGAGCTCTCATGGGGCAGACCCACATCTCTGTTACTATGGAATATTTGGGAATATTGTTTTTCACTTATGATATTACAGCAAGATCATGGAAAGTAATTTCTACAAAACATTTATTATTTGTATTGCGGCTGTGGAGCGGGGGCAGGGTCAGATGGGGAGCTGAGGAGAGAGGAAGAGCCTGCTGTGGGGGTGGTGGTCCACATTTACAAAAAAAAGCACCCCCCTACAGAAACTCCTGCATACAGGCCTGCTATGCTCCATTTAAATACCCCTGGCTGGCCCCAGTGGACTGGCTCAGGTCACATGATTCTGAATGCAGAGATGTAAAATTGCAGTGTAGGCATTTTGGGGGTGGAGCCATGAGCGTTAGGCATCTACGTACCTCCAAGCCACAGCTCTCAACCTCTCCAGACTACTGAGTTCCTTTCAGGAGTCTAATTTCTCTTGTGTATCTCCAAGTTTCACCTCACTTAAAAACTACTTGCTTACAAATCAGACATAAAAAAACCCCAAACAAAGCATCACAGCACACCATTACTGAAAAGTGGCTGACGGTCTAATTTTTTACTGTATAATTATAAAATACATTAACTGGAATATAAACATTTTTACTCACATTTCAGCGTACAGTATATAAAGCAGAATAAACAAGTCCTGGTATATATGAAATTTTAGTTTGTACTGACTTTGCTAACGCTTTTTATGTAGGCTGTTGTATATCTAGGCAAATATCTACAGGAGTTGCTGCACACTCTGAAAGACATCTGAGAACCCCTAGAGGAACTCACACCCCTGCTTGAGAAGCACTGTCTTGCAGCAGCTGAACTTTAGTGCATATGAGAATCCTCCTCACTGTATAGGAGGATAGTTGAGTATCTTGAAAGCCATACGCCTACTAGCCAATTCATACTTCTACAGCTCTGGATAGACTCTCCGCCTGTATCAGTTGATGGATCTCTGTTGACTTCAATGAGGCTCCATCAATTCTGAATAATTGAGGATCTGGTTTCTACGCTGTCTGTAGGCTCAGGTCCCAGTTAGGGCCCTACTAAATTCATGGGACATTTTGAGCAATTTCATGATCACATAGGATTTTAAAAATGGTAACTGTTGTTATTTCAGCTACAGGTTGAACCTCTCTAGTCCAGCACCCTGGGAACCTGCTGGAAGACAGAATTTGCCAGGCCAAGAGAGGTCAATATTGTTAGCACATTACCAACATGCCCACTGTTTACTGGGCTCTTTGAAGACACTGAGGGGTAAATTACAGCTAAATAACAGAGTCACTGAGAATCAGGAGTAGTGGCTGGAAACAAACTTTATGGGACTCGAGGAAACTTGGCCACCCCTATTCTAAGTGGTCACCTGGCTAAATAAAATCATGCCGGATTATGTATGTTGCCAGATGAGACACTTCCAGATCTGAGAGATTTCAACATGTATTTAAATCTGAAATGCCAGGGTGATGTAACTGGAGAGGACCTGATCCAAAAAGGACTTGGAGGAGGTTCTAAGGTTGTTGTGGGGTGAGTGTTGCAGAACTGCTACCCTTGCTTTGCTGCTTCTGGTCAGGGCTTTGTCTTCAAAGTGTTGGGCAGCTAGAGAGCAGCAGCTGCTCGCAGGGAGTGCAGCTCTGAAGGGAAGGCAGCCAGCAGCAGCACAGACAAAAGTATGGCATAGTATGGCATTGCCATCTTTACTTCTGTTCTGCTGCCTGCAGAGGTGGGGCCTCTATCAACAGCTGCCCTCTCTAGCTGCCCAAGTTCAAGGGCTGCAGTGCAGAAATAACGGTGGCAATACTATATCTTTCCACATTGACTTTTGCACTGCTGTTGGCAGGGTGCTACCTTCAGAGCTGGGCACCCAGCCAACAGATGCTGCTGTCTGATCATATGGGTCTAAAGGCAATGTAGAAATCAGGCGGATAATATTGTGACTCTCAAATAACCTTATGACCTCCCTCCTGCAAGTCCCTTTTGGGTCATGACCCTCAATTTGAGAAATGCTGGTCTCCACCATAAAATCTGTACAGTATAGGGTAAAAGCACACAAAAGACCAGATTTAATGGGAGGAGACCAGATTCCACAGTTTGGCTCTGTCTACACTAGCCCACATGTCAATGCAAACAGGGAATCTGTAAATGGCTCATTGTACTAGCATACTGTGTGTCAAGACAGGTCTGCTGTTACAGGCTATAATATGGATGGATTATTGCAGTAGTCAATTAAATACCAGTATGACTTAACTAGGGACCTACCAAATTCATGTCCAGGAATAGTGCATCACAAAGGCTATCTCTACACTAGCCCCCACCTTTTGAAAGGGGGATACTAATAAGACACTTCTGCAGATGCTCATGAGGTGCCGCCATGAATATGCAGCACCTCATTAGCATAATGCTGGCCACGGCCATTTGAAAGTGCCACTTTCAAATCGTGTGCTGCCCATGTAGATGGGAGCCTTTCAAAAGGATCCCCCAGTCTTCGAAAGCCCCTTATTCCTAAAACCAAATAGGAATAAGGGGCTTTTGAAGACTGGGGAGGGTCCTTTTGAAAAACCCTGTCTACATGGGCGGTGCGTGATTTGAAAGCGGCACATTTGAACTGCTGTGGCCAGCATTATGCTAATGAAGCACTGCATATTCATGGCAGCACCTTATTAGCATCTGCCGAAGTGTCTCATTAGCATCGCCCTTTCAAAAGGTGGGAGCTAGTGTAGAGAAAGCCTTTGTGATGCATTATTCCTGGACATGAATTTTGTAGGTCCCTAGTTAAGTCATACTGGTATTTAATTGACTACTACAATAATCCACCCATATTATAGCTTGTAACAACAGACCTGTCTTGACACACAGTATGCTAGCACAATGGGCCATTTATGCTTTCCCTATTTGCATTATGTAATTTACTCACCTGAGTAATGGTAAAAGTCTGTGTATTCTGTCACTGAATCAGCATCCATCCATGTACTATATCTGGGGGCTTGTTTGATTTGATGACTAGCGAGAGTTTCTAACTGGAGATGTATTTCCCAATGTCAGGCTAGGATCTTAAAATGTTTCCTGAATTCTGTACGGCTGTGAAATCAAATCAGGGAGTTGTGGTGGGACATTCACTCCATAGCAGCCTGGAAGGGGTAACAGTGACAGTAAAAGCCAATTAGCTTCAGGTTGCACCTATTGTGGTGCAAAAGGGGAAGAGAGACTGAATGGGAATGAAGCTCATCCAGTCAAGAACAGGCCCAGCTTGCATACAAACTATGAGCTGAGGACAGAGAGGGAGCTGATGCAGTGAACCTGGAGTCACAAACCCCAGTACAAGGAGTGATTGTAGGTGCCTGGGAAAGGCAGGGTAGGATGAAGTCTAGGGAAAAAAAGTGAGGTCTCAGAGGGATAGACCTGAATTGCTGGTTTTAGGATCCCTAAATTGGAACCCGTTGTAGAGACCTGGTCCGGGTTCCTCAACCAGACACTCTGGGAGTGGCGCAGCCAGAACAGTTGAGATGGAGACTACCTGCGATTTGAGGAAGGAGATTTTGATAAGACCCCAGATGGGAAGGATGATGGTGACTTGAATTGAGGGCTACCCCCTGCAGGAATGATGCTACAGGTCCTGCCTAGTGAGAAAGTGGTCAAAGAGCAAGTGACTGGGGCAACAGTCTGAACAACCGTGGGATGGGACATGGAGAGTGGTGAGTCACTCCCTCATATGAGCCACGAGGAGGTGGTGCTGCTGAGCAATGAGGAGCAAGATCCCATGACACAATGTTATTTATTGGTGACTATAATCCCATAGCAGTATTGTAATGGCATCAACTTACCTCTACCACACCTCCTGGTGGTCACTTGGGAATTCGCTGAACCAGCTTCCAGAGTACCCAGTGTCTCGTCTGCTATTGCCAATACGTTTGTTCTCCACCTTGTATCAGGACCTGCACCCCTCCTCGACCAGAGACTCAGTCTCTGAGTACCACCCTGTCTGAAACTGACATTCATCATTGACAAGGGGTTGGACCTGCTGCTTTCCACTACCATGGCTACCTCTCAGCTGCCCTAGTACCTCAGGCCTTGTCTCAGGCCCTTCAGCCTGGGGCTTGCCTGGCCAGATACTTCCTGTCTCACCCTGCCTTTCCCCAGGACTGCTCTGTCCATGGTACCCAAGTCAAACAGGCATCTAGTTCTCCCTTCAAGGCCTGGAGCAAGAGTGTGCGTGCTCTGGCCACCCATCTCCTTCTACAGCCCTCCTGAGCTCTGATTTGCTGCCACAATCCTTCTGCCGATTGGTTCCCAGGACATCCCTCTTCCAGGGTTGTTTTTAACTCTTTCTCTAATGGTGCAGGGCAACTGCCCTGTCACAAGTAGACATTTAATTATTAATGAATATCTTTTCATAAGGCTAAATCTTTTGGGCCAGTCCAGAAAAGTTCTAGAGAAGGATGTTAGCTGGATCCTGATCTGGCCTCAGCACCAATTTACACAACCTGAGGATCTGTCCCAATAAAGCTATGCTGATTTATACCATCTGGCCTCTTGTGTCTGTTTTAAACTCTACAGGTAAATTCAGTGTGCATAGGTTCAAAGGGCATGACTGGAAAACAGAGATAAAAGATGCAGTTATTGTTGAAGTAAGCAAGTCCCATGGCTCTTCAATCTTTGTTATATTCATCAGAAAAATATGAGACCACAGATAACCAGACCACCCTGAAAAAATCCCATTTAAAGCTGGACTTTGGAACTCCTAAAAAGGCATTAAAAAAAACAAAAAAAGAAAGAAAGACTTGTTTCTTTTCACCCACAGTGTCAATGTCTGTGCCTGTTTGCTTCTTTCACACCAGTGCATAATGTTTTCTGATACTTATCACAATAGCCCCCTTGGTAAATGAATATTTTTATTGCAGTAGCCTTTGGAACATTAACAAAGAAAGATGGAAGATTCCCCACCCACAACATTAAAGTTTTCCTATTCACTGATACAAAACCATGGTCTAATGTTTAAACAAACCCAAACGCTTGGGAAAATTTAGATGTGACCCCAGTGTGCATGTTAAACAGTTTACATTACAGCAAACTCTCGTTTTCCCTAATGTGTGCAGCACTTTGGAACTTTGTCAAAACGGAACAGTTTCAAAGCTGTGTGATCTTCACCCGGGGGCCTAACTGAAGCGGCATGAAAAATATTTCGTTCTGTTTTATTTTTTTATATATATATATAAAGCTGGATTTGAAACTGGGTATTCTCCAGCAAAGCTTATAAAACTGACAAACATTTACCTTCCAGTCCTACAATCCTAAAAATTCCACTATATAAATTTAGAGCAAAGGTCAGACTGAGGTAGACATATTAGAAAGAAGCAAGACATGCCAAGCTTTATTCTGCTTGAAAAGGCAGGTTTTTAAAGTTCTCTTCCTTTCATATTTGTTGTTTGAAAAGAGATCTGAAGTAAAGCCCAAATCCCCGTATAAATGCGTATACTTTCAAATAGTAGGATACCTATAAGCATGCATATTTAACTGTATTTCATTTTGGTGGGCAAGACATTTTGCAGGGTTTTCCAAAACAAGTTTTCATTGTGGTTTTTTTCCCTTTTAAATGCAGTTGGCACTCATCTGGTCTTAGAGAACTTGTAGAAGTTTGTTTGTTTGCAGTGGAAATAAACATGTCAAGACGGGATATTTAATTTATGCTGGCCAAGGGCACAAAATATATATGTATTTCACTCTAATCAAAATATTTTCCAGGATCTGTATGTGCTCCAGTATATATTTTCAGTGCCAGGATTTACCAAAGTGGCTAGTGCTTTTACATATCTAAGGTACTTGGTTTGAGATACCATAGGGCCCAATCCAGAAAAGCACTTAAGCACATGTTTAAATTAAAAAAAAATATCTTTAAGTTCTTTGTTGGACCAGATCCTTAACGAGCTTGATTGTCATAGGATGGTGTTTTCAGGATTCTCTTGAGCTACAGCTAAGCTGTAGCCACAACTTGAAATAACTTAAGCAATTTGCACAATGAAAATTGCGTAATTTCTTTCAAGTTAACATTTCAAACTTGGTGCCATCCACATGGCAATGAAGTTTGAAATAAGCAGCTATTTTGAAGTTTCCACTAGCCTTTGTATGACAAGGGGTACTGGAACTGGAATACTGCACTTGGAATAATACTTCTATTTTGAGCATGGTGTTTAGCCATGAGTTGCTGTTTTAGGATAAATTTGTACCCCAAAGCTGCGTCTACACGTGCACGCTACTTCGAAGTAGCGGCAGTAACTTCGAAATAGCGCCCGTCACGTCTACACGTGTTGGGCGCTATTTCGAAGTTGAAATCGACGTTAGGCGGCGAGACGTCGAAGTCGCTAACCCCATGAGGGGATGGGAATAGCGCCCTACTTCGACGTTCAACATCGAAGTAGGGACGTGTAGACGATCCGCGTCCCGCAACGTCGAAATTGCTGGGTCCTCCATGGCGGCCATCAGCTGGGGGGTTGAGAGATACTCTCTCTCCAGCCCTTGCGGGGCTCTGTGGTCACCGTGGGCAGCAGCCCTTAGCCCAGGGCTTCTGGCTGCTGCTGCTGCAGCTGGGGGTCCGTGCTGCATATACAGGGTCTGCAACTAGTTGTTGGCTCTGTGTATCTTGCACTGTTTAATGAAAGTGTGTCTGGGAGGGGCCCTTTAAGGGAGCGACTTGCTGTTGAGTCCGCCCCGTGACCCTGTCTGCAGCTGTGCATGGCTCCCTTATTTCGATGTGTGCTACTTTGGCGTGTAGACGTTCCCTCGCTGTGCCTATTTCGATGTTGGGCTGAGCAACGTCGAAGTTGAACATCGACGTTGCCAGCCCTGGAGGACGTGTAGACGTTATTCATCGAAATAGCCAATTTCGATGTCGCAACATCGAAATAAGCTATTTCGAAGTTGGGTGCACGTGTAGACGTAGCCCAAAAGAGCAACTTTAGTGTAGCCATAGCCTAGATGTGTCTCCTTGTGAGCATTTAAAAACTGAGACACCCAAAATCAATAGTCAACTTGGAAAATCTTTTATATGTTACTGGAATATCTTACTTGCTGTCACTTACACCACTGTAAACTCATTGTCCTCACTGGTGTTACTGCTGATTTACACTGGTGTAACCAAGAGAAGAACTGAGTATTGTTGTTTTCTATAATCAGCTATTGTAGTCTTTATTCGATCTGATTATCTGAATGGGTAAGGAAATTTAGATTTGGAGTGCAATTCATAACCTGAAATCTAGATTATTGGATACAATTTCATAATTTACAGTGTGTTGTCTATAAAAAGTTTTAATCATCCATAAATGCATCACATTACTACATATCGAATGCAAATAAAGTGTACTTCACCACCAAGTCCTCTGCTGATGTGATGATGCCATACTAACCTACACCAACTTTGGAACTGACTCCCACCTTTAGCTTTAGACTGGATAGCATCTTCTGAGAAGACAGGATCAGAAAATACTTTTATGCAGGACAGTCAGAATTTATGAAATGCTCCATGTGTAGTATGAAGGTTAATCAAATGGCTCATTGTAATTGTGATCGCAGCAGATGTCAAGAATTATAAATATTGGATTTGCAGCATATTCAGTTAAACTCTTTAGAGCTTTCTCAGAATATTTAAATAGGGAGATTTCACAACAAGAGCCCCACAACATACTAAGTACTTGCAGCTACTGTTACTGCCAGAAATTAGGGTCAGAGATTTTGTTTCATGTCCGTGGATCCCATGTCATGTGTAAATGCTTCAGAGAGAAGGCACATATGATACCTATAGCTGTTAATTGGGTAGTCTGACCGGTCAATTCAGTATGTCAGATTTTTAGAACTGATTATTTAGCATTCAACAATCCAGATGTACTGTATTACTTTCAAGTAGAAAAACCCTCAGTATCTATGATATTCATCTTCTCATCTCCTAATAGAGGTTAAAGAAATGTACAGTATCATTAAAGCGATGTCAGTGGCTGTAGATTTCTGATCTTTCTACTCAGCTCTCATGAGTACTAGGTTAAGAAATGATTGTACACTCAGTTTAGGATTCAAATTCTTAATGTCTTATGGAATTTAATAAGGATGAAAACACCCAGCTACCATTTAAATTTAAATGTAATAGGTTTCTATAGGAATTATTCTCAAAACATCTGAAATTTAATTTTCTTTTTATGGATACTTATTTTACCACTTGATTTCTCAACATTAAGGCATAAGTCAGAACAAATCAGTCATTCAATCACTTTTTCCTCCTTTGTGTTTACAGGATTTCCATTACTAGTTTATGATATCACTGGGAATTACTCATAGACCACAATCACTTAATTGTTTTAATTGCGATGTTTAAAATCCACATTGTTATTTGAAAGTTACCTTTAGACTGTGATTGTCCAGATCCGGTTCTTATAGTTGCTTGGACCAAAATCCTACAGATAGCTAAGCACACAACAGTACGATTTTTCATGATATTCAAATTTCTCACATGCTAAAATGTTTGCAGGATCAGGCCCTCATTCAGAATAATCCTTTTAATCAGTTTTCTGTCTTGAATAATTTGAAAACAATCTTGAAAACACAAATAACTGCCATTAGAGAGCACTGAGCTGAAAATGGCTCTTCTTTTGGAGCACCATTGAACCTAGAATTCTTACAGTGTTCAACGCATATTAAGCAAAATATAATTACTGGGGCAAAACTTCTGCACATACCACAAGGACTCAGTGGTTCAAGCATTATGATTTTTCTATGCAGCTAATCAGAGAACTTCAACAAAAACGTGTGACAGTAATTTGAGAACTTTTGTTTCCATTTTTCACATAATTTTGTTTTTATCAAAAAGTTTCCAGGTGGTGCTGCTATTATTCCTCAGAGGAGAACCTATTTTTATGCACGGCCATGATGATCATGCCAGGTAACTCTTCTGCATATTGATAAACATTGGAGGTGATCAGAAAATAAAAAAAGCAGGTTCAAAATTCAAGCTTTAGTGG
Source organism: Carettochelys insculpta (assembly GCF_033958435.1). NCBI lineage: Eukaryota > Metazoa > Chordata > Testudines > Carettochelyidae > Carettochelys > Carettochelys insculpta. The sequence continues at coordinate 369,628,010 of NC_134137.1, read as the reverse complement.
AAAATATTCATTGCAATTTTGGGCATTTGAAAAATTAAAACTCACAAAATACTGTGCTTCTATACTTTCTTTGACGTATTCCTTCATCTCCTTTTTCTGTCTAAATTCAAAATGTCAGTGGTTTTTCTTCTTTTTGCCAAAAATCAAAATTTCGGAAAATTTGAACCAGTTCTAATCTGTAATATATATGAGAGAATTTGCCTGTTTGTTTGTCTGCTCATTTTGTTGGTTGTTGCTCATGACGTCCACCTCAATAGTCTCTGGGGGTAGCCGTGCTAGTCTTTAGCTTGACAAATAACATGAAGTCCTGTAGCACCTTAAAGACTAACCAATTTATTAGGTCATGAGCTTCCATGGTAAGCTTGCTTGTTACTTGTCCTCCTAAGTAATAAGAGCTAAGACCACTAAATCCAGTATCCAGCTTCCTCTTATCATAACTTAAAGCAATACAAGGGTTTGGATGTGCCAGGAAACTGGGATGTGCCTGGAGAGTGTTTTGCTTCATACAGAAAAGAGACAATCATCAGACAGGTGAAAGGGTTTAGCTGGGGGACATGCTCCCCCAATCTGAGACGGCCACAGCCATGAGCTGCCAACCCCTCAGGCACACTTTAGGGAGAACGGAGGCTGGCTGATGCTCCCCCACAGATTTATACAGGGAGATTGATGTCTCTTCCCCTTCATCAGGGAGTGAAGGGGAAGTGCACAGTCTGCTACATTCCTTGCTGTGGCTGGGGAGCACTGGGGGCAGATGAGCTGTGAACTTTGCTCTCGCTCCCTCACAGGGTTAGGCAGGGGAAGAGCAAGCAGCCCTGGTACTACTCTCAGGAGAGGGGGACCATGCCCACCTCCTTCACACACACCTAGTCCCCTGTCCAGAGCCCCTCTTCATTGCAATCCTGACTCCAGAACCCCCCACTGCCAGCCCCCTTCCCAAGTGTGTGTGTGTGTGTGTGTGTGTAAAACAGCATAAGGATACACACTTGTCTCTCAGATTAAAGAACAGCCTACCTACTTTTTCCCATGATTCAGGATCTCTGTCACTATTATTACGTCAGCTGCTTCCCTTCTCACACCTACATAATGTCTTTAGAGAGTTGCCCTTATTTGTTATACAGGATTTCAGCACTGCAGTCTATAAAGCAAATTTTATGGGAGCAATCACTTCTCATTAGACTTTAAGTCCACAGAGCCAGGGAATTTACTGATGTGATCTGCATGAGCTGAGATTATTTCTTTTTTTAGAGCTGTTGGCCTTCTCCTACATGAGTTTTACTTTATTGTTTTTCATGCTCTGGGACTGGTTATCAAATGTAAACAGTTTCCGAAGAAGGCCATTTATCATATGGGTGGTCATGACTTGATAATAGAACAGAGTCTTAGATAGTAGAACAAAATACACTGTGTTTGCAGAGGATAAACAAGAGTAGAAAAACAAAATCTCCTCTGGCTTTGGAGTGAACCATAACTGTTTCATGACTCAGTCAGTGATGCAAATCTTCCAGCTGTATTGGAACTCATGCCTATGTCTGACAATAGATGACCACATTCTTTTTTCGTTCTTTATAGCCAGCAAAAACTACATTTTGTTCTCACTTCTACCCAGGAGACCATCGGGGAATTCAGTGGGTTTGCATCAGTAGTTAGCCTGGAATAAGTATTACTAGAGGTTGAACATCTCTAGTCTGGCACTCCTGGGATCTAATCCGTGCTGAAGGAGTGAATTTGCTGGACCACAGGTGGTCAATATTGTCTAGCAGTATTACCAACACTTCCACTGCTTACTGGGCTATTAGAAGATATTTAGGGGTAAATTAGAGCTAAATAACAGCACAGAACACTGAGAGCCAGAACTGGTTGCTGTAAACAAACTTTATGGGATCACAGGAAACTTGGCCTCACCCACAATAAGTGATTGTCTGGGTAACTAAAATCATGCTGGATTATGGATGTTGCCAGGCTAGAGAGTAGTGGACTAGACAGTTTCAACCTGTATAATTATCCCACACTAAATTCCAAGGTTATAATTAATGTAATTTTAGCTTCTGATCATAATGTCTTGTGCTACCATTTTATTTTTTGTGGATCTCAAATGGCCATTTGAAGCTTACTCCTGTGAATACTCTCCCCTACACCCAAAATCCAACAAATAATTATTGAGATTTTGTCCTTTAAAAGGTTAGTGCTTCAAACAAAAATAATACTTTGCATGTACAAGCAACTTCTAGTGGCCAAGTGATACACCCACATTCATAAACTGAGCTTTCCAATGCCTTTGTGGAGCAAGCATTGTTAGAACCATTTTGCAGATGGGTAAATTAAAGCACAAAGTTGTTGAAAGACCTGCTCAAACCCATTTGTTGGTGTACTTGTTTATTCTATGGATTCAGTACGGCTTAGGAGTCGTATGGTCATGGTCCAGAACCCCAAGTGCTATACAAAGAGAACAAAAAGATGGTACCACCCTCATACAGTTTGCAATCTATGTAGAAGACAAAAGAGAACATGTGAATACAAACAGGTGAGGAGGAGAAGGAAATTATGAGACAACATCGGTCATCATCATAGGCAGCAACAGAGCAACAGCAGTCTAACCATTGTGTTTTTTCTGATTTTTATGACATGTGACCAGTCTGTGGCAGAGGTCTGCAATGAATTCCAGAGTCTTGATACCCCCGGATCTTATGTTAACTGCTAATCAACTGCTTCCCAAAAAAAATGAAGTGGTTATTGGTCCGGGTGAAGCAAGATGTTGGAAGGTGTCTCCAGAGTGGAATAAACAAGGTGGAAATAATTAAGAATAAATAAATAAACTCCACCTTCCAAAGGACCTCTGTGATAGGAAACATTGTGATTCAAATGAACAAAGTGAAGAACTATTTTCCAAATTTCTGGAGCCTGCTGGCAAACAGGAGTTAATAGGGATCATTGATCTTGCAAAATCAAGGCGACACATTAATACATTTTTTCAGCTTTGTCATTGAAGATCTGGAATCTTGTTTACATGTATGTTTGAGGTAAGCTTCCAAGCAAGTCTTGTTCACATAGCAGAAATTATAAAAGGAGACAAAGATTGTTCCATCTCATTGAATGATTCCATTGTTTCCATTCCTGCTGTATCCTTGTAAAGGCATGATAATACTCAAAGAGTTGGTTAGATGAACGAAATGTTCATAGGCCACATTATTAAGATACACACACACACATATACACACATTAATGTTGGCATATGTGTATATTACTCAGCTAAGAAGAATCTACTAATATTTGCTTATACTAGAAAGAAATCAAAGCCTGTGTAGACCCATCAGCATGATAAATAAGAAACTATGGCAGTACAGTCTAATGTTTGGGTTCACTGATACTTTGTATGTATGAGATCCTCACAGGCACGCGGTCCTCTACTTCTTGGTTAGTGACATGTTTCACTCTGCAGTCCAGGGGCCACTGACCCTGATTTCTAAAGCTATGTTTAGACTACAACAATCCGTCGACAGAAGTTACTGTCAGAAGATATGTTCCTACAAAACTTCTGTAGACAGACTGCAGCCAGATAGAAAAGCAGATTTCACTGTTGATCCTCTCTGTCTACAGACAGTGGCCAGACTGCCTGGCTGCTCTCTTGCCAGAATGGCCAACTGGAAGCATAGCATGTCCCAGAAGCTCTGTCTGTCGACAGAGGGACCCCCAGAGCATCTCCACTGGCTTTCTGTTGACAGATTATGTTGAAAAAGGCATTCTGCATCCTGGAGAAATGGCAGAATGCTGCCAACAGAAGGGCTGTGTTCTGTAGATTTACTGTTGACAGAACACATTGGTAATGTGGATGCGCCGCACGTTTTGTCAACAAAACTGTCTAGGGTAGATGTAGCCTAAGAGTAACAGTATGCTTTGATTTCAGGTTTAGAAGATTTACTTCATGTCTAGCTTTCTAGTTACCAGGTAATATTGACATGAAAGGGAAGTAGTTAAACTAGACTGAAGTGCTATTCCAGTTGGCACAACTATCTTTAAAGAATAGTGTTGACATTTTTTTCACTTCACCCCAGAACCAGTTTTTTTTCCCTTTATTATTTTGTCTGCTTCCAATTTTTCTTCCTGCCTACACTGTTTCCATCTTGCAATTCCCCTTTATCTGGACTGTGTAGGTGGAACAATAAGTACATGCTATCTCACAAATCTTGAATTATAGCAATGTAACTTTGAGGGGCTACAGAGACAAATGATTAGATCCCCAGTTATTTTGGGGGAAGTTCTATTGTCTGTGCTCTACAGGAGGCCAAACTAGATTGCGGCCAGTGCACCAGCCATATGGAGTTCATCAGGGTTAATGGGCCACGAGATGGTATATTTACCTCAGCACCCACAGGCATGGCTGCTTGCAACCCATAGTGGCCGTGGTTCACCATTCCTGGCCAATGGGAGCTGCAGGAAGTGTTAAGGGCTGGGCCACCACTTCCCACAACTCCTATTGTCTGGGAACAGCGAACTGCAACCACTGGTAGCTGTGGTGCTCCATGACTGTGAATGCACTAGTAAACAAGCCATCTTGAAATTTAATGTGGGTAAGTGTAAGGTAATGCATGTTGGAAAAAATAACCCAAATTACACGTACTACATGATGGGGTCAAATTTAGCTACGACAGATCAGGAAAGGGATCTTGGAGTTATAGTGGATAGTTCTCTGAAGACATCCACGCAGTGTGCAGCGGCAGTTAGTAAGGCAAATAGGATGTTAGGAATTATTAAAAAAGGGATCGATAATAAGACAAAAGATATCATACTTCCCCTATATAAAACTATGGTACGCCCACATCTCGAGTACTGCGTGCAGATGTGGTCTCCTCACCTCAAAAAAGATATATTGGCATTAGAAAAGGTTCAGAAAAGGGCGACTAAGATGATTAGGGGCTTGGAAAGGGTCCCATATGGGGAGAGGCTAGAGAGACTGGGACTTTTCAGTTTGGAAAAAAGGCGATTGAGGGGCGATATGATAGAGGTATATAAAATCATGAATGGTGTGGAGAAAGTGAATATAGAAAAATTATTTACCTTTTCCCATAATACAAGAACTAGGGGACACCAAATGAAATTGATGGGTAGTAGGTTCAAAACTAATAAAAGGAAATTTTTCTTCACACAGCGCACAGTCAACCTGTGGAACTCCTTGCCCGAGGAGGCTGTGAAGGCCAGGACTCTATTAGGGTTTAAAAAAGAGCTTGATAAATGTTTGCAGGTCAGGTCCATAAATGGCTATTAGCCAGGGATAAAGTATGGTGCCCCTAGCCTTCATAACAAGGGCAGGAGATGGATGGCAGGAGATAAATCACTTGTCTTCTGTTCTCCTTCTCTGGGGCACCTGGCATTGGCCACCGTCGGCAGATGGGATGCTGGGCTTGATGGACCTTTGGTCTGACCCAGTATGGCCATTCTTATGTTCTTATGTTCTTGTGGCCCACCAGCAGCTAACCCTGAAGAAACATGTGTAGCCTATTGGCTTGAAGTTCCCCTCCCCTGAACTAAATACATTTCAAAATGAAACTGTCTCTGTAAAAGTACCAGAAGATCATATATCCAACTATTGTCCGACATCATTGCATGTGCATGGACAGATGACATGGGCCCTTGAGTTTGAATTAGAAAGAGAGGAAGGTAGAAAGAGGAGCTTTGAAAAGAAAAGATCTTGTACTCCAATCACAAAAGTGAGACTCAGAAGGCATTTATCAGAGAGGTAGCAGTGTTAGTCTGTATCTTCAAAAAACAACAAGAAGTCCTGTGGCACCTTATAGACTATCCTTCATGATCAACTTGCACCTGACTATTGCAATTATGATTTATATTGAGCTGTAATGTGACAGTGCACATTCTCCTACATCTCTGCTTCTCCTGATCTGAAACCTTTCTGCACGGCCAAGAACCTAGAGGAGCTGAGCTCTGTGCATTTTTCATGCCTGGTGTTGTATGTACTGTTTCCTTTGTTCATGTAGTTCTGCATCTCAAATTGTCTAAGTTATAGAAATTTCCTCAAACTCACATTAGCCCTCACCAGCCCACCTATGGCACTGGGAAGTCAGAGAGGAAGGGCAATCTTTTGTCATATCAATATTAATGATGAAAAAATGAAAATCACATTGGAGTTGACTATGATCTCAAGAGGTTGCCTGTTTTGTCATTACTTCCTCACAGGACAGGAAAGAGTTGTTGAGATAATACCGTGATGGGAAGCAAAAAAGTACCTCACTAGAGAAGGAAACATACTGCTCCATTCTAAAGCTAAATTGCAAGGCTGTACCTATAGGACATACCTGATCTCTGAATAAGGGCTTCAGGATTAGGCCTATACATTTCAAAATGAAATTGTCTCCTTAAAAGGGCCAGAAGAGCATATATCCAGCTATTGTCCTACATCATTGTATGTGCATGTACCGATGACATGGGCCACTGAGTTTCAATTAAACTCAGAAGAAGGTAGAAAGAGGGGCTTCAAAAAGAAAAGTTTCTGTAGTTCAATCACAAGAGTGAGACCTAGAAGACATTGGGTCAGTTCCTGGCTGTGCCACCAACTTCTTGTGTGATCTTGGGCAAGTCATTTAGCCTGCATATGCCTCTCTTCTGTAAAACAGGACAATAGCAAGGACTATTTTTTCAGGAGTATTACAAGTGTAAAATCTTTACAGTTTAGGTCATCTGTGGGCATGGCGATGAACAGTTATGAGAACCTAATGACAGCGAGAGAAAACAAAGAAAGAGAATTGGATGGAGAAAAGGCCCTGTTATCCAAAACAAATGGCATAGTTAGCGTTGACTGAACAAGCCACAGAAACAGTTCTGGTATAAAAGGTTTTATATATTCAGCATACACCTGAAAGTACAAGAAAGAGCATTGCTGTTAATTAATAACAGTGGAGTGGCAGGCCATCCAAAACAAAAGAAGCATTATTTTCACAAGTGGCTAAAGCTAGCCTAGTATGAGGCATAAGTCATCCACATACCAGCATAGAAACGGCTTCCAAACTTGGTCATGGATGTTGGTTTAATGGAACGGCAATGGGGAAGCCTTTTAAACTTCACCCGGCCTCCTAAGTTACAAATGTAATTGTTCATTCCTAGATGTGGTGCCTGATTCCCTTCTCAGAAACACCAGTGTAAATCAGGAATGACTCCAGTAATGTCAGTGGACATACACAAGGGTAAAACCAGTTTATCTGGTTGCAGAGTCAGAGCCACCTTTCTTTTGGTATTCAAAGTAGGAAATGGGCCAAATTGTCACTGGGTGTAAATGGCACTACTCCATTCAGCTGCACCAATTTACATCAGTAAGGAGTTTGGCTCTTATAACTGAAGTGAGCAGAGCACTTATGAATGTGCTTATTTTTAAGTCAATCAACTATGTTACTGATTTGTGTGTCTGTGATTCTCCTGGGGTTATTTGCCTCTTAAAGCTATTTAGAATCTATTTTTTTCCTCAACTTCAAGAATCATGTTGATGGACTGGTGCAAAATTGAAACTGGAGACATGAGGGGAGGATGTGATTGATACTAAAGCAGTAAGATGGACCCAGCTTCCCAGATTGCAAGAAAATGTAAATAGTACAATTTTGGTCATGTCATAATGCTTCCGCCCATGATACCTTGTGGCCAGTAACTGCACATGAAAGTAGCAATTTGTAGATGGCATTCTATAACGGATGCAGGTTTATTTTTGTATTATGTGGAAAACTTGCTAAATTGCTGCTTTTTAACCTGATGAGAAAGTGTGGATTAGTGGAGAAGGTATGTGTATGGCCTTCAACACTTCAGTGGCCAAGCACCTCATAATCATTCATGCATTTACCTTCCCAGCCGCACACCCCAAGGTAGGTTATCTCTACTTTTACAGGTGGAGGACAGAGGCAGACAGACATTAAAAGCCCAATTTTCAAAGGTATTTAGGCACCCAAATGTGCAAGTAGTTACCTAATGAGATTTTAGGAACAGTAATACTTTCAAAAACTGCCACTAAGTGACTTTGCCCAAGGTCACACAGGAAAATTCTGGGAAAGCTGAGAAATAAACACATGTCTGAGTTGCTGGCACCTTCAGCAGTAATCTAATCATCCCTTTCCAAGAAGGAACAATGGGTTCTATCCTTGAATCTACCATTGATCTACAGTGTGGCTCTAAGCAAGGCATATAACATGTCTGTGCTCAGATAAACCCAACTCTAAATTAACGGATCTGCTAGTTTTGTTAATTCTTTTAGTTACAACAAGTAATATTCTCTTCATTCCACAAGCAGGCACAAGACCCCAAGGACTGACACTGTGTTTCATAGGAGGAGAAATGAGGAACACAAGGGTTTTCACTTGACTGGGACCTGGTAGTAAAATTGTTTTCCTGGGTTGTACAAAAGCATGAAGGCAATTTATTTGTTTTGATGAAATGAGAGGGAGGAGAAAACCAGAAGAGATATGCTCAAAGCTGAGAAGAGGGCATGGAACTGAGGTAAATAAAATATCTGAGATCAACCTTTGGCTCGAGATACGAAAGAATAGTAGGGCATGATTAAAATAGAATATGCAGCTGAACTACTGAATCAAGAAAAAGTGCATTTCATGTATATGTCTCTCGGTTCCTGTGAGAAGTGGGAAAAAATGTCTTCATCCTTCAGGCCTTATTCATGTCATCTTTATCATCCTCAGAGCTTTTGTTATGGAGAGGGTCAGAATCTCAATACTTAGAAATCATTGCAGCTCCATTGACCTCATTGGAGAGGATTTCTTCAATGGAGCTACCCTGACTGACAGCAGCTACAGATCTGGCCCAACTTTCTAGTTTGTATGTGATGTTTAGAGCTGTCTAGCTGCATGCAGGGTAAAGGCTGACTGTGCTCCAATCCAGCAAAACTCTTTTTGTGCAATCAAGAGAAAATTGGATCTAGATGGGACGGGATATAGGAAGACAGACATGGGATTCCAGTTCCAGGCATATATCCACTCTTGTATTCAGTTAAGTGGAATCTGGGGGTTGGGGGGAGGTAATCCAGAGCTCATGGATGTCAATGAAAAGACTCCCAACAAGTTCAATGTTCAAAGAATAGTAACAGAAAGGGAGTCGTGCTAGTCTATATACTATCAAAACAAAAAGCAGTCAAGTAGCACTTTAAAGACTAGCAAAATAATTTATTAGGTGAGCTTTCGTGCGACAGACCCACTTCTTCAGACCATAGACATACAGGTCTCTTATGGGTGAAACGAGAACCTGTTTTACATAGACTTGGTATGGGTGAGAGTCAGTTCTGCCATGGCACCAGCTGGAGAGTAGAGCCAGAGGCACATGAACAGATGGGTAATTGGATGGGAATCTACACACCTTTCTTTGCCCTCTGAATCCCAGAATCAGTCTCACCACACCCTCTTATCCCTGCGGAACCCTTGCTAGCTTAAATGTAGTGACCAGTGTATGTCAGACACTTGCTTCTGCAGGGTTCTTGCATAGTTTGCCAACCTTGCATTTCTTGGGTAGTTGGCCTCTAAATAGCCTCATATCCCCATGGCCACACATGGGGTCAGGCCTTCAGGAGAACCTTACAGCCTTGCCTCACACACTATCTTGCTCAGTTTTCATGTGACAGAACGACACCGGTACATTTCTTATGGTCAATTAACTGACATGCACCCATTGCCATTTGATGTACGTGATCTGTGTCCAGCATTCATGCTCTCTCTTGTATTCATGGTGGCAAAATATCAGCCCTACCTTTTACTACTCTTCTTACTTTTACAGGGCTGTTTGCAACCTACACCTTTTTCATTCAGCTACTGGTCATTCCCCTGACAGGATGATGGTGTCCTAGGACACAGAAGTTTCCTGATATCTGATGACCTTCCTAGTCTGGTGGGATAGGAAGTGAATGAAGAACAACTGAGACAACTATTTTCCACTGTCCTTTGCATTTCCCATTTAAGCTAGAGTAACTCCACTGAGTTCAGAGAAGTTGCTTGACTTCACTGAAAGTCACCTCATATTTACATTGATATAATCAACAGCATAATCCAGCAGAGGGAATAAAAGTAATAACAATAGGAAATCAATGAGCTAATGGAATGTGTATTTAATAGAGAAAAAGCTAACATTCTTTCCAGAAAACATACACAAGAATAATGGTCTAGATATTAACTTATGAAAGGTTGCCTGCAGTAAGTTACTGTTGCATGTCTTTTCTACTGTAGACAAAATGAATCGGACGCTTTGACTTAACATAATGAAAATTTTCTGTGTTTTCCTCAGTTGAGAAGTTTCATTGAGACTTTATATTAATGTTTCATTACACATTAGATGGGAAAGAAATCTACTTGCTTTTTTGCCAGCCTTTTTTATCAGACACGAGTACATATTTCTACTGCAGTCATGTGAAACACGCAATTGTAGATGTTCGGAGCCTGTAGCAAGAAGTGTCCTTTGCTTGATGTTCCTCCAGCATCAACATCTGTCATCGAAACTAGGAACAGCTAATTTCAGGGGAGAGGTTGGAAAGTTCCACTGTGATAACACAATACATTACCTCTTTCAATTACTTAGGTCCACATGAAAAAAAAACAACATAAACTTTCATCTCTGAAGAATCATGCTCTGGGGAATTTGAAAAAAAAAAACCAGTCAGCAGCTGAAAAAAGGTATGCTAAACTAAATCTTGTTTACATCAGGCCAAATCCTCACCAGTAAAATCTCACTGCTCACTTGCTCACTTGAGATTTCTTTGAGTTTCCAAGCAAGTTCTCTGAAGATTTCATCTATCCTGAGCATGTCCCATCCCAGCGCTAATAGAGATGAGCAGGACTTTCCATGCAGCTGTGGCTCTCATCTGTTGCAGCTTGTGTCATAAGGCGTAGTCCTGTGATCATGTAATTAAAGACTGCAAGTAAGAGGTGTATAGAGATTATGAAGGCAACCTCAGTTCCAGCATTTCCCAGCATCTGAGTGGTCAGCTTTGCAACATTAAAATTCTTTTAGCATATAGCAAGGCTGAAAGGTCCCATCTGGAAATGAGCATGACCTTGTGCTAGGTATTGTGCAAATATGCTTTAAGAGACAGTTTGTCCTCTAAATAGACAAGATGAACAAAAACAGGAGGACATGGAATGGAAAACAGAAGAACAGACTGGTGAAATCCATGCAGCAGGTCAGAAATTGGAAGAGAACTGAGGACTCCTGATCCTCAGTTCAGTTGCTTATCCTAGACCAGTTATTCTCAATGAGGGGTACCTATACTGCTGGTGGCACACAGAGTCTTCCAGCAAGTACATCACCTCATCTAGTTATTTGTCTAGTTTTATAATAGTCTACAGAAAAGGCACTAGCAAAGTCAGTGCAAACTAACATTTCATACAGACAATGCCCTATTACACTACTCTATATACTGTACACTGAAAAGTAAGTACAACATTTATATTCCTATTAATTTATTTTATAACCCGAAGATTGAACCAACATTGCTAGTGTTGCTCATTCTGAAGCATAGTAGCAGTAGGCACCCTTCAGTCTGCATAGACTATGGATCGCGCCCTTTAAAGTTTCAATTGAGGGCTTCATTTACAGCGTCTACTGTGACTATGAAGACCCACACGAGAGTGACAGTCCTGGCTGCATCTCTTGCAGATGTAGTGTGTGTCTGGCAAGTCCTTAGTGTGCTTTCTGTGCGCTCGCTTCTCCTTTGCTAGCTGTCTGATCTTCAACTCGCCCTTCTGAAGGCCCTTGTGTAACCCCTGCCTCCATCTGCTGCGGTCGTCTGCTAGTTCTTCCCAGTTGTCCAGCTCGATGTCTACCTCTCTGAGATCTCTCTTGCAGACATCTTTGTAGTGCAAATGGGGGTGTCCGGGAGGTCTTTTGCCAGAGGCTAGCTCACCATACAGGATGTCTTTTGGAATCCTTCCATCATTCATCCTGTGGACGTGGCCAAGCCAGCGGAGTCGACGCTGCCTGAGGAGGGTGTGCATGGTTGGGATTCCAGCTTGCTCGAGGACGGCGGTGTTGGTCACTCTGTCCTTCCATGATATTCCAAAGATGCACCTGAGGCAGCGCAAGTGGAAGATGTTCAGCCTCTTTTCCTGGGGGGCATACAGGATCCAAGTCTCGCTGCCGTAAAGGAGGGTGCTGAGGATGCAGGCTCTGTAGACTTGCATTTTGGTGTGAGTGTACAGCTTGTTGTTATTCCATGCTCTCTTGCTGAGTCTGGACAGAGTTGTGGCCACTTTTCCGATCCTCCTATTTAGCTCAGTGTCCAACGACAGGGTGTCAGTGAAGGTGGACCCGAGGTAAACGAACTCGTGGACGACCTCTAACGTATAGTTGTCAATGCTGATTGATGGGGATTCAGCAACATCCTGACCGAGTACGTTTGTCTTCCTTAGGCTGATGGTAAGCCCAAAGTCCTTGCATGCTTTGGAGAACTGATCCAGCAGTTTTTGAAGCTTGTCCTCTGTGTGAGACACTACAGCAGCATCATCTGCGAACAGCATGTCTCTGATGAGGACTTCCCGCATCTTAGACTTAGCTTTCAGCCTTGCAAGGTTAAACAGTTTCCCATCAGATCTTGTGTGCAGCAAGATGCCCTCTGTTGACGATCCAAAGGCATTGCTCAGGAGGAGTGGGAAGAAGATCCTGAACAATGTCAGAGTAAGCACACATCCTTGCTTGACGCCGCTCCTGATTCTGAAAGCATCCGATAATGCGCCGTCATATTGGATGGTTCCTCTCATGTCTTCGTGGAACGACTGGATCATCTTGAGTAACCGTTGAGGACAGCCTATCTTCTGGAGAGTTTGAACACCCCATCCCTGCTGACCAAGTCAAAGGCCTTGGTCAGGTCGATGAAGGCTATGTAGAGTGGCTTTCTCTGCTCCCTGCACTTCTCCTGCAGCTGCCTTAGACAGAAGACCATGTCAACGGTAGACCTCTCTGCACGGAATCTGCACTGCGATTCGGGGTACACCCTCTCAGCAATCTTCTGGAGTCTGCCAAGGGTGACGCGAGCGAACAGTTTACCAGTGACGCTTAGGAGGGAGATTCCACAGTAGTTGTTGCAGTCGCTTCTGTCTCCTTTGTTCTTATACAACGTTACAATGTTATCGTCACGCATATCCTGTGGAACCTCACCCTCTTTCCAGCACAGGCACAGTAGCTCATGCAGGGGTTCCAGGAGTGTGTGTCCGCGGCATATTTGATTATCTCTGGTGGTATACCATCCTTACCAGGTGCCTTTCCTGCTGCAATACTGTCGATGGCTCTCTTCAGTTCATCCACAGTCGGTTCTTGATCCAGTTCGTCCATTACTGGTAGGAGCTCGACGGCATCGAGGGCTGCGTCAACCACAACGTTCTCGCGTGAGTACAGCTCAGAGTAGTGCTCAACCCAGTGCTCCATCTGTTTGGTTTTGTCAGCAATGACTTCACCAGATTTGGATTTCAGAGGTGCCATCTTGTTCTGGGTGGGTCCTAATGCCTTCTTCAAAGCGTCGTACATTCCTCTGAGATTACCAAAGTTGGCACAGGTCTGGATGCTGCTGCATAGCTGGAGCCAGTGGTTGCTGGCACAGCACCTGGCTGTCTGCTGTATTGTTCTTCTGGCCGCTCTAAGTGCTTGCTGGGTACTCTGGCTTGGTGAGCATTTGTACTCCAGGAGTGCAGCACGCTTCTTTTCAATGACTGGAATCATCTCATCGGAGTTAGCTTCGAACCAGTTGTTCGTGTTTCTAGCTCTTCTTCCAAACACTGACAAGGCCGTGTTGTAAACTGTATCCCTCAGATGTTGCCATTTGGATGTCACATCGGCGCCCCCAGGGCCGCTGCGCAGATTTTCCTGGAGGGTCTCTCTGAACTTTTCAGCTTTCTCCGAGTTTGCCGTCTTTCTGGCGTCAATGCGGGGCCTTCCAGCAGGTTTAGAGCGGTACAGCTTCTTGGGTCTCAGCTTGAGCTTGGAGCAAACTAGTGAGTGATCTGTATCACAGTCAGCACTATGATAGCTGCATGTCAGAAGGACGTTTTTGAGGTTATTACACCTAGTGATGACCACGTCTAGTTGATGCCAGTGCTTCGAGCGTGGGTGTCTCCACGACACTGTGCTGTGGCTTGGTTTGGAAGAATGTGTTTGTGATGCACAGATTGTGGTACGTGCACAGTTCAAGGAGATGCTGTCCATTGTCATTCATTTTTCCCACACCGAAGTGTCCTAAGCAGGAAGGCCATGAGGCCCAATCAGCTCCAACTCTTGCATTGAAGTCACCCAAGGTGTACAGTTGTTCACGAGCAGGTATTTGCACTGCAGAAGCACTAAGCACATCATAGAACTTGTCTTTTACTTCTGGTGTGGCGTACAGGGTTGGAGCATAAGCGCTGATCAGGTGGACGGGACCGGCACAAGTTTGAAGCGTGATCCGAAGAAGTCTTTCTGTTCCCCCTTGACTAATCCCACCATTTGTAGAAGGGTGTTTCTGACAGCAAAGCCAACACCATGCTCTCTGGGTTCTTTTTGGGCTTTACCCTGCCAGGAAAAGGTGTAGTCCTTTTCCTTTAGACATCCTGAATCTGCGAGTCGCGTCTCTTGCAGTGCAGCGATATCAACTCAGAGCCTCTTCAGTTCCTCGTTGATGACAGCGGTCTTTCGGGTGTCACTGATGTCCTGAAGATCTTCAGTCAAGCCGGTCAGCATGGTCCGCACGTTCCAGCAAGCAAGCTTAAATTGTTGATGTTTCTCATTTCTTGTTGATTTTCTTATTGGTTTGCCTGGTGCCCAAATTTCAGTCACTTGTCAGGTTCAGGAACCTTAAGCCTCACGCACCCAACGAGGCAGGTGAACTGTGGCGGGACAGTACCCTATTGGCTGGGGGCTGCCCAGCTTGAAGCAGGCAGTGACTGTCCAGTGAGATGTGAGGATCTCTCCCACCGTCAAAGGCAATCCCTGGTTCTCGTTCTCTATGCCAATCGAGCAAGAGCTTATAACCGGTATCTGTTGCCTCCTGTGTTGATGCAACGCTGTTCAGCAATGCCGGAGTACCTCTACGGGCGTGAGCCTGGGCACTTATTATGGAGACTCTGGGCTGCCCAGACACCAGTGTCCCCCTCTCGGCTTTACTGATATAGTCCAAAGGAGAGGATAACCTCCACGTCTGGTACCAGCTCAGCTGCAGGAGTTGCCGGGAGAGTGCCAGAAGTTGACACCGAACCGCCTTTGGACTCCACTCCAGATTTTCTGTCAGGGTTTACTCCCTTAGCCTTGCTCCTTCCCAGGATAACCCACAAGGCAGTGAGATGTGGAAAATGTGGTTAAGGATCCCACTACTTCATACCTCCCTGTCACCACGAGTCACCATAGCTCCCTGTGGAGCAATGACCTCATATCCTTGGGACCCTCCTCCCCACCTTTCGCCCCCCCCCAGCTACCATCACCATAGGATCCTCCCGAACCCACTACCCCCATCTGCTCCCATGTCCGCCCTCCTCACTGGACTGGCCCCTCTCCCCCCAGCTGCTCTCAGTGCCCCCAGGTCCACCTTCCCCCATCGCTCTTCAGGCTCTTCTCTTCAGAGACTGCTTTTCTTGATAGTGCTGCCTTGCAGGGCACAGGTGGAACACCATACCTGAAAAGGACAACAAACATGGGGCTCTTTCCTTGGGGAACTCCCAGAGGCAAACTCCCTTCCCTGTTAGCTGCTGCCCCCTGTTTGCTGCTCACAGTGTTCGCTGAGAGCTCCCTTCTTATAGAGAGAGCTGCTAGCTGGTTAGGCCTGGCTCAAAGCCTTGCCTCCAGTCCAGCCAGATGAAGAGTTAGTAGCTTTGGGTGGCGCTCAGGGTGCAGCTGAGCAGTGAACAGGGGGCAGCAGCTAACAGGGAAGGGACTTTGCCTCTGGGCAAAGCGTCCTAGAGGAGCTTGGGTGAGTGTGGGATTTGGGGGGCTGTGTAGTGAGCTGGTGGGTGAATGTCTGTCTGTCTGGGTAGCTATGTTACTTTGAAGAGAAGGGCAGTTTGATTAGCTGCCTGTGTGCCTGAGTTTGTGTGGTGCAGAGAGGAGCAGTTTGCAAGGTGTGAACTGGGGGAGTTTCCTGCCAGGTGAGACTTCAAGGGCTGATTAGATTGTATTAGTATTATTAAGGTAATAGAAAATTTCATCCAGTTACAGTTAGAGCCCTATAGGACCATTTTGGTCAGTGATGTGTCTCCTGTTGACCATATAGCAGAAGTTAAGAGGGCAATCGGAACCTTTGGTCATGTGACTAGTATGAGGTGAGAGAAGGGAGAACAAAAGGGTATGATTCTCTGTTAATTTGAAGATCCCCTTTCTGTGGAACACATAAGAATGGAACGTGCACTGCAGAAGCTGGGGCAGAAAGGGATATAACTTCTATTCATTTTGAGATTTCACCATTTATAGCCATTGAGTCTGTGCCTGAAGGACCTCAGTGAAGGGATCCCAGATATTCTGTGTGTTCTGACAGAGCGTTTAAGACTGAGTCACAGGCTGTGGTTACACCCGCATGTGAAAGACAGACTAGGTAGTGCACCAGTTGTGGAATGAAGTTCAGAAGAAGCCTTTACCTCTGCTGTGATGAACCCTCCTGCAACAGCGCTGACTGCCACTGCTGGCCTGGGGCAAGGTGGGAGGTGGGCCTGGCTCCCTGCCCTCCCCCAGAAGGGGTGGAGCCAAGGGCAGAAGGCTTACGGCAGTCAGCCCTGCCCCACTCCATGCTCCCTCAGAGCTGCACACAGAGTGGTGGCACAGCACCCCATGGCATTTCAAAGGGGCCCAGAGTTCTGGTTGGTGTCACTGCTACTTTGGCAAAGGTGCTCTGTCCCCCTTTGAAATGTCCTCTTTGTGCTTGGGCTTGTCCTTCTGAAATGCAACAATTTTTGTTAGAGGAGTAAATGGACTTCAAACTAACACAGGCACTTCAAAGGTTGAAGCCTCAAAGTTGCTGCAGGGGAAAATTAGCCTAATGAAGTGCTGCAAATTCACTGCAGCACTTCATTAGTAACCTCCCATGGTCCTGATTAATGTGTCCCCTTCAAAGATGGGGAAAGTGTAAACTCAGCCATAGACCTGGAAGGGACCTTGAGAGGGCATTAAATCCAGTCTCTTGACCTCACAGTAGGACCTATCACCATACTTGATGATATATTTATTTTTTTTAAATCTAATCCACCCCAGAGTCCTGGAAGGCCTCCTCAAGAACTGAGCTCATAACCCTGTGTGTACACAGCTAATGGTTTAACCACTAAACTATCCCTCCTCCCATTGTCAGACCATCCAACAAAGCTACATCACAATCCAATGGCAGGAAACTAGGAAAAACTCAGACTGGGAATAGGGTGTATATTGTTAATGGTGAGGATAATCAACTGCCAGAACAATTTAACAAGGACCACACTGTATTCTCAATCAGTGGCTATTTTACAATCTATACTTTTTTTTTTTTAAAGATCTGCTATATGAATTATTTTGAGGGAAGTGCTATGGAGATACAGGAGATCAGGATACAGATACAGGAGATCGGGATAGCTAATATCAGTGGCTCTCTCTGGCCTTGGAATCTGTCAGTTACATGCAGCTCAATACACAGAGCAGCCTGTCTAATGACAGCCTAACTCCAGTAGTAAAGCTGCACGTATATGAAAGACTTTAAAGTTAAGCACTAAAATACCAAAAAATGTCCAGATTAATGGCTGTGGTGAAAATACCACCTTTACTCTGCCCCCTTTCTATGTGTCTGCACGAGGCCTTTACTTACATTATCATCTGTGATGTTGCCAGTAGACTGGAGTATCATACCTCAGCAGGAGGGATGCTTCTGTACATACTCACAGCAGAATTTTTCTACTAGCCCAAGAACTGCAGCTCCTGTGTTGCTTGATGTTTCTGCACCAGCAAAATGAACCCACCACATTTACATACTATCGCTGAAAACATAAGACATCTGATATAATGAGAATGTAACTCATAATCCTGAAACCTGTCCAAGTCTTAATTTAATTAAATCATTAAATCTTTCACTTGGTTTCTGTGTTACAGACCTACCACAAAGTTAACGAGGTAAAAAGAAAAAAAAGTAGTATATATTTTCCAAGCCAAAAAGGGACCATTTAAGGCTACATACAAAAGAGAAAGAGGATAAATTGCTGATTTTTTCCCCTTACAAATGGCTGGGAGTGGTATAATGTATTTGATTTTTTTTCCAGAGGTAATCTTAGATGTGGAGTGAATGAAGTGAAGTCTGTTATCAGTCCATAACATCTGCTGCAGTGTCAAGTGATGAAATGGGTGACTCCAGAGCCCAAGACAGCTGGGATGGCTTTCTTAATGCAGTAGGGTATTGTGCAAACAAACAGGCACTGATACGGTCTATGGTTGTCACAATTATTCAGGCTGGTGATACATCTTCCTGTATTAACTGCTTGAAAAGCCCTATTTCTTTTAAAAGCAAACTACTGTATAACAATCTCCCATTCTGGACTATAACTCAGATGAGTACAAACATAATAAAACACTGGGCATAAAAATAAATATAAATTAAAATTTGTCACCAGAGCAGTAAAGCATAAAATAAAAATATGCAGGCTGAAAAAAAAACCTGCTTACAGATTCTGGAGCTAACAAATAGTGTATTCACTTGTAGTGGAATCTACACTAGTGAGATTATTCTCTATCTCTGAAGTGCCTCCGTCAGTTATTTGGATATATGGTGTATTGTGTTCAAAAGTTAGAGATCAGATGAGTTAGAGATGGAAAAGAATTAACAGGTCACTGAGCACATCCCTCTGCCAAGGTGGAATTATTGCTGCTATCACTTGGGGAGGTTTAGATAAGACAGCATATTAAAATGTTTCAAATAGATGGAACGAAAGAGGAAAAGTATAGATTTCAGACCTAATTTGTAAATAAAGCCAAGGGGAGGTCTCTGTTTTAGCACATTCCACATATTTCCTTGATATTAACTAATAACTTCTCAAAATCCCAATAAGAGATTGATATTGTTCATAAGTGTGCATGCAAGCCACAAAGTTCATATGCCAAGTCTGAACTCGATCCTCTCTGCCAATCCTCTCATCAGGGATTTTTTCTTTCTTCTTATAGGGTGTGTCTATACTAGGAACTAACTTCTGTTAACTTTGAAGTTAGGGGCTACTTTGGAGTAGCCTGCAAAGAGTCTACACACATTTTCCCTTCCTTTGAAATTAATTTAGAAGTAAGGGAACCCAACTTTGAACTCTTTATTCCATTCTTGGGAATGGAGTAGTGCCCTACTTCAAAGTTTAACTTTGAAGTAGAGTGTGTGTAGATGCTGAACTTTGAAGTCTGTTACTTCAAAGTTGTACTTCAAAGTTATTTTGTAGTGTAGACATGGCCATAGAGAAGTCAACCTTAGCCTTTAAAGTTGCAATCCTGCTGAATTCAACAGCATTCTACAGATGTAAAGGGGGAGAATTTGACAGAGTATAGAACAGTTTCTACAAATAGCTTTCAATTTTCCATGAGACGTCTGTTGCTTCTTATCACAGCAGAGAAACTTTAAAGCTATTTTGTTTATACGGTTAGGGTCTGATTTTTTCTGATCCCACGAGGTCCTGCTGTTTTCTGGAATGCATGATTCCTGTAGGAGATTCTGAGTGTCTGGGGACATCTCCTACAATCATCATCCTGCTGCTCCTCCTCATCATCCTCAACAACAACACAAACATGGGCTCAGCAGCCATTGGTGTCCGATGCCTCCTTCATTATTTCCTTCAATATCTCGTACAATGACTGCTACCTACATTCATTTGCCAGTGGATGAGGATAGAAGTGGGTGGATAGTTTCACAGAACAAAGTGGGAATCAGTAAAAGGTAGTGCTCATGTTAAGAAACAATCCTAGCCAACCTGTTCACTTTTTCAAATATGTCTGTTGCAACTCAATAAAGCCTCATGCCTAAAATGTACAAAAAAAAAGGCATTGGGGAATCTAGATGAATACATGACCCAACAACATAGAGAGATACCGCTTTAGCCACCAGGCCAGTGCAGCTCCTAGTGAGCAGCAGTCTAACAATACAGGAATCCTCTTTAGCAATAGATTATTGTAGTGAGGCTCTAGTTTTGGCAAAGTCTAGCGACACTCATTAAAGCTAGAGGTTGAGCCGCTCTAGTCCAGTACTCTCTCCTCCAGCAAGCTCTGTAATCTGGCATGATTTTAGTTAGCTGGACAACCACTTATCATGTGTGTGGGCAAGTTTTCCATGGTTCCATAAAATTTGTTTACAGCTACCATTCCTGTCTGTCAATGTTCTGTGCTGTTATTCAGCTGTAATATATGCCTACATGTCTTCTAAGAGTCCAGTAAGCAGTGAAAGTGTTGGTACTGCTAGACAATATTGATTTTCTGTGGTCCAGCAAATTCTCTCATTCACCACTGGTTGGCTGTGTCTACACGTGCCCCAAACTTCGAAATGGCCATGCAAATGGCCATTTCGAAGTTTACTAATGAAGCGCTGAAATGCATGTTCAGCGCTTCATTAGCATGCGGGCGGCAGCGGTGCTTCGAAATTGACGAGCCTCGCCGCCGCGCGGCGCGTCCAGACGGGGCTCCTTTTCGAAAGGACGCCACCTTCTTCGAAGTCCCCTTATTCCCATGAGCTCATGGGAATAAGGGGACTTCGAAGTAGGCGGGGCCCTTTCGAAAAGGAGCCCCGTCTGGACGCGCCGCGCGGCGGCGAGGCTCGTCAATTTCGAAGCGCCGCTGCCACCCGCATGCTAATGAAGCGCTGAATATGCATTTCAGCACTTCATTAGTAAACTTCGAAATGGCCATTTGCATGGCCATTTCGAAGTTTGGGGCACGTGTAGACGTAGCCGTTGAGATGGGTTCAGCCTACAGGGGAAAACATCTCTATCCTAGTGAAAAGTCTCAGAGGGGTGGCCGAGTTAGTCTGTGTATCTTCACTTAACAAGCAGTCCTGTAACACTTTAAAGACTGAGATATTCATTAGGAAGAAGTGGGTCTTACCCATGAAAGCTCATGACCTAATACATTTGTTAGTCTTTAAGGTGCTTCAGGACTGCTTGTTACATATGAAAAGCATAATTTTAAATGACCATTGGTTTTGTAGCTCACCTGGCTCTGTCTAGATGGCAGGCACTATTTTGGGATATGGTGGTATCCCAAAATAGCTGTCCACATTTATGCAAATCTCCTGTTGTCTCGAAATAGTTTTTAGATAACGGGCAGGCTATTCTGGCATCCCTCTACACCTCATCACATGAGGAGTACAGGGTTGCTTTGAAACAAGGCTTTATTTCAGCATGTTTAGACAGAGCTGTATGCTGAAATAGCCTATTTCAAAATCCACTTGGGGACAAACATCTACAAGACCTTTACCAAGCTTTCCTCAAACTACAATACCCATCTAAGGAAGTGAGGAAACAGATTGCTAGAGCCAGACGGGTACCCAGAAGCCACCTGCTACAAGACAGGCTTCGCAAGGAAAACAATAGAACACCACTGGCCATCACATACAGCTCTCACCTAAGGCCTCTGCAATGCATCATCAGTGATCTGCAACCCATCCTGGACAATGATCCTTCACTCTCACAGACCTTGGGAGGCAGCCTGTCCTCGCCTACAGAGAGTCTGCCAACCTTAAACAAATTCTCAGTAGCAACTATGTATCACAACACGGGAACTCTAAACCTGGAACCAATCCCTGCAACAAACCGCTCTGCCAACTCTGATCACATATCTACACCAGTGATATCGTCACAGGACCTAACATCAACCATACCATCAGTGGCTCCTATACCTTCACATCTACTAATATAACATATGCTATCATGTGCCATCAATGCCCCACTACAATTTACAGTGGCCAAACTGGACAGTCTCTACATAAAAGAATAAATGGATGTAAATCAGGCAGCAGGAATGCGGTAATGTACAGAAACCTGAGGGAGAGCACTTCCATCTCCCCGGACACTCAGTAACAGATTTAAAAGTAGCAGTCCTAAAACAAAGAAATTTCAAAAATCAAACGGAGAGAGAAATCTCTGAACTGCAATTCATTTGCAAATTTGACTTCATCAACCAAGGATAAAACAGTGACTGGGAGTGGCTCGCCCCTTACAAAAGCAGCTTCTCTGCCCTGGGTGTTAATATCTCCCCATTAGACTCTGACAACGGGCCTGTCTGACCTGACTTGTTTTTATC
The DNA here is from genome assembly GCF_033958435.1 of Carettochelys insculpta. NCBI lineage: Eukaryota > Metazoa > Chordata > Testudines > Carettochelyidae > Carettochelys > Carettochelys insculpta. The sequence continues at coordinate 369,605,804 of NC_134137.1, read as the reverse complement.
TCTTTTGATACATACTACTGATAATGGGCCATTTCCACCCTGCTGAAAAGACCTTGTCAGCTGTGGCCCACCCTTTTACTGGGGCCCCACTCTTTAAATACTCCTCTGGAACACTCCCCCACTCATGCGTCTGATGAAGTGGGTCTTTGCCCACAAAAGCTTATGATCCAAAATATCTGTTACTCTGTAAGGTGCCACAGGACTTCTTTAACAGCAACAACGGGTCCTGTGGCACCTTATAGACTAACAGAAAAGTTTTGAGCATGAGCTTTTGTGAGCACAGACTCACTTCATCTGATGAAGTGAGTCTGTGCTCACGAAAGCTCATGCTCAAAACTTTTCTGTTAGTCTATAAGGTGTCACAGGACCCTTCGTTGCTGTTACAGATCCAGACTAACACGGCTACCGCTCCGATACAGGACTTCTTGTTGTTCTCGAAGATACAGATTAACACGACTATGTCTCTGATACATAGCGCAAATTGTGTTGTTTATTTCAAGTTTACGACACCATCTAGACATATCCCTGTTGATGTATTATAATTTGTTTTACTTTGGAGGCTAGGACTAAGAAATCCAACAGACAACTATAGTAAAGCCTGATTCACGTTAATCCCAATCCAATTAGGATTTTCACTTCCAGTTGGGTATCCCAATTCCTAGCAAAGTTACACTAGAGGTGAATTTGTCTTATGAGCAGCAATGACCAAAAACCTTTAAGAATCATTCTTCCACAGCAAAGAACTCATTACCATTATAAACTTCTGCTACAAAATTATTTGGGAAAATACTTTTGTAGCAGTTAAAAACGTGCTTTACCAGACTGGCAACCAACCAATGAAGACGAATATTCCAGAATGGTGTTTTGGATTGCAAACATATGTGGTGAGAAAACATGACATTTGTCTTCCAATCACAAAACCAATAGGCAAACATAGGGGAAAGTAAACAAACAAATCTTTAGCGATCTTCTAATATAGGATATTTATAAACACAGAGCAACTCGTGTTGCATTGGCTACTCTCAGGTTTGTAAAATGTGTCAAAGTACAGCAAATTAGAATGAGTCCTGAGTTTCCATTTACTTTATCTATCCAGACATATCAATTCCTTTTACTCGGAACTGATAAAGTGGAACTGCAGCAGACAAATGAGCTGGCAGAACTGACATAATGTGTTGTCACAAAGAAATGCTAGATTTAAAAAAAATACATGTTTTTGATCCTCTCTGGGGCTACTATTTTACTCAATACAAATATGTTTAACTCATTTTTAGGTAAATATTAATTGTTGTGGGGTAAAAGTTTACTCCTATTTTTCTCTCGAGCTATTAAATAGCAAAATGAAAGTAATGAGGCTTCTTCCTCGTCTCCAAGGAAAGCAGTGGCAATACATTCACTGATACCAGTGCAGGTAGGATCAGGCATTTAAGGTCCTATCCCATTCTCACTGAATTCAAAAATCATGTAGGTGATCTAAAGTATGTTCACAGGTCCCATTACCATGGATACTGCAGTATTTAATGTAGTTTCCATACAATATTTTTGTTGCATAAGTATTACCCTGGTTTTTCATGTGTGAAATGGAGGTACCCTGACCCTACGCAAGTAATTGAATTGGACGGGAAGTCATTGGCAAAATAAAGGCTTACATCCAGACCTCAAAGTCTCAGGTTGGCACCGAACCATCCTTCTTCTCTTAACTACCTCTGACCTGCTCTTCAGCTGGTGTAAAATGGAATAACCCCACATAAGCTGGCAGTTGAAAGGAAGGGGAGGTATCATGTGATGATTACTTGTTCTGTTCATTTCTCTGGGACATATGGCTTTGGCTGCTGTTGGAAGACAGGATACTGGGCTAAATGAATCTTTGGTCTGTCCCACTGGGGCCATTTGGGCTTCTCTTCTGAACATGCAAGACCACAGAGGAAACAGTGAGTACCCATGAGTCATACCCTATAGTTTTTCTCTTAAGTATAACTCTCACTTCTTCTAAGCATATGCACAATGTGCCTCCAATAGCATGTCACCAGGATTCATTACTAAATTTCATCTGCTGGTTGGGTCATTCACTTGCCTGGGTCCAGTACTCCCTGGGACAGCAATATGAATGCCGGTCTCTTCCCCTCCACCCACCCACTGAGACAAATGGGGACTTTGCCTGAATAAGAGAGAGTATTTGGCACCAACTTATCAAATGAATGGAAGTGTTAGTTTAGAGTGGCAATATATTTTACAGATATCTTACTGTTTTTGCATACATGACAAGCTAAATGCTACCTTACTAACAAATGAAGGATATTTCCTATGAGGTTCTACTCTGCAGTAAAAATAAGCAGATACTGTCTTTCACTTCAATTAATCAGAACTCTTGCTTTGTGTTTCAGAACAAATGCAAGTCATATACTTTAGGTAGAAGATGCCAGACAGTGCAGAATATAAACTAATAAGCTCCTAGTGGAGTCTTCCAAAAGCAAATTGGCAAATAATGCAGTGAAGGAATTTTTAACAAAGAGAAATAACCCCTGTTAATATTTACCTTATTGATGTTTACTTTTGACTCTAAGACATGGGTCTTTAATCTGTCATTCATTAGATAGACTTTCTTTTAGGGAATCTACAATTTTTCTTTCTAAAGGCAGTGAACAAATAAAGAAACAAAGGAGGGTAATTGGTGAGTGTTACAGCTACAGCACAGAGGTACAAGACTCCCCAGAGCTTTCACAGTTCAGCTTCATATCTGTTTTGTGTCAAGTGGCAAACTCTATGGCCACCATGGGAAGAAGATTATATACATAGTACAGGTTGAATCTCTCTAATCTGGAACTCTTTTGTCTGGCAACATCCATAATCCATCATGAGATTAGTTAGCCAGATGACCACTTATCATGAGGTGGACATGTTTCCAATGGTCCAATAAATGTTATTTACAGCCACCAGTCCTGGCTTTCAGTGTTCTGTATTGATATTTAGCTGTAGTTTACCCCCATGTATCTTCTAAGAGCCCAGTAAGTGGAAGTGTCAGTAATACTTCTAGACAATACTGACCTCCCATGGTCCAGGAAATTCTCTTGTTCGGCACCAGTCAGATCCAAAGGGTGATGGACTAGAGAGGTTCAACCTGACCAAGTTGATTTGACATTGTGTTACCAATAAGAGATACACGACATGACCAATATTTACCAGTGTGAAAAGGAAAAGCTACAACTGCCAGTAATATTAGGGTTACTCTAGGTTACAGCCATTTGGCTCCTCCTTGTTTATAGGGTAAGCCCCAGAAAATCATGCTGGGGGAAAAGTCCTATACTTGGGAAACTGGGCCGCACCCACAATAAGTGGTCATCTGGCTAACTAAAATCATGCTTCCAGAAGGGGCAGGACCTTGGCAGAAGGTCAGCCCTTGGTGCTATCCAGACCATGCTCTCCTTCCCAGCTCCACCAGAAGCATGCTGCCTGGGGCTCCAGCAGTGATTTGTGGTGGCAGCTGGAAGCCCTCAGATCCTTTGAACTGCCAGGTCTCAGGGCCACTGGCCCCCTCCCCGACCAGCAGGCCTAGCTTCAGGAAATGACTTGCTGCAATCAGTTTACCACGTTCTTAGAACAGCTTGGATTATGCAGCCTGGATGCCAACATTTTCACTCGCTGTAATGGAAAATTTGTCTCAGTAGGGAGTGGAGGGTTAGATCCAGAGACACTTTTTTGATTGTTGGGTGAGAGATTGCTTCTGTACCTTAACAGACTGACAAATTTACAGCATGCTTCCCACACTGGCTAATCTAGTTGTGAAGTTATATAACAGGGCATCAGCAAGTCCATGGCCCACTGACTTTAAATGTTGCATTTAGGCCTGCAGCTGGGAAGGGGTGAGGGGTGCCACCAAGGTGGGTAAATGCTGTGGGTCCTGGCAGTAGAAAAGGGCCCAGAGCTCCCTCAGTGATGGCAAACAGAGCCCCAGGCAGCACTGAGGGATGTGGTGTGGGTGCATGCCATGGACCGAGCAGTGCTGTCCCCAGCCCTGCCACTTCCACCAGGGGTCCCACACATTTTGGGGGTGTTGAGTGGAGTTCTTGCTTGCTCAGGGGACCAGCAAGACTGTCAGCTGGCTGGTTGCATTGAAATTTGTAGGAGTTTTATCTCTAGTTTCATGGGGACCAAAGCCAGATTCAGGTTGCATTAAATTTGAATAAATGTTCATAGAATCACAGAAGATCAGGGTTGAAGGAGACCTCACAAGGTCATCCAGTACATCACTCCCCTGCTTAAAGGGAAACCAATCCCATCAAAATAACCCCAGCCAGGACTTTGTCAAATATGGCTTTGAAAACCTCTAAGGATGGAGAGTCTACTACCTCCCTAGGCAACACATTCCAGTGCCTAATCATCCTGCTAGTGAAACAGTTTTTCCAACTTCTAATCTAGATCACCCTTACTGCACCGTGAGATGATTACTCCATTTTTTTTTGTCACCTGCCACCATTAGAACAGCTCGACTCCATCCTCGTTGGAAGCCCTGTTTAGGAAGCTGAAGGATGTTATCAAATCCCTGCTCAGTCTTCTCTTCTGAAGATTAAACAAGCCCAGTTCCCTCAGCCTCTCCTCATAAGTCTTTCTCTGAACTCTCTCCAATTTGTTCACATCGTTATATTGTGTATGCTGAAATGAATGAGATTGATCAAGGAGTCAAGTGCTACTAAACTGAAATCAGGATGTAAAGCAGAAGTCATTTCATGGAATAGTTCCATGGCAGTAAAAATAACTTGAGCAAAGAGAGTTGGCCTGAAGGGAAAGTCCATTTCATGCACAAAGCAAAAATCAAACACATCTACATGGTCTGGAAATTTGGAATCTGAAGCCCTTACTCATGCTGTGACTGTTCTGTGACTATTCCCATTGGTTTCAATGGAACTAAGCATGAATAAGGAACTACAAGTTGCACCTCTCAGATCTGGTGCTCTCTTACCTGGCAACTTCCATCCTCTGGCAGGATCACCGATGCTGCCAGATGGAAGAGTAGTGGACAGATGCGGCAGCCACAGTGGTGCTTGGAGCTGGAGCCCCTCCCTGCCCCACAGGTGTGAGGTGTGAGGTTGCTGTGGGGCTGTGATCCAGAGCCCCCACCTGCCCCACAGCAGCTCGGGGCTGAGAGGCTGCTGTGGAACCTGTGCTGGAGCTCCTGCCTGCCCTGTGTCACTGGAGGTGGGGGAAAGGAGGGGCAGGTGCTGGCTGGAGCCCGGTGGCATCCCTTGTTAGTCTGGGCTGTACACCTTCCCTTGTCCAGCAAATTCTCTTCTGCGGGACCCATTGGCTACCTCTACACGTGAAGCCTACATTGAAATAGCTTATTTAGATGTAGCAACATCGAAATAGGCTATTTCGATGAGTAACGTCTACACGTCCTCCAGGGCTGGCAACGTCGATGTTCAACTTCAACGTTGTACGGCACCACATCGAAATAGGCGCTGCGAGGGAACGTCTACATGCCAAAGTAGCACACATCGAAATAAGGGTGCCAGGCACAGCTGCAGACAAGGTCACAGGGTGGACTCAACAGCAAGCCACTCCCTTAAAGGGCCCCTCCCAGACACAGTTGCACTAAACAACACAAGATCCACAGAGCCGACAACTGGTTGCAGACCCTGTGCCTGCAGCATGGATCTCCAGCTGCCGCAGCAGCAGCCAGAAGCCCTGGGCTAAGGGCTGCTGCCCACGGTGACCATAGAGCCCCGCAGGGGCTCGAGAGAGATCGTCTCTCAACCCCTCAGCTGATGGTCGCCATGGCGGACCCTGCTATTTCGAAGTTGCGGGACGCGCAACGACTACACAGTCCCTACTTCGACATTGAACGTCGAAGTAGGGCGCTATTCCTATCCCCTCAAGGGGTTAGCGACTTTGACGTCTCGCCGCCTAACATCGAAGTTAACTTCGAAATAGCGCCCGGCGCGTGTAGCCGTGACGGGCGCTATTTCAAAGTTAGTGCCGCTACTTCGAAGTAGCGTGCACATGTAGACACGGCTATTAGGTCCCAAGCATGCTGGATAAGGAAGGTGCAACCTGTATTCAAGGGGAGCACATGTTTCAATCTCTTCCTGTCACTTTCCAATTTAGAGTGAGCTCTGCCATTCTAAGAACACAAGGAAAATGACCATTACTTAGCAGGAGGTATTAAAATGCTTGCTACAATATGTTAGTGTTATCTATATGATGGCTATTTACTGTATTTGTTTAATATACTGTTAGTCACAGGTTTAATATTTGGTCTTTTGTGGTACAGTAATTTCAAAGACACTATGGCTACGGCTACACTAGCCCCTCCCCCTTTCAAAAGCGGGATGCTAATGAGGCACTTTGGGATATGCTAATGAGGTGCTGCAATGAATATACAGCACCTCATTAGCATAATAGAGGTCGTTGGACTTTGAAAGTGCCGCTTTTGATTGCGCATGGCTCGTCTACATGGGGTCCCTTTTGAAAGGACCCCACATACTTCAAAATCCCCTTATTCCTATTGGGAGTAAGGGAATTTCTAAGTTGGACACACATTTTGAAGCACCTGTGTCTAGACTGCTTGTCAGCACTTCGCAGTTGAAAGCTTTGAAATCCACTTGGCTGCCATTATGCTAATGAGGCATTGCATGCGCATGGAAGCGCCTCATTGATATTCCCCGGTCTATCATTTCCACGCCCCCTTCGAAGAACGGAGCTAGTGTAGACACAGCCACAGCGCGTAATCATTGCTGGTGAACTTACTGTGCAGTAAGCTGGAGGCAACAGTGACATCTTGTGGATGACATGAAGCCAAGTTTCTGAGCTAATGCTTCTGATGAGTGATTGATTGGCTATGGGGATGGAGAAGGCTGAGGGCATGTCTGCCCTAACACAGCTTTTAGTGACCTGGTTGTGTCAACACAGCCGTGTGGCTAAAAATCAGGCAGTGTAAACATCGTCTACGCTTTTGCCAACAAAAACACTTCCACCCCACTAGGAACAGGTTCTGCCTTGCTAGCAGGATAGCACTCCTGCTGATGAAGCACTGTTTATGGTAGTATCTGCTGCCCCAAAGCTCTTGTCCTTACAGGTGGGGAGGGGCAGGGTGTTGAATGCCAGTGAATGACAAATGATTTGTTGTCCAGTTGCTGGTGTTGGCAAATCCCGAGGGTATATCTACACTCCAGGGTATTTCAGAAATAACTTATTTCAAAGTTCTAACATTGAAATCAGCTATTTCTGAAAAGAGCAGTCATGCTGCAAGAGAGTTTGAAAATTGAGCGTTCACACTGGGGAGCCCAATTTCGAAAAAAAAAAACAATGATAGGATGCCTCTCTGAAGTCCCATTAGGTTGTCATTACCTCTGCTTTGTACACACTGAGGCAATCTCAAACTTGAAAGTTGGGGTCAACGGAAGTCGTTCGTCTTGGTGGAATTAGTATTTTGAGCTAAATGCTCTGTTATTTCAGGTTTATTTTTCTTCCTGAAAAAGGAGTATTTCTACAAAACAAAACGAGGCAAAACAAAAACAGTGTAGACAAGTCCAGAGTCTGTAAAAAAGCTGCAGGTGGAAGCTTTTGAATATGCATTCCAACTTTTCATTGCACCTACAAAACCTAAGACCTCGGTTAAATGTCTTTGGCCTGGTTTGAATCCACTCAGCTTGCTAGTGACCAAATGTTTCTGTTCAGTGCGTTCTGTGAAACAAATTTGGTAGTCATCCATCTGGCTCCCCAATGGACAAATTCGTTTTAAAAAAAAAAACTTATTCTTCAATTGTGAAATGAAGGACTTGGTGGGTTATATCTTCAGCTGATAGAAATTGGCATAATCCTGTCCAGAACTATTCTCTCTCTAGAGTCATTCTTCTCAGTGCATATATATAAGCAGGGTCTGAAAGAGTTTTCTCCTCAGGTCTAGTGCTGAGCTGGGGGAGAAGACATTAGGTACCAACTTTATTTGCATAGACATGCCCACTCTGCCTAGGTGCACAGCTGCTTTGCCCCAATGATCACTTTCAGCTAGTGTTGGATCACAAGGCACTTTGTTAGAGAGGTAATGAGGGGTTTGTATCATTTTTATGTAACTCAGGGGCAGCATAACTGTGCTTCGTAGGGCCTATTTGAGGGACTCACCCTTATCTGCACTGAGACTTCTAGGCAGGGTGATAGATGACAGTGCAGATGAGAAAGGGTAGAAGATAAGTGCTTCTTCCTGGGGGTGACTAAGGGTCCTAATCATGATTTGACCATCCCCCACTGCATTATAAAAAGAGCAAATTAAGTCTTTATAGTGGGGGAGGGATAGCTCAGTAGTTCGAACATTTAGGCCCCTAAACCCAGGGTTGCAAGCTCAATCCTTAAGGAGGCCCTAAAGGGATTAGGGCAAATAGATTTCAGGGATGGTGCTTGGTCTTGCCAACAGTGCAGGGCACTGGACTAGATGACCTTCTAAGGTCCCTCCCAGATCTAGGAGATGTGTATCTCCAATTAATTTATTACTTTTAAAGTCCATATTAAAAGCCTTTTGTCATGGGTCAGTAGAGCTGAAATAATTAGTAGCCAGATCTAAGTAATGGACTGGGGGTGGGGCACAGTGAATCTGGTGAAAGAAGCTCCCCAACCTGCACTAGCATGCAGGTTTTCCACCTAACAGCTGAAATTACTTGGAGCATGTCGGGCAGTGGAACCTCAAGACGCTCCTGCAATCACAGTAGAGGGGGCAGTGGCCAAGCAACAGCAGAACGCTCACCAGGGGAGAGATTAAGTAGCAGTGGAGTGGTTGATGAGTGATCAAGTGGAGGCAGAGCAAAAAGTTGTTGGTAGAGTGAGGGAGTGGCAGAAGAACAGCTGATAATGGAATGAGTTGAATGTCTTTTCCCACCCTTAGTCTGGAGAACCCACATGAAGGCACCTCCAAATTGTAGCACTTCACTGACCAAGGACAAGTGTGCCTGGGATGTGGAAAGGGAAGTACCACACTGAATGAACTTTTGTTTATTGGGCTTTCTCACTGAAAGGCAAAAGATACTGCCCTGAGTACTCTGGAGTGGGTGTTTTGCTCATGGTTCTACACTCTGGAATCATGATTGCATAGTTTCCCCAAATTAATGCCAGATTATTTTTCTCTGTCTATTAAAAGTGTCTTTTTTACACACAGGTTCTGTGTTTGCGAGGGGGAAGGTGCCCAGGAAGGTTACAAGGTGGGTGCTTGAGCTGGTTCTGTGATGTATTGTTAAAACGGAACCAACAGAAATTGAACCCGGATCTTGTTAGTGCTGACACCACTTGGCAAAAGGGTTATTTTTAGCCTACAATTAATATCAAATGATACACACATTCTGGAGGTGCATTGTTTGGGGCAATATAGCAGAACGTCACGATGAAGTATATGATTTGGAAACTAATACTTGTCAGCCTCTTGTAACTGCTTCAACACCTGGAAAACCTACAACCATCATTCAACTTTGTCTACAGTTGGTAGAAGAGGACCCAGATCACTTCTCCTTTGAGTTATCCACTGAGTCTTCCAATCCATGTGTGGTAAAATACACTGACAGAGGAAACTTCTATTTATGCTGGAGTAATTGTCGCAGTCAGGGCTTTCAGCTAATAAACCACTACTGAGACCTTGCCGGTCTTTACCTCGATTATGGCTTATTTCCTTTCCCAGTTTGTCTCCTTTCTGTGAAGGAAAAAACCAGCAGCTGCCCTTACATGGTAGTGCTGTACCTTTAACAGACTCGCTCTTAGCGCTCCAAAGACAACATTTCATGGAGCAGCAGTGGCATCTAGTGGGCAGACATGTTGCTCTGAGAATTAGGAAATTGCTAGATAATCAGAATGTCTGGTTCTTTCTTCCTTCTTCCCCTAGCAGCTAACACAGGTTTCCTTCCCTGAATGTGGGTAAAGAATGCCCCGCCTCTTGAAACCTGTAGCTGCTCAGTATTGTTTGGACTCTACTACTTTTATTGGAATACTGGTAGCACCGAGAGGCACCCAACATGATCAGGCATTACTCCTACTTCCATAGCTAGACAGTCCACATCCCAAAGTTCATATGGTCTTAATAGGCCTGGTATGTCTCCCATATAGAGACAGGAAATGGAGGCATAGAGATTGTGGTTGATCCAAGGCAACTCAGGAAGTCTGGAAAAGAGCCAGAAATTAAACCCACATCTCATGAATCAAAGACTACTGCCTTAAGCGCAAGGCCAGTCTTCCTCTCCTCTGTCATCTTCGCCCTGCCGCTCAGGGGTATGCAGGGCCATTCAACTCAACGTCTGCTGTGTTTAGGCTCCATGCTTGCTGGGGTATGTTTATGGAAGCCGCTGGGGTAGAGGAAGCCCTGTTGTAGCTTGTGCGCTCTGGGTTAGGAGAGATAAGAGCCAGATGGAAAACATTGTGAGGTAACAGCATCTCCTAAGGGTTTGGACAGGGGCCATATGAAGAAAGGTTAAAAAGATTGGACTTTTCAGCTTAGAAAAGAGGAGACTAAGGGGGGATATGAGAGAGGTCTATGCAATCATGACAGGTATTGAAAAAGTGAATAAGGAAAAGTTATTTACTTGTTCCCATCACATAAGAACTAGGGGTCACCAAATGAAATTAATGGGAAGCAGGTTTAAAACTATCAAAAGGAAGTTTTTCTTCACACAGTGCACAATAGGCCTGTGGAACTCCTTGACAGATGAAGTTGTAAAGACCAAGACTTTAACAAGGTCAAAACAGAACTAGATAAATTCATGGAGTTTATGTCCATCGATAGCTATTAGCCAGGACAGTTAGGAATCGTGTCCTTAACCTCTGGTTGTCAGAGGCTGGGAATAGATGACAGAACAGGGATCACTTTGATGATTATCTGTTCTGTTCATTCCCTCGGGGGCATTGGCCACTGTTGGAAGGCAGGATACTCAGCTAGACAGATCTTTGGTCTGACCCAGTGTGGCCATTTTTATGTTCTCAGAACCTGTGCTGTCCTATCTGAGTTTCTACATAGGAGAGAATTAGGGCCTGGACTTGGAAACTGAACAGCACAAAGAACGCTTGTCATGGTGATGTGGGAGGGCTGACAGACATATCAGGTCCTTGGGCAAGTTAGGGGGCAGCTCTGCACTCCTAGACAGGGTGGAGCTATGGGCAGAAGGGGCAGAGCTGAACCAGCCAGCCCTCAGTGCCTCCCAGACATCACTCTGCACCCTCCCCCACAACTCCTTTAAGCTGCCCACAGACCTTTGGTAGAGATTTAAAAGGCCTCAGGGCTCCAGATATCACTGCTATGCTGCTAGTTTCTCCTGCTTAAGAATGGGAGCCCTGGGCCCCTTTGAATCACTGGGCCCTGGGGCAGCAACCCATCCTGCAAATGGGCCTGGGATGATGGATAGGGCAGAGGATTTCATTCAGTAACTTTTTTTAAGGGTGATAAACATGAAAATGCTCTAGCAGAGAGTGCTATGTGTATGCCCCTATAGGATGTCTCCCTGGCCCTAGTTCCTCCTACCTAAGAGGTTTTACTCCTTTTTTTAAAGCATACACTTCACGGGAAACAACCACGAGGGGCCTTCTAGGTCAGCCCCCTCTGCTGAGGCAGGACTCAGTAACCTGCACCAACCATGACCCAATATGTTCTTGGGAACCTCCCATGGCAGAGAATTCCACAACATTCTTTGGAAGCCCATTCCAGACCTTAACTGCTCTTACAAGTGGGGTGGAGTTTCTAGTCAGGTTGAATTAAGGCAGGAAAGGCTGAGCCTTACATCACCCAATGGATGGATGAGTGGAAGTATCATTTGACTTGCTGTGATTATACCTCGCAGGTGACAGCTAACCAAGAAATTCTCTTGATGGATGTTATCGACCTTGAGCTCTTTTATGGCCTACCGTTATCACAATAGCTTCAAATTCACAGTCTTTGATATTTTATTAAACTTGATTACACTTGAGACTTTGGGAAGGAAATCTTATTATCCCCTTTTTACAAGTGAGGAAAACTGAGGCCCAGATCGAAACTTGGAAAGGGTTACTCAGGAAGGCTGTGCTAGAGCAGGAACACAAACACAGCTCTCCAGAATGCTACACTCACACACTAACTACCAGACCACCCTTCCTTCTCTTGACAAGTCCCTATAGCACATCTCAGAGTTGGGAATTCATCATTGTCCTAATCATCATAAGGGTGTGGAACATGCTGCCTGTTAGTTATATACCTGTCTGATGCACTCCACCCCAGAGGGGCTGTCTGCAGACTCTGCAAAGGGCTTGAAGTTTCTTTGGGATGCAAAATGCTAGATACCTCAGGATTACTAGTATACCTTCAGAGCTGACACTTTCAGGATACCTTTTTTTGGTACCTATTGGAAGAACACAAATGTTCAGCTTTTAAAGCAGAAGATGACATCAATTGCACAGTGAAACCTCTGTCTATTGGTTTCAGACTTTCTTCGAAAACAGAGGGTTAATTCAGGCTGACATTGGTTTAACATATTATTCTCAGTGCAGGCAGAAGCATTGCCTTTAACGGAATAGCACCTGCTTACATTTGGTCCCTACAACAGTGCAGGGGGTCACACGCCAACTCCACGTGGGTGGTATTTTGCAAATTCCACTATACCAAACAGCATCCATAGCTTAGCCAGAACCTCGCCATCTGCTGGTCTCATTCAAACTGCCAGCCGATACATGCCTGCATCATGCATGACACAATAACCTGAATTTTGAGCACCTTCCTGCCCAGTCCCTACAAATGTTTCTCTTAGTGTTGTGATGGAGCCCATTTGAAAATTCAGGCTGGTTAATAACATACACTGCATCTACACTAGCAAGTTCTTCCACAGAATCCAGCCCTTTTTCGAAAGAACATTCCGAGTGTCTACACACAAAATACGGTCTTTAGATCTGAAAGTGAGAGAATGTGTCTCTTCTTCTGAAAGCCCTCTTCCACTCCTGGATCAGGAAGAATGACTCCTTTCAAAAGCTTCTTTCAAAAAAAAAAAAGTGTGTAGATGCTCCAGGGCTCTTTTTCAAAAGAGCAGTCCTCATGACACTGGATTTTTCGATCCCTGTTCCATTCTTTCAAAAGAGTAGGAGATATGTGGATGATCTCTATCAAAAGAGTGGATTGATCTTTCGATCCGCTTTTTCGGTGTGAATGCGTTCTTTTGAAAGAAGTTTTTCAGAAGAGATCTTGTGGAAAAAAACTTTTTTTTCAAAGATCGCTGTAGTGTAGACACGGCCATAGGATGTGTCTACATAGCAAAGTTATTTTGAAATAAAGGTTGCCACTCCAAAATAACTTTGAGAGCTTCTACACAATGCAACCACTGTTTCAAAATGCATTTTGTGTGTAGATGCACTATTTTGGAATAAGCTATTCTGGAAAATCTCTTCTGCAACAATTTATTCTGAAATAACACTGCTGTGTAGACATAGCCATGGTGCATCCAAAGGCATATACACCCACCAAGTCTGTCCCTACTGAAATCATGGACCCGCTAAAGCCAAAGGGGCTCTTGCCATTCTTTCAGCATGGTCAGGTTTCACCCTATATTTGGTTAACTGGCACTGAAATTTCATGGATAGAGAGATTCCTGAACTGGGTCACACATTGCCTAGCAAATGGAGGGGTGGGGGAGGGTATTGTTCTTTTTAAAGGTTTAAAAATAAAACCTTAAATGTCTCTTTATTTCATAGGAATGGGTCCCCCAAGGCTGGAGTTCCTTGATTCCAAACCATTATTCTGTCTGATCAAGTTCCCCTCCACACCATATACACACACTTCTTTGGTCACTTTTTTCCTGGATGCTTGTGCAAAGGATCATTTGGGGACTATGACAGGAAGCACCTGTACTCATAGGCAAACCAGGATATGTGTGTATGAATATGGGTATTCACTATGGCCACATGCTGAGCACTTGAGCCAGAGCCCGTGAATCATATAAGCATGTGAGGAGCCTTTTTGAAGTCAGTGGTATAATTCTTGTTCCTGCAAGTTAAACAAGCTTTGCTGGATCAGGTGAGAGTTCTTAGCTGTTTACAGCAGCATCTAATTCTGTTTTCACCAGAAGCAGGAAGGCTTCATAGGACAACTCCCTCTTCATATAGCTTTAAGCATGTAGGCAGGCAGGCCCACCAAATTGGGTGGGGATAAAGGGGCCAACTGCCTCCAGGCCTGGTCTTTCAAAGGGACATGGAGCTCCAGACATTGCCACTTCTGCTGCTACTTTGACAGAGGTGGCGGTCCTTTGAAATGGGCTCCTTTGAAAAGCTGCGGCAGTGCAGATCCAGCTGCCCATGACTGGGGGATGTAGGATCAATGCTGCAGTCTAGGCAGCGCTAAGATCTGACTTCCATTGGCCCTGTCTATTCTGCTGTTGGTCCTGCCCCTTCCAGGGTGTGCACTTCTCATCTTGGAGGTTAGGATCTCTGCGGGCAGGGTGCAGAAGTTAAATGTGTTAAGCCAGAAGGAGCTGCTGCCTTAGCCTAGCACAAAGCCCCTAGTCTGCTAACAGCTCCCATCTTTTCCAGGGCAAGGCATATTCTGCTTCTCCATCTAGATCCAAGAAGAACCCCTCCTTCTACTTTCAGTCTAGTTGAATCATACCTGGACAGAGAAATAACTGGCTAAATAGCTGAAAGCAGTGGGGTGCCGAAGTGGAAATGCATCGAGAAGGGTTTTTCTTGTATGTATCTTAAATGGGAAGAGAAGCTGGACAAAAGGGCCAAGCAGCATCTGAAGAAAAAATCGAAGCCTAGGACAGCAGATGCTGCTTATATTATGAAGATAATGTCCAAAGCTTTCTCCACAACATCTGCAAGTTATAAACAGAAAAGAAAGAGACCATAAAAGATAATAAAACCTCTTTTTTGGAGGGGGAGGGTCTGAGAGATAGACTTTTCCTTAGGGCACAATGAAAGAATCTGTAAGGAGGATCTGTGAACATGAGGTGGCCATGTTTCGGTTCAGAGAAACAGTAGCTAGACACTGCAAGGAGGGAGGGTGTCTTTTCATGGTGTTTAAGGAGAGTTGAAGAAGAGTTACATGGTCTTACAGTTCTACCTATGAATAGGGGAGCCAACAGCCTGCATAGGCCTCTGGGCAAGATGGGAGGGGCACAGACTGGAGCAGTGCCTGGGGAAGAAAGGGCAGGGCTGGAGCAGCCAGACCTTGGTGCTGCCCTGAGTACAGACTGCCTTGCCCTCAGCTGCCCAGACCACACAATTTGGAGCTCTGGTGGTGATTTGAAGGACCTGGGGCTCTGGCCACCACTGCTGCTCCAGTAACAACAGCCAGAATCATAGAATCATAGAGCTGGAAGAGACCTAAAAAAGCCATCGAGTCCAGCCCCCTGCTCTAAGCAGGACCAACCCCATCAGATCAGCCGCACCAGGGCTTTGTTGAGGCGAGACTTAAACACCTGCAGGGACGGAGACTCCACTACTTCCCTGGGTAGACCATTCCAATGCTTCACCACCCTCCTAGTGAAAAAGTTTTTCCTAATGTTCAACCTGGACCTTTCCAACCACAACTTGAGTCCTGGGCTTCTTTGAATTGTTGGGCTCTGGGGCAACTCTTCTCTTTGCCCCACCCTCTCATTGGCAGACCTTCCTATGAATACTGTGGGTCGATTTGTATTGCAGAAACTAGCCTCTCCAGACAAGGACCAACAGCTGACTGTGCGAGGCTCGGTACAACCCCTGAACAAGAAGTTGATGCTGGCCCTAAAGAGTTAACTATCAAATTATTGTCTGCGTGCCAGGAACTTTCAAGCATTCTTGTCCCTCTCCACTGCAATTCCGCTATGTTCTAGACAAAGCTGCGCCTCCAGGAGCTTTATTGGCTGGCTTCTGGAGTTATTTCAGCCTCATATTGCGGAAATAACAAAACTTTCCGTTTCAAAAAAGAACACGTAATTATTGCTTAGATTGCAGTAATATCTAGGGTCCCAATGCTTGAGTAAGACCCCAATATGCTAGGCACTGGAGAAACAGAACAAAAATCCCTGTACTAAAGCACTTAAGGCAAGAGGCAACTTCAGGATTCAAGCCTGCAAGAGAATACAATGACACTGACCTAACCATGTTAATTTCAGGATTAGAGGTTCATTCTTCTATACCTCAGCCAATGTTATATATGCCATCGTGCGCCAGCAATGCCTCTCTGTTATGTGCATCGGACAAACTTGACAATCACTTTGCCAAGGAATGAATGGACACAAAGCAGACATTAGGAGTCTGAATACACATAAACCTGTCAGTGAGCATTTCAGTGGAGTGGGCCATGCTGTTAAAGAGCTGAGAATATGCATACTACAATAAAGGAACTTTAACAGCAGATTGCAAAGGGAAATGTGCGAACTGCAGTTTACGCTCAAATTTGCTCCATTGAGGCTGGGCCTTAATAGAGATAGCAATTACCTCACATATTACAAAGACAGGTTCCTGCTCCTAGATATTTGTAGGGATCTCAGGCAGGACACTTAGTATTTTGCTCCTCTGCTCCCCACCCTTTGCCCCCACTGCCCCTTTCATTCCTATGTATCTAATTTGTCAGCTTTCATTTCAGTATTTTTGGCTCTCTGTGTTCTAAAACCGTCAGTGCTGTACTGCATAGCTCCAGATCTGAAGAAGTGGGTCTGCCCCACGAAAGCTCATCTTCTAATAAATGATTTTGTTAGTCTTTAAGGTGCTACTGACTGCTTGTTTGTTTTGTTAGAATACAGACTAACATGGCTACTCCTCTGTTACTATACTTGTGCGCATACTAGGCCATGGGTCAGATGCATCACATCCTTGCAAGTTGCCTAGAAAAGAGTTCAAAGAGACCAGCTCAGATACTCAGTGTTTCTGCTCCAGTATTTACTGCAAAATACAGTAGCATAGGTCAGTACAATGATGCCTCAATCAATCAGTTCCTAATAAAAAGGAAATGCATAGAGTTAAAAGGCAGTAGCTGTTTGAATGTTTATGTATCACCATTGTAAGCCTGTTTAACTGAACTTTCTCAAGCAGCTTATTCTGAATCATTAATAGCTTCTCCAGCAAGGCTTTCAGAATTACTAAATGCTGTTACCATAATAAACGCCAGTCAATAAATAAAATATTTTCCCACTGAAGTGCACTCTAAGCATTGTATTCTGTTAAGCCCACGATCAAAGAACACCATTCCTAACATAGAACACAGGAATTTGGCTACCACACTTCTCACTGGCTTCTATCACAATTGTGCCCCATGGCTTGAGGGTTAAAATGGCTCACAGTCCATTTCTGTCTGAGAAAGTCAATGCAATTTTGATGAGTACTAAAAAACTTACATCTCCTTCTTCCGGTTCTTCCTTTGAGCCATCTTAGTAAATAGCAGAGGCCGCATGGCCTAGGGAACAGAATTCTGGTCTGTGTTCAATTTCCAGTCCTGCCACTGACCTCTATTTTGATTCTGGGTGATCCCTTTGTCTTTGTTCTGTCTCCCTTATGCCCTAGGCTCTCTGGCTAGACAGTGCTACCCAAGATGCATTGTGGTCTCACCTCTGACTGAATTGGTAGGGTGCATCATGGGAGTCCCATGACCTGAGACTCTCTGTCAATAAATAAATAAATAAATAAGTCTCATAGGCTACGTCTACACGTGAAGCCTACATCGAAATAGCTTATTTCGATGTAGCAACATCGAGATAGGCTATTTCGATGAGTAACGTCTACACGTCCTCCAGGGCTCGCAACGTCAATGTTCAACTTCGATGTTGCGCGGCACCACATCGAAATAGGCGCTGCGAGGGAACGCCTACGTGCCAAAGTAGCACACATCGAAATAAGGGTGCCAGGCACAGCTGCAGACAGGGTCACAGGGTGGACTCAACAGCAAGCCACTCCCTTAAAGGGCCCCTCCCAGACACAGTTGCACTAAACAACACAAAATACACAGAGCTGACAACTGGTTGCAGACCCTGTGCCTGCAGCATGGATCCCCAGCTGCCGCAGCAGCAGCCAGAAGCCCTGGGCTAAGGGCTGCTGCCCACGGTGACCATAGAGCCCCGCAGGGGCTGGAGAGAGAGCGTCTCTCAACCCCTCAGCTGATGGTCACCATGGCGGACCCCGCTATTTCGAAGTTGCGGGACACGCAACGACTACACGGTCCCTACTTCGACGTTGAACATCGAAGTAGGGCGCTATTCCTATCCCCTCATGGGGTTAGCGACTTCGACGTCTCGCCCCCTAACATCGAAGTTAACTTCGAAATAGCGCCTGACGCGTGTAGCCGTGACGGGCGCTATTTCTAAGTTAGTGCCGCTACTTCGAAGTAGCGTGCATGTGTAGACACGGCTATAGTGTGTCAGTGGTTACAAGTGGGATCTAGATGCCACTGCATGGGACAATCAACCACACCCCTAGGTGTGTGAGTTACCCAGCTACGGTCAGAAAGCTAACAGAATATTAGGAACCATTAGGAAAGACATATGTAATAAAACAGAAAATATCATAAGGCCACTATATAGAACCATGGTAATCTCACATCTTGGGTACTGGGTGCAGTTCTGGTTGCTGCACCTCAATATTAGAATTAGGAAAAATGCAGAAAAGAAAATAAAAAAATATTAGGGGTTTTGGAACATCTTCCATATGAGAAGAGGTTTAAAGAAGACTGGGATTTTTCAGTTTAGAAAAGAGGTGACAAGTGGGATGTGATAAACATCTATGAAATCCTGAGTGGTGTGGGTAGTGTTATTTCCTGCTTTTCAGGACCCAAGACCCCAGCATTATCCAATGAAATTAATAGACAGTAGATTCAAAACAAATGTAAGGAAGTCTTTCACAAAACACACAGTCAAGCTGGGGTACTTGCTGCTGGGGATACAGTGAAGGAAGGCCAAGAGTACTAGTGGAGTTCAAAAAGAATTAGATATGTTTGTGGAGGACAGGTCTACCAGTGTCTATGAGTGGAGATGGTGAGGGATTCAACCCTATGGTCCGGGCACCCTAAACCTGTTCTGCCAGAAGGTGGGCGTGGATGACAGGAGGCAAATCATTTGATAAATTGCCCTGTACTGCTCATTCTAAAGCCTGTGGCAATGGCCGTTGTCAGAGGATAAGATCCTGGTCTAGATGGACTATGGGTTAGATGCAGTGTGTCCATTCTTAGGATCTTACACTACATTGTGAAGATGGATTGTCTGGCTGTGCAATCTAACCCACAAAGGAGATTTGGAGCATCAGGCACTGCAGCAGCAAAGACAAATTCAGTTCAGTGTCGAACTGAGTCAGTGCATTCTATTTTTATCTCAAGTGATTGAAGTAAAAGTGTCCAGAACCTCCTTTTTGTTTGACAGATTGACCTTTTGTCCCATAATGTAGCAAAAGCAAACAGCAGAATTTTCTGTGGGATGGAAATTGCACTTTTTTTCACCAATTCTAGTGAATCCTGACGCACGTATTGTGTATTTATGAAAATGTTCAGGAGTCACAAGATTTCCTGGAATTGTAGCAAACAAAATTATTCACATGAAAATCAGGTGGGTTCCCCATGCTACCGTCTGGTTCTAGGGGTGCCACTGAGAGAGGACAAATTCACATAGTTACACCTCGGATCTACTTATTTCTGAATCTCCTATTACTGAACCCCTGTGAAAAATTCCTGTAGTGAAAAGCAGTTGTATTATCTTAGACATAATTGTTTTCACTTCCAGCTGAAGAGATCAAAGGGTTTGATCCAAGACAATAATGCATCGTCTCCACCAGGTGGAGATAGAGAACTTCAGAAAAAAAAATCAGACCTGACTCCTGCTTTGCCCCTTTTGTGTGATGGATTCTATGTACTGAAACGACATCCTGGATCATCACTGAAATAACTAGAATTCAGTTCTAATTATCTCATTATTGGCAGCTCCTCGGTTCAAACTCCACTCACTTGATTCCCCTGGAGTTTTACTTTCAGGGGTGGGGAACTGTGGCTTCCCTGGCAGCCCCCAAGGTTCTGGGCTCTCCTCTCCGGCATCTGGCCCATGGCAGGGTGTGGGGTGCGGAGCCCTGGTCCTCACAAGCCAGAGCCAGACAAGCCAGAGCCAGATCCGACCTACAGGGTAGCAAACAGCTCCATGCAACACTGCTGTTGTTCCCCCAGCCAGGGAAAGGGGAGGGAGAGCGGGAGCAGCAGCAATGCCTGTAGGCTTTATCCTGCTGCTCTGATTGGCCAGACTTCTAGCCAATCAGAGCAGCAGAGGGTGGTGCCTGGGAGTGGGGCAGTGGGGAAGTAGGGGCAGGTGTACTGTAGGGATGCTGCACAGGTAAGCTGCACCCCCGTCTCCCAGATCCTGTGTCCCTCAACCACTCTTGCACTCCTCAATTGCTTCTGTGGCTCTTGCTTTCTCCGCACCCCCTTCCACCCAGACCCCCTCCTGCAGCCTCCTTGCCACCCGGATTCCCCCACTTCAACCTGCCCCTGCCTTTTCCCTCCCAGACCCCTCACCCTCAGTCCTCCCTTCCAGACCCTGCAGCCCAAAACCACCTGCACCCCCTTCTGCTCAGACCCCATCTCTCTTCTGCACCCCTCCTTCCCAGACCCCACACCTCAAACCCACTTCCTGGCAGCCCCTCTCACTCTGAGGCCTCTCCCATCTTTGACCCAAACCCAGAACCATGAAGGGCCCACAAAAGGTCCTACCCACCCCACATCCCCAGGCTCTGGGGCTGGTGTGTGAGGAGAATGTGAAGTCAGTCCAGATTTATGCCAGTGTAAACAAAATCCGAGTCTGGTCCCTAGTGTTTGTCTAGCTATTAGTAATATCGAGAGGGAAATATTTGTATTTTTTGGAAGGAGCACTTTGCCTCACCTATATAAAAACTCTCATACTAGGGAAAGAAATAAAATAAGAGCCTCTGCCTCTTCATCTCAGAACCATCCTCAAATATCTTCTCTATATGCTTGATTTAGATCAAGATTTGAGAGTCTAAGCCTTGGTCCACACAAGACAGGTTTGTTGGCTGAAGATGTGCAATTCTAGCTATGGCAACTGTGTAACTAGAATTGACTTATCTGCATTTGACTTACCTAACTGTCCTCACTGAGGAAGGTCGATAGAATTTCTCCCATCAACCTCCCTTACTCCTTGCTGCAGCAAGGAATACAGGGGTTGACTTCTGACCCCAATAGTCAATTTCACATGTCATTATCAGGTGTGCAAAATCGAACCCGGGCAGATTGACCCTGAGCAGGTGGATCTTCCAGGTAACACAGACATGGCCTTAACAGTTACCAGTGGTCCTCTACAATGCTCCTATTTTAACTACATAGAAAGCTGTTTCACACAGCCAGTGAGGCTGACAGTAAGTATTTCACTGCAGCCATTACAGCAGGTAAAATTTTCTGAACACAGGCTGTGGAGTTTTGCTTTGCTTAGTTTGTCAAATGGCCTTTGAAAAAAAGGAGGAGGAGAAAGTCATGTGAGTGGTATTTTCCTTATGATGGAAAATTAAAATCTTTCAAACTAAGAAAAAATGAATTTATTTAACAAGAGAAAATTTGACAAATGACATTTCCTGAAAAAAAATCATTTCATGCAACCCTCTTTTTCACCAAATGTCTTTCCCCAAAACCTGTCAGTGCATGTTATCTCAAGCCCTTCAAAATGAAAACAGCTGCTAAACTTTTGGGAAATGATCTTTTCCTTTTTCAGCTAATTCTACCTTTCAAACTAGAATTCATGGGCCTGGCCTTCCGCTTATGCAAAGTGAGGCAGTGGCATTAATTATGGCAATTTAAATGAACTAAGTTGCTGTCACCATCCATCAAAATCCATTTTCCATATGTCTTGAACCTGCAAGTAAATATGAGGTATAATTATGTAAAAATGCTCATAAAATGTTGACAGGCAGGGAATACCCAGTACATATAGCTCATTAGATAATGTGAGTTTTATGCTGTAAAAGTTGCATAGTCATGGTGACAAGAATTGCGAAGGATGAGCTGAACATGGGAATATCTAGAGGTGTTGCAATTAAACATCCTAATACTTAGATCGTTATCAACCACTTGTGATATTTACTGCACATGACCATCATACCTGGATAAGTTTATTTTCTGGAAGGACAAACTGGCTATAATGTTGTGTGCCATATCTTTTGTGCGCATGTGCTTACAGATATGAAAAGGACATAACTGAAATATGCTTGATGCAAAATACATCTTGTAAGGTATCATTTGAAAATTTATAATGCACTGACTATGGTACTTGGGGAAATGGTCTGTGAATAATCGGTTTATTTTTTTGCTTACAAAACAAACCAGCTGTCATGAAGCACTTTAAAGACTAGAAAAATAATTTATTAGGTGATGAGCTTTCATGGGACAGACCCACTTCTTCAGATTTTCTTTGTGGGTCTGTCCCATGAAAGCTCATCACCTAATAAACTATTCTGTTAGTCATTAAAGTGCTACATGATTGCTGGTTTGTTTTGTCAGAATATAGAATAACTCGGGTACCCTTCTGTTTTTGTCTTGCAAGCCTGGAGGAGCTATTTTCTTAGCCTAGCACAGAGCCCCTAGTCTGATAACAGCACCCCTGTTTTCCAGGGCAAGGGTCACACTATGGGTTATGGTTGGTCCTGCCAAGACATGCATTTGGGCAAGCTGATGCTGGAACCCATTTTGCGTGCTGTACTTTTCTACTAAATGTGAGAAAAGTTTGAGCTGACCACACAATATTCGCACCTTGAGAAAAAACTATACAAAGACAGGAAACCAACCAATGGGGGCTGCTACAAGATACCAGATGTCAGGACATCCTTGCTTACTCCCGAAGATGACTGCTGGTAATATCTAAGAGTGAACAGAGGCAAGAATCAAGTCCATGCTGGGAGGCATTTCAGCCTGTGAAAAAAGATTGTTAGAACTACAGTTAGTATAAAGTATTGCACTTAACAAGTTTCTTAGGCTGTGTCTCCACGTCACTCTTCTTCCGGAAGCAGTATGCTAATTAGCTATTGGGAAAATGCTAATGAGGTGCAAATGCAAATTTTCCACCCCTCATTAGAATATTGGCACATGGTTCCGAGTCCAGAAGAAGCATCTTCCAGACTCTGAACCACATGGCAATATGTCAATGAGGTGCAGAAAATTTACATCTGCACCTCATTAGCATTTTCCCTATAGCTAATTAGCATGCCGCTTCTGGAAGAAGTGGCACTTGGAGACACAGCCTCAGTGTATTAGGCTTACCCGTGTGCTTTGTTTTATTTTGTCTAGTAACTTACATTGTTCTGTCTGCTATTGTTTGCAGCTGCTTAACTCCTACCTTTTATACTTTGCAAAATCATTTTGTTTATTAATCAACCCAACAATTATTATCTGGGGGGAACAGCTGTGTATATGTCTCTTTCATTGATAAAAGGGACAAACAACACATGAGCTTAATCGCTGTAAAACTTATAAAGGGTAAGATGCATTTTCTTGGGGGTTCTAGTCTACAGGGGCTGTGCACCTGGGTACTGTGGCAAGTTCCTCTGACTAAGTCTTCCCTGACTTGAACTGATCTTAGTGTCTATATTAGTGTGCTGTGATCTCAAATCTGTGCCTTTGATGGAGGAGACTGGAGAGTCTGACACAACAGGGTAGGGTGGTGGGGCACCCCAGAGGACTGATTGGTGGGATCAGTGGTATTTCAGAAAACTAAGGTACAGTCTGAGGACGATCTTTGTGATGAAGGCGCCGTAGTGGTGTTAGCATGAGTTTTCAGGCAAAAGAATAAAGAGCATTCAGTCAGTGTGTGCCATTACTATGCACCATTCCAACAACATTTCTCCTAGACTGACACTGAATTTCGGGGAACTGTAAAATGCAAAAGAACTCCAAGAGTTTTATAATTTCAGCTCATTAGAGCGCGCGCACACACACACACACAAATAAGAAGCACATTTCTCTTCTAATTGCAACTTACTGTACTAAGGAATTGGTCAGAAGGCTACTGTTTTATTCCTAGAATTGCAAAACATGATCACATAGAAATCTTTATCTCATTCGAAGACATTATTGATTTAAAGGTTTGTAATCCTCCACTTCTGGGCTGTCTCGTTATTCTTTCAGTTCATTTTGGAAGGTCTGCATCTGAATTCCTGTAGAATCACAAGAATTGTGTCTAGAGCACCAGTCTTTCATGATAGCTAATTGGGAGAGCTGCCTTTTTTTTCTTTTTTTTTGTGTCCCCACAGAAAACATCAATGAGAACAAAAGTATTGTTTTTGTTTCGTTTTGTTTTGATTTTTGTTGTTTTTTTCATGGTAAACTTCAGATTTCTAAAGTATTTTGATGTGGATTTTGCTGCTGTAGTGCCTCAAAACCTTCACAAACTTTTCTTATATTGTTAATCCAAATTACAGTGTTTCATTTCAGGTCAGTTTGACATTCGTCTTTGTGTGTACCTGAACTGTCTTGGTACCTTATGGAAGATGTAGTGCAGGTATTTTTATCCCCATTCTTCTTGATAGGAAGGGATCCCTAGTTCAGCCATATTTCCCATGATGCACTGTGATTTCCCCACTCTTGGGCTACGTCTACACGTGCCCCAAACTTCGAAATGGCCACACAAATGGCCATTTCGAAGTTTACTAATGAACTGCTGAAATGCATATTCAGTGCTTCGTTAGCATGCGGGCGGCCGCGGCACTTCGAAATTGACATGCCTCACCGCCTCACGTCTCATCCAGATGGGGCTCCTTTTCAAAAGGACCCCTCCTACTTTGAAGTCCCCTTATTCCCATGAACTGATGGGAATACGGGGACTTCGAAGTAGGCAGGGCTCTTTCGAAAAGGAGCCCCGTCTGCATGAGACGCGCGGTGGCGAGGGGGGTCAATTTCAAAGTGCCGCGGCCGCCCGCATGCTAATGAAGTGCTGAATATGCATTTCAGCGCTTCATTAGTAAACTTCGAAATGGCCATTTGCACGGCCATTTAGAAGTTTGGGGCACGTGTAGACACGGCCTTGGTTAGAAAAGCATTATGAAAGGAAAACATTAGGACCTGAAATTTTTCAACCAGTGCTACTACTGTATCTTGGAATTGTCTCTTTTATTTTCCTATGATTGTTTTCTTAAATATGTACCCACAGAAACTCAAACTACAAGCTCCCTGTGTTTAGCAAGGCAGAAATTAGTGGGTATTGGGATAGGCAGTACGAGACTGGTACAGAGGAGACAGCAAGTGTGTGGCAGAAAGAAAGCTATAATACATCCCTACCCCTTTCCCCACCAAAAAGCATAGTAGTATTTCATATTCAGAAAGCCATTATGCTGAGGTGAGTAGATTAGGGGACTTCTTTCAGATTTCCATCTGCAACTGTTAATATGATATTTAGGCTGATTTTAAAACCCAACCCATACAAAGCATCACTACTGAAAGGTCTAACTACTAAACCAGCTTCTCAAACCCTGCCCAAACAATCAAAGGACACTTCTGGGGGTAAAAAACACAATGATTTTCCTGAACTGAAAATCCCAGCCACATCTGCCAAGTTGCCATAGGAACATTAATCTGATTTTACTCTTCCTACAGCACTGTTAATTAGTTATCTAGTATTAATTATAGTAATTACATACACACCTAACTGTAGCACTATTAAATAGTTGACTGGGGGGGGGGGAAGAAATGGATCAAGATGTTCCTGATGCAGAACTACTAATCAGCCAACAGCTGCTGTTGTTCACAAGAGCTGCTAGTTAACACGTGAAATACTGTACAAGGGGATGAATCTAAAATTCCAGCTAATAAGACCTTTTCAAGTCTTGCTAAGCAAATGTGTTTTGTTCAGTGTTTTCCTTCATCTCCAAAAATAACAAGACATCTGAATAGAATGCTAATTTATCCCAACAGCAAGATTGGAATGCGTCAAAGGGATGGCACAAGGACACACCATAAAGAAGAAGACAAGATTTTTTTTTTAGAAGATGAAATAAGTTTGCAATGAGTAAGTTAACATATTCTATTTAAAAATATAAATGGAGGTTGTTAAAATAAATAGTTTGTAGCTTTAACTTCTTCCTTAGCTTCGCATCTGGAGTGGATGATATGCCTGGCCATTTGGACTCGTGTCTTATTCAAGGAAAACTGTGTAGTAGAATAGAGAAAAGGCCATTATTTGCACTGTGGAAGTGGCTAGGAGCCTCAGTCATGGACCAAGACTCCATTGTGCTATGTATTGGAAAAACAGAAAAAATAAAAAAGCTTCTGTCACTAAAGAGTTTATAGTAAAAGAAGCTCCTGTTGGTGCTATTGAATTACTGGATGGCCTGGAGAGCTCACCACTTTACAGAAAGAGACACTGCAACAGTAAGATAGTTCAGCTGACCTGGGGTCGTTTGAAACTGGGAGTAATCTGAACATCATTTCAGAGAGGCAGGGGTATTAGTCTGTAACTTCAAAAGTGACAAGCAGTCTTGTGGTACCTTAGAGACTAACAAACTTATTAGCTCATGAGCTTTCACAATGAAATGTTTTCTACCCGTGGAAGCTCATGACCCAATAATAGTTTGTGTCTCTAATGTGTTACAGGACCAAATATTGTTGTGATTTTTGGTGTAGAGAACCATCTGTCACAAAGGCGTGCTTGCCTTGGTGGAAAGATAGACACAAATACCCCAGGGAAGTGTCTGTAAGTCCATGTTAAGGCAGTTATTGTGCCTGAGGCATTCACATTTGAGGCCTCATGGGAGAAATCAAAGCGTAGAACTTTCAACCAGTTTGTAAAAGTCTGCCCTGAGGTTGGCAGTCAAACTCTTGCCTGTTTCTCCTCTTTCTAAGCTTTTGTCACTCTCCTCTTCTACTTGTGGATGGGTCAGTTTCAGTGCATCTGGTCGACTTAGCCCTCTAGAGGAATAGAATACAAACACAAGCAAAATTCCAACAAAATGAAGTGTTCTTCATTCTTCCCTGTCAACAAAGGATCCATTTGGCTCTCCACCTGCCCACTTTCAGGGGAAAAGCAGTTCTCCCTTCCCCTACTGCCTCCTACTACAGGAGTAGCCTCCATTTTGAGTACCTCAGATCCCTGCCCTGTCATGTTAGGGCTGACTTCTAGCCTGGCTCAGTGGTGAAATACAAGTTGGATTTATCCCTGGGACATAGAGTTAACTAAGTAACTCTCACTGTAGCAGCTTAAGGGTAAAAAGTGGTAAGTCACCTTCTCCTGAGAAGAACAAGAACTGAGACAAAATATCTTGCATTTGAATTAAAAGCAGGTCAGAGAGAAAAGCATATGGGTTCTAGTGAAAAAATTGTCTGTTTAAATGAGATACCTTCATTTGGGTTCACCTGTAACTGTCTGTTACCTCAATTAAGCAACACTTAATGTACCAACAGCCCTGCTTGGGAAATCCATCACAAACAATGAAACCAGCTTCAGGGGGATTTGGACTTTTTTTTTAGCTGACTATGCCAATAAATAGTAAATCTAAAGCAATCTAATGAGTATGGCTATAAATTATGTCCACGGGCAAGGAGCCAGTAAGGCATAGTGCTTGTCATGAAGGAACTACATGAAACCACAAACCAGACAAGAGATTCACTGGTTCATGTGGGAGAAAAAAAAAACCTTCAAATCATCAGCTCTGGAAAAAAAGAAAATATTGGAGCAGCAGACAGCGCAGTTGATACAAAATCCTTCCAAAAAACAGATGTTTCAGTCAATTATTCAAAATCAATCACTTTTGACTGTAGTTGGCTACAGCAGATCTCAATCAGAGTAAGTACCATTGTGTTCACAAAGGACCCAGCACATCTGGTCCAGTTTATACCACTCAGAGCTGAGATTTCCTTGAAGTATTGTGCAGACTGACTACTCCTCTGGTGTCCAGCAAATTATACATAATTGTAATAAGATTTTATATGTAATTCAATGTTTAGTGTGGCTTATATTTGTGGGATGAATATTATTTTGGGGGATAGGATGAAACACAGGGCAAGCAGAAGGATTCAAAGCAAATAAAATATTATGGTAGATGGTTTAAAAGGTCACATTTATTGTCATTGAAGAGCCTTTTAGGTGGTACAAAATATATTTAAAGAGATCCACTTAGATTTAACTAAGAAGATCCATAGATATTAAAGTAAAATGAAAGTTATATATTTAAATGGGTTTCATTGTGTAAACTATTATATTGTTTGTCGTTGGCCTGTAATTACAAGGTAAGATGACAAATAATACACAGTCCTGTGGCACCTTAGAAACTAACAAATTTATTAGGTCACAAGTTTTCGGTAACATGAAATCTGTCAAGGCCTATGCACTACCGAAGGTATGTCCCAAGAGTCAAAAACTCATAGAATTGTTGAACTGGATGGGACCTCGAGAGGTCTTCTAGTTCTGTTCCCTGCCCTCAGAGCAGTTGCATTATCTAATCCAGGGATAGGCAAAATATGGCCCAGAGGTTGCATCAAGCACACCAAGCCACTGGATCTGACCCATAACCTAGTGGAAGCCTCAGGCAGGGTCCCTGCCTGCCCTGCCCCCCCGGTATGCCACTGAAAAAGGACAGCTCGGAGGCAGGAGGCGGAGGGATAGGGCAGGGGGTCATACGCCTCTCTGAGCACTGCAGCAAGCGGTGGGAGGGGAGAGGTTTCACAAGTTGCCCTGTCCCAGCACAATCTCGCACCCCCATTGGAGCCAACTTTCCAATGGAGCTGGCTGTTTGCAGGAAAGTCAGCATGAGAAGCACTGGCTCCCACCCCCAGGCTTGTGGTGTTCAGAGACACACAGGGCCCCCAAAGCCAGCCATTCTAAGTGGCAAAGGGTAGCCGGTACCTGCTGGGCAGGGCTGGGAGCTGCCTAGGTAAATGCATCCTGATCACAGCCTTCCTCTGGCACCCTAACACCTCCTCAATACCTCCTTCCCCCACCATCTGCCCCCCTCAACACCCCGACCCCACATAACCCAAACACTCTGCACCCCTGCTCCTGCACCCATACACTGTCCCATACCCTGCACCTCCTCCTTCACCCCTTCCCCAGGCCACAATCCCCTTCCAGGCCCTGCACACCCCACCTACTCAACTCCTCCAAGTCAGAAGACTCTCCTGCACCCATACCCCTTCCTGGACCCTGGACTCCAATCCCTTTCCAGGTTACAACCACCTCCTTCGCCCAAACTCCTTCTCAGCTCCCACACCTCCTTCCTACACCCAAATCCCCTACCCTGAACTCCCTTCTGCAACCACCTTCTTAGACCCTGTACCTCCTCCATTAATATTAAGGAAGAGTATTATCAAATTCTTCAAGTGCCACCCCATCAAAATTTATTGCCTGTCCCATATTTAGACTATCCCTGACGGATGTTTGTCTAACATGCTCTTACAAATATCCAATTACAAAAATTTCACAACTTCCTTAGGTAACTTATTCCAGCACTTAACTATCCTTGCAGCTAGGCAGTTTTTCCCAATGTCCAAGGTAACCTTCCCTTACTGAAAATTAAACATGTTGCATCTGGTTCTGTATTCAGAGGTTAACAAGAGGAATTGTTCTCCCTCCACCTTGTAGCAACCTTTTATGTATTTGAAAAAATATCATCATGTCCGTCCTTAGCCTTCTCGTCTTCATTCAACATATTCATTTTTTCAATCTTCCTTAGGCTGTTGTGTTTTCTAGACATTGAATCATTTTTGTTGCTGTTCTCTGAACTTTCTCCAATTTGTCCCCAGGTTTCCTGAAATACTGTGCTCAGAACGGGATACAGTAGTCCACTTGGGGCCTTATCAGTACAGAGTAAAGCAAAAGAATTACTTCTCATGTCTTGCCTACAATGCTCCCATCAATAAATCCTAGAATGACATTTGATGTTTTTGAAACTGTGTTAAGGTTGACTCATATTTAGCTTGTGATCCAGTAGGATTCCCAAGTTCCTTTCCTAGATGGCCATTTTTCATTTTACATTTGTTGTTTCTTCCTAAATGAAACTCTTTGCATTTGTCTTCATTGAATAATCCTCCTGCTTACTTCATACCATTTCTCTGGTTTGTCCAGATAGTTTTTAATTTTAATCCTATCCTCAAAAGCACTTGCCACCCTTCCCATCTTGGTAACATCTGCAAATTTTATGAGTCATTATCTAAATATTTGATGAAGATGTAGAACAGAACTGCACCCAGGAGAGTAGAAGAGATCTAACTTGTGTAATAGTAACAGAGAGGTAGCCGCGTTAGTCTGAACTCCAATAAAACAAAGCAGCAGAAATGTAGCACTTTAAAGATGAACAAAATGATTTATTTGGTGATGAGCTTTCGTGGGACAGACCCACTTCTTCAGATCCACGTCTTCTTCAGATGTGATAAAGTGGGTCTGTCCCACGAAAGCTCTTCACCAAATAAATAATTTTGTTAGTCTTTGAAGTGCTATATTTCTGCTAATTTGTGTAAATAATTCTTTACTTGTTATCACCCTATTTTAGCCTCAGACCCTACCTCATTTTCACTGGCATTCATTGGGTTTAATGTCCAAGTATTGTTAAATTTTTAAGGGCAAGATGAAATAAAAAGAGTCATTTTGCACTTCTGCCATTTCTACGTTTCCTGTTTTTTTTCCTTTGCCCCATTGAATATTGGGCCTACCTGATCCTTGATCTTCTCTTTTTGCTTTTAATGTATACGTAGAATGTTTTCTTGTAATCTTTTATGTCTCTAGCTAGTTTCATTTTATTTTGTATCCTGGGCTTTTCTGATTCTATGCCCTATGTTCCTGTTTTATTTTGTGATATTCACCTTTTTTTGTGCCATGACCTAGTGGGTTCCATTTTAATAGGGCTCCTTTTTGAGTTTCAGATTACAGAATATCTCCATAGATTCCAAGATCAAAGGGACCATTTTGATTGAGTCTGAACTCCTGTAGAACACAAGACGTAGAACTTCCCAAAAATAATTCCCAGAGGAGATCTTCTGGAAGAAAAAAATTGTAATCTACCATTGATAGAGGTTTCACAATGGCCACGGGTAAATAGTTCCAAGGGTTAACTATCCTCTCTGTCAAACTGTACTATTTTGAGGATGTAAGGGAACTTGAGACTTTTTTGTCATCTTTGAACATAGGTTGGCTTTCACCCCTTGTGATATCCTTCTGGGAAAAGGGGTTTGGTAGCTTTTGACTGACTGGGAGCTTGTAAAATCAGAGAGTAGGTATTAAAAATGTAGAACATCATGCAATTCAGCTGGATTGTTTTCATGTAAGCAGGGTCTGAATGCACTCTCCCTAGATGTGTAACAATGGACTGAGGAAGAAGACTTCAGGACCCTTTTAGCATAAACATGCCCTCTCTGCCTGGGTATGTAGCATGATCACCCTGGGCTGGTTTTGGATTGCAAGTGGCTTTGTTATTGGGTGCAGTGGTAAGAAAGCATTGTTACCCTTGTCATGTGACTAAAGAGCATCAGAACTGCTCTTGCCATGCCATTATGAGTGCCTATTTCGAACTCATGATGAGGGGTCCCTAGCCTTTATTTGGCTGGACCTGTTAGACAGACCTTTGATCAGACCCAGCATGGCCATTCTAATGTTCTTATGTGTTGTGCAGCCAACCGAGTGGAGAGTGCGGCTAGACAATAGGACACACTGAGAAAAGGGGGTTGATATAATCCCTGTCCCTGAAAGGGAGTGAAGCACCCAGTGCCAGGCACAAGGGAGACACCTCCCTCTGAATTGGAAAGGACTCAAAAGTGAGGCCGAAGAGCCTGGAGCACAGTGTTTAAGAGCATTTCCACAGATATGAAAGACAACCTGGTTCATCTACTTGATTTGGATCAGGGAAGGCATCCGGGGTTTATGCCCTGATCTATCTACTGTTCTACAGGGAATGTGTCTTCTCTACCATCATTGTGTTGTGCAAGGCCTGCTCCAGTAGACATACTCAGAGTAATCCTATCTGACTGGGCCTCACAGGTAGTGTCTAATCTGAGGATCCTAATGCAATTTAACCAACTGTGCACGTTCCTGGAAATCAAGGCATCTAAGTGCCTAGAGCTGTGTCTACACGTGCACGCTACTTCGAAGTAATGGCACTAACTTCGAAATAGCGCTGTTCATGGCTACACGTGTTGGGCGCTATTTCGATGGTAACATCGACGTTAGGCGGCGAGACGTCGAAGCCACTAACCCCATGAGGGGATGGGAATAGCGCCCTACTTCGAAGTTGAACGTCGAAGTAGGGACTGTGTAGTCGTTGCGCGTCCCACAACATCGAAATTGCGGGGTCCGCCATGGCGGCCATCAGCTGAGGGGTTGAGAGACGGTCTCTCTCCAGCCCCTGCAGGGCTCTATGGTCACCGTGTGTAGCAGCCCTTAGCCCAGGGCTTCTGGCTGCTGCTGCTGCAGCTGGGGATCCGTGCTGCATGCACAGGGTCTGCAACCAGTTGTCGGCTCTGTGGATCTTGTGTTGTTTAGTGCAACTGTGTCTGGGAGGGGCCCTTTAAGGGAGCGGCTTGCTGTTGAGTCCGCCCTGTGACCCTGTCTGCAGCTGTGCCTGGCACCCTTATTTCGATGTGTGCTACTTTGGCGTGTAGACGTTCCCTTGCAGCGCCTATTTCGATGTGGTGCTGCACAACGTCGATGTTCAACATCGACGTTGCCAGCCCTGGAGGACGTGTAGACGTTATTCATCGAAATAGCCTATTTCGATGTGGCGACATCGAAATAGGCTACTTCGATGTAGGCTTCACATGTAGACGTAGCCTAGATGATTAGCATCAACAGACTGAGGGCTCTGAAGACCTAAATTTTGGACATGGACACCAGAATCCCTTTGTAGATCTAGCCCCAGCTTATCTCAAACCCATTTATATGAAAGCTATCGAACATCCCAAAGAAACACTTTGGGGTATTTATGCACCCTTGTTAGGTCTCTTCAGGCTTGGAATTTAGAGAAAATTTCAAATAGATACAATCCTTGAAAACTGCTTTAGTGGACTACAACAGAAGGGGCTTTCTGCTGAATATTGTCATCCGGCATACAGCTTCATGACTTCTCACTTTGGAACTTGGCCAAGCCCTCTCCATTTTATGGCCATTAGTTTCTGTGACTTGCTTTCAGGAATGAGCTAATACTGAAATATCTGATGTATGGGTGTTTGAAGCATGGAGAATGTATGGGTTATGGCTTTATTCACTGAACATTTTAAAAATTAGAGCTTGGAAACACCTATTCTAGGTCATCTCCCACCAGCATTAATAATGTAGTATTTGTCTGTACAACGAAATTTCCACCAAATGACTGGCTTGTTGCTG
Source organism: Carettochelys insculpta (assembly GCF_033958435.1). Lineage (NCBI taxonomy): Eukaryota > Metazoa > Chordata > Testudines > Carettochelyidae > Carettochelys > Carettochelys insculpta. The sequence goes on along the minus strand of NC_134137.1, from coordinate 369,572,583 downwards.
AAGGGCCTACTTTTGCTGTATCTGGCTTCTTTAAGAAAGAAGTGTTTTATCCCTATCGCTTGCTTTCATATAGGTGGATTCAGCTTTCACACTGAAAACAAGAATTACACCAAATCACATAAGAGCACAATTTCCTTCAATATTGTTTTGCAATTGCAGCCAATGTTTGCTTTATTTTTATGTAACCCCAGAGGCACTGAGTCCACTGGCAAGGAAAAGTGAAGGCTACTCTATAGCCTTAGCTGACGCCATCTGGCTTTTAGTCCATGCAGTAGAGCAGGGGTGGGGCAATGTTTTCGGATAGAGGGTCACTGACTCATGGACAAATCAGCTGGGGGGCCACAGAAGTGAGAAGTAGGTGATCTGGGCAGGAAGGGGTATAGTAACAGGCTGGGCATTGTGGGTCTAGGAGAGAGGAAGGGTGTAGGAGGGTTTAGGGTATGCAGTCTGGAAAGGAGGGGACTGTGTGGGTGGGTGGGTTCTGCAAGGGAGGGGTCAGGAGCAGGGTGAGGGTGAGAGATCTAGAAGGGAGGGGGCAGGAATGGGTGGGAGTAGAGCCCTTCTCACCAGCTACTAGGCACTGCCCTCTGCTGCTCTGATTGGCCAGAATTCCAGCTAATCAGTGCAGTGGTAAGAAGCCCCCAGTCTACTACTGCTCCTTTTGGCTGGGAGAACTGGAGCAACTGGTATCAGAGCCCAGAGCCACTTCCTAGCCCCTAGTCCGGGCAGAATCTGTGTTCTGAATCCAGACTGATGCCTGCCTGATGTGTTCCACTGGGTTTGGGCTCCTCAGCCTCCCCACTGCCATGGGCCAGATACCATGGAGGGGAGTCCAGAGCCTCGGGGTCTGGATTTGGACAAGCCAGGGTCTGGATTCGGACATTGGGTTGGGGGATTCCCCACCCCCCTCCAGTAGAGGGCACATGGTTTTAGCCCATAAGTTTGAAGGTTCATTCTTCCTGCTAATGATCTGAGTCTCTCAGTATTATAAAAGTTTTTATGGTCATGTTCATCTTAGTCAGATTTTTACTTCTCAGTTCAGCAAGAGGAACCATTTGTCTCAATTTTGTGAGGGTGCTCAAGGACAAAAAGAGTAACTGAGTTATAAATACGATTAAACACAGCCACATTGCTGCAAAGAAAGACTAATGCCTGAGATGTGCTTGGAAGATAACACAACCTCAGATAAATATTATTCTTTATATGACGAAAGACAAGGGCCAGATTCTTAGCTGGTGTAAAATGGCCTCATTCTGAAGTTATTTTGCAAACATGTAGGAACGCCTGTTGGGTCATGGGAACTTTTTTGAACAAAGTGAGCAGCATGTTCTAAACAATTTTGACATGTTCCATATCACCCCGCCTCTTGCAATCTCACAAATTCATCATTAGCCAGTGCAGAATTTGGCTCTTGTTGTGTGGGCGTACAAAGTGCTTAATGTGTCTCTGTTAATTTTCACACTGTCTTCTGTGGTGTTACTGCAGTGCTGAAAAAAATGGTCCTGAATGCTATTATTTCCAAATTATATCTGCAAGACTTTTTGTATGCCTGTACTTTGTTAAAAAACAAAACAGCTGTATTTGAGTTGCTAACTCCATTGGGTCTCTTCACTGCAAAGATTCAAGCTAGGCTTTGCTTAGCTCACCCCCAAATGAAAACAGTTTGCAGTGTGTTTTTTTTTACCTAGAGCAAGGGCCAGCAACCCCCGGCAGGGGAGCCCTCACCACAGGTGCTCTCCTAGTGAGATGATTTTCATCCACACCCAAGACGGGAGCTCAGCCCTGCCCCTCCTCTTCCATGCAGCTGGGAGCTTACTCAAAGCCATGACACCTGTGCACTAGCAAAAGGCCAGCTAATGCTACCAACTGCCACCTAAATCGTAAAGCTCTGCCTCTTAATGTATGTATTAATGAAGCTATTGTAAGTAGGATTATTAGTGATTTTAAACATATCATCAGCACTTGGACCATACATAGAGATCAAAAGGTCAAGTTTCTGCACTCTACCCTGGAAAGGTTGCTGACACTGACCTAGTGCTGAAGATCTTTACTTCTAAGTTCAGCAAGAGGAACCATTTGTCTCAATTTTGTGAGGATGCTCAAGGACAAAAAGAGTAACTGAGATATAAATACAATTAAACACAGCCACATTGCTGCAAAGATAAACTCATGCCTGAGATGCACGTGGAAGATAGACCTAGTGCTTTGCTCTTCGGGACTATGTTTATGCTATCTTGGGAGGTGGACACACTCATACTAGAGATAGCATGCTAAAAAGAGTGGTGGCATTTCTGGCTAGCTGATAAACCCTTTAGAACTAACTTTAGAAACATTTGTTCAAATAATGGGATCTAAATATATAAACTGTTCCTTGTGAATCTAACTTTAATAAGGCATTTTAATCACAGAATCACAGGGCTGGAAGGGACCTCAGGAGGTCATCTAGTCCAGCCCCCTGCTTCAAGCAGGATCAACCCCCACTAAGTCATCCCAGCCAGGACCTTGTCCAGCTGGGACTTAAAAACCTCAAGGGATGGAGAATCCACCACCTCTATAGACAATGCATTCCAATGGTTCACCACCTGCCTGGTGAAGTAGTTTTTCCTAATATCTAACCTACACCTCTCCCTCTTCAACTTCAGACCTTTACTCCTTATTCTGCCATCTGACAACACTGAGAACAGTTTCTCACCCTCCTTTTTAGAGCTCCCCTCCAGGAAGTTGAAGGCTGCTATTAAATCACCTCTAAGTCTTCTCTTCCGTAAACTAAACAAACTCAAATTCTTCAGCCTGCCCTCATAGGTCTTGTGCTCCAGACCCTTAATCATTTTTGTTGCCCTCCACTGAACCTGTTCCAGCAAATCTACATCCTTTTTATACTGGGGGAACCAAAACTGGACACAATATTCCAGATGTGGCCTCACCAGTGCTGAATAAAGAGGAATAACTACTTCTCTAGATCTGCTCAAAATGCTCCTCCTAATGCACCCTAGCTTGCCATTAGCCTTCTTGGCTACAAGGTCACACTGTTTACTCATATCCAGCCTTTCATCCACCATAACCCCTAGGTCCCTTTCCATCATACTGCTGCTGAGCCATTTGGTCCCCAGCCTGTAACAATGCTTGGGATGTGGTATGGAACTCTGCTTAACATCAGGATGATCTGGTCCCTAACGCAAAATTAGAGATACGGCCCATTCATGAATTTGCATTCACCCCCTAGAATTAAAACAGACTAGAAGAGTAGATTTCAGGTTAAAAATCCTCATAGCAATTTGAAACTTTAAATCTAAAGTTTTATATTGTGATTTCAAAGGCATTTGCCTTAACTCAAATGCATTATAATGATCTAGCTCATGTACTGCTGGATTGAGTCAGATCTGCTCGGCATGATAGGAGCCCTGTGCAGCAAAAACTAAGGTCTTGCCTGTGCTCAAGCATGCTTTCAAAGCAGCAAAAGCTGGGCTCTCTTTTTGCTACCACCAGTGAATGCAGGGCAGTGACAGATATGGAACCCCAGGGCTTCATCTACACGTGCAGCCAACATCGAAATAGTCTATTTCGATGAATAACATCTACACGTCCTCCAGGGCCGGCAACGTCGATGTTCAACTTCGACGTTGCTCAGCCCAACATCGAAATAGGCGCAGCGAGGGAACGTCTACACGTCAAAGTAGCACACATCGAAATAGGGATGCCAGGCACAGCTGCAGACAGGGTCACAGGGCGGACTCAACAGCAAGCCGCTCCCTTAAAGGGCCCCTCCCAGACACAGTTGCACTAAACAACACAAGATCCACAGAGCTGACAACTGGTTGCAGACCCTGTGCCTGCAGCATAGATCCCCAGCTGCCGCAGAAGCAGCCAGAAGCCCTGGGCTAAGGGCTGCTGCCCATGGTGACCATAGAGCCCCGCAGGGGCTGGAGAGAGAGCATCTCTCAACCCCCCAGCTGATGGCCGCCATGGAGGACCCAGCAATTTCGACGTTGCGGGACGCGGATCGTCTACATGGTCCCTACTTCGACGTTGAACGTCGAAGTAGGGCGCTATTCCTATCTCCTCATGAGGTTAGCGACTTCGACGTCTCGCTGCCTAACGTCGAAGTTGGTGCCGCTACTTCGAAGTAGCGTGCACGTGTAGACGCAGCTCAGGTGACCTGCTCTAATATATGTTAGAGACTCATAGCCAATAATCAGGTAGTAGGTGCTAAAGGACCAAATAGGTTAACGACTCGGCTTTGCTACTTCCAGTCACATGAGACAAAACAGGTAACTTTAAAGGTGCATGAGGTCACCTGCAGATGTTGGATGGAGTACCGAAGAGCGGTTCTTATGCAACCCTCCTGCTGAAGCCAGCAGAATCACATTTGAAGGATTCTTCACCGCATAGAGCATTGGCTTCCCTCTGCTCTCATTGCTTCAATAGGAGATGATTTGGGTCAGCCCAAAGTATTTCTGAAACTCCCATTTTGTGCGCTTAGGACTTACTTACACAGTGTGTGCCAGGATGCTGGAGTATGAATGTACAAAATTCTAGTCATCCACACACCAAGCTGCTGTGTAGACCCTGCTAAACACACTAAAAGTTGAGCTGATGTTAGTGCATGATAGCAGGGTCCACATGATGAGTTAGCTTGTGGCAGGTTAGAGCACTGACTCTTCGGGCCCCAATTTCCTGAGCACTAACAGACCACGTAGACAAGCCCTTGATATTCGGGTGAAATCTATAAATGGGATTAATGCCCTTCAGGTATCAGATACATCATGTCTGGAAGAGCCTTTTAAGAGAATACCCAGTGCAAAGCCCTACACCACTGCTCTTTTTGCTGTGTTTGTACACCACCTTCCACAAGGTGCCACTCCCTGTGATGCTACCATACACTACATATAGGCTGTGTCTACACGTGCTAATGAAGCACTGAATATGCATTTCAGCGCTTCATTAGTAAACTTCGAAATGGCCATTTGCATGGCCATTTCGAAGTTTGGGGCACGTGTAGACACAGGCATAGACTGCTAATCATGTAATGAAAGAGTTAAACACTTCTGCATTTTCGCTTTGCTGGATGGAATTAACCTAACTGTTCTCTGCAGGAGAAGCTTATCTTTTTTGGCAAACGCTTTCTTTATTTGGCTCCAGCACTCCATTTCCCATGGCTGTTTTGTTGTTTGCGTTCAACTATTCCATGCTGTACGTTCACGAGTTGAAAGCAAAACTACTTTACACATGGTCTCAATAAGATTTGCTGGCTTTATCCTTGTGGCAACACAAACAGAGCAAGCTAAGTTTAGGGTAACATTTCAGCCACCTTGGCCTCCATCCCCTTCAGAAGACATGGCTTAACAACTACTCTAACTGGAAGAATGGTCTGTGATGAGGCAGAAGAGGAGTGACACTGACACAGTGTGGCTGGTTCATCACAGCTTCATTTCAGGGAGTTGAACAGAGAAGGTGAACTCCCAGGTGACCATTTCCTTAGCCTTTTGGATATGAGTTAGACCCCAGAGCAGTGTCTCCTGGGAAGTGGCCACTGCAATGGATGCAATAGTAGGAGCAGGGCTGGATTATCTGCAGCCCCTTCCAGCATGCCGAGCCCTTAATTTTAATTTTTGGCCCCATCCCAGAGGCTAGTGGGGCTCAGGGTACTAGATTTTATGGGTCCCCTAGGCTCTGGGATGGGGCCAAAAATTAAAATTAAGGGATCAGCATTCTGGAGGGCAGGAGGCAGTGAGGACTCTGCTTGTGGGGAATGGGCTCTGGGGTGAGGCTTCAGATGAGGTGTTGGGGTTGCAGGGGGCCAGGGTGGGAGTGCAGGGTCTGGGAGGGAGTTAAGGTGTGAGAGGGGGCTGGGGCTCTGGAAGCTCCCATTGGCCAGGAATCACCGACAGACCCTGCAGTCTTGGGTGGTGCTGGGACAGAGCGTCCCAGAGTGGCAGCGCTCACTGCAGCCATGCAGCTGCAGCGGAACGGGGGTGGGTGGGAGGAGGGGGAACTGCAGAGGGTGGAGCCACCTCCCAACCCCACCAGGCAGAGGCAGCGCAAAACACAGCACACAGGAGCTTTAGTGGCTGCAGGCCCCCCACCCAGCCCAGGGCATGGGTACTGTCACAGAGAACTCATGGTAGCACCCAGGAGGTGGGCTGCCACCTGTGCCCCTGCCAAGGTTGTAACTGCTGAATGGTTGATTCTCTCCCTGCCCCTCTGGGTGGTCGATCTGCACACACACCCTCCCCACACAGCCTCTTATCTCCTCTGCTTGCTGCCACTAAAGCCTCTTCCTTAATCCAGCCCAGAGTAGGAGGTTGCTGTACTGGGAAGGCAGGAGTGTTTGCATGGGCCTTGCTGGAGCTGGGCCACTTAACAGTACTGTTCCCCTTCCAGGATACATAGCCAGCAATACTTTCTCATCAGCTAGTGGGAGAGACCTGAACCCACCCTCTACTTCAGGTCCCAGCCCAGGGATGTGAAAGATAGCCACCATATACCCTATTCCTTTGGCTAAACTGTGTGGCTGCTGTGATTCCCTGGCCCACTTTCCTGCAGCCCCAGCTTGTTCTTTGTCCATACCCTGGGGCTTTGTCCTGACTGAGTCCCAGCAACCAGCCCAGACCTCCTGCATACTCCTCCAATCTCTGCCAGCATTGCTCAGTGTATGCTGTTTTACAGCTCCCTCAACCAGCCAGCACAGCACCCACACTCCTTCAACTCTAGAAAGGAACTCAACTCTGCACTGCAACTCTTTCTATATGGGCCCCAGCTGGCTGCTCCTGGCAGCCCCTTTCTAATAGTCTGCATCTCATGTTGCCACTGTAGGTCACTTGGAGGACTCTCTCCTCCACTCTTTTCTCTGCAAGGAGCCTCTGGGCCCAGGCTATCCCATCACACTTCTGTATGAAGGAGGGAGGGAGGCTCTTTATGATGTATTATTTCCCTCTGCTTTCATTGTGATAGCGTGGCACATAGTGAATGGATGAAGAGCAGCTTCTGCACACCTGCTTCTTCTGTTCCTGATCATGTAAGCTGGGATCAAGTGGAGCTTCGATCATACCCCTCTTCACAATGTCTGGACAGTACAGGTGAGCTGCAGGGAAAGTGCTGACATATGTTTACTCCTGCAGAATTGGTGGGGAACTGAAAACCTCTATGAGTCATCATCTGGTCCCTTATCTGCCTGTGGGGCAGCATAGTTATTACATGATGCCCTTGCTTGGGGCTGTGGCAAAGCCACAGCTGAAGGCTATATTAATGCTAGGAGCAATTACATTCTATTTGGAGCTGTCAGCTTTCATCTTGCAGTTGTAATTCTGGAACGTGCTGTTAAAATGTGAAATGTGTATGACGTCTGAGCATTTCTCCTGGAAAGATAAAGTCCATTGTTATTCTCCTTTTCTCTCACCCTCTCTTTAAAATAAATCCTAAAAGGTGGCCTTTTGTGAATTGATTTTGTACTGTTACACAAGACCTACTCTTAACCTTCCTAAATCTAAGGAACAGTTGCATATACACAAACTATTTAAGTCTCTGAACACAGTGATTTTTTCTTTTCAAGTTGTTATTGCACAGACAGGGTTGTTTGACTGGTTGCTGCAGATAGAGTAAAAATACTTAGCCTGACAACTCTGATCTGGGGTCGGGAGGGAATGAATGTACAAAGAAACAAGCGCAAGGTGCTCTAGCATTCAACAACTTTCCCCCAACCCACTTGACCAATGACAGAGCTGGTTTGGGAACTGTGTTATTTTAATGTGTTTTTATTCTAGCAGCTATATTAGATCCCTTTAGAATATTTTTGCCAAAAGAATATTTTTGAGAATATATGCAGCAATATGATCTTGTAGGATGACACACTCTTAAAATGGGTATATCTCTATATTGCAGTGACCCATGAAAACACGCTGTACATCAACTGGCTGGACGTTACTACACTATTAAATGCCTGAACTTGGAAAAAGATATTAAAAATCTCTGTCACCATACTAGCCTGTGGCTATTGAAAGGAGAAGAAACAATCATTCCCTAACGTATTTAAAAGTACCCACAGAGCTGCTTTCTAGACATTCTTAACTGACAGCCATTTTCATGAAGCTAATCAAATTAGATAACACAACGAAAATCCTCTGAGACAACCATGTTCACACTTGCCATCACCATATGGTAAGGCGCTTGTGCAAATGGTACTCCTCCACTGACTAATTTGCCTAGCTAACTACTGGACTTAACCTCTTGTAGTCTGAATTCGTTTTGTCTTTGCATTAAGTAGTAGTGCACAATTTGTAATTCTGATTGTGAGATAAACTCGCACAGTTATATGAACCAAATGAGGGGATCTCCATTATACTGAAAGGCTCATTAATTCCAGGTATGTAAACAATTAACTTCTAAACTCAGAAGCTGGGTCTACACGTGAGCGCTCTTTCGAAAAGGTGAAAATCGAAGTTCGGCAGTTGAAATAGCAGCTGTCGAAAGGGAGCACCTGACACCATTATCAGATCGGCATTTCGATCTGCTCTTTCCAAGTGCCGCTGCAGGTCTTTCGAAAGAGAGCGTCCACACAGCTCCAAGCCCTCTTTCAAAAGAAGGCAGACAGAAAACGCCGTGGACAGGGTCCCATGGCGGACAAGCCCTTCTGGGGCTGCAGCCAGCCACCTCCTTTAAAGGTCCCCTCCCTCCGCCCTCCACTCCGCATGAGCCGAGTGCTGCCCAGCCTTTCCCAGCCCAGCAGAACCCACCCATGCCCATGATGGATGCACAGGGACAGCTCCTGCAGGAGGACACCCTCATTATTGACACCCTGCTGGCAGTGCTGTGTACCATTGCCGCAGCTGCACCCGATCTCATCAGGTGGCTGGGCGGTCCCCCTGGGGCCGTGGGGCTCCCCCACCCAGGGCACCACCAGGCACCCCCTCTGGGTACCCTGATGCCTCTGGACCACCCCAGCAGCACTGACTGGTGGGAGTGCCCGGTGCTGGGGGAATGGGGCGAGGAAAGGTGGCTGCAGAACTTCTGCATGTAGACGCAGACATTCGAGATCTGCCACTGGCTCACTCCGGCACCAGGACACCTGCATGTGGCCAGCCCTTATGCTGGAGAAATGGGTCGTGATCACCATCTGGAAGCTGGCCACCCCGGACTCCTACCACGCTGTGGGACAGCAGTTCGGGGTGGGTAAGGCCACCATCGGAGCTGTACTTATGGAGGTCAGGTGGGGCTGGGTCACATGTCCCCCATGGGTGGGTAGGGAGGCTGGGGCGAGGGGAACCCACCGCTGCAAGGGGCCAGATGGGAGGGGGACAGGGGGCTGGATGGGGCAGGGGATGATTGGGAGGGGGGCAGAAGGGGCCCCAGGCAAGGGGGGGAGACCGCCTGCCACCTGCTTTAGAGCACATTCCCCCCCCAACAGGTCATCAGAGCCATCAATGTGATGCTGCTCTATAGGGTTGTCCACCTGGGGGATCTGGACAACACTGTCATTGACTTCCAGGACCTGGGCTTTCCGAACTGCATTGGCACTTTGGATGGCATGCACATCCCCAGCCGCATCCCACCACACTGTGCCGGCCAGTACGTCAGGAGGAAGGGCTACCATTCGGTGGTGCTCCAGGCCCTGGTGGACACAAGGGTCTGGTTCACTGACATCTATGTGGGCTGGGCCGGCTGCACCCACAATTCCCGGATCTTCCAGAACTCCAGCCTCTGCTGGTGCATGGGGGCCGGCACGTTCATCCCCCCGTGGGAGATCCCAGTGGTGGAGGATGTTACCATGCTCCTCTGCATGGTGGCAGATGCAGCAGACCCCTCCCTGCAGCCATGGCTCACGAGGCCATACACGGGACACCTCGACCCCACCCCGGAGGCATTTAATCAGTTTCTCAACCATGCCCGCAACATCATGGAACGGGCCTTTGGGCACCTAAAGGGATGGTGGAGGTGCCTCCACATGTGGCTGGAGGTCAGGGTCCTCAATGTGCCCCAGGTGGTGGGTGCCTATTGAACCCGCCACAATTTTGTGGAAGGAAAGGGGGATGCCTGTGTCCCTGGTGGGGGGCCCTCCAGCCAGCTACAGCTATAAGCAGCTGGGCACTGCCCCCATCCGCCAGGCCCACCAGGACAGCTGCCAGATCAGGGAGGCCCTCAGGCAGGCCTTTACCAACGGCCACCTATGACCCACATGCACACCCACATCCCACACACATCTGCCACCTACCGTCCCTGCCATGCCCACCTCCACCAGCACCACACGCACACATCCTCCACCCACCATCCCCCTGAGGAGCACAGTACGGAGTGGTGAGCAATAAAATAAGCATTTACCTACACTATTTTCATAACTATGTGCAAACCTAACTTGGAGGGGAGGTGGCAGGAGCCTAACTTGAGGTGGACGGGGGAACCTAACTTGGAGAGGACGGGGGGGACATAGTCTGGAGGGGGGCAGGGTGAACCTGATGGGGGGCAGTGGGGACCCAACCTGGAGGGGGGTGGGGTGCTCATTCCGGGGCAGGGGTGGTGAGCTGTGAGCCTTATCGACCCCTGGAGCCCCTGCTGCCCCAGGTGCGAAACTGGGCCTAGCAGGGGCAGAGGGTACGGACTCGGTGTGGGCAGAGGGTGAGGGCTCAGTGGGGGCAGGGAGGCAGGCTCAGTGGGGGCAGCTGCTGAGGGAGCCAGGAGGTGGGCAACATTGGCTGCATGGTCCCGGAGGGTGAGTCCAATGCCATCCAAGTTAGTCAGCATCTTCTCCCAGGCTGCCCTCCACCACTCCATCTTGGCCTCGGTGAGCTGCAGGTGCTGCTCGGCCACCTTGGCCTGACGCTGGCTGGCTGGGTCTTCCTCGGCCCAGTGGGAGGCCCTCTGGCCACTGCTCTGATGGCGCACCGCATGGGATGGCATCCGGGAGCCTCCGAGGGCTGCAGAGGGACTCTTGGTGATGAGGGGCAGCGCAGGGCTCTCCTGGCCCACAGATGGTGAGTCTGCGTGGAGAGGAGAACAGCAAGTTAATAATGTGCCCTGGACAGAGGGGACCTGGATGTGGCCCTCCTGCCCCACCCTCCAAAGAACACTGACCGTCCAAGGGGCACTGACCCACCCCCCACGGGTTGGGCATCCCAGCCTGGGGGGCGCAACCAAGGGTCTGTCATGCAGGTGGCCCTTCCTGGCCTGCAGTGTGCAGGCCGCAGGTGCTGTCTGGCACTGGCTGGCCACTGGTCCCGTGCAGCTTGCGGTGCTGTCCCCTGAGGGTGGGTGCTGGGCATCGCTGGTTGACCACCGCGGGGTGCCACATCCCATTTGGGGGTTAGCCTGTGTGCGGCCCAGCACCACAAGTCCTGTGTGCGGGTGACTAGCCATTGCGTTGCCCCCATCCTGTGGAGCAGGTGTGCGCCCCTCCCTGTACGTACTGAAGGGTCCCTCAGCGACGTCCAGCTCCCAGTCGCCTGACTGGAGTAGCAGGAGGGGAGGACAATGGTGAGGTCCCCCTCCTCACTTGACCACTTCGTGGTCTCCTCACCCTCCTGGGTCCCTGGGCCGGGCTGCTCCTCCTCTGGCTTCAGCTCCTCGGCTGAGATGTCCAGGAATGACAGGGGTGAGGAGCTGTGCAGGAGCCCCAGGATGCCCCAGAGCTCCCAGAAGAAGGGGTATGTGGCTGGAGCTGCCCCAGAGTGGCTGGCCTGGTCCCTGGTCTGGCATAGCCCTGATGCAGCTCCTTTACCTTGGAGCGCACCTGCTCCACGGTGTGCTCTGGGTGGCCCCTGGTCTGGAGATCCTGCGCCAGGCGGTCAAAGGCAGCGGCATTGCACCACTTGACCCCCATCTCATGCAGGACCTCCTCCTCCTTCCACAGGTCGAGGAGGTCCCGCAGTTCCCACTCCGTCCAGGAGGGAGCTCTTTTTTTCTTCCCTTGGGAGCCCTGTGGGGGCTTGGAGAGGGGGCCATGGGGCTCGCGGGGGGGGGGGGGGGCTGGCTGCTGGCCATGCTGTGTTGCTGGAGTGTGGGGCTGGAGCACATGCAGATGGTTGCTCCTAGCACGCTGTCAGCTTCCTGCCACGGGTTTCCTGCGTATGTGCAGCTTTAAGGCAGACAGGGGCAGCGACCATAGAGCCCCGCTGCTGTCGGCTGGAGCGGCCCTGCGCTCCAGCTGACCGGCGCCATGGCAGACCCGTATTTCAAAAAAGCGGACTGTGGAGTGTCTACACGTGTATTCTTTTGATTTAGTATTTCCAAAGGGGCCGATCTTCCTTATCTGGGATTGGGGTTCAGATTTTGACATTTGCGCCCCGTTCTTTCGATTTCCTTTCAAAAGACGGTGTTACACATGTGGACGCTTCTCCCACTCTTTCGAAAAAGGGCCACTAATTTCAACGTTTTGTGCACTTGTAGACACAGCTAAATGAGTGTAAAAACAAAGATGGACTCTATTTATCTCTCTGTCAGGTTGTGCCACCATTGTGCCTCATGCTGGTCAATTCCTCTATCTTGCAAAGAGAAAACTCAGGTATTTTAGTTTCAAGGCTGATTCGTCAGATTAGATTTGACAATTGTACGATGTAGTATTGTTAGCTGAGTTATACCCTACAGGAGACAGACATGCTTTCCTCCCGCTGAGTGCAATGACAATGTAAAGATATGGCCATGGAACTGTTCCCGCTCATCAGCCCTGTTTTACCACAGTGGGCTAACTCCTTGCCCGTTAAAAGCACCTGCTTGTGACCACAGATGGACTTGAATCTGAGACCTCTGGAGCTTAGTGCAGGAGCCCCTTCTGTTTGAGCTAAAAGCAAGCTGCCACTCATTTAAGACGGTAGAAAAGACTCATTCTTTCTCTTTATAAGTGGTCTTGGCACCATTACATGGGACAGTCAACCACACCCCATAGGTGTGTGAGTTACATGACCCTTACAAGAAATTCACCTGCCAATGAGGACTTCATTATCAGGCACACATGGCAAACTTCATTATTTTTTCCCTTGATAACTTCAGGAGTCATCAAGTGGTTCAATACCTACCTATGTTGATTAGTAACAGAGAGAAAGATGTGCTAGTCTGCATACTATCAAAACAAAAAAGCAGTAAAGTAGCACTTTAAAGACTAACAAAATAATTTAATAAACTAATTTAATAAGCTCAACTAATAAATTATTTTGTTAGCCTTTAAAGTGCTACTTTACTGCTTTTTTGTTTTGATAATACCTACCTATGTAATCTCAGGACACTATTTTTGTTGCTTTCTTCTTCCCAGTTTTGTCCTTTAAGTTCACTTGCATCTCATTCATAAATGGGGTCAGGGATTTTATCTTGCTATGTTTTCGGATAGTATCTAACACAATGGCGTCATAGTCCTGCCTGTGGCATCTGTAATATAGATGTTAGTAATAATAGTTGCTGTTGAGTTGGTGGTTAGCTGTTGAAGTGTTTCAGAAAACCTCAGAAGTGGTATCTGACTTATTCTGCCTAGCATGTCTTTTTTCTAAATTTGACTACTTCAGAGACTTTTGGAAGTCGAGCAAATTCTTTCCTTTGACTACAGAGGGGTTGGGGTCAGGCCTTCTGTAAGTACAGGATCCTGGGAGTTAAAGCAAAGCATCAGATAAGGTCCAGTTTTTGTCCCTTTCCTCTCTTTTATAAATTTCCCCAATAGGATCAAAGTAACAACACCTGAGACCTTTCCATTTTTCCCAAAGCAGAGTGAGAGAGGACACTTCCTTTAGTTAGCCTTTTCCAAATACTTCCTGTCTCCTTCATCTCACACATGTGAGCCACACGTCCTGTCTATATAGTCTCCGGCAGGCAGTCAAATGATGATTAACCAGCTGACCCTTCTCCATCATGTACCCTTCCTGGAAAAGATTACAGTTCCCAGTAACCCTGGCCTTATAGGGGCTATGTCATTTTAATAGAGTGTTTCTTAAACTTTTTGAGACCACGGAACAAGAAACAATAATATTTTTTATGTGGAACACCTATGAAAGTTGTCAAACTAAAAAAAAAACCCAGCAACATATACAAAAAAAAAGAAGGAATTTAATCAGGTGAAGAAGTAACAATGAAGAAGTAACATTGCATCTGGTTTTAATAAGAGAAAATATATATGTGCCCCACAAGTTGTTGCTAGTTGCGATGACGCTGTGGCACACCTTCAAGTTGTTCACAGAACACCAGCGTATATCTGTGCATACAGGCCAACATTGTGTTACACACTGTGACAGACTACTGGCCAGAGAGCCTGAGCCAGAGCTTTGTCATGGCAGCTCCGGAGTGTTTGGGTTATAATGCAGCTGAGTGCAGGAAAAGGAAGAAAGAGACAGAGAGAGAGAGAGAGAGGGGCGGGGGGAGCCAGGGCGTGCAAGGCTCTACTGCCAAGTAGCTGGGTAACCACAGGTGTTAATGGGATCAGCTGGATAAAGGAGGTGGTGGGACTTTCACACATAAAAAAAACCCAACATGAGTGCCTAGAATTGGACTAGTCTCTGCTGAGTGTGTGGACAGAACAGGGGCCTGTGACCCAGGAGCATGAGATGCACCACTACATCAAGCATTAGAAACATTTAGACTGTTGAGGTTTAACAAGATTAGCATCCGATCCAATTCTCTTAGTTTGGCTGAAGCAGTTTCAGATCTGCAACACGTTTACAAATCCAAAAAGAGTTTAGCTCATGCTCAAAACTTTTCTGTTAGTCTATAAGGTGCCACAGGACCCTTCGTTGCTGCTACAGATCCAGACAAACATGGCTACCCCTCTGATACTTAATAAATCCTGAATAATCCTCCTCCCATCCGCCCTCACCTCCCTTCACCCACCCCAAAAACGTTTGACTTACAAATCCTGACTCTGCTCTTATGGGCTACGTCTACACGTGAAGCCTACATCGAAATAGCTTATTTCGATGTAGCAACATCGAAATAGGCTATTTCGATGAATAACGTCTACACGTCCTCCAGGGCTGGCAATGTCGATGTTCAACTTCGACATTGCGCGGCACCACATCGAAATAGGCGCTGCGAGGGAACGTCTACACGCCAAAGTAGCACACATCGAAATAAGGGTGCCAGGCACAGCTGCAGCCAGGGTCACAGGGCGGACTCAACAGCAAGCTGCTCCCTTAAAGGGCCCCTCCCAGACACAGTTGCACTATACAACACAAGATACACAGAGCCTACAACTGGTTGCAGACCCTGTGCCTGCAGCATGGATCCCCCGCTGCCGCAGCAGCAGCCAGAAGCCCTGGGCTAAGGGCTGCTGCCCACGGTGAGCATAGAGCCCCGCAGGGGCTGGAGAGAGAGCATCTCTCAACCCCCCAGCTGATGGCCGCCATGGAGGACCCGGCAATTTCGACGTTGCGGGACGCGGATCGTCTACACGGTCCCTACTTCAACGTTGAACGTCGAAGTAGGGCGCTATTCTGATCCCCTCATGAGGTTAGCGACTTCGATGTCTCGCCGCCTAATGCCGAAGTTAACTTCGAAATAGCGCCCGACGCGTGTAGCCGCGACGGGCGCTATTTCGAAGTTAGTGCCGCTACTTCGAAGTAGCGTGCACGTGTAGACACAGCTATGATGTGGGGATCGGGGGTGGGGGGTGCATTTCTAAAGCCAGACTTGTAAGCACCAGTATTATGAACCTCAATCTACCTTTAGCAATACCTTCATCTATGGGAATGCAGGAAGTTAATATGAGGTCAGAACAGAAATCTGGGAGGAACAGTGATGATATCTGTAAGAATATTTCTCTTTGCCCATATTCTCTTATTTTAGTATCTGTTACTGAAACTTTAACAGTGCAAAAGGACTTAATCCAAACACCTTTGAAGTCAGTTGGAGTTTTTCCATTGATTTTAATGGTCTATGCATCAGGCTTTAAATGACTTCATAAAGGTGAACTCTGTTCAAGGTGAAAGTGATCCCAAGGGAGAAGACTTTGCACTATTGTTAAAATAGACCGATCTGCTCCTTTCCCGGTGCTTGCTGCCATCGGGGTGTGCAGGGGCCTAGCCAAGGACCAAGCCAAGGACCAAAAGCTTGCCAACTACATCCCACTGCAGCAATGAAATTACACCATAAAGAGTCTGTAAGGCTTGCACCAGAAACACACCACAGGAGTGTTAAAGCAGAGTCCGGCCTTTCCAGAAGATCTGCAAAGTAGTTTTCTAACTTTTTCCATCTAGTCCATTGAGAGAAATCAGGCACCAAAGCTTAGAACACTTGAACTGGAAGAGACCTTGAAAAGTCATCAAGTCCAATCCCCTACCCCAGGCATATTTAGATTCCCAGGGCTTTGACATGGGGAATCTCTTTTTACTATGGCCACATCTACACTACAGCAATTCTTCAAAAGAAGATCTTCCAAGATCTTCCAGAAGATCTCTTCCAAATAAACCTCTTCCAAAAGAGCACATTCCCCCCCCCCCCCCCGGCAAACAGGAGGGGATTAAAAATCGATCTGCTTTTTTAAAACAGAGTATCCACTCAGCCCCCAATTTTTCAAAAGAACGGGCCAAAGATCAAAAAATCCGGTGCCATGAGGACTGCTCTTTGGAGAGAAGGGCTCCAGGAGCGAGCATCGGTCTACACATGCTTTTTTCCAAAAGACTCTTCCAGAAAAAGGTGCTCCTCCTAATCTGGGAGAGGAAGAGGGCCTCTGAAAGAAGTGCCGTGTTCTTTTGAATTCCTTTTGAAAGAACACATTTTGTGTGTAGACACTCTGTGGGATCTTTCGAAAGAGCCCAGGCTACTCTGAACGATCTCACTAGTGTAGATGCAGCCTACGTGTTTTCTCAGTGCTTAGAATTGTGGAACCTGACTGGGGTCCCAAGTGTTTTTTGTAACCTGCTGGTGAGTGTACATTGCAAGTTCCTCTCCTTCTCCACCTCCACTCCAATACCAATCCACAGGGGATATGTGTCATTTCAGCTCTCCTGTCTCTTTAACTTGAGCTGGAGCAGCTTTAGCTCTGAAGGTCACTGGTATGCTGATTGAGTTGGCAGCTGTCATGCTGTGGCAATATAAATAATAACAGGCCAGAATTTGCTGCTTTAAGCTTCACTTCAGGGAAGCACTTACATACGTGTTTAACTTTTAAATATATTTTAAGGGGTATAGCACTTTCTGGATCAGGGCCTAACGGGGTAATTTATTTTGTTGTTGTACCAGTTAAACTTTCCCCTCAGTTTACCGCTAATTCAGAACTGAGTAGAGTGTGTAATTAGTTTAAAGTGACAGCTGAGCAAAAATTGCACAGATATTTCTGTGACTATACAGTCTTATTTTTATGCAATTTTACTTTTGCTTAGTTACACCCTTTTGTTTGTATTCTTCATTAACTTTTTTATGAAGACAATTCAAGTTAATTGGAAAGTGAGTTTTAAACTGACACATTAGAATGTTGTTGAAAGAGAAAGTGAATTTCACTTTCTGGGAGTATTTGCACAATAAACCTGGTTATAAGAATTCTTCACCTTTAGCCCATAGAACAGAGAAATTACCCTATTCAATCAGTTACAGCAATGCAGCTTGAATTTGGATTTCCTTGTGCTAATAAGTAGACGAAATACACGGAAAATGTTGTAGAATGCTTTCAAATAACGAATAAAAATTGTGGTACATTATTACATAACAAATGAACAGAGATGCAGCCTATTATTTATGATTTTTTTTCTCAAGTCTGCATGGTATGTTCCTTTGTGCCAGGGCTTGGAAACTATCATTACTCTCCTCTGTGAATCTGTAACTTCAGGGAGCTGTCAGTAGCTTGTTTTGCAGAATCTCAACTTCCATGTAAATCTCTAGCTGTTTGGATTTTGAAGAGGAAAAATAAACCCTAAAAATGTGAACCAAATCTACAGAGAGCTTGAAATGATATACAGCACTGAAAGATGGGGGAGGGAACATTTCATCTCAGTTAAGTGGATGCCTAGTGATGATTTGTATGTCAACACTGTTAGCTATTTAAGTCCTCATGTAAAAAAGGGAGAAACTACAAACCTGCAAACTTTCCTGTGAATGGCTCTTGTTTTAGTGAAGCAAGCTGCTGTCATTTGGGAGATACCATTATGAAGAGTTCATGGGCATAGTCAACCTCTCTCAATGGGAGCTGAAATTCAAAGATCCTTGTGGAGCTCAGGAAACACTCATTATCATACTTGGAACATCAGAGTAGTTGATGGGAACTGAATATCACTTTGGTGACTCCTGTGGGTGGGGTTTATTTTATGGGTAAAGCTGACAATATTATACTTGCTTTTGTTTTCTTCTCAGTCTGACCTTTGGCTTGCACCTCTTTCTTGTGAATTTTCATGAGACATCACATAGCCTCTGGCAAACTAGACTGAGTCTGTGCATCTAGAATTCCTCAAAAGACCTCGGGCACTTACAAAAACAAACAACATATTATCATCAAATTTCACTGCCATTCCACCTCTCTTTCAAAAAAACACAGAATCCTAGAAATAATTCCCTAAATGCTTCTTTTCTTTCTTAATCCTAGAGTAAGAGGGGGCAGAGGGTGTCTCCATACTTCAGTAGTTTACAACTCAGGATATCAGTTTCAGGACAGACTATTGAAAGAAAGAGTAGTATCACACTGTTGCCTGTCTTTTAGAAACTAATATATAAAGGATAATTTATAAGAGAGAAGGAGGGCATGGTTAAAATGGCCAAAGAAAACATTGTTACAATGTTCTTGGATAACATTCATGGCAGTGTTGGAATAAACTTCTGGCTTGTAAAGTCTCTAGTGACATCTGAAAAACTGGAAAGTTGTCAGTCCATTGCTTGGAACGCTCTCTTTAATGTTAGATCATAGTCCAGAGATCAGAGCAGGAAGGAGACAAAATGGAGATTTTTCTGAGGTCTTTTATATTGTCATCCATGTGTAGGGGATGCTCTCAGTCTTAGTTCATGGAAACTTTCTGGTACAAGATGGAGTCCAGGATCACATGAACTAGTCACATGTCACTGCATGATTTGATGACTCACAGGAGCAGCCATTACCCATATTTAGTCTAAGGCATCCACAAGAAGGTGAAGACACACCTTCTTTGTCCTCTCATGAGGGCAAAGTGTGTTTTGATGGGCCATCAACATGAACAGCTCATTCACAATGTACAGGACAGACAGGATGTTAATTATCTTGTGGGTGTAACACTGGGACAAACAGATTTGAAATACACGCATACAGTCAATGCTCATAACTTCAGATACAAAATGGATATATGCATATAAACAAGGTAATTGTATTTGATAGGCTGTAATGTTCCCATTGTTATGCTGGTACCTTCCATGACTAACTTTGTACAAGATTTGTTGCAAATGTATAACAGTAGCAATGTTAATGACATAAATGATCATGTTTCAATCACAGTGTCATTTTTTTAGACATAACAGGGTTTAACAGGAAAACATGACAGCTGGATGGAGACTGCAACCCCCAGTACAATGTGTGATCATGGGGAACCTTCAAAGCCAGACCCCCCAGGGAATTCAGGAGCCCCCCCGAGCCCTCAAGCCCCTCTTTGAACCAGGTGTCTGGGGGAGGGTTTAGTTGGGGGGCCCTGGTCCATCCCCACCCAGGGTGCTCATCTGTCTGTCCCTGAGATGGCCAGACCCTGTTTCCATCATGGGGGAGCTCTGTGCCCATATAAAATACCAGCCCCAAGCTGTCATGGTTCCAGCTGCTTGCATGAACTTGGCTTGTGGGGTATCTAGAGTCTTTGACCATAAGCACCCAAGTCATTTCCTACTGGTGCCCAAGCCCAGCACTGGCGGGAGTACCCTGAGTTTCTTCCTGCCAGCTCCCAAGCCCAGTGCTGGGGGAGGCACCAAGGGTCTCTGCCTGCTGGTGCCTGAGCCTGGCCCATGGGGGCACCCATACTTACATTGTCATACATACTCATACAAGACATGGAAGAAGGAAGAGAAGGTAAGAACAGACTAGTTCAAATCTTGAGCTTCCTTTGCACCCTACATGACTAGAATTCTTTCCACATTGAAAACTGACACCCTCCCCACCCCAGGGAGGAAATTCTGCTTCCACTAACATCAGTAGCAAAGGCCTGAATTTTACCCTTGCTCCTTATTCCTTCTCTTTGTACTCAGTCTTTAATCTATGATAGGTCAGGAGACCATACTTCCCTATCCCAAATACAGGCCGGGGCCAGGGACCCTCTCTGCTGTGGCTGCCAACCAAGTACGGCTCCCTGGCTGCCCCATGCTGTGGGGCACCGGAACAGGGCTGCCACCACATGGGGCGTGCTCCCCAGTTTCAGGGGCAGTTGCCATGTGGCTGTGTGTGGGGTGTGGGAGGGGGGCATTTGTCGGCTGCCCCACACTGCCAGGCTCCAGGAATGCTGCAGGGATGCTCCCTGGATCCAGTGGTGAATATTCAGTGGGGGCTGTGGTCCTGTGTGCGAGGGTGCTCCCTGGTTGTGGGGGGCAGCTCTGGCTTCCAGCTGTTCCACGCCTCTAGGCAGCAGGAATGGGGCTGCTGCCCCACTGGGGACCTCCCCGGCTGCCCCATGCCTCTGGACACTGGGAATGGGGCTGCTGCCTCAAAGGGGACCTGCCCAGCTCCCCCACACCTCCAGATGCCAGCAATGGGGCTGCTGCCCCACAAGAGATCCCCATGGCTTCCCTATGCCTTGGGGTGCTGGCAACAGTGCTGCCACCCAGTGGGAGAGCTCCCTGGCTGCAGGGGCTCCCTAGCTGTGGAGGTGGCTGGGGCAGCAACATGGGAGGCTGTCCTGTGGCAGGGAGTGGGCTACGTCCCCACAATGCTACTCCCAGCTGCAGGGGCAGCTGCCCCATGGAGGGGCTGCCAAGCACTGCCGGGGCAACAGGTCCCCCTTAAAATCTTAGAGCAGGGGGACAAAACACATTACCCTACCCCACAACATACTCTGCCTTACCTCTGCGGCAGGGCCCCCGGCTCCCTCTCCTACTGCTGCCTAGACTGGCCATTCACTATGTGCTGCATGTTCTGTCTGGCCAGCTCCTGACTGACTTTACCTGCAGCTGCCCTGACTTGTGGAAAGGGCAGCTCAGCAGGCGAGTGAATATATGACAATAAGCTTTTTTGTTAAAAAATAAGGAGGGACACCTGCCTAACATACAGGAATGTCCCGGTGAAAAGAGGACCAATGGTCACTCTAAGGACAGGGTTTGTGTCTCTTCGCCCACCTTCCCATATATGACCCAACCAATTGGACAATTCAGGAATGAGTTACTATTCAGCATATTCAAGATTATCAGACTATCACTCCCTCTATTTACTATTTTTTTTATACTGAGAAGGAATTTATCAAAACCCTTTTGAAGGTCTGTGTTTCACCAGTCTGCTATTCACCGTTTGCTGAACTCCTGAATAATTCCTTTAGGGTAAAGATTCACAACTAACTCATTGAAAAGCTTCAATTTTTTTTCAGTGGTCATATACAATGATTCCACAAGATTAAAAATGAATACATTTCAGCATGGCAAAACTTCACAGTAACTGATCTATCACGCAAAGGCTCACCAAGTCAATGAGAAGAGTGCTATTGATTTAGATGGTCTTTGAGCATTGGTATAGGCACTGCCATTCAGAATGGCAGGCAATAGCGTTTAGAAATTAGGTCAGATAAGAATTTGAAACAGATGTGAGTAGTCAGTTATCTGCATAATTGAAGCACATAGTCTTAATACATAAACATGTTTAAATATTGATGTTTTTCATATTATATAGTGCAACTTTGCAGACTGCTTTAAGAGAGTTCTAATCAGAGTCATCATTTTAAAAAGAAACACTTTTGCTTACTTTCTAATACACGAGCCAGCGGGATTAAACAGCAGTAGCATGATGAAATTAAAGAGCATTCCGTTAAGAAATGAATTCTGCTGAACTGCTGCAGTTACCCTCTATAGCAAAGCCAAGACCAATAGTTTTTGCAAATAGCATTAGATGGCACTCTTGTACGTGTTGTGCCAGTAGCAGTGAACGTATCAAAATTTGGAAAGTGGCGTGTAGGAGTAAAAGCTGTTTCTGCGGCTGTTCTTGGCATCTTCATTTAAATAGGTTTAGATCCTATAAGTTCTGTCATCTGTCACAATATGAAAGCTTGGATATGAATAGCACAAAAGGAAACAGAAAAGAATAAAAAATGATGCACTGAAAAAATATAATTTGGAATAATAGGAGGACTCTTTGGTGCGTTAATTCAACCAGGTGACAGCTGCTACCTCGCACAACCTCTGTGTAAAGTTTTTCTTGAGTGTGACAGGATCAGTCCATGTAGTTTTGACCCAGGGGTTTGAATTTGACCCCACATTACACCTATTCACCCACTCGTAAACTTTAGTGGGACTGCCCGGGTCTGACAGAAAGTGACCCATAATTCACTGTGACATCAATCATTTCCTTGCCAACATTTTGTCCTATCCAGATAGAAGACTATGGCCCAGATACTGAACTGTGGCTGAGAAGCACTGTGAGTGCAGCTCAAGAAAGGTTTGTTTTAGTCAGTTTATGTCTTCACTACCCAGAAGACTGACCCGGTCTGGGTCGATTTTTTGGGGTTCAATTTTCTGCATATGAAATCGAGCTATCAGAGGTCAACAGTTGACCCCTCTGCTCCTCAATATCACAAGGAACAAGGGAGATCAATGGGAGAGTTTATCCAGTTGACCTCCCTCTGTGAGGACAGCCAGGTAAGTTGATCACAGATAAGTCGATTCTAAGCTACACAATTGCTGTAGCTAGAATTTCATATCTACAATCAACTGTAAGGTCTGGTGTAAACCTGGCCTCAGTTATACCTCCCTCATCCCCCAGTTGTTTCACCGCTGGGCTCCTCTAACTTGCAGCAGCTGCCATTAGACCCAGCATGGCTCTTCCAGCCTCTGGGCATCACATCAATTATTCCTAGCCACAGCAACTTTTCCTTGACCATTCCCCTCTGCAGTAATGCTCAGGACAGTTGCTGGATTGACAGCTCAGTATTCTAGAGTCTCACTTATCCAGCTAATAAATACAGACCTGAAAGCAACTGTCCTTCTCCCTTCTGTGTTTTCAGCCATGTGCCTCAACCCTGGGAGGAGAGGCTGGCCAGTCATACATTCTCCATGCCCCAGAAGCTCCTGATCTCTCTCCGCTACCTTTCTAACAGAGATTCCAGCTGATGAAAAGGTTCTGGGATATGCTCACTTCCTTGCAGGAGCTGGGACCAGCCTAACAAAGCTACTTAGGCACATACAGAAGCACATTGGTACCTAGTAGGGCTCAGAATAGTGCCAAAGAGAGTAGGCAGCTAACATCTGATTTAAGCACTTCTGCAAGTCTCGCTACATGCCAATCTGCATCTTCAGAAGCCTAAATACCATTGTAATTTTGACTCCTGGCCTGAGGTTATAAATGCATCTCAGGGACCTTTACATTACTCCCACTGTGGTCCCATTTGAATCACAAACTGTAAGAATTCTAAAAACCTGTCATATAACACTACAAAAAGATGACAGCAGCAGTGCACTCTTGGAAGTGGGCTGGAACTTTGCTTTACCAGCCAGTGGTTATGCATTCTGTGCTTTCCTTGCTGCAGCTTATGCAGCGCTTCTGTGGGCTTTGATGTTTCAGCAGATTCCACTCAGCTGAAGAAAGAGACAAAGTTTCAGGCTAAGCAGCCAATAATGTATTTAAAACTTAGTGGTCCAAACTAATTCCAGGTGTAACTCCACAGATCACCTTGTCCCTATTGTCACATTGCAGACAAAGGACCAAATTCAGGACAGATGTAAATAAGCGGATGGCTTCCACTTCAGATAACACTTCATGTGACATGCCTCTCATAAGAAAAATCAGCAGGACTGGGTGCCAGCTCTGAATTAGGCAGCTACGGATCCAAACTTCAGAGGCCTGTGATGTTTTCTTGGCAGAGGGAAGAATTCAAGTTCTCACAAGAGCTGATCTGATATAGATTTCTATTGTTCCTTGGACTCAGTCAAGACAGAAATACTATATTGCCTTTATTACAGTTAGCACTTAATTTGATCTCCAACTTTTGCAAACTTCCCGAACATTTTGGGTTCATACTTGTACGGAGCTGAGCTCTGTTGTTATTAGCTGCGTCTACACGTGCACGCTACTTCGAAGTAGCGGCACCAACTTCGAAATAGCGCCCGTCGCGTCTACACGCGTCGGGCGCTATTTCGAAGTTAACTTCGACGTTAGGCGGCGAGACGTCGAAGTCGCTAACCTCATGAGAAGATAGGAATAGCGCCCTACTTCGACGTTCAACGTCGAAGTAGGGACCGTGTAGACGATCCGCGTCCCGCAACGTCGAAATTGCTGGGTCCTCCATGGCGGCCATCAGCTGGGGGGTTGAGAGATGCTCTCTTTCCAGCCCCTGCAGAGCTCTATGGTCACCGTGGGCAGCAGCCCTTAGCCCAGGGCTTCTGGCTGCTGCTGCGGCAGCTGGGGATCTATGCTGCAGGCACAGGGTCTGCAACCAGTTGTCAGCTCTGTGTATCTTGTGTTGTTTAGTGCAACTGTGTCTGGGAAGGGCCCTTTAAGGGAGCGGCTGGCTGTTGAGTCCGCCCTGTGACCCTGTCTGCAGCTGTGCCTGGCATCCCTATTTCGATGTGTGCTACTTTGACGTGTAGACGTTCCCTCGCTGCGCCTATTTCGATGTTGGGCTGAGCAACGTCGAAGTTGAACATCAACGTTGCCGGCCCTGGAGGACGTGTAGACGTTATTCATCGAAATAGTCTATTTCGATGTTGCTACATCGAAATAAGCTATTTCGATGTTGGCTGCACGTGTAGACGTAGCCATTATGGCACAAATGATTTGCTTAGCTGTAGATAATCTGCACTATGTTGCTGTATTAGGATTTGTTATTAACAATAATTATTTGTCCCTAGTGGATAGATCATTTGAGTTCTGTGGGACAAATCAGGCTCATAGGTTCAATTGTAGAACCCTACTGACTCTGAAGGGCAGAAGAATGTGGCCCATGTACCTACAGATGATCAGGCAGCACGATTCACCTAGGACCGTGTATAATGCCTGTCTGTTGGTGACTGTGATCAAACCTAGAACTCTGAAGCATGATGTACGAACCTGTACTGACTAATCTAAAACAGGCAGCTCTCTTGCCACTGGGGTCCTCAAACTTCATGGCATCAAGATCTGCTTCTGACAACAAAAATACTACACAACCCAAGGGGGAGGGACTGAAGCCTGAGCCCACCTGCACACCACCTCCCCAGCTGGGGAGGAACCAAAGCCAAAGCCAAAGCCAGGGCTTTACAAGCTTGCAGGGGAGGGGTGCAAAGTCAAAGTACAAGGGGTCTATAACCTGAGACTTGCCAACAGGGCTGAAGGCTGCAGGTGGTGGGGCTTGGGCTTGGATCCCCAGCAAGTCTAAGCCAGTCCTGGGACCCCATTAAAATAGGTCCACTTTGGGGTCCCAACACCCAGTTTGAGAACCGCTGCTCTAGCAAGTTCATCAATCGCTGGCTGGTCAACCTGCCAATAGAGGGAGACAGAGTGCCACACCAAGTAAGAGTGCTTTTCATTCGTGTAGTCAAAGTGTGTAAAATGATCCCATTCTGCTTTTGGAAGCATTTGCAGCCTGCTTTTCCATGGTGAAAGTGATTACATAAAGTGCAAAGCAACAGACATTTGGGTTGAGAAAGGGAGAGATTGAAGAAGACATTTTGTCTTCCTACATGTTAGTGTGTCCTGCTGTAAAAAGAGGAAAATTTTACTGACCTCTATAAATAAGCCTTTATTTTCATATGCTGCTTGTGATTTTGGTTTCCTAAATAATTTGGGTGTTCAACTTCAGACAACATGAAGGAGTCTGCTGTTCAGAAAATGCTGAGCCCCCATCCCCTGGAAGTCACTCTCCTTTAAGTTCACAGGAGCTGCAACTTTGAGCAGTGTGGGGGAGCTGGAAGAAGTTTCTATCATATAGAAGGTTTACAGGTTGGTTAAATGCCCCCGCTCCACCTCCTGCCATGATACGAATTGTTCTAGTGCCTCTGTCTAATGTGTCGCAGATTTAATGCCTAAAACAGCAAATCACCTTTGAAAAATGTAGGCTCTCTCGTTCACAAGCACTTCTGTCATTTCCCCTTTAGAAATGTACACTATGCTTCTTAAGATGGGCAAGGTAATATCTTTTGCGGGAGGAATTTCGGTTGGCTAGGGAGAGCTGCTTTCGAGCTTACACAGAGCTCTTTTTCTCTCACCAACAAAAAGTTGTCCAATAAAAGATATTACCTCACCCATCTTGCTTCTTCAATATCCTGGGACTGACAGCAGCACTGGATATAATATATTTTAAGTCAGCTTGGCTCCAGAGCTATCGTGTGCTGAAGTACTGCAGCTCTGAAACCACTGAATCTATTTTCACTAAGCAGCCTTTTATTGGCAAGTTGCTATGACCTTTCCAAAACAAAAATCTTAACTTAATCCCTTCTCAACAGTTAGAGGGGAAAACTAATGGTATCCCAGAATCCCTAAGGCTCTCTGAATCTAGTTATTGTAGGTTTTTCCCCTTGCTGGGCAACAATAATATTTTTGCCATGTTTCTGTAATCTGTGATGCTTGATTCAAATTGCATCTTAGCCATTTTTTTGTTACAAAATACAACAGAACATCAAGGGGGAAAAAGAAGAACAGAACATCAAGCAGGAGGGAAAAAGGAACACCTTAAGGAGGACTCACCCCCCTCCCCCGCCCCAAGGTCCCCCAAGACCCTGAGGTGCAGCAACCAGCATTCACAGAGTGACTTTGTCTGTCCCAACAAGGGAAGTCTGCCTGCCTGCCTGCCTTATCAGGACTGGTTAGTGATGTGGATTGTGAACAACTTTCACATGATGCCTTCATGTGCTACACACCCACAGTGAAAATATACACATGCCCTTTTAAGGAAAGTCAAATTTTAAAATTACTGAATATCCTGGATCATGCTAAAAATGGCACCTCAATTTACTTGAGCAATTCCTACCATGACATATTAGAGTGGAGAAAAGCCAAGATGAGGGAAAATCTGGGGCAGAGATACAACAATTATGTCACTGTAAGCAGAGAGGGGAGTTATGCAGCAGAAAATACAATCCAGAAGTGCAGAAAACCCTAAGAAGGCCACAGTGTACTTTGCAGTGATATTTGTGTTTTATCTACTCGTACAGATCTTAATTCTAGAGAATGGTTCTTGTCTTGTGAAGAAATCATTAAGAGGAACAAGTGAAAATCAATAATTATGCGCTGGGTTCTCTCATCATTTACATGGTTCTTTTCAGTACAGCAGTTTTAATGAACCCACGGAATTATTCCACTTAGATCTTACATGGTGCTTTTCATTTGTAGATCTCCACATGCTTACCAAGGGAAGCCAGTAATCAGCATCCCCAATTTACACACAGCATTCCATACGAACAAGACACACAGGAACTTAGCAAACAAATCACTGACAGCCAGGACTTGAATCCAAACATGCCCGTGCTATTCCTGTGCATTAGGATATATACTTAATTTACCCTGGTGTGAAAAGCCTGCTAAGCTATAATGGGACAGACTTCTCAGCTGGTAGTTCCACAAAAGTTAATGCTAATTTACACCATAGCTATGTCTACACTAGTGAGTTTTGTCGACAAAACTCAACGGCGCTTCCACACTAAAAATGCATTCTGTCGATAGTAAATCAACAGAGGGCAGCACTTCTGTTGACAGCATTCTGCCTCTCCCCCATGAGGCAGAACACCGTTCTTAACAGAATCTGTTGACAAAAAAGCCCTGTGGACATGCCAGGGGCCCCTTGGTCAACAGATTGGTCTTCTGAGTCACCAGGCAGCCCTGTCTGCTGTGCTTCCAGTTGGCCACGCTGTCAGGAGTGAGGCCAGGCAGTCCGGCCACTCTCTGTCAACAGAGCAGATCACTTTTTCAACGCACTTTGCTGTCTGGCTGTAATCTGTCAACAGATGTTTTGTCAGAAGATATCTTCCAACAGTCACTTCTGTCAGCAGATGGCTCTAGTGTAGACACAGCTCATGTGAGACTCTGACTTCTCTTATGGAGAGCAGGTAACTCCCAAAGTTGACTGTGAAATTAGCTTCCTCTTTTAAGGTTCATTTTCGGATAATTACACTGTTAGGGATGGATGAACCTTACCTGGAATCTGGCAAGCTGAAGGTTGCCTCAGGCTTCAAGAAGCTCAGGAGATTCTGCCAGCAAATATGTTTGCGAACATTCTCTTCAGAATCTCCTGAGGCTGGACTGATTGCTAGCGTATTACTGCCAAAGTCACTGGAGTTACTCCAGGGAGTAAGTTGGCAGTTTTCTTATCAAGCCTATTTGGCAGCAGATGGTTGCTTCCCTGAAAAAGCAAGAGCCTAAAACATCACACCTCCTAGATTTGCACTGTCAAGGAGGTGGAGAGGATAATTTGAGCCTGACACTCAGCTGATGTCATTCGACTTCATTCCGGTTCCTACTGGGCACTATCTCTGTCCCCCAGCGTGCCCAGGAACTGTTTTCTAATGTTCCATTTTGCACTCACTGGTAATTCCCAAATGTAATGTCATCCTTCAGAAATAATGTATATCAGAGGCCCTGTTGCATCTCTGCTTGCAAGCAGTAGTTGGGCTGGAACAAAGTTCTAGACAGAAACCTGTTGTAGTACACACCCAAAATGTATGAGCTGGACCCCACATCGCCTGAAGGAGGAACTCCATTGGGGGCTGGGCTGGGCTGGCCCCTTGCTGGCTCAGGAGGGGCTGGGACTGGCAGGATGTGGGGTGGTTTCTTTGTGGGGGCTGGGCCAGGCCCGGTACTGGCCGAGGAAGGGGCTGGGGCTGGCATGGAGTGTGAGGGGATGATAGGAGGCTGGGCCAGGTTCTGCTTTGGCCAGGGGCAGGCATGGGACTGGCACAGTGTGGGGCAGGGGGACATGGTAGAAACTTGCCTGGACAGACAGACACACACACCAAAAATAATGCATATGTAACCCTTGTGCCAGAAGGAGTCGGCAGCAACTAGGGCTGGGTTCAACATCTGGGCTTCCTTTTCACCCATCTCACGTAGAACTACCTCGAGCCCCCACCCAGCATCCTGGGAAATTCACACAACCCTGGGCTCCTTGGAGAGGCAATGCTTCCCCACTCACAAGCACAGAGTCTGAGTGTAAAAAAGAAACTTTTAATGAAAGAAGCAGAAAAGTCATGTGGCATAAGCTTGGGAAAATACCACACCCAGAGTTCATAACCAGTCCTCAAGTAACTGTCTCAGCTCAAATGGATTGAGCAGTGTCCTTTGCCTCTCAGGCTCACCAGTCCAATACTGTAAACAGTCAATCCACACACTCAAACTTTCTGTGTACCCCCCACCCCCGTTTGAAATGCCCCACTTGCTACTCTGTTCAGTCTGCGCAGGCCCTTACACATCACCCTGATGCATTTCCTCATTGAACCTGAGGCAATGCCACCTTTACACTGGTCTGGCATTCCACTTGCCACTTGCCAGCTGCCCCACTGTTCACCCTCCAGTCACCCTCTGCTTCTCCTACTGACCACCACCTATCTGCTGCCCGCTGCTTCACCTGCCAGCCTCCCACCAGTTGTGCCTGCCAGCTGCCCGCTGCTTCTCTTACCAGCTGTCTGCTGGTCACACCTGCTGGTTGCTCGCTGCTCCTCCTACTCGCTGCTTCTCTTACCGGCTGTCTGCTGGTCACACCTGCTGGTTACTCGCTGCTCCTGCTACCGGCCATCCACCAGTCACACACTGCTGTCTTGTGGGTTTTGCTATAGGCAAAACCCTGTGATTCCAGTTCTCTGTAGCTTCAGCAACCAGTGATTTCAGCTCATAGTGGCATTCAGCTCTGGGAATAGCCACAGCATCTCAGTATCCACCAAGGAGGAGTCTCACAAAATAACTATAGACCTATCTTTAGGTCTACCTTTGAACATCTGGGGGTGGGAGGGTGAACTAGTCAAACCAGTCTTACAGCTGTATAGCCAAAAGGCTTCCAGCCAGCTGGTTCAAACACTATCTCTCACACTCCTTTCACCTCACAATGCTTAGATGGAGGGGGCCCTCTGCAATCTATATCTTACACAGCAGTGATGATTGCCCTGTACTCCCACAATAATTTCAAACATTGGTGAGACTCCACAATTCTTACACTGGGTGATAGCATAAATTGTGTTTACATAAATGCTGTTTACAATAGACTTATCTCATTGCTTCACCCGCGCCCATCAAGCTTTGTTTACAAGGCAATACATATGCACACTTTTGCATTTTCATGCAAGTGATCTCTGAAGGACACATTCCCCAAATCCTTCAGCAGTATTGAGCTCCTGGTGGCACATTCCTTACAGATATGATGATTCCACATGTCTTGTATTTTCAGGTCTCACTACAGCTGGTGAATCCTCAGCTCTGAGAGATATTTCATTTTGCTGCTTAGGAATATTAATGTGGTCACAGTACAAACAAGAAACACTTCTGTTTGTCCCATCAGATGACCGTGTTTTGGGGCCGGCATGTCTCTTGATGCCCCAGAATGGCTGTAGCCATTGCTGAGTATTAATATTGAGAAGTGAGTAGACACCTCCTCTGACTCCTCATCAGCTGCATCCCAGCGGGGTTGCATGCTACCCACTAGCTCATCATGACTTACTGTAAATTTAGAATGTATGAAACTTGGCTGTTTTGGAGGTGTATGAAACTTGGCAGTTTTGGAGCACACGGCCCTTCTCTCTCTCTCTATATAATTGTAATAAACCTTTCCATAATTTTTAAAGGAAAATTGACTTTTCAGAAAATCTTTTTTTTTTCATAGAAACTCTGTGCTTTCCTTTCAGCACCTCATTAGCATTAAGATGCTTCCAGCCATGGTGCTTCGAAAACGTCACTTTCAAAAGCCCATGGCATGGCTACAAAAGGGTCTTTTTCAAAATGACGCCATACCACACATTTTTAAATCCCCTTATTCCCTTCAGCTGAAGGGAATAAGGGGATTCTGAAATGTGTGGGGTCATTTTGAAAAGGACCCCTGTGTAGCCGTGCCAAGCTATGCATGTTCAAAAGCAGCGCTTTTGAAGCATCGTGGCTAGAAGCATACCAATGCTAATGAGGTGCTGAATATTCAATTCAGTGCCTCATTAGTAATCTTCGACATGACCATTAGCATGGCCATTTTGAAGGTTTTGCCGAGTGTGGGCACAGCCTAGATGTACAGGTTGGACCTCTCTAGTCTGCCACTCTGTTGTTTGGCAACATCTGTAATGATTTTAGTTAGCTGGGAAACCATTTATCTTGGGTGTGGCTGAGCTTCTCATGGCCCGGTGAAGTTTGTTTATAGCCACCAATCCTGGCTTTCAGGATGTTTAGCTGTAATTTACCCCTAAATGTCTTCAAATAGCCCAGTAAGCCGTGGAAGCGTTGGTAATGCTGCTAGACAATATTGACCCTCTGTCGCCTGGAAAATTCTTTTTGTCAGGTCCTGAGGGTGCTGGTTTAGAGGTTCAACATGTAGTTTGTTATTTTTCACACTTTGAGTGTAATTTGCAATGTCAAGGTTGAATGAAGTTAAAAACCTGGTAGTGAAACTATCATATGTTCTGTCATACATTTACAGCATCCTTGTAACCTTTTTCCAGGTGGAGCCAGGCAACACCCAGGGCCAATTTCAATATCTAGGGGTTCCTTTTCAACAAAGAACTGGCTTGAGCCCCACCCAGCAACCTGGAAATATTATACATCATGCTGGGGCACCCTGAAGAGGCAATACTTCCCTACTTGTAAGCACAGAGTTGGAGAGTAGAAAAGAAATAATGAAAGGTGGGAAGTCACCCAACATTAATTAGGAAAAATTCCACAACCAGGATTCATAAATATAAAATTGTGAGCAGGCCACCAAGACAAGACCAGAGTGTGTGGAGCAGAGTCTTCTGTCCCATGTTCTTGAGCTCTATAATCAAAAGCTTATTTTTTGTCCTCTCTTCCACCCTGTTTCCTCACCGTACCCCCCACACAGTGGCCGTTTCTACACATGCCACTTTCTCCAAAAATTTTCAGGAAGAAGGGGCCTCCAGAAGGAGGAATTCCTTCCAGAAGACCCCCCAGGAGCTGTGCTTCTACACTCTGTTTTAGAGTCTGGAAGAGCTTCTTCCAGACTCCAAATCATGTGACCTTATGCTAATAAGGCACCAGGAATTTACATCCATGCCTCATTAGCATATTTCGAAACATCTGTTAGCATGCCACTTTTGGATAAAGTGGCACATGTTGAAATGGCCTCTGGTTGGTCTTGGTCAGTGAGGACCCAGGGTTCAGAAGTTCATCTGCATGAGTTCACCTCCCACCCAGAGAAGAAAGCTTGTGGCTTGCTTTGCCATCTGAGAGCTTTCTTTGGCTGGCTGCAGTGCTGCCCTGCCAGCCACGTGTTCCACTCCCACCAGCCAACTGCTTGCTGTTTTTGCCAGCGACCTGTTCCCTTCTGCTGCCACCTGCCTCTTTTCTGCAACTTCTGCAGGTCAATCTCTTAGTAATGATCAGCACTTAGTGATTTTCAACTTTTAGCAGACTGGTGAAAAAAGCTGTCCTACAATGAGTGAGTTCAGCTCTCATTTAAGTACTTAAAATAATGAGGGCTCCTAATGGGGTCTATTTAGCACTATCTTTGAACAGTACAGAAGAACAAGTTAAACCAGACCAGGAATCTTTACCAAAAATCCTCATCTTCCGGCTGTGGCACCTGTCCACATCCCCTGTTACTTTCAGAGGGCTGTGGCATTTGAATCTCTTGCTTTACATATTTTTTTCAGCAGACTGTGACCCCTCATTGGTCTAGATTCAGAACAGTTCTGCTCCCCTTTATTCATACCGGCTACATCTACACTACAAACCTGTTTTGGAGGAGGAATGCAAATCAGAGAGATTGGAACTGCAAATGAAGCACTGATTTACAAATCTTGTGCTTCATTTGCATAATCTCATGTGATTTCATTTCTGAAAGAGACTTTTCCAAAAACAAAGGCAGCCATGTAGATGGGGTTCCCTTGGAAAAAAATGGAAGGAACACTGCTCCCTGCTGGGAGCACAGCCATGCACTGGGCTCTTTGCTTCCCAACAGGAGAAGGGCAGCTACACATGTTCTCAGTTCTATCCTATTCATATGGAGCCATGAAAGCATCAGTCTTCTAAGAGGGAGCAGAGAGCTGAGATCCTCAGCTGCGGATGTTCTACTTGCTTTGATTACTCATATATCCGCTAATCAATATGCAGGTCCATCCCGTCACTTTTTGCCCATTATAATTGCATGGACTGGCCAATATACTCACTGACATTTAAAACCTCCTGGTATTGGGAAAAAGATGCTTGATGTATAGGATTGTATTGGCAGATTTAGTGGTGGGGATAAAAACACACAACGTGTAATTTCTTTTTTTTTAAATTTATTTATAATGCCTTGTGTGAGACAAAGTGAAGTGGTGTGTACTTAAAAATAATCTGTGATTACAGTCACATTATTAAAGACATCTGACCAGATTTTCAACAGAGCTCAGGACCCCACAGCTCTCATATATGCAACAGAATGCCCAATGTGATTCGTTATCCTTTGAGCTCTCTTGAGACTCCTACTCCTTTGGTTACGCCCCCACAAGAGTTCTGATCTTATCTGAAACTTGGCCTAGAACCTCCAAATTTAAGCCAGGATATAAATCAAGCATACATGACTCTAAAATGTTTTTTTTTTAAATCAGGAAACTTGTCTTTACCATTTAGGTCATGGAAACTTTAATGCTGTTACAGCAAGACTATAGACAAACAACATATATTTAGTAAGATATGGAGAGATTAATATCATGTGTTTGATTAGTAGTCTTGAGTAAATGCCAAAAGGATTGGCACTCGGTTTCAGTTCAGACAGATATCCAATTTTTTTATGGTCATCTCAAGCATGTATAATCATATCCACATGCCTCCAGTGTGAAAATCATTGGAGACATCAGAAATTCGCACTAGAGTTCCATGCCTAGATATGTTGCGAGACCAGCTGCTTCCTACTTTAATGTAGGTTTTCAGTATGTCTTGGAACATTTGGGAAGTCCCGGGAGACTGGGAAAAAGCCAATGTTTTGCCAATATATAGAAAGGATAAACAGGTAATTATAGACCTGTCAGCCTGACATCAATTTCAGGCAAGGTAGTGGAGCAGCTGATATGTGGTCCCCATTAATTAAATGAGGGTAGTTAAAGTTATGATAATAAACACAGATATATGGGAAACAGAACCTGTCCAACTTACTTGGTATCCTTTTTGGATATCAAGCTTTATTGACAAAGGTAATAGGTTTGATGTAAAATGCTTACACTTGTGTAAGGGGTTTGACTTCTTTCCACAAGTCATTTTGTTTTTAAAAAAGTAGAACAGAAAGTTAACAGGGCACATGTTAATTGAATTAAAAGGTGGCTGACTGATAGGCCTCTGAGTCTGTGTCTACATTACAAACTTACTTTGAAGTTAACTTTGAAGTAAGGGAAAGTATGTGTAGATGCTCTGCATGCTACTTAGAAGCAGCAGCTTACTTCAAAGTTAACTTCAAAGTAAGCGAGGATAATTTCGAAGTCACTACTCCATTCCCAGGAATGGAGTAGCAGCTTACTTCAAAGTTTAATTTCAAAGTTAAATGTGTGTAGATGCTCCACTCTCCTTACTTCAAAGTAAGGAGTTTGCCAAGGAGGTGGCCCTCCCCGGAGGACAGACACACTCTGGCCAGCCCAGCCAGTGCTCTGTGTTCCCTGCCATCTGCCTTAAAGGAAGCAGCTCACCAGCAACTCCAGGCAGGAAGCTGAGATCATGCCACAAGCAGGGCAGCTGGACTGCCCCTGCTCAAAGCACCAGCCTGCCTCCACACCCCATGGCCACCACGGTGGCACCTCAGGAACTCCCTGCCCTCCTGGGGGCCATGGATGAAGAGTCTGAGGGCTCACAGTGCCCAGGCAAGGGCCACGCCAGGAGGGGACCCTCCTAGACTAAGGATGAGCTGAAGGACCTCCTCATTCTGTGGGGCGGGGAGGTCCTTCAGCAAACTGGCACTCAGCAGAGGAATGCAGAGGCCTTTGACCTGCTGGCCAGTGGCCTTGCTGCCCAACAGCACTGACAGCAGTATACACATCCGGGTCAAAGAACTATGCCAAACCTACATCAAGGCCTGCAATGCTGCCAGACAGTCAGGGCACAGCTCGTCCACTGCCCCCACTACCAGGAGCAGCACAGACTCCTGGGGTCGAGGGAGGCAGCCACCCCAGAGCACATGGTGGACACCGTGCTCCCCGCCCCGCAGACAGTGAGGATGATGCAGGCCCCTCTGGCACCACGAGCCCCCTGTGTGGGGAGTGGCTGACCGAGACTGAGAGCAACAATGAAGGCTCCAGTGATGGGATCCTCGACATCGCCCTCCTGTCCAGGACACCCAACTGAGCCTCCTCCAGTCAGACCTCACCTGAGCCCCAGGACACTGCAGCAGGTACATACGGAACAAGTGGGATGTTGCAAGGGATGGGACCCACCTGGAACAGCCCCTCAGCCCATACGCCTGGGGACAGGGCAGGGGGAGGGAACACGGGCCAACCCTCACTGGGTGGGAACCTCTGGGCACTAAGGATCCCACGGGGCTCACAGGCCATCAGGTGGCAGGGTGGGGGCCAGTGGAGTGGGGGCCCGGGTTTGGGACCCAGCACTTCTGGGCCTTCCCCCTTTTCCCTCCTGTCTCCACTGGTCCATCATTGGGAAGGTGCCGCAGCCCACCATAAGAACATAAGAACATAAGAACATAAGAATGGCCATACTGGGTCAGACCAAAGGTCCATCAAGCCCAGCATCCCATCTGCCGACGGTGGCCAATGCCAGGTGCCCCAGAGAAGGAGAACAGAAGACAAGTGATTTATCTCCTGCCATCCATCTCCTGCCCTTGTTATGAAGGCTAGGGCACCATACTTTATCCCTGGCTAATAGCCATTTATGGACCTGACCTGCAAAAATTTATCAAGCTCTTTTTTAAACCCTAATAGAGTCCTGGCCTTCACAGCCTCCTCGGGCAAGGAGTTCCACAGGTTGACTGTGCGCTGTGTGAAGAAAAATTTCCTTTTATTAGTTTTGAACCTACTACCCATCAATTTCATTTGGTGTCCCCTAGTTCTTGTATTATGGGAAAAGGTAAATAATTTTTCTATATTCACTTTCTCCACACCATTCATGATTTTATATACCTCTATCATATCGCCCCTCAATCGCCTCTTTTCCAAACTGAAAAGTCCCAGTCTCTCTAGCCTCTCCCCATATGGGACCCTTTCCAAGCCCCTAATCATCTTAGTCGCCCTTTTCTGAACCTTTTCTAATGCCAATATATCTTTTTTGAGGTGAGGAGACCACATCTGCACGCAGTACTCGAGATGTGGGCGTACCATAGTTTTATATAGGGGAAGTATGATATCTTTTGTCTTATTATCGATCCCTTTTTTAATAATTCCTAACATCCTATTTGCCTTACTAACTGCCGCTGCACACTGCGTGGATGTCTTCAGAGAACTATCCACTATAACTCCAAGATCCCTTTCCTGATCTGTCGTAGCTAAATTTGACCCCATCATGTAGTACGTGTAATTTGGGTTATTTTTTCCAACATGCATTACCTTACACTTACCCACATTAAATTTCATTTGCCATTTTGCTGCCCAATCACTCAGTTTGCTGAGATCTCCTTGTAGTTCTTCACAATCCCTTTTGCTTTTGACTGTCCTGAACAACTTGGTGTCATCTGCAAACTTTGCCACCTCACTGCTTACCTCATTTTCTAGATCATTGATGAACAAGTTGAACAGGATCGGTCCCAGGACTGAGCCCTGGGGAACACCACTAGTTACCCCCCTCCATTGTGAAAATTTACCATTTATTCCAACCCTTTGTTTTCTGTCTTTTAACCAATTTCCGATCCATGAAAGGACCTTTCCTCCTATCCCATGACCACCTAATTTACATAAAAGCCTTTGGTGTGGGACCGTGTCAAAGGCTTTCTGGAAATCTAGGTATATTATGTCCACTGGGTGCCCCTTGTCCGCATGTTTATTAACCCCTTCAAAGAATTCTAATAGATTAGACAGACATGACTTCCCTCTGCAGAAACCATGCTGACTTTTGCCCAACAATTCGTGCTCTTCTATGTGCCTTGCAATTTTACTCTTTACTAGTGTTTCTACTAATTTACCTGGTACTGATGTTAAACTTATCGGTCTATAATTGCCAGGATCTCCTCTAGAGCCTTTTTTAAATATTGGTGTTACATTGGCCGTCTTCCAGTCATTTGGTACCAAAGTGGATTTAAAGGATAGGTTACAAACCACTGTTAATAACTCCGCAATTTCACATTTGAGTTCTTTCAGAACCCTTGGGTGAATGCCATCTGGTCCTGGAGACTTGTTACTATTCAGCTTATCAATTAATTCCAAAACCTCCTCTAATGTCACTTCAATCTGAGTGAGTTCCTCAGATTTGTCGCCTAAAAAGGCTGGCTCAGATTTAGGAACCTCTGTAACATCTTCAGCCGTGAAGACTGAAGCAAAGAAATCATTTAATCGCTCCGCAATGGCACTGTCTTCCTTGATCGCTCCTTTTATATCTTTATCATCCAAGGGCCCCACTGCTTTTTTAGCAGGCTTCCTGCTTCTAATGTATTTAAAAAACATTTTACTATTGTTTTTTGAATTTTTGGCTAGCTGTTCCTCAAACTCTTTTTTGGCTTTTCTTACTACATTATGACAGTTAATTTGGGAGTGTTTATGTTCCTTTCTATTTTCCTCACTAGGATTTGACTTCCACTTTTTAAAAGCTGCCCTTTTCTCTCTCACTGCCTTTTTAACATGGCTGTTTAGCCATGGTGGTTCTTTGTTAGGTCTCATACTGTGTTTTTTTATTTGGGGTATACATTTAAGTTGGGCCTCTAGTATGGTGTCTTTAAACAGTTTCCATGCAGCTTCCAGGGATTTTAGTTTAATTACTCTACCTTTTAGTTTCTGTTTAACTAGCTTCCTCATTTTAGTGTAATTCCCCTTTTTGAAATTAAATGCCAGAGTGTTTGACCGCTGCGGTGTTCTTCCCAACACAGGAATATTAAAAGTTATTATATTGTGGTCACTATTTCCAAGCGGTCCAGTAACAGTTACCTCTTGGACCAGATCCTGCGTTCCAGTTAAGACTAGATCGAGAACCGACTCTCCCCTTGTGGGTTCCTGTACTAGCTGCTCCAAGAAGCAGTCATTTAAGGCATCAAGAAATTTAATCTCTGAATCCCGTCCTGAGGTGACATGCACCCAATCAATATGGGGATAATTGAAATCTCCTATTATTACTGTGTTTTTTATTTTGATAGCCTCTCTAATCTCCCTTAACATTTCAGCATCACTATCACTGTCCTGGTTAGGTGGTCGGTAATATATTCCTAATGCCATATTCATATTAGAGAAATGAATTGTTATCCATAATGATTCTATGGAACATTTTGATTCCTTTAGGATTTTTACTTCATTTGATTCTATATTATCCTTCACATATAGTACCACTCCGCCACCCGCACGACCTGTTCTGTCTTTCCGATATAATTTATATCCCGGTATGATAGTGTCCCACTGATTGTCCTCATTCCACCATGTTTCTGAGATGCCTATTATGTCAACTTCCTCCTTTGATATGAGGTACTCCAGTTCACCCATCTTATTAGACAGACTCCTAGCATTAGTGTAAAAGCATGTTAGAAAACTACCACTATTTATATGTCCGCCTTTCACAGACACGGTGGATTTTTTTATGCACGATTGTTTCACATCTGATCTTGCCCATATATTATTTCCCACGTTCCCTATCTGACTAACTTCTAGGGAATCCCTGTCTATGGAGCCTCGTGTAAGAGAAGTCTCCGTCCGATCCAGGTGCTCCCCCGCACCAATCGGCTTTCCCCCACCTCTTAGTTTAAAAACTGCTCTATGTCCTTTTTAATGTTTAATGCCAGCAGTCTGGATCCACCAGAGCAGGTCACAGTCGCAGGGGGCCGGGTGGCAGCCCCATAATCCCAGCCTGCATCTCCCTGTGACCACGCCAGGGCCTCCCGCAGATAGGTCTGGAGGGAGAAGGAGGTGGCCACCAATCGGGCAGTCATGTGAGAGATGACTGGGGTGCTCCAGCACTGGCTGGCGATGGAGTGGGGCGTGTGGGTGTGGCTGGCCAGCAGCCTGGACATTATGGCCCAGGTCTTGGCCACCTGCCTCGCCCAGCTGCCTGCCCCCTTGCCAACCCGGCCCCTGCAGCCCCAGCCCCACCCCCATCCCCAGCCACCCATCTCAGCAGCTGCCCACTTCCCAGCAGACCTGTCACCATCGCCCCAGCTGGAGCTGTCTTGGCGGCTGCTGGCTGAGGAGGGTGCACCTGGCCCAGCACCAGTGGCACCCCTCACACACCCTGAGGAGTCCAAGCCCATGGCACCCCCACCCCAGCCCTATCTCTCTGTGGTTCTGGCCCCATTGCAGCCCCACAGGGGACCCTGGACCCGGGGCAGTTGGGGCAGCTGTAGCCAACATGGATCCCAGCCCCCCAAGCCTCTGGGTCACTGAACCTTCTCTCATCTAGCCCCTGCTCTCAGTTCAGTCACCTCACCTAGCCCCCTGCCTCCCTCCCATGGACCATTCCCCCATGCAGTGTAAATAGTTTCACACGTTGTTCTATTTGGTTTTGCAAGATGGGTTTATTCCCCCAATAGTAAAGTTTGATGTTCTCACCCTAACCCCGTGTCCCTGGTGCTTGGTGGGAGAGTGGTGGTGGGAGGGGGGGAGTGTGAGAGGTGGGGGAGTGGTGGGGCCAGTGGTATGGTATGTGGCTGGGAGGGTCAGGGCAGGATGTTGCTGAATCCCCATCAATCAGCATTGACAACTATACGTTAGAGGTTGTCCAGCAGTTCGTTTACCTCGGGTCCACCATCACTGACACCCTGTCGTTGGACACTGAGATAAATAGGAGGATCGTAAAAGCAGCCACAACTCTGTCCAGACTCAGCAAGAGAGTGTGGAATAACAACAAGCTGTACACTCACACCAAAATGCAAGTCTACAGAGCCTGCATCCTCAGCACCCTCCTTTACAGCAGCGAGACTTGGAACCTGTATGCCCGTCAGGAAAAGAGGCTGAACGTCTTCCACTTGCACTGCCTCAGGCACATCCTTGGAATATCATGGAAGGACAGAGTGACCAACACCGCTGTCCTCAAGCAAGCTGGAATCCCAGCCATGCACACCTTCCTCAGGCAGCGTCAGCTCTGCTGGCTTGGCCACATCCACACGATGAATGATGGAAGGATTCCAAAAGACATCCTGTACGGTGAGCTAGCCTCTGGCAAAAGACCTCCGGGACACCCCCAGTTGCGCTACAAAGATGTCTGCAAGAGAGACCTCAGAGAGGTAGACATCAAGCTGGACAACTGGGAAGAACTAGCAGACAGCCGCAGCAGATGGAGGCAGGGGTTACACAAGGGCCTTCAGAAGGGCGAGATGAAGATCAGACAGCTAGCAGAGGAGAAGCGAGCACACAGAAAGCACACTAAGGACTTGCCAGACACCCACCACATCTGCAAGAGATGCAGCAAGGACTGTCACTCTTGTGTGGGCATTCATAGTCACAGTAGACGCTGTAAATGAAGTCCTCAATTGAAACTATAAAGGGCGCGATCCATAGTCTATGCAGACTGAAGGATGCCTACTACTACAAACTGGATGGTCACAATGGTTTGTTCTGTCCTTGGCATCTGTAAATAGCGTGCTTCAACACCTCTTCTTCCAGGGGAAAGAGGGAGGTACAAAAGTACATCCATTTTCTTTTTTAAAAATATTGAACTTCTGGAAAGCTTAGGTTTAGTGCTTTTAGAACTATGGATCTTTCTTATTTTATCCCTGCTGTAACAGGGGAGAATTGTGATCCATGCCTCCCAGGGCAGTGGTCAGACATAACAGCCCCATAGGTCTAACCCTGCTTCACACAGGGTGTCCTTTTGTGAACTATACTAAGTTACTAAAGTCTTCAGGTGAAATCCTGGTTTCACTCCAGTCAATGGTAAACTTTCATTGACTTTAATTGCAGTCACATTTTCATTTTCAGACTGGAGTGATCCCAAATTAGACAGCAAAATTCATAATGAGGTGCCTAATTTAGTGATCTGATGTAAAGAGATACTGAAACCCTGCAGCTCCCATTGAATTTCAGTTGCCCAATATTTCTAAGACCCTGTCACAAAGATAGGAGTACAGCTGTTCTCAAGGGCCATTTCTACGAAGGAAGTGGCATGCTAATACAGGGAGCCAAAGATGCTAATGAATCATGGATGCAAATTCCCCGCACTTCATTAGCATAACATCACGTGATTTGGAGTCCAGAAGACCGTTCTTCTGGACTCCAAAATGCCGTGTAGAAGTGCAGCTCGAGGGGGGAGGGGCTTCCGGAAGGAAGTCCTCCTTTTGGAGGCCCCTTCTTCCCAAAAATTTTTGGGAAACAGCCAAGCAGTGCTGCTACCCTCTGCTAGAACATAA
Organism: Carettochelys insculpta; assembly: GCF_033958435.1. NCBI lineage: Eukaryota > Metazoa > Chordata > Testudines > Carettochelyidae > Carettochelys > Carettochelys insculpta. The sequence goes on along the minus strand of NC_134137.1, from coordinate 369,530,992 downwards.
GAACACCCATACTGGGTCAGACCACAGGTCCACCTAGCCCAGCGTCCTGTCTTCTGGAAGTGGCCAATGCCAGACGCTCCAGAGGGAGTGAACAGAACAAGTAGTCATTGGCTGATCCTCTTCTGTCATCCATTTCCAGCCTCTGACAGAATCTAGGGACACCATTCCTACCCATCCTGGCTAACAGCCATTGATGGATCTAACCTCCACAGATGTATCTAGTTCCCTTGTGAACCGCATTAAAGTCCTGGTCTTCACAACCTCTTGTGGCAAGGAGTTCCACAGGCCTATGATGTGCTGCATGAATTAAAACTTCCTTTTGGTAATTTTAAACCTGCTACCCATTAATCTCATTTTGTGACCCCTAGTTCTTATGTTATGGGAACAAGTAAATAACTTTTCCTTATTCATTTTGTTTTTATAGACCTCTATCATGCCCCCCCAGCCTTAGTCTCCTCTTTTCTAAGCTGAAAAGACTCCATCTTTTTTAACTTTTCTTTATATGATAGGGACCATGGATACACCAATAAAACCCAAAAATCAAGCAACACTGTGAAAGTCCAGTTGCTGGTGTTTTAATGTTAATACTGGCTAGTCTCTGCCTATCCTGGCTCTGCACTGCATCCTGGAAGTGGCCAGCAGGTCCCATTCCTAGGCAAGGAGGCCAAGGGTCTTCACAGGTTGCCCCCATCCTGAAAACCAGCTCTGCACTACTATTTGGCGGGAACTGCAGCCAATGGGAACTACAGAGGCAGTGGCTTCAGGCAAGTGCAGTGCACAAAGCCTCGTTGCTCCCTGGCCTGGAAGCCACCCATGTCAGCCGCTTCTGGGGTGCAGCACAGACACAGGACAGGCAGGGAGCTTGCCTGAGCCTTGCAGCATTGCAGAGTAGGAGCTACCCACACTCCAGCCTAACCCCCTTCCCCAGCCCTTAGCCTCCCACAACCAAGATCCCCACTCCTGTATGCCAAGCCCCTCAGCCCTGACCCCCCTGCCGATCCTGCACAACCAGCTACAGCCCTCACCCCCTCCTGGATCCCAACCCTCATTCCGGCCCACTGCTCCCACCCACACTCCATCTCCAGCCCCACCCCAGAGCATGCACCTCCTCACACCTCAGCTTCCTGCCCAGTGAAAGTGAGTGAGGCTGGGGGAGAGCAAGCTGGGGTAATGTAGTGAGGGGGCATGGCCTCAGGGAAGAGACAGAGAAGGCATGTGCCCATAAGGAAGGAGTGGCAACTCTGAGCAGACTCTGGTCCTTCATCCATAGCTAGAAAGGACACAAACAGCTCTGGGCACTCAGATACCACAGTGATAAATGCAGCATGAATGTTTAGGTACATGAAACTAGGTAAAAATAATGGAAGCACCTCATATCCGGTTCCATGCTCTGAATTTGACAGGGAAACCTGTTTACTGTTCATTGATTATTACTTCCAGTGTTTTGTTTTTTTTTCTGATACTTGCTCGTACTGAATACCAGCACCTGGGCGGCCACATTCGCACAGTCGTGGGATTGGCTGAGGGGGCAGGGGGCAAGGAGCTGGCTAAGTATCGGCTCCTCCTGTTTTTTACAAAAAAGGCACTGGTTACTTTTGATCAGTTACAGCACTACCAAATTTAAACCAACTGTATTTGCTCACAGTGTTTATGCTCTGCTTGTGAAAAACTCCCTGAGAGTTCTTCTCAGACCCAAAGAGTTGTCATCTTTATGGCAGGGACAAGAGCCTGCAGCAGAGTCGGCCTCCTGTCAAACCAATAAGCACAGCTGGCCTGCAGCAGGCTCTGTTGACTGCACCACTTGATTGGTCAGGAAGGGCAGTTGGCTAGTGTTTGAGTTCAGCAGCTGAAGTGCATCTCTGACCACTCCGCATGTACCATGCCTGCAGCTGTACCTGCCCTTATTTCTATCTCTAATTCAGCCTGCCTTTCTGCCTGCTGTAGTCCCTGTTCCAGCTCTGCTCCAATCCCTGTTCCCTTTCTGCTCCTATTTCTCTGTTACTGATCCTCAGCTTTGACTCTGATATAAAACTCTTGGTTGACTGTCAGCTTGTTCCTAGACTCTGCTCTAACCACAAGAAAGAACTCTTGTTTTAACCATTAGGCAAAGAGCTCACAACCCAGTCTGTAACACTTTACAGGGGATGATTTGGCAGTGCCCAGATAAGAGTAATACACAGACACACACTTGTTTTTTTGGAAATGAACAGTTGGAGGTTTAAGGTAAATTATGGAGATTCACTTGAAAATCCAGGAAAAAAAAACCTATCAAATACCTTGATATGGGATGAAAATGTGCAAACTCAGTTCCTGGAGAAACAGATGGAGTCTGTGTCAGTAGTCATTGCAGATAGTAACTGCCCAGAGTTGCCAAACTCAAGGATTTTACAACTGCAGCTTCATCAAGCTGTAATGAGTCACGTTAGGCATTGTGTTTTGAGAAAACCTGACCCATTCACACAAGGCTATAGTACACTATAATTATCTATTGTAGTGACTTAGAAAAGTGTTTCCAAGTTTTTTGACATCACTATAGCTTATATGATTTCAAAACTAAATTTTTGTCTGGGAGAAACGAAAATAACATAAATGGAGATAAAATAGCTTTTTATGGAACATTTATCAGCCGTAGCTTTAAAAGTTCTCTACAAAGGAAGGGAAGCATAATGACCTGGGTTTTACAGATGGAGAAACAATTTACAGAGATGACTTATCTAAGATCACACAGCCAGTGAGAGGCCAAGGTGGAGATAGAACTGAGGATATAATGCCAACCCCAGGGGCTCAAAAATAATGAGTGTAAGCCCCCAAAATGAAATTAAAAACCATCTTTTAAAAAGTCTGTTCTTTTCATTTGTCTTTTGGCATCTGAACTTTTAGGGATCATGTTTCTACAGTTTCTTCACAACCATGTGGGCTTGAAGCTTCCTATAGAAATGATTATCAAGATTCTCATGTAATCACAGGACTCCTGGAACAGGAGTTTCTAAGAAAACACCAGGGATCAAGATAAAATAGTGAGCATTAGCAACCCTTCTGAGGACACCTGTATCCTAGTACAGTGTCCAACCCACTGAAACATATGCTATCATGAGTAGTTATGCTAATGGGAGTGTGAAAGCAAAAGGAGATATGGATTGTTGGAACTCTGAACACTTTTTACACATCTAAATGGAAGCCAAATTCTTTTGGGAATTGGGCCCTAGTTGTTTTACCAGAATCTTCAGCAGTATTGGTTGGACCTGATTGCTCATGGAGTTAATAAAATTTGTATCTCCTTACCATCTGGACTGCTTGTTCGTTGTTCTCTTGACATTACCCCAAACTCTAACACAACATTTCTCGCTCTTACTTGTAAAGCAAGCTCCTTGCTGGAGAAATACTGGCACAGAGATTGATTGACATGCAGAATCTTTTGGTATTTTCTAGATGCATGACCCCCCTGGCATTCAGTAATGAAACGAGTCATCTGTGTTTGAATAAGAAGCGCATTCAATTTCCATGGAAATGTCAAAGTAAGATTTTTGTTTTTGTCTATTTCTATTTCTTAATTATTGTTTTAAGGCAAGATGGGTTTGATGCTGATGCTTTCAGGTAATAAATAAGACTTGTGGAAAGTGCTGAAGTTTTTGACCTATTAGCTCTTGTCTATTTAGCCATTTTGTTTTGGGTAAAAATAAAAGCAGTTAGTGAAAATCAACAGTAAAATACTCTTTCTAAGAACTCTAATCAGAAACGAACAACCTGCAAATGCAAATGTTAGCCTGCATCTGCTTAATGCTGTGAAAGAGCACTGTATCCCTGCAAGTCACAAAGGAAATTCAGTACACATGTGGGATTTTCACCAAGGTTACAGTCTCACAAAAGACAAGCCTGCAGCTGAAATAAACCGAGTTCATGCAGATTTGAGGGAAAGGAATCCAACTCCTTCCTTGCAAGCAGTGTGTTAAATTGACCATTCCAGGTCTTTTTTCCAGCCTCTGTGATGGACTAAGGGCAACAGGGGATAGGGGGTGGGTGGATGGGCAAATTTTGTGTTTGGTGCTCAGTAAATTCATTGAAAAAAGCATTTTTCAAGGTGCTGAAACTATTTGTGGATTCAGAGAATAGTTGAGCTGGAAACAAAATGGGTTAATTTATTTAAGTGGAAAAACATTAAATGGTTCCCAGTGATCATTTCAGAATAACATGCTGTTTAAAAAAGTAGCTCTATTTACTACAATCCTTCTAAAGAATGAAACCCCCCCCCAAGAAAAACATCCTCTCACCTCACCTCCTTGCCCCCAAAACAATCATTTTTGTCCATCTCATTTCAAATGTTTTGGATCAAAAATGATTTTTCCCAGGTTTTGGTTTCAGCTGCTGAAATGAAAAATCAATTATTCGCTCAGCTGTCATGATGACCCCATTGTAATGTCTAAACAGACAGCTTTGGCCGCTGGGAATGCCTCATTCAGAACACATGCACTGAGTTCCACCACCCTTCCATGCTGGCCTATCTGAAGCTGACATGAAGCCCAGTTCTTTAATGCACTGTGAGGGCAGCGTGAAGGAAGTAATATAGAGTCATCCACCCTCTGTACTTTTCTTCTTTGGGGCCTCTCTTAGCCCCATTGTGCTGCAGGGTGAATTTGAGCTTGAGTAACATTTCTCTAATCATCCTTTATAACAGGGGTTTAGTGTAACAAAGACTGGCATTGCATAAAAGCTTAATCTGAAACAGAAGAAAACATGCAGTGTCTCGTAATAAAGAGTGTATGTATAGGGAAGGTTGTGCAAGGTGGGTAGAGAAGTTAAAAAAAAAACGTAACAAGAACATAACAGAAAACAGCTGTAAGTGCCAAATAAGCAACCAGGCTGCCTGAAGAGTTGAGTAAAGAAATAAATATGCAGATCAGGGGAGAAAAGAACCTTCCCAGTTCAATATCTAAATGACACCGAGCCACAAAGGGATAAGTATGTATGTGTGTTTGTCCTGTTCTACTTATTCAAAAAAAATTGGTCACTCCTAGGCCCGCGTTCAACAAAAAACACACACTTGTGCTTAAATCTTGCTGAACCAGTAAGTAAGCACTTTGGATTGTATGTTACAGGAAAATACATGCACACAGAGGCCATGAATCTTCATGTCTGAAGGGAGTTTTACCCCTGACTGCAGGAGATGCAGGATCAAACCATTAGGGACCAGCCCAGGAATGAAGAGATTCCTATCGTGTCAGAGGGTTTTTCCATCAGGGCCCTAAGGTCCTGAAAGAGGATTAAAGGAATATAACTTAAAACATCATTTATTCAGGTGATTTTTTTAAATCACCTTTATTTATTGTGCTGTATAGCAGGATAATTACACTAAAATACATCCATATTCTCAGCTCCATGGGATTTCTTTTGGATCTGTCCCATATACATAAATCTGAGCAAGTCACTGAGTATACTGTAAACCAGGTTTCAGTGTATTATGTATTATCGCACCACACACTCACATCGTGTTAGTACAGCTTATCAGTCTGGCTCAGACACACATAAACCTTCAGCAGTAAAGGTTATATGACACAGATATTTTCTTTTGCATAGATACAAATAGAATCCATGCAGAAAAACTATGTTTGGCTAGTTGTTCCCTCAGGTTGGAAATATTTCATACCTGGCTGGTGGGGAATTATGTCCAATTAATATGAAAGAACCCTGTGTCTAAGATGTACATGCTGAATTATCTATGGCAATTGTGAAAACTTTACTGATTTTATTAATAATTTCTTCTTATTTATCTCAATACAATACTTTGATTATCTCTAACACAGAAGTAACATTTTGAATGTAACTTGATTGTACCTTCAAGCATGGATAGAAACTCTCCACTGATGCTGAAGCATTTTCTACACCTATGTCAAAGTGAGAGAAAGCTCCTGGCAGCTGTTTTAAAAGGAAACACACTATGGTGAAATCAGTTCCAGATGTGCTGTAAATGTCAGTTACATTCTGGTAGAAGGTGCTAGATTGACAGTCATGGAGATAGGTTTCAGAAGCAGCTGTGTTATTCCATTTCAGAAAAAACAAGGAGTTAGTGTACCTTACAACCTAATAATTTTACTAAGGCCTAAGGTTATGTGAGTGGTAACTCATTTTGTCAGATGCATGAAGTGAAAGAAAAAGAAACAGATACTAGGGATTCAGAAGCGGGCTTCTATAAGCAGAGCTTATTCAGTCAGAGCATGTTTAGTTTACACTGCAGAGCTATTTTGGATTACTGAGGTATACTGAAATAGCTACCCTATACCTATGAAACATGCCCAGTATTTCCAAATATTTTTTGAAATACCGGGCACACTATTTCAGGATCTCTTTATACCTCATTGCATAAGAAGTAAGGGACATTTCAATATAGTGCAGGATTTCGACATTTGGCACTGCGTAGAAAACGCAAAATGCTGAAATAGCCTACTTTGAAATGAACTTGAAATAGGATACACAATTTGTGTAGCGCAGATAGCGTATCTTATTTTGAGCTAAGGGCACAGTGTAAAAATAGCCTCAGAGAGGATGTGGGTAAGAAGGTGAAAATACCTAAAGTGGAAATAATGTGGAAAGTACTTAAAATCAAGCAGATGAGAGTCCTTAATTTAGCCACAAAATGGGTATCTGTACACTATAGGCAGCAGAAAGTCAAACATGCCCCCACCAGTATAACTGACTTGGAGGGATCATCTCTATTAGGACCCGATTCAGCCAACCATCTGTATTTGGTAAAGTAGTAAGCACACACTTAAGTGCCCTTGTCAAGTAATCTGCTAAGAGCTTTTCTGAGGGATCTCTTGTCTTCCATGCCCATTCACCCCCCAAGGCTGCCTACTGAGTTTATTTATCAGTCTGCCAGTTAGTGCTATTTGCTATGCTGTTAGTTTGTTTCTATGAGTATGGTCAGCAAGACCTAGGGCCAGGCCTCATGTTCACTGCAGTATAAAAGATTTCCATTTTGTCTCTAGGTATCTTTGTGGTTCCCTCTGAAATCAATGAATGTTGTGTGAGATCACAAGTGCTCCACAGCCATTACATAATAACCAGAAAATATGAAGACATTTCTCCTGACTCTGGGATACTTGAATAAATTCTCAGGCTCAAGGTGCAATAAACCCCGATTATGGGCCATAGTCCTCCAAGAGATCAAAATGAATGTTTAGTTGAAAGCTACTCTCACATTAAACATTATAGGCACTCTCCTCTTGATGTAACTGTTCTGGAGCGCGATTATTACAAAATGAAATTTGATGGTCCTTATTGTTTAACCATTGTTGAACTAGTCAAAGCTATGTGGTGTTCTACCAGGCAACAGCAATGCACTATGAACGTAATATTCCTCTGATTTTGGATTGGTTGCCTCCTGGCTTAATTGCTAATTAGCAAACAGTACTGTGGAATAACATGCAGTAAAAATGAATAAACGAATAAATGAATGAATACGTCAGTGCTGCAGTGATCTTATTTTGGGCACCAATGATTGTTTTCAGAGGGTTTGTATATGTGTTTCTGCGGGGAAGGGAAAATGGGTGAAGAATTTTGGCAATGGGAGGGTGGTGTATTGCTATTCTTTGTTTTCCTTTGCTCCACGAATGGTTCAACTCTTTGACTGTCCCTATGATAATAAGCACAGATGACTTCACAAGCCAGTGTGCTGCACATAGCAATTAACAGATTTTCCAACAAGCTCCAGTTCCCAGTGTGCATATCATTCCTGCTCACCTCCTGTTGCAAGCATAGAGAAGGGAGCCAGCACAGTTCAAAGCTACTGCAAAACAGCACTGATGAATGTCTCACAGTGTAGCCTTACCATACCATCCCAAAGATCGAATACACTCCTTAGTAAATCCAAAGTCCTGCCGGCCTGAGAAATACATCCCTCTGTGTGTTTTAACATCAGACACCAACCAAGATGAATTTGGGTCTGATAAGGCAATGCTGAAATAGATGCACTGATATAGAAATGTGAGACAAGGGTAAATGAGATACACACAGGGCACAGAGCTAATCCATATTTTACTGACCAAATCTCAGGCATACCTCACACTCATAGGGGCTGTGTCTACACTGAGCCCTAGTGCCAACACTTTGACGCAAATAAACAGTCTCAAAAATGCAAAATGGTGACTCATTTGCATCTTCATGCCCCCAATATGCATATTCATTAGATTGATTTGCATATTCACACCCAAACTCTAGCAGAGTAAATGTGGTTCTGCCAGCAAAAACCCCCTTTGTTGGCAATCCCTTATGCCTGGAAAATATGCATATTACTCATGCAAATATGCAAATGAGATTTCATTTTGTATTTTTGAGACACTTTATTTGCATCAAACTGTCAGCACTACGGCTCAGTGTAGACATAGCCAGAGACATCAGGATTTAGCCTAGATCTTAAATTGCAACAGTTCATCTCCCAATGGAGAGTAAAGTGCTTTATGTAACGTAGCTATCAGAATCATGTTACTCAGAATTGGCAATGGGAGGGTGGTGTATTGCTATTCTTTGTTTTCCTTTGCTCCAAGAATGATTCAATTCTTTGACTGTCCCTATGATAATAAATAAGCACAGATGACTTCACAAGCCAGTGTGCTCAACATAGAAATTCACAGATTTTCCAACAAGCTCCAGTTCCCAGAATTTTCACTAGGAGGGTGGTAATGCATTAGAATGGTCTACCCAGGGAAGTAGTGGAGTCTCCGTCCCTGGAGGTGTTTAAGTCTCGCCTTGACAAAGCTCTGGTGGGGCCGATCTGATGGATTTGGTACCACTTAGAGCAGGGGGCTGGACTCAATGGCTTTTTTAGGTCTCTTCCAGCTCTATTGTTCTATGATTCTATGAAAGACAGCTGCTTCTGAGACTGGGTGGAATCCTCGTGTGTGTCCTCTGCCCCACCTTACAAGCTGTTTTTTGTCTTCATGGCCGTTGGAGACATTTTGTTTAGCAAAGTGTTTTGCATTTCAGTGCTGAGTGGGAATTTTACTGTGGTTGCTATTGCAGTGAAAAAGGAGAATACCAGCACAAAGTGTACATAGACCATGGTTAGGGTTGATGTGGAGCAGCAAAGATGTAAGGAACCTCTGTGTTCATTGTGGAAAGGCTGCGAGCTCTCCAGAGTGCAGGGTTGTGTGCACACTCCTATACCTCTTCATGAGGTACACTATAGGCCTGTCCCAGAAGTGCATGGGAAATGGCGGTCTAGCTCTACCACTTCCCTCCTTGCCCTAGCCATGAGGTCTCTCCTTCACCCAAATTCCTTCTTGGAGCCTGCATCCTCTCTTGCACCACAACACTTTGCTCCAGATCAGCATGCCCCCTTCACCCCAAACCCCTCAGCCCTAGCCCCATCCCAGAGCCTTCAACCCCAGCCAGAACCCCACCTCCTACTCACACCACAACCTTCCGCCCCAGCTCAGCACCCCCTCCTTTACTTCGAACCCCTCATCCCCAGCTCCATCGCAGAGTCTCCCTCTTGGACCCTGATCTCATTCCCCACCTTGGAACACACTCCATCCCCCAGAACCCCTCAGTTCTGTCCAAACTCCAGAGGCCATTCCCCCAGTCCAGAGCTGGCAGCCCCCACACTCCAACCCACCTCAACTTGGAGCCCCCTTCCATATTCGGAACCCCTTAGCCATACCCCCTAAGCCAGAGGCCCCTCCTGTACCATCTTTTTGCACACAAGATCTGATGGGAAACTGTTTAATCTTGCAAGGCTGAAAGCTAAATCTAAGGTGCGGGAAGTCCTCATCAGAGATATGCTGTTCGCAGATGACGCTGCTGTCATGTCATACACAGAAGACCAGCTTCAGAAGCTGCTGGATCGGTTCTCCAAAGCATGCAAGGACTTTGGGCTCTCCATTAGCCTAAAGAAGACAAATGTACTTGCTCAGGACGTTGCTGTTTCTCCATCAATCAGCATTGACAACTATACATTAGAGGTCGTCCACGAGTTCGTTTACCTCGGGTCCACCATCACTGACACCCTGTCCTTGGAGACTGAGCTAAATAGGAGGATCGGTAAAGCAGCTACAACTCTGTCCAGACTCAGCGAGAGAGTGTGGAATAACAAAAAGCTGTGCACTCACATCAAAATGCAAGTCTACAGAGCCTGCATCCTCAGCACCCTCCTTTATGGCAGCGAGACTTGGACCCTGTATGCCCGCCAGGAAAAGAGGCTGAACGTCTTCCACTTGCGCTGCCTCAGGCGCATCCTTGGAATATCATGGAAGGACAGAGTGTCCAACACTACCGTCCTCGAGCAAGCTGGAATCCCAACTATGCACACCCTCCTCAGGCAGCGGTGGCTCCGCTGGCTTGGCCACGTCCACAGGATGAATGATGGAAGGATCCCAAAAGACATCCTGTATGGCAAGCTACCATCTGACAAAAGACCTCCCAGACACCCCCAGCTGCGCTACAAAGATGTTTGCAAGAGAGACCTCAGGGAAGTACACATCAAACCAGACAGCTGGGAGGAGCTGGCAGACGATTGCAGCAGATGGAGGCAGGAACTGTACAAGGGCCTTCAGAAGGGTGAGTTGAGGATCAGACAGCTAGCAAAGGAGAAGCGAGCCCACAGAAAGCACAGCAAGGACCTGCCAGACACCCATGACGTATGCAACAGATGCAGCAAGGACTGTCACTCTCGTGTGGGTCTTCACAGTCACAGCCGACGCTGCAAATGAGGATGCCAAACGGAACTACGAAGGGCGCGATCCATAGTCTACATAGACTGAAGGGTGCTACTACTCCTGTACCCCAGACTCCCCAGCCCTGACCCCAATCCAGAGTCTGCACCCCATCTGTTGCCTTCACCCCTTCCCACACCCCAACCGCCTGACCCAGCCTGCTGCCACCACATACACCCCAAAGCCCTTGTTTTTGGCCTCCCTCAGAGCCTGCATCGTAAACTAGATCCCTCACTCCCCACATTATTCCATGCCCATGAAAATGAGGGAGCAAGTGAGGCTGGGGGAGAGTGAGCAATAGAGGGTGGGATATGGAATGATCAGGGGGCACTGTCTTGGGGAAGGGACAGGGCCTCAGGAGAGGGGCAGACCAGGGTGTTTAGTTTTGTGTGATTAGAAAGTTGGCAAAGCTACCTTAGGCCCTTCAGAAGCAGGGACAGTGAACAGGTTGATTCAAATTCTTTAAAGCTTTTTGACAGGCTACACAAATTGGCCAGGGAAGTTCCTTATTCTGTCTGTAGAATATGGAGAAGAAAAACCTCAAACTGATTTTAGTGCTTTACATTGTGCAAAATGGTAACTATGTTGAGACCTTATCTACACTACTGTTGTAAGTGGACCTAAGTTACGTTATTCAAATGAATAACATCATGCCGCGTCAATGGGAGACAGTCTCCTATCAATTTACCTTACTCCTCTAGTTTCGGTGGAGTACCAGGGTCAACCAGAAAGTTCTCAGTGATCAATTTAGCAGGTCTAAGACCCCCTAAATCAATCCCCATGGCACTGATCACAGAGGTTTCTATCCCCGGCATGTGTAAGCATGATCTTAGGAGGCAAAATTTTACCATCTTTTCTCAGTCTTTACCAAGATAACTCTGGGTGCTATTCCAGAGAAAGGAAGATAGTGCTTAACCCACAGTGAACATCCATTGTTTCTGTAGGGGTCTGGAAGTGCAGCTGATTGCAGTGTGAGCATCCCACTGTCTCTAGACATGAGCTGGATATTCATGAGAGCACCTTTCCAGGGCATTATTGCTGCACATGAAGCAGTGATGGCCTGTAATGCAGATGTGAAGTGAATGCCAACCCACGCTGTCTAATGAAAAAGAGATTGAATTTTGCTAAGCTTCCATCAGTGCCAGGATTGAAAATATTAAGAGAAATAATGAAATATAATTAAAAATAATTATCTTCTAATGAAACAAAATTAAAAACTAAGCTGGTACCACTGTGTGGGAGACTCAAGCATGAAAATATCAAAGTGATGATGGTCTAATTCTCTGGGGAGAAATAAAGTTGTTCTTTCAATTTGGTAGCACAGGCTTGTCTCCAGGAGCTGCCAGACAGAGGTGGAGTTGCAGGGGACAAAGAAGCCTGCTCAGTGGTGTGGCAGGTGAGGCTTTATAGTGGGCATCAGAAGACCTGAGTTCTAATCTTATCTGTATTCAGAGAGTAATGTTAGGCGCGTCTCCTGGCCTTTTTCTCATTTCAGGCTCATTAGAGTGTAAACACTACTGTTCACTCTACCTGTGTTCACACTGCAGAGTTCTATACACAGAAGTCACTGTCAGCAGATATTTCCCGACAGAACCTCTGTCTACGGAACACATGCACACCTAATAGGGGCTCCCCCTGTCAATCATCTCTGTCAACAGACAGGGGCCAGACTGCCCAGCCCTCTGTTGACAGAATGGCCAAGCGGAAGCTCTGCAAACAGGGCTGCACAATGAACAGGAAGCCTCTCTGTTGACCGAGGGCCTCCCCGGAGCGTCTATACTATTTTTCTGTCTACAGAATCTGTCTACAGGGGCATTATGCCTCAAACTTTCAAGACATAACTCTGCCAGGAAAAAGATACATTTTGTCGACAGATTCTAGACAGAGCACATTTGTAGTATGGACATTCTCTAGTTTTGTCAACAGAAGGCCTGTTCTGCTGACAAAACTTTGTGGTGTCGACACAGATTCTGTGTTTCATAGAATCATATGGCCGGAAAAGACCTCAGGAGGTCATCAAGTCCAACCCCTTTCTCAAAGCAGGACCAATCCCAACTAAACCATACCAGCCAAGGCTTTTTCAAGCAGGAACTTAAAAACCTTTGGGGATGGAGATTCTACCACCTCTCTATGTAACACATTCCAGTGCTTCACTGCACTCCTAGGCTACATCTACACTAGCCCAAAACTTCGAAATGGCCATACAAATGGCCATTTTGAAGTTTACTAATGAAGTGCAGAAATACATATTCAGCGCCTCATTAGAATGCTGGCAGCTGCAGCGCTTCAAAATTGACGTGGCTCATCCAGACAGGGCTCCTTTTTGAAAGGACCCTGGCAACTTCAAAATCCCCTTATTCCTATCTACTGTTAGGACTAAGGGGATTTCGAAGTTGCCAGAGTCCTTTTGAAAAGGACCCCCATATGGACGAGCCACGCAGCAGCGAGCCGTGTCAATTTCGAAGTGCCGCAGCTGCCAACATTCTAATAAGGTGCTGAATATGTATTTCCGCGCTTCATTAGTAAACTTTGAAATGGCCATTTGCATGGCCATTTTGAAGTTTTGGGCTAGTGTAGACACTGCCCTAGAGAAATAGTTTTTCCTAATATCCAACCGAGATCTCCTCTACCGCAACTTGAGATCATTGCTCCTTGTTCTGTCATCTGTCACCACTGAAAACAGCCTCTCTCTATCCTCTTTGTAACCTCCCTTCAGGTCGTTGAAGGCTGCTATTAAACCCCCCTCCACTTCTCTTCTGTAGACTAAATAAGCATAAATCCATCAGCCCCTCCTCATAAGTCAAATTTTGTACAGTGTTTGGCTCCCTGAATCTCTAAGCTCATTTGAGGCATATAGGTGACACTGTAATTTAGAGAATAGTTCATGGGGATCCCAGAGCCACATAGAGCATGTGGGGCTATCAGTGATTTAGTGGCCCTGTACTGAAGGTTCCAGTAGATCTATGCTTCTTCATTTTCTACACTGCTCATTTGCTTGTCCCATTATTTCATAGGAAAAAGAGATGGAAAATGCCTGTTTGTTTATAGCAGAGTCCTCAGGTCAAAGACTGTCTCTTCTCATATCTTTCTAAAGTAGGCAGCACAATGCAGCTATGATCCTGGCCAGGACCTCTGGCTACTACTGCAATACAAATCATAAATAATAGTAATACTAATACTCTTAAGTCATTCAGCCCATTTCCCTTCCAGGCCAGTGCAGGAGTGATCCCTGCTGTACATGTTTTAAATGTTCCAAGTAAACTACCTCCCATTAGAAGCAAACAAACTTTCAGCTGACAGATGGTGAACTCAGCAGAGCTGAGGTGCAAACTCAGCCAAACCAAACACAAACTCTTTTCAGCATCCTCCTACCTATAGTGTTAAAAAAATTCTGCATGACTTGGCTGGAAGCATTTCTCTTCCCACACTCCCTTAGTTCTCAACTGCAGGGCCTAGGGGATTATGCTGGACTTAGTAAGGATTTAAGTTCCAAAATGCACCAGTAAATCACCGTTACTTCTACAAACAATACTAATAACACAATCAATTATGCCAGCAATGAAAAGGTCAGGCTGTCCAGAGCAAAGCTGTTCAGGTTTGCTTTGTAAGCCATTGCTTGGAGCCATAGCTTCTCATGAGACAACATGTAATACAAAGAGAGTAATCCTCAAGGCACCATAATACATTTCCATTACAAGTTCTCTCGTTTCTAAGTGCTGTACAATTATGTGAGTTCAGGATAGCATTTCACCCTTAGCTGGGCATCTAGTTTCATTTTAGTCATATGTTACTTTTGTTGGTTTGTTTTTTTAAATACTTTATTTGTTGTGAATTTCAGGTTTCCGTGGTTTTCCTTTTTTTTTCTTTTTTCAGTTTTTTATGATACTTATTACCAGAACTCTGTTATGTCTGGCTGACTCCCTGATGTCCAAGCAAATCGCACTTGGTAAAATATGTAACACAAAATGAGCCAGTGAACTGATGAAACTGTTTCTATATGACACAGAAACATGACAGTAAAATATGGTTCAGAAAGTTATTAAAATATGATGGAAAATGAGTATCAGCCATTCAAACACTGTGCAAAGAAACTATCCATGTGGCATTAATCACGTTAAAGAATATGATCGTACGCAGTACTTTGTATTTCCTTCTAACTGCCAAACAGGCCATCCAGCTCCATGGTTTTCAACATGAATCAGCTCTAAATGCTTGTAATAAATCTAGCTCAGAGTGTGATCCATAGACACAGTGTGTTGGAAGATTCTCTAACTTCAGTGGGTTTTGGGTTATGTTCCAGATATACGTAAGAGAGGGCATTCTCCTGCTTTGTGCTCATGGAGCCAATCAAATTTACATGCTAGGCTTTGATCTGGCATCCATTGAAGTTAATGTCAAACCATACATAGAGTTCAGTGTTGCAAGATGAGGTCAAAGGGAACCTTTCCAAACCATGACAAAGCAGACCTGGGTAGGTATGGATTTGTCCAACATGAGCGAGTAATGAACGGCAGTTTCCCTAATATATTGTTAATAGTGGTGGCATTAATTCCTTTCCATGTGTTTGTTTCACAAACAGTGGGTCAAGCTCACAGATGTGCTATGGTGCATCTACATTGGACTGCCCTTCCGGAAGGGCACGCTAATGAGTAAAGGGGAACATTCAAATGAGTCACAGATTTAAATATCTCATGCCTCATTTGCATATTTTCACAAGCTCTCACTTCCGGAAGAGCCTCTTCCGGAAGCAAAAGCTGCCATGAAGAAGGGGTTCCTTTAGAAAGAAACCCTGCTTCCGGAAGACCCCTTATTCCTGGAGTGCGTAGGACAGTGGGAACCTCCTGAGAACAGAGTGCCTGCCCAGGAGTGTGTGCAGCGTGGTGGGGGCTGGCCCAGAAGCAGAGCGCCTCAGGAGCAGAGCCCAGGCAGCGTGGCGGGAGCCACCAGGGGAGTATTGGCAGCATGGCAGGGTGACCTGGTGCAGATTGACTGCTTAGGAGTGCACAGTGCAGAGGGAAGCTGGCTGTCAAGACTGGCTTTTTGGTGGCCTCTTGAAAGTGGTGGCCCCAGACAACCACCCAGCTCGCCGGCCCCTAAGACCAGCCCTAGGTGTGTTCATGTAAATACAGTTTGCTCCTGAAGTCTCTCCTCCTCCCAGCTAGCCCTTAGGGTAGAATTCATTCAGAACTCGCTTACAAAGAGTTTGAGACATATTGATCTTAGACACACATAAAGCAGAGAAAAGTTTAGGGGACAGTAAAGAGAACATGACATGGATGAAAAATATGAAATAGGCGAACACATCTTTGCTAAATACTATCTATAAGAAGGAATGATTATTTAAAGGGAATAGGGAGAGGAGAGGGTTTGGTTAATGTAGTAGCCAGTATATAACGATAAGGAATGGAGTGATACTGACAGAGGGAAAATTTAGGACATATATCAGAACATCTTTCCTAACAAACAGCAAGATCCAGCAGACTGTGGAATAATTTCCTAGGACTAGCAGCTGCATTATCTGAAATATTCTGCTTGCTAGCTGTGCTGTTCTTTACAGTCTGCCACCATCTCTTATGGCTCCCATTTTAAATCTTTATTTGGTATTATAACTGGAGCTGGATTGATAGCCGTGGAGACCCAGGTCCTTTCACAGAATGCAGTAACAGCATTATCTTTCCATGCCCTCTTGGACTTTTTCCAAGTTACAGAGGAGACTCGTTTTCATGTTTGTGGTCTCTCTGTCTGTCTTGTGCTTTCTCTGGTCCAAGAGTCGTTCAGTTTTCAGTTAGAGTAGAACTGCTTGAACAGGAGAGATGATGGAAGTCCCAGGTCAAATTATCCCATCGCTCAGTGGCTGGGGCATGTGCCTGAGTGAGGGTAGCACAAGTAACAAGCAGACCTTTGGTACCTTAGAGACCAACCAATTTATTAGGTCATGACCTTTCATGAGTAAAACCCAATTCATCAATACATCAACTGGTGATAGATCCCTCTTGAAATCCTTTCTCCTCTCAAGTGGAGTGAGGACTTCAGCAAGGGGTCCCCCATACTCCAGGTGAGTTCCCTATCCTCTAGCCCAGGGGTGGTTAACCTTTTTCTATTGGAGGCCTCATGGAAATATTTTACATGTTCCAGGGGCTGAACACCAGATAGACCTAACCCTCCCCAACCCCTCTCAGCCCCAAACCCACACCCATCCCAAGGCTTCACCCCTCTCAGCCCCAAACTGACCCCTGTCTCCCAAGGATTAACCTGCCTCAGAAGACAAGCTCCACACACTGCCACTGCTCCTCCTTGGCAGCTGCCTCCCCCAGCTTCTCAGCGTGGCTGTGCAGCTTTAGTGGGGTAGACTCGGCCATCCATCCCCACACCTCTCCTGCTCATTTCCCCCATCTGCAGCACGGGGAAGTCCAAATAATTGGAATTAAATGTAAATGATTTAACAGCTGGATCCCTCCCGGTGCCTTGCTGGCTGTTAAACCAATTAAATGTAGTTCCATTAAAGCCACAAGTGGCTCCTTAAAGAGCTGCATGTGGCTCTGGAGCCACAGGTTGCTGACCCCTGGCCCAGTCTGACTACACCCCACACTCACTTTGGCCAGTTTGGGTAAAATGGTGCCACAGCCACAGGGAAAGGCTCCACAGGCTGGATAAAAGGCTTTGCGGGCTGGATGCTGGCCTGCAGGCCATGTGTTGGCTACCTCTGCTCTAAGCTAAAAGTTATGAGTGAGGCTAGCCTCTTATCCTCCTATATCTCCCGCTACCAGCCTCTTGTAATACAACATAGATACCCATTTGTACATAGGCTTATTTGTCATCCTGAGGAAGCATTTGGGCTTTGATTTTTGATACTCGCATACCCTTCTTAATATGCGTGAGTAAAAATAAACAAAAGTATATGGGGCTTTTAGTACCATGAGAAAAAAATAAGACATAGAGCTAAAAGTGGGGGTGGGCATACACTGGAAGGATGCCTGGATTCTCTCTCATGCTATGGTCAAGCAACCAGTGAGGAAGGGGAGCAGCTGAAGGAGGATAAATGCTCAACCCCAACCTTGCTCCTCATTCTTCCCATGGTGTACAAAAGAGGTGGGAGGAAAACCCGGGATTTATGATCTCCCCCCAAATGGAACATGACCATAGGTTGTGAGGGGTGGGGAGTGGGGTAGGGGTAAGCAAAATTTTTCTTGAGGGCCACATCAGGGTTCTGAAATTGTATGGAGGGATGGGTAGGGAAGGCTAGAGGAGTCTGTGACTCCCCAAAAGCCAGGTGTGGCCAATTGCCGGAGCCTATCCAACACCTCCTGACCCTGGCTGCTTCCTAAACCCCAGGCATTATCACAGGCAGTGTGGGAGCAGTGGTGGGTGGGAGAAAGGGAGAAGAGGCTGCTATAAATCAGTTAAGGCCAGCTGGTCTCACTAGAGGCTGCCACTAGCCTTCTTAAAAGCCAGTGAGGAGCCAGGAAAGAGTGGAAGAGAAGGGAGGAAATTAGAACAGGCAAGGAGAAAGTAGAGTGGTGAAGGAGAATAACAACATCAGAGACAGGAGGGGAGGTGCTCTCACAGGGAGTGGTTGGGACCCCCTGCCCATGCTAACCTCAGGGCTCTGCCATAGGTTGAAGGGACTAGTTACTTAGCCCGGTCAGACCAGGGGGCTCCTGCCTGCTGCCCTTTGAGCCCAGGGACCAAAGTCCAAACCCCAGCAAGGACAAGCAGGTCCCACACTGAGGGACTGGGGTCCAAACAGAGGTCTGAGGCCTCAGTGTTGTTGACTCTGCCACATGGCCTAAAAGTTCATTTCTTTGTGAACATACCTTTCCTGGGTCCTCCATCTCCTGAGTTCTTTAAATCAAATAATTTCTAAAAGGCACACTTACGCTTCAACCGATGTTATGGCTTTACGCAGGACCAGTGAGATTGCATGACTTGTGTCTTGCCTGACGTCTGACAAGATGATCTTTGCAATCCTTTCTTGCAGATTCTTTGCCATGCTCACTCTTCCCCAGGGCTAGTACATCTAAGTTTGAGAGTAGTGGTATGGACCAAAGTGAGTTGCCCTAATAATTTGTTTCAAACTGAAATTCTACAAAGTTAAGGGCCAGCCCACTGTGATATTTTAAGTCAATTTACTGTACAAAAGAAAGATTCAAAAATCCATAATAAGGAGAAATGTGCGATCTTGGCCCTCCAGTGATGCCTAAGCATCCCAGATTCAATTTTTAATATTCGCTGTCAGTCCACAGAGTAATACATTTGACAAGATGATGGTGCAAGAATCTGAATAAATGATAGATTCAAAGAAATTGTGACCCCCTTAGTGGATATTCTGGAGACAGGAAATAAGGCTCCATTTGTCAAATAAATGAGTTCTCCCAAATTATTTGTTCAACTTTAGCTAATAATCTGAAACACAATAATTTGGTTGTTGCTGGAGAAATTTATGCAACCAAAGAATAGTGTAAGCATATTTGTGTGCCCACAGTAACCGTTACAGAAAGCAGCTTGTTCTATAGAGGTGACTGAACACTTGACACGATATGCTTAATCATGCATTGTCCTGTTTAAGGATGGGAGCTGCTGGTTGAAGCAATCCATTTGCGGAAATGTGCTTGTTTCTGAATTGGAAAGTAAGAAAAGATGTCTGGAGGTAATTTAGCTTAGGTAGGGTTTCTTAGTCACTGTGAAAACAATGAGAAGCCCTGTGGCACTGTATAGACTAAGATTTTTTGTATAGGAACAGAGAGAAATCTGCACTAGTCTATATACTATCAAAACAAAAAAGCAGTCTAGTAGCACTTTAACGACTAACAAAATAATTAATAGGCCATGAGCTTTTGTGGGACAGACCCACTTCTTCAGACCATAGCCAGACGAGAACAGACTCGATATTTCAGGCACAAAGAACCAAAAATAGTCTGTTCTGGTAAGGCTATGGTGTGAAGAAGTGGGTCTGTCCCACAAAAGCTCATCACCTAATAAATTATTTTGTTAGTTTTTAAAGTGCTACTTGACTGCTTTTTTGTTTAGATTTTTTGTAGCATAAGCTTTTGTGGGCAACGACCCAGTTCATGAGATGCATGTCTACTGTGTACATAAAACGAGATTGCCATAGGTCAGAATAATTACAGAGGTGTGGCTGTGTCAGCCTTTAAAGTGCTACATGACTGCTTTTCTATTTGGTATAGATCAGAGTAACACATTTATGTCGAATATGCACCAATGTTCCATGAATGAGCTACAAAATCAAGGATATCCCCATTGAAATAAATAAGAAGTGATAGATGTGAGCAAAATTCCCACTTTTGTATTTGTGATTACTTGCTTTTAAAAACAAACGTTTTTATTATTTCTTTTAAATCAGACTTGGGGAAAAATTATCCTTTTATCAGAAAATTTAGTTGTTTTGTTTAAAAAAAAGCTGAAGCAGCTTCTGCAGGGAAAAACAGCAGTATGAATGTTGTGTTTGGAAAAAAGGCTAAAAGTGAAAATGAAAACGTATTGGCAATTCTGTAAATTCATGTAAAAGTGATTGCTGATTATGGCTGAATATGAATTATTGTGAATTGCATTGCCATAGTTAATGCCAGTGATACCTCTTATACCTTGTCACAGTTCAGAAAACCTTCCTGATAACAAGTTTCTGAGTTCCTTTATTATTTTTTTCTGGAACTGTTTAAAAAAATTACTTTTTAAACATTCTTTACCTTTTAAACAGCTTAGTGGAACTGTCTAGAGCAGAGTTTTTTAATTTTTGAGACCGGGGAACACCAAACAATAATATTTTTTAAGTGGAACACTTATGAAAATTTTCCCCAAGAAAAATAAATTGTTGTCAGGCAAAAAGTAAAAAAAGAAAGAAAGAAACAACAACAACAAAAACAACAAAAACATAGCAATATCTACAGTAAAAATTAAGTAATTTAATCAGGTATCATAGCAGTGAAGAATTACAATCTATCTGGTTTTAATAACAGAAAATGTATAACGTAACAGTATTTTTCCAAATGCTAGCTCGTCCAATGGCCTTTAGAAAGGTGAACCAGGTACAATACTTGTGCATTCTTCAATCCCAAGATTGGTTTAACATACTAGTAGATAGAAATAATTTGACAATAGTAGCACAATATTTATTTAATAGGAAGATGTTTAAATTACCCACAACTGATCTTTTATCTTGAGAAGAAATAGAAGCCTGATCCAATGTCTAACTGGGAATTTTTCCATCGTCTTCGACTGACTTTGGAATGGGACCAATATATTTTGATTAGTTCTAGCATAAGTCTTATGAGACTTTAGGTATTGATGGGTATGACCTGGTAGGCAATACTATACCCTGAATCCCTTCTGGAAGAATCCCAGTAATTGCAGAATTTTGAAGGATATGCTTGGCCAGAGATTTAGCTAGTAACATGAAATACAGGGTTCAAAGGAAAAGGAAATCCTTTTCCAGTCCTCTGTGCAGTTTGAAAAGTTCAGAATGGAACATCAGTGGATATACTGCAAAACAGTCAATATGCAAAGAATTGCCTCAGCATGTAAAACCTATTTTCTACACCCTGACCGTCTGTAATTCTGTTTCAAAAGGTTTTTCAATCTTGTTCAGTCGCTGCTGGCCACCTTTAAACCCTAGAGGAAGATAGAATGGGTGTAATACGTTTCCAATCTACCTAAATCCAAACTAATGTAGCTGATCTTTATGCAATAAAGAGTCTCTAATTTTTCAGGCCTGTTGCCTAAGATTTTGCAGCCTACGTTTGCAGCTGACAGCCAACCACTCAGAAGATATTTACAATACAGTTTCCACGGTGTATGGAGCCATTACTACAAAGTAATGTAGCATATCAACAGGAGAGGCTAACTGAAGTATTTTATTGGGATTTGGGCAAATAAACTATTGAGGGAAAAGTGTGTGTGATTATGTACCATTATTTCTTCCCCATTATATATTTGCTGAAATGACACATAAATAGAAAAACAAGGTGTAACTTGAGTTCAAAATGACAAAAAGGCCTTTTCTGCCTGTGATAGGGTGCTCAGAAGGCCAGGTGATCACAGGTGACCTCTGCCATCTGTCTCTTTCAGGGGGCAATGTTCGTGCCTGGCAGCTGCCTGGGACTCCTGAGCTGTGTGCTCCTTCAGATTGGTGTATAGTCCCTATAATCCCAACACTCAAGAGTTTCACAAAATGAGCAGGACACTGTGGCACCAATTGGTTGTCCAAAGTATGGTGGTTGGAGGTGTCACTCTGTGGTCCCCTTTAAGGCAGCTCTTCCTGTCTACTTTCCTTCTCCCCTGCAGCCCATCTACCAGCACTTGTCAAGGCTTTGGAGTTCCTTTTAACCCTTTCACTGGGTTGCCTGGGCCAGTATTATTTTTAACTGCTTCAGGCCCAGTGTGTATTTTATATAGCTCCATCACACAGCCTCATCTAGGAAAGAGATATGACCATCAAATTTGAAGTCAGGCCATCTTCTGAACTGATTCATAAATTAGTCATCCTTGCAGCGGTAGCAGGGATTATTTTACCTAACCCACTAAAATAAAGGATCTACTTTAGCAGAAATAGTATACCAGAAACCACAACTGTTACCAGTAACCTCCTACTGAACAGTAACAGAGAGGTAGCCTTGTTAGTCTGTATTCTAACAAAAGAAACAAGCAGTCATGTAGCACTTTAAAGACTACCAAAATAATTTATTAGGTAATGTCTGCCCCACGAAAGCTCATCACCTAATAAATTATTTTGTTAGTCTTTAAGGTGCTACATGACTTCTTGTTTGTCCCCTTCTTCTGGGAATGCCATTTTGCCTCAACAAAACTACGATATAGAGAGAGTCTTGGTGGATGTTATGGAGCTGCACAGAATGGCAAGATTTAAAGGAGCCTATAAAAGGACTGCAAATATCCTCGTGTATCTTTTTACCACAGATCATGGTTGATTTTATATTTTCATCCAGTAAGGAGCTAGGATTTACTTAATATAGCCTGTATTGATGTGCATTGACATATCAACTGACTTTTGAAAATATTTCAGTGAACTATTAGGTCCAGACAAGAGCATGATCTATGACATCAAAAATAATTCTTATTAATGTACTTAACTAGTAATTCATAAGGTAATTGTATTTAATGGATTTCACCTCCTTTTCTGTTTGTGGAAATCTGGGAACAGATTAGAGTTTTTAAATTCCTCCATTATTTGACCTCATTTTTGCACTTGTTGTTTATCCTCTGACTAGTTATTCCAAACTTAAATCTTCCAACATTGGAGTTGTGTTATTTAGTTAAGATAAGCTTATGTTCATCATCATCACCACCATCCTTCCTGAACCATCATATGCATAAGGCAGAAGTCCAAGGCTGCGTCTACACGTGCACGCTACTTCGAAGTAGCGGCACCAACTTCGAAATAGCGCCCGTCGCGTCTACACGCGTCGGGCGCTATTTCGAAGTTAACTTCAACGTTAGGCGGCGAGACGTCGAAGTCGCTAACCTCATGAGGAGATAGGAATAGCGCCCTACTTCGACGTTCAACGTCGAAGTAGGGACCGTGTAGACGATCCGCGTCCCGCAACGTCGAAATTGCTGGGTCCTCCATGGCGGCCATCAGCTGGGGGGTTGAGAGATGCTCTCTCTCCAGCCCCTGCGGGGCTCTATGGTCACCGTGGGCAGCAGCCCTTAGCCCAGGGCTTCTGGATGTTTCTGCGGCAGCTGGGGATCTATGCTGCAGGCACAGGGTCTGCAACCAGTTGTCAGCTCTGTGGATCTTGTGTTGTTTAGTGCAACTGTGTCTGGGAGGGGCCCTTTAAGGGAGCGGCTTGCTGTTGAGTCCGCCCTGTGACCCTGTCTGCAGCTGTGCCTGGCATCCCTATTTCGATGTGTGCTACTTTGACGTGTAAGCTGCGTCTACACGTGCACGCTATTTCGAAGTAGCGGCACTAACTTCGAAATAGCGCCCGTCACGTCTACACGCGTTGGGCGCTATTTCGAAGTTAACTTCGACGTTAGGCGGCAAGACGTCGAAGTCGCTAACCTCATGAGGAGATAGGAATAGCGCCCTACTTCGACGTTCAACGTCGAAGTAGGGACAGTGTAGACGATCCGCGTCCCGCGACGTCGAAATTGACGGGTCCTCCATGGCGGCCATCAGCTGGGGGGTTGAGAGACGCTCTCTCCAGCCCCGCAGCTCACTGGTGGCCGCGTGGAGCGGCCCCTTAAAGGTCCCCTCCCCCGCCCTGACTGCAGGAGGCTGAGGCAACGTGCAGGCTCCTGCCTGCACACGCGGCGGCGAGCCTGCACAGCCCTCAGCCCCTGACAGCAGCCATGGCTGCCCAGCCGCCCCCCCAGCGCCCCCAGGGGACCCCCCCCAAGAGGAGCCACAGCAGCCAGGGCAGCCAGAGGGCCACGCAGTCTGGGAAGCGGCAGCGGGGCCCCTCTTGGACGGAGGCCGAGATGCGGGACCTGCTGGGGCTCTGGAGCGAGGAGGAGGTGCTCCAGGTAATGGGGAGCAAGAGGCGGAATGCGGATGCGTTCGCTCGGCTGGCCGATGGCCTGGCTGCCCGGGGTCACCCTGCCCGCACTCCGGACCATGTCCGGAGTAAGGTCAAGGAGCTGCGGCAGGGTTATGCCCGGGCCCGGGATGCGGCCAGCCGATCTGGGGCCTCCCCCGTCACTTGCCCCTTTTACAGGGAGCTCAGGGACATCCTGGGCTCCCGGCACACCTCCTCCCCTCCGGCCACCCTTGACACCTCGGCTGACGAGCCCGAGCAGGCCCTGCAGCCGGGCTCCGCCCCGGAGGTAAGCCCCGCACCCCGGGGGCCCCCCCCGGAGGCCATCCCCGGGACATCGCGGCAGGAGGAGGAGGAGGAGGAGGAGGGGGGCTCCTCCTCCACCGATTCCAGCCTGCAGATCCTCCTCCTGCCATCCCGGAGCAGCAGCAGGGCCTCTGACCCCCGGGGATCTCCGGACCGTGGGAGCGGACCCACAGGTAGGTACCCCTCTCTGGTGGACACCCCGGGGCTTGAGGGGCGGGGGGAACAGAGATGTGTCCAGGGCCCCCCACACGCTCACATGGCCATGGCCCCAAGGACACCAGGGCCATGGCCATCACAGCACTGCAGCCATCAGCCCCTGCCCCCCGCCACCCTGCATGACAGTGCCATGCCCCATCCCCGGGCCAGGGGGGAGCGGAACCTCGAGGGGCCCCCGGGCGGAGGGGGTCGGACACCCCGCAGCAGCAGCATGCGATGGAGTGGGGGGAGTGCCAAAGGGAGACTCAGGCTACGTATGAGCCACCCGAGCCGAGGAGCTCCCAAGGCCAAAGGAGGATCCTGGCGCTACAGCTGGCAGGTGACACCTCTGCCCTGAACAAACAGGAGGGAGGAGCCGAGCTGGCTTGGAATTGGGGGGTGAGGGCGGGGGCCACAGGTAGAGACTAGGGGAAGGGAGAGCTGGAAGGCAGCCAGCCAGAGGAGGGGAAAAGCTGCATCCCAGAGGGGGCCCCCTTGGGGTCTTCTCCCCACGACGGGTTGGAAGGACTGTCTCTTCTGACAGCTGGTGCTGTCACTCCTGCCAGAAACTGGCCATCTGTGGCCTAAGAAAGCTCTCCTGCTCTCAGACCCTGCGGGGTGAAGTGAGAGTCGCTCCCACCAGGGGACGGGCTGCAGGGCAGGGGGACCCCTGAACCCCATCCGTCACAGCAGCATCTCCCGGGGACGGGAATGGGGAACCTGCAGCACAGGGCGGGGGGGACAAAGGCCACGGCTCGGGGCCCACACTAACGCCTGTCTCCATTCTTCTTTCCCCCCTCCTCTCCTGTGTCCTGCACCTGCACCTGCACCATCCAAAGGACCGGAAGAGAGCGCCCGCGAGGCATCGGTCGTCCCGGAGACCCCTCCGGGACCCTCGCTCCAGGGCAGCCCCTCGGCCGAGGAACGACCGGCCCCGCGGAGGGCCAGACGGCGGACCCCGCGCCTGCTACCGGTGGCGGCCACAGACCCCCAGCTGCTGGCCATCCACCGCCGGCAGCTGGAGGTCTCGGAGCAGCACCTCCGGCTGCAGGAGCAGGCGCTGGCCTGGCGCAGAGAGGCATGGGGGGCCTTTCTGGATACCATCAATCAGCTGATTGATTCCCTGGCCCCCCATGCCGCGCCGGCCGCGCCACCGCCCGCCATGCCCGCTCCTGCAGCTCCACCACCGGCTGCTCCAGCTGTCGCCGGGCCGTCCGCCGTCGCCCCACGACCTCCCCGCGAGGGCCACCGCGTCGAGGGACCCCTGGAGCCACCCGCGACTCGCCGGCGCCGCTACCTTCCAGTGGAGCCCGCTCCCACCCAGCCGCGCACCAGACTGCAGGCCCGGCGGAGCTCCCAGCCGGGAACGCCCACTGCTGGGCTGTAGGGGCGAGGGGCCCGGGACGTGGCCCCCCCCCCCCTTGTTGGACAGACTTTGGGGACTGGGTGGGTGGTGTGGGTGTTTCCCCTGTTTGCCCCGTCCCCCCCTGTACATAGTTCTCCCCGTTCTCCTCCCTGCTTTTTATTTTTCTTTTGATGGCGCACAGTGCTTTCATTTTTATTGTTGTACATAGTTTTATTTGTGCCCATCTTGGTTTTGTTGAATGTTTGTCCCTCCTTTTTGGTTTCTGTCTCACATATATATATTTTTTTATTTAAAAAAAAAAAAAATCGTGAGGACAAAAAAAACATTTACGTTCACCCACAAGTTCGTGCTGTCATTTCTCCTGGACAAGTGGCGGGGGGCGGTGGGGTGCTCCATGGTGTGGGCGTTGGGGCAGGAGTGTGGGGGAGGAAGGGGCGGGCAGTAGGGGGCCTGGGCACAGTTCACCCCGCGGCCTGGTCGTCGAAGTGGGCCCGCAGGGCCTCCCGGACCCGGGTCCCCTCTGGGTCCACCTGCCGACTGGGGGCAGCAGGTGGCTGGAGGTGTGCCCTGCCGGCCTCGGCGGCCCAGCCCTGAAGAACGCTCTCCCCCTTGCTCTCCACGAGGTTGTGCAGGGCTCAGCAGGCACCCACAATCTGGGGGATGTTGTTGGGGCTGGCATCCCGGCGGGTGAGGAGACATCGCCATCATCCCTTGAGGCGGCCAAATGAGCGCTCCACCACCTGGCGCGCATGGTTCAGGCGCCCGTTGAAGCGCTCCTGGCTGGCGGAGAGGTGGCCCGTGTAGGGGCGCATGAGCCACGGCCGGAGGGGGTAGGCCGCATCCGCGATGATGCAGAAGGGCATGGTGGTGTCCCCCAGAGGGATGTCCCGCTGGGGGATGTAGGTCCCCGCCTCCAGCCGGCGGCACAGGCCCGAGTTCCGGAACACACGGGCGTCGTGGGTGCTGCCAGTCCAGCCCACGTAAATGTCCTGGAACCGTCCCCGGCTGTCCACCAAGGCCTGCAGGATGACTGAATGGTAGCCCTTCCGGTTGAGGTATCGGCCTCCACTGTGGTCCGGGGCGCGGATGGGGATGTGAGTCCCATCCAGAGCCCCGAAGCAGTTGGGGAAGCCCAGGGTGGCAAAGGCGGCGACAGTGGCCTGTGGGTCCCCCAGCCTCACAAGCCTGTGCAGGCGCATGGAGTTGATGGCACGCACGACCTGCAGAGAAAGCACATGGGACAGCCCCAATGAGGGGTGAGCAGGGTGTGCATGGCCCTGCCCTGCCCTGCCCTAGCCCCCCTGGCCTGCTCTGCCCTGCCCTGCCCTGCCCTGGCCCCCCTGCCCTGGCTCCCCTGCCCTGGCCCCCCTGGCCTGCTCTGCCCTGGCCCCCCTGCCCTGCTCTGCCCTGCCCTGGCCCCCCTGCCCTGGCCCCCCTACCCTGCTCTGCCCTGCCCAGCCCTGCCCTGGCTCCCCTACCCTCCCCTGCCCTGCCCTGGCTCCCCTGCCCTGGCCCCCCTGCCCTGCTCTGCCCTGCCCTGGCCCCCCTGCCCTGCTCTGCCCTGCCCTGCCCTGCCCTGGCCCCCCTACCCTCCCCTGCCCTGCTCTGCCCTGCCCTGGCCCCCCTGCCCTGGCCCCCCTGCCCTGCCCTGCCCTGCCCTGCCCTGCCCTGCCCTGGCCCCCCTGCTCTGCCCTGGCCCCCCTGGCCTGCCCTGGCCTCCCCCTGTGGGTTCTCTTACCTCCATGAAGACAGCCCCGACGGTGGCCTTTCCGACACCAAACTGCTGCCCCACGGATCGGTAGCTGTCCGGAGTGGCCAGCTTCCAGACAGCGATGCCGACCCGTTTCTCCACAGGGAGGGCACGCCGCATGGCAGTGTCCCGGTGCCTGAGTGCGGGGCTGAGCCACTGGCACAGCTCCAGGAATGTCTGTCGGGTCATCCTGAAGTGGCGGACCCAGTGCTCGTCGTCCCACTCCCCAAGCACCAGCCGCTCCCACCAGTCGGTGCTGGTGGGGTAGCTCCACAGCCGCCGGCGTGTGAGGCGGGGGGTGGAGCGGGGTGCTGCAAGGGTAGGGGCTGAGCCCTTCTGCCCTGGGGGCATGTCCTCCCCTGGGGCAAGAAGGTGCTCAGCTGCCCCCAACATGACAAGAGCCAGGGCAAGCCCTGTTCCTGCCGGGAGGGCTGGGTGGACCTCTAGCTGCTGCTGCTGCTGCTGCTGCTGCTGGGGGTCCATGACTGCGGCGCTCGGGGTCTGTGTGCCTATATGGCTCGTCAGACCGCGTGCTGTGCAGGCTGAGTGTATGTGGGAGTGGCCCGTTAAGGGAGCGGCTAGCTGTTGCCCCGGAAGCGCTAGTCCGCCCGTTGACCCTGTCTGCAGCTGTGCCTGGCATCCCTATTTCGATGTGTGCTACTTTGACGTGTAGACGTTCCCTCGCTGCGCCTATTTCGATGTCGGGCTGCGCAACGTCGAAGTTGAACATCGACGTTGCCGGCCCTGGAGGACGTGTAGACGTTATTCATCGAAATAGCCTATTTCGATATCGCAACATCGAAATAAGCTACTTCGATGTAGGGTGCACGTGTAGACGTAGCCGTAGACGTTCCCTCGCTGCGCCTATTTCGATGTTGGGCTGAGCAACGTCGAAGTTGAACATCGACGTTGCCGGCCCTGGAGGACGTGTAGACGTTATTCATCGAAATAGACTATTTCGATGTTGGCTGCACGTGTAGACGTAGCCCAAGAGTGCTATTTCCTCCTATCTTGCATTTTTTTTCAGGCATTTTATATTCAGATGTAATAAAGCTGCTTCAGCCATTAATGTGGCCAGACTCACTCCAGATCAGCCTCTATGTCCCCTGCCTTGAGGTTACAGAAATGTTTGTTTAGGTAGCTTGTTATTAAACTATGTCCCAGATATACCCATTTCTTTTGCCATACTATTTGTATTTTTGTAGCTAATTGAACCCTTTTTATGACCTTTCATTACTTATTCTGTCTGTCCCTTTTGCTTTGAACATTCAGTGCAGCTAGATAATTGTATGAGTGTGACTTTTCAATATATAATTAATCTGGATTAATGCTCACATAAAGCGAGATTCAAATGAACTTCTCATGAGTATTCATACACGTGGACTGAAATTTACTTCCCTTGTGTGGATGTTCAGGAGCTTTTTGCCAATATTTTTGCAAACACAACTCAGTTACACAAATGTTCATGTAAAATGAACACACAAGATGAACAAAAGTGGCTGAAGCACTTTCAGTGTCAACTTAGAATGAATGGTTGAAGGAGTATTTGCTACGAGGTGTGGTTTGCTGTCCCATGTGTCGGCACTGAGACCACTTACAGAGAGAAAGAATGAGTTTCTTCTATAGCCTTAGCTGAGGCTGATCTGGCTTTTAGCTAAGGTGGTAGTGGCTCATGAACTAAGCTTCAGAGGTCCCAGATTCAGTTACATCTATTGGCGTTACATATTCATGTTTTGTATAACATCAGCTCCAGTTATACACTGTGTTTGCAGGTACAGAAAAATACTTTGTTTCTTATTCTCAGTCTCTTGCCTGTTTTTCTGAAGGCTGGTGAAGATGACAATGGGCTTGGGGCAGAGAAGCATTCTCTCTCTGAAGGTGACATCCTGCTTTACATGGTATAAATCAAAGCAACTGCTTCTGTTTTTATAGAAGACTTGTCTTCCCCTCTCAAGGCCCTTCATAGGCTATCCACACACAACCTGTCATCTTTCATATGCTGTTGAGATGCCAGTTCCTACCACCAATCTGAAAATGTTGCCATTCACTGTCTACAGGTTACATTTTCAAACACATACCTATGTGTATTCTCCCATTCTGCTCCAAATTAATGTGAGCCAACTCACTGTTCTCATT
Organism: Carettochelys insculpta; assembly: GCF_033958435.1. Classification (NCBI taxonomy): domain Eukaryota; kingdom Metazoa; phylum Chordata; order Testudines; family Carettochelyidae; genus Carettochelys; species Carettochelys insculpta. Next base: position 369,501,028 of record NC_134137.1, on the reverse strand, counting down.
CAAATCCGTCCTCAATATTCCCCTTTGCTGTGCGGACTACAAAAATCTTGCCCAGTGATAAGCAACTCATATACTGAGACCAGTATCTATCATGCCTATTGATACAGTCTGTTTGTTTCCTTCTGCTCAGACTATCTGTATCCAGCCATTTCTCATGTTATACTTGGAACCTAAATTCCTTGGGATAGGGACCACCATTACGTTCTGTGTTTGTACGGTGCCTAGCAAAGAGAGGTCCTAGTCCATTAGTAGGGCTCCTAGATGCTATTACAATGAAATAATAACAATTAATAATTTTATCAGACTAAAGTTAGACTCCACTTTTGTCAGAATGTGAAGTTCATAGTACCATAATTTGAATTCAAAGTGAATTTTAAAAAGATTCCTGCAAAAATCAGTTAAAATTAAATCATGGTTTTTTTGTAAAATTTAAATCAGATTCTTGATTTACATTCCCATATTCTTCAGTTTCTTCCCATGTTATAGTCTTCATTTTCTAAAGTGGAAGTTTTGTACTTGGCTCTTTAATTAGTTTCCCAGTTGTCAACAGAATTTCAGATTTTACATAGACATTCTTTGTTTTCTGTTAAGAGTTTCCACATTTAAAGGGCTCATCTGTTCTGAATAAGACAAGTGCGGGGCTTCATTAAATTCTTATTATGAGAACAACATGAACTCAGACACAGAACTAATAAGCAAACAGCTTATTCTTTATGTGAAACCAAAATGAACTTCTAACATGTTGAACTGCCATAAATCAAGAAAGATAAAATTCTTTGCCAGATAGTTCTCCTCCATCATTGTATCTAATATAAAATCCACAATGCTTGTGCTCTTAAATGACTTTGGATTTTGGTTTTGGTGCTGACATAGGGGCTTAGAAGTCTATTTTTGTGGTACATTTGAACCTCTGTCAACCGGCACCCTCGGAACTTGACCGGTGCTGGACAAGAGAGTTTTCTGGACAATGGGGGGAGGTCAATATTTTCTAGCACATTACTGCTTACTGGGCTCTTAGAAGACATTTATGGGTAATTACAGCTAAATAACAGCACAGAACATGGAGAGCCAGGCCTGGGGGCTGTGAATAAGCTTTATGGGCCCATTGGAAACTTGGTCACACCCATGATAAGTGGTCATCTGGTTAACTAAAATGCCAGATTATGGAGTTTGCTGGATGAGAGGGTGTAGCCAGACAAAATCTCCCCACTACAGACCAGCTTTTGCCTCCCCTCTAAGGTGCCCCAGAGCACACAGGGCACTGAACAGCAGTTAAACAGCACAGTCTTTGATGCCTTCCTAAAGGGGCCCAGATGTGCTGGCTCATCGTGACCCTGAGAAACAGAAAACACAGATAAAAGGCTAGCAGGCCAACTGTCAATAAGGGGGCCTCAGGAAATTACCCCAACTGGCATTGATGGATTTGATGCGCCCACACAGCTATCCCAGAAGAGAAATCTCCGCCCTTGTAAAAGAATGTCCTGTACTCCCAAATTGCTTATCTCCTGTCTTACAAGTGCAAATTAAGTAAGAATTGCCCTTGTAAAAACTGACGTCACAAAAGACAGACCAGTACAATCTGACACCATAGATAAGAAAGAGAATACGTGACCCAGGGGGTATAAAGATGAGCCCAGCAGCACTCTGACTCTGAGTGCATTCCCACCAACTACCTGCTGGTCGGGTCAAGTGATTGCCTCCCGAGGTCCGCAACTGGGGACGCCCAACCTCATATTCGTCTTTCCACGGAATTGAGTGACCGATCCTGGCTTGGCTACACTGGTATCGAGAGACGCAAGGAGGGTAAGATATACCCATATTAAGGAGGGTAAGATGTACCCATATTAAGGTCTCCTTTTGGTGCGCACAGTTAAAGAATTAGAGCTCTACAGATAGATGCTGTTGCATTAAGACGTCGTGGTACTGAATTGTAAAGTAACCTGTTAACACCTGTACTCTGCTAGCATAAAGAAGTAGACAATAGCCTTTTGTAGCCGCACGCTTATAACTATAGCTTAATAAACTTGTAACTAGTTAAGATCTAAGCCCGACTGCTGTTACTCTTTGTCACTGCAACACAGCTGGCACAATAAAAAGAACTTTAACTGTTTGGTTACCACAGCCTGGCCATAGGTGAGAGTGCTAGGAGCTCCCTGCTCTAGCAGTAAAAGACTTGGGTGTTTAGGATCCTGGGGCATCCGTCAGTATGGCCCAGACTTCCCGCTGCGAAGGAGCCCTGCACTCTAGCAGTTAAAGACTCGGATGGTAACAAGGACATAGTTGGTACCTCACTGCACATTACCTGGCCACCAGCTAACAGAGGGTTCCAGATTATATAGAGGTTCAACCTCTACCTATTTCTGAAAATTTTGGCATGTGTACATGAGAAAGTTTACAATAGCATTGTTAATATAGTGAAAATCTATATAACTTCTGTGGTTAACAGTGAAGACACATTTTAAGTAAAGTAGAGTTCATGTCACTAAGAAAAGTTCTAAACAAATATACTATTTTAACTCCTTATGGTGTAAATACTTAGGTGTTTTAAGCAGAAGAGTGATCCATTGAAGTCAATTAGGTTATTCATGTGTTAAAGTTGACATGCACGCTTGCATGTTGCAGGATCAAGGCCCTAAACTTTTGCCTTTAAACTACAAATAAGAGACCCCTGAAAATACTGGTATTAAAAAGATATTATTTGTAATTTAATTAAATATACATTTCAATCTAAAATAACTCAATTTTAAAAATTAGTTTTACTAATTTACATAAAGGATTTACATCAAAAATGATTGAAATCATTCCATCCTGACTGAATTATTTGACTGGTTCTGTATGGTGCTGCACATCAAACTCAAAAACTCCTGGCCTTGACTTCCAGGGTCCTTTCCCTCAAGCTTCTAAAACGTTCAGTTCATATGCATATCCCATCACCCTCTCCACTTCACCAGAGATAGCAGCTTTGGTAGCCACTTCTCTTGCAGATATCTCTGTGCTGTCTTCTCTCCTAACCCTTTGCCAAGTCACCTCCTTCACATCATAAGAACTCTCCTAAAACTCGGCTTTTGCTGTGAAGTCAATGGGAATTGGGAAGGAAAGGCAATGTACACATATACATGAAGAATTAACTGAATCATTTTACTAGGAATGTGCCCCGCTAAAGTAAGTTCGCTATCTTTATTTTTCCCAGGGCTCAGAAAAGTGCTTGGGGCTTCATGGGCCATGTGAAAACCCTTCACATGTTCATAAATTCCACAGACAGAAGGAACCATTTGATCATTGAATCTGACCACCTGCATAACACAGACCATAGACTTTGCCCCAAATAATTCCTGATTGAATGACAGCACACCTTTTAGAAAAAAAAAAAAGAAGAAAAACAAAACCATGAAATCTTGTTTTAAAGATGATCAGTGATGGAGAATTTGGCACACTGCTTCAGAAATTATTCCAGTGATTACTCATCCTCACTGTGAAAAATGTGTACCTTATTTCCAGTCTAAACTTGTTTTTTTGGGATTGTTTTCTGCCTTTGTTGCTAGTTTGAAGACCCCATTATCAAACATGTGTCCCTTATTTAAGTAATTACACATAAGGCTGCAAGTCTGTCATGGAGGTCACAGAAGACAGATTTCATGACCTCTCTGACTTCTGCAGTGGAAAGTGTGGCTGGCACAAAGGACCATCTGAGCAGCTCAGACACCCACACCTCACCCGAAGCTGCATTAGTGGAGCCCCTGGCTGCCCCACCCCCAAGCTGCAGGAGTGTTGTCCTGGGCCATCTGCCCCAAGCTTCAATAGCAGCACAATCCCCCACACTACCACCAGCACTAGCATCACCCCAGAGCTCCACCTTGAGAGCGGCAGTAACACTCTGAACCACAGCACCTAAGCTTTACTAAGGCTTATTTATTGTAAAAGTCACGGACATATCACAGGGCCATGAATCTTTGTTCACTGCCCATGACCTGTCCATGACTTCTACTATAAATCCCCATGACTAAATCTTCGCTTTACTTATAGACTGTTTGCAAGTTACCCATTAACCTTCTATTTGTAAAATTCTGCACATTGAGTACCTTGAATATATCGCTATAAATTCATCAATGTTTTCTTCCCCAAAGCACTGGCACGTTAAATTCAATATGACACAGTGGATGTGTCTATACTTGCATTCGTCTTTCGAAAGAGGCATGCAAAAGAGGGAAATCAAAATGCAAATGAGGTGCAGATTTACATATCTGGCACATCATTTGCATATTCTTCTTTCAAAAGAGCATCTTTCGAAAGAAGAAAAGGAGTCCAGACACGGCTCTTTTGAAAGTAAACCCCATCTTTGAAAGAACCCTTCTTCCCATAGACACAATGGCCATGGCAACACTAGTATCCCCCTTTTGAAAGGGGGATGCTAATGAGCCACTTTGATGGATGCTAATGAGGTTCTGTCATGCATCTGCATAATGGTGGCCCCGCGCGTTTTCAAAGTGCCACTTTCGAAACACAAGCCCCCGATGTAGCTGGGGGACTTTTGAAAGGACCGCCCCGGATTTTGAAAGCCCCTTCTTCACAAAACCACACAGGAAGAAGGGGCTTATGAAGTCTGGGGGTCCTTTCGAAAGGCCCCTGGCTACACTGGAGTGGAGTCTGAATACATCTACAAAGAACCTACTGAGCCTATCCAAAACTATCACACCCACTTCCAGAAATTTCTGAGTGTGGAGCACAAATTGTGCATTTGCCTATCAACAACCTCTCAGACATAACTCATTCATACTCCCTGACCTCCTCTCCACCGATCTCTTAAAGAGACATTTCCCTTCCAGGTGCATGGGCTCCAAATACAGGCCCAGTGTTTCTATGTTGAAAAGATGAAAATGACTGAATCCCGAAATATCCACCACCTATAAACTCATGTGAACTATGTCCCTCTAATCCTATCAATAATCTCAGCTGCACGTTCTGTAAGCAAAAAAGAAAATCCCCAGGCATGATGCTAACATGCTCTTGAAGAAAATACTCTGAATTGCTTGATGAGTTTGATCTTGTGCATGCAAAGCAGAATCCAACATGTGCTAACTCTCATTTGTTCCCCCGGACAATGAACTTGTCACAAGTAGACCGATCTCACAACTCTCCCAATTTTTCAGAATTTATAGCTTTGTTCAGCTTCTCCCTCTGGTTGAATTCCTAACTTTACCCTATTCAATAGATTCTTCCTTGCATGAACAGGGGTGAAGATGACTCAGATTTTCTTTCCAAATTGCTGTGATTCTTTCTTTTTTAGAAAGCGATACCAAATGATTTTTGTTCCACAGCCCCCGAGTAACAACTTTTCCAGAATGCATGTGCCAAAATACAGCTTACTGTCATTGACCAACTTTGTCAACTGAACCATGAAACACCGCCCCTCTATAAACACTGTGTTTCTTTTGCAACAGACTTGCTGTAGTGCAGAGATGAGAACATGGTGATTCCCAGTGTCTTTGTTGGGCCCTCTCCAACACTTTAATAAGATGATTCTTGTCACATATAATACCCTGCATCCACCTGCTTCTTATCTCAAGTATCTTTGAATTGTATTCCCTTTCTCTGTCATGAATGACATGTCCTGCTCAAAGTTGCCCATAATACATTGCTATCTGCTCCTTCACATCCCCTGACAAAACCTATTTCTTCAACTATGAGACACAGGAGAAGTGTCAACTAAAAAGACTAAGTAGAGGGATCTCTGATTTTTTTTCTTTACTAACTTTTGAAAACAGCAACTTTTAATTGTTTTAGAACTATTCAGTTTTGCACCAAGATCTGACTCAAATCCAATAAAGTCAGTAGAAAGATGTCTGTGATGTCAGTCAATGGAAGAATTTCATTGATTGGAATGTCCTTTGAGTTAGGCTGTAGAGAGGGAGTAGGGACTCCCTCCCTAATGGATAGAGGGACAACAGCAATCAACCTCTGGAGAGCTGCACCCACCTGCCAAAAGAAGAGGGGCAGGACAAGACCTGGAAGCATGCAAGGCAGGCCTGCTAGCTCACTTGAAAAGGAGCCACCATAGGAGAAGGACACCTCCTACCCACTGCTGGACTGTAGACCTAACAGACCTGGAGCACCTGCCAGTGCTGCTGGTTGCTGGAGACACTGTTAGCTTTTTATCCTGGTGAGCCAAAAAATTCCCAGAGACCCCAGGTATCCTCCCTCAAACAGTAACATAGAAAGTAGCTCAGAGAAGCTGAGTATAGTTTGGCTGTGTTGCTGAATGACTGCTGGCCAACATGTTGCAGCCAGATTTCCCCACTGACCCAGTGCTGGAATACTCTGTCCCTGTTAGGCCCTGGACTGAAACTTGGTGGACTCAAGTGGGCCCATGTCCTCCTTACACTTGAGATGGCAGCCTGCCACCATAGGCTAAGAGGCCTGCATTTGTCCGCAGCCCAACTGTGATAGGATCCCTGATTATTTGCTACAGTACAAATGTCTGAGGCCCTGGGCCAATAGATTCCATTACCCCACCCTATTTGAGGGCATGGGCCTATGGACTTGGTGGCTGAGACCTGCTTGCTGCCCTGTCCTGAATACTGGCAGGATAATGGTTAGTCTGATGGCCTTGATCGTCGGAGATCTGGATGAAATTCTTGGCTCTGCCACAGTTTTCCTGTGTGAACCTGGGCAAGTCATTTAGCTTCAGATTTTGAAAAGCATTTATTTGATATATGAGCCTGAGTTGGATTTTTAAAATGGGCCTTCGCTGCTATATACCTGAGTCCCATTGTTTTTCAATTAGACTTTGTCTCCTATGCCACTTTTGAAAATGGGACTTGGGCTGTTAAGACATTTAGGGACAGATTTAAAAGGTATTTTGTGTTTATGGGGGCAGAGAGCCCCCAATGTGCAATTCAAATGTAATTTCAACGGGTGTTAGGTGCCTAGGGACTTTTGAAAATCTCACTAGGTTCCTAGCAACATATTTATGCCCCTAAATACCTTTAAAACACTGTCCCTAAATCAGAAAATTTTGTTCTATTCTCTCTGTTTCTCAATTCCCAATCTAATGGAGATAATTTTACTGCCTACCCTACAGGGAAGTTATGGTGAAAAATACATTGAAGGCAATGAGGTACTAAGAAACCACGGTAATGGAGGCCATATCTTAAGCAGATCAGGTTTTTGAATAAAATTCTTTGGAAACATTCTCAACTATTGTTCTGCAACTAGAATATCCCCAAATAAGTGTAAGAAGAGCTTTCAAATTAGGATTGTAATTGCTTTCGCATTTATTTTCCATATTCCAGTTTGTTAAATTACCAGTTTGAAAACTCAGATTTTGTCACAAATTTGTTCATTGGTCACACATGGTGAATCTGAAGCTGCAAACATTTTCTTCTTATTAATATTATGGCCAGACCTACAGTTCCCACCTCATACCAGCGTCTCAGTTTGTCAAGTTCTAGACTTCCACACGGCAAGACTGATGGTGCCAAAAAGATCGTATAATCAAAACAGGAATAGAGAACTGGTGGGCAGAGAAATGGAGGTACAGAAAGGTGAATCAACTTTTCTGACTCTACCCATCCGAGATTTGAGAAAGGGAGAGTTGCCTAAAATCAAGCTTATAATGGAAAGGGAGCTCACCCTTAATGCGGCAGCAGTTTTTGCTGCTGTCCTCTCTGTTGTTCTGTTGCTGCAAGGAGTTTACAGGAATATGATTTAAGCAAAGGCTAAAGATGTACTTAAAAGAACATACTGTGCAATTTGGCATCCTTTCAGTATATTAAACTGCTCCCTTTTCCCTAGTAAACATAGATACGCAAAAATAAATATTAGGAAAAGATCATTTAATTCTATCCAGATTGGACCCAGACCCATTGGATGCTCTTTTCTAGCAGTATTTTCTTTTAATGTCTTTTTTTCTGTTTCGATCCACAAATGCTCTTCTGAGTTACATTATGCTGTGGACAATAAGCGTTCCTAGTGTTATCACAGGATCATAGTAGTTAGATCAGCAAATCTATTCCCCCGCTAAAGAAAAGACGTTGTCTCCAAAGCAAGATATCACCAATATTAAACTGAGACGACATAATGATTTTAGCAGAAACTGGACCCTGATATTATTGGAGGTCCTCTATATGCTTCACAATGTGCTTTGTTTCCATGGGGGACATGCTGTACCATCTCCTTGGACACATTTTGTTCTAGACAATAACATAAACATGAAGAACATTTTTTTTAAACTTTAGATCCTAGGCGACAAAAAACCGACTTTTTACTTACAACCTCAACTGTCTGGCTTTCTAGAATTAAATTTCCAATATTTAACCCTTTACTCTGCTAGCTGGTAAGACAGACAAAATGCACCTGCCTTGAACTATGAGCAGTCAGACAAGGCTACTTCATTTACTAATGCAACAGCAGTGAACACAGAATGATATTTCCTATTGTTTAAGAGAACAAAGCAACTTGAAAGCATTTACTCATATAACAACTATTCAGTCACTGGGACTACTAAGAAATGAGCTACAGGTTGAAACTGTCTAGTCTGGCACCTGCAGGACCTGACTGGTGCCCAATGAGAGAATTTGCCAGACCACAGGAAGTCAATATTAGCTAGCAGCATTACCAATGCTTCCACTGCTTGCTTTAGAAAGAAGGCTTTTTTCTGTGTAAACCCTCTGGCTGTGTCTACACAGGAGCCCACCATCGAAAGGGTAAAATCGAAAGCCAGAAATTGACATACTGGCTTTCAAAAGCATCCGACCACCCAGCAAAGGCTGATTGCAGTTCCAACCCCTTCTTTCAACGTCCCTTCCCGTTATTTCAAAAGGGAGTGCCCACAAGTGTCCAACTGCCCTTTTGAAAGAAGGGAGGAGGAGGTGCCACAGACGGGGTCGCATGGCTGCCAAGCCCTTCCAGGGCCCGCAGCCAGCCTCCTCCTTAAAGGGCCCCCCTCCAGTTCCCCCGCCCTGCACTAGCCGAAGCCCGCTGAGCTGCCAGCAGAGACATAGACCCCTGCCCAGCAGCACCATGGCTGATGACACCCTACTCCTTGCACTGGATGCAGACACCGTGGACACTGTTGCCCACCTTGTCTGCACCCACAATGAGGCACCAGGACACCACCATGCAGCCTGAACTCCCTTTTGATCGTGATATGGAAACTGGCCATCCCAGGCTTCTACTGCTCAGTGGGGCACCAGTTCTGGGTGGGCAAGGCTACCGTTGGAGTGGTGCTCATGGAGGTAAGCCAGGCCCAGGGCACACCCCCACCCGGGGGAGACAGGGAGACATGGGCACAGGGACTCTCCAGGGGCTGCTGGCTGGGAGGTGGACAGAGGAAGCTGCTGCTCAGGAGGGGGATGGGGGGCTGCTGGCCATTGTGGGGGGGGACACTGGCTGGGAACACCCTGTCACACCCTCAAGAGAGTGCATGGCCTCCCTCCCATGCAGGCTGTCCGTGCCATAAACACCATGCTTCTGCATGGGGTTGCCTGCGTTGGGGACCTGGACGCCATCATCGGGGGTTTTTCCTTGTTGGAGTTCTCGAACTACTTTGGTGTCCTCAATGGGAAGCACATCCCCGTCCACGCCCCACCACACAGCACTGGCCACTATATCAACTGGAAGGGCAACCTCTCAGTGGCTCTTCAGGCCCTGATGGACCACAAGAGCCAGTTCATGGACATCTATATGTGTTGATTGGGGTGAACCCACAACACCAGGGTCTTCCGCAATTCCAGCCTGTGCTGGTGTATGGAGGCCCACACCTTCATCCCCCAGCGGGAGGTGCTGGTTGGGGCACCACCATGCCACTATGCATGGACGAGGATGCAGCATGCCTCCTACTGCTGTGGCTGATTCAGCCCTATACCAGCCATGCAGCCCTATACCTTGATTCCAGCCAGGAGGCCTTCAACACCTACCTCAACCAGGCCCAGCACTTAGTCAACTGGGCCTTTAGGCACCTCAAGGGGTTGTGGCGTTGTCTGCTCGCCCGCCTTGAGGTCGGGGTGCGCAATGTCTCACAAGTGGTGAGCACCTGCTGTGTCCTCCACAACATTGTGGAGGAAAAGGGGAATGCCTACATCCTGGGGTGGATGGCTGAGGCCAGTGTGGGGTTTGAGCAGCCAGTCACTGCCAACAGTCACCAGGTGAACTGTCATGGGGTCCGGATTTGGGAGGCCGTCTGTGTAAGCCTTGCCCCTGGGCTGCACTGACCCTTCCTGAAGCCAATCCCCCGTGCATCCACCCCCCACCCCATGCACCACCACCACCGCTGCACCCATGCCTCCCCCTCCGTAGGACCACAGGTCACGGGCACTGGTGCACAATAAACCTTTATCAACTTAAACCAAAACCCAGTATTGTATGTGAATGGGTAACTATTTACAATGTGGGTGGGGGGACATCCATGTACATTGCAGGGTGGCTGGGATGGGTGGGGCTGAGCTGGGAGGTGGGTGGGGAGGGGCCTGAGCTGGGAGAGTCACTCGTGCATGGGGGTTGCAGGATGAGAGCCCCACCAGCCCTGGGATCCCCTTCCCACTTGGGAGAGAGCTCCACGGCAGGGCTGGGAAGGAGAAGGGAACACTGGAAGGTAGGGGCTTAGTGGGATGGCAGTGGGGGCACAGGTGTGAGGTGAGGGCCTTTGTGGGGGCTGAGGGGTGGGCAGGGTCCCCTGGGGGCTTTTCAAGGGAGGCATATGTGGAAGGGGCTCTGCAGGGGGCTCAGGAGGTCGGCAGCTGGGTGGTGTATGTGGAGGGCCAGGAGCCAGGCCACATTGCCCACACGCTCCTGTAGAGTCTCATGGATGTCCTCCAGGCAGCACATGAGCCAGTCCCATGCCTCCCTCCACCACACCAGTTCAGCCTCCTCCAGCCGGAGGCAGTGCTCCATAAGCTCTGCCTGGCGGAGGTTGGTGGGTCGTCCTCCGTGCGCTGCTGCGACCTCCGGCTGTGCAGCTGGCGCATTGGTGCTGCTGGAGCTGCCTGGCATCTGTCTGCTGCCTCCATGGGGCTCTTGGGGACCGCTGAGGCCAATGGGCTGTGTGGGCTCTCGCTTGCTGCACCTGGATGGGGAGACAGATGGTACGTCAGTCCCCAAGCAGGACTCCATGCCCCTGTACCCCCCGGACTCTTCCCCCCGGGGCCCTGCCCTCTGTTCCCCCCCCCCCACAGGGCCCAGCCATCGTGGGCATGGCATACTTTCAGACTCAGGTGCACACAGGGCTTCCCCACCAGGTGGGACCATCCCCAGGTGTGGGCTGGCCCATGGACGTCCCACTAGGTGACTGGATGCCCAGAGCTGTCCTTGGGTCTGGGTGCTGGGTGGCATAGGTGGACGCAAGGAGCTTGTTGGGGGCTGTGACCAGCTGGACTGTCTGGCCCTGGGCCTCCGGGCCTGTACCCAGTGCACTGGCGGGGGTGCCAGTCGGGTGTCGGCCCCGCTGTGCACTTAGCGGGGGAGCCCACAATGATCTCCAGCAATGCTGCTGTACCTTGTCTGCTCTCAGCTTCCTGCCAGAGTTTTCCAGGTCTCTGCAGCTTTAAAAGCGGATGGATGTGTGGGTCATAGAGCTCCACTGGGCAGGGCAAAGAGTCTCTGAGCTCCAGCTGGGCACCATCGTGCAGGACTTGTCTTTTGAAAGAGGAGGATATGGAGAGTCTACATGTGCCTTCTTTTGACGTTGTTTTTTGACAGGGAGGGGCACTCTTCCCGCTATAGGACTGGGGTCTGGCTGTCAACATCTGGGCAACGTTCCTCCGATTTCCAATCAAAAGAGCACATGGCACAGGTAGACGCTCCCTCTGTTCTTTCAAAAGGGGGCTGGTCTTTTCAAAATAACGTGCACATGCAGACACAGCTTCTGTGAGATCTTTTGAAAGAGCCCCTTTCTTCAAAAAGTCTTTCAAAAGAACTGGCTTGTGTAGTAGGTTTTGTTTATTCATTTTTGGGTTGGAATGAGATGTGATTTGGATATGGCCTGCACCTTTATTATTTTGAATTTCCAGGGAAACAAAAATCCATTATTTGCATAGCTAAAGTCATTCATACTGCAAATCAGGGTCACAGGCTTACATCTGCTGAAGCCAATGATTACATTTCCATTGACTCCAATGGGAGTAGGACTGGTCCTCATAAGGCAATGATTAAATCTATTTCAGAAATAGAAATGAAGATTAAAGATGGAATACTCCATCAGCAGGGGAGATCTTCTTTGATCTCTGAATACCAGGGCAAGGTTAGTAATCAGTCTAGTAGCTGTGCTCAACAATTGTAAATTATCAGGCAGTAAAGGGTAACAGAGATGTTATTTGTTTTCAGTGAGCTTGCTGGATAAGATGGCTACAATAGATCCCAGAACTTGTCTTCATTAGCTACTCTAGCCACATTTACTCTTTCAGGGGAAATAGGGTGACAGGCGGTATCTGTGAACACTGCCAACTCTCAAAAGATAATCTGTCACTCTGCTGTGTTCTCTGTTTAAATTATCGCAATGCATAGAGACATCCTTAAAGCCTCATTTTTGTCAATATCAATAGTCTAGTCTGATATTTCTTATCACTGTAGGACCAGTAAATGTTGGGAAACATTATCAGTCATGTCTGCAAGAAAAGGAAATGATAACTGTCAACCTAGCCTACAGCCTGGAGAGCTTTCTGACATACAGGAAACCTGGGCATTCAATGGCAGTTTGACAAGCCTCATCCTTTTAACTGAGAGAAAAATAATCAGAAGATCAACAGGGATTGTAAGCCACATGAGTTTTACAGAAATTGAAGGACATTTCTGTGTCAGTTAACCAACCGCAGAAGGTGGAGCTTTGGCTGGGCTTACATTGTCATATGGAGGTGGGGGGGACTGTCATAAGGTATTAACTTGTGAGTTAGGGATAAATGCAACATTGCCCAGTCGTCTTCTGTCTACTATGAGAAAAAGTTGACTGGATACTTCCCTTGGTACAAGAGTAACACACCTACAGGCTGTTCCTCCTCTTCTTTTTGTTTCACTCATTCCAACCAGTCACTTGCTGAGCAAAGCCATAGTCATAAACCCTTTCCATGTATCCTGCATGGCTTGCACTGTTAAGCGTATCTCATCCCTCAGGTGCAGAGCATGCAATGACTATGATGGTAACCACCAGACAAGGTGAGGAAGGAAGCTGGTTATTATTAATCACGGCTATTATATCAGTGTTAAATCTTGAGGTGGCTGATGATAGAGGTAACCAAAGCCAAAGATACCGACAGAACTTGGATCTACCTAACCTTGGGATTAGAAAGATAAGCGGTGCAGTAGAAAACAAAAGGCTATGTTCACAGAGGCAGTAAGGCTGAACTCACCGCATACCATGGGTATTCCAAAAGCCTGTGTTAAGTGCCTCAGCTCCCTATGCAATAATGGGTAGAGGAGGTGCCTTGCAATGGGATTTACAAAAGCAAACATATTAGAATCATAGGGTTTGATGGGACCTCAGGAGGTCTTTGAGTTCAACCCCCTGCTGAAAGGAGGACTGATTCCTGCTAACTCATCCCAACCAGTGCTTTATCAAGCCAGCACTTAAAGACTCGTGGGGAAGGAGATTCTACCACCTGCCTAGGTAACCCGTTCCAGAGTTTCACCATAGGTTTTTCCACAGTTGCATAGTTTTTCTTGATATCCAACTTAGACCTCCCTCTCTACTACTTGAGCCAGTACTCTTTGTTCTGTCACCTGCCACCATCGGGCAGAGCCTGGCTCCATCCTCTTTGGAACCCATCCCCATCCCCATACCCTTTCAGATACTTGAAGTCTGCTATAAAATCCCAACTCACTCTTCTCTTCTGTAGACTAAATACACCCAAATCCCTCAAGATGTTAGGTGGCTCCTGCCCTAAGGTGGCCCACAGGAGATGTTGAGGTAAGGTATGTGAGCTAAGTCCTGCCACACTCTGGAAGTTCAGTTTCTAGGTTCAAGCTGAGAGGAGGAGCCTACCTCTGTTTGACATTGTTGGGTTCAAACCCTCTCTTGGCTTTTGGCACTCATGCTGTTTTTGCAAGTATCTGGTGCCAGGGGACCACAATCAGAACTGTGACCATTGATCTGAGCACACATCTGCAACCGGGGAGACTGCTGATTCATTTCGCACTCTACCTAGTCAGCCCCTACATGAGCACTTCACTGGGTAAAGGACAGATTGCTCAGAGGTCTGTAGATTAGAGCCCTCAGTGAACTGGAAATTGCAATGGAAAAGGCAAGAGATGGGAGCAGATGGGAAAGGAGTGAAAAAGGTGACTGATGCTGGTTGGAATATTTTTTCCTGTATTAAAATTGTAGCCTGTTAAACATTTTTCTGAAACAAATTTGGTCTTTCATCACTTTTTTAAATAAAAACCTATGTTAGTGCAAAAAAAATCAATTTTGTTGAAACAGTTATTTTCCAATAAAAATGTGTTTAACAACTCTAGGAACAGCTAGGAGACTTCAATATCTCCTCAAAGAGAAGCTGGGATAGGAATTTTTAATTTGTATATTTCTTGCTAATGAGTTGGTTTTGCTTTTAACATTAAATGCATCTTTCTATTTTCTTCTTAGAAATGTACAGTCATAGATGAATGAATACAGTAGATATAGCATAGGTTTTTTTTCTGTATTCAGTCAGGTTTATGAAAAAAATACTAGAACTGTTCATTTTAAAATGTATGGCTAGAGCAGGGCCAACAGGTACCTCAGGTCACAAGGCCAGGAGGGAGTGAGGCCTGGCTGTGTGTCCTGAAAGGGTTGGAGCCAAGGGCAAAAGGTGAGGTGCTTAGGGCAGTCAGAACCCTCTTTGTACTGTCTGGAGAGGCAGAACAGTGCTGCTGGCATTTCAAAGAGGCCTGAAGCTCCAGTAGCTGCTGCAGTACCAGAAGTGGCAGCCAGAGCTCTGGGCTGCTTTGAACGGCTGGGCCTTGGGGTAATTGCCCCTTTGTCGGCAACCCTGGCTGGGTCTACATGGGTATAAGGGGCTGATGACAGAGGGTGTTTTTGCCAGCAGAGGCACACCTACATGGCCTGTTTACTGCTGGTAGCACCCTCTGCCAGAAGCAGATCTCGTGCAACTATGCTAATAAGCCATGGGAATATGCTAATGAGCATCCATTTGCAACTGCAAGACTGCTTATTAGCATGAAGCTGCTGGCAGAACATGTTCATGTAGATTCAGCCCCTGAGTGGCAAATTCTCTCAAGATTACAGAAAGCTGTCATGATACAGCACCTGCAAATCATGACCAGAATGTACCTATCATGAAATCAAACATAACCTCTGTATTCTAATGTGAACAAAGGGAAAGTGGAGCTGTATACTATTACATAAGGCCTAAAAGGCCTAACTTCCACTAGAACTGATGGATTCCACACTCCTAAATATCTGTGAGGATATGGGTTTAAAGCCTAGCCCCCAACAACAAATAAATAAAAACTTCTTTCTTGCTTGCTGCATCACAGAAGATTTCAAGCTCTAAAGCCGTGAAGGTTCCCTTTTGTGGGAGTATTTTAAATATTGTCCAATTCTTCAAATGATGTAAACTGATACAATTCCATTGATTTCAATGGATCTATACCAAGTTACACCAGCTGAAGATCTGTTTCATATGGTCTGTTAACTTCCTTGGGTATTACCTCAGAAATAGGGACTACCAGAGGATATGAATACTAATGACACACACACACTTAAGATCCATTTTGAGGACTTCCAGAGCATGTAGGCTTTTGTCTGGCCCTCTGCACATGTGGTGAACTTTAGAGAGGAAAAAATGATCTAGTTATCAAAAGCAAAAGTAGAATTTTTTAAGCATGACCACTGTATGTAAAAGGCACATCTTCAAAGCACTAGTATGAAATATTAATTAATTAATCCTCACAGCATTCCCGTAAGTATCATCATGGGTTAAAAATTGACAAAAATAGGCAATTTAAATTGAATGTGCTTTCACTTTGCATATTTGTTTTTCCCTGAGAAACTCTTGAAAGTTATCAAATGTCTTCAATATTGGGACACAAATTTCTTTCCAGTTTCTTGCATTCCCAAATTCCTCAGGCAACGTCGACTCCGCTGGCTTGGCCACGTCCACAGGATGAACGATGGAAGGATTCCAAAAGACATCCTGTGTGGTGAGCTAGCCTCTGGCAAAAGACCTCCCGGACGCCCCCAGTTGCGTTACAAAGATGTCTGCAAGAGAGACCTCAGAGAGGTAGACATCGAGCTGGACAGTTGGGAAGAACTAGCAGACGACCGCAGCAGATGGAGGCAGGGGTTACACAAGGGCCTTCAGAAGGGCGAGATGAAGATCAGACAGCTAGCAGAGGAGAAGCGAGCGCACAGAAAGCACAATAAGGACTTGCCAGACACCCACTACATCTGCAAGAGATGCAGCAAGGACTGTCACTCTCGTGTGGGTCTTTATAGTCACAACAGATGCTGTAAATGAAGTCCTCAATTGAAACTTTAAAGGGAGCGATCCATAGTCTATGCAGACTGAAGGATGCCTACACATGATGCAAATGAAACATTGCTTTGAAAGACTTATTGTTTTGATTTGTAATGATAATAAAGTAGAATCTCAACATTAAAAAAATATGGGAGAAAGCCCTAGATCCTGATCTCAGGTGGCTGCATCAGAATTTCAGATTTCATTAAAGTAAAAAAAAAAAAAGATTAAGTTTCTAGCTTAAAAGTTTTAAAAGTTTATGACTGTAAATCCAATTACATGATCTTTGGGCTCTGACTGGATATTTACAATAGTGGACTTGTCTCTGAAAGTCAGCTTCAGTAACAAAACTAGAGTTTAATCCTTGCCAAGAACTGTTATACCTTTCTTTACTTTCTCCTGAATCATCATCTCCCTAACAGCTGCTGTCAGTAGACCTAAGTAGCCACTTTTTGTGCATTTCAGCACACCCTGCCAAAGAAGAAACATACTTACGTGAGACTTTGCTCGTTTTGTCATGTTTGTCTATTCTAATTAAAAGTGTAGACAGACACATCGCTTGATAATTCATAATTCTTATTTGAAGAATGTTAGCGGATTATTTCTACAGTGTAGCATGTCTCAGTTATTTTCATTTGCAAGGGTGTGCCTTATGTTTAAGATTATCTTAAAGGACTTTTTGATTTCAATGGAGACAGCTAAGATGGGAGCCACCAAACAGCTGTGCTCCCTGAAGTTGTGAACAGACATTTAGACTGTCTGTTGCTGAATTTCAACAGTCACACTTTTCAACAGCCACAAACTCTTGAAATTTCTAAATTAGCATTTCCTTCTTTCCACCACCTGAGGATGCCATCTGCTGTTTTTCTCTCATACAACTAACCTTCCAGGGTGTTTCTTTGGCTGTTTACATAGTTCTTTTTGTAGGACTTTTATTTTTTGTTGGTTTATTTTTGGCATTTATTTACTTATATGGCAATATAACTCCTTAAAATACAAGGCAGATGTGTCCTTTTTTCTCTTTTCTTTTCCCAGTTCTTTTTATCATGTGGTAAATAATTTTTCCGTGATGTCTGTTGAAGTGCACAAGTCAGGTATTAGAACCTATTATGTCACTGAGGGCAGCCATCAGTTGGGAAAGAACAGGTTAAGAACTATTTAAAAAATTTGGACATACACAAATCCATGGGGCTGGACCTAATGCATCCAAGGGTGTTGAAGGAGTTGGCTGATGGGACTGGAGAACCATTGGCCATTATCTCTGAAAACTCCTGGTAACTGAAGAAGGTCCCATGTAATTGGAAAAAGGAAAACATAGTACCCATATTTAAAAAAAAGGAAGAAAGAGAATCTAAGGAACTACAGCTCTGTCAGCCTCACTTCATTCTCTGGAAAAAAATCATGAAAGGGATCCTCAAAGAATCCATTTTGAAGCTCTTGGAAGACAGGAAAGTGATCAGGAATAGTCAATGCAGATTCAACAAATGCAAATTATGCTGGACCAACCTGAATGATGTCTGTGATGAAGTAACTAGTGGTATGGAAGTGGGGAAGGCAGTGTCTGTGATATACCTGGACTTTAGCAAAGCTTTTGTTATAGTTTCTCACACTATCCTTTCCAGCACGTTCAAGAAGTATGGATTGGATAAATAGACTCTAAGGTGGATAGAAAGCTGGTTAGTTAATCGGGCTCAACAGGTTGTAATCGACATCTCAATGTCTCTTTGGCGATTGGAATCTCATGGAGTCCCCCCAGGGTTTGGTCCTGGGATGTGTTTTGTTCAATATTTTCATTAATGACCTGGATGAGTGTATGGATTGCACCCTCAGCAAGTTTGTGAATGGTACTAAGCTTAGGGAGAGGTAGATATGCTGGATGGTCAGGATAAGGTCCGGAGTGACCTAGACAAATTGGAAGATTGGGCCTAGAGAAATCTGGTGAACTTTAACAAGGACAAGTGCATAGTCCTGCACATAGGACATAAGAATCCCAAACGCTGCTACAGGTTGGGAACCAACTGGTTAAGCAACAGCTCTGCAGAAAAGGAGTCAAGCATTGCAGTAAATAGGAAGCTAGCTCCGTGGTTAGAGCATTGGCCTTGTAAGCTCAGAGTTGTGAGTTTAGCCCTTGATGGGGCCTGCCTGGGCCCAGTTATATTTAAAAAAAAAGTCAGAGGTAGTGATAAGTCCTACTGTGAATGCAGGTGACTGTACTCAATGACATCTCAAGGTCCCTTCCATTTCAACAAGATATGTATATTTGGGCATCATTAATCAATGTGCTCTTGTAGCCAAGAAGGTGAATGGCATAGTGGGCTGCATTAGTGGGAGCATTGCCAGTAGATCTAGGGAAGTAGTTATTCCCCTTTATTCCACACTGATAAGTGCACATCTGTAATAGTTTGTTCAATTCTGGGCCCTCATTACAAAAAGGATGTGGATGCATTGGACAGGGTCCAGCAGAGGGCAACAATTGACTGAGTCAAATGCTTTGGTCAGGTTGACAAAACTCATGTATAAGGCTTGGTTTTGTTCACGACATTTTTCTTGCAGTTGCTGGGTAGTGAAGATCATGTCTGCTGTTCCTTGGAATGGTCAGAAGCCTCACTGGATTCTGAGAGAATCTCTTCTGAGGGAGGCGGGAGTCAGTTTGCAAGAATTAGATAAGATTTTTCCTACCATTGCCAGGAGGGAGATGCCATAATAGTTAATTGTAGTGCCCTTTGGAGCATCCTCTCAAACATCTGCTGCCCCAAAAAATTAATTAGCATCCTGAAGCTGATTCAAAACAACACAACTGCCACAGTATTGAGCAACTTAATTGCCATTGTGGATCAGATAAGGCGGTGGTTGGTCCAGCAATCATCAGTGTTAGTCATTGCACATGTGAGAAGGACATAAGGCCAGTCCTCAGCATGGATGATGACAGTCTGTGAGGCTCAAGTGCTTCAACTGAGGATGTTACCATGACGTCCTAAATTTGTTTATCTGGCAGAAGACGGTGTTTGTGATGAGAAGCTCATGCTCTGCACATTTCTTAAAGAAGAGCACTCCATTGGAGTTGCTGTTACCAACTCCTTTTTCCCCAGTGGTAGTCTACCAGAGGTCCATGTCCCTTCTGACCCTGGCATTGAAAACCCCCAAAAGAATAATCATGTCTTCCTTGGCGGCTTCTTTAATAACTGTGTCAAATTGAGTGTAGAACTTTTCCTTCTCATCTGCTTTGTCATCTAGAGTTGATGTATAAGCACTCACAACAATTGTCTGTTGCGTTCTGGCAAGCTTCAAGCAGAGATTCATGAGATGCTCATTTATGCTGACAGGGACTTTATATAGGATCATTGTCAGTTTGTTCTTGATGGGAAATCCTACTCCATGAATTCATTTTTCATCCATTGGCATTCCTTTCCAGAAAACCTGCACCCTCCACCTTCTTCTCTTAGCTGTCCTTCTTTTGGTCTACATGTTTCTGCTAGGGCAACTATATCAATGTCAAATTGTTGCAGCTCAGAGGTGGTAAATGCTATGTGCCTTTTGGGGTGTGAACTGTTTGGGTTGACTATTAGAGTCTGAATATTCCATGTTCCAAAGTGTACCATTCAATTTAGACCTCATAGGCCGTGTCTACACTATGTCTATGCATTACTTAAGTCCCACTTAAGTCCAAATTTGAGTGCTTAAGAGGAGCACAAGCTATATGCTAGCTTTCAGAATTGGGGGTGAATGATAGCCAGAACTAACAGAAGACTTCATTTTCTATTCCCAGGAATCTAGTAACTTTCACCAGCCCTGAAAAACCTTCAGAGAGCTCAAATCGAGATTTCTGGTCTAATTTGTTCATGTTAATGAATGAGTGGTTTTTCCCTAACTGGTAGCTTGGAGTAGAAATGTGGACTTTTTTGTTTGTTGATTGCCTTGGCCATTGTTAAAGCCCCATTTAAAGTGGTAGGCTGGCTCTTCACTTCCACATTTTTTCCAGGCTGCAATTTCAGAGTCAGTTAAGCCATCTGACAATGTTGTTTAATTCACTTCTAAATAACAGGTTTGTAGAACAAGGGAACCGCCATTAAGAAATTATAGCCCACCAGAACATTTATACAGATGACACATGCACATTTTTTATTTTAAAATTATTATTGCGGTGCTTTTATTTAGTTATATATTTATTTATTTAACCATAGCATAAAGTGAAAAGTTAGTTTTGACAAACAAAAAAAAAACCCAACCCTACAATGATATAAATGGCAAAACTCCCACAGATTTTCAACAGCAGTCTGATCTGGTCTTATATATTTCTGCTTCAGCAGAACTGATTTTTCTTCACATTTTAGGAGAAAAAGAGGAAGAAATTAAATCAGTGTTCACATGAGAAACATCAAACTTCCACCTGAAACCCTAAAGTGAAGTCCTCATGTACTGAGAGATTAGAACGTGCATTTTGGAAGGGCTACATACTCACTGATAGAGGATATTGATAGACAGCTCAGGGAAGAACAGGCCAGCTTCTGAAGTGAGAGATCTTGTACTGACCAAACAGCAACGCTCAGAGTGATCATAGAACAGTCTCTTGAGTGGAACTTTCCCCCTGCACATAACCTTCACAGGCTTTGAAAAAGCCTTCAACAGCATTGACAGAGACATTGTGGAAACTGCTGCAGCACCATGGCATCCCATCTAAAATTACTAACCTGATCCATTCAACATACAAACCCTCAATATACCAAGTTGTTCTCAATGGTGTATTGACAGAATCCTTCAGCATATTGTCAGGAGTACAACAAGGTGACTATTGTCACTTTTCCTGTTCTTGATCACAATGGGTTGGATTTTGAGCAGGACACGAGATGGCCATCAATGGGACATTCAGTGGACACTTTTCAAACAGCTAGAGGACATTGATTTTGCTGATGATGTCGCTCTTCTTTCACACCAACGTGAAAGCATGGAAGAAAAGGTAACAATGGTAGACAAAACTGCTTCAGTGACTGGACTGAGCATTAACAATGGAAAGACCAAGACACTGAGGATCAACCAGTTCAATAACACCATCACACTAGGCTGGCATGACTTAGAAGATGTGGTGCAGGTCACCTGCTTTGGGAGTATTATGGGCAGAGACAGAGGAACAGATAAGGATATCAATGCGAGAATAGGGGAAGCAACAGCTGAATTCAAGATTCGCAGTCCCATATGGAATTCACAAATAATATCTGGGAAGATGAAACTGTGAATCTTCAACATAAATGTGAAGAGTGTGTTCTTGTATGGATGCGAGACCTGGCTTACTAAAAAGTCTTCAAATCACAAGCTACAAACATTCAAAAACAGATGGCTGAGGTATAGCTTTCACATCAAATGACAAGACTTTGTCACAAATGAGGAGCTTTGGAATAGAGTAGGACAAGAATGACTTGGCATTCAAATCAAGAGAAAAAGGTGTCAGGGATGGCTAGGCCACACTCTGAGAAAACCATCATCCAGCTTAGTCCATCAAACACAAAGAGGAAGATCTCAGACAACATGAAGAAGATCTGCTAAGATTGAAGGACAACAGATGGGGTACTCACAGCATCAGCTAGAAGTTTTCTGTCAAGACAGAGTGAAGTGGAAGAGACTTTTAGATGACCTATGCTCCACTCGGAGTACAAGGGTTTAAGTAAAGTGAGCCATAAACTCACTTGTTTCATAGCACTATTGAGAATTGTCCCTTAGTGTACTGCTGGGTTTATTGCAGCTCCTCAGAAACATTTAACATTAGTGACATTATTATTAGTTGGACTGATACAAGATGGCAGTTGCTATGGTCCTCCTATACAGTTCTGTAAATGGCCTCTGAGTTCTTACAATGATAAAGCTGGTCCACCATTTTGTATCTGTAATGCATACATTAAAGGAGCTTGGGGCATGATAGAAGAAGCCATGCATTGAGAAAACCCAGGCAGCAAGGGCAAGTTATTGGCAGAGGCAAATAAGAATTTTGATGCACTTTCACCAGCTCAAACCTCCCAAAATTCATATGGCTCCAATATAATTTTTTTTTCAGACTGCTGGTCAGCCACTTGCCTTGGTTGGGTCTCTGAGGCCAAGATCCCCAAAGAGATTTAGGCACCCAACTACAGTTGGACCTACATGTCCAAATCCACTTAAGGATGTGGCTGTGAAAGGTCAGATCTGGTCTTAAGTCAAAGAGGAAAAGGTAGTTGCCTTGGGCCTTGCACATTCAGGACCCCAGTCTACTACTGGCCAGTCCCCGCTGTCAGCATACCATCTTGGGCCTCACAAATTCTTTGGTCAGACTCATGAGAGGCTAAAATCTCTAGGGACAACTACCATAGTTTCCAAGTTAGGACTGTCACCAGGCCTTGTGCCCTATGCTAGGGCCAGTCAGAATTTTAGTCCCTGTGTTCAGGGGAGTGGCTCACTCCACATCATTCCCAAAGAGTGTGAGCAAGATGGGAAACAGTCTTCCCCCATACTAACTGCAAAGAAGACTAGACACATCTGGCAGACTGCATCTTTATCCTAAAGGATGGTTCAGCCCATGACTCCTGTATGTACTAAGAACATCTGGGAAAGGTGGTCCCATTTTGATAAACATTCACCTCCCAAAATTCCATTTGGGTGTGGAGACTGTGTACAGACCCTAATCTGCCCGCCCCCTGAATAGAAGTATGGGTGATTTTGTTCATTTTACCAGCATGCAAATCATCAGCATTCACTGAAGTAGATCTGAAAGTATTAGGACTAATCTCTGTTATGGTTTCATGTTTTTAAATTTCTGCACCCTTGTTATTTTGGCAAAAAGCATTTTTTTTCTATTTGGGAAAAGTGGTGCAAAAGTAGCCATCGGGATGTTTATACATCTACATGTGTAGCTCTGTGGATGTAGGTCAACATCAACAGAGAAATTTCTGCAGTACCTCTGTCAACAGATATGCTGGGTCTACACTACAAAATTCTGTCTACAGCAGAAGCCTGTCTGTCAACAAAACTAGGGAACATCCGCACTACAAATGCATTCTGTCTAGAATCTGTCAACAGAAAGCAACTGTTCCTCAGCAGAGTTCTGTCTTGAAAGTTTGAGGCATAGCACCAGTGTGGACAGATTCTGTCAACAGAAGAATAATATAAAGTCTCTGAGGGGGCCTTAGCGGACAGAGAGGGCTTCTGGTTCACCAAGTTGCCGAGATTGCAGAGCTTCTGGTTGGCTGTTCTGTAGACAGAGGTCTGGGCAGTCTGGCTGCTCTTTGTCCACAAAGGATGTTGACAGGACAAACCTGTATTAGGTGAGGATGTGTTCTGTAGACAGAGGTTCTGTTGACAGAACTTTGTTGACAACAAGTTCTGTAGACAGAACTTTGTAGTGTAGACCCAGCTATAGTGTCTACACATAAAAGCACACTGAAAGAACAAGCTGCTCTGTTGACAGAGAGCAGCCAGACTGCACTGCCCTCTCTCAACAGAATGGCTGACCAGAAGCTCTGCAAACTGGGAACTGGAAGCCCTGTCTGTCAGCAAAAGTGTCTACCCAGGCATTCTGTTGACAAAACACTGTTGACAGAGGCGTTATACCTAATTGGGAACAGGGATAACCTAGCCGACTGAACGGCTGTGTTTTGTTAACAAACTGTCAACAGAGCGCTTTAACTGGACCTCTGTTTATCCAGCTGCTAAAGAGGTGACAATTATTAGCTGAAAACTTTACCTCAGAACTGTTTCTTATGGAAAACTGGGTTTTCAGGAAAATATTGCTTTTCATTTCTTTGACCAAAGTTGTCTGCTTTTATGGTTCAGTCAAAACTGTTGTTTTGATGAAAAATCAAAATTTTCAATGAGTGGCAGTAGAAAACACATTTTTGGAGCAATGCTTTTAACAGTATTTATAATATCTTCTATTTTCACTTGCAAAATACTTTTGATCCTTAGACAGAAAGTACAAGGAATTGTAATTCCCATAATCCATTTTTCCCCTGAATTTCTTCTACTCAAAGGAGACCAAAATCTACTGCCTAAAAATGTCAGAAATAACTGGATGCACACAATACAAAACTGTTTGAAACTGTTCATTTTCTTTGCTGGCAAAAGCCTCTGAACCTTCTGTAACCATAGCAACATAACCACAAGCTGCTAAATTTTAGACACTTTTTGTACATTGTCTATTTTTCTCAAAGTATAAAAAGCTAATAGGATACACACACTTTATAGCTTTTTTGTCTTCTTAAACTAAGTTGAATAATCAGTGATTAACAGAATGAATAAAATATAGATCCTTTTTGTAGATACTGGTATGTTTAATTTTAAATTTTTAATTTAATACTTAGATACTGGTACATTTAATTTTAAATATTAGCAAGATGAGTAAGCACCTCTAACTTGAAGCACATGAGTAGTTCCAGAGAGAAGACATAAGCATTCATGCAGTTTCACCAGCTCTCAAGTTTTCACCGTGGTCCTGCCGTATTCAGTGTTTTTATTAAAAGCTGTAGCTGCAGGAGTCATTTAATTGTGTGAAAAGCTCAGATTCTTACGTATGTTCCTAACCGCGATTGTCGTGGTGCAAAGTTGGCTACCATCAACCTCAGCAACTCAGAAACCAAAAGGCAAAGGTAAAGATCCCCCACTGTCAAATTAGTTTTTTATAAATCTCAGGGGTTTTGAACAAATGTAATTAATTTCTTGGGAACTGACTTTTTTTTTAATGTTTGGGATTGGTAATACTGCTACTGTCAACATGATGTCAGTTTCACCATTTAATTTAAGCCTCATTTCATAACTTTTCATGATGGAGGTATTGATGGGCTGAACTCAATTGGAAAATTTTAATAGTGTGCTGTCGATGATCACTTCTCTGGAGCAGACACTGTCTTTTTGGTCTGTTAGGATTACACCTAGCAAAATGGGTCACTCCTTTATGACTGTAAAATGTGACTAAATATGGGGAAGAGGAGGAGCTGGGAAACTGTAGCTGAGTCAGCCTGACCTCAGTACAGGTTGAACCTGTCTTATCTGGCACTCTTGGGACCTGACTGGTGCTGTACGAGAGAATTTAGTGGATGACAGCAAAGGACTGCTGAAGGGAGAGGAAGGGGAAAGGGGGAAACTGCTGCAGACCCCAGCGATACAAAAAGGACCCTGGGCTCTTGCTGTCTTGCAGTCATTGCTACTGCTTTAGCCACAGCTGTGGCTGGGAGCTTCTGGCCGTTTAAATTCTACTGAAGGGATAGCAGCACACTCCTCCCAGCTCTGAGGGCGGTCTGAAGGAAGGTGTGGCATGCTCCTGGAGGTACTGATGTCTGACTGCCCCCAGCCTCCCCTTCCACCTGAGGCCCCACCCTTTCCAGGAATGCAGAACTGGCTCACAACATTGCCTAGGGGCCCAGCAGATCTGTCAACAACTAGTGCTGGATATATATCAAAATTGTCATTCTAATTGGCTGGGACAGCCCAGGAAGGGATACACCTGGAAAAACACCATGTTTGATCAAGCCAGTTGTTTTACTGAAGATTTTCTCCTATGATCCAATCCTACAAATCACTGCACTTAGAATTTGATAGGATTTAAATTCTGCATAGCAGTTTATATTGGTTTAAGTTACGGTGGATAATTCTTCAAGGAAAAAGGTTAGAAAAATACTTACCTCTTAGAATTACATGTAATTGTTACCTTTGATTTTTTTTTTTACATAAAGACTCTGCAATTAGAGAGCACTGCAGTGCATTAAGCTTACAGTATTCTAATCTTCCTAATATAATTACTAATCATTTGGTAGGAAAAAAAACCCTTTGCTTATTTGGTGGCATTAAGGTAGGCAAGTAATCCCTTTTCAGCATGCTTGGGTTTTTCTTATAAATTACTTGGAATACATTTGAAAATTCTGGATAATGAAAAGTGAAATCATATTTACTGTAAAAAAAAAAACCCTCTGCACAAGAAGAAATATATCCTTCCCATCCTTCTGACCATCCTTTCTATTCTGTAGGCAAAAGTATAATTACCTTGGGTGACATAGTTTCAACAAGGTTTCTCTATACAGGTTGAACCTCTCTAATCTGGAACTATTTCATCTGGCAACATCTGTAATCCGTCATGATTTTAATTAGCCGGACGACCACTTATCATGGGCATGTCCAAGCTTCCCAAGGTGCCATAAAGTTTGTTTCCAGCCACCAGTCCTGGCTTTTAGTGTCCTGTGCTGTTATTTAGCTTTAATTTCCTCCTAAATTTCTTCTAAGAGACAAAAAAGAGAAGGACATGTTAATAATGCTGCTAGACAATATAGACCTCCCATGGCCTGACAAATACTCTTGTAAGGCACCCGTCAGGTCTCAAGGGTACCAGATTAGACAGATTCAACCTGTAGTTCCTTTAGCTGCATGAAAGTGATTTTGATGAAGTTTTTGTGTCTAGCCACAATGTTTAGCAGGTAAAGGTTTAGAGGAAGAGAAATTCTTACCCTTAATATTCAGTTTTTGTTTGTGTAATGATATATTTTCTTTAAGCTCTTAATTTCTTCTAAAATGACCGATCACCCTAAACTACACAGGGTGTAAGAAGAGAAGCTCCAAAACCACCCTACCCCACACTCACCAGCATCACACTACTGGCTAGATAAATTATAAGGGAAATTCATATTTTTGGAGAAGCATCCGTTGGCACAACAGCTGCCAGGACAGGTTGTCGCCCACATCAGTGCTCTGATCTGGACTCGAAGATCAGATTGTTCGTAGGTTGTGAAATCACAGCTTATACCTGAAAGGTTTCATTTTATCCTAAATACAACCTTGGTGCCTGTTTGTTTGAGGGATTTGTGTGAATATCTTCTCACATTCAACAATGTGCTCGTTTTCCTTGCAATGTCTTGAAATGCATTCTCTTCTCAGATGTCAACATTTGATCACAAGTGGTTTGAAAGTGAAAGGCACTAAAACAATGTGGGAAGTTAACTGGAATAATCAGTTTTGTTAGTCTTTAAAGTGCTACATGACTGCTTATTTGCTTTTTTGTTTTGTTCAAATCCTTAAAGTTAATTGAAATAAAAAGCAGTTTAATTTCTGCTTTAATTCTAAAATCTCTGTTAATAGATTGGCTTGTAAGGAGGGAAGCCTTCTGTATTTGTACTGTTATAAGATGCACGCAAAAAAGGGAAATCATGAAATGGACCACCTCTGTTTGACTTTGAGTTTCATTTTAATCTTTATTGGTTTGATATCACTAGATTTTCTGCTTGGCTGAAGGCAGAGCTGGAATCTTGTAAAGGAGGTACTTTTTTCACTTTGGCTGTGTTTTAAACTGTAATAACAGAACCTTCCTGATTTTCTTATAATCTGCTTCATGTCAATTCCCCCAGGTTGCTAGCTTCAATCTAATTCTATTTTTAAACAAGACTATTTGTTTCTTGTTCTTCTTAGCTACCCTTTGCTTAACCCTGAATTTGAATCTGCCAATCTTTACTCGTTTGTCACTTAGAAGAAATGCACTAGCAGGTGAGAAACTAGTTCACTCTGGAGAGCAACCTGTAATTTAATATACTGCTGTACATTTTTTACTTTGTCATGGTGTTTTGTCATTTAATAATTCTATCAAAAGGCAAAATATGCCAAAATTAAGGCTGCATATGTAAAATACCTCAAAACAAAGATATACAGTAAATCATATTACAAGTGAAATCCTGATGGTGTTTAAATCCAATTGCAAAATTCCCACTGGATTCAATGCAGCCTTGATTTCATCTCAGGCTTTACAATATCATATATTATTTCTCAAATAACAATATCTTGTTGGTATTGTCAAGCCCAAACATTTCTCTCAGATAAGTTGCTTACATATGATATGCTGTATATGTTCATTCATTAGCCGGTTTGTTTATAAGCCGACCCATCAATCCAAGGCAAATTGGCAAAAATAGAAAATTGCTCTGATGCATTCATAAGCCAAACCTTTGTTTCCCAGCCCATCAGGGTAAGCTGCTGATATGCTGGGACATTTGGTTTACGTGAAGTGTCAGCAGGCAGGGACCCCAGCAGCTCCCTCTGACTGTGGTTTATCAGCTGCGAAAAGCATCATGGACCTGTGAAAGTGCTGGTGGTATCTCCAACCTTTCCCATTGGCTGATACTGGCAAAGTTCAGCAAATGGGTGCTGGGAGGTTCCATGCCTGCCAATACTTCAGTTACACATAACATCTGGGTGTGACAGCATCTCACCCTGGTAGGCTGGGAGCCCATATTTACTGGCCTATTCATAAGCCATCCCTCACTCTTTCATTAACTTTTAACCAGAAATATTTGGCTTATGAACAAGGCTAAAGCAGTCAATAAATCATAAATTCCTTTCAGAGTTTTTTTTCTGATTTCTGAAACCTTGAGGTATACCTGGACCATAGTTTCAAGCTTTCCTTTTCAATCACGAGTGCTAGAAACTTCTTGCTATACACCTCTTAAACCTTATTTTTGAAAGCTTAAACATCACAGGCAAGGTTAGCTTGGTAGCTTGAGCAACAACTTTGTTCACACAGCATTGTGAGTTCTGCCCTTAAGAATGCCATTTAGTAGTCTGGGCCAAAGAGGTGGTGCTTGGCCTTGGAGAAGGAAGTGGATTTGATGACCTCTCAAGGTCCTTTTCCTGTTATATGAAATATGTGTAGCTCTACATGCATAAGTATAATATCTGTAGAAAGGTCAATTTCTGGCCACTTACTTTTTTTCACAAAGAACAATTACCTGCTGTTTGCTAGAAGTAATGTCTACCCATTTTTGCCATTGTTTCAATTATCTAACATTAACAGTGACCTCAAAGATGAAATGTGCCCAGTCTAATTACCAGCTCCTTTGTGTAAAGGCTTGTTCTGAAACCCATTGAAGTCAATGGGAGTCATTCTGTTGATTTGAGCTGGCTTTGGAAGAGCATGCAGTTTCATTCTAAGGCCTATTCGCATTCCCATGAAAGTCAGTGGCTTCCACTGACTTCAATAAGAGCAGGCTGCAGCCCTGAAAATACAATCCTGGTTTTAGAGAAAAATGAATGTTTCATTTAAACATTTTGATGACAAATAAATTAATTTTGATGTATTCTGCAGTGCAAGAAATTAAATGCCCCTTGATTGAATTGCATGTGGTTTAAAATATAAATGTAGCTAAGACATTCATTGGAAACGGTCATGAAATCATTGATATAATTGTGTATTACCTGGATGATAGTAAATCATTGAAAAGTAAGTTTTACGCTAACTACATCTTAGAAATCTACTGCTCAAGACTACAAAAGTTTGATGGTACTATTCAGAATCGGTGAAGCAATTCTAACAGAATAGTTTTCCAATGGAAAAATACCATTCCATTGAAATGGAAACTTTCTCTGGGAATGTTTCAGTTTGGATGAAATGTCCTTTGGGAAAAAATGGTTTTTTTTTTTAATAAAGTTAATATCATTATGACCTCACTAGAACAAAGCATGTCAATATTTTCATTTTCACATCCAAATTATCTGATATTATAAATTGTACACTTTTGATCTATTGGAAAAAAATTAAATTTTAAAAATCATTTCAGGAAAAAGTCTTGAAATTTCAGGTTTCATTTCATTTTGGAACAAACAGAAATTTTGAAGTGTTGGAATTTCCTGAAGACTGGCAATTCCATTTCTAACTCTCTTAAAAGAAAAAAGATGTGCATATATAGAGAGAAAGGTACATACAAATCTCATAGAGCTAGAAGGGATCTTGGGAGGTCATCAAGTCCAGTCCCCTTGCCTGGCCCAAGAACCATCCTTCCCTGCCCACCAAGTCCCTAAATGGCCCGCTCCAGGATAGAGCTTGCCACTTTGGGTTTAGCAGGCTAATGCTCAGCCCACTGAACTCTCTCTCCCCCATCTTATTTAGGGTATTCTAGAAT
The DNA here is from genome assembly GCF_033958435.1 of Carettochelys insculpta. Lineage (NCBI taxonomy): Eukaryota > Metazoa > Chordata > Testudines > Carettochelyidae > Carettochelys > Carettochelys insculpta. Next base: position 369,470,697 of record NC_134137.1, on the reverse strand, counting down.
TTAATTTTGGTGTTCAAAATTTGAAAAGCTAATTTTTTTCCTAAAAAGGCATTTGTAATTACAAAGGTCTTTTCCATATAACATGGAACTTAAGATACATTGTATATCAATCATATATACAGTACATTTTAATGGCAATTTTCTTTCAAGTGCTTTGAATGCACTGTATGCCAAATGATGGCATTTTTAGTCAATTAAAAAAACATTGTTGAAGTCAATAAAGGGAAGGATTTGGCCCAATTAACTGAAGAGAAAGAGTTCAATTAGTCATGGATTTGTATAGATTACACGCTTGGGTCTTAATATGCATTATATTACCAAACATTTACCTTGTACCATTGTTCACTTTCCTAGGTTCCCTCTCATTCTTGTTCCCAGTCTCTGTTTCACCTGCTTGCACTCTTAGAATCTCTTTTTCTCTTGAGCAGCTTTTCTTTTCCATGGGGCTTAGTGATCTCACTTGTATCTTCTCCACATTTACTATTCTACCACCAGGCTCCTCCCAGACACACTCCCAAGTACTGCTCTGGCCTAACCAATCCAAATCATTCTAGGATGACTGTACAAAATAGAGCTCGGTTCAGGACATGTGTCCAAAACATGACAGTACAACTGATTGGTACATGTATAATCCATTGCATGATGTCTTTTGAAGTTGAATGATGTCGGGTGTAGGCCAAGATAGTGATATTAACACATGCAAGTCAAAACACAAACATGGTCATTCAGCTCAGAACAAAAGAAACACAAAGATTAACTTTCTCTCCCCTTGTTTCATCTACTTACTAATTTTCCCTTCCTTGGCAATGGTTTTACTCATGTTTTGTTTGCCTAGATTAAATTGTGTTCCTACTACAATAAATCTCAGGGTGAAATTCTCCCTGACTATAAAGTACCTCCAAAAGGGTTGACTATATATCCCATAACTTTAGCCTCCTTTTGGGCATTACAGTTATCCCTTATGAGATTTATATTTCTGCCATTCGATTATTCAAAATTAGTGTATATAAAAATGTGTGGTGATGCGGCGGGGGGGCAGAATCCTAAAAAGTCATGATATTTTGTTCTGCTTTTTGTAGAAAAATATTCAATTGTGAGCCTTTTTAACCAGCTGCATTGACAGTGATTTGTACAAACATAATTAGCTGAACACTTGCCCATGTGTTGTTTGATATGATTATTGTTCTGAACGTTGAATATTCGTGATTCAATACTTGTGCTGTGTCATTAGCTACCTAAATCACATTGGATCGCTTCTGCTGTCCCTTTTGCCAAATACTTCTGTCATGAATGCTCATGTTATTACTTAGCTGTGTAATTCTTCAGAATGTTCTTTCTTGTGCAAAATTTTGTGAGGTTATATGTACTATACAAGCAAATCTGTGGTTTTCACTGGAATGAAAGCAATCCTGACGAATATGATAAGGCCATATTTACCTGTGTCCAATGATCACCCCAGCCGTTGCCAGCTCTCATGATTAGGGTCCTGCCAAATTCACAGTCCATTTTGGCTAATTTCATAGTCATAGCAGTGGCCAGACTAGCCACCTCCTTTCAGATGGGGCATGGTAATGAGGGATTTCGGCAGATGCTAATGACATTAGCATAATGGCAGACACACATGATTCGAAAGTGCCACTTTTAAAATGCACACTGCCTGAGTAGACAGGGACCTTTCGAAAGCACCCCCGCTTTCGAAATCTCCTTCTTCCCACGGGCAGTGTGTGTTTTGAGAGTGGCATTTTCAAATCATGCGTGGCCACTATTACGCTAATGGGGCACTGCCTGTTCTTGGGAGTGCCTCATTAGCATTTGATGAAATCGCTCATTACTGTGCTCCTTCCAAAAGGAGGGGCTAGTGTAGCCACAGCCATAGGATTTTTAAAATAGTAATTTTATGAGTTTAGCTATTGAAATTTGAAATTTTATAGTTTTATAATTGTAGGAGGTCTAACCTACAAAGGAGTTGTGTAGGAAGGTCACAAAGTTATTATATGCAGGGGTTCCAATACTGTTACCCTTACATTTGTACTGCTGCTGGTGATGGTATTGTCATTGTTGCTGGAGCCCAGCTGTAAAGATACAGCTCCAACCATCAGCAGTACAAAAGTGAAGATGTCATGGAATGGTATTGCCACCCTTCCTTCTGTGCTGCTGCCTTCCAAGATGGGCCCTCACTCCACAGCCACAATTCTCCAGCCTCCCAGCTCTGAAGACACGAGCGCAGAAGTAAGGGTGGTATGGTATGATACTTCTGTGCTGCTGCTAGCAGTGTTCTGCCTTCAGAACTGGGCAACTGGCCAACAGTTGCCCCTGTGGCCACCCAGCTCTGACAGCAGCACAGAACTAAGGGTGATAATACTGTGACACTCCCCACCCCCAAATAACCTCATGACCTCCTTTGCAATTCTCTTTCAGGTCAGAACCCTCAATGGCTGCGTCTACACATGCATGCTACTTTGAAGTAGCGTCACCAACTTCGAAATAGCGCCCATCACGGCTACACATGTTGGGCGCTATTTCGAAGTTGAAATCGACGTTAGGCGGTGAGACGTCGAAGTCGCTAACCCCATGAAGGGATGGGAATAGCGCCCTACTTCGAAGTTGAATGTTGAAGTAGGGTACGTGTAGACGATCCGCGTCCAGCAACATCGAAATAGCGGGGTCTGCCATGGCAGCCATCAGCTGAGGGGTTGAGATACGCTCTCTTTCCAGCCCCTGCGGGGCTCTATGGTCACAGTGTGCAGCAGCTCTTAGCCCAGGGCTTCTGGCTGCTGCTGCTGCAGCTGGGGATCCATGCTGCATGCACAGGGTCTGCAACCAGTTGTCGGCTCTGTGGTTCTTCTGTTGTTTAGTGCAACTGTGTCTGGGAGGGGCTCTGTAAGGGAGTGGCTTGCTGTTGAGTCCGCCCTGTGACCCTGTCTGCAGCTGTTCCTGGCACCCTTATTTCAATGTGTGCTACTTTGGCATGTAGACGTTCCCTCGCAGTGCCTATTTCGATGTGGTGCTGCCCAACGTCGAAGTTGAATGTCGACGTTGCCAGCCCTGGAGGACGTGTAGACGTTATTCATTGAAATAGACTATTTCGATGTCGCTACATCGAAATAAGCTATTTCGATGTAGCGTGCACGTGTAGACGTAGCCAATGTGAAAAATTCTGGTCTTCCTTGTGAAATCTGCGTAGATTAAAAGTTCACAGAGGACTAGATTTCATGGTCTGTTGTGGCAGGGCCAGGGTGAAGGGCCCCTCAGAGGGAGCCCAAACAAGCAGAAGGGCCTGCAGGGCAATCACAGGCAACTGGGTGGGAGATGGCTCAGTCTAATTAAGGCCAGCTGGCCCCAATGACTGGGTTAATAAGAGGCCTTTAAAACCCTTCACAGTGGGAGGGTGAGAGGTGAGCAGAGAGATGCAAGGAGACAGGTGCAGTGAGAGAGAACAGGTTTAAGAGGAGCAAAGGAGAGCAGCAGGAACACCAGAGATCACAGAGGGAGAGCGGGAGCTTCTACAGACTGAGAGTGGTGACCCATGACTGCTACAGCTTGGAGAAGGTACCAGAGGGAATCGTCTGGGGAAGTGGCCCAGGGAGGAGATCTGCTGTGCCAAGGGCTAAGGGAGTCAGCTGCTCTCACTGGCAGCTGCGCAGCATCCCTGGGCTGGAACCCGGCACGAGTAGGCAGGGGCCAGGTTCCCACCAGACCACCCCTTGCTCCAGTGAGGGCAATAGGGCCCTTCAGTGGTCCTAATGGACTGAACCGAGGCCCAGGAATAGGACTGACTTTGTCACATTGTCATTATTTTTCATGGCTGTGCATTTGGTAAGGCCTTATTCATGAAATTTGGTATTTTTCTTAAGGACCCCATTCCTGGAGTCAGGTAATCATGTGAGAATCTTTGTTTTCAATGTTTGAAAAATAATTTCCTTGCCTCTGTGGTTAAAAAGAAAATCTTGGAAATGTGAGATTTAAAACCAGCACACAAATAAAAAGAGCTCACCTTCACCACTGGTACAATCTTATGATTTTTCAGGCAATTTCATGGGGTTTTTGTGAGGAGGGGAAATGATTCATGATTTTTGGATATTTAAGGTTGGCAATACTATGACTCTCTCCCTTAGACTGAAAGACTAGTGTTGCAAGATCAAGTGCAAAGGTAACTTTTGGTTTCCATGGGGACCAAAACTATCTTCATCTGTGTTGTCCATCTGTTTCTGTATTCAGGCTGGTGACTGAACAGTACAGTGAGTGCTATCTAAATTAAGTATCTGGTGCAAGGGAAGGCCATAGTAGAATTGCATTTATGATATGTATAATGTGGTCCATCTTATCCTCTGTTTGGACTGCACAGACAAGGAGCAGAAATCAGAGAACTCAGTGAAAAAGGAACAGTAACACAACCAAAAGGCTGGACAATGTACAAAAAAGCTAAACTTACAGATCACTTCAGCTATGTCTACACTTTCATTCTTCTTTTGAAAGATGCATGCAAATGAGTATCACAGAGGTAGCCACGTCAGTCTGTATCTTTGAGAATAACAAGAAGTCCTGTGGCACCTTATAGACTAACAGATCATCTGGAGCATAAGCTTTCGAGGGCAAATCTTTTGTGGGCAAAGACCCGCTTCGTCTCATGGAATGGTGGCACTCTCTGACTGTGAAGGCGGTCTTTGCCCACGAAAGCTTATGCTCCAAAATATCTGTTAGTCTATAAGGTGACACAGGACATGCAAATGAGGGAAATCAAAATGCAAATGAGGTGCAGATTTACATACGATAGGTGATGCATTGTGGGATGAAGGAGGACAGCCTTTGGTGGGGAAAGAACGGGTTAGGAGCTATCCAAAAAAGCTAAATGTGCATAAATCGTTGGGCCCGAACCTAATTCATCCTAGGGTTCTGAAGGAGTTGGTGTATGTTGTTGACGAGCCCTTGGCCATTATCTTTGAAAAGTTGTGGAGATCGGGGGAGATCCTGGATGATTGGAAAAAGGCAAATGTAGTGGAAAAATCATGGAGGGGCTCCTCAAGGAAGTCATTTTGAGGTACTTGGAGGAGGGGACAGTGATCAGGAATAGTCAGCATGGATTCATGAAAGGCAAGTCATGCCTGTCCAATCTGATTAGTTTCTACGATGAGATAGCTGGCTCTGTGGATAGGGGAAAATCAATGGATGTGATTTATCTTGACTTTAATAAAGCTTTTGATACAGTCTCCCACAATATTCTTGTTGGCAAGTTAAAGGAATGTGGATTGGATAAATGGAAGGTAAGATGGATTGAAAGCTGGCTAGAAGGTCGGGCCCAGAGGGTAGTGATCAATGGCTTGATGTCGGGATGGCGGTCGGTTTCTAGTGGAGTGCCCCAAGGTTCGGTTCTGGGCCCTGTTATGTTCAACATATTTATCAAGACCTGGATGAGGGGTAGGATTGCACCCTCAGTAAGTTTGCGTATGACACTAAGCTAGGGGGAGAGTTAGATATGCTGGAGGGTAAGGACAGGGTCAAGACTGACTTAGACAAACTGGAAGGCTGGGCTGCAAGACATCTGATGAGGTTCAATAAGGACAAGTGCAGAGTCCTGCACTTGGGCCGGAAGAATCCCAAGCATAGTTACAGGCTGGGGTCCAACTGGCTTGGTAGTAGTTTTGCAGAAAAGGACCAGGGAGTTGTAGTGGACGAGAAGATGGACATGAGTCAACAGTGTGCCATTGTAGACAAGAAAGCTAATGGCATATTAGGTTCCATCAAGAGGAGCGTTGCCAGTAGATCCAGAGAAGTGATTATTCCTCTTTATTCGGCTTTGGTGAGGCCGCATCTGGACTACTGTGTCCAGTTCTGGGCGCCCAATTATAGGAAGGATGTGGATACACTGGAGAGGGTCCAGCGGAGGGTGACCAAAATAATTAGGGGGCTGGAGCATATGACCTATGAAGAAAGGTTGAAGGAATTGGGACTGTTTAGTCTGCAGAAGAGAAAACTGAGTGGGGACTTGATAACAGCCCTCAACTTACTGAAGTGAGGCTGCAAAGAGGCTGGAGAGAGGCTGTTCACAGTGGTCACGAATGGCAGAACACAGAACAATGGTCTCAAGTTGGGGTTGGAAAGGTCCAGGTTGAACATTAGGAAAACTTTTTCACTAGGAGGGTGGTGAAGTATTGGAATGGTCTACCCAGGGAAGTAGTGGAGTCTCCATCCCTGGAGGTGTTTAAGTCTCGGCTTGACAAAGCCCTGGTGGGGCTGATCTGATGGGTATGGTCCTGCTTAGAGGAGGGGGCTGGACTTGATGGCTTTTTTAGGTCTCTTCCATCTCTATTGTTCTAAGATTCTATGATATCTGGTGCTTCATTTGCATATTCTTTCAAAGGAGCTTTTCGAGAGAAGAAAAGCAGCATAGATGCGGCTCTTTCAAAAGTGAACCCCATCTTCAAAAGAACTCTTCTTTCCTATTTCTTCCCATAAAATAGGGAAGAAGAGTTCTTTTGAAGATGGGGTTTACTTTCAAAAGAGCTGCGTCTACACTGCTATTCTTCTTTCAAAAGAAGATGCAAATGAAGCACTTGATATGTAAATGTGCATCTCATTTGCATTTTCGATTTCCCTCATTTGCATGGCTCTTTCAAAAAAGGTATGCAAAAGTTGGCACAGCCAGAGAATTCCTCCATTCCATGTGAATAATATGTGTAATTTGTATTTCTGTTGTGTCTGCAAAAACAAGAGGGAATCCAGTGGCACCGTAAAGACTAACACATTTATTTGGGCATAAGTTTTCATGGGCAAATCACACTTGGTCATCATAGTAGGCGAAATTATTGGTAATGTGATATCCCATGGTCTGGCAAATCCTCTCATTTGGCACCATTCAGGTCCTCAGGGTGCTGGAAGAGAGGTTCAACCTGTAATTGCAAACAAAAGCTAGATATGGAAATCTTTTTGTCATAAAATTGGTGGACATATTAAGTGGCCCTCGTGATGCTTCTACTCCTAGGCCAGAACAGTGTCCAAAATACCTTGAGTTCCAGTGTATTCACACACAGGGAGATATTTACATAAGGGCACCATAGAAGTCTGAGTTCATTACTCTTTTGGCTGTGTGTGTTGACAAGATACAGGTTTATAACTAAAGATACTGGTAAACAGCAATGGGTAAACATTCAAAAGTCCACATTACTGGATAGATTCTGAGTTTAGCAATGGCTTATTTAATACCAGTGTCTAATCTTGTTTCCTTTTCAAGGCATGAACAATGGGACATCTACTCAGGTGTCCAAGTCTGATCTGGATTATATGGCCTAAATCCAGAGTAACACCATTGATTTTAAATTTGGTGATCTAGATATGCACAAATGTGAAAGAGACCAGGCTCTGCACCCTCCCACCCCCAGTCGATATAGCATGCCGTGAGAAAAACAGGATTATCACCTACTATGTAGAGAATGGAACTGGGCTGCCCAGAAACTATAGGTTGCACCTCCCTCCTCCGACATGCTTGGGACCTGACTGGTCCAGACAAGAGAATTTGACAGATGAGGGGAGATCATAGAACCATAGAATCATAGAAGAGTAGGACTGGAAGGGACCTCGAGAGGCCATCGAGTCCAGCCCCCTGCCCTCATGGCAGGACCAAGCACTTTCTAGACCATCCCTGAAAGCCATCTATCTAACCTCTTCTTAAATATCTCCAGTGATGGAGATCCTACCACCACCCTTGGCAATTCGTTCCAGTGTTTGATCACCCTGACAGTTAGGAACTTTTTCCTAATGTCCAACCTGAACCTCCCCTGCTGCAATTTCAGTCCATTGCCTCTTGTTCTATCCTCAGAGGCAAGGAAGAACAAGTTCCCTCCCTCTGCCTTATGACACCCTTTTAGATACCTGAAAACTGCTATCATGTCCCCCCTCAATCTTCTCTTTTCTAAACTAAACAAGCCCAATTCTTCCAGCCTTTCTTCATAGGTCATCTTCTCTAGACCTTTGATCATTCTCGTTGCTCTCCTCTGGACCCTCTCCAATTTCTCCACATCCTTCCTGAACTGCAGTGCCCAGAACTGGACACAATACTCCAGCTGCGGCCTAACCAGCGCAGAGTAGCGCGGGAGAATGACTTTTCTTGTCTTGCTCACAACACACCTGTTAATGCATCCTAGAATCATGTTTGCCTTTTTCGCAACAGCATCACACTCTTGATTCATATTTAGCTTGTGGTCCACTATAACCCCTAGATCCCTTTCTGCTGTACTCATTCCTAGGCAGTCCTTTCCCATTGTGTATGTGTGACACTGATTGTTCCTTCCTAAGTGGAGCACTTTGCATTTGTCCTTATTAAACTTCATCCTGTTTACCTCAGCCCATTTCTCCAGTTTATCCAGATCCTTTTGAATTATGACCCTATCCTCCAAAGAAGTTGCAACCCCTCCCAGCTTGGTGTTATCTGCAAACTTAATAAGTGTACTTTCTATGTCAATATCTAAATCGTTAATGAAGATATTGAACAGAACCGGTCCTAAAACAGACCCCTGCGGAACCCCACTAGTTATACTTTTCCAGCAGGATTTAAAACCATTTAAATCTTTTAAACTCTCTGGGTACGGTTATCCAGCCAGTTGTTCACCCACCTTATAGTAGTCCCATCTAAGTTGTATTTGCGTAGTTTATTGATAAGTATGTTATGTGAGACCATGTCAAATGCTTTACTGAAGTCTAGGTATACCACATCCACCGCTTCTCCCTTATCCACAAGACTCGTTATTCTATCAAAGAAAGCTATTAGATTGGCTTGACATGATCTGTTTTTAACAAAACCATGCTGACTGTTCCCTATCACCTTACCACCTTCCAATTGCTTGCAGATGATTTCTTTAATTACCTGCTCCATTATCTTTCCTGGCACGGAAGTTAAGCTGACTGGCCTGTAGATGTACAACTTCTGCAGGCAGAGAGCCCTGCAATCAGGAGCTGCTGTAGCCCCAGACTGCATCCTCTCTCTCAAGCCCAGGCTGCCAAGGAGCTCCAGCCAGCTCCTGCCCCGTGGCAGCCAGAGAGCAGATGCGGGGGTCCAGCTCCCAGCCCATGGCAACCTCCCAGCCCCTGCTGCCATGGGGCAGGCAGGAGCTCTTGGCTCCCGGCCCCACACTGCTGCCGGATTGACTGGAGTTCTAGCCCCCAACAACCACACTGCTGCAGATGGGCAGGGGCTCTGCCCCAGACCCTGCGCACTGCCACAGGGCAGGTGAAGCCTTTGGCTCCTAGCCCACTGGGGGCTCCTGCACCAGCTGCTAATCTCTCTCATCAGGCAACATACATGGTCATGTTGGACCATGGATGTTGCCAGGTAAGAGAGTACCAGATTGCAGAGGTTCAAGCTGTAGCACTGCTAAAATCTAGATAAATGCAATTGAATCAGTGTTAATTTTGGATTTACATCAGAATGAAAGCCTAAGGTCTTTACATCAGCCCCAAATAAATTTACCTTTCTGTGATTCATCATGCCCATTTGCACAATACCTTTATGGGGCTGTCTTGAAGCTCTAATCGATAGCCGTTAGTCAAATCTTTGTATGAGATGGATAATACAAATGCCATTACTGTTGTTGTAAACTGACTGGTTTCTAAACGGAATGTTTTCCAAAGTTGCATATAGTTCATATAGTTCAGTTCATTCTCCACACTGCGTGTTTCATGGCAAGCTGCCCTTTCAGTTTTTTTTTAAATGATTACCTTGGCCAGAAATGAGAGCACTTTTTGATTACAAAGGTTTAACATCTCCGCTATCTGCACACAGCTGGAAGGGAGGACTATGTGGCAGCACTTTTGAAAGTTACATATAATTTGTTAGGGTCCCTCTCTAAGATGTATAAACAGCTAAAAGTGATTTGCCTGCTTCTTTAAAAGGATGCACACATGAAATAGATTACAAATCGTTCCTTGTAGCTTGAGATATATCAGTATTGTGATCCTTACCCCTCAAAAAGGAAAATAGACACGCACATGTATAGTCCCTTGCTGTGACGTTAAGCTAGTGTGTAGATGAATGTAGCAATCAAATATTGGCAAAGGGAAAACATCTCTTACCCACAGAAGGAATTACACTGTCATAGCTAAATCAGTGCAGAGACTTGTTCAATAAACCAGAAGCAATTGCTCTGCTGCATTGACATGTCAACAGCAAAAGGGTAATACACAAGTGAAAGACAATGTGCCTTGCTTGCTTAAACGCACTCTTCCTCCTCCCTTAAAACCGCTATAAATTATGGGGTGCACAAGCATAAAGCGGGTAGGGGAGGAGAAGACTATGTATTATAACCTCCCTCACAGGCATCTGGTGTTTTTCAGGTGCTGCATTCACATGGCATGCCAGTGAATTTGCATTGTAGAAAATGTGCTTTGTATCCCAGTGTGCTATATTAAAAAGCCATCAAATGCAAGACAAGCTAAGTAACCCCTCTCCTTTCAACACACATCCCAGTTAATAGTCAAATCTGGCTAACATTTCAGATCCGCATGGTGAAGTACACTCCTGGGCGAGCTGAGCCAGTAAAATTACCATAATATGTAATGATGTTGGTATTTGTTTTGATCTTGGCATTGAAACAAGAGGAGGAAAAAGTCATCTGGTTTCTATTCTTAGTTGTGTCACAGACTTGGACAGGTCACCTAACTGCTCTGTGCCTCAGTTTCCCTTCTTGCAAAATAGAAATAGAATCATAGGACTGGAAGGGACCTCAAGAGGTCATCTAGTTCAGCCCCTGCTTCAAGCAGGATCAACCCCAACTAAGTCATCCCAGCCAGGATCTTGTCAAGCCAGAACTTAAAAACCTCTAGGGATGGAGAATCCACCACATCCCTGGGCAACGCATTCCAGTGGTTCACCAACCTCCTGGTGAAGTAGTTTTTCCTAATATCCAGTCTACGTCTCTCCCTCTGTAACTTCAGACTATTGTTCCTTGTTCTGCTATCGGACATCACTGAGGACAGTTTCTTTCCATCTTCTTTAGAGCTCCCCTTCAAGAAGTTGAAGGCTGCTATTAAATCACCCCCCAGTCTTCTGTTCTGTAAACTAAACAAGCCCAGCTCAGCCTCTCCTCATAGGTCATGTGTTCCAGACCCTTAATCATTTTTGTTGCCCTCTGCTGAACCTGCTCCAGCACATCCACATCCCTTTTATACTGGGTGGGGGGGCAAAACTGGATATAGTATTCCATATGTGGCTTCATCAGTGCTGAATAGAGAGCCTCAGGCTTCATTCACTAACACTTGACTTAAAAAAAAAATCAGGATACAGACTGGCCGTTCAGTATCGGACAACATTCATCAAAATGGGCCTCAGTTCTGATTATTATATTAAATTACAGTAGCAGTAGTAAAAAATGATCATTATTAATTTTAAAGTGGTTTGAGATCTGTCATCAGAGGTGCTATATTAAGGTATAGATTAGTATTGTCAAGCAATTAAAAACAAATCATGATTCCTGGTCAATGGGAGCAACTGGGTTGGAGTTTGCAAGCCTGCACAGGAGACAGAGCTTCCCTGTGCTGCTGTTCGTGGTGCAGAGCCATTTCCATCCCCTGCCAGGCAGAGCTGGTGGATGGGATGTAACCAGTGGTTTGCCTTGATGCTTCTCTCAAGAAATGTGGGGTTCCTGCCCACCATCAGCAGTGGGAAGCTGGTGCTGGTGCTCCAGCCATGCAGGCTCTCCATCCACAACTTACCATATTTGGCATGTAATTAACACATAATGCCGTCTATAAAAAGTGCCATGCAAATGCCTAGTCTCACTTTCAGGTGCCAAAGTAAATAAGAAACAGGCAGCATCGTCTTCAGTAAATGAAAAGAAACTGTCTTAGCTGAACAAGAAAACAAGTGGGCTGTAAAGTTTTTGACTGCAGGTATGTATTAAAAACATTTACGTGTGAAAACTGCACTTTCATGATAGATTGCAGTACAGTACTCAGATGAGGTGACTTGAAAAACACTAAGAAGTCCTGTGGCACCTTAGAGACTACAAGATATTTTGGAGCATAAGCTTTCATGGGCAAAGACCTGCTTTCCCACTCATGCATCTGATGAAGTAGGTTTTTGCCCACGAAAGCTTATGCTCCAAAAATCTGTTAGTCTATAAGGTGCCATGGGACTTCTTGATGTTTTTGAAGATACAGACTAACTTGGCTACCCCTCTGATACTTGAAAAACACTGTATTTTCTTTATCATTTTACAATGCAACTAATTGTAATAAAGTAATAATCTAAAACAAGCTCTGCCCACTTATATTCTGTGTTCTAATTTAAATTACTGTATTTGGAACTACAGAAAACCATCTGAAATTTAAGATTTTTCAACTGGTCATCAATTGTTTAACAATGCAATTAAAACTCATCAATCACAATTAATATTAAAGTGAGATTATTTTTGAGTTAATTTCATGAATTCACTGTGATTAATCAACAGGCATACTATAAATTCTGTATAGTTAATAGTTATTGTAAGCAAGGTTAGGCAGATAAGTAAGAAGTATTTGTCATTACATATTTGCTTATTTGTGAGATCTGCTTCTTGCTCTTATCGTTGAGGACTAGGTTCACGTTCTGTTTGGTTGGAGGTAATTTATCCTTAAGAGCTTGATTGTTTAGTCAGGCAAAACCCCATAACTTAAACAAAATTGCCATAGTAATGATAAAGGATAAAACCTTGATTAATGTGAAGACTGGAAATGGGCAAAAATTATGCAGTTCATAGTTTATTCACCAAAAAAGGCAGTTCTACTTCAAAATTGTTCATGACTGTGTGTTGCTTGAAGAGGCAACCAATGGGGAGGTTATGAGGGGTGTGCAGTGGCCACATGCCCCCCCACCCATTCCCTGTCTATGCCCCCCATTCCCTTCTCATGCCTGTCTCCACCCCCCTGTGCTTCACCCCCACTCCTCCTTCCTTGGAGCACTGTGACCTAGGAATAACACAAGCTAGGAAGCTCATGCTGCTCTCAGTCCACTCCGCTCCAGGGGAGGCTGCCAAGCTCATCAGAAGCAGCCCAGTGTGGTGTTGACGATGAGCTCAGGGGGAGCGATTTTGGGGTCGGGGGGATGTGTGGCCCCCTGTGCACCCCCACATGTCAGCAGGTTGTGTGCCAAATAGGTTTGGCCAAACAAAAAAAAATTGGAAATGTCAAAATGATTCCGAATTTTTCACTTGCGTTAAAAAGCAAATGGGGGCCTAGAGTCCCAAAACGACAAGCGCAAATCATAGTAATTTGTAATGACAACAAATAGCGAGGGGGCCAGAAAACTTACAGGAGTGTGATGTTATAGCCTGGCGGGTAAGGTACTTACCACAGAGACCCATATTCAAGGCCATCGTCCTCAGGTATTTATTAAAAAGTGCAACAACCTTACTAGGAGAGCATCCTGCACAGGCCTATCTGAGATTCTCAGCAGAGCCCATCCACCTCTATGCCTGTACTAAGTGGTGTGAACCATCAACACTCCTATTTGGCATCTTTGCCCCCTCTTTGCACTCCTTTTCTGAAGGTGTCATTGACTACACACAGTGCAAGGCAGTGGAGAATCAGGCCCACCGCATTGTGCAGTCTGGGGCCAGAATGAAGGCTGCTGGCAGCTCTGAGGTACACCCAGCTGATGTTCCATATTTGTGAGAGGAGGTGATACTTTGTGCATAATTTGTACCAGGCTGTCGTGTCATTCCATGGTAACTTCTCTAAGGCTTGGTCTAAACTAGATCTCAAAGCTGATTGCAGATACTCAATTCTAGCTATGGCAATTATAGAATCATAGAATACTAGGACTGAAAGGGACCTTAAGAGGTTATCGAGTCCAGCCCCGTACTGTCTAGACCATCCCTGATAGACATATATCTAACCTGTTCTTAAATATCTCCAGAGATGGATATTCCACAACCTCCTGTGGCAATTTATTCCAGTGTTTGACCACCCTGGCAGTTAGGAACTTTTTCCTAATGTCCAACCTAAACCTCCGTTGCTGTTAGGCATTCTTTCAGACTTCTTGGTGAAGACTGAAACAAAGAAGTCATTGAGCATCTCTGCCATTTATTTCCAAGTTTCCTGTTACTGTTTCTCCCTCCTCACTGAGCAATGGGCCTACCCTGTCCTTGGTCTGACTCTTGCTTCTAATGTATTTATAAACAGTCTTCTTCTTTCCGTTTATGCCAGTAGCTAGTTTGAGCTCATTTTGTGCCTTTGCCTTTCCAATCTTGCCCCTGCTTTCCTGTGTTGTTTGCCTATGTTCATCCTTTGTAATTTGTCCTAGTTTCCATTTTCTGTTTCCTTTTTTATTTTGAGATTATGCAAGATCTCCTGGTAAAGCCAAGGCGGTCTTTTGCCATATTTTCTGTCTTTCCTGGGCAGAAACTATTGAAAAGAATACCATTTGCACCCCAAACTCCCTCACCCATACTCCCAGAGCCCTGTAGTCACTCTTGATCCTTTCAGTATCACACCTCACAGTATCATTAGTGCCCACACGGATAAGTAGCATGGGGTAGTAGTCAGAGGGCTGGATAATCCTCAACAACACCTCTGTAACATCTTGAATACAGGCCCCCAGCAGGCAGCATACCTCCTGAGATGTAATGTTAGGGCGACAGATGGTCACCTCTGTCCCCCTCAGAAAAGAATCTCTGACCATCGCTACTCTACGTTTCCTTCTCACAGTGGTAGCAGCTGACCTCCCAGACTTGGGGGTACAAAGCTTATTTTGTGCTGTACAGGGTGATTCCTTGTCTCCTGTATCAAGCCAAGCATAATTGTTTGCTATTACCACATGAGAGGGTTCAGAGCAGGGGTGGAGCACTTCCTACTGCTGGAAGTATCCAGCTGCCAGTGTTCACTCTGAGCCACCAATTGCATAGCTAGAATCAACGTATCTTCAATTGACTTACCTGGCTGTACTCACTGAGGAAGGTCGACGGGAACATTTCTCCCCTCAGTAGCAAGGAGTATAGGAGTTGACTGCCAGCCCCAGACAGATCAATTTCATGAGTCTGTATCAGATGTGCAAAATCAAACTCTGGTATACTGAATAGTAACAGAGAGGAAGCCGTGCTAGTCTATACACTATCAAAACAAAAAGCAGTCAAGTAGCACTTTAAAGACTAGCAAAATAGTTTATTAGGTGAGCTTTTGTGGGACAGACCCACTTCTTCAGACCATAGCCAGACCAGAACAGACTCAATATTTAAGACACAGAAAACCAAAAACAGTAAGCAAGGAGGACAAATCAGAAAAAGATAATCAAGGTGAGCAAATAAGAGAGTGGAGGGGTGGGGGGGAAGATCAAGAAAGATCAATCTAATTCTTGATCTTCCCCCCCACCCCTCCACTCTCTGATTTGCTCACCTTGATTATCTTTTTCTGATTTGTCCTCCTTGCTTACTGTTTAAAGTCTTTAAAGTGCTACTTGACTGCTTTTTGTTTTGATCTGGTATACTGACTGTGACTGGGTAGATCTTCCCAGATATGTAGACGTGGCCTGAGGAACTTGCATTATACATTGTTCAGGGTCTGGGCAAATGGGCATGGTAGTGTGGATTTTTATCAATTGTAGAATTATTTTTTCCTTCTGAAGCTAATTGAAAATGTAAATCAGAAAGGTCTTAGGTAATCAGAGATGACCAATGATCATATTCAACCTTCTAGGCAAAGACACAGATAAAAGAATATAAGAGATTTTTTTGTGGGAGGCAGGTAATGGCACCCTACATGGAAGTGCTTGTTATTATGTTCAATACAACAGGGTGAGAAATGTTTTTCCTGCCCCCACATCGTGTTCAGTTTATGCTCTGAAGCCAGAGGACTGATAGAGTACCTTTGAAATCTTCAGCCTAATGTACAGTGCCTATATAGGTGCTATTTCTTATTCATGCTTGTCTAATCCTTTAAAACAAATCTTACTCAACACTTTCTCAATATAATCCTGCAACAGCAGGCTCCTCTGTGGTAGCTTCATGATACCTTGTACATATATGCATATCCTAGTAGCCATTCTTGTTGAGCTTAATTTAATCACTTTATTGTTTAAAACCAAGTTTCTGACTGTTGTGACCACAAAGAAAATCTTCCAAATGGGTCCACATGTTTTTCCCCAAGTCTGAAGACAGATAGCCCTGGCTACAATTTACCATCCTGTTTCGCATTGGCTGTTAGACCCATCAATCCCCAAACAGATGGTTTGACAGCTGGCACTGATAAAACCATCCAAGTACAAAACTTGCTGTAGCAATGCGTGTTGGATATCTCACCAACCACAGAGGATGGAAGTTCCCACTAAAGTGATTAGCAGCAGCCTTGTTCAGAATGCTGACCTCAAAATTTTCATCATTTGTCTTCAGGGTTAACATGCTGATGAAAGGAAGGCTATTCATCATCCCACTTGTTTCAGACCACATGTTTGTCTGCTCCACTGAGTATAAAGTATTTTAGGGTGAAAAGCATCATCCCCTACAATGCTCAAGCTAGGTTTTCTGACTGAGAGGCCTAGCCCTCAAATTCTCTACCAATTCTGAACCAATCGGAGGCACCATACAAGCTAAATTTCCTGTGATATTTTTACATAGACAGGGTTCAATCCAATACTCACTGAAATTAGAGAACAACAAGAAGTCTTGTGGCACCTTATAGACTAACAGATATTTTGGAGCATAAGCTTTCGTGGGCAAATAAGTGCTGTTGATACTGGGCCATTTCCACCTTGCTGAGTAGACCTTGTCAGCTCTGGCCCTCCCTCTTACTGGGACTCCACTCTTTAAATACCCCTCTTAAACCACCCCCCCGACTCGTGCATCTGATGAAGTGGGTCTTTGCCCACGAAAGTTTATGCTCCAACATATCTGTTAGTCTATAAGGTGCCACAAGACTTATTGTTGTTCTCGAAGCTACAGACTAACACAGCTACTTCTCTGATACATGAAATCAGAGAGTCTTCCATTGACTTAAATGTGTGCTAGATCAGGTCCACCCAGTCTACTTTTAGCTGAAATTGTTTACATACTTGATTAGGAGGTCAAAACCAAAAGTGAACAGAAGTAAGGGAGGGTGTGTCTATGCAGGGGTGCATGTGTGTGCATGTGTGTCATCTGTAACATGCTTTAATAACTCTGCCTCACAACATGGCAACTGTGCCCTGCAAGTAGAAGATACTGGACAGGTAAAGAATCAATACACAGTGACTAAAACTGCAATAGTTCTGCACCTACGTGCCATAAATGGTGCTAGTTGATGTTGAAATTTGCAGGGAAGTTATTTTAGTGCCATATTAGCATGTGCAGGCCATTTAAACTGCCCTACATGTATCTGAATACAAGGAACTCTATGGCTACTACCAGCTGAGAACAGACTATAGACATAAATCCTCAAAAAGATAGAGAGAGGATTCTATAAGAATGTTTTTGGGGCACTTAAATTAAAAGAGGAAAAGTTTTCAGCCCAGTAGTTTCTTTCCAAATACCAAAGTGTATCCATGATCAAACAACCCCAGTCTCTTGATTTGCATGATCAATTTAAACATGTAAATCTTCAATGGAACAATGGGCAAAGTACATAGAAGATTTTCTACCATTTTGCATACCTTTCTCATATTTCCTATTACTCCTTCTTCCCAATAAAATAATTAATCTAGTCTATTTAATCTCTACTTGATGGAACCCTCCCCACGCCTGTATCATTTTTGTTGCCCTTCTCCAGACTGTCCAATCAGTCCTACAGTATGGAGTAGAATCCTGGAGAATAACAAAGAGGACTGTCAAAAAAATCCAGACGTGCGTCAATTACTGCCTCCCTAAAATCTTCTGGATGTACTGGCCATACATCCAAGACGTGTGGCAATTAACTCACCAGCTTCCTGCCAAAGAAGAAATCAGGAAGAGAAAATGTTGATGGGTTATGACACACCCTCAGAAAAACAGCCACCACAATCACAAGGCAAACCTTAGGTTGGAACTCACAAGCAAAAAAGGAAAAGAGGGCACCCAAGAAAAACCTGGCATAGAGACCTGAATGCAGATGCTAAAAGGACAGGATACACCTGGTCAGAACTGGAAAAGATCACGCAGGACAGGGGATGATGGCGAATGGTAATCTCTCATGAGTTAGAAACTCCTACATTTTGTATATTTTTCAATGTCAGTCAGGCCAGTGGATCTCCATCTGTGTTAGGGATGGCAAGGACACATGCTCTGCTCTTCAGCTCTGTTCAGAAGGGCCGCGTCTACACGTGCACGCTACTTCGAAGTAGCAGCGCCAACTTCGAAATAGTGCCCGTCACGGCTACACGTGTTGGGCACTATTTCAAAGTTGAAATCGACGTTAGGCGGCGAGACGTCGAAGTCGCTAACCCCATGAGGGGATGGGAATAGCGCCCTACTTCGAAGTTGAACGTCGAAGTAGGGCACGTGTAGCCGATCTGCGTCCCACAACATCAAAATAGCAGGGTCCGCCATGGCGGCCATCAGCTGAGGGGTTGAGAGACGCTCTCTCTCCAGCCCCTGCAGGGCTCTATGGTCACCGTGTGCAGCAGCCCTTAGCCCAGGGCTTCTGGCTGCTGCTGCGGCAGCTGGGGATCCATGCTGCATGCACAGGGTCTGCAACCAGTTGTCGGCTCTGTGTATTTTGTGTTGTTTAGTGCAACTGTGTCTGGGAGGGGCCCTTTAAGGGAGTGGCTTACTGTTGAGTCCGCCCTGTGACCCTGGCTGCAGCTGTTCCTGGCACCCTTATTTCAATGTGTGGTACTTTGGCGTGTAGACGTTCCCTCACAGCGCCTTTTTCGATGTGGTGCTGCCCAACGTCGAAGTTGAACGTCGACGTTGCCAGCTCTGGAGGACATGTAGACGTCACTACATCGAAATAAGCTATTTCGATGTAGCATGCATGTGTAGACGTAGCCAAGGTGACCTGCTTCATATTCCAGAATAAGATCTAATTCAGGACTCTGCTGTGTGGTCTGCAGTCCAGTCTGAAGCAGATGATAGTGTCTCTCACTCCATTCACCTTCAACTACCTTGGGTGTAACTGAGGCTGGATTGAATTGATACATCTGTGTGGAGCTTGCTCAGCACCATACAATATTGACCCCTAACGTAGGGTATGTCTACACTAGCCTGGAAGATCAACCCACTCACAGATGATCTTCTGGGTTCTGATTTTGCACATTCAGTACACGCAGCCAAGTAAGCCAATCTCAGATAGGTCAATTCTAGCTACCCAATTGCCATAGCAAGAATTTTGTATCTGGCATCAACATACTTTGCCTAACGTAGACATAGCCTTAGACAAAGGAAGTGATAGCAAACAAACGGCTGTAAATTGTACTGGTTATGCATACCCTTTCTTTGGAAACGGCATGGATTTGTAGCATTTAAGAGTGCAAATTTTTCTGTTCATTCTGGTTCCTGGAGTTCCTCAGGAGTCTATGGAAAGGTTATAATTTGCCAAATATGTATGAATGTAGCATTTGCATTTGAAGGTATGGATATTAGGCGCATATCTGTATTTCAAATGATTGGCCCCTGTGATAAGACCCATGAGGTATTTTGACAACTCCTTGTGGATGGACTATTCAATTTGAATGGTTCAACAAGGAGTAATTGACTCACAGTGGACCTTTGGAGGCATCAACCCACATCTGATGAGTCTTCCTGGGGATGTTCAAACTAGCACATGGGCAATGGTTTCTACCTGCAAAGAACTGACTCATGCATGGGCCAGTGCTGTGCTTGTGTAATGGCTTGTATGAATTGACACCATCTTCTGGGATCTGATTTTTGCACATGGAGAACAAAGGATCTCCCTGCTCTGAGTAAAAGCTACAAAAAGCCTCTGAGACCTCTCCAGCTTGCCTTTTTCCTCCTCCAGCTTCCTTCCTGTTCAAAACTTTGGACTATGGACTTACACTAATGACAGTATTCTAACACAGGGACTGAGATCCTTCCATCACTGCTACCAGCCTGACCAAGAATTATTTTATGCATTTGATTACTTTAAAAACTTTTCTTTCTTCTATAAATTGTAGATACAGGGCAGATGTAGGGTGTAGATAGATTTTCAACAACATGATTATTGGATAAGACATGAGTTATATATTCACTTTGGTGTGTGGATGGTCTTTTGGGATCTTTGACATTGGTTGTAAAAAGCATTCATCTCTGAATCCTATGTTTTTGGTGGTGAAACAAACACTGGAATGCCTCACACAGCTGATTTTATGACTTCTTGTTAGGCCATGTGGTAAGACAAGTTACTTTTGTGATTGGTTTGATATACATCTCATGGGAGAATAATCAACTGCATGTTGGGGTGTATTTGCCTTATTTCTCATCCGTTTGTCCTTATATTTGGTATTCTCGCTTATGACCCACAAAGGCTCGGTAACATTGATACTTTATAAGATGCCCCTTGTACAGATTGGATGTGAATGGAAGTGGTGAGACACAACTGCTATCCCACCCATTCTCTTTCTCTCCATGAGGGTAGCTGGACAGTAAACTCTGAGTTCAGTGACTGAACCTCCAGCTCAGGTGTTATGTGAATGATTCAAGATGGGTTCGCCATATCTCTGAAGCTAACACCATCAGAGTCCCAAGTGAGCAAGATAAGCCTATGAGAAAGGAAAAAATTTAGGCTGGAGCCTGAGCTATTATAAAAATAATATGGAGATATACATATCTCATAGAACTGGAAGGGACCTTGAGGTCAGTTCCCAGCCCCCTTCTATTTGCCTCAGACCCCTAAATGGCTTCCTCAAAGATTGAATGCACAACCCTGGGTTGATAAGGGCAATGCTCAAACAGCTGAACTAAAAACGGATAGCTACATTTTTTTTTCAGCAGAGTTGCATCCACTTTCAGTGCTCAAGGATCTGACCCACACAATCCCACCAGAGTGATCTGTGTGTGGTTTGCACATACAGATATCTGTTTCATAACCATAATCGTGGAAAGAGGAGCAGAAGACACCATCTGAATGCAAAGCCCTGCTTGACAGCAAGCCGTGAATTTTGTCATCTCTGGGCAGTCAGCAGCCTGCATTGCCTGTACACCCTTTTCACAGCAGGTGTAAATCTGCATGGTTCCATTTAGTTTCCTTGATTCACCCCAGCTGAGAATGTGGCGCATTGTCTTTTGCTTATAAAACAAGCTGCTCTGCAGGCTAATTGTAACCCTGAGTGTGCTAATGATGGAGCAGAATTGTCTGCATGTTATTACTATTGCTCCATTATTAATATTCAGGGAGGACACCTGGACCCCTTTACAATTTTGTAATATTTAAGAATTTTACTTGCATGCCTCCTGATTCCTTCACCAGTTTTTCACCAGTCCCTTTAGAGGGATAACTCACTCTGCTTTATGTATACATAAACGTCCTTTAGGGCTTTGTTTATTTCTTTTGGAAGCCATATAGAAAATAATAAGGTCCCCAAAGAAAGCCATAAGGGCCCCCTAAATAACTGGAGAGGAACAACGAGCTGTCTTATGAGCCCTTGTGAAAACAGCAATTTGTTCATTAATCATGGAAGTAAAGCTTCAGCGTTGGAGAATTAAACCAGCCTCCATCTGTAGATCACAGCCGAAACATATTGAGCATACACCTGAGCATAGGAAAGGATAGTGCCAAGTCTGTAAATGCCATAGAACAGCAGAGCATTAACCCTTATCTTTCCATTTCATGAATACCTTGGTTGATGCAGTAGTTGCTGCTGTTCTTGACCACCCTCTTCCCCCTCGCCATCCACAAAAAAGAGGGACGGTAGCACTTGATAAAATTGACTGGTAAATATCGAATGAATCAATTTACTATAGTGAGAGAGGCATCGGACCCCAACGGGAGCTGAGCCTGCAGTTATTGATGATGATGATGATGATGCCGTTTATTGTACCATCACTGGAATCAAAGTAAGCACCACTGAAATGAATAGGTCAGTTCATAACTCTCATGGTTATTGTGTCAGGCTGTCTGCAAACTCAGGAGGCCATACTGGCATCAGTTGCACCTGAGTCACATTTTCAAGGTTTTGTCATAGTCTTCACTATGCCTAGATTACAGTGATCTGTTGACAGAAGCTTTTGTCAGAAGAGAGATTTCAACAAAACTTGTGTTGGCAGATTGCGGCCAGACACCAAAGCGTATCTTTCTTTCAATCTGTGCTGTCATCAGAAAGGGGCCAGACTGCCCAGCCACACTCTCAGTAGAAGGGCCACCCAGAACACCATCAGTCAGGATCACACGGCCAGCAATCCCTTCTGGGAGCCCCAATAAGAAGACCCCATAATTCGCTGCCCTGACACCCATTCTCTGCCCATGCTGAGGTGTACCTACCTCCATGAGGGACGGGACAGCACAGCTGCTAGGGCAGGGCTTAAATGCTTGCTAAGAGACACAGTGCTTTCCAGCTAGCCATGGTGCCAGAATAGCCCTTTGACTTGCACTGGCCCCACCCAGAGGTGCTTCAGCACCTGCTGCAACTCCTCAAAGTCATCCTTCTCTTCCTCCAGGAGGGCAAGCCAGGCACCAGCTTTGAGGAACTTGCTGCTGCTGCCACATGGTCCCACCTGAGCCTGAAGGCCAATCTGGAGACATCACACCAGTTCTGACTGGTGGGACCAGCTGGTCATGGGGCAATGGGATGACCAGCTGTGGCTCCGGAAGTTCTGCATGCATAAGGACAGCTTCCTGAAGCTCTGTGCTTGGCTTGCCCCTGCCCTCCAGAGATAGGACAAACAGCTGTGGCCCGCCATTCCCATGGAGAAGCAGGTCACAGTTGCCCTCTGGAAGCTTGCCACCCCAAAATCTGCCACTTGGAGGGAACCCAGTTTGGTGTGGAGAGGTCAACCATTGGGGCCCTCCTCATGGAGATAAGTAACTTTCAAGCTTCAGTCCCTGCACAGAGGTTGGGGCAGGAGTGGGGGGGGTGTCCCATCAGAAAGGGACCTTCAGCAAGCAGGGTTGGGGATGTGGAGGGTGGGGTGGGGGAGAAGTCTTGTCCAAAGGGGACCATGCTGTCCCACCCTTGCACATACCTGCTGCCAAGGGGGCAGCCTTATGGGTGGAGAGCTCAGGGAGGAGGGGATGGAAGGGGGCAGGGACTCCTTCTGTCAGTCCCTAATGTGTGCTCAGTCCCTTTCCTTTGCAGGTCGTGATGGACATCAACACCATACTGATGTGGAGGGTCATCCATCTGGCAGACATGGATGCAGTTGTGGCTGGATTCACTGCCCTGGGGGTCCCAAATTGCTTTGTGGCTATCGACAGGACCCACATCCCAGTCTGTGCTCCGGACTGCAGTGCGGCCAAATGTATCAACAGAAATGGGTACTTCTGCATGGTGCTGCAGTCCCTGGTCGACCACCATGGACACTTCACAGACAATTACGTTGGCTGGTCAGGCTGAGCACACGACGTGTGGGTGTTCTGCAACTCTGGCCTCTGCCAGAGGATAGAAGCAGGCAAATTCATCCCCCACCATGAACATGCCACTGTGCATCATGGGGGATATAGCCTACTCCTCATTCCATGGCTCTTGACACCTTACACCAGCCAGCTGGACCCAAGCCAGGAACTCTTTTTAATGTTTACCTCAACCAGGCACAGATGCAGATGGAGTGCACCTTCAGCTACCTCAAGACATGCTTCTGGTGCCTGCTCACCTGCCTGGATGTTGGGAGGGCACAATGTCCCCCAAGTTGTGAACACTCATTGTGTTCTGCACAACCTAGTGGAGAAGAAGGGGGAGGAATTCCTCCTGTGTTGGGGGGAGGATGCCTGCCTCACATAGGAGCAGCTGGGTGCAGCTCTGATCCACCAGTCCCACCGGGTCAGGGTGCAGATCCAGAAAGCTCTGAGGGAGAGCTTCTCCCATGGTCCCCCACTTACCCTCCCCAAGGCAACCCCAGTGGGGGCCTTGGACCCACAGCCTTACCCCATCCCCATCATGACCCTCCCTTTGCCCCCTCACCCCTCCCTGACCCCCGCCCAATGCAGGAACATGGGCATAGTGAACAACTATTTTACTGAAACATGGAGAAACGTGTTCAAATGAAACTCTGTAATAAAAAACTGTTTACAAGAAAGCGAAGTGCAAGCATCTTTGAACTATTTACATTAAGGGGGGCTTGGGCAGTGGTGGGGGACATCAATCCATGGAGAGGGTGGGGGAGCTGCAAACCCAAGAGGGAGTAGCACCCCAAGCAGTGTCAGCCTCAGGATCCCCTCTTGCTGTGGGTTCAGTTACCCTTTCAGGGCTGGGTTGGGGCTGGGAGCAGGGGGAGGTATGGAGGTGGTGGGGCTGTAGTGGGGTCTGGGTCAGCAGGGGGAGCAGGGCGGGCCTGGGAATTCAGGGGATTGCCATGGCAACCTCAGCCATTGCAGGAGGTCCACAATGCCCTGCAGGATGGCCAGCAGGGGCATAGTGTTGGGGGGCAGGAGGGATGACGGGGGCAGCGGAGGGGGCAGCAGGAGCAGTGGAGGTGGGGATGGCAGCCATGGGCAGCTGGGACTTCATGTCCTGCCAGACACCAGGGGTGGCATCAAAGCGGGACATGAGTGGGTCCTGGGCCCATGACCCTCACTCCTGGTCATCCTGCACCCACTGGTCCAGGAGCTCCATCATCCTCCAGAGGGCCCCATTGTGGTCCCTCTGGAGGTCTTTCTACACCCCATGGTAGCCCCTCTAGTTGTGGACCAGCCCTGGTGCTCAGGTGGGGCTGGCTCACCATGGCAGGGAGGTTGGTCTGGCCTGGCCCTGAGATGGTGCAGGTTGAGCTGTAAGGAAGACAAGGAGGAGACAGAGTGAGTCATTCATGCAGTGCAGCCCCTGGGGTCCTGCCCCACACTATGCACAGCAACCACCATGCCCCAGGTCAAGGGATCTGAATGTCCCAGGAGCAAAACCATGTGTGGCCTGCACAACAGGCCCTACCACACAGGGGCTCGCTGTGCCTCTGGGACCCTGCTGACTGCAGCGCCTCACCCCCTGCCCAATGGGCTAGCATCCACTGAGGGTGTCTGGACACAGAGGGGTCCCTGCAGGGGTGGTGGGTGAGCCAGAAGCAGTACAGCCCTCCCCAGTGTGTTTGGGGTCAGGCTGTCGCCCTTCTTGCTAGCCCACTTCCAGCCATTGCAGGTGCTGGTAGCTGCCCCCAACCTCTTGCAGGGTCTGGGACTTGTCTGTCCTCCTGTGAGGTTGGCAGCAGGCTGGCACCTGTGCCTGGGGTTGCCTGCTGGGTCCAGGTGGCACCCACTAACTTGCATGTGCAGACATTCTGGGACCACAGCAAGGGGTTCTTCATGAGCTGGCCAGGTGATGCTGACAGCACACCCCATCTGTGCCCACCTACCATGCCCTGAGGTGTGGGATGAATGGACTACTTACCAGAGGGACCCTTACCCAGCTCTAAGGATGCCTGTGAGGTGGCTTGGCTGGCAGGAACCAACTCCAGGATGATCATAAGGGTGCTGCTGCTGGTCTCCAGTTCTGGCACTTGTGGGGGCTGGGTCTCAGAGTGCTCCTCCTTTTCCTCCTACAGGGGCTCTGGCTGCAGGAGGAGGGGGCCTCCAAGGCCATGTTGACTGGGCTTTGACGAGGAGATGTATTGTCCCTCCCTGGATCTGGCACAGCTCCCTGTAATAGGGGTAGGTGGCTGATCCTGCTGCAGCAAGTCAGCTGGAATCCTGGGTCCAGGTATAGCCCTGCTGGAACCCCTTTACATTTTCCTGTACCTGCTCCATGCTCCAGGAGGGGTGGTCCTATTCTGTGAGGGTGGTGGCCATCCAGGGGTAGTCAGGGGTATTGCGCACTTAGCCTCGGGGCTGCAGAGGGTCTCCTCCTCTCCCCACTGGCCCAACAGGGCTGGACCTTGGTCCTAGTGCAGGACAGGGCCCAAAACTTGGTGCCCTAGGGTGAACCCTGTGACCCTTCAGGCTGCTCCCTCAAGGGCTCTGGGGGATCTCAGGGTGCCTGGCTGTCTGCCATCTGTGAAGTTTCTAGCACAAAGAGTGGCTGTGAGGGCATAGGGAACTGCAGCCTGTAGCCCTGTTGCTTCCATGCTCTCAGCTTCCTGCTACATGATATCCTGGGATCCCTGCAGCTTTAAGAGTCACCAGAGGCAGGCACCATAAAGAACCAATTGCTGTGGACAGGGTGTCCCTGGGGCACCTTCATGGCGCCCTAGAAGCCTCCTCTGTTGACAGAAGGCCCCCTGGAACATCCAGACAGATCGCTGTCGACAGAGGCATTATGTCTCATGGGAAGCAGGGTAAGACTTGACAAAAGTGCTGCCTTCAGTTGATTTGCTGTCAATAGAATGCCTTGGAAATCGGACGCTTTGTGGTTTTGTCGACATGGTGTAGTGCAGTGTGCAGACATAACCTTAGAGACTTTTTTTTCCTATTACAAACAATCCTGAGATTTTGGGAAACAATTGACGTCTGTCCTTTGCTCCCATCAGTGGGCATGGCCCTTGCTCTTCCTCTCTGTTCTGTTCCATGTGAATTCTTGTACTCTCTCATCAGTATGGCATCTAAAAATCTTCAAGAAGAGTGTTAAGCAATGTCACTTGTAGGCGTCATGTGGTTTCTGCTCCCAGGTGGAGAGGATGAAGTGTTTGCAGTGGACAGCTTGTTTCAGTAGGGTTATTTACATATGTAACGTACACAGATGTTGTGCTCTGTTTATATTAAAGATGGAAAGTCAGATCAATGTAAATAGCCCTCATTGCTGAGAATATGTTCTGTGTGTGCTAGTTGGAGTCCTCAAGTGCTGAAGACTTCACACACAATTTTATTGCACAACGGTAGCTCAGGCAAAAGGTGATGAAAGCGTGACTAACTGATGTGCAGCCATTTGGGAGGGGGGTCTCCTAGCTAACTGGAAACAGTCTTACATATTTCTTGTAGCTGCTGCTGTTTCAGATCTCAGGATTAATGAGCAATCCACATACACTGAAACATGCAGTCTTAATTGACCAACTGTGGGAACATGGGGGCACATACGTTCAAATCAAGGAGATTGCAAACTCTACAAAATCTTACCTCTGAAAACAAGTATAACCTCCATCTTGTCCAGTTGTAGATTGAACCAGTTGTCCTTCATTCAGGAGGCAATTTTGTCCAAAGAGTGAATCATCTTGGTGGTTAGTGTTAGGTCATGCAGTGGAAGATAAGTAGAACAGTGTGTCCTCTGCATATTGCTAACACCTGAGAAAGATGGAGATCAAGGTAGCAAATCTTATGCACCAGGACTATAAGATGATTGTTGAAAGGCACCAAGAAGATTACTCTTCCTACCCCCTCATTGGCTTGATCAGGGGTCTGAAACCTGCGGGTCAGGAGCTGCATACAGCTCTTTAAGGACTTCTTTCATAGAATCAAAGAATCATAGGGCTGGAAGGGACCTCAGGAGGTCATCTAGTCCAGCCCCTGCTTCAAGCAGGATCAACCCCCACTAAGTCACCCGAGCCAGGACCTTGTCAAGCCAGGACTTTAAAACCTCAAGGGATGGAGAATCCACCATCTCTCTAGGCATCACATTCCAATGTTTCATCTCCCTCCTGGTGAAGTAGTTTTTCTAATATCTAACCTACACCTCTCCCTCTTCAACTTCAGACCACTACTCCTTGTTCTGCCATCTGACACCACTGAGAACAGTTTCTCATCCTCCTCTTTAGAGCTCCCCTTCAGGAAGTTGAAGGCTGGTATTAAATCACCCCCTAAGTCTTCTCTTCTGTAAACTAAGCAAGCCCAAATCCCTCAGCCTATCCTCTTAGGTCTTGTGCTCCAGCCCCTCCATCAGTTTTCTTGCCTTCCGCTGAACCTGCTCTCGCACATCCACATCCTTTTTATACTGGGGGGGCCTAAAACTGGACACAATATTCAAGATTGTGCCGAAGATTGTGCCAAGATTGTGCCCTCACAAGTGCTGAATAGAGGGGAATAACTACTTCTCTAGATCTGCTCGAAATGCTCCTCCTAATACACCCTAGTATGCCGTTAGCCTTCTTGGCTACAAGGGCACACTGTTTACTCATATCCAGCCTTTCATCCACCATAACTCCTAGGTCCCTTTCAATTTTACTTCTGCTGAGCCAGTTGGTTCCCAGCCTATAACAATGCTTGGGATTCTTCTGCCCCAGGTGCAGGACTCTACACTTCTCCTTGTTGAACCGCATCAGATTTCTTTTGGCCCAGTGCTCCAATTTATCCAGGCCACTCTGGATTCAACCTCTACCCTCCAATGTATCTACTTGTCCCCCTAGTTTTGTGTAATCCACAAACTTGCTGAGGGTGCAATCCAGTCCCTCATCCAGGTCATTAATAAAGATGTTGAATAACACTGGCCCCAGAAACGAGCCTTGAGGCACTATGCTTGAAACCGACCGCCATCCAGATATTGAGCCATTGACCACTACCCATTGGGCCCAACTGTCAAGCCAACTTTCTCTCCATTTTATAGTCCAAGGATCCAATCCATATTTCCTTAATGTATGGACAAGAATATTGTGGGAGACTGTATCAGAAGCTTTGCTGAAGTCAAGGTATATCACATCCACTGACTTCCCTATGTCCACAGAGCCTGTTACCTTGTCATAGAAGCTAACCACATTTGTCAGGCAGGACTTGCCCCTGGTGAATACATGTTGGCTACTTTTGATCATTTTCCCCTCTTCCAAGTGCACCAAAATGGATTCCTTGAGGATTCCCTCCTTTATTTTCCCAGGGATTGAGGTAAGGCTGACCGGTCTATAGTTCCCTGGATTGTCCTTTTTTTCCCTTTTTTAAAGATGGGCACTACGTTTGCCTTTTTCCAGTTGTCTGGTATCTTCCCCAAGCTCCAAGAGTCTTCAAAGATAATGGCAAAGGTTCAGCAATGACCCCCGCCAATTCCCTCAATACCCTCAGGTGCATTAAATCCAGACCCATGAATTTGTGTACATCTAATTTTTCTAGATAGCTCAGAACTTGTTCCTGCCTCACAGATGGCTGCTCTCCACCTTCCCACACTGCATTATCTAGGACTGTCATGTGGAGGTTGACTTTGTCCGTGAAGACTGAGGCTAAAAACGCATTGAGCACTTCAGCTTTTCCTATATCATCTGTCACTAAGTTACCTCCCTCATACAGTAACAGCCCCACACCTTTTCTGATAACCTGTTTATTGTTAACATTCCTGTAGAAACCCTTCCTGTTACTCTTCACATCCCTTGCCAACTTCAGTTCCAACTATATTTTCGCTTTCCTGATTACTCCCCGGCATTTCCAGCCGTATGTTTATACTCCTCCTTAGTCAACTGTCCATGTTTCCATTCTTCTATGCATCCTTTCTGAGCTTAAGATGCCTAAGGATTTCCCTGTTAAGCCAAGCTGGTTGCCTACCATGTTTGCATTTCTTACTCTGCAGTGGGATGGTTTGTTCCTGTGCTTTCAGTAAGAGTTCTTCAAAATACTGCCAGTTCTCTTGCACTCTTTTCACCTTCATCTTCATTTCCCAAGGGATCCTGCTCATCAGTTATCTCAGGGAGGTGAAGTCTGCTCTTTTGAAATCAAGGGACAGTGGTACAAACACACGTGTAAAGTGTGAGGAAATCGAATACGTGAAAAGTTTGTGAACATCCTGCAGTAAACGTTTATCGCATTACAAATCGTGTGTGCACTGTTCTTAAAATAGAACTTACAAAAAGTATGACTTGAGTTTATTTATTAAGGACTGTCTTATAGTCATATGCACAGTGGCTCTTGAATTATTGCCTTTTTTTTAAAGAATTTTTTTTAAAAAAAGGCTATTATTGCTATTTTAGCTACCAACCCCTGGCCTACATGAATGAAGTGAGGGTAGCCACCATTGTCCCTTAGGCTGCTTTTGCTGCTTGACAGTGGAACAGGGAGACAAACATCACTAGTTGACAAATCTTACCCTCCTAAATCTTATTACTTCCGTTTTTATCCCTGTGCACTTATGTCAGTGTGAGGTCAAAGTTACCATACATGATTTTGTTCCTGATGAAATATGGGCCTGTTTCTTTTAGTTTTTGTTCTCTCATCACTTTCGTGCTGGGAGAAGCAAGTTTTGTCTGACACTTTGGCTGCGTCTAGACTACAAGCTGCTGCCAGCAGCTTGATGCAAATGAGGACTCACAAAATTGCAAATGGCCACTAATTTTGCATATCTGTGTGGTTAATTTGCCTAGTCATGCGAGATAGCCCTACCAGCAGAGACTGCTGCTGGCAGAAAACAAGTAGTATAGACCTGGTTCTGCTGGCAAAACCCCCAATGTTGGCAGCATTTATGCCTTGAAAAAATCAAGGAAAGGGGCTGCGGACAAAAGGGAGTTTTGCTGGCAGAACCATGTCTACACTTCTTATTTCCTGTTGGCAACAGCCTCTGCTGGAAGGGCTATCTTGTGTGAATATGCAAATGAACCTCCATGTGCAATTTCATGAGCCCTCATTTGCATCAAGCTGCGGGCAGCAGCTTGTTGTCTAGAGGCAGCCTTTGATTGTTTCGTCCAGTGTTATTGTAACAATATAGGCTCCAAGGTATTTTTTCTCTGGTTTGATTGTTGGACAGATCTGCAGATGTTGTGACAAAGTTTACCACTGAAGTTAGATGTTTTTAGATCAACAGGTCCAGAAAACTTCTGTGAAACAG
This sequence comes from Carettochelys insculpta, assembly GCF_033958435.1. NCBI lineage: Eukaryota > Metazoa > Chordata > Testudines > Carettochelyidae > Carettochelys > Carettochelys insculpta. The sequence goes on along the minus strand of NC_134137.1, from coordinate 369,440,048 downwards.
CTCTAAAAGAGCTGGCAGAGGTGCATGATAGACCCCTAATGCTGATGTTCAATACAAGTTGGAACATTGGGGAAGTGCCAGAAGACTGAAAGAAATCTAATTTTGCACCAATATTTAACAGGAATTGGGAATAAGGGAATTTCGAAGTGTGGGGTTTACTTAGAAGTGCCCGCATCTATACAGACAGTCTGCATTTTGAAACCAGCACTTTCCAGCAAGAGTGGATGACATTATGCTAATGAGGTGCTGAAAGCGCATGTCAATGTCTCATTAACCTGTTCCAAAGTGGCTCACTAAGATGTCCCTTCTGAAAGGGCAGGGCATGTGTAGACACAGCCCATGAGTGCAATTCAGCACTATCTGCTAGGAGACAACCAGGCAATTCAAAGTGTCATATCACCCTCTCTCATGTACAATTCCCCATGTGAATACAAAACAAATATCCATCAGTGTATCAGTCTTAGATATCTGTATGTCCTCCATTACCATCATCATAATACCCTTAAAAGGGACGGAAGGACTATTGCCTACATTTTACATATTGACAAATCAAATGAAACAGTGAAGTTATGTGATCTTTCAAGGCCATGCAGGAAGTCTGTAGTGGAAAAGGAAAAAGGAGCTCATCCTGCATTTCTACAGTTCCAGCCCAGCACCTGAACCACTAGACACATTTTCCTTTCATCGCTAGTGAGTTGATACTTCAAGACTAAAGGAGAATTGCTCCGCGTACAGCCCAACCCAAAGAAAGCAGAGTGAGCACAGATGGGATTCAAACTCATGTGTAAACAGGGCTGTTGGACAATAACCCAATGCATAAACCCTGGTTTTAAAACTAGAAACGCAAACAAAACTTGCCATATGACAGAAACTGCTCTGCCCAATGCGTGTCTAATGAGTTTGTGGTATGTTCTACCCTTCCAACAGTATACTCCCTTCATTCTGGTGCATTAGGGAGGAGTGAACATCTTGCAGCATCTTGTAGCACTAAAATGAAATGGATAATATTGATATAAGACTATAAATGTCTTCTCTTATCCACAATATCACTTGGGATCTGTTTAATGAAAATATGTTCCACACTGGTATTTTTAGTGTTGGAATAACTCCATATTCCACCTCTCTCTCTCTCTTAATCCTCTGATTTACCGTAATGAGATGCTAACACCATCCATTCTTAAAAACCAGGGAAGCCAGTGCCAAGGTTAACTCAATATATTTAAAGTACAAATTTCATGCTGAAAAACAGCATCAGCTTGGCTGAATTCCTTTTTCCCTTTTGCAAGGACTTTATATTATTTTGCTAACCTATCTGCTGGCTAGTGAAAGAAGCCTCAGACTGGTGGCCTCTTTTGTTCACAATAGGAAGTGCTCCAAACAAATGAGTGAATGTGTCTTTAAAACTTGTTCTAAAGGAAGTGTGAAGATTCTGTAAGTGCATTGCCTTGTTGGAATAATTTCTGTTGTAGATGGTGACAGGGGAAACCTGATTACCAGAAGCTTGAAAGTAAACACAAAGCTTGGCTTGCCATGCACAGCCTTCTACTGGAGTGCTCACAGCTGCAGAGTTCCCAGCAGTATGGAAGTTGTTCTGAGGCAAGATGAAGGAAAGATAATATAAGCCCTGGGAGACTTGTTGTTTGGCATTTCAACATAGAAGTACTTGTGTTTCCATCTGGGTTGTATGCAAAATTATAGACACGAGAGCAACATCCTTCTCCTTGGGCTGTTGACAGGAGTTTGGCTGCTGTTTCATTGTATTTTTGACTTTTGCCAGGAGGTTAGAACCACAGATCTGTGCTGGACTGTAAACCTATATAATGCATACGGGCACTTCATGGCAGATGAAGGAATGAAAGTCCAACCAGTTCTTTCATATCCTTTGAGTTTTGCATTTATACCCTGTGGTATTTTTTTTAACATTTTCAATCCTTCTTCAATATCGTTTACATTAGTGCCTTCTGCTTTTGCACTTATTAGTTTCGTTGGTGCAACTGGTCTCTAGATAAAATTCTTCCCAAGCTTGGATGTCCAGCTCTTTTCTTTGTTTCAGTATTTCCATCTGGCAATGTTTTACTTTTTCCCTCTTCAGATTTTCACATAACTCAGTCCTGGATGTTTCTTATGCTAAAATTGTGCTCTGTCGTGTGAGTGCTTGAGTAGTGGAAGGCAAACCTCTTTATGGGAGCCCCAATATTGTAGGGAAGGGTATAAATTAAAGAACTTCCACTGACTTCAACAGAGTTTTGGTGATTTATATGCGTTGAAGATTTTGCCCATAATTCTGCATAGTGAAGGCACACTTGCTGGCTACAGTTATACTAGAGAGCTTTGTTGACAAAACAGAGATTTTATCGAAAAAACTTGTTGAGCTTTTATACACAAAATGGGCTTTGTCAACAGTGTGTTGTGAGAACCCAGCACTTTCACCAGCAGTCTTCTGCCTCAAAACTTTGAGGCGTAACGCTGCTGTTGACAGATTTTTGTCGACCAAGCAGCTGTGTAAACACCCCCAGGAGGCCTCTCTCAACAGACAGGGTACTCACAACAATGGGCAGCCCTGTCTGCTGTGCTTCTGGGTGCCTGTTGCATGGAGAGAGCAGCTAGGCGTTCTAGCTGCTCTGGCGACAGAGTGGAGTGCTTTCCCAATTTGCTTTTGTGTCTTGCTGTACTCTGTCGACAGTGACTTCTGTTGACAAAATGCTGTAGTGTAACCATAGCCATTAAATAATCCAAGGAAGGAGATGACGCTAAGGCATTGTCTACACTAGAAACATCTGTCTACAGAAGTCATTGTTGGGAAAGATGTTCCGACAAAACTTCTGTCAACAGATCGCATCTACAGATAAAAGTGAATCAATCTTTTGATCCGCTCTGTCAACAAAAGGACACCTGAAGCATCTACACAGCTTTTTTGTCCATAGTTTCTGTCAACGAAATGCATTTTGTGTGTAGATGCTGTGCAAGTTGTCAACAAAACTCTCTAGTGCCCTTGCGTCTAGCTCTAGATATCTAGATATTTTTAACTTGCCCATCACCAACTGCTATCTGGGCATAAGTAAGGGTAACTTCTGGGGTTTTTGTGTTCCCAGTAGAATTGGTAAATGCTATTATTTACCGAAGGAAGAGGATTGGGAATTGTTGCACTAAGGGTTTAAGCATCCTTAATTAGAATATTATGAAATATATAACCTGTGTTTTAATCAGTGATTTTACCAGCATGTTGTTAATCTCCAAACTCTTTGCATTGCACTTTGTGTGGTACTATGTGAAAAGTGCTCCAAAAATAAAAAAGTAAAAATCAACTAGCTGACACCTGAATGGACTGATATCATCATCTTCTGTGACCTCTCGTATATTACAGAGCACACAATTATACCCAGTAATACCTGGACCAAACCACTGTGTGCATCTGTTTTTCAATATACACTGTGACTTTCGTTTCCAATGTGGCAGTGATGGGAGAGGTATGCATAACTTCTAAAACAATCTGGGGTTATTTCAAATTAAAGACGCCTACTAAAGCTTGAGGATCTGCTTCAATATAATTTCTCATATATCATTAAAACATCATGCTTTAATTCATGTATTGCCTCTAATTCTGCATATTGGAAATTGGATAGCTTTTTTATTGCCTCTTTTCACTTAGTCAGAAGGTTCAGAATTTTATCCAGATTGGAAATGTAGATTTCATGCAACTGTGTTATACTCACGAGCAATCTTTATTTTCTTTTCTATGATTCTCTACTTTGCTATGTTGGCCAAAAAATCGCTATTACCCATGGGTAAATCTACAATTCATGTTGTTTCAAAAGAACTTTGCCAGCATCCATGCATTCAGTCACTATTTTGAAATAATTTTGGAATAGCGGTTGCCTTATTTTGAAATAGGTAAACCTCATTCCGGGCTCATCTACACTAGCCCCCTCCTTTGAAGGGGGCATGTCAACGAGCCCTATTGGACAATAGCAATGAGGTGCTGTACTGAATATGCAGCACCTCTTTAGCATCATTTCTGCTGCACGAACGTCAAAGTGGCTAACTTCGAAGTGGCGGTAAGCAGTGTAGCCGCAGGCACTTCAAAGTACCCACACAAATGTTTTGGGAGTAAGGGAACTTCAAAGGTGCGTGGGTACTCCAAAGTGCTGGTGGCTACACTGCTTGCCACCACACTGAAGTGCAGCACAGCACCTCCTTGCTATTCTCCAGTCAGGCTGGTTTACATGCCCCCTTCAAAGGAAGGAGCTAGTGTAGATGAGCCCTCCATGAGGAATCGTTCCTATTTCGAAATAGCGATTTCAAAATAGAGGCTGTTTAGACTATTTGGCTGTGTCTACATGTGCTGCTTCTTCTAGAAGTGGCACAGTAATGAGCTATCCAGAAGATGCTAATGAGGCAGATGCAAATTTTCTGCTCTCTATTAGCATACTGGTACATGATTCAGAGGCTGGAAGAAGCTCTTCCGGACTCCAAAGTACACTTGCAGACACACGGCCCGCAGGGAACTTCCGGAAGAAAACCCTCCTTCCAGAAGCCACTTCTTCCCCAAAATTTTGAGGAAGAAGGGGCTTCTGGAAGGAGGGTTTCCTTCTGGAAGATCCCCACAGGCCATTCATCCTCACTTCTACTTTGGAGTCTGGAAGAGCTTCTTCCAGAATCCATACCACATTCCAATATGCTAATGAGATGCATAAAATTTGCATCTGTGCCTCATTAGCATATTTCACATAGCTCATTATCATGCCGCTTCCAGAGAAAGCAGCACGTGTAGACACAGCCTTTAAAAATAAGACATAGTGCATCCAATGGCTCTATTTCAAAATAGACTCTATTTTGTGCAGATACTCTATTTCGAATCTGAGTGCTATTTTGAAATGCATTTTGTGTGTAGCAACATTACTTTGAAATAGTCTATTCTGGAATGTCTCTTCTGGCATATCTTATTCAGGAATAATGCCACAGTTTAGACATAGACTGTGAGATAATTCAATGAGTACTTCAGAAAACAGCCATAACGGTACAGATTTTATTTATAAGTTAGCAAGCAATATTATTCTGAGGATTTAAATATTTGCCTGTCTCCATGGGAGGAACAATGCATGATTTAAAAATGTAATTTAAATCAATGCTATGTTTATAAAATTGAACTGCTTGACTATCATATAAGAAATGAGTTAGGAATGCCAAAAAACAAACTCCCAGCATCAGTCAGTATCATATTTGGCAATAAAAGACCTGATTCTCCTTTCGTCTATCATGTGTAGTTGTGACAGCCACCATCCTAGCCCCCACCAAGCAACAGTCTCACCAACAGTGGTGGTCAAACGGGGCAGCTGTCTGGGCCCCTTTAAATTGACACCAGAGCACTACTATATGTGGCTCTGAAGGACCAGGAGGGCAGCACCACACTCCAAGCAGCGCGGAGGTCTGGCAGCCCTTATCGTGTCCCTTTCCACCTGAGATCCCACCCCTTCTAGGGCATAGAGCCAACTCCCCATACACCTTGTCCAGGGACCCACAGAAGCTGTCAGACCCCTTGTCATGGTTTGAACTAGGGACATCCTGAGCTACTTTACTGCTTTTTTCTTTTGATAGGACTTCTTGTTGTTACTGAAGATACAGACTAACACAGCTACCTCTCTGCTACTTGCCACCTTGTGGTGTGAAAGTCTGGCGAGCAAATGTCCCTATAATATAGCACGCCTCTCCATCTCCACCACAGCTCACTCCAGTTGCACTCCAGTTGAGGGGCAGAGAGGCCCTCAGAAATGCCTCGGCTGCTGCTCTGCTGCCGGTGCCAGGCCCACCAGTCAGGACAGGCAAAGGTGGCAGTTCTCCTGGGGCCTGTATTTCTAAGGTACCTGGAGCTCTGGCCTCTGCTGCTGCTCCTTCAGCAATGGCAGTGGTCAGAGCTCTGGGCCCCTTTGAAATGCTGTAGTAGTGCTCTCTGCTGCTCTGCGAGGCTGTGAGAAAAGGAAGGGGCCCTCCCCCTTCTCCACTTGGCCTCACTCCTTCTGGGGGCATGGAGTCAGGCCCTTCTCCCATATTGCCCCAGGGTCCTCTAACTCTTTTGCTTAGCCATTCACTCCATCATCAGCTGCTCTGTCACCTTTGCCTTTTCTGCTGAGACTTCTGGAATATCTCGGCATCCCACCAATACCAGAGCTCTCAGTCATTTCAGCTCGGGTGTGTGCTGGGGTGGGGGTGTCACTGCTAGTGCAGGCAAGCCTTCTCACCAGAAACGCTGACCCATAGCTCTTCTAAAGCTTAGACCCAGTGATCACGGTTTCAGGTCTACCGATCCACCACAAAAAAGACTCACTTGAGTCTTCATCGGCTCTGTCTTTAAACAGTAGAGAAGGGGAGTGTCCAATATCGTATCTGTTACCCCAAGGCAAGGCCCATACCATCAGGCAGAAACACCTGTCCGCACTCTCACTATCTCTCCATTGGCCTTTGGCATTAATGTTCCCTCTAATCCTTTCCATCCTTTTGTGGAATTTTTCCTTACATGTACAGAATATTTTTATGAGCGCCAAGGTGCATGCATGTGCACCACTAGTAGAAACAAAAATCTGGTGGTTGGTGCCCTACTAGTCAGCTGAGTCTCTCCTGAGTGCCCGCACAAGTACCCAGTTTACTGAGACTAATGTGTGGCACCTGTATGTCCTGCCTAGTGAGGTGAGCGTATCCTTGGCTTGCCCTAGTGACTTTGCAATCCTTTGATTAACACCTTTCTTGGACAGGACGTCAACATTCATCATCAGTTTACATCTGGCTAGACTGAAGAAAATCCCTTGCCTGAAAGAAACCTGTTTCCCATCTTTTGGTGATCAGCCCCAAGAACATAATTTTCAGTATATATACAGCCCTCCTATTATCCATACACACACTTCACAATGACAGAGAAACAGAGTGACACAAGCTTTCAGTAGAGACTTTTCAAGACACGCTTTCAATCCAATTTGTGGAGAGCAGACCTAGGAGACCCCTGTAGCCTAACACACAGTGGAGCTGCAACAACTTTTGGAGTTGGGGCGCTGACCTGCACCTCCCTCTTACCTCTATCCATGACCCTCACCAACCCTAGAGCTGAAGTCAGAAGCCACAACCCTGTATACAGGGGTGTCAGACTTGGTGGGACCAACATCAGGGCGCGTTGACTGAGCAAGACCTCAGGATGGCAGCCGAGCCCCCCTACACCAGTGGGCTTGATGGACAGGACCCCATGTGGCAATGGAATACAGCCAGCAGCTGGGACTCTGGGTAGCAGGGGCATGTGGCCAAGATGCCCAGCACCCTGCAGCTACACTTACACACCCCTGTGCTGTCTACCTCTTGGCAGTGCCTAGAACGGAACCACGAAACCTCTAGCTACAGAAGCTATGCGCTGGAGATTGAGCTAAAGAGTTGCAGTTTTTAGACATCACCTGTCATAGATTCGTATTCTCTGCAGATATGTGAGATACAGAACACACGCTGACCAGTGTGCTATAGAAACCTGTTTCTATGACTGACCACTGAGGACTGCTGCTGTGTTTTCACCCAGAGACGACAGGTGTGGGGATACAAGGGGTCGGGGGGACACTGGTCAAGTGGCCCTGGCTCGGCCCTGCTCTACCCATGCCCCTCCCACTCCTGCCTTCCTTTGCCTAGACCCTACCCCTTCCCCCCCTTTCCCCTCCTTTCTCAGGCCTGCAACACACATGCACTGCCCTCTCCCCCTTCTCTTCTCCAACCTCCCTTGCCTCTTCCCACAGAAGTGCTGCATTGCTCACAGCACACCCCTGGAGCAGCATGGCGTAGGACTGGCACTCATAGGCCATGCCGATGTGTGTGTGTCGGGGGGTTGCCTCTGTGCTCATTGCAAGTGGTACAGCACTCATAGTGGGTATAGCTGCCAATATGGGGTGCAAGTGGTCCCCTGTATATCCCCACATCACCCATGATTTCGCCTGATATTAAAAATTATGAACCTATGCGCTCTCTCTCTACCAATGGGTGGGGTTCTTTCAGGCTGTGTTTCAGAAGTGTGTCATGCAGCATAAAGAGTTCCCAGGTGCTAGCTCTCAGCCAGTGGTATGGGTTACTACATACCTTTGGAGTAGCATTCCCTGTAATTTTTTCCATCCATGGGTGGAATAAAATTAGTTATGTGCACCAAGGGATGTGTGGATGTGCACCACCAAGAGAAACACATGCTGCCTACTGCTAACCAGCTAGGCAGCACCTGAATCCCTCCTAAGCAGCTGCCCAAGCCCTCAGCTTACAGGAAACACAACTTTGGAGGCCAAATTACACACAATATTTTAGAAACACTAATCAGTGGTTCCCAGCCTCTTCACTAGTGCATATTCACAATCACCCACCCACGCCGTTCATCGACCCCCAATCACCCCCCCCAAGAAACTGTTTGCGGCTCCCCCCATCAAAGCCAATTCTAGCCTTCATGTAAACTTTTTTAAATGAAGGAGAAAACCACAACATAGACTTTCAGACAGCAAACAATTACATTCTTGGAAGATATTTCATTTAAAAATAATAATTGATTGTAACGTTGCAATTTATTTAAAACTTATTTTCTATGACCATTTTTATTTTTTTATCAGATCCCCTGCGATACCATCACAGCTCGACAGGGGTCCATGGATCCCAGGTTGGGAACCACTGTACTAGACGTACATAGGTTACTAACTGCAGCAATGCACGTTAAATTGATTCTTCTGTTGACCACTGCCATATTTCCATATATGTTCGTTTGGTATTACTTTTACAGTTATCTTATAATGATTAATAAAACAATGCCTAGGAATCATTCTGTCTAAGTGACTGGCGGCATTATTCCATGTCTATCCTGTAATGATCTTTTTATCCCCCTCTTCCTGTTCAAAGGTCTCTTTTGTATAAAGAAGCCAAAAGAAAGGTTAGATGGTTATGCGTAGAAAGCCAGGAAAGTGTACTTGGCAGCAAGTCTTTTACATTGTTACTTGGAAACCATTAAAATATTAAAATGTCTACAAAAGCAATAAAATGATCGCAGGAGTATGTGGTGATATTTAATTTTCCCACAAGTTAAATATCACTGATAATTAACTGTTAGAAGTTTATTTTGAAATGACATTTCACTGGAATACCAGACCTTTACAACATAATTAAAGGTTTTCTCATTGTAATGGTGCCCTATTCCTGGAATGAAAGCTTTTAGAAAATCATTTGTGAAACAGACAGATAATTTTTAAAACTCCTCCCCCCTCCATTTAATTTTGGCCGTGTCTTGTTTTGCCTGTTTCTCTTTTCACCAGCGATCCCAACAACAGGATAAGATAATTCCGCTCTCTGTGTAAAATGGCAAAATAACTGGCTTATGTTAACACACACACACACACACAACACACACACACACACACACAAGTGTTCTGGTATGTTACTTGTATTGCAGTAGGTGGATCTGTGGTTCCCAGTAGCAGAAAGCTTTCCTGATCAGAAAGGGCACTATCAGTATGCCAACACAGCAGCCTTATTTAGAAATAAGCTATTCTGGAAGAGCTCTTCTGGAATACTTTATTTTGAGATAACTCTATTACACACAAAAATGCATTTTGAAATAGTACTTAGCTATTTTGAAATAAAGCATCTACACACATAGAACCTATTTCAAAATAGAACCCTTGGACGCACTCAGGCTTATTTCAAAATATTCCTATTCCCAGGCTTAACACCACCTATTTTGACAAAGCTATTTGAAACAGGTACAATTCCTCGAATGAGGCTTACAAATTGCAAAATCAGCTCACTGCTATTTTGAAATTATTTTAAAAAAGCAGTTGTGTTGTGTAGATACTAGAATAGTTTGCTGTGTAGACCTACCCTAAGTAAATTCGTAACATCCATTGAAGCTCCTCGGATTCACCCCGTGCCTCAGTTTCCTTGTGCCTCTGTCTTCCTATCTGGAGATCAGGATACTTAGTTTCTTTGTGAAGTGTTTTGAGATGTACTGATAAAAACCCTATATAAACACCAAATATTATTTATTTACTATATCCTGTTCATAACTATATGACATAGGCACTGACATGATGGATCAGACCAGTTGTTTATTTGTGTTCCCTATCTCTGACAATGGATCATATTAAACTTAAGAGGAAGGTGCAAGAAAAGTAGAAGTGAGACATTTGTTCTGGTTGCTTGAGCTTTGTTAGTGAGTCTTAAAAACTCATGAGTTCTAATCCTGCTATTGACATGCCTTCTTCTATAACATTGGGCAAAATGCTGAGCTCCAAAAATTCCAGGCCACCCTTTAACATGGGGTGCCCCACCTTTACACAATGAAGATAATATTTTCAACTTTTCATATTTTCAATTGGACAGCAAAATCCAAACTTTTGGCACCTCAACAGCTAGTTTCTCCAGAACCTGCCAGTAGTTGACACACCGGAAAATTAGGCCATTTCTGTTGATAAATGTAGATCAAAGTGTCTCAGTTATGGACACCCAAAGATAAAAATTTTAGTTTACACATCCAGAGTTGGAGATTCAAAAATAGAGGTACTGATTATTGAGGAAATACTTTAGAAAAGCTCCTCATCACTATGGCAACCCCCTAGCTAGGGCCTTAAAATAGTCTTGGATACGATTGGTTGGATGTTCGGTCTACATCATCGGTGATCTTATCCTGCTATCTGAGGTATTGGCACCATGTGACTGCTGAAGGTAGAATACAAAACATACTTCTTAATTCATTCACCTTTCTTCCAAATATTTGACCTATAACATTTCTGACTAGCTTTTCTCATGTGTAAAATGGCAACAGAAATATTTACACATCTCACAAAGCTATTTTTAGAATAAAGTAAATGCTATGTAACACTTAGCAAGTTAAATATGCTATACTAGTGCATGTGTTCTCTTTTTTACCATCTACACGGTGTCCCAATTAATTACGTTTTTCGGAAGAATGTTCTTCCTTCTGGATACATTAGATGAACTAATTCTTCCAGGCAACTGTTTGTGCCAGACCACGACCCAGCATACACTGCAGTTCTTTTGGCTTTCTCAAGGATGTTAAATTTCCACAGATGTGCTGCGAAACAAGTGCATTGCTTTTCAAAGGGATCTTATGGTCACTGATCTCCACCACAATGACACACCTGGAAACCAAAAGAACAGATAGATTGCAGGAAGTAGCAGGGCAAACTTGCCTCTGATGTGCCACCAGCATTTTTCCACATTGATCAGAAAGAAACACATCAGAGGATCAGAAAGCAGTTCACTCTCTGCATGCAGCCTCCATGGGGTAAAAGGTGAATGCACAATGTAAGATGCAGCAATCTTTGACAGCAAATAGCAAGGTATGCACTGGATGGATCACAAATTCATTTCACAAAGGTCATTGAACAGCCATTAATGAGAACAGATTTCAGGCCACACCAACTGTAATAATGGGGGCTCATTCCAGAGGCTACTAATTTCTTCTCACATGGCAGATGCATCCCTCGAAGATGTCTTCGTTTTTGCCTGACACAACTCATTGGAGTCCCAAAGCAATGTGTGCTCCACACAACTGTGTTGTTCCTCACTTTGTATTACTTACATCAGAGAAAGAGATGAATGAAACACAGGTTATAGAAGCTGCTTAAACAAGCAGCTCACAGAATTTCAAGTTGCCTGCCTGATGCCCTAATTTTTTTCATCTTATATTTGTGCACCTTCTTTTGGGTCTTCATCCAGCATTTGGGCTTTGGCAGCTCGTGAGCAGAGGGAGAGGTATTACTCTCTCTTAGCCCTGTGACCTATCAGCGGGGGCGCTGAAAATCTTGCATGATCTCTGGGCAAGTTACATGTGTGGTGCGGGGGAGGCTGTTCCATGCCCCCAGAAGGGGTGGGGCCTGAAACAAAAGGGGTGGGGATGAGGGGCAGCCAGCCCTTAGCACCACCCAGACTGAAGCCTTTCCCACACACTGCTTCAACAGCAATTTTAAGCGCCCAGGGCTCTGCCCACAGCCACTGCTGTAGTAGGACCAGTGGTTGAGAGCTCTGTACCCTTTTGTATTGTCAGCATCAGAACTCACAGCCTCTGTGGGACCCTGTGCAAGGTGTGCGTGTGGTTGAGGGATGGCTCAGCACTCCTGGAAGAGGCATGGCCAAAGGCCCTCACCACTGCTCAGAGCATGGAGTGTCCCCCTGCCTCACCCCCACAAGCCTTTACCACTGTCTGGAGCTCTTGGACCAGTGTGGTGCTCCAACGGTGATTTATAAATGCCTGTGGCTCCAGCCACCCTCATTGCTACTGCCTCTTCTGTCCCCCCCCACTGTCAGCAGGGTGCCCTAGGAGCCAAATGGGGCCAGGAAAAAGAAAATCACCTTTGAGAGCTTCCACATGTTGCACCTTCATTATGCGGCAGCAGAAACAAAGTTAATCCTCTTGCAAAAAAAGAAGCAAATGAAGCTACCTGAACCACTGCTTTCGGAAGTGAATTAAAAGAGGTTGTTGCAGCAGATCCAAATTCTCCTGCAAATAAGTGGGATTAGAAGAAGGGCAGAAATTCCCTCATATCATCACCCAACATGTTCCTGCACCAGAGAAAATTACCCTTCGTCTCTACAAAAAGAGCTTCCAAGAAACCAGAACGTGGAGTTTTCGTCATAGTCAATCACACCCATTGTATGGGGAAGGGAATGTTGTATTCCAAACAGAAAGCAGCTGAAAAGCTGCGAGGTGTCCGCTTGAAGGCCCTATGTCAGAGTCGTCCACTGGAATGAGTCCTCTGGGAGGAGCAGCTGACACCTATTCAAAAATCAAAGGATGACACTGGGGCTCTGTTTCTTGAGCAGAACGCTGCTTCGTGATGGTGCTCCTGTGCTGATAGAAGTAACAGATACTACCTAGGCATGGACATTTCATACAGCAAACCCTCGATTTAACAGACCCTGATTCGGAAATAACAGACACTGTCTGCCAGTCCCACTGTTCTTCCCCTGAAGAAATGCTGGAGACTCACCAGAGACTCTGCCAGGCTGGAGGAGCTGCCGGAGCATCTGCGGCCACCAGGACTGGAGGGGCCACTGCAGTGGCTGTAGCCACCAGAGCCAGAGGAGCCAGTGTGGGGGCTGCAGTAGGACGCAGGGGCTCCTCCTACCTTTGTGTGAATGGTTCGGAGCCAGGGGCTGGAGAACTCGCAGCACTGAGAGTTGCAGGAGGTGGAAGGAGCCAGACCGGCATTCAGCTCCTCTCCTGGCAACTGGGAGAGGCGGATGGAGGTGTGAGGGGAAGAATGGGGCAGGAGGAGGGAAGGAAAGGGGGAACAGGGGAAAGGAGTGAGTGATGGGCTGGGAAGGTCAGTGCATCATCATTCAGTACCACCTTTCGGATACAACGGACTTTCGGCATTAACGGACACCCCTTCCCTCATTACTCTGTTAAATTGAGGGTTTACTTACACTGGAGCAGTGGTTATAAGAACATAAGAGCGTCCATCCTGTGTCAGACCAAAGGCCCATTTAGCCCAGTATTTTATCGTCTGACACTGGCCAATACCATGTGCCGCAGAGGGAACGAACAGAACATGTAACCCAGCCTCTGTTGCCCACTCCCAGCTTGTCACAAACAGAGGCACCATTCTTGCCTATCCTGGCTAATAGGCATTGATGGACCTACTTCCACGAATTTATCTAGCTCTTTTTTGAATCCTATTATAGTCTTGGCCTTCACAACATCCTCTGTCAAGGAGTTCTGCAGGATGTGTGACAATGTACTTCCTTTCCTTTGTCTTCGACCTGCAACCTATTAATTTCATTTTGTGATCCCTTTCTTTCTTGTGTTCTCTGTTACCATTGTGGGCTGCATCCAGTGCTGCAGGTATGGACCTGAGGATGTCACAGGGGCTGCGGCTCTGTGTTGATTGCACTACAAGCAGCCTGCCAGCCTGCAGGATGAGCACCACTGTACTAGAGAGCAGAGTGAGACGCCAAGTGGGTGTATTGGCTACCACAAGCCCCAGCAAAGGGGGCCATGCGCATGCACGTCCTCATTTGTAGGGCACCTTATGGCGGAATGTGGTGCTGCAGGGGAATTTACCTTTTATGACTGATAAGCTGTAGATATTCAGGCTTGCTCGTAAAGGCCTATACGTTAAGAATGGAGGTGTATTGCTGCCATTTTTCTCACTCGCAGAATATGAAAAATAAAGAATCAAAATTACTGCATCTACACTAGAGCTTTGCCGATGAAACCCCAGTTTGTTGACAAAACTTGTGGCCCATCTAGACACAAAATTTCTTTTCCCAACAGTCTCTCAGCAAAACTTGCCCCTTCCGCTGACAGTGTTTTCTCTCTGCAATAAGGAAGGACACCTATGTCGACAGTTTCTGTCAACCAAAAAAGCTGTGTGGATGCTCTGGGAGGCCGTCTGTCAACAGAGAGGGCTTCTGGTTCACCAGGCAACTCTGCTTGCTGAGCTTCCGGTTGGGCAATCTGTCGAGAGAGAGGGCAGGCAGTGTGGCCACTCTCTGTCAACACAGCAGATTGCACTTTTGAGCCTCTTTTGTGCGTGGATGTGATCTGTCGACAGAAGTTTTTCCGGAAGATCTCTCCCAACAGTAACGTCTGTCAATATATTGCTGTAGAGTAGACGTAGCCTATCTATCAGGCCACGGCTACACTAGCCTGCTATGTTGAAGTAGTCGGTACAACATTGAAATAGTGCACATCACGTCTACACACGCCATGCGCTATTTCGATGTTGAAATCGACGTTAGGTAGCAAGACGTCGGAATTGCTATTCCTATCCAAAGATGGGAATACCGCCCTACATCGACGTTAAACGTTGAAGTAGGGCGTGTGTAGATGATACATGTCCCGCTACTTCAAAATACTGGGGTCCTCCCTGGTAGCAATCATCTGCGAGTTTGAGACATCCTGTCCAGCCCCTGTGGGGCTCTATGGTCACCCCGTGCAGCAGCCCTTAAAGCAGCACATACCCAGAATTCCTGTGGCAGGAAGCTAAGAGCGTGCAGACAGCAGCACGCACACGTGCTAGCCCTGCACTCTTTCCAGAGGCTCCAAACCACCCAACCTGCACCCATGGCATCCAGCAAACCCCCCGAGCACCCCCAGGATCCCCCCTGGCAGCCAAGTGGGGGGCCAAAAGAGGCAGGGCTCCTCCTGGTCGGAGGCTGAGTTCTGAGACCTGCTGGGGCTCTGGGGTGAGGAGGAGATGCTCCATGTGATGGGGAGCAAGCAGCAGAATGTGGAAGCATTCACCTGACTGGCCGAGGGCCTGGCCCCCCAGGGTCTCCCTTCCCTCACTCCAGATCATGTCCGGAGCAAGGTGCAAGAGCTGTGGCAGGATTATGCCCAGGCCCAGGACTTAGCCAGCTGGTCTGGGGCCGCCCCCGCTGCTTACCCCTATTACAGGGAGCTCAGGGCCATCCTGGGGCCCCGGGACACCTCCTCCCCCTCAGACACACTGGACACCACAGCCAAGGAGTCCCAGCAGGCCTCCGAGCCGGAGTCCGGCCTGGAGGTCCATTCTGCACCCCAGGGCCCACCTGAGGAGCCAGAACTTGGGACAGCAGAGGAGGGGTCCTGCAGCAAGGACGGGGTCTCCTCATAGACCTCCCCTCCCAGAGTACCGGCAGGGCATTCACTCACCGGGGTTCCCCTGACTCCGGCAGTGGACAGTCAGGTACGTACCCCACAGGGCACACAACTTCGGGCCACAGGGCGGGGGCACCAGACATGACCAGGGGCCCCACACACCCCCAGCAGAGCCTGACCCGCAACTGCCCAGCCACAGCATGGTCACAGGACAGCGGCATGGCCATCAGTGCCCATGAGCACCCGCAGCCATGGACAGCACTGTGCCCTAACCCCAGGGTTGCAGGGACCATGCAAGGGGGCCACGCAACAGGGAGACCACACCCACGGACAGGGGATGGAGACCCATTACCCAAGGGGCATGGGGGCCAGGGGCCACGGGCCAGGGCACAGTACTAATAACCTTCCCCTCCCTCTGTCCCCCTTTCTGCTGCCGCACCATCTGAGGCCCCAGGCAGCCAGGCACCCTCCATAGTTCCTGAGAGCCTGCCGGAGGTCAGGAACTGCCATCACCCAGGGGTACCACCAAGGGCAGAACAGGCGCACCACCACCAGACTGAGGGGACAGTCCCCATGAACCCCCAGCTCCTGGCAGCTCTCCAGCAGCAGGCGGAGGTGGCTTTGGAGAGGCTGTGATTTGACAAGGAGGAGTCCACCTGGCACTAGGTGGCGTGGCAGGAGTTCATAGCAGTCTTCCAGGACATAGCCAGGTTGTTCCGAGAGGCTGTGGCTCAGCTCTCAAACCCCACTGCTCTCCTGCCACTCTGCCTGCCACCCCACCTGCCAGCCCCCCAAGACTGGAGCCCACTGGACCTGAAGATCAGCCAGTGGAGGCGTCCTGGCCCTACCTGCTGGTCCTCCCAGCTCCCAGCCTGCTGCACCAGGGACCGCGGTCAAGGGGTGGCCCATGACCTGAACCTGCTGGGGGTCACACTCCTCTACCCCACCCGAGATTGATGGGCTGACGGCTGAGCTGTCCGCTGGCCCCCAATTTGTATATAGTTGTCTCCCCATTTGTATATTGGTTCCAGTTTTTGTTGTGCACATACCAATAGACAGTTTTATCAGTATTCAATAATCTACAGTTTTATTTTTCAGAGAACATGAGACGTGTGCTTGTTGGGGGGATAATGTGTGGGTGCTGGGGGCGGTGTGCGGGAGTCCAGCTGAGGATTGTCAGGGAGGTGCTCAGGGGTTCCCTGATCAAAATGGGCCAGCAGGGCCTCACAGACCCGTACCCCCTTGCTGTGCACCTGGCGACTGGGTGTGGTGGATGGCTGGGGGAAGCCCATGCTGGTGTTGACTGCCCAGCCCTGGACGAAGGCCTCCCTCTTGCATTTGACAATATTGTGGAGAGTGCAGCATATCCCCACAACTTGGGGGATGTTGTGGAGGCCGACATTCAGGTGGGCGAGGAGGCACCACCAGCCCTTAGGCAGCTGAAGGTCCTCTCCACCACCTGGCGGGTGTGGTTCAGGCAATGGTTGAACCGCTCCTGGCTGGCAGTAAGGTGGCCGGTGTACGGGCGCATGAGCCAGGGATGGAGGGGGTAGGCCGCGTCCGCCACGAGGCAGAGGGGCGTGGTGGTGTCCCCCAGAGGGATCTCCCTCTGGGAGATGTAGGTCTCCGCTTCCAGCCAGAGGCAAAGACCCGAGTTCCGGAAGATGAGGGCGTCATGTGTACAGCTGGGCCAGCCAATGTACACCTCCTGGAAGCGGCCCTGGCTGTCCACCATGGCCTGCAGGACCACGGAGTGATAGCCTCTCCGGTTTAGGTATCCCCCCCATTGTGGTCTGGGGTGTGGATGGGGATGTGGGTCCCATCTAGGGCACCGAAGCAGTTCAAGATCCCTGTGGCAGCAAATCTGGTGATGGCTGCATCAAGGTCCCTGACTTGGATGACCCTCTGGAGCAGCAAGTCATTGAGTGCACGACCCACCTGTGGGGGGTGTACATGAGCACCCATGAGGCTGTGCAGGGTGCCCCAGGCCCTTCTCCCCAAGCCCTTCCCTCAGGCCCCCTCCTGGGCACCCCCCAGGCCCACCACACCCAGCCCCTCCCTCCCAAGGGACCCTTCCCTCCCCAGGCCCCCACCCGGGCCCCTTCCTCCCAGGACAGCCCTCCCTCCCCAGGCCCCCACCCAGTCCCTCTCTCCACAGCCCCACACTCAGGCCCCCCACCCCCTGGTGGGTACATGCCCAGGCCTCCTTACCTCCATGACGACAGCCCTGACCGTGGCCTTTCCCACTCCGAACTGGTGTCCCACGGAGTGGTAGCTGTCTGAGTGACCAGCTTCCAGATGGCTATTGCGACCTTCTTCTCCACGGGCAGGGCACACTGCATCCGGGTGTCCTGATGCCTCAGTGCAGGGGTGAGCCACTAGCAGAGCTCCAGGAAGGTCTGCTGGGTCATGCAGAAGTTCCGCGGCCACATGTTGTCATCCCACTCCCCCATGACCAGCTGCTCCCACCACTCTGAGCTGGTGGGGTAGCTCCAGAGGTGGTGGAGCACCCAGTGGGAGAGAAACAGGGGAGCCTGGTGGGCGGGTGCATCCCTGTCTGCCCCTGGGGAGGGCTCCCTTGCCAGGAGCTGCTGGGCAACTCCCATTCAGCACCTAGCAGGGCACTTGCTCCCTTGGGTGACAACCTGGAAGGCTTCCAAGTGCTGCTGCTGCTGCTGGTGCAGGTCCATGCCTGCTGCGTTTCAGTCTGAGAGAGTGTGGTTAGAGCTCTGCAGACCTCGTGCTGGGCAGGCCAGGTGTGTCTGGGAGGGGGTTTTTAAAGGAGCTGCTTGCCATTGCCCCAGAAGGGCTAGTCCAGCCTGTGACCCCGTTTGCAGGCTTTATTGGCCCCTTACTTTGAAGGAGGGCACTTGTGTGTGTGGACGCTCTGCTTTTCCTTCCGGGGCAGCTGTCGCTACTTTGATGTTGAACATCAACAGCACCAGCCCCAGAGGATGTGTGGACGATATGTGTCGAAGTAGCCTATTTCGATGTTGTTACTTCGTAATAGCCTCCTTCGACACAGTGTCCTAGTGTAGCCATAGCCTACATGATAGTCTGAGGACTTGTTCTTAAGCTAAGGCTTTTGGCTAAGTGGCAGGAGCATCTCTACCCTGGGGACCATACAGTCATGTCCTGACACATTCCAAACCTATCACATTGAAATAAGGCAAGTTGGGGCTATTAGGTGACCCACTCTATTCCCCTCAGATAAAGGGAAAAACCTAGAATATTGAAGAAAAAAAAAGCACTTATTTTGATAGAGTTCCATGTGGCAAGGACCCACTGAGCAATAATTGGGTTGTGGTTAGGTCCAGTGAATATCTATTCTATGTATTCTGCAGTTATCTGATATCTATTCTGCAGAATATCTATTCTGGAGATACCATCACTGGACCTAACCAGGTTATTCACAGAATCACAGGCACATTCTCATGTTCCTCTACTAACATCATATATGCCATCATGTGCCAACAATGCACAGATGCTTTGTATATGGGACAGACTTCAAACTCCCTTAGAAGAAGAATTAATGGGCATAAAACAGACATAAAAACACTCCTGATTCACAAACCTGTCAGCCAGCCCTTTAATGGAGTGGGCCATTCTGTTAATGACCTGAAAGTCTGCGTTCTACTGAAGAGGAATTGTCACAACGCTTTGGAAAGAGGGGCTGCTGAACTCTCTTGTGTATTCAAATTTGACACATTAACACATGGTTTGAACTGGGATGGGAATTTTCTAGCTCATTATAGGGGCTCTTTTGCATACTTGGCTTTATCTAATACTTGACACCCCAACTTTTGTGCCTCTGCTCTCTGATTTGCTCACCTTGACAATATTTTTCTGATTTTTCAAACTTGATTACTGTTTTTGGTTCTCTGTGCCTTAAATATTGAGTCTGTTCTGGTACGGCTATGGTCTGAAGAAGTGGGTCTGTCCCACGAAAGCTCATCACCTAATAAATTATTTTGTTAGTCTTTGATATGCCACTGGACTGCTTTTTTGTCCCAATAAATAGGAAATTGTTTGGATCCCCAGCCTTTGGGTGTTGTTATTCTCTGTTCAGGTGACAAGAACCAGGGAAATGGGAGGGTAAAGAGATTGGGTCCTGGCTGGTTATAAAGCAATGTTAGGAATGCTCTGAGCAGCATTAGAAAATTCAGCTTGCTCTCCCTCCTCTCCATCCTAGACATTTCCATGTGCATATTAAATTGGCCTTGTTTGTTTGTGATGATTGTAGTTAGTTTTGTTTTATTTACATTTGATCCATGCCCCCCATGCCGCCCACTGAAAGAGGGAACGGGACAATAGAAGCTTTTGCAGTTACCACAGAATGGAAGTTACTCTGTTTTGCAGGTTTGTATACACGGTAGCACCATGGCAATGTGCTCTTCTGTGGGCAGTGGGTTGGCAGAGTTCTTCTGGAGTGACTATTTTAATGCTGCTTTAGGTATGTCGCAGTACGATACGACCTCAGAGGTACAAATACATCAGGAATGGAGGCTGTTTACAAGTGAAATATATGTAACTCAAAACAAAACACAGGTCAGATGAGGGGGAACAAAGGGGGCAATTTGCCCAGGGCCCAGTGATTCAAAAGGACCTGGGCTCCTAGCAGCTGCTTCTGCAGTGGCAACAGCCAAAACCCTGGACACTTTAAATTGTCACTGGGGCCCTTTGCAGGGCCCCACCAGGATGTGCTCAGGCTGGATGTGGGAGTCTGGGCACAGTGCAATCTGGGAAGTGCTGAAGGCTGGCTGCCTCCAGGCCCTCCCCTTCTGGGAGAACAGCGCCAGCCCCTCCAGACCTTGCCCAGGTGCCCAGCAGTTCTGTCACCCTGTCCCCTTCCCAGCAAAACATTATGGTTGTTCTTTCAAAAGTTCCCACCTGAAGATTGACTTAATACAACTTTGAACTTTCACTATGGAGACCAAAAAACAGAGCTTTCAACCATCTGAATTTAAATGAAACCATCATAGAAACTTTCCTTACCTTGTCAAATCCTTTTTCAACCTTTCCCTTTATTTTTTTTAGTAGTTTACTTTGGACACACACTGTACTTCTTTTTTTTGCAGGGGGAGGGGGCAGGGAGAGGGGGACTAGCAGGGGTGCCTCTGCTACTCATTGGCATGCCTGATTGAATACTTCTGGTTCCAAAAGAGGGTTGTGATCAATGTCCCTCCTAATTTTTTCCACCCATGGGCAGAATAAATTTTTTATGTGCACCAAGACCTGTGCACCAAGATACCACCGATAGAAACGCCTGATGGAAGCTCTTGGCACTGTGGGCACTCTGCTAACAAGCCAGGTGACATTTGAATCTCTGCTGGGGAACTGCCCAAGCTGCCCGGCTTACAGAGTACACTGCTTGTGGTTGACTGGTTTGTTCATAATTCTGGTTTTCGTGAGTCTGAGGGTCTACTGTGTTGACTGTGATAGGAAAACCACAGCCTTGTACGGGCATCTTCTTATGACTTCATTGGAATAAATAAGTGGAGTCCTAGTACCTGACTGTAATCACTTGGCAGCTGTAGAATTTAAATAACAAATGATCACTTCCATGTGCTAATGTTTGCTACCTTCTTACATCCCGTAGCTGTTTCTATTGGAACAACTTTTTGAGCTGCTTACAAGCAGCCCACCCCACAAAACCTGAATTCCAGTTATGCATGCGTTGTCATTCATGTGCCCATTCCCACCTGTGGGATGAGTATTGCCAACTCAGAGCAAGACTCAAATCCAAATGAATTGCTCTTTTAAAAACTGATTTGGTAAATAAATAGATTGTGCATTTAAAAAAAAAAACAACCTTCTTCAAATTTCAGCATTTTATCCCCAGTATCAAAATCTAGTCAATTACATAACAGTCACTTAATTAGCATTGTGACAAGTATCAGAGGGGTAACCAAGTTACTCTGTATCTTGAAAACTAACAAGAAGTCCTGTGGCACATTATAAACTACCAGATACTTTGAAACATATCCATACATCTGACAAAGTGGGTCTTTGCCCACGAAAGCTTATGCTCCAAAATATCTGTTAGTCTATAAGGTGCCACAGGATTTCTTGTTGTTAATTAGCATTATGGCCCCAATTCAGCAATGATACTTAAGGATATGCTTACCTTCAAACACATGAGTAGCTTATATGCTTAAGTACCTTTGCTGAACTGCTGCTTAGGAGCTGAGAGACTTGCTAATATTTTTTTAAATGTGTGCCCCAGAACCTTGGCATATAACAATGTTTCCTCTGTATCCCCTTGAGATCCTAGACAAATGGACACAATAGACATCAGTAGTTTGTTCACTGACCTAAGGGCAAGCTGGGAAACAGGGCCCCTGAAAAGGTCATACGGATATCCAGGTGCCAGACAGTTAAGCTTTGTATGTGAATAACAGTCCCTGAAAATCAATATGATAGTTGTCTAGCGGCAAGGATAGCCAAACCAGCACCGAGGTAACAGGGTGGCTTGCTTTTGAGCAACTTAACTACGATATGCGAGAACATACCACAAAATAAAACCTTTGATTAAACGAACCAGCAAAGGATTTTTGTATTAACTAGGACACAGTTGGCAGTAGATACACTTTAGTACAGATGATCTATTTCAAGAGAGAGAGCCCATATAGGGGAATCAGAAAAGCGTATGTTGGAAACACCCGGGAGGATACAAAGAGCCAGGCTGGATTTTAAATCATTATGATAACCATGCAACAGCACGACTCAGAACTTGCCAATATGTAATTATCATGACGTCAGTCATTTAAGTGCTGAGTTGTTAGCTGCAAACCATCATCTTTTCCTTTAGCAATTTAACCCTCACCCACACAAAGAGAAACGGAACAAAACACAGGGCCAGTGGATCAGCAGGAAAAACACTTCCGTACAATCAAGAAGCAAAGTCCATGAGAGCATTATATGTGGGGCAATAAGAAGGCTATCGAAGCAAGGAACAGCAAAACAGCTACATGGTTGGGGCATAACACCTAATCATATTCTCACACCAATTCCAGGTTTTCCAGGTATGGTGACTGGGTGGGAAACATGGAAAAGAAATCAACACACCATTTAAAGGGAGGAAATATAGTCCATTGGTTAGGGTACTGCAGGCACAGCCCTTTGTGGCGTGACCACAACATCATTGCAAGTTGCGGCCTGCATGCACCCCATGCATGATCGAGGCTTCATTACCCAATCGGAACCCGGCATGCCAGGGTGCTTTAACACCCACTCACCCCCGTGGAGCTAAGGGCTCAGCCACATATGAGGAAGCGGGGCCGGCTAAGGGCTTAGCCACACACGTGGAAGTGAGACTCACTCCTCACCAAACATTAAAAGCTTCTAAAAAGGAAAAACTTCTAACTGCTAAAAAAGGCAAAAGGGCACAATGCACTGACATTGGCCCAGGGGTTGCTTATGTGTCCAAACCCCGAAAAAAGATCAACTCCCTCTTCCCAAATCGGGGACGTGTGTACCTCGACAAGCCCGTCGACTGGCCCAAGTCGCTTGTCCCGCCCTCTGAAAATCTGGACCCTTTCGGCTAAACGTTGGTGTGGGGTCTGTTTGCCATCTGTGGTTTGGTAACCGCCCCATAAGTACAGGCGTTCCCTTGTCCATCACCTGACATCTCATTGAGGCTAGAGCGCGGTAGGTGTTTTCCCTTATCCCCACCCGCCCCATAACACTGATTAAGCCATTGCTAATAAAGCTTTTCTATGCACACTGCTTGCCTCGTCTCTGTCCACCACTCGTCCAGAGAACTCCTTTTACTCCTGGTACAGGTACTAGTGTGGAAATCAGGGTCTTAGTTCTTCCACTTCTCCACTAAATGGCTGTTCCTCTCTTTTTTCTCCCACCCTATGTTCGGGGCCTCTGTATGCTACTGTGATATCGCTAATGCCTTTATGTTCTATCTTTATATTTAGAAGCATATTTCCGATCAGGAAACCTCTCTAGAGAAGCTAGAGAAAAGGATGTGAAGTCTGAAAATAAAATGCCTGTGTTGGTTTCATTTGATATATAGGTATCTGTATGGAGCATACTAGACATGGCTGTATAAATATAACAGGAGTACTTGAAAAAAGTTCTTTCCAGTTTTAGAAGCAGTCATAGTTTAGCAATATTCCTTATACTTAAATCTTATACTGTTCCCCTGCACCAGGTGTAGGACAGAAATGCTGGTCCCTGGGGAAAAGTGAGGGAGCCATCTCCAGACCCTCCCAGAAAGGCTGGCTCCTCAGAGGGAAGGGCCATGCAGGGGTGTAGCCTCCCCACAACAGCCCCATTGCTGCCCAGACAACACAGCCAGAGGCTCTGGCAGTGATTTAAAACAGCCTGGACCTCCAGCTGCTGTCATGGCTGCAGTGGTAGTGATGATCAGCGGCCCTGGGCCCTTTAAAATCATTGGGTCTTTGGGCAGCTGCCCCTTTTCCTCTGGCTCAGCAGCAGCCCTTACTGCTCCCCCTCTGCAGTAAGACAGCTCTTCTATTTCCATTTTACAGATGGGGAAACTGAGTCACAAAAAAGGCTAAATGACTTGCCCCTGGAGGTAAGTCCTTGGAGATCAGGAAACTGATATTTTCTTTCCAAGTTGGTACCCTCACCGATGGCTCACCCTTCCTCCTGCTTAGACATTTTATTTTTTATGATAAATTCATAATTATCATTGCTATTGTACACTGACCCTTTAAGAACAATTTAAAACTGTCAGGGACCACTGGGGGTCTATGGAGCCCTGAACAGGCTCTCAGCATGGCCCTTAGAGAAGATGGCAGAGGGCCAGCTACTCTGGTTGGGAGAAACTGGCTTGGTCCTTATAATGAGGGAATCCTCAGCTGGCCTCTTAGGCCAGCTTTCAATCTACATTGTGCCACCATAGCAGGATAGTGGCTACAGTGTTGGACCACAAAAATATCACTATCCTACACTAAAAACCCCGTGTCTGCTAGTCTACAGTTTCCCAGAGCTGAAGAAGAGCTCTGTATAAGCTGGGAAGCTTGTCTTTCTCACTAGCAGTTGTTGGTCCAATAAAAGATATTACATCATCCACCCTGTCTTGCTAGGCTACAGCCACATGCCTTTTTCTAAGTCTGGTAAGGATTCCGAACACCTCATCGATGTGGCTTCGGAGATGAGATCATTTACTGTGTCCTGTATTTAAAATAAATTCATTACATTGAACAAACTCAGCCAGGCTTATCCTTATATGGAAACATATGTTTCAGGCCTGTAACTGAGCAAAGAGTGTGTCTTTGTTGGAATTTGGAGGTTTCCCCGGACCGAAAGCAGATGTTTGTGCCACTTAACTTGCCGCAGCGTCAACACCAAGTGCTCCAAGACTCTAGCCTATTACCCCTATAGCCACTAGAGGGTGCAAATACTTTAACTACAATTCTGACTTTTAACAAAGCGCTTAACTCCAAAGCTACAGACACAAAGAGATTTTTTTTCCCCAGGGCATTTTGTATTTGACATACGTGCTATTTACCGGGAGAGCGATGGCCTTCTGTAACTTGAGATTTCTGCATCACGGAGTTAAAGATGGAGCTGGCTGTGTACAGTGAGAACTGCTGGCAGTTTTAGGGAAGGAAGCAGAAGATCAGAAGTCAGCAAAGGTGCTGCTGCATCCCTTTTCGAAAAGCAGTGAGGGTAAGAGCGGGTCTGTGCAAAAGAGGGCAGGCTCAAGATGAGAGACAGCATGAGAAGGATGTGACACTGGCAGCGGAGACAAGAAGTAGATGGTAGACGGGGCAAGGGGACATCCCAAAATTATGAGTTGGAAGAAAAGTTCAATTTATAGGATGGGCAAAAGTTCAAGACTATTATTAGGTTGGCAGATGCATCCTTAGGGCCACCGTGGAGCATTAGTGGCTATTTACCTCACAAATCGGGTGAGAACAGAATGAGTTTGTCAAAGGAGTGCCTGCACCAGCAACAACCACCAACCTTCTGAAATGAGACAGTGCACAGCTCCCATGACGGTAGAGTGGGTCATGGCTGGGAGCACTTCCTGTCCTTTGGGTCATTGAGCCATCGCAGCTATGCTAAGATGTACTCAGAGCTTGCTCTCAGAAAATGCAAGCACCCCGGTGCCAAGTGCAGCTCCAACATTTCAGTGAGACCTGAAGCATGTTTGAGGTGAACTTGTTCACTGAACAAACAGCAAGAAATAACAGTTCTGCTGCTGCTATACTAGCCTGGATCTGCCCTCCATTTTTCCTGCTAGTTATTGCCCCTGCAGCAAATATCTGCATAATATGACAGGAAAGGCAGCACTGCAGAAATGTACTACAGAAGATGTGACTGCGTTAATCCTTTTGGTTACATTTAACCAATTCTAGCCTGCCTCCCCTGCAGGTACACAAAGCTGAGGGGAAATATTCCATGTGCTGGTTCCCACATATTCACCTGAGGTAAGAGCAGCCTAAATTTCTCTCATAGTTAGTATTTCATAGAATCCTAGGGCTGGAAGGCACCTCAGGAGGTCATCAGCTCCATCCCCCTTCCCAAAGCAGGATCAACCCCAACTAAATCATCCCAGACAGGACTTTGTCAAGCTGAGATTTAAAAACCTCTAGGGATGGAGATTCCACCACCTCTCTAGGTAACGCATTCCAGTGCTTCACCACCCGCCTGATGAAGTAGCTTTTCCTAATATCTGACCTACTCGTCTCTTTTTGTACCTTCAGACCATTGCTCTCAGTTCTGCCATCAGTCACTACTGAGAACAGCCTCTCTCCATCCCCTTTGAAGTCCCCTTTCAGGAAGTTGAAGGCTGCTATCAAATTGCCCCTCACTCTTCTCTTGTGCAAACTAAACAAACCCAAATCCCTCAGCTTCTCCTCATAGGTCACATGCTCCAGCCCCCTAATTATTTTTGTTGCCCTCCACTGAACCTGCTCCAGCACATTCACATCCTTTCTCTACTGGGGGACCCAAAACTGGACACAATACTCCAGATGTGGCCTCACGATTGCAGAATAGAGAGGAACAACAACTTCTCCAGATCTGCTTGAAATGCTCCTCCTAATACACCCCAATATGCCATTAGCCTTCTTGGCTACAAGGGCACACTGTTTACACATATCCAGCCCTTCATCCACCATAACCCCTAGGTCCCTTTCCAGTGTACTGCTGCTTAGCCAGCCGGTACCCAGCCTATGGCAATGCTTGGGGTTCTTCTGTCCCAAGTGCAGGGTTCTACATTTCTCCTTGTTGAACCACACCAGATTTCTTTTGGCCCAATCCCCCCATTTATCCAGTTCACTCTGTATCCTATACCTCTGTCTACAGAGGTGCATTATTTAATAAAAAGTGGCAACAAGATACTAGAGAAGTCAGACTGCAGAATACTTGTATAGCATTTGTCATTCACCAAAGTACTAAATAAACATTAGCTAGCTATGTCAGCCACCATTGCCAGACATTTCCCCCCATCATTTAGACAGATGGGGAAATTGATAGACATGCAGGGCAACATTTTTCAATTTGCCCCCTGTTTTTGTTTTTCAAACTTCAGTTTTCAACTTTAGACAATTTCGACCTCATTTTCGAGGGTCCTTGGCCCCACCGGACCTTTGATTTATATAGACTTGAAAATCTGCCTGGAAGGACTTAAGGAAAGTCAATGAAGTGGGTTGACAGCAGAGCAGGGAGTGGAACTCAAGCAGTTGTATCACGCTTGCAAGCTCTGACTAGTTTTAAGTACTTACTTATATGTCCATCAGCACTGGAGTGGTCCAGTACCGCCCTCAATCTTTCTTAACAAGAGTATTTGTCATTACTGGCACTTTTGAAGTGGTTTTTTAACAACTCAGAAGTACTGAAAAATCTAAAATGCTGCAATTTTTTAAAATACATGTTTCCTTCCACTGTCTACTGTCTGTTTCTGTGGCTGTGGCTTGGGTTACCTGGGAAACTGCTGCAGGTCAGGCCTTGATTGGTTGTGTTGACGGCTTGATTGCAGAGTTTCAGGTGGTGGGCCTCTGAGTGCAGCATGCAGTCAAGTGAATATGCATGTCTGGGAACAAAGAAAAGGCAAGGAAGAAGGACTAGGAATGGGTGCAACAGAAAACAGGCACCCAGGGCGCTGGTGGAGCAGGCTGTGTGCAGGGGAGGAATACTGAGGAGGAGAGCAAGTGAGATATGTAGGTCTTCTTTGCAGGACCTGGACAGCTAGGCCAAGAAGTTTGAATATAATGAGCTGGGTTTTTGTGTCCTACTCAAGTGACGCCAAGGCATCATTATCTCGTGGATGGGGCTGGAGATCTGGTCCTGCCTCTGCCAGTGTGTGACCTTGAGCAAGTCATCTCACCTCTGCTTCTACTCTCACCTTGTCCATGAGACTGTATGCTATTCAGAGCAGGGACTGTCTATACCATGTTTGCACCTTCTCTGCCACAATGGAGCCTTGGTTTCTGATGGAGCTCCAGGTATGGCAGTAATACAAATTAATAAAATTCATCAGAGGGGACATCTTTCCTCTCTGCAACGGGTTATTTGTTTGTCTTTAGGAACCTGTATATATGGTTTAGTCCTGACATTGCTTTACTTCTGAAATCAAAGCAAATGATGGCCCAGGTTGGAATGTCTCATGGGCTACGCCTACACTAGCCCCAAACTTCGAAATGGCCATGCAAATGGCCATTTCGAAGTTTACTAATGAAGCACTGAAATGCATATTCAGTGCTTCATTAGCATGCGGGCGGCCGCGGCACTTCGAAATTGACATGCCTTGCCGCCGCGCAGCTCGTCCCGACAGGGCTCCTTTTCGAAAGGACCCTGCCTACTTCGAAGGAGACTTTGGGGCTAGTGTAGACGCGGCCATGGAGAGAATGCACCCTTTGGACAGCAAATAACTGAAGGGGTAAATGGCAGCTCTGAGTGTCTGTCTTAACTCTTCCCATTTCATTTTCCTTCCAGCCTCACACATGCATACTGAAAAGCTGTTCTGCTCTGGCATTGGAGCATAATCACATTGCAATTCTCCTGGCTAAATCCCATGTTAATGTTCTGACACACAAAGCTAGGAGTACGCTGTGTCTGCACTCAACCTGAGGAGAGGATTTTTGTATTATTATTATTATGCTCCAGGAGCTCTGGATGGGGTTTAATTTTGAACTTTAGTGGAATAATAACAATGTGCAATTCTGAGTCATTCTGCCAAAACACTTTGCACATGGTGGTTATATCATGTTCAGATTCCTCATGGGATTCTTAGATGCTTTTTGCAGCCAGACTTACACACTGACCAAAAAGTGACTGTGAATCTCTGGATGAGAAACCTTTGCTTGTTTTCAGTGTGCACCATTCCATTTATTTTCTTAGCAATTTGTAAGCAGGTCAATTTGTTAGTTAAGTGCAAAGTGTCAACTGGGAATGATCTGAATTCAAATCTCAGGAAACTGCTAACCTCTGTTGTCTAGGGTAAGGGTGCACAAATTGGGGGGGTGGGCCTTGTTGTGGAGTGTGAAATTTCGCATGTTTGGCTGCTGGGTCTCAGGCTCATCCAGCTCATTAAACATGTTGAAATATGTTACTCTTTTCATGAATGTGTGTTCACATTTATATACCATTGAGTTTTCCCTTTATACATACTTATTTTTTAACACATGGTGAAGGTTTTTGTTTTGTTTTGTTTTTTTTCATATGAACAAAACCAAAATTTCCTTTAGTTTGCACTACATTAGATAGGTGTGTCAGGGGGCTGTTAATTATAGGGACAAATGAGGGGGGGCGTGGCAGATGTAAAAAGTTTGCTCACTTCTCTTCTAGGGAGTGCCAAAAGGCTTCACCCAAATCAGCCTCTGCCCCGAACACCTTACTGACTAAACAATGAAGACAAAAAGGGAGTGAAGGGACAGAGAGGCTTAGTGACTTATCCACAGTCACTTAGTTAAGTAGCAAAGTCAGAAATGGATCCCAGATCTTCAGACTCCCTGGACCTTGCACTATGAGCACCACTTTCTTTTAACAGCATGTGTTTCCTTCCAATGCAAACATGTAACTCCCATTTGAAATAATCCTCGATTCTTCCACCTCTTTCATTTTCCTAGTTTTACACAGTTGTTTTTTTCTAGCAACTGTCCCCTTATCCCATTGTTCCATTTTTGTATACTCAGAGATCTGTCTGCATTTCAATAATCAGAGTATACAAAATGAGATTAAGGCAGAGATTGAATGAATCAACCAAAGTAAATAATCAGCTAAATTTTGAACAGGAAAATTAATCTATGCAGTTATTCAGGTACCACTAACTCAATCTTTTTCTTCAGATTTTACTAATGCTTAGTGTAGACAGATTAAATGACATACAAATGATTATTTTTATTTATGTATGCGTTTATTTTTCTGTTAGTGACTACTTGTTCTGGCATCTTTCTTCCAGGAGATGAATTAAGCAACAGCTAAATTATGGAACATAGAGGGCACTGTTGGCATAGGTTTATTAGATCAATCACTGAGAAAATTTTCCATTGTTACAGAGTACTTTAGAAGATTCAGTTATTATTTTAAATGTGAAAAATCAAATCCCCATCACTATCTGGTGGACACACGTCTAAAAATCTGATCAGCTTTAAAGTATGTAGTTCTGTGGGAGAAAATACTGCTTGTGCTATGAAGTTCTTCTTTTGCCAAAGATTGTATTCCTTAGTATAAATGAGAAATCTTGAATAAACATGGTTTTGTTAGCGAGTGCCAATACCGACCTAATAAAATAAGGGAAAATTTGCTTCTCCATGTATATTATTCATCATATATATTGCAATTTCTCTTCTGAGCATGATGATAATATCTAGAGGCTCTGATTAGAAGCTGCCCCTATTGTTCTAAGCACTGTACCAATATATATTGAAAAGATAGCCTTACTTCCTACAGCTTACAATCTAAGGCCATGTCTACATTTACTGTGGTTTGACACTGGTGCAACTGTAGCAGCGGTAGTTGATTTAGCAGGTCTAATGAAGGGCTGCTAAATCAACTTCAGAGTGCTTTCTGGTTGATTCAATTACTGCTCTGAAATGAGAGGACTGAGATAAATCAGTGCAGTGTAGAAGCTGCAGTAAATTGACCTAAGACATGCCAACTCCAGATGGATTATTCACTTAACGGGAGTAGCATAATTTAGATCAATTTACCCCAATAACATAGACAACGTCTAAGACAAGAGGAGTGATAAATTGTGGATACAACACAGGCGTGCGGGTAAGAGGAGGTAACAAAGAGGCTATTTTGACTGGTGTTCTCTTAGTCCTTGTCCTTATTATCTTATTTCTCGTCCTTATGTTGGACTTTACACTCAAAAGTGATAAGAAATACCTTTAGTTTCTGTTATTTTGGGGCAAAATTCTTCATCCACTATTTCAATAATAATAATAATAATAATAATAATTTCAATAGGAGAATCTAGGTCATTGGGAGCTAAATGTGTTTACTATCTCTTGAGAGGCACACAATATCCTACAGGCTCAAGCCTACATACAGCAGTCCTGTTTCTAATTTGTAATATGGCCCTTTTCCACCACTCTGGCAGTGCAGAGGCTACAAGTCATGTTTACATCTATTTTACGACCTCTTCACAGTGTAAAGAGTCCACAATGCAAATTCATCCCCATTAGGTTTTAGGAGTAAGGAATATATATATATATATATATATATATATATATATGGGCGGTAAGGGATGTCAATGTATGTCATTACATGTAGTCTAATATAATCTGGGTCTGCTGACATTCAGGGTATGATGGGAATATTTCTGCAAGTAGTTGGAGGATATGGTTAAGGACTATATTGAGGAGGAGAGGAGTTTGTGTGTGTGTGTGTGTGTGTGTGATGTTTTGTTAAAGGTTCCATTCCATTCATTTGTTTTTTTTCTAACTTGTGTCAGAGCAGTTAGGGTTCTGAGTAGGTTCTGACTTCATACCCCTGCAGAAAGCCAAATAGATAAAACATTCCTGCAGTGCTACTTAAATGGTTTTGTAATAGTAATCATGCTTGCCTTGAAAGGTAGGGAAGAAAGCGCTAGTTTGTTACAGAATAATCTATCCTGCCAAGCAAACATCATTCTTGTGTGGAACCAAACAATTTTTTCAAAGCTCACAGGCAGAATAAGATGAACTTTGTGGAGTTTAGCCAAAATTGGATGCTGATTCAGGTACCTAATTCATCTGTTGCTCTTGGACACCTCAAATAAATTGGACCAATTTTTGTTTTATGCAATTGCACTTTGATTTTAGATTAGAACAATTTATAGCATTGGACATGTACATTGCACAATTTGTATTAAATAGGGTTTGTTTGATAGCATTTTATTATACTGATTATGGGATTAATTATTTTTAAAATCAATATACCTGTGTGAAACTGTAGAGACCTGGAAGCCGAGGGGCAGAAGGTTCTCTTTTTTGGTTCTCTGTGCCTTAAATATTGCGTCTGTTCTGGTATGGCTATGATCTGAAGAAGTAGGTCTGTCCCATGAAAGCTCATCACCTAATAAATTATTTTGCTAGTTTTTAAAGTGCTACTGGACTGCTTTTTTGTTTTGATACTATATAGACTAGCACGGTTCCCTCTCTGTTACTGTAGAGACAGGGGAATGTCTGCATTCTTCTTGTTTAGCAAATAACCGCAACTCTTTTGGGATCAAACAAAAAAGAGAATTGTTTACAATTCCAGAGTCCAGTATCTTCCCCTTGAGTCAATGGAAGATTTGTCACTGATGACAGGGGAAACAGAAATTGGCACTGAGTTTAAAATAACTTCAGATGGAAGTCCATTTGTAGACAAAACAGTGTGGTTTATCATATCGTTCAGTATTGTGCACAGAAGGTAAAATAGAGGTCTTTAACAGGAGTAAAAGGACTATATTATGACTTCTCTTTCTTTGACTGTGTCTACTCTAACATGTTCTTTCAGAAAATCAGTCCCTTTTTTTGAAAGAACATGTGGAGCATCCACACACAAAATGCGGATTGATCTGAAAGCGAAAGTTTGTGGCTCTTCTTCCAGAAGCCCTCTTCTGCTCCCTGATCAGAAAGAGTTCCTCCTTTCAGGAAAAAAAAAAAAAAACATGTAGACACTCTGTGGGCCCTTTTTTGTGAAAGAGCAGTCCTGATGGCATTGGATTTTTTGATCGCTGGCCTGTTCTTTGAAAGAGTG
Source organism: Carettochelys insculpta (assembly GCF_033958435.1). NCBI lineage: Eukaryota > Metazoa > Chordata > Testudines > Carettochelyidae > Carettochelys > Carettochelys insculpta. Next base: position 369,407,293 of record NC_134137.1, on the reverse strand, counting down.
GGGGCTGTGTGGACATTCTCAATTGAAGCAACAGATCCATCATCTTTTGAAAAATTGCTATAGTGTAGATACGGCCATTGAGATTGTTTTCGGAGTATGAGTCGGGGCAACAATGGCTTCAAAATTCCATGAGAATTTTGAAGACGTTGAATTGTTTTTCCACCTGAAAAAATCAGATCTCAAAAATTTTCATGAATTGATCATCTGAAGTTTTGGGGAGTATCAGGTCAATCCGAATGCATTGTGTCACTAATTGTATTGATCTTTTGAATATTTTAACATTGTTTCAACATACATAAACTAAAATTCTGAAACAAAAAATCATTTCAGAGGTGATAAGAAACATTTCCATTTGGGAAATGTGGAAACAACTTGGACATTTTTCCGCAACTTCCAAATTTCCTTCAAACATTTTTCAAGTTGAGCGATAAGTACAAACAAACCATTTTACCCAAATAGTTTCTGTTTCTGTTTCAATATATCAACATTTCCCAATTGGAAAAAAAAAAGATGATGCTGGAAAATGTCAAGACAGCTGTAATGTTTAATTTAAATTAAAGATATTTTTTTTCCAAGCTGAGGCCCCAACTCAGCAAGGAACGTAAGTAGAAACATAATTTTGAATGTGAGCAGTCTCATTGCCTTCAATGGAGCTATCTGCATGCTTTAGGTTCCATGTGTTCTTATGCTCCCTGTTGATCTAGGACCTACCTACATATGTTACTTTTATAGGTACAGAACACTTTTGGCTCACCCTGACTATTTATGTGGCTTATTATTTAACTGTTTAATATTGTGATGGTGGCTCAGGTGGAGGAGGTGGCAGCTCATTCCACTGGACTGCACCAGCAGTACCTGGGACAGGAGTGGGGTGCAGTGGGCCGGGGGTTTCAAGGGCTCGGCTGAGGTGGGTGTTGGGAGCGGGCTAGGCTAGAGGCCACGGGCGGAGCTGGAAGCCAGGGGAGCATTGGGAGCGGGCTGGGCCAGGCCTGAGGGTGCAAGGGAGGGAGTGGGCTGGGCCAGGCTGGAGAGTGGAGAAGGAGCTATGGAGCATGGCTGGAGGTGCCTGGCTGCATGACTGTGCATGCCCTGACGTATGGCTGAAGCTGCTTTGCAGCACGCAGCTGCAGCTGCAGCTGCCCTGCCACGTGGTGGCAGCTTCTTTTCTGGGCACAGCTGGAGGTACCGGTGGCTCCTCCAAGCTGCACCAGTGGTAAGTCCTTAACTTACTGGGTAGGGAGGGGGTTGCGGGGAGTGGTGGGCCAGGGGCGTTCAGGAGCCAGGCCAGGGTGGGTGTGGGGAGCAGGCCAGGATGGGCCAAAGGCTGTGGGGGGAGCTGCAGAGAGTGGATGGAAGTGCCTGAAAGCATGGCTGTGGGAGCCCCTCTGCACAACTGGAGCTGCCCCACCATGTGGCCACGGCTGCTCCACCATGCGGCTGGAGCCACTTTGCTGTGTGCAGCTGGAGGTACCAGCGGCTGCAGTGAAGTAGGTGGCAGCTCCTCTGGGTTGCAGCAGTGGTAAGACCTTAACTTACCTGGGGGTGGGCATTTAGGGGACTGAGCTGGGGGGTGTTGGAAGTGGGGTGCAGGAGGGGGACTGCTGGCAGGGGGGTGTTGGGAGCAGGTTGAGCCAGGAACATAGGTGAGGGAGAGCTCAGCATCAGGTGAACAGGCGGGAGCAGAGAGGATTGAGCCAGCCCGATCCTCTCTGCCATTTGCCATGTGTTACTTTTTCTTGCTCACATGGTCCTCTGCAAGCCCCCAGGAGGGGCAGCAGCAGCAGCGCCACCAGCTCACGGGTGCCAGGTGGGCAGAGCAGACCCCCCCCAAGCATGATGGCAGTTGGGTGGGCTGAGCAGCTTCTGCCCCTCCTTCTGCAAGAGGTGCTGGTCTGGGATACTTCGGTTCATGGATTATTTTGGTTAGTCCAAATGGTGTATGAACCATGTCACCAGGTTACCAGCATCCAAGGAAGCGTGACCCCTTACGTCACCCCAGGGAAGACACCACCATCAGAAAATTACCCACTGCCTTGTGGGTAGGTTCAGAAGATCCAAAGGCTATGGGAGTAAACCCAGACAGGAAATCCAGAGTGGAGACCCTAAGGCGGTTAGCAGGGAGGATTCGTCCAACCTGCTTTCTGGCATCTCCTTGCAGTCACCTCAGTTCCAAACGTACTGACTTCTGTTTTTCCTTTGGATTCAACTGGTGCAACCGAGAGGGGGAGAGTAATGCTTGGGCAATGCACTTGCTCCAAACACTAGCCCAGGCAAAGCAGCATGTAAGAGGGTGCCAAATGGAAAGAACACTACATCCTTGCTGATAGCATAGAAGCAACACGGGAAGTGGCAGTTATGGATTATAAGACCTCCACAACTGGTGTAGAGGAGGACACCATGGGTCATTTTCATCAGTGGGAGGAGTCCTCACGCTCCACTGGTCAGCTACTTCCCGCATCAGGCCAAGCAACCCTGGTCAGTAAGTTGCTGACCCACCGTATCTGCCTTCCTCATTGGTTGCATGGGGATAAACCAAAAATCAAAAAGTAGATGTAAATGACATACCCACCAAAAAACGAAATAATAAATCAACTTGCCTCCAACTCAGTAGCTGGAATGTGTGTCAGGGACATGAATCTGCCGATGACCTTATGAACACTGACTCAATATGCAAAACAGCAGTCATAGATCACCATCTACACAAAAGGAACATCAACATCACTGCTGTCCAGGAAACCTGGATGGCAAATTCTGTCTGAGTGAAAGAAACCAACTACACTTTCTTCTGGAAGGGCTTGAGTTCAGAGGAACACAATCTCTATGGAGCTGGATTTGCTGTTCGGAACAATATGCTGAAACCTATCAATACACCCACAGGTGAATTGGAATGTATTATAGCCCTGAAGCTCTGCACCAAGTCAGGATATGTCAACATCATCAGTCTTAATGCACCCATGTTGGAGTCATGCACCAAAGACAAGGACCGCTTTTATTATAATCTTCAGAAAGTTATCAACTTCTTTCCAACTGGCAAACAACTGTACATCATTGGCATCTTCAATGCTAGAGGTGGACATGGCCATCAGTCCTGGCCCATCTGCCTTGGTCATGATGGTATTGGGAAAATAAAAGAAAATGATCAAAGGCTTCTCGAATTCAGCTCTCAGAATCAGCTCAGCATAACTAATCCTTTAACCTGAAAAGTGTCACAAGTTTCCTGGTGCCACCCAGATGTGGTCACTGGCATCAGCCTGATGTAGTGGTATGCAGGAAACATCTCAACACCATCAAAATTACACACACATATCACAGTGCAGATTGTGACAGTGATCACTCCTCGATCATAAACAGAGTGAAAATCATCCCAAAGAAACTCTATATGACAAAGGAATGCAATAAGCCAAAAATCAATACCTTCGATACCAGAGATGTGTTGAAATGCTGTCTTTGTAGATGATCTCACTTGCAAAATGCAACACAAACCTGACCAACAAACCATTGGTGAAATATGGGCCATGCTGAGAGATGCAACATACAATTGTGCCAAATCTGCCTTTGGAAAATGTAAATTCTCTAACAAAGATTGGATTGATGAAAATACTGACATTCTTAGGCTTCTTTGTGAAGAAAAACAAAAGGCACATCTGAATAACATAAAGAACCCATCTGTAACACATCCAGAGACGCGCAGCCCCTTGGCCTAGGGCGGGCGGCAGCAAAAAGGGGTTAGAGCACCAGCCCGTACTCAGTTCGGGTGGTCAGCGGCTCACCACTACAACACCATACAGGCCCCAGCCCTCAACCTAGGGCGGGGCCGCAGTTTACAAGAGTAGTATAGTTCTGGGCCCAGCCCTCAGTCCAGGGCAGGGCAGCAGTCCACAGGTAATAGTACCGTTCTAGGCCTGGCCCTCAGTTCAGGGTAGGGCAGCAGTCCCCAAGTACTAGCACAGTTCTGGGCCCAGCCCTCAGTTTGGGCGGGGCAGTAACACAAGGTACAACCACAGGCCCAGCCCTCAGTTTGGGGCAGGGCAGCAACCGAAGGGTTTAAAAACAAGCCCAGCCCTCAGTTTGGGGCGGGGCAGCAACACAAGGGGTTTAAGCACAGGCCCAGCACAGGCTGGCCCTGTCAGGGAGGGGGGTAGGGGGTCGCAGGCCCTCCCACTCCACTGCGACCCGGCCCGGGGCCCTGGGGGTCGCTCACACGCCACCCCGGCAGTGGGGATCCAGACCGCAACACACTGCCATGGGTTCGTGAGCGTCATTCCCCGGGCCACTTCCTACCTCACCCACTGCTGACGGAAGGTCCCAGTCCATCTGGTCGAGGGGTCCCCCTAGGTCGGTCTCCGCCGGGTCATCCACCTTCGGGGGCTCCGGCCAATCGTCCATAACAATGTCGTTAGGGTAGTCAGGCGGCAGCAATACAGGAGACGCAAGGCGATCCTGGGTCTGCGTGCTGTAAGGATCCGCCGGGACTCTGGGGCAGCCCGCTCCTGGGGCCTCTTCCAAGGCGGGGGGTCTCCGCCGGCGTGAAGGTCCTGGTAGGTCTGCGAAGTCCGGGTAGTCTCCTTGGGGTATATGGACCCGGGGTTGCTTGAAGCCTCTGGGGGCCTGCTGCTCTGGCCTGGCCAGGCGGCCGCAGGCCCTCTCCCTTTGGTGCCGAGGAGCTCGTGCAGGCACGTCCTCCCTGCCCGGAGGCCCAGGCCCGAATGGGTCCTGAGTCCCGCCTTTGGCTCTTCTAGCCCTTGGCCCCGCCCTCTGAGGGGCGGGCCTCTGGTCTCCTGACTCCGGCCCCGCCCACCAGGGCCTCTGCATAGCCTCCCCTGCCTCCGGGTCTGCAGGAGGCCATACTGACTCACTACACCATCTCAAAACACAAGAGATCAACTTTCACATGCAAGATCTGTTCTTCAGAGAGAATCCAGGTAGTGTGCAAACAGGTATTGGGCTGCCTGAAAACCATGTAGGATGGACTGAAGAAAACACTCAGACCAAACATTAGCAAAGTTGCCCCAATGAAGCATTTAAATGGACAGGGGATTACAGACAAAAAGCTGCAGATGTCCAGACGGGTGGAACACTACTCAAGTCTTTATTCCCATGAGCATACAATACAACCTGAACTTGACAGCCTCATCCCAACTCGTCCAGAAATGTCTGAGCTAGATGTGGAGCCTACGGAGGAGGAACTTTCTCAAGTTCTTGATATGCTCTCCAATGGAAAAGCACATGGAAATGACAGAATTCCAGCTGAAGTCCTGAAGGCAAACAAGGCTGTGCTCTTCCCCTTCCTCTCTGATTTACTCCTAAAATGTTGGAGATCAGGTGGGCTGCGTCTACACGTGCACGCTACTTCGAAGTAGCGGCACCAACTTCGAAATAGCGCCCGTCACGTCTACACGCGTCGGGCGCTATTTTGAAGTTAACTTCGACGTTAGGCGGCGAGACGTCGAAGCCGCTAACCTCATGAGGAGATAGGAATAGCACCCTACTTCGACGTTCAACGTCGAAGTAGGGACAGTGTAGACGATCCGCGTCCCGCAACGTCGAAATTGCTGGGTCCTCCATGGCGGCCATCAGCTGGGGGGTTGAGAGATGCTCTCTCTCCAGCCCCTGCGGGGCTCTATGGTCACTGTGGGCAGCAGCCCTTAGCCCAGGGCTTCTGGCTGCTTCTGCGGCAGCTGGGGATCTATGCTGCAGGCACAGGGTCTGCAACCAGTTGTCAGCTCTGTGTATCTTGTGTTGTTTAGTGCAACTGTGTCTGGGAGGGGCCCTTTAAGGGAGCGGCTTGCTGTTGAGTCCGCCCTGTGACCCTGTCTGCAGCTGTGCCTGGCATCCCTATTTCGATGTGTGCTACTTTGAAGTGTAGACGTTCCCTCGCTGTGCCTATTTCGATGTTGGGCTGAGCAACGTCGAAGTTGAACATCGACGTTGCCGGCCCTGGAGGACGTGTAGACGTTATTCATCGAAATAAGCTGTTTCGATGTTGGCTGCACGTGTAGACGTAGCCGTGATGTCCCACTTGACATGAAGGAGGCAAACATCATCACTCTCTATCAAAACAAAGGAGACAAGGGTGACTGCAACAACTACAGAGGCATCTCATTATTGAGCATCACAGGCAAAACATTTGCCCACGTCATTCTCAAACACCTGCAAAAACTTGCAGATCAAGTCTATCCAGAAACGCAATGTGGTTTCAGGGCTGGCAGGTCAACAATGAACATGATTTTCTCACTTTGACAACTACAGAAAAAATTTAGAGAAGAAGGAAAGCCATTATTTTTGCATTTGTGTGCTTAACAAAGGTGTTTGACACAGTCAGTAGATCAGGCTGCCCACTGACCCTACTCAAGCTCATAACATTCTTTTACAAAAACGTGAAAGCAACAGTGCAATATGATGGATCTACATTGGACCCATTTGCAATGAACAGAGGAGTCAAACAAGGGTGTGTTCTTGCCCCTATGCTCTTCGGCATATTCTTCTCAGTTCTACTAAATTGCACATTACAAAACTCACACAGTGATGTATTCCTCCACACAAGATTAGATGGTTCTCTGTGCAACCTGACAAGACTCAAGGTAAAAACTGAGTTCAAGAAAGGTCTCATCAGGGAACTTCTCTTTGCATGTGATGCAGCTCTTGTGGCTCATAATGAAGACACGCTACAGTCACTGATGGATTCTCTATCCAGAGCCTGGAACTTGATTTCACTTGACATAAGCATGAAGAAAACTGTTGTATTCACTCAAGGTGTACCTCAGCGACACAATGTCATTCTGGATAACAGCCCATTAAATGTGGTTCAACAATTCTGTTACCTAGGATCTATTGTCACCACAAACCCATCCATGGATGAAGAACCAAAAGTCAGTATCGGGAAAGCAGCTATAATTTTTGGCAGACTTACATAGTGAGCATGGAACAATCCTAAACTGACAGTGAAAACAAAGATACTAATCTACCAGGCATGTGTATTGAGTATCCTCCTATATGGTTCTGAGGCATGGATTACCTACTCTAACCAGCAATAAAAATTGAACAGCTTCCATCTTCACTGCCACTGCAGAATTATGAATATCAACTGGCAAGATAAAGTTTCAAATGCAGATGTCCTGTCAAGATCTGGCATACCCAGCCTCATAGTAATCCTCAACAGATGAAGACTATGATGGCTTGGTCATGTGAGAAGAATGGGTGATGAATGTCTTCCCAAAGATATCCTCTTCGGTGAACTGTCATGTAGATTGAGAACAAGAGGAAGACCAAAGGTAATATTCAAGGATACATGCAAAAAAAACATGACAAAATTCAACATTGATCCAAAATCCTGGAAATCTACTTCATCAGATGCAAATACCTGGTGACAATTGCTATGACAGGGCACACCATCCCTTGATAGTATAGTTGCAAGCCATGAAAAAGAACTTCATCTTAGAAGGAAAAACTATAAGACTCAAGAATTCAGAAATAGACTGGCATGTGGTTATCGGAATCAATTGTGCAAATCCAATATTGGATGGATAAGCCACGAGAGAAGCTGCGGAATCAAACACTGCCCATAGATCCTCACCACTGCTGCTAACCACTGTCTCTCAAGACGAAAAGAGACCATATCATGTCATTGTGAGTTCAATCCTTGAGGGAGCCATTTAGGGATCTGGGACAAAAAGATTGAAAATAAATCTATTAGGGATGGTGATAAGTCCTGCTGAGAGGGGAGGGGACTGGACTTGATGACCTCATAGTCCCTTCCAGTTGTATGAGATAGGTATATCTCCATATTAAATTGTGCACCCACATTGGAGACCAAGTGTTTTATGAAACTCCAAATGGGTAATTTTAATTTTTCCATGAATGGTATAGAGACAGCAGTTTAGGCTGAGATACATCTAGATTTTTTTAAAGGGGTACACAGAAGGTTTAGTTTTATGGTATGAAGTAAATGCACTGAGAAATACTGAATGAAACATTTTGAAACCCAGCCATTTGGAAGAAAATGAAAAGCTAATCTTGACTAAAGTACTTTCAGTTCATGACACTAACAGCTGCTGTAATTCTCATGTTGAGGCACAGAAGTTCTTGTATTGTGGAAAATATATATTAAATTGCCCCTAAGTATCTCTGAAGATCTAATTATTGGAGTTCTTTACCTCACTTATGCCACAAAACTTGTATCTTACTGTGCTTTCCTTTTCATTGAAAATCCTCACCATGGCAACACGTCCTACCATAATCAAAATGTTTAGTATTAAAGAAGTTCAAACACGCAGATAATCCATAAAGACTCTAACAGCCCCTAGCAAGACTTGGGATTCAGCCTAGGAGGATGGACCTGAGCATTTAAGTTCAGCACTGATGTCTCTTTGAGGAAGGATGGGAGCACTTGATGATTAATGTTATTAAATGCCATACAGCTATCTAAAATAATGCATATAGATGAACTTCAATTGTCTGCAGACAGGAGCCAAGCCATCACTGTATCATATTCTAGTTTGAAGCCTAGCTGGGACAGATCCAAAACATTGGCAGTGGGGTGGGGTTGTTGGAGACTATGTTAAATATGGTGAAGGGACTCGACTTCGTACACGGATATATGATTTAGATTGTGCTCTCGGTGAATGAAATGTTATTTTTCTATGGCAAGGAGGTCCCCTCCCTTCTGAGAGGAAGGGGAGTGACAGTTGTAGGAAGGAAAGAGTACAGACAGTGGAGAGACTAAAAGCGAAAGAGAAGGAGCGAAACAGAGTTTAAGTAAACTGAAGGCATACCTACACTACCAGGTAGATTGATGCAATCAGGATTGATTTGCTGGAGTCTGATTTCTCATGCCTAATGGAGATGCGCAAAATTGGACTATCGAATCAACAATAAACCCCTGTACTCCTCAAACTCTCAAGAAGTAAAGGAGGTTGATGGGAGAGCTTCTCCCATTGACAGCCAGGTAAGTAGGGAGTAGATAAGTCGATGCCAGCTGTAGGGTGCGAGAAGCATTGTAACAGGCGAGAGTGCAGTCCGACCCCTCTGTGAATCCTCAGGAGAATCTAAACAGACCAGTCTGTGCAAGGTGAAAAGCTGCAAAATAACTAACCCTGCCATGGCAACAACTGCATACAGGGCACGCTTGCCAAGACTTCAAGGCTACGCTGGCAGTAGGCCACAACAGATAGTGATAAGGAATGCATAGGCAATTTTAGGCAATCTTATGTTAATGAGTTCAGCTTTATCAGCTAGTGTTAGGAGGCCTGTTACAGAGCCTCTCCCTGAGCGAAGCTCCGACGTGTCGGGTTTCCCCCACTGGTGACTGCGGCGTCTCTGGGGCTCCCATCGCGGGTGTTATGCACTTTCAAAAAACCAAATATAGCACTCGCCTTCTGGGTGCAGCCTCGTTTCTGGGGAACCCGAGCCTGGTTGGCTACACCAGCTATGCTACTGCCACAGATGGAATTGCATATCTACAACTGTGGTCGACTTTAAGGTCCAGTGTAGACCTGGCCTGAAAGAGAAAAGGTGGATAGGAGAGAGAAGGCAGGAGGTAAAGTGGGATTGAGGGACACCAACAGCTAGCAGAGAAATGTAGAATGAGCAGGCAGGCAGATGTATACAGGAGAGTGCCTTTGGGTTAAAGCTGGCTATGAAAAGTCAGTCCATGTCTGAGGGCCTGTTCCTGAGCATCCTCTCCTGTTCATTCCTGATCCTCAATTCTGGTCATTTGCTCTCTTTGATTTCCTTAGTTCTGGAGCTCAGGAACAGGAATCTCAAATCTCCTTCTGATCCAGTGGGGCTGGTCTAATGTTCCCTCTTAACAAGAATGAACTCTGTAGTCCAGTCTATCTTTTCATGAAGTTGTGAGAGATGGTTCAGGCTTGAAGACTAACTTGGCCTTAGCCAGTACCCATTGTGATATCTAAGGAAAGGAAAACCTTGAACTGGGAAAAATGCAATAGTGCCAGTACTACTACTTAATCCTTGTACTCCGCATGGAGCATAGGTCATCTACAAGTCTCCTCTATTTCACTCTGTATTGGCATAAAACCTCTAGATGGCTCCAGCAGTACCCTAGTTGTCCTCCAATCTCAGTAGACCTTCTCCACATTGTCTGAGATCTTCCTCTTCTGCATTTTCCTTGCAGGTCCCATGTGAGAGCTTGACAGATTATGCTTCATGATGATTTTTTGAGAGCGTGGCCTCGCCATCCTCAGTCGTGGGTGGGAGGCTTGCTAAACCTAGAGTTATGAACTCAATCCTTGAGGGGGCTGTTTAGGGATCTGAGGAAAATGGAGGGTGGGGAAGGGATGGTGCTTGGTTCTGCCAAGAGGGCAGGATATGAGACTCAATGACCTCCCAAGGTCTCTTCTAGCTCTGTGAGAAGTGTATCTCCATATTAATTAAATGCAATAGTAGTTTGCAATATAATGAACTGTGCAGCAAACAGAGATAGACTTGTTCATAAAGTTATGTTTAGTTAAGTAGACTTTGTAGCAAGTTATAATCTATATCAATTTATGTGTATGTAACTATATATCTGATCCATTTTTATTATATATTCTTTAGCTAATGAATGCTGTTATAAATATGTAGAATCCAGTTCCATTGGTTCTGGTTTAAATAAAATGTCCATTATTTCTTTTTCTCCAATCAGTTGTTTTAACTTGGCTACAATTAAATAACTTTTTATTGTAGCATCAAACCCCTGAGTGCTCATCTGTTTACACTTGCCTTTTTCTAAACTTGTTTAGCAATTGGAGATTTGATGTGGGTTGGTAGTTTGTGAGTTCTCTAGGCCCAGGAAATAATTTCTTTAGTCATGAGCAGGCAGATGATATAGTACAACTACTGCTTCCCATGCAGATCTCCTTTGCCACTCCAACCTCCTTTCCATCAGTTTGTTTTTGTCCATATGTCGTGTCTTGTGACAAACGTCATTTGTATAGTCTTTGGGGAAGAGACTCTCTCTTGACTTCATGTTCATGCAGCACCTAGTACATAAGAGCCCAGCCGTCTAAAAGTAACTGTAAACAGCAAACAATAGTGGTTATATTATGGCTAATTGCATGTTGCCTCTTCAAAGGAGGCTGTTGACAACCTGTTACAAATTCATAAATATTGAGCCAGAAAGGACCACTGAACATCTAATCTAAATTATTACACAACACAGGCTATATAACTTCCCCAAAATAATCCATTTAAACTACAGCATATCTTTTTTGTAGGCATTCCTACTTTTTGCCCATCTCAGAAAGGCAGAGGTCAGAGGCATAGACAATGCCCAGGATGGCCATCAGTGTTTCCATGGGTACATGGACCAAATTCATGAAAGAAGGCCATGGTGTCTCTGACACTTTGGTGCTGTCTTCATGGGCTGCTAAGAATATCTGATCCAGATGGGTTCCAGTAAGAAATAAGCAAGAATTTCCATATTCTGAGGTGAATGGAGTCATGTGGTATATGGAGTAAACTGCAGAAAAAGTTCTGTAGGCAATGACTTTGCAAGCTGGTAAGGATGCCACAGGTGACAGCTCAGGTTAGCTGCTGCAGTACAACCCCGCCTGACAATCTGGTTACATATTCAGGTGCATACATGTTGCTCACACCCTGCAGACACACTGCTTTCTTTAGAACACAAGCTTGAGCAGACCCTGCACAAATATATCTGCCCTCACTACAGAAAACCCTCCCTATCATGGAAATATACCGTAGGCTATACACTAGATAGTTCTACACTAGCTAGGGCTTTCGGAAAAAATCAATCAATTTTTTGAGAGAACACATGGCAGCCACACACAAAATGCAGTCTTTCGATCCAAAATTGAAAGAATGCAGATCTTCCTCCAGAAGCCGCTTTCTGCTCCCAGAGCAGGAAGAGCACCTTTTTTTGAAAGCTTCTTTTTTTTTTCAGAAAAAAAACATGTGTAGGCACTTCACTGGCCCTTCTTTTGAAAGAGCTGTCTTCATGGCATTGGAATGTTCAGTGTTTGTCCTGTTCCATAGAAAGAGCAGATCAATCTTTTGATCAGCTTTTTTGTGTGTGGACGTGCTTTTTCAAAAGACGATCTTCCAGAAGAGATCTTCCAGAAGACCATCTTGCGAAAGACAGCTGTAGTGTAGATGTGGCCTAAATGTCAAGGTTTAAATCCCTCCAAATAGCTAATGTTTGAAAGTTATTTCTAGTGATCAGCAAATAGTGGGGTATATTATGTATGATAATTATTCACCAATGGAGAGTGGAATTTTGTCCCTTCACTCCATGTATGCCACTTAGTAAGTGTGATTTGTATTAAAAATATTTACAATAAAATAAAAGGTGGATATATAAGGAGACTGGAAAAATAATGGAGTTAAAGTAGATGGGAAATCCAAAATCACAGGGAAGAAGGTTAATAGGATACTCTAAAAAAAAAGCATAACTACTGAAGAAAGTGAAAGTATTAAATATGATATACCAATCGACTTCAGGAAAAATAAGAAGGACGACTTTAAAACTAGTTGAAATTTGTTCACACATTTTTGAAGACAAATCAATGTTGTAACAATATGAAAATTTTCCTGTCCAATATTGGCAAACAATATTTTAAATAACCCAGCTACTTCCTCCAGAGGCATTGAAGATGTCACATTAAAGGCTTTATCCAATGTCCACTGAAGAGGGTGGGAGTCTATTAATGTCAACAAACATTGCATGAATCAGCCATATATCTGCTGTTTACAAACAGCACATCACTCACTTGAATATTCTCACAAAATGAACATCAGGAGCTGTGAATAACAAGCAAGTAGCTTGTTTTGTTGGTTTTATGTTGAATCCATTTCTCATGCACTCACTTGGCTGGTTGAAACAAAGGATGGAACAAGCACAAAATGGATAGTCTGTGTAGAATAACCATTTGCCCTTGTATGAACATTCTGCAAGATGCGTGATTGGAAATTAGCAAGAATGGAAATGGATGTTGCTAGGTGCTTGTATGAATTCTTTAACTTGCACTCAAAAGAGGAAGTTCAAGGAGACCAGAGATGCAGTTAGGCTGACTGGAAAGGAGAAAGGGATTTTCAAGGACATGTTGGTTCTTACAAATTATTCACATAGAAATTTCAGTGAGATTTCTGTCAAAAGTGTCCTATAATTATGCAGCATGGAGGGCCAGATTTTCAACTGATGTTCATTAAAACAATGGAGTTGTACCAAATTGAACCAGATTATGATCTGGCTCAAATTCTACTTATCTAAAAGAATATGTATGTCTAAAAGAAGATTTCAGCATGTTGGTTGTTTTATTTTGGAGGAGGTGACACTAGTTTCCTTTATCTCTTTTTCAGCCGCGTTGGGTGAGATATGCAAATCAGAGTACACAGTATTGACCTATAGCCAATGACCTTGATTTCAATGACAGGAGAGATCAGGCCAATGCTATGTGCTTTGATCCCTCCCTTCCCACCTTTAAATTATTTTTTTAAGGTTTTGCCCAAAAGGTGAGCCAGCTAATTAAATTAATTCCAAGGGAGATTCTGCACAATTGCCAGCTAGACAATAGTAAAACCAATAAACTGGAGTTTGTCACACCAGCTTATTGGGAACAGAAATGGAGACAAATGGATGCATGGAATCCCAACACTCCTCAAGTATAGGGAAGATTGGCTCCAAATCCAAATATCAAGTCTTAACGCCAATACAGAGGTGAAACAGAACATCTAATTTTAACCCAGCTGAAGTTGAAGTCAGATTCAGCTCCCAATGCACCTCGTAACTTTGACCAGAAAAATACCTTTCATGCAGTGTATTTGTCACTTTCTCCCTGTGTCCCATCAAAGCTTTGTTTATTGTTCATTGTTTCTAATCAGTTATCTATTTTTATGGCTCCCAGCACCAGTGTGTAAGGGCTTCACAGTCATTAACATATTTTCCTTACACGAGTCCTCTGGTATAGGAGAAAGCATTGGCGTCACAGATTTTACGGATGGAGAACTAAGGCACAGATAGACTAAGGGCTTGTCTACACTACCACCTTCCTTTGAAGGAAGGATGGTAATTAGGGTGTTGGGAGTTTACTAATGAAGTGCTATGCTGCATACAGAGCACTTCATTAAGCAAATTACTCCCCGAGGCAACTTTGAAGTTTTAGACTTCGAAGTACTGGCGTGCGTCTAGCTGCGGCTCACCCGGTGGTACTTCAAAGGTGCCCGGAGGGGGTGGAATTTGCTTAATGAAGTGCTGCATATGTAGCAGCACTTCATTAGTAAACTCCCAACACCCTAATTATCATCCTTCCTTCGAAGGAAGGTGGTAGTGTAGACGCAGCCTAAGTGATTTGTCCAGAATTGAACAGGAAACTTGAGGTAGAGCTGGGATGCAAACCAAGATTTCCTGAATCCCAGCTGAGTGCCCTTCCACAATGGAACATCGGATTGGAAAACCAGTTTTATAATTTCCTCAAGGGTGGTAGGGAATGGCTAGAGAGTCTGTGGCTGGAGGGGATAAACAAAAGCAAAACTAGGCAAGCAGCTGTTGGAGCAATATATCTAAAGTGTCCTCATACAGTCTCACGTGCTGCATTGAGAACAAAAGGTCAGTCTCTAATAAATTCAGTAGGTTTAAGAAGAAAAAAATAATCTTTTGAGTGTGTTGATGTTCTGCAAAGCTTCCTAAAAGACCAAAGAAGAAATACTGGTTTCTTTCCACATTTATGAAAATACTAGCAAAAAAATGCATCCATCTGTAACTAACACAGACAGCTGAAGCCAGGGCCATGCTCAAGTTCTAGGGCTTCCTCTCTATTCATCCAACACAGAACTGGTTCAACTTCCCACCCAGTAAGCTGGGAAATTCATGCTCAACTTCTTGGCACCTCTGAGAGGAAATGCTTCCCCACTCGCAAGCACAAAGTCAGAGAGTAGAAAGAAAACTTTAATGAAAGGGAGGAAAGTAACTTGGCTTCAATTTCAGAAAACACAACAACCAACATTCACAAACAAAACCATGAGTACTGTCGACAGCAGTGCATTGTAGACAACTCAGTCGACAGAGAGGGCTTCTAGTTGCTGGGTGTCCCTGTTTGCAGAGCTACCATTCCACTTTCTGTCACCATGGGGCAGTGTAATCTGGTAGTTCTCTGTCGACAGAGCAAACAGCATAGCATCTGTCTATCGACAGTGCTCTGTTGAGATTTCTGTGTCGACAGTAACTTCTGTCGACAGATGCATCTAGTGTAGGCATAGGCTACGTCTACACGTGCCCCAAACTTCGAAATGGCCATGCAAATGGCCATTTCGAAGTTTACTAATGAAGCGCTGACATGCATATTCAGCGCTTCATTAGCATGCGGGCGGCAGCGGCGCTTCGAAATTGACGAGCCTTGCCGCCGCGCGGCGCGGCCAGACGGGGCTCCTTTTCGAAAGGACGCCACCTTCTTCGAAGTCCCCTTATTCCCATGAGCTCACGGGAATAAGGGGACTTCGAAGTAGGTGGCGTGCTTTCGAAAAGGAGCCCCGTCTGGATGTGCCGCGCGGCGGCAAGGCTCGTCAATTTCGAAGCGCCGCTGCCGCCCGCATGCTAATGAAGCGCTGAATATGCATTTCAGCGCTTCATTAGTAAACTTCGAAATGGCCATTTGCATGGCCATTTCGAAGTTTGGGGCACGTGTAGACACAGCCATAGCCATGTAAAATCACTGCTAGGCTACGTCTACACGTGCAGCCAACATCGAAATAGATTATTTCGATGTTGCGACATCGAAATAGTCTATTTCGATGAATAACGTCTACACGTCCTCCAGGGCCGGCAACGTCGATGTTCAACTTCGACGTTGTTCAGCCCAAAATCGAAATAGGCGCAGCGAGGGAACGTCTACACATCAAAGTAGCACACATCGAAATAGGGATGCCAGGCACAGCTGCAGACAGGGTCACAGGGCGGACTCAACAGCCAGCCGCTCCCTTAAAGGGCCCCTCCCAGACACAGTTGCACTAAACAACACAAGATCCACAGAGCTGACAACTGGTTGCAGACCCTGTGCCTGCAGCATAGATCCCCAGCTGCCGCAGAAGCAGCCAGAAGCCCTGGGCTAAGGGCTGCTGCCCACAGTGACCATAGAGCCCCGCAGGGGCTGGAGAGAGAGCATCTCTCAACCCCCCAGCTGATGGCCGCCATGGAGGACCCAGCAATTTCGACGTTGCGGGACGCGGATCGTCTACACTGTCCCTACTTCGACGTTGAACGTCGAAGTAGGGCGCTATTCCTATCTCCTCATGAGGTTAGCGACTTCGACGTCTCGCCGCCTAACGTCGAAGTTAACTTCGAAATAGCGCCCGACGCGTGTAGACGCGACGGGCGCTATTTCGAAGTTGGTGCCGCTACTTCGAAGTAGCGTGCACGTGTAGACGCAGCTCTAATGGCCTGCAGTGCTGGACTTATATGTCTGAATAAATAATTATAGTAAATTTATTCCCACTTATACGACTTGCACAATGATTGAAAAGTCAAGTGACACAATGGGTGTGATTGCGGCTGTTGAAATAACTGGACAATTGGATTAACAAGGACAGATTGTGTCAGTATAAGGCTACCACTCTAGGGCTACATCTACGCTACAGCAAGCTGTCGACAGAAGTTACTGTACGAAGATATCTTTCAACAAAACTTCTGTCAACAGATCGAGGCCACACATAAAAGCGGATCAAACTGTTCATCTGCTCTGTCAAAGAGCATCTGGACCACCTGGCCTCTCTCTTGACAGAACGGCCAACTGGAGGGACAGCAGACAGGGCTGCCCAGAGACCCAGAATCCCTGTCTGTCACCAGAGGGCCCCATGACTTGTTCACATGGCTTTTCTGTCAACAGATTCTGTCAAGAAAGGCCTTCTGTCTCACAGCGGAGAGGCAGAAGGCTGTCAAGAAAAGCACCAAGTCCTGTCAACAATATGGCAACAGACTGCCTTTTTAGTGTGGATGCTGCACGAGTTTTAATGTAGACCCAGCCTGTGAGTATGGGAAGACAAAACTCTCTCGTGTAGACATAGCCTGGGTAAAAGAAAGTTGTGAGAGACCTGATTCAGCCTGGTTTGCCTTGTGCCCAAATTGCAGTCACTTGTCAGGTTCAGGAAGCTTAAGCCTCACGCACGCAGCGAGGAAGGTGAACTGTGGCGGGACAGTACCCTATTGGCTGGGGGCTGCCCAGCTTGAAGCGGGCAGTGACTGTCCAGTGAGATGCGAGGATCTCTCCCACCTTCGAAGGCAATTACTGGCGCTCGTTCTCTACTCCAGTCGAGCAAGAGCTTATAACCAGTATCTGTTGCCTCCCGTGTTGATGCATTGATGTTCAGCGATGCCGGAGTACCTCTCCGGGCACGAGCCTGGGCACTTATTATGGAGACTCTGGGCTGCCCAGACACGAGTGTCCCCCTCTCGGCTTCACTATATTGTCCAAAGGAGAGGATAACATCCACGTCTGGTACCAGCTCAGCTGCAGGAGTTGCCGGGACGGTGCCAGAAGTTGACACTGAACCCCCTTCAGACTCCACTCCGTATTTTCTGTCAGGGTTTACTCCCTTAGCCTTGCTCCTTCCCAGGATAACCCACAAGGCAGTGGGGTGTGGAGAAAAGCGTGCAAGGACTTTGGGCTTACCATCAGCCTAAAGAAGACAAACGTACTCAGTCAGGATGTTTCTGAATCCCCATCAATCAGCATTGACAACTATATGTTAGAGGTCATCCACGAGTTTGTTTACCTCCAGTCCACCATCACTGACACCCTGTCGTTGGACACTGAGCTAAATAGGAGGATCGGAAAAGCGGCCAGAACTCTGTCCAGACTCAGCAAGAGAGTGTGGAATAACAATAAACTGTACACTCACACCAAAATGCAAGTCTACAGAGCCTGCATCCTCAGCACCCTCCTTTATGGCAGTGAGACTTGGACCCTGTATGCCCACCAGGAAAAGAGGCTGAACGTCTTCCACTTGCGCTGCCTCAGGTGCATCCTTGGAATATCATGGAAGGACACAGTGACCAACATCGCCGTCCTCGAGCAAGCTGGAATCCCTACCAGGCACACCCTCCTCAGGTAGCGTCAGCTCCACTGGCTTGGCCCCATCCACATGATGAATGATGGAAGGATTCCAAAAGACATCCTGTATGGTGAGCTAGCCTCTGGCAAAAGACCTCCCGGACGCCCCCAGTTTTGCTACAAAGATGTCTGCAAGAGAGACCTCAGAGAGGTAGACATTGAGCTGGACAACTGAGAAGAACTAGCAGACGACCTCAGCAGATGGAGGCAGGGATTACACAAGGGCCTTCAGAAGGGCGAGATGAGGATCAGACAGCTAGCAGAGGAGAAGCGAGCGCACAGAACGCACACTAAGGACTTGCCAGACACCCACCACATGTGCAAGAGATGCAGCGAGGACTGTCATTCTCGTGTGGGTCTTCATAGTCACAGTAGACGCTGTAAATGAAGTCCTCAGTTGAAACTATAAAGGGCGCGATCCATAGTCTATGCAGACTGAAGGATGCCTACTACTACTGATTCAGCCTTGTACTTCAACACATCCCTTTGTGGTGAAGTTCATTTGACTACTCCCCTACTTAAAGTTAGGCATGTGCTGAAGTACCTGGCTGAATGGATCACTACATATTTGACATGATCTACAGCATAGGACAGCCAGAGCAAGACAAAAAAGAGCCCATATTTGCCTTGAAAGGTTGACAGTTAACTCGTGCAAAACAGACGACAAAACTGAAGGCCTGGAGCAGTGTTCTCTGTAAGTTGTGCACTTGAGAAGTGACTCAGGAAGGACTCAAATGCCACCTGGCTGATTAGCAGAGACCCACGGTTTCTAGTGGTGGTGCACATTCACACGTCTTGGTGCACATAATATGTATTCTGCATATTCCCGCAAAATGCTTGAAGCTCCTTTTTCTGATTGTTTATGATAATCAGTAGACTTCTGTTGTGTACTCAGTCACCCATAACATGAAATCTGCTTACTGGGCTCAATGGCTATAATAGGTGAGGATAGCTACAGCAAGCAGCCATTAGACTCTTCAACAGGTGAGAGGTTCTTAAGAACAGCTCGCATGAGGGTGCATTTCAAGGCAAAAAACATTAGCATTTCATTTAATTATTCTGCTGTTGAATGATTCTAAATTTTGGGGTGTGGGAGAGAAAAATGGAATCCTTAACCTACCTGTCTTTAGTACCTTACATTAAGTCCCCATTCTGTAAATAAAGGAAGACTCACAAATCCGCTCTTGAATTTTTTTTCTTAAAATGAAGTCCCAGGTGTTTCATTTTTAAAAGATGCTACAGCAATAAAAATGTTATTAAAGTGGCTTTGTTCATGCTGTTGCAGCTGAGGTTGTGTCAGCATTTCCATTATAAACTCATCTTTTCCAGAGGAGGTGCTCTGGTCCATTGGGTAAATGACATATGTTTTACCAAGAAAGTCAGGAAAGCCAGAAATATTCAAAGATGAGACTGACTTAGAATATACTCTGTCCTTAATTCCATCCCATATACATTATATTCTATTTCTATAAATGCATAAATAAAGGAGTGGTCATCAAGGTTACTGAATTTCTTTACAAGATACATTTTCTTGTGTTGGTATTTTTCTTAATATCTTATAAAAATACCTTTCTAGTGACTAACAAAGTTTAGCACTTTAGAACCACCTAGTTAATGGTCTCCAGCTTCTTGAGAGGTGAGGAAAAGTTTAAACTAATTCATTGTATATGGTGAAAGAAGAAATAGACAAAATGAAGCTAATGTTTTCAGAAGGGCCCTCTGATTTCGGTCCCTTCTTTATAAGAACCTCAAGTTGAAACGTGTTTATGGCCTTATTTTTTTCAGAAAAGATGAACACCCACAACTCCTGCTGACTCTGAAAACAAGGCCTATTGTGGCTCAAGTCGAGCATCCAGTAATGGAACCACTCAAAATGGGTGACCATTTCTGAAAATGGGCCTGGGACATTCTTGAGAACACAAAGAATCAATGTTTGAACACAGATCAGACCTCAAGATCTGGGCTCTCGGTTCTGTACTAGAACTGGAACACAACTCTCTCTGTTGAGTTTTTTTTTTTTTTTTCTGTTGGGATAGCTCAGAGACTGTCACATTCATTCTCCTCATTTCCAACACGCTCATCATCACGCTGAGGTATTGTTAGCCGATGGCCGGGTAATGAGTGGTCTGTGTGCCTTATCACATCCGAGTCTTTAACTCCTAGGACAGACTGTGCCTTCGCAGTGGGCAGACAGGGAGGCTGACGGGTGCCCCAGGAGTCTGTCCAGTGGAGGTGACACGACTCAGAGCTCAGTTTTTACTGCATCTTACCACAAACCAGGCTGATATAGCCAAACGGCTGAGGTTCTTTGTTTTGTGTTCGGCCAAGTTACAGTACCTGGAAGGAGTCAGGCTGAAAGCTTAAATGGTTGCTATTTATTAAAAGCAGAAACAAGAATCTTAATAGTTACAAGGTTATTGCTCTATCTTCTTAACTACTAGTAGGATGATACATATGACATGCCAATTAGATTATAAGTGAAAAGTTACCCATTTGAGGACCAGATGCCTCAGCCTAAAGAGCTCTTACTATTAAATGTGCACAAAAGTACATTGCAGGTATAATTCTCACCCCTGCATCCTTCGACTCTGGCGTAGCCAACGTCGTTCACTGAATCCCTTGGGAAGAACAACGCAAGGAGGGCATCCTCTGGGTCCTCGGGAGGCAAAGACCTTATCCGAGCGGCAGGTGTAGGTAACGGGAGCTCAGTTAGAGTGGTCTGCCGGACCCTTCTTTATACCTCTTGGGTCACGCACATTCTTCCTTATCTAAAGGTATGAATTGTACTGGTTTGTCTTTGTGATGCCAGTTCTTACAAGGCAGTTGCAATTTAATTTACACTTGTAAGATAGAGATAACTAAATCATTAAAACAGGACATTCTTTTTGTATGGGCGGGAGATTCCTCTTCTGGGATGAAGTGTGGGCGTATCAATTAGCAATACTAGCCAAGGCAATTTCAGGCCCTGTGGTCATCCGCTGGCTTGTTAGCCCTCTTGTCTGTATTCTTCAGTCCAGGGTCATGCTGACATAGCACATCTGTGTTTTGAAGCATCAAAAGACTGGGCTTGAGATAAGCGCATCTGTGCTTTCAAACATTCTAAGACTGTGTTGTTTCTTTGTGCTTCGTGCTCAGAGGCACTAAAAGGGGCAAGAAGGAGTCAAGCAGGGGGATTCTGTCTGGCTACAGGTATCAACCAGGGACCCTTAGAATGACTACAGCATATTGCAACATTTTCTCTACCTAAACTGAACTTGAAATAATTTAAACTGCATTTTGGCAGCTGGGGGAAGCAAATAGTTTGACTTAAACACCTGAACTATTCTGTTAGCTTATGCTTTTAGTAATCATTGTTGTCATTTAACCAAGTGTTGGATGCTGTCCAGGATGTGCTTAAACATGCCTAACAGGTGAGTCCAGACCCATAAGGGTCACTAAATCTCCATTAATAGCCTCTGAATGCTTAAAGGTTGATTAATTTTATTATAGTAGAGCTTAGAGATCAAAAATGGAACTGAGGCCCTATATAGGCAAAGACAGTTTGTGGCTTACAGACTTAATTTAAGTAGATGAGACAGAAGGTGGGAGAGAAGAAACATTTTAACCCTATTTTACTGGTAGCCATCTGATTTGCACATATGCTAAGTGACTTCTCAAAAGTCGAACAAGAAGCCAGAATTAACACCATGAAGCTGAAACTCTCAGGTTTAGCATTTGACCAAAAATCCACAACAAATTATTTATTTGGTACATTCAAGACCTTTTTAGTATGCAGAGTTGTTTACCAACAAATTACGATTTCTTAATTTCTCTACCCCACCCTCATGTGTGGTTCAACATTTGTGAGAACACAATTCAAACAAAGTGTTGATTTTGAAGGTCTCAGATGGATTTCTCAATGAAGTATTCATGACCCCACTGTATAATTAGACATGGCTATTAGTGTCCCTGGCTGGCTGGACTAATGTTCTAAGAGGATCCATTGGTTTTGCCAAGACTGAAGTCACTTTTCTCTGTCTCTCTCAGTTAAGTGTCAGGGCTTTGGCCAGGGGATGGCTGTTTGGAGAATTTCTGTGTGTATTTACTATCTCAGGTATACTATTATTGCTTACATTTGCTGAAAGCATTCATTGAATTCAGTACTTCCTATTTTATGTCATGTTACCTACCCCTCCCAATCAGTGATCTGGAATAGAAATAGATTGAGAGATTTTACAAAGACTTAGTAATTTATGACATTTTCCTTCTCCTTATAATAGTTCTATTTATTTGTGCTTCCAATATACCCAGAGTCCCCAGCTGAGATCAGGTCCTTATTTTCCTCCAAAGCATACATTTGCTTAGAAATTACTTCTTTCCCATATTCAGGGTCTGTTGGATCATAAAATCATAGAATACTAGAACTGGAAGAAACTTTAACAGGTCACCAAGTCCACTCCCCTATATTCACAGCAGGACCAAGTGCCATCTAGATCATCCCTGACAGATGCCTATCCAACTTGCTCTTAAATCTCTCCAGTGATAGATATTCCACAACGTCCCTAGGCAATTTATTATGGTGTTTAACCACCTGACAGTTAGGAAGCTTTTCCTAATGTCCAGCCTAAACCTCCCTTGCACAGTTGAAGTCCCTTGCTTTTTGTCCTATCATTAGACACTAAGGAGAATAATTTCTATTAGTCTAATGCCTGACCAATTGTTTTGGCTATCCACCCTGCCTTGTCGAAGTTTATTTGTCAGATTGGCTTTTTTCTTGAGAGGGTGTGTGTGTTTGGAAAAGTTAGGGGGAACTGTGTTAATGAAGAAAGTATGAGCTAGTTTATATAGAAAAATTAAAACTTGTTTTCTGGAACTGAGTATTTTTGGCACTGACAGTTCCCATAAAGGGAAAGCTAATGATTTTCTTCTGAGCATAATATGCAGATAATTAAGATAATGTTTTTTAGCTATCTGAAGTGTTTAACAGCTTTTTGACAAAATAAATCATTTTTGTACCATTCATATATTTAATTTAACTATGCCACAAAACTGCAGAAAGAAATATGATCACTTGCTTAATTGCACAGGCACATTCAACATGATTACTTTTCCCCATCTTTTGCTTGGTAGCATCTTACATAACAAGGCAATTTAGGTTATTTTTTAAAAATATGAATAATTTAAGATTTAAGTATGACTCATTTAACCTCAGTTTATCATTTAGTCTCTTGCTGGTTATAAATTTGTATGGTACATGCACACATGCATGTGAATACACATGGGTATGAATGTGCTCATAATATGGAGTCAGCAATCACACTTAGAACAATTGACGGAGTAGTGTGAGGGTATTTGGGAGAATGTTTGTGGGTAACTCTGTTTGGTTATATTGAACAAAGTGTGGCTGGCAATATTTTGGAGAGCCGTTTGGTTGGGTTTTTGTCCTTGATGGGATAATTCTGCCAGTTTGTCATTCCCCAGACACTGTCACTGACAGCAACTAGAGTCATAGGCGGTCTGTTGGTCTGAGCTGAGTTCTTGAAGACCAGGACCGCTGACAGAAGGAGGGCAAGAAGGGCAAGTTCATAGGGGCCTGGTGTTTCAAAGAGGTCCAGAGCTCCTGGCTGCTGACACAGTTAGCAGTTGCCATGTCTGTGAGCTCCAGGCCCCTTTGAAAGACCATGGGAGCATCATTTCATCACTCCGCCCAGTTTCTGAAGGCTGATGGGGAGGGGACAGAGCCGTGATTCAAACAGCACTAAGAGTTGTCTCCCTTTGTCCTCCACTCTTTTGTGCCCAAGCCTCTGTCCCTTCTGGAGCCATGGAACCAGCCCCTCCCACACACCTGTCCCCCCACTGTTGAGGACTATCATGAATAGAACATTTTTGGGGTGTGTGTAACATTGCTCATGCTGTTCAGAAAGATCAGACAAAAGTCTAGGGGACAAGTTTGAAGTTGTGAATGAGTCGGTAAAACAGAGACATTAACATATCTAAGACTGACTAAAAACTTCCGTCAAAGCACGTCCTTGACAGAAAATAGACTTTTTTTTCTGAAAATGAAATTTTCTCCAAAAAATGGTCTGATTTCCTCAACATCAATGAAATACTTCTTTTCCATCAGTTTGTGGCTCAAAAATATTTGTCTTTTTTTTAATGTCTGAATTTTTTACTCAAATTTAGCTACATAAAATCATGAGTGGTATGGAGAAAGTAAATAAGGAAAAGTTATTTGTTTGGTCCCATAATACAAGAACTGGGCCAAAAGAAATCTGATGAGGTTCAACAAGGACAAAAGCAGAGTCCTACACTTGGAACAGAAGAATCCCAAGCATTGTTACATGCTGGGGACTGACTGGTTAAGTAGCAGCATAACAGAAAGGGACCTGGGGATCACTGTGAGTGAGAAGCAAGATATGAGTCAACAGTATGTTCTTGTAGCCAAAAAGGTTAATGACATATTGGGGTGCATTTCCAGCAGATCTGGAGAAGTTATTATTCCCATTTATTCAGCACTGGTGAGGCCACATCTGGAATAAGTCATCCACTTCTGGGTCCCCCAGTATATAAAGGATGGGGATGTATTGGAGAGGGCCCAGCAAAGGGCAATGAAATTGATTAAATGGGCTGGAGCACATGACTTAAGAGGAGAGGCTGAGGGATTTGGACTCACTTAGATTGCCGAAAAGAAGAGTAAGGGGCTCTTTGATAGCAGCCTTCAACTTCCTGAAGGGCTTTTTTAAAGAGAATGGAGAGAGGCTGTTCTCTATCGTGATGGATGGCAGAACAAGGGACAATGGTCTCAAGTTACAGTGGGGGAGGTCTAGGTTCAATATTAGGACACACTATTTCACTGGAACGGTGATGAAGCACTGGAATAGGTTACCTAGAGAGGTGGTGGTATCTCCATTCCTAGGGCATTTTAAGTCCTGGCTAGGCTGGGATGATTTTGTTAGGGTTGGTCCTGATTTGGGTTGGGGGCTGGACTTGATGACTTTCTGAGGTCTCTCCTAGCCCTAGGATTCTGTGATTCTATAACTATGGGTCACAAAATGACATTAATGGGCAGCAGGTTTAAAAACAAACAAAAATAAGTTTTTCTCCATGCAGCACACAGGCAACCAGTAGAACTCCTTACCCAGAGGTTGTTGTGAAGACCGGAACTTTAACAGGATCAGAAAAGAGCTAAATAAATTCATGGGGTTAAGTCTGTCAATGGCTATTAGTCAGAATGGATAGGAATGGTATCCCAAGTCTCCATTTGCCAGAAGCTGGGAAAGGGTGATTGGGTTGGGGGAAATCACTTGATTACAGTTCTGCCCTTCCTCTGGGACACCTGGCGTTGGCCTCTGGCAGAAGACAGGCTCTTGGGCTAGGTGAATATTTGGTCTGATCCTGTATGGCTGTTCTTAACTTTCAATTTTTAAAAGCTTCTGTAGGAAGATAAAATAAAATTCTCTACTATTTCCATCCAGCTCAATCCATACAGATAAAATCAGAGCTTTTTTAGTAACAACTGCCTTGCTGCCATCAGATGGTCCCTAACAGTCCTTAGTTCACAGACAGAACTACAACCAACATAATTTTCCATTGAAAGCATAGGCTGGGGTTTCCAAATTGCCCCCAGCAATGGCCAAATTATGTTCCCTTTAATGTCAAAAATAAAATTTACCATACTTAAAATAAAGTTTTTAGATTTATTAGGCTGAACCGTGGACACATAACTATGGCTATTGAGTAATATTCACAATTATAATGAGGCTTCTGGGAAGTCAGACATTTCTCTGACTGCTTGATATCTGAATATGTACCTTACGCATGCATCAGAGAACATAAACACCTAAGGAAGGTTTGAATCCAGCAACACTGAGGAAATTGCAGAATAATTTTTTCACTTGTTTTAATACAGTTTTGTGAAAACCTGGCACAAGCAGCTTTAAAAGCAGTATGAACAAAGTCATGCAGAGAGCTTATATAATAGACCGTACTTTCCACTTACATAGTATATTTTATCCATAACTTCAAAAATGTGAGTAGGAGCCACTATCCTTGTTTTGCAGGTAAAGTTTGAGAGCATCCAAAAGAGCAATTTTTTTTCCTAAAGTCACACAGCAAGCACTGGGACTTAGAACCTTTAGTCTCCTAACCAGATCCTTATCTTATCTAGTTGGACCATGCTATTTCCATTATGTATATAAATGCCATTTATATATGAACAGTAAAGGGGTACATACATTCAACAGGCACTAATCTCTTGCTACAACTCTTCCACCATCAAAGTCCTATATTCACTGGCCAACTGGAAATTGTAGAGCATGATAGTCAAATTGTCAATATAATTCTTGCTGTTATGAATTAATTATCTTAAGAAGCACACTTCCTGCAGAAGCAGCATGTGACATTATGCAAGTAAACTGCTTCACCTTTAAATAGAGCTTCTGTTCTGGAAGGCAAGACAAGTCTTCAAGAAAGCCTTAGAACAGTCAAATCTTACATTCTTGCAATGGGATGTATCTCAAAAAAGAAAAACCCAAACCCTTGAATAAAAGCTGTGAAAGGTGTAGGAGAGGGGATTGGTCAATAGTTCAAAGATTATTCACAAAATGTGAATAATACGCAAGCACTGTGAAAGTAATTATAGATTTGAGATGAACTCAATGTAAAATCATAAATATCAGTGTGATAGTGAGCATTATAACTGCTGAATTCCATGCAATTGGAGGTCTTCTGTAACAAATAATTAGGAAAGGCTGCAAGCAAGGAATTGGAGAATAGTAAATAAGGAAGTTTTATATACTCCTTCTCATAACACAAGAACTAAAGGATCACCAAATTAAATTAACAGGCAGCAGTTTTAAAACAAAAGGAAGTATTTCTTCATACAATGCACAGCTAACCTGTGGAACTCCTTGCAAGAGGATGATGGTCAAGACCATAATACAGCTCAAAAAGGAAGTAGATAAGTTCATGGAGAATGAGTCCATTGATGGCTATTAGCCAGGATGTGCAGGGATGGTGTCCCAAGTTTCTATTGTCAGAAGCTGGAAATGAGCATCAAGGGATGGAGCACTTAATTATCTGAATTGTTCATTCCCCCTAAAGTACTTGGCATTGGTCACTGCTGGAACTAAAGATACTAAGCTGGATTGACCTATGTTCTGACACACAGTGGCTGTGTCTAGACTAGCCCGCAGCTTTGACAGGGGCATGGTAATTAGTCAACTGCTGGCTTGCATGCAACCATGTGTCAGCCGCGGGTACTTCGAAGTGCCTGCGCTTCTCTGAAATTTTGAGGAGTAAAGGGACTTTGAAGGAGCACAGGCACTTCAAAGTACCCACAGCTGATGCACGGCTACATGCAAGACAGCACTTGGAAATTTCAGACTTAGAAGCTGCTGTGAGGGAGATTTAGCCTAATGAAATGCTTCATAGGCACCGCAGGACTTCATTAGTAATCTCCCAAAACCCTAATTTCCATGCCCTCTTTGAAGTTGGGGGCTAGTCTAGACACAGCCAATGACTTTTTTATGTTATACAGTGTACAAAGATATGGTTTTTCATGTTTTATACTGTACAAAAATATGAATCCAGAAATTTGTATCCTTCCTTGGGACCTGAGTAGTCTTGATGTTTCAGATATCCAAGGTGGTTTAAATGGGGTCTGAATGGCCTGGCTCACATGGTCTGATAAGAAAATTAAAAGTGATTGTTTTCTGCCAAATCTAGAGTGCAGGAAAGGAGGAAAGGAAAACTCATTCAAGTCAGTTTTACATGAGTTAAGCATTAGATTTTTTTAAGTATCGGCGGGGTAGCCGTGTTAGTCTGGATCTGTAACAGCAACGAAGGGTCCTGTGGCACCTTATAGACTAACAGAAAAGTTTTGAGCATGAGCTTTCGTGAGCACAGACTCACTTCATTTGATGAAGTGAGTCTGTGCTCACGAAAGCTCATGCTCAAAACTTTTCTGTTAGTCTGTAAGGTGCCACAGGACCCTTCGTAGATTTTTTTAAAGTATATATCCTGCGTGAGACATCTGACAATAATAGTGCCCAATTTCAAGAAAGAAAAGGAACAAGCAGAACAGGAACTGTTGGAGATTTCAGCAGTCAAATATGAAGTGAGAAAATGATTGTAAGAAAAGAGAGAAGGTATGCTACCGAAGCTAAAATATGAACGTGGTCACAAACGTGATTTCCTGTGCAAGGCTGCAGCAATGTCTTGTCTAGTAGTCCTCAGATTTTAATCCTAGTTCATGGTCTCTTAAGAGCCAATGCTACACTCTGAGAGGCTCTGGGTGAGAGGCCTCTGCTGTCCTACCTGTCTAACCTCAAGAAAATTCTCACTAGCAACCACAGGACATACCATAGAAATACTAATCCTGGAACTTTTCCTTGCAATGAACACTATTGCCAACTTTGTCCACATATTTATTCTGGAGACACCATCACAGGACCACATTATTTACATGATCAGGGGCTCACATTCCTGTAGCTCTACTAATGTTATATACGCCATCCTGTGCCAGCAATGCCCCTCTGCTATGTAAATTGGACAGACTGGATAATCACGTCACCAAAAGAATGAA
This sequence comes from Carettochelys insculpta, assembly GCF_033958435.1. Classification (NCBI taxonomy): domain Eukaryota; kingdom Metazoa; phylum Chordata; order Testudines; family Carettochelyidae; genus Carettochelys; species Carettochelys insculpta. The sequence goes on along the minus strand of NC_134137.1, from coordinate 369,378,673 downwards.
TGGACACAAATAAGCTATTAGGAATCTGAATACACATAAACCTGCTAGAGAGCATTTCAATGGAGTAGGCCATAATGTTAAAGACTTGAGAATCTGTGTCCTAAAACAAAGAGATCTTAATACAAGATTACAAAGGGAGACATCTGAACTAGAATTTATTGTCAAATTTGACACTTTCCACCTTAGTCTTAATAGAAATAGCAATTACCTTATGCATTACAAAGCCAGCTTTCCCATCTTTGATATTTGTAGTAATCTCAGGTAAGTCACTTAACTTAATAGTCACTTGCAGTAGTAGTAGCACCCTTCAGTCTACGTAGACTATGGATCACGTCCTTCATAGTTCCGTTTGGCATCCTCATTTGCAGCGTCGGCTGTGACTGTGAAGACCCACACGAGAGTGACAGTCCTTGCTGCATCTCTTGCAGATGTCATGGGTGCCTGGAAGGTCCTTGCTGTGCTTTCTGTGGGCTCGCTTCTCCTTTGCTAGCTGTCTGATCCTCAACTCACCCTTCTGAAGGCCCTTGTATAGTTCCTGCCTCCATCTGCTGTGATCGTCTGCCAGCTCCTCCCAGCTGTCTGGCTTGATGTCTACTTCCCTGAGGTCTCTCTTGCAAATATCTTTGTAGTGCATCTGGGGGCGTCCAGGAGGTCTTTCGCTAGAGGCTAGCTCGCCATACAGGATGTCTTTTGGGATCCTTCCAACATTCATCCTGTGGACGTGGCCAAGCCAGCGGAGCCAGCGCTGCCTGAGGAGGGTGTGCATAGTTGGGATTCCAGCTTGCTCAAGGATGGTAGTGTTGGACACTCTGTCCTTCCATGATATTCCAAGGATGCGCCTGAGGCAGTGCAAGTGAAAGACGTTCAGCCTTTTTTCCTGGCAGGCGTACAGGTCCAAGTAGAGGTCGTCCACGAGTTCGTTCACCTCGGGCCAACCTTAACTGACACCCTGTCCTTGGAGAATGAGCTAAATAGGAGGATCAGTAAAGCAGCCACAACTCTGTCCAGACTCAGCGAGAGAGTGGCTACGTCTACACATGCACGCTACATCGAAATAGCTTATTTCGATGTAGCGACATCGAAATAGTCTATTTCGATGAATAACGTCTACATGTCCTCCAGGGCTAGCAACGTCGACATTCAACTTCGACATTGGGCAGCACCACATCGAAATAGGCGCTGCGAGAGAACGTCTACATGCCAAAGTAGCACACATCGAAATAAGGGTGCCAGGAACAGCTGCAGACAGGGTCACAGGGCGGACTCAACAGCTAGCCACTCCCTTAAAGGGCCCCTCCCAGACACAGTTGCACTAAACAACACAAGATCCATGTTGATCGATGTTCAACTTCGAAGTAGGGCACTATTCCCATCCCCTCATGGGGTTAGCGACTTCGACATCTCGCCACCTAACGTCGATTTCAACTTCGAACTAGCGCCCAACACGTCTAGCCGTGATGGGCGCTATTTCGAAGTTGGAGCCGCTACTTCAAAGTAGCGTGCACGTGTAGACACGGCCAGTGTGGAATAACAACAAGCTGTACACTCACACCACAATGCAAGTCTACAGAGCCTGAATCCTCAGCACCCTCCTTTACGGCAGCAAGACTTGGACCCTGTATGCCCGCCAGGAAAAGTCACTTGCAGTAAGTAAGTTTTTTCCACCTCCTGCCCACCCTTCGCCTCCCAAAGCCTTCTGTCCTATTTAACTGATCTGTCAGTTTTCATTTCTTTTTTTCTTATCTCTCTGTCATATATTCATCGTCTCAGGTCGTTTTCAGCACTATTTCTAGATCTAAAGAGGTGGGTCTGCCCCGTGAAAGCTGATCACCTTATACATTATTTTGCTAGTCTTTAAAGTGCTACATGACTGCTTTTTTGTTTTCTGAAGACACAGACTAAGATGGCTACCTCTCTGAGATGATTTATTTGTTACTAGTTCACCCTGACCTTGCCTTCCCCAGAGTCTATTTTCCTGCTTCCTGTAAAGATCGCCCCCTCCCCTGCCTGGCCCCTTCCTTTTGGCTATGGTGTATTTCTGCTGGGTTTTATGTTGAAGCACATTACTTCTTGTGGATTGGGTTTCATAATCTTTGCCAGCAGAAGTAGCATTATTCATTGTCCTAAGTGACAACACCCCTTGTGTCTTGGACTCTGTGAGGTGTCAGTGTGGAGGAAATGAGCATCAGAAAAATAGGACCCCAGGACTCAGCACTGTGAACACTGGTTGACTTCAATAAAAAGAGTCCCTGTAGAGTGTCCCCATCCCAGTTTGAAGCAAGGGCTTCTCCTGGCTCCCTAGAGAGGGCTCAACTCTCTCACAAAACCTGGTGCCAAATGAGATCAATGCCATTTTGGATGCTGATCTGTTCAGGGCCAGCCCACATATTAGAGCCCCCAGTAATTGAAAAACTCCCTGTTTGTCACAAGGGGCTGGTGACAGAGGAGGACTTAACTGGCAAATGCACATCCACACAGCTTGTTTACTGCCAGCAACACCCTCTCCCGACAGCAAGATCTCATGTAGCTATGCTAATTAGCCCCCGATTATGCTAATGAGCAGCCAGTTGCCATTGAGAGACTGCCCATTAGCATGGAGCTGCCAGCAGTACAGCTTTGTTTAGACATGCGCAAAAGCTGCAGCTGGACGCATGGGTAGTACCCACGTAAAAGAATGTGACTGTTTTTTTCCATCTGTACCTAACTAGTTGAGTGTGCCATTGCCACCTTGAGAAGAGAATGTCCAAGCCCACACTTTCAGTTGTACTCTGATGCCCTCCCCGCCCCACGCCATTCTCTAAGCTACACTAGGTAGTCATAGGCATTAGAATTCACAGCATGGGCTTGGACTTTCTAGGGCAAGTCTACACTGCGATCAAGAGGTGTGAGTATGGCACATACGCTGGAGCTAGCTTGCTCAAACAGCACTATAGCGATGACGGCTTGGGCTAGCTGCCCAAATACATACTTTAGCCTAGGCGATCGCAGACTCTCTCTTTCTGAGGGCCACGAACATGCTCTTAAAAAGGACACAAGTCCATCTGTGCCATAACAACTGGTTTCTGCATATCAAAGCCAGGGCTGCATTTAAGGGTAGTGTAACCCACACGCTTGCTGGGTGTGGTGTACTGCCCCATCAGATGGCACTGAGATCATTTACAGAGAATAATGAGTCTGCCTTAGCTACCAGCCAGCTGGCTTTTAGCTCATGTGGCAGCTGTTCATGAGCTAAGCTCCAGAGGGCCTGGGTTTGATTCAACCCACAAATGAACAGTCTGTCAATGTGATACAAGCAGGGCAAATGCACAGAGCCCCACACCACAGGGGGCCTCACAAAGCTGAGCTGCTCAACCTTCACCTCCACACGTCAGGGCTTGGGTCCCTGTGGGGCAAGGGTTTGGCTCTCAGCCCTGGGTTTAGCGAGTCCAATAGCAGTCATGTTTGGTGGACCCCCTCACTTCTGCTCACAGTCTCCCAGGGGGCTCTGGAGCCCCACTTGAGAGCTACTGCTGTAGCCAATGGAACCACATGTTCCACTGTGGCTGCACTGCCTTTTCTCAGCAAGCTCACTCAATCAAGCCTAGCTGTAATCTGGCCTCCTGACTAGAGGTGCCAGACCGCTGGCATCTTAAATAACAGGGAGCAGGATTATTTGAGAGAACACCCCTTGCCTCATGTCACACTATTGCAGTTGCAATCACTGGAGGAATGCTTCCTTGAGCTACATTGATCTAAAATGAGGGAAAGGCCATTCCCTGGGAGCCTCTTGGGCTCGGTAACTCCATACCGATCTTTGGAGTTGTTCACCTTCCAGACGTGTAGCAACTCATCATTACCTCATGGGTGTCTTGTCTCTGGATACACTGTTGACCAGGGTTCTTCTCTAGCAGTCTCCAAGGGAGAGCTCTTGGACCCTCACTGGCATTTCTTAGCCTGCTTCTTCTCCCAGTGACCCTCTTTCTACTCCAATGCTTGGCCTTCCAGTCAAGTCACACAAAAGACTAAACCCCTTCCAGAGCAGCACAAGCAAATCCAAACAAACATTCATAGCAACAAACCTTCTACCATTGTTTCCTGTCTCTTAAACCACTACCCTGAGCATCTCACGCCCAAAATTCATTCCCCTGTGAGCGCACCTCCAACCTATTTATAAGGCCTAGCTCCATCTCTGATGTCCAGGAGGCAATTAATCACCCTCAGGGATGACACTGGCATAACTGGGGTTCTTTATCCTGGCTTTCAGGGTGATCTGGATTAACTCCAACCACAACATGCTACAAGGCTCACTGTTTCCATCAAGTATTTGGGGATAGGAAGCATCACAAGAGAATGTTAATGAAATGGGGTTCTCTGAGTGACAGAGAATTATAATTGAACAGGTGGGCAGGAAAACGTTGTCATGGTTCAGTGTAACTGTTAATTATCACATGTTATGTACTGAAAGGAGTGGCCACAGCAGGGAATGAGTACTCCTAACTTATGTGTTTAAAAGCTGACATAAATAGATACCAGAGACAGAAGGAGAAAAGAAGTGGCAACCAGCAAACTCAGAAAGAAGTGTAAGAATGTCCTCCAACTGTGTAGGCAATTGGAGCATGTGAAAATTACTGCAGGCAGAATTCTCATTATTAGCACAAGAAAAAGATGTCCCTAATAAATGTATTATCTGCTGTAAAATCTTTAGAGACCCAAATAGACTCATTTGCTCCAAGGTTACAGGGGTTACAGACTGAGGCAGGAGACACGGAACAGGAAATTGATACTGTGGGTGACAGAGCACACCTATGCAGAGAGGAGGTGAAAATAAATTGGGGCTATTTCAAAAGCCTTGATTAAAGAAAATGGTGTGTTGCCTAGGGAAGCCAAAGCATCTGAAAAACAGAGTATAGAGGGAAAGTTTTAATGGTAAAACTCAGCAACATGCCACTGATGAAATGGAAACACAGTTTTTGACCAGTTTGGGATGCTTTTAAAAAAAAAAAAATTGGGCCAGTGACCAAGCGTAAGCCAATCTGTCATTTTTCAGGTGTAAACTATGGGAATCATAGAATCATGAAGTATAGAATACTAGAACTGGAAAGGACCTCAAGAGTGTCATCAAATCCAAGCCTCTGCCCTTACAGTAGGACCAAGCGCTGTCTTTATCATACCTTTTGGGTGTTTATCCAACTTCATCTCCAATGATGGAGACTCTACAAGCACCCTAGGCAATTTATTCTGGTACTTACAACCCTGACTGTTAGGAATTTTTTCCAAATATTCAACTTAAACCTCTCCTGCTGCAATTTAAACCCATTGCTTCTTGTCTTGTCATTAGAAGCTAAGGAGAGTAATTTTTCTCCCTCCTCCTTATAACACCCTTTTAGGTACTTGAAAGCCGCTACCATGTCTCCTCCTGGCCTTTTCTTTTCCAAGCAAAACAAACCCAAGAAAACCAATACTTTGCAGTGGGAGATGATTACAGTTCAGCACCTTACTTGGTGGTGGAGGCTAAGTTCCATTGTCTTAAGGAGTAACTGCAGGACAGACCATCTCTAAGCACAACTAGAAGAGGGTTGTGCTTCCCTGGATTGGAAACTGCTGAGTGTCACACAGCTCAGATGAAAATAATGAAGGTATCATATGGATGTTGTTGGCATGATGGCTGTCATCTTGGCCAACACACCAAATACTGAACTGGTGTCCTTTAGAGATGAAAAAAAGCATAAGCTGCTACAGTGTGAGCTAAAGAGGCACAGCTCTAACAAACAAACATAATTTGAGATCAGGCACCAAGGGAGGATCTGTGAACCACTCATAGGTGAGATACACTGCTACAGAAGAAACTGAAACCTGGCTGACTTACAGTATGATTTGAAAGGTGCTGAGTCCTCAGTTAGAGTTGATAGGAATTGGAAGTGCTCAACACCTGTAGCTGAACAGGTGCCTAATGTAAGGCAGTGTGCTGAAAGTTTTGAATATAACTAACAAATCAAAAATATATGGCTGAACATTTCACTGATTCTTTTTTTTTTTTTATATCAAAATTTCCTCAGTGATGACCCACTCTAGTTTTGAACTCCTGCTCAGTGGCACATAACAAATTGACAGAGCTGGCAATAGGATCAGGGAGTTCTGACTGCAAGTCCTCTCCTTTGTAACATCGTACTCCCTCCTTGTTGTTGGCTTTGCCACTTGGAAACACTTGTACATACATCTAGCAAGAAGCAGAGAATGTCAAGGAGTTAACTGAAGGCCTGATCTTGCAAAGATCTGCACACACGAGTAACTTTATGTATGAGTAGCACTGCTGAGCTCAGTGTGTCTGTTCCTATGTGTAAGTGTTTGCAAGATGGGGTCTTAATCAATAAATATATATCAAAGTAAGCAGGAAATGTCCAGGTACCAATTTTAAATTTAAAATAGCTGTCTTGCAGTGTATTAACTGTGACACTCTCTTTGGTGAATGATAACGACAGGATAGATAATAGACTAGGCAAGAAGTAAAACAGCTAAGTCCCTCAGGTTTAAGGATCTATTTATCCCATCTAAGCTTGGCATCCCCAAAGCAGAAGAGAACATTTTTTTTTTACTTTGAGTATAGCTATGCAGTGCTTTGGAGCAGAGGTTTCAGTTCTGTATCCTGCCAAAGGGGATATAATAGTGTAAAATATACTGTGGGCTAGAAATAGGTGACACAGATGAACTTTGGTTTGATGGATGGTGTTGAAAGAGAGTCAGAAAAAACATAATTTACAGCATTAATCAGACTTAATGGGGCTATATGGAAATAACTCATGGCAAAGCCATGTCCATTATTTGTAGCAGCGAGGAGACAACACTCTCTTAAAGAAGCTGTTCAGGAGTAGAGACGCAGCTCAAGAATACAAACGTAACTGCATGAAGCTGTAGCCACCTCATTATGTGCAATAAAACCGTTATACAATACATACTTTAAGAACACACATAAAACCTCAAGACTTGAAAATTGACCAAATTTTTAAAAAATCCTAGGCAGAAAATTGCTTTTACTGGCATGTCATTTATTTATTTATTTATTTGAAGAATAGGTTATTTTTCTGCAAGCCAGCAGGGGGAGAGACATTAACTCTCAGCTGTCTAGAAACTCCCATCCTGAGTCAAATTTATGAAGTAGTTGTGTTTTCTTTTCTTCTTCTTGTTCAAATGGGAGCTGCTTGATAAATTCCATTTGTGGAGCAGCAGCAGAATAAAGTAAAGGTTTGTACTATATAACCTCAAAGCACTAATTCTCTCTGAATCTATATTAGCTGAAGTAATAAATAATTAATACTTACCCCTGCTTTCTACTGTGCAGTTTTATTTGCTCTTGTACCTAGCCATAGCCATAAAAGTCCCTATTAAGTGAACTACATCCATGGTCTTCTGAGGCACATGAGATCCAAGAGTCCATAAAAACAGGGCTGAGGGATTGGGGGGAACATCAGTCCAGGTGGTAGGTCACACTTTAAGATGTTCAGTTAGGGTAGTCTGAAGATGAAAGAATTCAGTATCTGGCTCCTTTTACACAGTGATCCACAACCAGCTGTACTCACCACATCTCTTCTCTAGATCACCAATGCAGACCACAGACTGTAGGACATCTATAGAGCTCTAGAGACCCACCACCGCACTCCTCCAGCAGAGTGAAGATTCAGAACTATGTCCACCAGGGCTGCAAAAATTTACATGTGTGACCGACGAAGCTATATGAAACTAAGCCCTTTGGTAGCTACAGCCATGTTTATGGAAGAATTCTTCTATTGACATTGCTGCGGACATTTGAGGAAGCTGTGTTCCCACACCAAGAGAAAAAGATGTTCCATTGGCATAGGCTGCACCTATACTATTTGATTATGCCAGTATGGCTTGTTCAATACAGCTAAGGCCATATCTACACTTCTGGAAAATCAACACTACTGTGATACTGGTAGGCATGCGCTAACTTGAACTTATAGGGCATCTGTGTCAGCACTGGTACTCCTGCCCTTCATGAGCAATAAAGGAAGTCACACGAAAAGTCCACTCCCATCCTTCTTCCTTAGCGGAGATGGTGCAGAAGCCCGAATTGAGGTATGATGACTCCAGCCATATAATTAATGTAGCTGGATTTGCATACCTTAATTAGGTACTGTAGACCTGATCTAAGTCTAGTCTCCATAGTGCAAGCATAATTTAAGGCTACTGGTGCTCTGGACTCCCCCACATTTGGCATATGCTGCCTTCCCATGATGATGCTCACCACTGGAGCTGGTCAAATAACATTTGTCGATTTCAGTTGCGAAAGTGAGAGGGTGGAAAAGGCTCAGGGCTTTTTCAGCATAAAGAAAAAAATTGAACAAATTTCATTTAAGCACCAATGAGACATTTTGCGTGATCCAAAATTAACTCTAAAACCTAAAATTTTGATTTTGAGGTTTTTTAAAAAAAAACTTTATTGGTTGTTTCAAACTAATTGGAATGACTAAACATCTTCAAAATTATTCTCCTCATTGCAGAAATGCCAAAACACACCAGTTCAGCATTTCCAAAACATACTGTAATGGGACCAAAGCAATGAGGCAAAATCAAGCCACATTTGTGAACTGATTGGATAGAAATTAATTTCTCATTCTTTTTGTAGGAAAAAAAATGTTTCATACAACAACCGTATGCAGCTGTACTCTCCACCTTGTTGCTTACTCATCCTGGAGTAGAAGTGCCAGGAACTACCCATATAACATACAAGTGATCACAAGTTCTGATTCATAGCCAAATCAGAATTCACCAGAATGTAGGAGAGTGCAGATCTGGGAGTTCATTTTTTATCTTTGGCTGAGATTTTCAAAGGCTAAAAACAATATTAGGAATCAGACCGCCACAGAAGGACAGTGGGAATTAGGCCCCAAACTGTCATTTTACCTTGCTCAGTTTGCTCAGTGAATAATTTTACCTAAAGAACGGTGCTGTAAATATCAGACCAATGGGTATCGCAACTAGTGTCATACTCTTAGTACAACAGTAAAAACAATAATTAAGTCTAAAGTACAAATAATTACTCACATGCTATATTGCTTCTCCGGGATTACTTTCCATTAAACAGATTTAAATCTTGTTAAATGCAGAAAAGAAATTGCTGATATTCTTTAAATGTATATTGGGACATCTTTTTTCCTTGTAAAGTATCTCATGCGTCTGTTGCTACGACTTCCACTGTACAGTAATTAAGATTTATATTGCTTCAGGATATTTGATGCTAAAATTGGAAATTATGTTTATCTGAAAACACAATGTAATTGTAAAAAAAATTAATGCACGAGACTCTTCTTCTCTGTGAATATATACCTGTCACTTGCATATGATTTGTCATATAAAGCTGTTGACCAAATACCCCAAGCAGGATTCTCCAAACAGAAATTCCCAGACATGTGAGTGAGATTATTTTAAAGCAAGGCTGGGTGTTCCTGCTGAACTCTAAGTGCTCCAGAAGAAATGTAACACCTGTACCTACATCATACATGCTTAGTTTACAGTGGAAACTTATGACATACAACTACTCATATGGGAATACCACAGTATGGCTCCATCTACACTTGCCTTCCTCTTTCAAAAGAACCATGCAAATGAGGGAAATTGAAAATGCAAATGAGGTGTGGATTTACATATCTGGCAACTCATTTGCATATTCTTATTTTGAAATAACTTCTTTCGAAAGAAGAAAACCAGTGTAAACACTGCTCTTTCAAAAGTAAACCCCATCTTCAAAAGAATCCTTCTTCCCATAAGGAAAGGGAGGAAGGATTCTTTCGAAGATGGGGTTTACATTCAAAAGAGCAGTTTCTACCCTGGTTTTCTTCTTTCGAAAGAAGCTATTTTGAAATAAGAATATGCAAATGAAGTGCCAGATATGTAAATCTGAACCTCATTTGCATTTTGATTTCCCTCATTTGCATGGCTCTTTCGAAAAAGGAATGTAAGTGTAGACGCAGCCTATGAGGGAGTATCTATATGACAGCAGCCCTAGGCTGCGTCTACACGTGCATGCTACTTCGAAGTAGCGGCAGTAACTTCGAAATAGCGCCCGTCACGTCTACACGTGTTGGGCGCTATTTCGAAGTTGAAATCGACGTTAGGCGGCGAGACGTCGAAGTCGCTAACCCCATGAGCGGATGGGAATAGCGCCCTACTTCGACGTTCAACATCGAAGTAGGGACGTGTAGACGATCCGCGTCCCGCAACATCGAAATAGCGGGGTCCTCCATGGCGGCCATCAGCTGGGGGGTTGAGAGATACTCTCTCTCCAGCCCTTGCGGGGCTCTGTGGTCACCGTGGGCAGCAGCCCTTAGCCCAGGGCTTCTGGCTGCTGCTGCTGCAGCTGGGGGTCCGTGCTGCATATACAGGGTCTGCAACTAGTTGTTGGCTCTGTGTATCTTTCACTGTTTAATGAAAGTGTGTCTGGGAGGGGCCCTTTAAGGGCGCGGCTTGCTGTTGAGTCCGCCCCGTGACCCTGTCTGCAGCTGTGCCTGGCTCCCTTATTTCGATGTGTGCTACTTTGCCGTGTAGACGTTCCCTCGTTGTGCCTATTTCGATGTTGGGCTGAGCAACATCGAAGTTGAACATCGACGTTGCCAGCCCTGGAGGACGTGTAGACGTTATTCATCGAAATAGACTATTTCGATGTCGCAACATCGAAATAAGCTATTTCGAAGTTGGGTGCACGTGTAGACGTAGCCCTAGAGTCCCTGACCAATCCCCATTGCTCAAAGTGCTGCATATGAACATGACAGGAGACAGACTTTCTGTCCTGAAGAATTACATACATGTAAAATGGGTAGAACCTCAGTTTACAGCTCTCTCTCTCTCTCTCTCGCTCCCTCTCTAATATGGCACTTTCCTCCTGTAGATCTCCATACACTTCCCAAAGGAGGACAGCACCCTTATCTCAGTTCTACAGATGGAGAAGTGAGGCCCAGAGTAGCAACATGACACGTCTCAGGTTGTGCAGCAGGCTAGTGGTTGAGCCAGGGATAGAATGCAGGTCTCCTGCTCACTCGTCCCATGTAACAAAGGAAGTTTATGCAGACCTGGAAAGCAGAACATCAATCTCTTGAGCGCTGATCTAGTGAGTGAACCACCAGGCTAGTCTTCCTCTGCTTTCCATTTGGTGCACTTGTTACACCTGCCATTTGAAAGTCAACACAGAGGGCTCAGGATTAGCAATCAATGTTTGGTGAGCTTGTTGGGCTCTATAGAACACAAGTGGCATTCTAAAAGCCATTTCCTGCTTGTTCCTAATGCCTGTTGGTGGGGGTTTCAGAGGTAGACAGGAGATTGGAAGCAGTTTCTTTGAATTTCCTCATTTTTAAAGGTAGGAAGCAATTTCTCACCTTTTTCTGAGTGTCACTTGGCAGCAGGTAGAGAACATTACAGCTTGTGGGAATACCAATTAGAGCTAATTATAATCTCACTTATCTGCTCTGGCATTCAAATGCCCAATAGAAAGAATTCAGTGAGGAAAGGGAGTCTCTATTATATAGATCCAGGAGTGTGAGATGAGCCAAGACTGATATAATGATTAAAATTGGGAGAGGCTTATTTGAGGTTAAAACAACAACAAGAAGCCACTTCTCAGTGTGAATTCAGCACCATAGCGCTCGCTGTACAGGACTGAAAACCAGTAAGGGCATACCTCAACAACTTCTCTGGTGGTTCCACCTTGTCCCTGTTTTCCTGAGCTACTCCAGATCTACAGCTGTATTTGGAGTTGCTGCTCCAGTTGAATACAGCGAAAACTGACAGCAGGATCATAACGCTAACTAGATTGGATGTGAATTTAAATCAGAGGAAGCAGAAGTAAATGGAGCCTTAAACAAAATAATGAACAGAAAACTGGGCAGGAGGAATTTACATCTTCCTTGTAAATGACGTCTGGTATAATTGGTAAAGAGGAGTTTCACAATGTCAATGAGAGTAAAGGCAATGCTATAAAAGCCAGACAGTCCTTCTGTTGGTCCTTCTTAAAACTGTAACAGGTAAATGTGCTCCCTATGAGCGTCATCACTTGCAGGGCCTTATAAGAAGGCCTGGGAACCACACAGGGATTTGCATCAAGAGTTGCCCTCTTTCAGAATCAAGAGACTCTGATTTTACTTTAAGGCCCCGGTTCAGCTCAGCATCTATGCACATGTTTGTGATTTCCTAACTCAGAGGCAAAAAAAAGTTAGCTGATAGTATTCTGGGGATTTATTCAGCTGATAGGATTAAGGGGATTTTGAAATGTTCAGGGTCTTTTCAAAAAGGACCCCTGCGTAACTGAGCCACACGCGTTCGAAAGCAGCACTTCTGAAGTGCTGGGGCCAGCAGCATGCTAATGAGGCTCTGAATATTCATTTCAGCACCTCATTAGTATTCTTCAATTTGCCAAGTGTGGCCACAGCCATAGTGTGTCCACATACAACAGAGCTTTACCAGCAGGTGGACATGAACCTGGGACCTCTGGAGCTTAATGCATGAGCCTCTACACCTTGAGCTAAAAGCCAGCTCACTCTCAGCTAAGGCTGTAAAGGAGATTCAGTCTTTCCCTCTGTAAGTGGGTTAGGTCCTATTACGTGGGGCAACGACCCACACCCAGCTCGTGTGGGGGTTACTCCTGCAGCCTACTTGCTCTCAGCTCAGTCAGGGATCAGACTCTTGCTGAAAGAGCAGAGGCTACAATGTACAACCCAATCCCCTTTACAGACATACTCTCACTCCCACAATAACTGAATTCCCAAAACAAACTAGCCCATGTTCTCCATTTGTGTCACTCAAGCTCCTCTTTGGGCGCTCTATAAGCTGTCTTTGGTCCTACATGTAAAGAACACAGACCAGGATTACACTTCAGCAGCCTCCTCTCTGCTTGCGGTATATTTGCTCTCAGCAGAGTGAGTGCTGAGATCCTTCTGGAAACAGAGGGTATGTCCTGGCAGGAGCCAGGAAGTTCTCTTAATATGCCACTGTTTATAGTCCACATCTTGTAGTTCCCAGGGCTTGCTCCTGAAGCACAGAGGACCTTGGGCTACACCAAGGACAGAGAAACAGAGAGAAAGAAGTTAAAACCAAGAAATATTCCGCAATTTGTACACAGACCAAATCAAGTCATTGTAAGCCAGTACTGTAGAAGGCTTATGGTAGTGGCCTTCTATGGTAGTGTCCTGGTGGATGATGTGGATTAAAGATCTAGGAAATATGACCTATGATAGAAGATTTAAAGAACTGGGTTTGTTTAATTTGGAAAAGAGAAGGTTGAGAGGGGACCTGATAGTAGCTTTCAAGTACATAAAAGGGTGTTACAAGGAGGAGGGAAAAAATTATTCTCCTTAGCCTCTGAACATAGGACAAGAAGCAATGGTCTTAAATTGCAGCAGGGAAGGTTCAGATTGGACATTAGGAAAAACTTCCTAACTGTCAGAGTGGTTAATTCTGGAATAATTTGCCTAGGGTGGTTGTAGAATCTCCATCTTTGGAGATATTTAAGAACAAGTTAGAGAAATATCTAACAGAGATGATACAGATAATGCTTGGTCCTGCCATGAGGGCAGGGAACAGGACCTGACCTCTTGAGATCCCTTCTAGTTCTAGTATTTTATGATTCTATAACAAGTTCATTTTGCTGACTGAAGGCTCCAAATGTAGGTTCAATGTTGAAAAATCTAAAACCACACTAGTTATTCTAGGAGCATTCCCACTGATTTAAACGTTATGATTGGTAGTGTTTGTTTTCAACACAGTTCTATCCATAGGGTCATGACTATGAGTCGTAAAAAATTTTCAGGATAGTGACCTAATTCCACTAGTCTTACTTGCAGTCTTCCACTTAGAGGCTTTTTAAGGATGTGGCATAGTTAAGTATTCATTTAATTCATTTAATAATGGACCCTATGACAAATCTTCCATTCCAACAAGCTAAAGACCAGCGTAGCCTGAGACAATCAGAAACATGAGGGACTACTGAGTAACTGGTATGAATGGCAAGACTTGAAAAAAGTGAATTCTGCTTTTATTGATGTCAATGTTAAAACTCCGATAAATTTTTGCAGGTTAGGTCCATAAATGGCTATTAGCCAGGGGTAAAGTATGGTGCCCTAGCCTTCAGTACAGGGGCAGGAGATGGATGGCAGGAGATAAATCACTTGATCATTGTCTTCTGTTCTCCTTCTCTGGGGCACCTGGCATTGGCCACTGTCGGCAGACGGGATACTGGGCTGGATGGACCTTTGGTCTGACCCGGTATGGCCATTCTTATGTTCTTATGTTCCTATGTTCCCATGGTTGGAGTAGAATTAGTCTAATGCTTAGGGCTATTGAAAATCCAGCTCCAGATATTTATTGATTCATTTAGAGGCAAAGACCTACAACATTACAGGACTAAAGGCATCCATATTGCTTTTATTGTCTTAACATTAATATTGTTTGGTACTAAATATATTAAAATAAGTTCCGGTAATAAATGATTTCACCATTTAATAAGATATCTGTCATTTCATTTCAGAAAGTGTCTTGAAATTTACCACTCAAGCTCCCTAAGCTAAAGAGCTATCATTTGGATTGTTGGCAAAGCACAATATATCACTAAAGTACTATAAAAAAGATACAATACATTGCCCAAAGAGATTAGTAATTGCTTCTGTAAAATGTTTAACGATATTGCTTATAAAATATAATCCTCTCCCTTACTGGGTTGGAAGAAAGCTGTTTGGCTGTTCAGCAAATAAGCCCTTCAATCTCCATGCATGTGTTGTTGGGAGGGCACTTACTCACTTTCTAAGCGTTTGCTTGAAATTTATAGTGTGGTTTGTCTTGGGGCCATCTGCTGAATGGAGCACCCCTAAATTAGGCTGAAAGCTTACTAACAAGGCTCTAATTTTCTATCCCTTGATCTCTGTTCCCTCCGGGATCCTTTGACAAAGGGGTGGGACTAACTCAGGAAGAACAGGGCTTGAAAAGCCTGATCCTGACGCTCCTGGTGCCTGGTGATCATGGTTCCTGTCTTGTGGTCTTGGTGATATCCTTTGATTTCTGTGATCCTTTTGTCCTGTATGTCAGTGTGAATGGTGAGTTGTTTATTTTTGAATGTGTTTTACTCACCCTTTGTATTGTTGTAGTTTTTAGGATCTGGGTTTAAAGCTTATCAATTTGTTGCTGCCTGAGAGATTTTTTCTGCTAATTGGGTATCACTACTATAGTAGGAGGAGAGCCTGATACCAAAGCCCTTGTATGAGAAGCCTGGTATGAGGCAGCAGCTGCTCATGGAATCTGGCAAGAAGAGGACTGATATTCCATAAATACATGCTTCTAAGAAATGCTAAGTACAGAGTACTTGTGCAAACACATCTCAGTATCAAGTGATACCGGAATATCCTGCTATCAATAAAAAAAACATTCCACTAGGAAAACAGGAACTCAATGATTCCACACCCCACACACCCCGGAAAAAAGATAAGGTCAGGATGACTGTATGTAACTTGTTTATACCAAGGTACAAGGTCTATCTCGGAGTACCTTTGGCCTGTCTAGGGCAAGTGGAAAGGCCTAATACCATGTGACCTGCATCCTTCACCACTGGCATACATATCTTAGTATCCTCATAGGCTACGTCTACACTACAGTGATCTGGCAACAGAAGTTACTGTTGGAAGAGATCTTCAGGAAAAAGCTCTGTTGACAGATGGCAGCCACAACAGAAGCAGATCCAAAGAGCAATCCACTGTCGACAGAAAGTGACCAGACTGCCCAGATGCTCTCTCAACAGAACGGTCAACCAGAAGGTCAGAAAACAGGGCTTCCCAGTAGACCAGAAGCCCCATCTGTCGACAGATGTGCCCCCCTGGAGCATCCACGCATCGTTTTTTGTCAACAGAAACGGTCAACAAAGGTGTTGCCATTGTCGGGAGTGCTGAGTTTTGTCAACAGGCTATTGACAAAATACATTTTGTGAGTAGACGCTCCATGAGTTTTGTCAACAAAACCCCACTTTTGTCAGCAAAACTCTCTTGTACATGTAGCCATAGCATCTGTCAGGTGATATTACCTTGGTTTGTTGCCAATAAAGCTGGCTGGAGGTTTTTATATTTAATGGACCTTGTTGTCATTGTGTGGTTTGCTCAAGGTTTGCTGTGGGTTTTTTTTATGGGAAGAAGAGTTCTTCCAGAGATGAGGTTTACTTTTGAAAAAGCTGCATCTACACTGCTTTTTTTCTTTCAAAAGAAGCTCTTTCAAAAGGAGAATATGCAAAAGAGGTGCCAGATATGTAAATCTGCACCTCATTTACATTTTCAGTTTCCCTCATTTGTATGCCTCTTTTGAAAGAGGAATGCAAGTGTAGACACAGGCAGTGTGTATTATACACTTATTATGTATTATGAATGGTTAAAAGTGTATGAATAGAAGGCAAACTTATTAATGTGTTGGGCTCTAACCATTGTTTAAATCATAAATTAAAAGCATATTAGATGTTTCTTAAACTTCATAATCTATTTTTCAATGTATCTTTCATATTAACTATAACTGTAATTCCATTAACTTAAGTGAACTGGGCCTTTGGTTTCTCCAAATGGTGAAAAGGTGAACTTCTTTCCTCGAAGTAACTGCAACCTATTCATACCTCTGTCATTATGAAAAAATCCTATACAATTTAACAGAAATAAAACCTTTAGGATTCCCTAGAAATTACTGAAAATAAACAACAATACCACACAAAATTTGAGACAGTAATACCTCTACTACAGCTGTTCTTTTCTTTTTCTTTTTTTCCTAAACTGTCCTATAGAGGACAATGTCATGGGGTTTAATTATCTTTCTTTTTTCCCTATTCTGTTCCCTCTTTTCTACTAAATAAAAGGAAAGTTATCTGCTAAATTCCATAGGACTTTCTCCTAAGTACACACAACTTGAAATGTCCATTGTTGCAAAGTTTCACCTTCCTTTACCATCGGACCCCACCATAAGTGGAAAGCTCAGAGCAAAAAAGAGAGCACATGATGAACTGAAGCTCACTTGATCTTTAGTCTGCAAAGTGATCACATTCTTTTGCATGGCTGTGCCAGCCAAAGCCCTAAGCTGCTATTTGCATTGGCTCTCACGCGAATAGTGGCTGCTGGAAGCAGCATTCTATTTCTATAATCTCCAGGTCTTTGTGTCTAGAGGATATTAACATTTTAAAGTGCCTTTTTTAATTACATCTCAGGGAAATAGAAAATTTTAAGCAGGGAAGGACAAGATACCCATGTGTTTGTCTCTGTTGGCAAGAGAGAAGGTGCAGGGATTGCAGTGGGTCAAACACTTCTCTAACAGACAATGTAATGAAAAAAATCACATTACACCCTGAGAAGCAGCAACAACTTCTGCAGGGAGCTGAGACAAACCATACAGAAGATATCCAAAGTAACGACACATAGAAAAACATGTACGTTCACTGCTCTGCTTGGACCTAACATGATGTTATTTTTCAGATATCAGACATGCTTAAATTGGCCTTTTGGCCATTATCACTAGATTTATACTTGCCGTTTGTATGCAATGCTCATTCTCAAGATTTTATAATGTGGCAATTCCCATTATCATCACTGATAACAAGAGCTTATGTGAATCAGTGAAGAGTGGCAAATATGTGAGTCTATCAGTTCATTGCAGTGCAAATATATTCATACGTTACTCCACGCTCATTTCTTTCTATTTCCTCCAGTGTAATCTGAGTTGCCTGGCTAATCCTGTTTGATATTCCAGCAAGGTTGTCCAATTAACATATATGATCACAAGTGATCTGGAAGGAAGGTGTAAGTGTGTCACATGGCAAAATTTGCAGATGATATAAAGCTACTCAAGATGGATTAGTTCAAAGCATATTGCCAGGAGTTATAAAAGAATCTCAAGGAAGTGGGTGACAGGCCAAAAAAATGGCAAATGAAATTCAGTGCTGAACAATGCAAAGTACAGTAGTCCCTCGAGTTACGTGAGGGTTGTGTTCCCGAAGCTGAATTTTGTGTAAGTTGGGAGGTGGCTTTTTTCCCTGACAGAATGTATGTTCTGCAGCCGGGGAAGCAGCAGGAGCAGCTGGAGTGCCTTTTGAAAGTTAAGTCCTGTGGTTTGGGGAGGTGGCTGGGTAGGGCTAAAACTGGTGGTGAGTTAAGCCTGGGATGGGTGAGGGGAAAGGGAGAGCAGGAGGGGTGGAGCTGTGCGGCCCTGTGGGGATTGAGCTGGAGCGACCTGGAGGTGGGTGTGTGTGAGCCAGAACTTCTTTGTGTGGGGTGAGATGGAGCTGCACCAGGGGTGGGTGAGCCAGAGCCACGCAGGGGTGTTAAACCAGGACCACAGAGGATGTTGAACTGGGGCGACAGGTGAACTAGGGCCACATGAGGAGGTTTGAACCAGGGCTGGGGTAGGGGGTTGAACTGAGGTGGAGGGGTTGAACTGGGGCCACACAGAGCTGGGGGAGTTGAACCAGGGCTGGGGGCAGCAGGATTTTGAGTGGTGCTTAACTTGCACTAATGCGAGTAAAGCTCAACTCAAAATCACACATTTCAAGGGATTACTGTAATGTACATTGTAAAACATAATCGCAATGATTCATATTTCTACTCAAGAAAGAAATCTTGGAGTCATTGTGGATTGGACTCTGAAAATCCTCTCAATGCTCAGTGGCAGCAAAAAAAGCTAACAGAATATTGAGAATCATTAGGAGAGGGGTAGATAATAAGACAGAAAATATTATATTGTCTCTATGTACATCCTTGTTATGTCCATATGTCTTGACATTGTGTGCAGATGTGGTTACAACTAAAAAGTACAGAAAGGGATTAGGCATAGGTGAGGGAGTGGTCGATAAGATTAATCAATTTAATTTAATTAATTATTACCATTAATAAGAGAAGTGGTTAATAAGATTGGAACTTTCCATTTTAGAAAAGCATCAACTAAAGGGGCATATGATTGAGGCTTGTAGACTCATAACTGACACTGTGAAAGCAGATAAAGGAGATGGTCATATACTCCTCATAACACAAGGATTGGGCATCACCAACCAACAGACAGCAGGATTAAAATAAACAAAAGGAAGCCTTTCTTCGCACTACACAAAGGCAGCCTGTTAAATTCCTTGCCAGAGGAAGTTTTGAAGGCCAAGACAGTGACAGGGCAAGAAGGACAAGGCTTCCTTCAGAGATTGACAAGGAGGGACCACAACCCACCCTTGTTGGATGAGGTCAGGAAGGCCATGCCATTCCTGCTGGAAGCGGAAGAGTGGGACAGGAAGAGGAAGTGTAAAAGGCCAGCTCTGCAGTTCAGTTGGGCTGAAGCTACTGAATGAGACAGACACATTCTAGTTGCTTTTGAAACCTGAAGAGTACCCCAGCCATACCAAGGCGCGTCAAGTGCTCCCAGGGTCACTAGCTGACCAAGATACTGAGCTTCTGAGACTGCTACTGACCATCTATCCTGGTGAAACAGTGGACATCTACCCCTTAGACTCTAAGGCTTAGAGTTACAAACACAAAGGATGCAAGAAGTAGCCCAGGGAAACTAGACAACAGTTTAGTTGAGTAAATGCCCTGGTAAGAGGTCATCATATTTCAAGCAGATTCCCGCTAACCCTGTGTTGAACTACTCAGCTACTCAGGACCTCATTCACTCAGACACACCATCTGAGCCGCAGCCTGGATTATTCTATTTACTTCCCAAAATCCACAAACCTGGAAACCCTGGATGCCCTATCATTTCAGGTATTGGCAACCTTGCCACTGGACTATCCAGTTATGTGGACTCCCTCCTCAAACCCTATGCCACCAACGCTCCCAGCTATATCCGAGATACCACAGATTTCCTGAGGAAATTACAAAACATTGGAAAAGTTCCTGATAACGCCATCCTTGCCACAATGGATGTAGAGGCTCTGTATACTAATATTCCACATAAAGACGTATTACAAGCAATCAGGAATACCATCCCTGATGCCACTACAGCCAATCTGGTGTCTGACCTCTGTAACTTTGTTCTCACACACAATCATTTCCGTTTTGGGGACAATTTATACCTCCAGATTAGTGGAACTGCTATGGGCACCCGCATGGCCCCGCAATATGCTAATATATTTATGGCTGACCTGGAACAGCAATTCCTCAGCTCTCGTCCCCTATTACCACTCCTCTACTTAAGATATATTGATGACATCTTTATGATTTGGACCCATGGTACAGAGGCTCTAGAAGAATTCCACAGAGACTTTAACAATCTACACCCCACCATCAACTTATGCCTCAATTACAACATGCAAGAGATACATTTCCTGGACACTACAGTACTAATCAAGGATGGCCTGATCAGTACCACACTGTACCAAAAACCTACTGATTGCTATACTTATCTACACTCTTCTAGGTTCCATCCTGCACACGTGACTAGATCCATTGATTACAGTCAAGCTCTTAGGTACAATTGCATTTGCTCTGATCCAACTGACAGAGACCAAAAACTACAAGAACTTTACCAAATATTCATAAACCTGAATTACCCACCAGGAGAAGTGAAAAAACAAATCGACAGGGCCAGACGAATACCCAGAGACCAGTTACTCCAATATCAGCCCAAAAAGCCAAGAACAGAACACCACTGGTCATCACCTAAAGCCCCCAACTCAGACCACTGCAACGAATTATTAAAGACCTACAACCTATCCTTAATCAGGATGCCACATTGCAGAAGGCCCTGGGTGACATGCCTGTTCTCTCCTACAGACAACCTCCCAAACTCATGAGGATCCTCACTAACAGCCACAGTCTATACCCCAGGAATACCAGTCCTGGAACCTTTCCCTGCAACAAAGCCTGCTGCCAGCTTTGTCCACATATCTTCTCTGGAATTACCATCACTGGACCTAACCAGGTTACTCAGAGAATCATGGGCATTTTCTCATGCTCCTCTACTAACATCATAAATGCGCTCATGTGCCAACAATGCCCAGACGCTTTGTATATTGGACAGACTTCTAACTCCCTTAGACAAAGGGTCAATGGGCACAAAACAGACATCAAAACACTCCAGATCCACAAACCAGTTAGTCAACATTTTAATGGAATGAGGCATTTTGTCAATGACCTAAAGGTATGTGTGTTACTGAAGAAGAATTATCGCACAGTTCTGGAAAGGTAAACAGCCGAGCTGGCTTTTATATTCAAATTCGGCACATTAACACGTGGTTTAAATCGTGATGGGAACTTTCTGAGTCACTATAGGGGCTCGTCTACATACTTGGCTCAATCTAATTCTTGACCTTCCCCCCCACCCCTCCACTCTCTGATTTGCTCACCTTGATTATCTTTTTCTGATTTGTCCTCCTTGCTTACTGTTTTTGGTTCTCTGTGCCTTAAATATTGAGTCTGTTCTGGTCTGGCTATGGTCTGAAGAAGTGGGTCTGTCCCATGAAAGCTCACCTAATAAACTATTTTGCTAGTCTTTAAAGTGCTACTTGACTGCTTTTTGTTTTACTCAGCCACTGTTAGAGTCATGAGCTGGGATGCAGTGGCGTTGGGGGGGCCTGTATCCTCCAACCCTTTACCACCTCTCCTCTGGAAAGTGCACTTACCCAGCTTAGGCAAGGAAGTCTGTGTTCGTGTATCATCCAACAAGCTAGTGCACTAGACAGTGTTGGTGACCACCTCTGCCAGAGTCCCCTAGCCTATTTACTGCCCTGCCCTGATTGAGACCTGTGGCTCATAAAGGCCACATCTATCCTGGCAAGTTCTTTTAGAAAATTAGACCCTTTTTCAAAAAAGGACGCATAGCATCTACACACAAAGTGAGCTCTTTCCATCTGAAATTGAATGAACGTGTCTCTTCTTCCAGAAGTACTCTTCTGCTTCTGGATCAGGAAAAGCACCCCCTTTCAAAAGCTTCTTTTGGAAGAAAGCATGCATAGAAGCTCTGTGGGCCCTACTTTCAAAAGAGCAGTCCTCATGGCGCCAGATTTTTCGATCCCTGGTGCATTCTTTCAAAAAAGCGGGGGCTGTTTGGATGCCCTCTGTTAAAAGAACACATTGATGTTTTAATCTGCCTTTTTTTTGTGTGTGTGGATGCACTCTTTTGAAAGATCTTCCGGAGGATCATCTTTCAAATATTGCTGTAGTGTAGTCGTGGCCAAACTGTTTTACCTCTCTGCCTAGCCTGAGGATCTGAAAACTAGGTGCAGCTAATTACCACTTTTTAAATCACCCCCACATGTGGGTACCAAAGAGGAGGCCTGGCCTCCCACCAGAGATGCATTGGGAGAGGTGGCCACAAACTCTCAGAAAGGATAAGTCCATCAGTGTGCTAGCATGGGTAAGGATGGTGTCCCAAGCCTTTGTTTTCAGGAAGCTGGGAATACACAACAGAGAATGGGTTTGGCATTGGCCACTGCCTGAAGACAAGATACTGGGCGAGATGAACCATTGATCTGACCCAGTATGACCATTCTTATGTTTGTATATATTCTAGGGTGAAACAAAGAAGATGAACAAATGATGGGGTACATGTCTGAGAGGCCATGTGGTGCTTCTCTCTCTACATTAATGGGTCTTCAAGCGTAGGAGGATCAGAATGAGGAAAATTTGAAACTTAGGGTCCAAAGTCTGCTTTGGATTTGCATGTAGATTTTTGCCTGAGTTTTCTGCCACTGCATTCATAAAAGTCTTGCTGCGCTCATTTTTTATCAGACTTCCAAGAGTTTACTATGACTAATATATATATTTTTCTTTTTGTGAAAATATTCAAAAGTTTTCATGACATCATTCCCATGTTGCATCAAACCTAATGTCAACATTGCACAATTATCCTTGAAGCAGAATCCTTGTTTTCTGACCAGCCCTACTGAGTATGTGCATGGACATTGTCTGACATAAGCAAATTGTGGTCTCACCTGGAGTTTTTAGATGCTACTGCAATACAAACACTCTATACATAAAAATACCTTCAGCTAGTCAATATTTTAAATAATTGGTTTATGTGGCATGCAGTCACTTGAATTGGATTTTTTTAGGATTCGAAAAATTATCATTGAATATAAATGACTTTATGCACTGTGCTGGAGGTGGGATTTTTCTTATCATTATTTCAAAAAAATGGTAGAGGGTATAGACTCATTAAGTGCCCTCTATTTCACCCAGCTGAATATATTACTTTTCCTACATGCCAGGGAGTATGCAGCAATGTGTTCTAAAAAGGGCAGAGTCAGACAAAATCTCAGCTTTTAAGTTAAAACCCATGTTTTCTTGAAGGGGAAAATAATATGAAAAAGGAGCGTATAAGTATGTAGAACCCTGGGAATTTACTCTTCAGTAGGTCATGTTGCTGGACAGGTTTAGAAGCCAGCTCACACTGTTACTAAATAAAAGCAAAAAGTATAGTTACCATAGCAACTGCCACACCACATGATGCTGATTTTTCCCTCTGAGTTGTTAAAAAACCCATACACTTTTAAGAAAATGTGCACAAAAATGTCTCCTAGAAACTTGTGTGACTTTGTCTATGGTTTTATTAAACTGGGGTAGATTAAATCTATTAATCAGTAACTATTTCTGCTGAGCCCTTTCGAAGAAGGCCATGGGGAGTGTTATGAGAGTGCTATATGGACACATATATCTTCATCTATGTATGTAATGCAGATAGCTAATATGAAAAGGGCCATATATTTGCACATAAGAAACTATAGCGTAGAATTCAACTAAACTATTATGCACTGCAAAATGGCTCTATATATCTAATTTAAAGTATTATTTGTCTGTCTTTTGTTTTTGTATCTGAGGACCTGATAGTCTAATGTATTTTGCCTCAGAGCACCCTTTCAGGTGGGGAACTGCTATCAGCCCCATGTTACCAACGGGAGACGGGAGACATGCAGATTATGCACCTTGCCCAATGTCAAATAGACCCTCTCCAGTAGAAGAGGGAATTGAATATGTCCTGAACCTGTATCTGTCACCCTCTCCACTGCATTTGCCTTCCCCTCTGAGTCCTGCTCCTACTTGAAAGGTGATGGTCTTTCATTTCCACCATTTGTCTGATTCATAAGCTCAAGTAATTCAATATAATTATATCCCTCACTCATATGGGTGCATTTCTTTATAGTCATAGCGGTTTCCATGTATTTCTCCTCCTAGGATGGCAATTTATTATTGATTTATTTTCTAATGAGAAACACCAACCTTAGAAGGTTTGGAAGATAATTTTGTAGTATTCTGAATTTAACCTGTGTAGTTAATAATTGTGATTCATCAGGAAAATTGAATGGTTTTATTACAGTTGCCTGAGACACAAACATTAAAGCACTTCCTTGTGTAAGGCCTGGCGTTCTCACCAATTTTTGTACCAATATGAATATGGCAACTAGCAGAGCAAGCTTTTGTGTTTTTTACCAATATTGCTATATTGGTATAATCCTTTTCCTATACAGACCAATACACCAATTTCAAAGTAGTTAAACCTTGCCAAATTATTCCTCTTCTCATACAGGAACAGTTATACTGGCATCAGCAGATTATATATCCTTCTTCTATGTAAACAGTCAAATCAACCATGTTAGCCTAAGCATTTTAACCACTATGAGCTATGGGTGTGGCTCTGTGCAAATCCATGAGGAAACAAGGCAGTCCTTCTCAATTAATGCAGCCTGCAATTATGTGACCTACATCATCTAAGGGCAGCAACATGAGGGTTCATAAAGGCTCCTCATAAAGTCATTATCAGCATAAGTGATCACCCATCAACCAAAACATTTTGCTAACAGATGGCAAAGAAAGGCAATACTGAGGGGATCGGATGGATGGATCTGTCGTGAGAGAGACTTCAAGACTTCTTCTAGGTGACTTAAATACTGGTATTGTATTGCCAGACAGATTTCATCTACACAGATAAAATGACCAGCAGTGATGTTGAGCAGGTGATTTACAAAGAGGTTGAAAAGCATCAGTGCTGGAACAGATCCCTGAGGTAAACTGTTGCTTGGGACCTCCAGCACTTGATTAGAGATGCTGTGACTTGGTTTGAAATCTGCTTAAACTACACTCAGAATGTGGGTAATAGTGGGGGCAGTTCTTAAAGTTCTTGAAGCAATTTGTATATGCAGTTTAACAAAGGAGATGAAACTTTAACTTGCTGAAAGTCAGTGGTCTATCTAAGGTTTTGTCATCACTATTACTTTTGCTCTGCCACAGGTCTTAGGTATTTTGCGCTCCTGAATGACTCTAAAAAGATTGCTAGCTGATTTCTGTTTGTTTTTCTACATTCTTCTGGAATTCAGAAGAGGATTTTCTCAAGGAAGCCACCAGGCTTTACCCATTTTCATTGTTTTGGTTGCCATTTTTATTTCATCTGTGCTGAATGATTGGAAGTTCTCTCCTTTTTCAGATATGCCATCATTTCTTCTTCTAACTTTTTCTGATTATCTGCTTTTGTGACATTTAGCAGGCAGGTAGCAATGCAGTTTGGAGAAACTGGATAATGGGACTATGCCAGATGCTTCTGAGAAGCACCAAGTTTTTTTTTATTGGTGCTCAACCTCTGCAACTAGATCTTGATGCGTTTTGCTCCCCTGGTAGCCTGCTCCCATTTTGCTCTTCTAGAAGCATTCAAGCTGTCTAAAAGATATGACACAACGTCTGGATTGTCACTTCCTTCATACTATTTGTACATTTCCACATGCTCCTTACATAAGTAGAGAATGTATAATGTGTAACAATATCTTGACATTGAGCTGGTGGCAGCATTGTCAATGGCTTTGGTAAACTGCATGGAAGCTTTTTTAATAGTAATCTTATGTGCCAGTGATGAATGATGAATGAATTGTCTAAAGCAGGGCCAGTTCGCTTTCTCAGATTTCCAGGAAGGGATAAGAACAGCCAGATGGGGTGAGACCAAAGATCCATCTAGTCCAGTATCCCATCTTCTGACAGTGGTCAGTGCCAGGTGCCCCAGAAGGGATGAATCAAGTGATCAAGTGATGGATCACCTGTCACCCATTTTCAAATTCTGCCAAACACAGGGACAACCTTCTGGTGTTCACGGGTTCTGTTGCTCCAAGTTCAGTAAATATCACACACTGCTGACTTTCTGGGATGTTTTCCAATACACTGCTGCTTATAACTTGAAGTAGATGATTGCCTATAATGATGAAGAAAGGTAGTCATTTACGCCAGTATAACTGCAACCAAGTAATGGGGTGAGATTTTTTTGCTGCTTTCACTGTATCTGTGAATTTGAAACAATAAATGTTTTGTATGTGAAGACAAGGTCTAAGAACAGATAGATCTGTGACAGAAAATTCGGTCACATGAATGTTTGCTGGAAACAAAGATGCAAAGTATGTGAATGTGGCCAAAGCTAGTAGTTTACATGATAGTTCAACCACATATTGACAGAAAAGTTGTGACATGATTTGATCTCTTAATTTATAACTGCTGGCTCCATCCGACACAATGCCTGCTCTGTGACTTTGTTTTCAGCCAACACTCAGTTAGTCAGGGAGGAGGTTATTCCGATCTCTGACCTTCCATGAGTCCTGTTGTGGAACATTGACAGCTCTCAACTGTGCAGTGGCTCTTTTCTTGGGGAATAAGGGTGGGATGAAAAGAACTGGAGAGCCAGTAATAGATGAAAGGTTTGAAAACTTTATAGATTGAATATGGCAATAGGGAAAAATGGCTGTGGAGAGGGAAGACAGCCATGTGGAGTCCAGCGATATCTAATAAAAGGTAGACAAGCTGTCTCCCAGAAGTGACCTTGGGGCCATTGTACAATGGTGGTAGAAGAACATAGAACATTTGACTTGAAATATATTTGACAAAGCCTGCCCTGTTTTAGACAGTGATATCTCACCCTTAGATTCTGACAACTAACAGAGACTTCGGTGGTGCTTCCAGCCTGGAATTCAGTCCTTGAGCACCAGAGACCTGTATACAATGTTTTCACCTTGTCAAATGAAGAGCAAGTGCAGTCTAAGTAAAGGGGGAGTATTGGCCTCACCTCATATGTGGGCCCTGTGGCTTGTGCTTACTTTCTGACCTTCAGTGACTGAGTGTGGCTGTGTAGATGAAGTCCTTAGAGCAGGGGTTGGCAACATGCACCGTGGACACCACATGTGGTTCTTTGGCTACCCTCTTGCAGCTCCATGCAGGCAACTGTTTTTTGGGGAAAAAATACCCCTGTATTGCTGAAAAAGCTAAAAGTCCAGTGACACAGCCGGACTCAGGCAGGCAGCCCCATGCCACTCCCAGGAACATCTTTGTGTGGCACTGGCATGGTGGAGGAAGGAGGCAGCTCTGCACAATGCACCTGTCCTCAGCATTGTCCTCACAGCTCCCATTGGTTGGGAAATGGCCAATGGGAGCTGTGGGAACAGTGTTTGCAACCGTAGTATGTTTGCAAGTGTAGTATGTACACAAATACCCACTGATCCCTCCTCACCACTGATGCACAGAGACGTGTCAGCAGCCAGCCTGTCTGAGTCATGCTGTACCACCAGCCAGAAGACATCTGTAGTAAGTTCCTCCCAACCAGAGTCTCCACCTCACATCTCCTCTTGTTCACCAAGGCCCAAATCCCCTCCTGCACACAAATCCCTTCCTAACTCAACACCATCTTTTGCACCCCAATCCTCTGCGCCAGCCTGGAGCCTCTTCCTGCACCAAACTCTCTCCCAGAGCCCCCACCCCTCATCCTCTTCTGCACCCTCATGCTCAGCACCAGCTCAGAACTTTGCAAGTGATGTGGCTCTTGAAAGGTTTTGGCCAAAGACCAAAACTAAGTAATTACTCTTCTTTGAAACATTGTCAGCCCCTTCTTTATCATCCTTCTTTTGAATGACTATTGTACACTGAGTTCCTTAGCTTTTCCCTGTCTTCTCATTCCCTCTTCCAACAATAAGTTAGCAGGAAAAGTTTTATGCATACAGTGTAGCTCACTCATTCAAAGCACTAGCCTGGAGTATTAACTCAACACCAGTTGCATATAATGCTGCTCCAGTGGTAGAGTTTCATTAATGTTTTAGTGAGAAGTTGGGTTGGCGATATGGGATGCACACTCCTCTTGTGAGACAGCAAGGAGGAATGACAGGGGGGTTGTCCTATTTTTTCTGATTATAACCTGTCATGATAGTCAGTATTTAGTGTAGCAGACCAAGAAGGAAGTGCTGTAGGAAACTGAGGATGATTGCTGCTGTGGCCCATTTCCGTTACGTGTCGTTATTGCCTGTATATATTGTGGCAGACCAAAAACCTGATCCTACTGAGAATCGAGAATGTGGGTGGGCACAAGCCCACCCAGAGCTACAAGACCCCCTTACAAGGAGGGATCCATTAAGAACATGGTCCCCAGATAAATTCTGGGGAGTCACTATTGCCTGTAGCAGGGTCGTTACCCTGCTCCAAGAGGAGAAGGGGTTAAACTCAGCCCAGGAGGAGGCTGGGGCTGATGAGCCAGCAGCTGAGGAAACTAGCTGCCAATTAGGGCTGCAGCTAGTTAGGATCCAGCTGGTGCTGTATAAGTACAGGGCTCCACAAAGGAGTAGAGAGAAGACTCTTCCATCAGCAGTGACCAGCAGGGGCTTAACATAGAGCTGGGCTGGGGGGAAGGCAGGCACAGCTGGGGGAGCTCTGGCCAGGGAATCTCCCAGGCTGCAGGGCCTGAGACAAGGCTTGATGGCACCAGGACTGCAGGGAGGCAGCCAGGGCAGGAGAAGGCAGCAAGTCCACAAACTCCCAGGCCAATGATGAATGGACGTTTCAGATACCTATTTACCCCTGAGGTAAGGCCTAAGTTACAGCTTGCAGTGGGTCACTGAGACAAGATGGATATTGGGGGTTTTGGGTTCCTTGGGAGGGTAGGACCCCAAAGAGAGGGGATGCACTGAGTCAGGGCAGTACCCTGAGGGAAGGGGACCATGGCCCAGGAGGTATGTGGGTCCTGATAAAAGGAGGTTGAGACCAAACAAGCAGGTAATAGCAGTCCAGACGCTGGCCTGACAATGTGCCGACCTACTCTGGGTCCCGTGGGTGCGCGTGGGGTTTGATACAGCCGGGGGAGTCGGGTGGCCTGGGACTGACCACACCACCTTTATAGCAGCCTTATATAGTGTAGCAGCAATATGTGATTCGGTGTATCTACTTTAAAACCTGGGTTTCCATAGTATTATGAGTACCAGGAGCAATAACACTCCGATTGTGAACACCACAATGCCCTGTGGCTGTTCTAAGTCCCAATAATTCTCTATACAGCCCCAGCTAGTCCAGCTAGTGGTATTTACTGATAGCAATTGATTCATTTATTCATAACTACAATTACTTAACACTTGTCTTATATATGTGTGTGTGTGTGTGTGTGTGTGTGTGTGTGTGTATATATATATATATATATATATATTTATTTGGCATAGGCTAAACACTAGGTTACATATAGCTGTATATAATTTCATGTGACTTACCAATAACATCCAATGTTCCCACATCTCACCAACAACTACGTTACAGCGGCCCTTCAAGTTAGAAATACGGCTTGGTTGGGACCTTTCATGGTGGTGATGTCCAGGTGATCAGGCTGGGGTCTGCTGTCTGGACTGGAACTTGCTAGCCTCTGCCTAGTGTCCAGGTGCCCAGCCCCTTGTCCCTGCTAAATCACCTTTTATACTGTTTCTTACTTGGGGGTTCAATACCTGGCCAGTTAAAGCATTTGTTACCTAATTTGGGCTTTCTATCCTCCTGGCCTGTCAGAACATGTTACAAGATTTCCTCTGTCCTTGGTCATTTTCTGAACCTCCCCCTGGGACCCTCTGATATTGCACAACCAAGATGTTCTCTTTTGGGGGCTTCCAGCTACTTGCTCCAGCTGTTCTCTTTGGGGACTTACTATCTACTTGTCAGGATGTTCTCTTTGTGGACTCTCCAACTACTTGTCAATTTTCTGATTTCTTTCTCCTGGCCTGGCTTCAGACCTTCCCACCATTGTATGATAATGTTCCAAGATGGAGTGTATGGTCATTCTGCCTTGCGAGTGAGGCCCGGCCACCAGGTGCTCATGCTCCCACATGGCCCAGAAGAGGATGCCCCAGAGGCTGAAGAGATATTTCCTGAGTGACTAGCAGGATGTACCACAGTGATGATTCCTGACTGGCTGCATTGCCACAGCACAATATCAGGAAACATAGTTTGTTTGGGCCATGTCTACACTTACTAAAACTTCAAAATGGCCATGCTAATGACCAAATTGAAGAATACTAATGAGGCACTGAAGTGCATATTCAGCGCCTTATTAGCATGCCGCTGGTTGCGGCACTTCAAAAGTGCCGCGGTTTGCTCACCCGTGGCTCATCTACATGGGGGTCCTTTTTGAAAGGACCCTGCCAGCATCAAAATCCCCTTATTCCTGTCAGCTGAGTGGGAGTGAAAAACAGCAACTTTGAAGTGCTGCGGATGGCGGCATGCTAATGAGGTGCTGAATATACATTTCAGAGCCTCATTAGTACTCTTCGATATGGCCATTAGCCTGGCTATTTTCAAGTTTTTGGTAAGTGTAGACACAGCCTTGGTGATGCCATCTTTTGTATGAGGTATAAATTCAAAGTTCTGAAAAACATGGTTGTTACAGC
Organism: Carettochelys insculpta; assembly: GCF_033958435.1. NCBI lineage: Eukaryota > Metazoa > Chordata > Testudines > Carettochelyidae > Carettochelys > Carettochelys insculpta. The sequence goes on along the minus strand of NC_134137.1, from coordinate 369,348,057 downwards.
TTCTGTAACATGTTATTTGGTAGAGCAGGAATATTAATCACAACATCTTAGCTAAAGCCCACTTTGCCTATCTCAATAGCCTCCTGTGGGTTCAACTGGACATGCCATTCTTCTTTAATCCCTGCCAAAACTGTAATTTAGCATGGCTGTGTTCTGTTTAATAAATTTTTACCTCATATGCCACTATCAGTGAGGAGAGCATTTTCTATGTATTCAGCTGAAAAGCTGATATATAAATGTAAGGTATTATTAATTTTAAACAATAATGCACTGCAGAATAGAGTTAAATGGTGACTGAGCAGCGACTGGCTGAAACAGTGCTGGAGTGAGGTAAGAATGTTGACAATGAGTAATAGTTTCAGATAACACAAATGTCAAAAGAATACTTCGCAGATAATTTGAAGAACGGTAAATGAGAAGAGGTTGGTTCACAGTGAAAATAAGATCAGAGTGCAGTGATCCAAAAACTATATTTGAAGCCTGTATAATACAAATAGCAAAGCTGCCAAGGCTGCCTCCTTTTGAAGGCGAGGGAGCCGTGTAGTCTAATTGCTTAACGTGGTTTCGTTCGCCCAGCCTGGAATATTATCAGTAATACAAGAAAGTCATAGCTCACATGGGAAACATTTGCCTCTGGGCTGAGGGATGGCACAAGGTCTGTGTATTCTTGAAGGCCCATTTAAGCTTTATTTAAAAGGACTTAAGTGGCATATATATCTTGTGCTGGCTCCACTGTATGAGGGAACGTCACTCATTGTGAACTGGTGTCTATTGTCATGAGAGCTTCTAAAGCTCAAGCCCCCTCTCTTTGGAGCTGATTAAATAAAGATCCAATTGTCCTGCTCACTCCACCATTACAAATGGCCTGCAGTGTTCTAGATGGAGGTATGTCCCCCCCATCAGAAGTGTTATGGGCCCTCAGACTATGGGACTGGTTACCTCTCTCTGACCTTTATGCGATCAGGTTCTTGAACCTTGCGTGAGGAAGCACTGTAATTGCTGCTGAGACATTGTGTCAACTATAGTTAGATACAATCAGAGGGTAAAAGGCTTGGAGCCTTTCTCAGGAAGAGAGGGCCAGGGCCAGGGGGTCTTCTGAGGAAACCCAGGAACAGCCTTTCTGGAGGAGAAAGTTTAACCTGATGCTAATGTTGTGTTATCATTTTAGTTACCAATAATCCTGAACTCCAAGAAGGATGCGTTTAGATTTTACCCAGTAGGTCTATGCTGTGTTCAGACCAGTTCAAGCACTCCAGTGTAATACTGCTGAGTCTCTCAGCTTATCTTTATATGGAAGCAGAAAAAGACCTATGTGCTAGGGGCTAGTTTTAGTAAGCTAGCATGCTAACATGGTAGCATAGCTGCAACAGCACAGGTAGCAGCAAACGGTGTCACTGCTGCCCACATACATAGCCAAGAGGTCTTGATATGCATGTACTCAGGACAGTTACCCTTTGCTGTTGCTCACTGCTGCCCATGCTTAGGACTGGCAACTGACTTCACTGGGCTCAGGGTATGTTGTGGAGGTGGGCACGGGGTCTTGGTTCTGGGTCTTGGATAGAAAGGGCATTGCTAGGGCCAACCATCACTGTGCAGGGCTCTGATGACAATTTAAGGGCCCTGAAGATCCAGGGTCTTTTAAATCATCAGGTGCCAGTGACCTTTTGCCCACTCCACTGCCCCCATTGGGGACCCTGCCCAAGCTACGTGGCTACACGGTTTTCAGTGTGTCATCTGGATGAGAGCTATTGTAACTATCAGTTCAAGATGGGTAGCAACCCCCCACTGCAAGTGTAGAGAGATCCTAAGAGAGTAACTTCCCCATCTGCAGGTGGAAGGAACATGTCTATTTGTCAAAATCTTCTTTCTTCTGAGTACTTCACTGGGATGTCTTTCAGTAATGCACTGGGCTTCTCTTGTTCCTGTTTCCTTAATTGTATGTTGGTTCATCCAGACAGCCTGCCTGCTCTTCGTTAACACATTGCTGATTTCTTCCCAATGTGTAGAATTCATTTGGTAAAATTCGTACCTCAGATTCTTTTTCCCATGATTAATTACATGGAAGAAAAGCCTCGTGCTAATGAAAAATCAGTATTGCAATCGCAGGCTCATGTTTTCATATACTGCTGCCCTCTGCTACATGAAATCAAAGCTGCTCAGCTGTGTGTTGTAGCTTCCCACTCACATTAATTCCCTTCTAGCAAAAGTGATGAAGGCCTTTACTTTTGGAATTGAAAGTTCTGTGTTCTATGCTGTGAAGTTCTAGAGATCACAACATGCAACAGCGAGATGATCATACAGGTCTTCAGTATGTAGGATTTGTTGAAGAATTATATCCATGGGTACTCTGGTGTCAGATTTCAGGTTATAAATATAAATGGTTAATTTAAAACTGGTGCAACACAAACCTGCAAATTTGGCCTCAAACGTTGAATACAGAAGTGGATGATCCCACGTACTTATTTGTTCTTTCATCTTACTGAGAGATTGCTTCTATAAAAAGAGGGAGAAAACATGGAAATATGCACATTACTATATAGGTCAACTATTAATTGGTTTCAGAGGGCTTTATTATTAAAAAGAAATTATCCTTTCATACCAAGAAGACAGTTGTTCCAATTGCAGCATATACTGGGACATGGGCATTCTGCTTTGCTTTTCTCCAGCCCTCAATAAGCAAGCAAGCAAGCCACTAACTCAAGGAAGAAAAGGCACAGGCCTTTTGCAAAGTACTCCACGTTTTGTTTTGTTTTGCTTTGCTTTGCTTTGTTTTTTAAGAGAGAAATTGAGTGTCAGAAAAATCTCCATAACCGCAGGTGAGCAATAAAATAGCTCTAAGACAGAGGTATTTTTCACAGTATATCCTTAATCAGTGGCTCTTCTTTTTACATCTCAGTGTGAAATCTCCATATCACTAAAGTTAGTTTCATAAGAAACAATCAGGGATTTTCGCAACACAGAAAGGTCACTATAAATTAGATACTTTCTTTACCAAGCACCCATTAGAGGTTTAAAATTAACCACTATCGCTTCAAAATACTTAGTGTTTCCATCAACTGCTCTCAAAACACCAGTATGATTTATTGTTAGGTGAGAAAAATATTTAGTAATTGCTCAACTTACTTAAAGTAGATAGTTGCCTTAAGAAAATCTGTTTTCTTTTTAGGCATCTTCTTGGATGAGAGTGGATAACTCCTGGGATCAATAATTGGTTATAGAGTATATTTTCTTTTCCAAATGACTGGTCTGAATACAGATTATTCATTACTGAACGTTGTTACTGTTATTTAAAAATAAAACACAGTGACAACTCAAAATGCTGAAGGTTACAAATGTGTTACCACATCATTATTGGACAATACAGTACTTTTATTTCTGTTGTGAAATGCATCAGTTGTTTCAGTCCATTTTACAACCGTCTTGTAGATTTTTGAGTAATTTATTTTTTAAAAGAGTGTTAGAACAACGTTTCTCAACCTGTTGTACCCATTCCCTTAGTGGTACGTGAGAGACGGCTGGGGGTACACAGGTCTTGAGGCACATGCAGCTCTTTGACCAATGAAACGCAGCTCATGCATGCAACAGTAGTGCTGTTTGACCTTCCCTGGAACACATCTTACTTGAAATTGAATGCTACTATTCAGACACCAAAGACACCAGCGTAACAATAACAAAATCCTCAGCCATGACTTGCCTGGACTGAGTGTGCATCTTCTTCATAGTTAAAATTACCTTGCATTTGTCCTTACTATTTCTGGGACAATTCCAAATAGACACAGCCCTCCATGTCCATCAAATGGTAAGAATGTAACATTCCTTCTTAAATGTCCGGGTGTTTGAGTAGGAAGCTGCCTTTCAAACTGAAGCCTCTACTTTTTCTGCGTTCACAGGGAAAAACTGCAGGCTGCATCCATAGGACTGGATCCTACCAGAAGTATATCTTCTTGCAGAGATACCTGCCTGAGGTTATTTTAAACAGATGTTTACATAAAACAAGTCTAATAATAGCACCATGAAAAGGAAACTTAAAAGAATTTAAAAAATGCAACATTTTTGAGATAGAAGGGAAAGTTAGTCCTGTAGGAGAAAAACTAGATCAGTGAACTAAGGAGGAGAGATGCCTGAGATGTTGCAAAAAAAGAACACTCTTGGCTTCACCCATGGGGCCTCATGTTAAGATGAGAGGTTTTATTTAAATCAAGCAGTGTAAATGAGGTTTACAAAAAGACATCTGATCAGGTAACAATCTCACAAGAGGGTGAAGCCAATGGCAGGGATATTTTACTAGTGATGAACTTCTCTGATCTCAAGTTCTGTCATTAGATTTCACTGAATTGAGAACCAGACCATCAGAAGGCAATTTATGCAAACACAGATAGTTTTTAAGGTGTCTCGAAGGCCAAGAAATGAGAGTTCTTTAGTCATCTTCTCCAAATCCCCAATTACTGGTGTTACTTCCTCTCCTGTTGTAGGTACTGTTGACACTGGGGAACTGAGTTGTGTTAGAAATATGCAAATATGTAGGGAAAGAGAGTAGTATTTTAAAATGCATTCATTGTGATGGCTATCCCATAGAATTATTGCTTTTATTCACTAATTTTGTCTTTCCTTCACTGGGTTAACTAGGACCAAAGAACGTGTTTTTAAGCACAACTACCTTTCACTACATTAGTAGCAAAAAGTGTTTCATAATGTGGTTGATATTCTTTGATTATGTAGACAGGTAGCTACAGTCCCTTCAGGGTTTGCCTTCACTCGGACAGCTTACGGGGTGAAATCGCATCTTAATTGACACCTGTCATAAAATTCCCTTTGACTTCAGGGAGGATAGGATTTCTTTCACCCATTGATATTTACATGATTGTGAGGAATAAAATTATCTGTCACATGCCGACAATGATGTATTGGTCAGTGTAGACTGACACAGGAAGAGACTTGAAACAAAAACCCTTGTATAAGAGGCCTGGTGTAAGGCCTGAATTCTAAGCTCAGGGTTTGCTCATATAAAGCAAAGTAAGGAAGTGAAGTAGAGGCAAGATCTGCTCACAGAATCTGGTAAGGAGAGACCTGGTGTTGCAGAAACAAGCTTTCCTAGGCAGTGCTAGGATTAGGCCTGGTCTCTGCTAAGAATCAAAGTCGATCCCAGATATGCAAAGCTAGCCACACCATTAGCGTAGCTAGAAGCGACATATCAGCATCAACTTTGTTTCCTGGGATAGGTCAGGAATCTTCAGGCTCGTACTGACATCCATTATTCTACACATCAGCATGGAGTACCAGAGTTGATGGCCGAGTCCAGAGAGATTGATTATGCTGCATCTTCACACATGCAGCAAAATCGATCCCTAGAAGATCAATCACAGTGCATCAGTCATCCCTCCCCCTTGTAAGTATGGACGTACCTAGGTGGATAGCAAGCAAACATATTCCAAAAGAGCAATACAAGAAAACCTCAGTAGCAACAGAGGCCCCAAAGATAACATGAACAGGATGATCTCCCTTAAAGATAAGGTGAGTATAATAGATTGGACCTCTCTAGTCTGTCTCTCTCTCACCCAGCAATATCCATAATCTGACATTATTTTAGTTAGCTAGACAACACCTTACCATGGGTGTGGCCAAGTCTCCCGTCATCCCATAAAGCTTGTTTCTAGCTAACGGTCATGCCTTTCAGTATTCTGTGCTGTTACTTAGCTGTAATTTAACTCTAAATGTCTTCCAGGAGCTCAGTAAGCAGTGGAAGTGTTAATAATGGTGCTAGACAATATTGACCTTCCATGGTTCAGCTAATTCTCTTTTTTGGCACTGGCCAGGTCCCAAAGATTCTGGTCTTGAGAGGTTCAACCTGTATGATGAATAGAGAACTAACATGTACAAGGTGATAGGTGGTAGCAACCCATGTTAGAGGACAGTAACTAATGTGGTCAAAGGGACAATATGGGTGATCAAGTGAAGCCTCAAAGGGAATGTCTGTGACTGGCTAAGAGGATCATAAAAAGTACATCCACTAACTGAGCTAGTCCATTGCAATGGGGATATATGTGTCAGTGTACCTGTATCCATGGACCCAGGGCATTAGAACCTTGCTTTATTGACAATTAACCTGACCAAGTGCCTACACTACAAACTGAATCTATGGCATTTAGTGAGTTTACTTGGAGCCTGCTGCATGGGCTATCTGACCAGAGTCAAAACAGCCCATAGAACACACAAGAAGCCAAACTTCCAATGATATAGACAAGGACAAGCCATGATCACTACACATGATACAATATGATTTCCTATCTAAAAACAGGATGGGGGCAGGTGACCAAAGCCCACAGGCAAGTCATAAACATGGAGACAGGTGAGATGTTGGGAGGAGGATGTGCTATAATAGCAGAGATAATAGAGAAAGAGAAGATAAACTGGAGGCCAGAATCAAATCAGTATATTAGTTGTCTTTCTACTAATGTGAGAAGTATGGGAATAATCAGGAAGAAATCAAAATGCTAGAAAAGAAACATAACTATGACAGAACTGGTATCACAGAAACTTGGTGGGATCATACACATAACTGCAAATGTTGGTACAGATGGGTACAGCTTGCTCAGGAAAGACAGGATAGGAAAATGGAGGAAGTGTTGCCCTACATATTAAAACTATATGCACTTGAAATGAGTTTGAGATGGGCATAGGAGACAAACTTGTTGAGAGTCTCTGGGTAAAATAAAATGGGTAAAAACAAGGGAGATGTCATGTTAGCGGTGTACTACAGACCCCCTAACCAGGAAGAAGAGACGAGAGAAGATTTTTTTGAATAACTAACACAATCATTCAAAGAACAGACATGGTGGTGATGGGGGACTTCAGCTATCCAGATATCTGTTGGGAAAAATAACAGAGCAGGGCCCAGACTATCGAACAAGTTCTTGGAATGTATTGGAAAGATATATATATATATTTTAATTTCAAATGGTGAAGAAAACTACTCAGGGTGGGGAGGCTGTTCTAAATCTGATTTCAATACACAGGGAAAAACATGTTGAGAATTTGAAAGAGGAGTGCAGCTTGAGTAAAAGCAATTATGAAATAATAGAGGTTATGATTCTAAGGAATGGTAGGTAGGAGAAAAGCAAAATAAAGACAATGGATTTCAAGAAGGTAGACTTTTGCAAACTCAGGGTGTTGGTAAGTAAGGTCCCATGAGAAGTGAGACAAAGAGGAAAAACAATTGAAGACTTGGCAGGTTTTCAAAGAGACAAGATTAAGGATGAAAGAGCAAACTATTTCACTGCATAGAAATGATAGGAAATAAGGCATGAGACAACCCTGGCTTAATCAGAATATTTCAAATTATCTAAAAATCAAAAAGGAGTCCTACAATAAGTGAAAAATATGTTAAATTACAAAGGATAAATATAAGCAAATAACACAAGTATGTAGGGACAAAGTAAGAAAAGTGAAAAACACAAAATGAGATCTAGCTAGTGACATATTTGCAAGAGGAAGACCAAAGACAAGATAGGTCCCCTACTCAATGAAGAGAGAAAAACAATAGCAGAAAATGTGCAAATGGGAGAGATACGTAATGACTTTGTTTCATTTTTCAGCAAGAAGGTTGGTGGTGACTGGACATTTAGCATCGTGAATGCTGGCGAAAATGAGAGCTTCAGAAGTTAAAATAGGAAAAGAACCAGTTTAAAATTACTTAGAAAAGTTAGACATCTTCAGTCAGCAGGGCCTGAATGCATCCTAGAATGTCCAAAGACCTGATTGAGAAGATATCTGAGTCATTAGCTATCATCTTTGAAAAGACATGGAAGATGGGAGAGCTTCCCAGAAAACTGGAAAAAGGGCAATTATACTACCCATCTAGAAATATGTAAATAAGGACAACCCGGGAAACTGCAGACCAGTCAGGTTTACCTCTGTTTCAGGAAAGATCATGGAACATATAATTAATGAATACATTTACAAATATCTTGAAAATAATAAGATGTTAAGACACAGTCAGCATGGATTTGTAAAGAACAAATTATGTCAGATCAATCTGATAGCTTTCTTTGAGACAACAACTAGCCTTGTGGGTAAGAGGGAAGTGGTAATTGTGGTATACCTAGACTTTAGTAAAATCTTTGATGCAGTCTCATGTGATCTTCTTCGAAACACCCTAGAGAAATGCAACTACTATAGGGCTACTATAATATGGGTACATAGCTGATAGGATTAAAATTCCCAGAGGCTGTGTCTACATTACCACATTCCTTCGACGGAAGGATGGTAATGCGGCTGTTGGGAGTTTACTATTGAAGTGCTGCCGTGCACAGGCAGCACTTCGTTATGCAAATTCTCCCCTGTGGCAACTCCTTAGTTTTAAACTTCGAGTACTGGCAGGCATCTAGCCACGGCGCACCCGCCAGTACTTCGAAGTGCTGGGGCATCTTCAAAGTCCCCTTATTCCTCATCTTCGAAGTCCCCTAATTCCTCCTTCCTTCCTCAAAGGAGTAAGGGGACTTTAAAGATGCCCCGGCACTTTGAAGTACCGGCGGGTGCGCCGTGGCTAGATGCCTGCCAGTACTTTGAAGTTTAAAACTAAGGAGTTGCCACAGGGGGGGAATTTGCTTAATGAAGTGCTGCCTGTGCATGGCAGCACTTCAATAGTAAACTCGGAACAGCCTCATTCCCATCCTTCCTTCGAAGGAAGGTGGTAATGTAGACACAGCCAGAGAGTAGTTATCAATGATTCACAGTCATGCTGGAAGGGCATAATGAGTGAGGTTCTGCAGTGATCAGTTCTGAGACCAATTCTTTTAAATATCTTCATCAACAATTTACATAATGTCACAGAGGCTACGTCTACACTAGAAGCATCTGTCAACAGTAATGTCTATCGACAGAGTTCTGTCAACAGTAATGTCTATCGACAGAGTTCTGTCAACAGAAAACCTGTTGACAGAGTGCATCTATACACAAAAGCAGACTGACAGAGCAATCTGCTCTGTCAACAGAGAGCAGCCAGACTGCCGTGCCCTCTGTTGACAGAATGGCTGACCCAGAGCTCTGCAAACAGGGGGGTCTGATGAACCGGAAGCTGTCTCTGTTGACAGAAGTGTGTACATTGCATTTCTGTCAACAAAACTCGCTAGTGTAGACACAGCCAGAGAGCACACTTGCAAATGTTGCTGGTGATATTATGCTGCAAAGAGTTGCAAACACTTTAGAGGATAGGAATATAATTTAAAATGATGTCAACAAATTACAGAGATGGTATGAAGTAAATCGGATTATATTCAATAAAGAAAATGCAAAGTACTGCACTTAGGAAAGAAAAATCAGTTTCACACATACAAACTGGGAAATAATTGTCTAGGAAGAAGTACTGAAGAAAAGAATCCAGGGGCCATAAGCTAAATAAGAGTCAATAGTGTGACACTTATTCAAAAAAAAAACCACACATGATTTTGGGATGTATTAACAGGAACGTTGAAAGCAAGGCACAGTAAATAATTCTTCTGCTCTACTCATCACCATTTACACCTCAGCTGTAGTATTGTGTCCAGTTCTGGGTGCCACATTTCAGAAAATACATGGACAACTTGAAGACGGTCCAAAAAGGACAATAAAAATCATTATAGGCCTAGAAGAGATGACGAATGAGGAAACATTGAAAGAACTGTCTTTATTTAGTCTGGAAAAGAGATAACTGAGAGGAGATGTGGTAACAGCTTTCAAGTATCTAAAGGGTTGCTACAAACAGAAGGGAGAAAAAAATCTCCTCCTTAACCTTCGATAGCAAAAGAAGCAAAGGGCTTAAAATGCAGCAAATGAGGTTTTGGTTGGACGTTAGAATAAACTTCCTAACTGCCAGAGTGGATAAGCAGTGGAATAAATTGCCTAGGGTGGTTGTGGAATCTCCATCATTGGAGATTTTTTTAAGGACAGGTTAGAGAGACATCTCTCAGGGATGAACCTGTTGTGAGGGCAGAAGGCTGGACTTGACGAACTCTCAATTCTTCCAATTATAGTATTCTGTGATTAAGCCCAGATGACTGAGGCATTAGCTATATGGGGATATTTTTCAGTGTACCCTAATGTATGGAGTTAAGTGGTTGAGCTATTTGAGTATAACCCCTTGTATGGACACTTATTCTGATATGAGTGACTTTTTTTCTCTTCTCTTCCCTTTTATTTAATTATTTATTTGGTAGGGGAAGAGTTTTAAGCCAAACAAACAAAACAAAACAAAACAAAAAATGTTCCTCTGATACTGAAATAAGAGTCTCCAAAGGGTGGTTTATACCCTTCTAGGAATAATTTTTGAAGAGATCCAGGCTTCTATCTAATAGGAACTGGAGTAACCCACATAGCATAGGGGTTTCTGAGTGTCTGATAGATTAAGAATAAGTAGCGAAGTGGGATGGACTTGAATAGATGATATGACAAAGTGAGTCAGAGGGCTGCAATGGAGTGGGAAAAGGCAGCCCTACAAAGGTAAAAGGCCCACTCCCCTAGTAACCAGGCAGTGAATTTACTTCAGATCAGTCAGCATCAGCTGAAAAGGACTTGTCTCAAGCAGATTAGGATCAGCTGAGACAGGGCACCTTGGATCGATTAGGATGAGCCAATTCCATTTTGGGGCTGCCTGAGACCTTTTTAAACCCTCCTGTCTGAGGAGAAGGGGAAGGAGGGATGGACTGATGGATGGACTGCTGCCTGGCTACCAGCAATCCTAGACACACCCAAGTGACTACTAAGCTGAAGACAGCAGGAAAGTGAGTAGCTTCAGGAGCAGAGGCTGGGCTCACTACCCCAAGGGAAGGCGATCAGCCTAACACCCCCAGCACCCATGAGAGGATGTCTGACCGTCCAAATGCGGCATACAGGGTGCACTTTACCCAAAGCCCAACCTGCCAAAGGCAAGGGGAAGTGCGGAGTCCGGCAAGTGGAAAAGGGCCTGTGACACAGTGGCTTAGGATTTGTGCCCCATTAGCATTTCCCTGAGCCATGGTGGCTGGCCTCCCCTCAGCTCCAAGATATTTTCCCACAGCCTTTCACTCCTTCAATATAAATGAGGGCATGTGGACAAGGCCAGAGGTTCCAGTATTCCATAGGGAACATTGACCTTTTCATCATTCTTTTAAATTTGCCAATAATATTGGAACAAGGCAGACTATTGAATGGAATTCAGGGTCAATAAAATTAGTCTGAATAAAAGCAAATGCAAACTGTTTACACTGAACACCAGCAGCCTGTTGGACTCACTGCCTCATATGACCATCTATGCACCTATGGCAGCTGAATTTTTTAAAAAGGCACGTCAATTTAATATCCCATCAGAAGTAAAATTCTCAGTTAGCCCTGCTAAATTTCCAAAAGCTTGTGTTTCAGAATCTGCACTGATTATCTGAAAGGACCAGAAAGGAATTAGCCAGCTGCATTCTCACCATATACACGTGGGCTAAAAGAAAAGGGGCTTTAGCAATGCTGATAGATCATTTTTAGATGCAGCAGGAAAGGTGTATTATTACAACCATACGCTGATGCATTAAGTGTTGGCCACTTCTAGGATGCCTGCTGTGGAGGAACAATGGGGTCCCATCTTCATGGCAAATCTCTTCTTATTAGTCTGTGTTTGCTTCTGCACTGAGAGAAATCCTGGCTTCTATTCCCAGATCTACCTCAGATCTGCAGTGTGGTCTTGGGGAAACTCACTTTCCCTCCTTAGGCCTAGTTTCCCTTCTTGTGTTGTGACTGTGACATCTGTATTAATTGCAAATTTTTGCCTCCAGGGGCTGTCTCTGAGAATGGTGGTACAGTCTGTAATACAATGGATCTGCAACCTCAGTTGAGGTTACTGGGAGCTACCATCATGCATTTAATAATATAAACATGGGAGAGTGTTAAGCTACAACGACATTGTAAAGCATTAATTTGTGGGCTGTCAGTTGTAGAAATCCTGCCTTGCTTACATGGCTCATATTGGGCGTGCAGAAGTCTTTGGAACAATGTACATTAACCAATGGGAAGCCAGTCTTGCTAATGAGCTTCAAGTCCCAACAGCCCCTCTGCCACTTACCCTACCTGCTTTTGGCTCGAGAGTGAGCCACAGCACATAAGCAGCTTGCCCTCTCTGTTGAGGAACTAGGGTTTTCTGGAAAATATAGCTGAAAAGGGTGTAAAAGTTCTAAGAGAGTATCTAGGGAGGCATGCACTTGTAAGAGAGAGCTACTGCTGTGTTAGGGAGGCCTCAGGTTAAAAGATAAGACAGGAGTTTTACAGACTTTGAAAAAAAACTACTTTAACTGGGGCTAATAGACACTGACTTCCCATTGGCTTTGCAGAAAAGTCAGAGATTATTTATTAACCATCACCCTCGGGAGACTTTTTAAATAGAGGAATGATCAAAAATCAGTAATTGTGTAATCCATTCAGTGGGCTGCCTTTCTCACCACCAGCTTTAGAAGCTTGATCTAGTTGAATCCAATAATATGGTTTGTTCCTCTGAGCATGCATGTGTGTGTGTGTGTGTGTGTGTGTGTGTGTGTGCATGTGAGACACACATGTCTCTTAAGCCAGAGTGAGCTATGTATTTCTGTTTGGTTTTCCAAAGGTCTAGGACTCTGCTTTTTGTGGGCTATGGAAGAATGCTGGTGTTTGTTTGTTTGAGCTACTTTAACTTTCCCTTGCAAACGGCAAATGCCTTGAATATCAATTCCGTGGGCTCTGAAACATGAGCAGCGCTCTCCTTTTCCACATAGTGATGCTACAGTGCTACAGACTACTAAATATAGACTGTGTCCACATGTGCTGCTCTTCCGGAAGGGGCACAGTAATGAGCTATCTGGAGGATGTTAACGAGGTGCAGATGCAAATTTCTCACACGTCATTTATATATGGACACATGACTTGTAGTCTGGAAGAAGCTCCTCCAGACTCCAAAGTACATGTGCAGATGCACAGCCTATGGGGATCTTCCGGAAGGAAACCCTCCTTCTGAAAGCCCCTTCTTCTTCAAAATTTTGGGGAAGATGGGGCTTCTGGTAGGAGGATTTCCTTCCGGAAGATCCCAATGAGCCACACATCTGCATGTCTACTTCGGAGTGTGGAAGAGCTTCTTCCATACTCCGAACCACGTGCCCATATGCTAATGAGGTGTGCAAAATTTGCATCTGCACCTCATTAGGATCTTCCAGATAGCTCATTACCATGCCACTTCTGGAGGAAATGGCACCTGAAGACACACCCATACACTTTAGGTACCTTGTCTAAGCACTAAACTCTTTTGGGCCTAGACCTCTTGGGCATATCTACACAGCAAAGTTGTTTTGAAATAAAAAGTTATTTCCAAACAACTTTGCTAGCATCTACACAACTCAACCGCTGTCACAATAAATTCAAAATGGCGGTTCACATATTTCAAAATAGGTAAACCTCATTCCAAGAGGAATAGCTCCTATTTTGGAATAACTATTTTGAAATAGGGTCTGTGTAGACAGGGAATAGAGCCTATTTCAAAATAAGACATAGTGGCATAATGGATCTATTTTGAAATAGATTATATTATGTGTAGATGCTTTATTTTGAAATAGCTGAGTGCTATTTCAAAATGCCTTTTGTGTGAAGCAGTATTATTTCAAAATAAGCTATTCCAGAAAATCTCTTCTGGATTAGTTTTTTTCTAAATAATGTTGCCGTGTAGACATAGCCCTTGTGAGTGTGACTTTATACAGTTTCTTTTATAATGGCTGTGTCTGCACTTGCATATCTCTTTCTAAAGAAGAATGCAAACAAGGGAAATCAAAATGCAAATGAGGCACTGATTTACATAATTCATGGTTCGTTTGTGTAATCTATTTTTGGAAGAGGTTCTTTTGAAAGAAAAAAGCAGTGTAGACAGGGATATTTTGAAAATGAACCTCACCTTTGAAAGAACCCTTATTCCTATTTTGTTTCAGGAAGAAGGTTCTTTCAAGGATGGGATTTATTTTTAAAATTGCCCTTTTCCTTCAAAAGAATCTCTTCAAAAAAAGATTATGCAAATGAAGCATGATTGATGTAAATCAATGCCTTATTTGTATTTTCAATTTCCCTCATTTGCGTTCCTCTTCTGAAAAAGGAATGCAAGGGTAGACACAGCCAATGGGACTCTGAACTCCAGGGTCTCTTACCATAGTACAAATAATATTTACAGCCAAATATATATATATATAGATAGATAGATAGATAGATAGATATTGTCCTTCCACTTACAATAGATTTTTGCTGTGCTAAAAAATTGGCTCACAGGTTATTTCCCTTCCAGTACTTCAGTTGATCTGTATCAATGTAGAATCGATGTGCCCAAATGGCAATGCAGTACCTTGATCTCTCAAAACTATTGACAAATTATTTCCTTCTGTGCCTTTTATTATGTCTCAGAGTGACTAGTAAGTTACTCATTGATGTAGCAAGGTACAAGAATTAATGCATTTTACAAACTAGGCTCTCAGGTAAGTACAACACGTAGCAACGTATTTATGTTAACTCATTTCTGTTATACACAGTCTGTATGTAACAACTGTGTAATCTCAATTGATGTACTATTTAGCCTTGTTCCCATTAGGAGTATGCAGCTGAAATATTTTGTGATGGCTGCAGACTGCCATACCTCTGGAGAATGTGAGCAATATGCAGATGTTCACTCTTTCGTGCTTTACCAAGACTTTGATTTGTTTGTAGAAATAATTAACAATCTACCATAAAATGGCTGTCAGTGCAGTCATTTAGTTTTACCTGGAGCATTTATAGCAGTCAGATATGGTATGTCTTTATACTGCACTAACAATGAGATGGAGTGCTTAAATGCATACCACAAGGGCCAATTTTGGATTTTCTTGCTGGACAGTTTTTCAATGATCTGTTTAAGAAGTACAAAGTTAGAATGAAATCTGATTGAATTTGTCCTGGGGGAAAACTCCCAGAACATGGTCAATCTATTCTGGGATTTAAAGTGTGATTTGACTAATTTACAAGCAGTGTTTAATACAAACCATTATTGCACTTTGCCTTCTCAGATCTCTTGCAAGTTCACAGTTGTGTAAAAGTTAGTAGTTAAGCTTGGGGTTTTCCAAAGGGATACAACTGCTAGTCACCCAATTCCCATTAAATTGGGACACGAAGGGGTCGGGGGGAGCTTGGGAAAGGGGGAGAAGAAGTTAAACTCATAGCTGCACAGTTCAAAGTGCAGTTATCCTCTGGAAAGTGGTACCTTCTTAACCATTTGTTTTGCTCTATATTTCTATTGTGACTCTTATCTGCTTGCAATCATGCTAAATGTATGTTTCTACTAATTTGTATTCCAACTAGAAATGCAGAATGACTACAGCTATGAGAGAGTGATTTGGATCCTCCCTTAGCCTGTAATCTTTCAACAATAGGGTTAGCTAAGTTTCAGATGCCATGACAAATTCTACCTCCAGTGGGTAAGAAGAATTTGGCCTGCAAACTCTTCATAATTGGAGTGGCTTATGAACCTAAAGAAAGCACATCTAGGCTTTCATATGGGAGATGGCAGCTCCAAGCTGATCCCTTTTATTTTATAAAACTTATATTGATTATCTCTTATCAAGCTAAGTGAGGATTGTGTGGATCATAATCACTGTGCTAGCCCTCCTCAAAAGGTGAATTTCCCTCTCAATTCTCATTTTAGTCAGTATAGCCCAGATTCTTAAAGGTGCCAGTGAAAATGATGGGAGATAGGCAAGGAAATAGCATGAACTTGACCTTCAATGTTTCATAATGGTGGTGTATAAAACCTTAAGACTTTCACACCCTCCCATTGCCTCCTGTAATTCCAATTTCTTAGGCTACATCTATATTACAGTGGTAAATTGACCGAAGCTACACAATTCCAGCTATAGTAACAGAGAGGAAGCCGTGCTAGTCTATACACTATCAAAACAAAAAGCAGTCAAGTAGCACTTTAAAGACTAGCAAAATAGTTTATTAAGTGAGCTTTCGTGGGACAGACCCACTTCTTCAGACCATAGCCAGACCAGACCAGACTCAATATTTAAGACACAGAGAACCAAAAACAGTAAGCAAGGAGGACAAATCAGGGCACCCCTCCACTCTCTGATTTGCTCACCTAGATTATCTTTTTCTGATTTGTCCTCCTTGCTTACTGTTTTTGGTTCTCGGGCTATGTCTACACGTGTATGCCACATCGAAATAGCTTATTTTGATGTAGCGACATCGAAATAGGCTATTTCGATGAATAATGTCTACACGTCCTCCACAGCTGGTGCCGTCGACGTTCAACGTCGACACTGGGCAGCACCACATCGAAGTAGGCGCTGCGGGGGAGCGTCTACACGCCAAAGTAGCAGACATCGAAATAAGGGTGCCAGGAACAGCTGCAGACAGGGTCACAGGGCGGACTAGCACTTCCGAGGCAACAGCTAGCCGCTCCCTTAAAGGGCCCCTCCCAGACATACTCAGCCTGCACAGCACACGGTCTGCAGAGCCATAAGCATGCACACCTTGGCGATGCAGTTATGGACCCCCAGCAGCAGCACCAGCAGCAGCAGCACCAGCAGCAGCAGCAGCAGCAGCAGCAGCAGCAGCCAGAGGTCCACCCAGCCGCCCCTGCAGGAGCAGTGCTCGCCCTGCTCAATGCCATGCAGGAGGCAGCTGATCACATTCTAGCCACAGAAGAGGAGCTGCCCCCAGGGGAGGAAGAAGCAACCTCAGACCCTGCAGCCCCCCACCCCCCCCCCGCCGCACACGCCACCAGCTGTGGAGCTACCCCACAAGCACCAACTGGTGGGAGCGGCTGGTGCTCGGTTAGTGGGATGACGACCACTGGCTCCAGAACTTTCGTATGAGCTGGCAGACATTCCTGTAGCTCTGCCAGTGGCTCACCCCTGCACTGAGGCATCAGGACACCACCATGCTGCATGCCCTTAGCGTGGAGAAATGGGTCGGCATCGCTGTCTGGAAGCTGGCCACTCCAGACAGCTACCGATCTGTGGGGCAGCAGTTTGGCATCAGCAAGGCCACCGTCGGGGCTGTCCTCATGGAGGTAAGAGGACCCACGGGGAGGGGGAGGCAGCCCTGGCAGGGGAGGGGAGCCCTGGCAGGGGAGGGCCAGACACACCCCTCATTGGTGCTCTCCCATGTCCTTCCCCTGCAGGTCGTCCGCGCCATCAACTCCCTGCTCCTCCACAGGCTCGTGTGGCTTGGGGACCGGGATGCCGCCATCTCAGGCTTTGCCACCTTGGGCTTCCCCTTTTGCTTCGGGGCTCTGGATGGGACCCATATCCCCATCCGTGCCCCGGAGCACAGTGGAGGACGCTTCTTAAACAGGAAGGGCTACCATTCAGTGGTCCTCCAGGCCTTGGTGGACAGCCAGGGCCACTTCCTGGACATATATGTTAGCTGGCCTGGCAGCACCCACAACGCCCAGGTATTCCGGAATTAGGGGCTGTGCCACCGGCTGGAGGCAGGGACTTACATCCCCCAGCAGGAGATCCCTGTGGGGGACACCACCGTGTCCCTCTGCGTCATCGCAGACGCGGCATACCCCCTCCGGCCCTGGCTCATGCACCCTTAAACAGGCCATCTCTCTGCCAGCCAGGAGCACTTCAACATGAGCCTGAACCACGTGCGCCAGGTGGTTGAATGCACATTTGGCTGCCTCAAAGGGCACTGGAGGTGTCTCCTCACCCGCCTTGATGCGGGCCCCACCAACATCCCCCAGATTGTGGGAGCATGCAGTGCCATCCACAACCTGGTCGAGAGCAAGGGGGAGGCATTCTTTCAGGGCTGGGCTGTGGAGGCTGGCAGGGCTGACATGCAGCCACCCGCTGCCCCAGTCGCCAGGTGGATCCTGAAGGGATCCGTGTCATGGAGGCCCTGCGGGCCCATTTCGACGAGGCCGCGGGGTGAACACTGGCAGGCCCCGCACTGCACCCCCCATCCTCCACAACACTCCCTGCCCCTACACCCACACCACAGAGCACCCAAGAGCACACACCCCCACTTTTCTTGTAAATAAAAATAGACATGTTGTTCGTGAAACCAGAAAACGTAGAACTCTTATTATTATTATATTATTTACAACCAATATAAATAAATATTATACATATTATATGATGATAAGCAAAAAAAGGGGGAAGACAAGGAAGGGGAGAACTATTTACATTGGGGGGGCAGGTATCCTAAAATAACAGGGGTCTAATACAACTATATACAAAACACAAGTAAAAGGGGATATGTACAAAGGGGGGGTGGGGGCCACGTCCTGGGCCCCGCACCCCCTAATGTCCAGCGCTGGGGGTGGGTGGCTGCGACCCACTCCTCGGCCTCAGCCCTGGCCGGGGCTGGCTGGGGGCCAGGTGGACCGGTAGATATGGCCGGCGGGTGTCAGCTGGCCCCAGGTCCCCCTCAGCAGAGGGCCCCTTGGTGGCGGACGGCGGTGCGACGGCGGGTGGAGCAGTGGGTGGAACAGCGGGTGGAGTGGCAGATGGAGCAGGCAGGGCGGGCAGAGCGGCGGCTGGCGCGGCATGGGGGGCCAGGTAGTCGGCTATGAGCTCGAAAGTGCGCATAAAGGCCCCCCTTGCCTCCGGCGCCAGGCCAGCGCCTGCTCCTGCAGATGGTGCCACCACTCCTCCACCCGCAGGCACTGCTCGGCAACCTCCAGCTGCCGCCGGAGGATCGCCAGCAGCTGGGGGTCCGTCGCCGTACAGGAGTGGTGCTGGGTCCGCCATCGTCCCCGCCCTGGGGCTGGTCGGTGCTCCGCCGAGGGGCTGACCTGGAGTGATGGCCCCAGTGGGCTCTCCGGGACCACTGACACCTCGCCGGCGCTCTCCGGTCCCTCCGATGGTGCAGCTGCGGAACACAGGGGGGAAGAAGAGTGGAGACAGCCCTTAGTGTGGGCCCCGAGCTGTGGCCCTTGTCCCCCCACCCCTCTGCTGCTGGTTCCCCATCCCCGTCCCTGGGAGATGCTGCTGCTGCTGATGGGTGTCCCACCTCCTCCCCACGGGGGACGCTAGGTTCCGCTCCCCCCATCCCCAGGGATGGGGCATGGCACTGTCGTGCTGGGGGGGCAGGGGCTGATGCACTCTTCTGAGGGACATGCCACTGCTGTCCTTGGGGCCATGGTCATCTGGGCATGTGGAGGGCCCTGGTAATGTCTGTTGCCCCCACCCCTCAGCCCCGGGGGTGTGCACCGGGGGGGTACATACGTAATGGTCTGCTCCCACGGTCAGGGGACAACCGGTGGGCGGATGCCCTGCTGGAGCTCTGGGACAGGATGGCGATCCAGAGCCCCCCATCTCTGGAGGAGGATCCGCCCTCCTCCTCCTCCTCCAGTGTCCGAGGGGTGGGCAGCTGGGGGGGGCCCTGGGGTGCGGGGCTTGCCTCTGGGGTGGACTCCGCCTCTGGGGCCTGCTGGGGCTCCTCGGCTGAGGTGTCAAGAGTGGCCGGAGGGGTGGAGGTGTGCCGGGGGCCCAGGATTTCCCTGAGCTCCCTGTAAAAGGGGCAAGTGACGGGGGCGGCCCCAGATCGGCTGACCGCATCCCAGGCCCAGGCGTAACCCTGCTGCAGCTCCTTAACCTTACTCCTGACGTGGTCAGGAGTGCGGGCAGGGTGACCCTGGGCAGCCAGGCCCTCGGCCAGCCGAGTGAACGCATCTGCATTCCGCCTCTTGCTCCCCATTACCTGGAGCACCTCCTCCTCACTCCAGAGCCCCAGCAGGTCCCGAAGCTCGGCCTCCGTCCAGGAGGGGCCCTGCTGCCGCTTCCCGGCCTGGCTGCCAGCTTGGGAGCCCTGGCTCCTCTTGGGGAGGGGTGCCCTGGGGTCGCTTGTGGAGCTGGCGGGTGGCCATCACAGCGGGGGTGGTGTCTCTGGGCTGCTGTGAGACATGCAGGCCGGCCGCGTGGCTGTGCTGCCACCTGCACGCTCTCTCAGCTTCCTGCACAGGAAGGCAGGGGGCGGGGACCTTTAAGGGTCCGCTGCACATGGCAACCATCAAGCTTAGGGGCTGGACAGAGCATCTCTCAACCCCTCAGCTGAAGGCTGCCATGGCGGACCCCGCTATTTCGATGTTGCGGGACGCTCATTGGCTACACATGCCCTACTTCGACGTTGAACATCAAAGTAGGGCGCTATTCCCATCTCCTGATGGGGATAGCGACTTCGACGTCTCGCCGCCTTACGTCGATGTCAACTTCGAAATAGCGCCCGCCACGTGTAGCAGTGGTGGGCACTATTTTGAAGCTGGCGCGGATAGTTCGAAGTAGCCGGCACGTGTAGACGCGGCTTCTGTGTCTTAAATATTGAGTCTGTTCTGGTCTGGCTATGGTCTGAAGAAGTGGGTCTGTCCCACGAAAGCTCACCTAATAAATTATTTTGCTAGTCTTTAAAGTGCAACTTGACTGCTTTTTGTTTTAATTCCAGCTATGTGAATAACATAGCTGGAGTCAACATACCTTAGGTCTAACTCTCTGCATAACCCACACCATTAAGAAATCACCCAGTACCTGTTGGATCAAGCCCATATCTTGTGGTTGAGCTAGAGTGCAGAAGGTCAGAATGGAGAATTTTGCTTCAGCAGTGATCATTTCTCAGCAGTCCTAGTTGACAAGAATGCTTCAGATCTGGAATTCAGTATGAGCAGTTTTGGCGTATTATAGGCAATTGGGATTTTATGCATAAAGAAAAGCAGAGACCTAAGTGTATTATCAATCTATCATGCTTATTTTTTCATTCTTGACATTCATAACAAACTTACATTTCTGTGAAAGATTACTGGTAACGGAGTCCATAAGGCAACATCTATGTAATTTAAATGATGTCTAGAGGATGCTCAAACTACTATGGGCCAGATTCTGCTCTCACTTTACCCCCAGGAGAGCAAAAATTGGTGCTAAGAGCCCATTAACTAGACAACTGTAGTGTAATATGATGTCCTAACTTTGCTAATCTATTAAACATGAATTATTTTTTAAAAATTTGTAAGAAATAATCACTGCACAGGGGAAGACATAAATAAGTTCTTATTTTGACAGTTTTATTCCACCCTGTATTGCAGGTTATCAAATGAGTGAATTTATTCATTGCCAAATGCGTTTCATTGGACAAGTGCTTTGGTTCGTTAACTCCATGATAAGTTTGAGTTATCTGCATAAGTATTCTTCCTGTGAATTTAGATTTGATGGAAGCTCACACATCAAGGAAACAAATTCACTTGTCTTTTAAATAAAAAGGCTTTTTAAATTTAATTTATGGCTTTTAAATCTCATAACTGATAAAGCCCTTTGTTGTTGTTTTCTAAATCTTAGCAGGTGCGTTAGATGGGCTGCATACTAAAAAGCAGAGATTATTTTAGTTCTGTTATTACAGATTTCTGGGAGCCAAAGAACTCTGATTACAATTATCAGATTTTAATGAGCAATTGTCTATCATGATTTTTCGCAGCTTCAAAGGTGCATGCAAGGTTTGCATGCAATATACCTGATATACTTTGCATAGTAAGTTTTGTTTTAAAAAGAATCAATGCCTGATTTCTGAATCTAAGTTTTTCACTGGCACTTTCCGTAACGATGCTCTATTTTTTGGAAGAGTTATTTGTTTATTCTTTATTTTTAAAGACCTCTATGTTGACAAAAAGTTAAAATTGCAGTAAATCAGGAAGGGTGCTGATCCTCTGCTAGTATAAACCAATAACTCTGATTTTAATGTCTCACAGGGATAGCCGTGCACGTCCATAGCTTCACAAAGAACAAGCAGTTCTGTGACATTATAAGCTACAGCTCCACAGCAGCATTATTTTGAAATAAACTATTCCAGAATAACTATTCCAAAATAGTGCTGGTACACACAAAAATGTATTCCAAAATAGCACTTAACTATTTTGAAATACATTGTCTGCACACATAGGCTGCATCTACACTAACAAAGGAGGGGCCCTTTCAAAAGGAGGGGCTCTTTCGAAAGGTCCCACGGAGCATCTACACACAAAATGCACTGTTTCAAAAGGAATTTCAAAAGAACGCAGAGCTCTTTCAAAATCACTCCTCCCTTTCCATGTCAGGAAAACCACCTTCTTTCGAAAGGGTCTTTCACAACAGCGTGTGTGCAGATGCTTTGCTCGTCACTCTTTCAAAAGAGGGGGTCCTCCAGGGCGGTGGCTGGCTGATAGGTGGAGATGCCCCTGCCAGCACAAGAAGATCTCTGTGATTGGTGCATCTGGCCATGTTTAAAGATGTAGGGATCCAGAAACTCTATGGAAGGAAGCTGAGAGTGTGCTGGCAGCAGGGACAGCAAGAGCTCCCACCAGCACATCCTCCAGCAGACACCAGAGATCCCTGAGCAAACCCAGCAGCAGCATGTCCGGCAGCCAGGAGCCCAGCCATTTTCAGCCCCCAGGGGCCCCTCTCCCAGGCATCCGAAGGCTCCCAGGACCCCCAGCCACCTGAAACCCCTAGGGCCCTTGGGCCATTGGATGGGCTGGGACACAGGGGAGTGCAGGCAAGGCCCCAGAGGCTAGGTTGTTGTACTGATGGCCCATCCCTCTGCCCCCTTCTGTCTCCACAGCTCCACCATCTAGGGGCTGGCCAAGCCCTGGACATGGGCCAGGCAGCCCCACACCGAAGGGCAGGGGCGGGTGGGACTGCGCCCCTAGTGGGACCACCGCCAAGGCATGCGCCAGTACCACAGTGGGGAGGAGGAGGCCACTGCAGATTCTGCCCACACTGCCACCCTGCAGGAGATAACTACTGTCATGGGGGACTGGCTGGCAATGGAGCAGGAGGCCTGGGACTGGGTGGCGGGCAACCTGGACACCCTCATCCAGACTTGGACTGCCTGCCTGGCCCAGCTTCCCGTTCCCTCACCAGCCACTCCCACAGTTCTCCCAGCAGCTCCCCCCGCAGTCCCTGCCCTTGCAGCCCTGCTCCCATCTGACCTCTCCCCAGCCTCTCGAGTGGCACTGGCCCAGTGGCTGACAGCCAGCACTGGCCAGGGTAGGCTGGTTTGCCCTTCTCCCTCTGTTCCTCTCTCCCTCCCTGTGGCCCCCAACAAGCCCAAGCCTGGGCTTGCTGGACACCTCTGGCTCACCTACCTCCCCATGGTCCTGGCCCTGGCCCAGCCCCAACAGAGACCCTGGACCTAGGGCAGTTGGCGTTCCCACACCCAG
Organism: Carettochelys insculpta; assembly: GCF_033958435.1. Lineage (NCBI taxonomy): Eukaryota > Metazoa > Chordata > Testudines > Carettochelyidae > Carettochelys > Carettochelys insculpta. The sequence continues at coordinate 369,324,896 of NC_134137.1, read as the reverse complement.
CGTGGGTCCTGACCCTCCTTCCCAGTGAAGTAGTAAGGCCCCACCCCTCCCCAGGACCTCCTCTGAGTTCTGTGCCCTGCCACTGGGATGCTGTTGTATATAGTTCTCCTCATTCTGCTTGTAAATAGTATATTATTCAGTTTAAATAGTTTGGATTCTTTTGATATCATTCTAGTAAATAGTTTTTGTCACCACTCCCATGTCTTTGGTGTATGTTGAGGGGGTGATGGGGTTTGAGGGGGGTGGCAGTGGGTTTGTGGTATGTGATAGGTGGGGGAGGTATGGTGGTGGCTGTGTGTGGAGGGGGGTTACAGGGATCTGCGGATGAAGGCCTCCTGAAGGGCCTCCATGAACTGCACCCCCTCACACTGAGCCTGGTGGCATGGCCCAGCAGTCAGCTGCTCATGACCAAGGCCGGCTTCGGCACCCCACATGAAGGGCTCTTGCTTCACCTCCATAATATTGCGGAGAGATTAGCATGAAGCCATCACATCTGGCACACTGGGGAGGCTGACCTGCAGCCTCGTGAGGAGACAGTGGAAGCACCCCTTCAGCCATCCAGATACCTATTTGATGGTGTTATGAGCCCAGTTTAGGAGCTCACTAAAAATGTCCTGGCTGGGCCCAATCTGGGTGGGGAACAAATTTAGAGGCAGCCTCAAAGTCTTGTATCTGTTGATTGTATTGCTCCTTCTTCCTTTTATTTTTCATCCTTAGATTCCAAGCACTTTGCAGCAGAGGTTCTATCATTGTGTGCACAGTACCTAGGAACACAAGGCTTTCTAATGCAGGACTGTAAGCAAGATTCTAATGTTCGTGTTTAATAATGAGAGATAATGAGATACAATAATGTGGCTTGATTTGCTTATGTAACCCACTGGACAGTGAATTTCGTATGTTCTGCTCAGTATTCAGTTCACAGCACGTATGGCTCTGTTACAACTAGCTATTTGAAAGCCTGACTGAGTAATTTGACTGAAATACTTACTCTTTTATGTCCCTGGTTCCAGTCAACTCTTGGCCAAGATGGAGATCATCACAACAGGACTACCTACTAGAGCTTGCTGAAAAAATGTTGACAAACTTTTTTTTCACTGCAAAATGTCATTGCATCAAAACAAATATGTTTCATGGAAACTTGTCTCTTACAATGAAAATTTCATCAGCATGACAGAGACCCCCATGCCACTGTAGCCTGAAGCCAAGTGATTGCAATATTTGCATGTGTTACAGAAGACTCATATTCAGAACTCTCCTCAGATTCTCTCATTTCTTCTTGGAAATTCTCAAAAAGATCTCTGTTGTTATTGTTATAGTTTTTCCAATAGGCAGTAAAACAAATTTTGAAACCTCAAAAGTATTTTATGAAATGGGGTTGGTTTTGCTTTGTGGACAAAGCTAATATGACTCAGGACCAAATCCTGCTTCCATGATTCGTGGAAGAGTCTCTCCAAAATCCCGTGACCATAGATCACATTTTGAATTGGATATGTGTTTGTAGATCACTTTTATTTGTAATTTTCCTTTCAATGTATCACTTCTTTTAGATTAACATATTTCAGTCTACCACAACATTGATTTATAGCAATTCATCTGTGGCATTAATGGCAAGATTGCACACTTACGGAATAGGGAGCCAGTATGGTGCCTCTTTGCAACTTTCAGCTCTCCTACATGGGCTATTGGAAACTTGGGGTGTAGCACAAGGGGAGAGCACCCTTTGTGAGGTAGCAGCTCCCTCTTTCCATGCAAGGCAGCCAGAGTGTAGGCAGCCAAAACAGAGGATTGGGAGGATCTTTGGCTCAACCTTCCAGCACACCACCCATGACAGCAAGATTGTTCCAGAACGGGAAGTGATTGGCACCTGCTAATGAGTTGGCACAGAATGTATTCCTCAGGGAGAAAGTGGAGAGCCAGGGGCTGAGCTGACATGCTCTGAGAAACTGATCTCTGCTCTGCTTTAGAGTCAGGGCAGCTACATAGTGCCCTTCACTCAGGTCACAGCTGAGAATAATTTAGCTGGGCATCAGCGCCTCTTGATTTAATGAGAGGACTATTGTCAGACAAATTGGTTCCATCCTCTGAAGGCTGATCTCAAGTTCCCTGATGCTTCTCTTCTGCAGACTAAATAAGCCCAATTCCCTCAGCTTCCTCTTCTAAGTCACGTGCCACAGTCGCCTAATTATTTTTGCTGACCTTTGCTGGGCTGTCTCCAGTCTGTTCACATCTTTTCTGTAGTGTGGGGCCAAAACTGGAGATGGTTCTCCAGATGTGGTCTCACCAGTAGTTTGTGGAGAGCTTCAGCCTGGTGACCCTCCAAAGAATCAGTGGTTAGCAGTGGAGCTGACAGACTTTTTGGGCCACTGGGCAAGGTGTGTGTGGGGGGAGGAGGGGGCTCTGTGTTCGCAGAAGGAGTGGGACCTTGGGCACAAGGGGCAGACTAGGGGAAGACAGCCTTCAGCACTACCCAGAGCATGCCCCACCGTATGCCTCTCCTCCCTCGGCAGCCCTGAGAGCCTCTTGGAGTGCACTGCATGGTACTCTAGCAGGAACTTAAAGGTCCCAGGATTCTAGCCACCACCACTGCTGTGGTAGCAGCAGCCAGGAATCCCCTGCCATATCATATTGCTGGGCCTTGGGGTGGTTGCCCCAGGGCCACCTGCCCCGTCCCCAAACCCGATTATAAGAATTTGGACCCAAAATCCGATTAAGTCAATTTCCACTGAACGTAATGGACTTTGGTTCTGGTTTTAAAACTGTATTGGACTTGAGCTCCGTGAATCACAGCGCCAATGTGAAGAACCCAACTTTTTATCTTTGTGGATTCAGAAACCTCCTACTGGATAGGAGTGGGAGGAGGAGTTCTACGAAATGGAGTGAAGACCCTTGAGCTCTGAAACCACAGAAGGAGCAGGAAGTGAAATGATCAAACGCTGACATGACAATGCCTTCCTTTTGCAGATAGCTCAACCAGCAATGCATGTGGCATGCCACCAATGGGAGGGAGAGCATAAAATACAGTCTAGTTTTCATAAAATCAAATCATTCTATTTGTAATATTGTATTTCACCTCCAGGGTATGCTACAAAGACATTTCCCTCTTACATGTTAATAATGGTTTCAAGTAGGAGATGAGGAAAGTATATGAGAGGAGAAACAAGCTGGAAAAAATACTATGATATAATTTATAGTTAGAACAGGTGAAATAAAATGTGCTGAATACAAAATTTTTGAAAAATCAAGTGGTTTTAGTCCTATTACTAATTATAGGCGGAGTCAGTGGCTTCTTCTGGAGTTAAGGCTTCTAAACACAATCCACTGTAATACCTGCCAAATTTTCATCATATGGACTGAAATTTCCCATGGTGGGTGTCTGCCATGGTTTGCTTTGCTTTCTACTTTTCATTTTATGTGTCTTCTAATATATTTTTAAACACAATAAGGTTCCCAATACAATGCAATGGTGACTGTTCTACTGCATGAAAAACATCCATTTGCCTCTCGACACACCTAGGCTGTGTCTAGATTTCAGGCTTCTGTCAGGAGCCCGGAGGTCTCCCAACAAAAGTCTACTGCTCCAGAAGCATTCTGCAGACATCCCGGTCATCTTCGTTCCACAAGGAAGAAAGGATGTGTCAGCTAAGGGTGTTTTCCCAAAATTTGGTCCCATGTGGATGGGCCAAATGTTGCGAAAGCCTCTCCCAACAGAACTGTCGGCAGGAGATATGCAAATGTGTTCTGCAATTTGCATATATTTTGCCGACAACTCTCAGCAGTCTAGACAGATAAGAAAATCTGGCCCTCTGTGCTTCTGTTCTCTTGTTTAAAATCACCAGGCACACAGAAAATGAAGTACACACAGTTGATGGCCTCCTGTGTAAACTGTGGTGTAAGTGATTTAGCTAGGGTCACACAGGAGCTCTGTGGCACAGACAGGGATAGACTGCATTTATACAACATGGCACTGAGTTTCTTTAGTCAGGAGACATAAGCAAGTCGTACATACTTAATGGTAAGAGTAAGTAACCATTGGAACAATTTATCAGAGGTCACGCTGGATTCTCCATGATTGACAAATTTTAACTCAAAACTGGATGTTTGTCTCAGATCTATTCTCTAGGAATTATTTTGTGGGAGCTTTCTGGCCCGTGCTACACAGGAGGTCAGATTAGATGATCAGAAGGGTCCATTTTTGATGTAGGGAATTTATTAATGTATAAGAACATAAGAACATAAGAACATAAGAATGGCCATACTGGGTCAGACCAAAGGTCCATCAAGCCCAGCATCCCATCTGCCGACGGTGGCCAATGCCAGGTGCCCCAGAGAAGGAGAACAGAAGACAAGTGATTTATCTCCTGCCATCCATCTCCTGCCCTTGTTATGAAGGCTAGGGCACCATACTTTATCCCTGGCTAATAGCCATTTATGGACCTGACCTGCAAAAATTTATCAAGCTCTTTTTTAAACCCTAATAGAGTCCTGGCCTTCACAGCCTCCTCGGGCAAGGAGTTCCACAGGTTGACTGTGCGCTGTGTGAAGAAAAATTTCCTTTTATTAGTTTTGAACCTACTACCCATCAATTTCATTTGGTGTCCCCTAGTTATTGTATTATGGGAAAAGGTAAATAATTTTTCTATATTCACTTTCTCCACACCATTCATGATTTTATATACCTCTATCATATCGCCCCTCAATCGCCTCTTTTCCAAACTGAAAAGTCCCAGTCTCTCTAGCCTCTCCCCATATGGGACCCTTTCCAAGCCCCTAATCATCTTAGTCGCCCTTTTCTGAACCTTTTCTAATGCCAATATATCTTTTTTGAGGTGAGGAGACCACATCTGCACGCAGTACTCGAGATGTGGGCGTACCATAGTTTTATATAGGGGAAGTATGATATCTTTTGTCTTATTATCGATCCCTTTTTTAATAATTCCTAACATCCTATTTGCCTTACTAACTGCCGCTGCACACTGCGTGGATGTCTTCAGAGAACTATCCACTATAACTCCAAGATCCCTTTCCTGATGAGTATGAGATCATCCTTCCTCTCCTGCTGCATTCTGAATTTTGATTGGGTTTCTTTCTTTTAATTTTGTTTTCCTTTTGGACATTTCTGAATATTTATTCTAAAGCCAGTATGTTTTACCATGATCTCTTCCAGTTAGGGGTGTCTCAGGGGCAGGTAGTAATCTGAAAAATATGGAATGAAAAACAAAATACACCTTGTTCCTTCTTTGGAAAATAGATGTTCTGCATTTCTAACCAGTAAAAGCTTGTGCTGGTTTTGGTTTTGGTTTTGGTTTTGGTTCCCAAATTTTTTTTGTACTTGTATGATTTCATATTTAGCAAGATTTTAAAAGCAATTAATGGCTTTGACTCCAGTGAATGCTGGTCGACTGGCATTCAGAAATGTCATGATCACTCTCTCTGGCTATCTGTGGTGGAGATAAAAGAAACAAAGCTTTATGCGAATCCTGATTTTATAGCCTAAATTTGCCTTTTGTGTCTGAGACTGAGGTTTATTAACACTGGGTTTTATCCATTTGATTTTGAGCATCTTCACCTTCCCACACAGTCCCCACAAAATCGACTTACTGCTGCCACAAACAAGTAGTTTATATCAAGCTTAAAGAGAGTGCTGCTGCAGTGCATTGTGGGAACCTATCCCACAGTTTCCTGAGCTCCATTGTATTCTGGTCCCACATGTAGATGTGGGTATATGATGCCATCTTTCCACATTTCATTCCCCTCATTCTCCTGCCATGTTAAATATGTTTAAGTAGACACGGTTGTTACACTGAAACTTGAATGAATCATCAGTAATGGCCCAGGGCGGCTAAAAGACAGTACACAGTTGACAGCCATGAAAACTGTGACTGCCCACGGAGGCCTTTTCTAGAACTTGAATCTGGGTTTAGGCCACTTGCAAAAGAAGACCTTTATTTCTAAGTAGACATGGTTGTTACACTGAAATTCGAATGACTCATCAGTAATGGCCCAGGGCAGTTAAAATATGGTACACAGTTGACAGCCACGAAAATTGTGACCACCCACAGTGGCCCTTTCAGCACATGGATCTGGATTTAGGCCACCTGGGGAAGAAGACCCTTATGTTCAAGTAGAAATGGAGCAGCTACAAGACCCCTGGCTACAGCCAGCCCCCAAAAATCATGACCCTCACTGTGAGCAATCTGCCTGGCACCTTGCACAACATGTCCTCTTATTGGTAAAGGGTCAAGCCACATGATGTGGCCAGGCATGGGAATGTTCCAGACTGTGTGGCACCTCCAGTGGGAGGGAAGGAGGGGGCATGGGGGTCAGGGCAACATGTAAATGGCTGAAAATAAGTTTCTCATACAGACAAGCATGACCCCCAGCCACAACCTAGCTGACACATGGCACGGGGGTGGGGGGGCAGCAGCTGGCTCCAGGCAGCACAGAAAAAAAAAAAGAAAGTTTGCAGGGGTATACACAGAGACACAGACCCCACAGCTGTGCTGCTAGCAAAGAAAAAGAAAGAAGATTTTTCAGCGTCTCATGACCCTACAGCCACAGCCTTGCAGGTGCTGAATTGTAGCAGTCCTGTTGCTTAATTCCTCCACACTTGGGAGCAGTGGAGATATAAGAGACCAGAGCAGAAAACTGTGGTGCCTTGCGGGGCACATACAGGACATCATCATCATCATCATCATCAATAACCGTGGGCTCAGCGCCCGTTAGTATCTGATGCCTCTCTCACTATTTCCTTCCATTGCAGAGTGGGTTAGTTTCTGTGGACTAGCTCCACACCAATCTACTACATCATCTAGCCATTCTCTGTGGGGTCTGCCTCTCCTATTCGAACCGTCCATTATGCTGAATACTAGTGTCTTGATTTTTTTGTTCATCATTCATTCCGCAAATATGTCCAAATAGTTATAGCTTCTGTTTTATAACCTTCTGCAGCAGGTTCTCTTTCAGCTGTATCTTCCTATAGAATTCCTCATTGGTGACTTTCTGCATCCATCCTGTTCTCAGAATCTTTCTATAACAACTCCTTTCAAATGCCAATATTCTTCTTTTCAAGTCTTTCATTATCACCTATGTCTCACATCCGTACAACATGCTGCTGAATACACACGTTTTCAGGACGCCCAGCTTCGTTCTTTTGTTTTTCCAGATCTTATCCATCACCTTCAAACTCGCTCTTGCTTTCGCTATTCTAGTCACTATTTCCTTCTTACAGTCCAGATCATATGCTATGTTGCTCCCCAGATATGTGAACTTCTCTACATTTTCTAATTCAATACCATCCACACAGATTTTCCTTCCTATTTCCTTATCTCCAAATACCATTGTTTTTGTTTTATCGAAGATCATACAGGACATCCGTGGAGGCTAATAAATTCAATTTAAAGACATGATGCATCCTCACCACCTTTCATTAAGATTTTTAAATTCGAAGTGAACGCTACACCCGTCGGGTTACTACGATTTTAGGATTTCGATATCATATTGATTTTAGTGGTCCATAAATCGAGCTAATGGAATTTACAGAGAGGACAGGCACCGGGAAAAATTGGGCTGACTCACTTAAAATCGATTTTGTCTCGTAGCGTAGATGCAGCCTGAGTGAGGTGGTGCAGAATAAAGATCAGGTTCTGTCACTATTATTCACATGTGTGCAAACGTGCTGTTAAATGGCCTTGTTAAAATGAATGGGGCTATTTGAGATGCAAGGTAACAACACCCCCATTTGAGTAAGTGGCAGACTCTAGCCCAGCAAAGCTGAAAAGAAAGAGATTATAGAAGACGAATAGATTATATTGTCAAATTATATTAAAATTCAGGTGGAAAGCGATTAAAGGGCCAGACTTTGATGACTTCTACTTACAACAGTGAATATTGTGAGTAATCCCACTGAAAACAATGAGAATAATGGAGAAGTCAAACACCAGTCAGCATGAGAGAGGCCATCCAAATCTATGCTCTTACGTAAAATCAATGGCTAGATTTTTGCCTTGCACCTAAATCTTCCCCTTATAACTCTATTGATACATCTACACAACAGTAAAAGACCAGCAACAAGGCCACAGCTGGCTAAATACTGACTCTCACAGCCTTGCAGCATCCCAGAACTCCTGCACCAGAACGCTTACACAGCAATTTTACAGCCTCGCAGTTGGAGCCACACGAGCCAGTCTCCAGAAGCAGCCGGTTTGTAGAACTGTTGGTGGGTGTTCACAACTGGTCCAAGTACCCTTCCCACACCTGCTGGAGGCTCTGGGAGAGAATTTGGGTAGGGGAGGGGTGCAGGCTCTGAAAGTTTGGGAGCAGGAAGCAGTCTGGGGCGCAGGATCTGGGATGGAGTTGGGGTGCTGGATGCAGGCTCTGGGATGGGGCAGAGAAATGGGGTGCAGGAGTGGAAGCAGGGTGCAGGCTCGTAGATGAAGTTTGGAGGCAGGAAGGGGACCTGGGACATGACGCTTACCCAGGTACTCCCTCTGGCAGCGGTGGCTAGGTAGGGGTGCTGGAGAATCTCTGTGGCTTGCTGCTGGCAGGCACTACCCATGCAGCTCCCATTGGCTACTGGGCGCTCAGCATGGGAACAACATGCAGAGACACACTCACTCCTGATAGGGGCTCCAGGGATGTTCTGGCAGTGGTGGTGGCAGTGGGGATCCCTGGGTCCTTTGAAATTGTTGGGGGATGGTAGGAGGGCTGGAGGTTGGACTGGGGAAGGTACAAAGGAGCAGGGCCAGGGGAGAGACCTGACCCTGGACTTTGCTGGAGCCAAGCCCCTAGGCCAGCATTATTGCTGGAGCCTGGTCACTATGGGCCCAAATTACACACTTCCATGCCCATTGTAGCTGATTCAGAGCAGCTACAGGGGTTTAATTGCTGTACCCTAGATGTACCCCGTATGAGCTACCCAAGCCTTGAGTCTAAATGTGTAGGAGGAAACAAGGTTATTAGTTTGTTTAAAGCATCTCAGGTGGTAGGTGGGGAGTGGGTGGACTCTTAGCTTCCCTTTCGCTGGCCAGAGTGTTTGAGCCATTAGGATGTCAGACAGCAATTTGCTCCTGCTACAAGTCAACAATAATTACTAATCCCTAGAGACTGAAGGGAAGCTGAGGTAGAATTATAACCTAGAGGTGAGCCTCAGTTCCAGTGCTTCCCTGTGCTACTCATAGGGTTAGAGTGACCATATTTCCTAAAGTAAAAATGTGTCAGCTCAGAGCTTGACAAATCCACTTCCCGCCCCCCCAGCACTCAGAGCTGGGGCTGACCCCTCAAGCTCTGTGCTGCCCAGGGTCAGGGCTGACCCCTCTAAATCCCACTGCCTGTCACCTCACATTGCTACCACCCCAGTGTTCTTCTGCACCCCTTGGGTTTGGGCTCAACCAACTCTTCATTTGCTCTTGCCACCTGATGGCTTGGGAAGCACTAACAAGATAAATTCCCATTCCTGTCAAAAAAGTTGGGCTGCCCAGGACAGAGCTAAAAAAAGGGACTGGATGTATGGTTTCCCTACTTGGGATGATAGTGTTTATGCACCACCCCTGCCTCAAGATTGTTCCTAATATAACGAGTTCCTCCTACCTTAGCAGAAGAATTAATGTACTTGATGCCCATAGACCTGCTCTGAAAGTTGTTGGGGTTTATATCCTTGGCATTTTTACAGACAACAAAGACTTGTTTTTGTTTTTGTTTTTGTTTTTGTTTTTGTTTTTTTAAGCCCCCCTTATTCCTTCTGCCTTGACACTTTAGCATTTTAAAGTGCCGTTTTTCAGAAGTTGTGCTTTTAAAATGAAATTATTTGGCTTGATGGTTAAAACAAATACACTTCCTTCCCAAATTTATGGCCACACTAGAGCTGCCAGGTTTCATGATCAATGAAGAATGCTGTAATTCTAATTTTTCTTACTAAAGGGTGACATAATCTACCTTTTTAATAGCGGTGATTGGATCGGACTTATTCTAAGGGCCTAATCAGCTGCATTATTGTGTCTCATATTACTCATGCATTCGGTGTGAAAAAGATTTAGAACATACAGTTGTTTTATTAATTTGCTACAAAAACACTTTATCCTTCTTTTCCTCACCTTACAGACTTATACAGTCCCCATTATCATATGTGAGTGCTTCACAATATTTAATTGTTGTATAAAGTGTTGGTGTAGCTGTGTGATCAATAGAAAAACATCTTTCCTTGGGGCAAGTATTATTGTCATATAGAGCTTGGTTTCTGTGAATTCTGACAATGCCTCTACACAACCACCTATTCCCTGTATGAATACCATACTACTGGGCCAAAAATTTTCCCGAGACATCCAAAGAAACGCAGCTGCACCATTGAAGACAGTGATGAGAGTTTCCCCGTTGTGGCTGGTGTAGGAAGAAATTAGGACAAAGAGGTTTTGTACTCCATGTTTGTTCTACAATAGCATTTAAAGGCTGCTACTGAGATAAGATGCTCTTGTGCTCAGTGCTGTACAAACACATACTTACAGACAGATTTCTGATGACTTTGCTGCCTAAATAGATGAGAAAAAGGGTAGGAAATGAGACAGAGACATGGAGAGTGATTTGCCCAAGCTGCTGTTTCTTGGCGGTCACTCGATAACGAGCAGGACATCTTCAAGTCACCCTTCTATTTGTGAGTCTGCTGGTAGCTGATTAACCTGATTCAGGAGCCACACATCTTATCACAGCAGGGGCAGCTGTAGTAGCTGTTGGAGGGTGATGGGGTAGTTTTTGCTGCTCTTTACCCAAGCTTACTCAGAAAGTGAATAATAGAGCCAAGAACAGAGATCAGGTTTCCAGATGATTTTTTACCCCTCCAAATGTAGCAGTTGAATGGAAAATATCTTTTAGGTTACATTTTTTGCTAAAATGTCTTCTTTTCCCCCGTCAGGAATTTAGGATTTTTGCGCTGGGAATGGGAGGACATGAGACATGAGACAGCAGGGGTTAGCAAAGGAAACCAGACACTCTGATTGAACAGGCATCTATCAGCTCCCCTGCAGAAGGCTGATTAGGGATGGGCAAGCTAATTGGCTGATCAGGCTGGACAAATCCACCCCCTCATGGATGGAGGAAGGACAGGATGGAAACACCAGAGGGAATAATCAGCATTCGCTGAGTTCAGAAATCTCAAGGAAGGGAGATATTTGGTCCTCTCTGGGCCCATGGGAAAGGATTAAAGGTAGAGATGTGCTGTATGTAATATCGCTGCATAAGTGGGTGTTGGTGTTGGTGATGAATATAACAGCCATATCAGGTCAGCAAAAAAGGTCCATCTCTCCCAGTATTCTGTCTTCTAACACAGGCCCATACCAAGTGCCCCACAGGCAATGAATAAAGCAGGTAATCATCAAAAGATCCCATATCCTGTCACCCATTCCCAGCTTCTGGAAAAAGGCTAATGCATCATCCCCACCCTTTTAGCTAAGAACTACAAACAAACAAAAATCCTGCATTAACTTACCTAGCTCCTTTCTGAGCCCTGTTATGATCTTGGCCTTCACGGTGTCCTCTGGCACAGAGCACCACAGGCTGACTGCGCTTTATCTGAAAAAATACTTCCTTTTGTTTTGTTTTAAATATATTGCCTAGTAATTTCATTGGTGGTCCCCAGTTCTTGTGTTATGAGAAGAAACTCACCACAAGCCTGCGGGCAAAGTGGGAGGGAGGGGCTGGCCCCATGCCCTGAAAAGGATGGGGCCAAGAGTGGAAGGGCAGTCAGAGCACAGTTCTCCATCCCTCAGAGACACACACAGAGCGGCAGCACAGTACTCTTCAGTGTTTTGAATGAGCCAGGTCTGCCAATCAGTTTTGCTCCATTACTTGCTCCTTCCTTCCATTCTTTTTACCCCTGCAACAGGGTAGGCTCTATCCATATCCTGAGATGCCCAAGGAACCTTTCAGACTCTCTCCATTGAGTGGCAACAACATGTGATTGACTTACACTCCCATTCAAATTGGAAAAGGTTCACAAACAAAGCACACTTTTTAGTTAAAAAAATCAAAAAACAAACAACCCCCCCCCTGAAGCTTTCAAAATATTTCAATGAAAATATTTATCATTTTTTATCATCTCTACTTTGCCTCCCAGCCCAATTCCCTGTCCATGTGACCATACTACAGAAACTCAATTAAAGGTTGACGGAGTTTTTTTGAATTAAAGAAAAATGTAAATCTTTATTTAAATAGTTGTATTTTTTTTCAAAAATACAATTCTATTTTCTTACGTTAATTGTTTTTTTTTTATTTTGGATTTCTTTAAAAAAGTGATTGGTGTTTTTTTTTCATTTCATTCTTTAGTAATTTTTAGAAATGAGAGTTCCATCCAGTGTTTCCTCATCCCTGTAAACTCTTATCATTTGCTATGTTTTGTTTTTCTTTTAAAGGGCTATGGTCACTTTGAGTTCCAAGAACATTTTCTTCCAGTTTGCAACCTTTAAGCATTAGCTGTGCCAAAATAAAGCACTCCTCCAAAGTTCTCCGCTTTATCTCTTTTCTGTAAGCTTTATTGAGAAGCAATCCTATTCCAGGTTCATCCTGGTTTTCTGGCTCCTCTTAGTTTAGTCACTTCCAACGTTCATTCAGTGATGTCAGTTTTCAGGCCTGCACTGCATTTGGTAAATGTAATAGCTAAATGCAAGCCATCCCTTCACACTCACTCGGGTAAAACTCTTCCCAGAGATGATGACAGCAACAGTTTATGTGAAAAAGTAAGGCCCTTGGGATTCAGTCCTTTGTTCCTCTGTGAAACACATAAAGAGGATTTTTTTTCCCATGAATGCATTCATAACCTTGAATTTTTCCAAGCTGGGGGAGATGTCACCAAACCAGTTGGGAGTAAATTCACATAATTTCACACCATAGACATGTATGTGTCCACGTACATAAAACAGGTTATAACTTAAGCCCTTAGAGGAAGCTTACTGTGCTAATATTTAAGACAGGTACAGTGATAAATAGCTTCATGAATACAAAGAAATCTGGGGTAACTATAAAACTGTTGTCAGTAGACAGAGATTGAGTAATAACTCTTTTCTGGGAAATAAGGTGGGGGGGAGTGTATGGGGATTTATTAAGTCCAGCGAACATATACTGTTTAACAAGTATAGCAAATTGAGGTGAATAATGCATGAAAACTACAAGGCCTTCAACTCAGCGCACAGAGAACTGGAGATTAAATCTGTGACAATGGAACAGTAAGTGAGGAAACTGACAAGTGACAGAACATAATGTACAATGAAAGTGGAAATGGCTCTGATCTCAATAACTTTGATGTTATAGGGCCCTAAAAATAAAGAAAACTGGATTGTCGCATGAAAATTGTGTACAGACTTTTGGTGTAGTGAGGGGCCCTGCTGTGTGTTCCGGGTGTGATGTGTGGTCCTTAAAGTCTGGCTGTCTTTCACACGTGAAATGAGTCACAAGTGGTGCTTTATGCTTTTACAATTCAGTGACAACTCTGAAAATGCAGAACAACCATGATCTCTGCTTTACCAGATATTTCCTCTCCAGATCACATTCTGACCAAACTGTCAGGCTTTTTGGCCTGAAGGTCTTTTGCAGGATTTTTTCAAACTCTTAAGCCTGCCTCCAAGATCACCCAGTATTGCAGCTGTCCGGGTAACAATGAATATACTAAAGGAGGAGTGTACAATAAATTATGGTCTGCCAGGCTGTAACAAGGACAGATCCTGAACTCTGCAGACACATTATTGTCTAAAGAATACATTTATTTTATGCCAGCTTTTTCTTCTGTATGGCAAAGATACCATAGTAACAACAGTTAGGGCATTTTAGGCTCTTCAGTTCTCTGGCATCTACATTAACCTCCGACCTGCAGCCAGGTTCCTATACCATTGTATTTCGGAGTTCACTATAAACACTCATTTCACCTGCCCTCCCATCCATTCCAAAACACTGGGAGAAAAATGGTTTGGGTCGAGCTACATTTTTGGAATTTTTGGCAGATCCACAGTGGGGAGCAAAACATTTTGGGTCCAACTAAATATTTCTGGAGTGTTTTAATAAAACCAGAGGACATGAAGGGCTAGATTCACAAGAGTGGAAGATGAGGTCCTGCCAACAACTGTAATGATTAGATCCTTAAAATATTCCTTCTAAAACAATGCATTCTGGGGGTTGTTTTGTTTTGTTTTGTTTTCTGTATATGTTAGATATTCTGCCATGTGTCATTTCACTGCCATTTGTTTACTGTTCAGTATGAGCTGCACAAAATGTGCAGCCATATTTCATAATCCCACTGAGCACGTAAAGTTCCCAGAAGTATAAATAGGCCCAAGTGATCTTCCCTAATTTCTAGGGTTTGTTATGGCGGGTTTATATCTTTGATTCCCTTTCCACTGCGAAGGTGTGAAAATAACGGATTGGTCCTTCATAAAGTGGCAATATTCTATTTTGTAGGGTATGTGGGTCAGACAGCTTTAGACATACCAGCCCTATAAGTCTTGATTCTGGAGCAGTATGCACCTACTCTCTAGATCTTTCTTTTTCTTTTTTTGCCTTCTGCTGGATTTGTCTGGTGGAAATTCTAACCCAGATACTCATAGATTCAAAGGAAGAAGGACCCATTGTGATCATCTGGTTTGATCTCCTGTATAACACAGGCCACAGAAATTTGTGCACATAATTCCTAGCACATCCCTTTTTAGGAAAATAGCATCCAATCTTGATTTAAAAATTGTTAGTGACAGAGAATCCATCACAACCCTTAGTAAATTGTTCCAATACTTAATTGTGTGTGCTGTTAAAAAGCTATGCCTTGTCTCATAGAATTATAGAGTACTAAAACTGCAAGGCACCTCAGGAGGTCATCAGGTCTAGTTCCCTGCCTCACAGCATAACCAAGCACCATCTCTATCATTCCTGTTAGATATTTATCCACTATCTTCTTAAATATTTCTAATGATGGAGATTCTACAACCACTCTAGTCAGTTTATTCCACTATGGCTATGTCGATACTAGCACCTACTTTTGAAAGGGGGATGCTAATAAGGCAAATCAGGATATGCTAATGAGCCACTGCAATGAATATGCAGCAGCTTATTAACATAATAGCAGCCACGGCACTTTGAAAGTGCCACTTTTCATCGCATGCAGCTTGGCTACATGGGGTCCTTTTCAAATGGACCCCAGAGACGTTGAAATCCCCTTATTCCTATTTGCTTATAGGAATAAGGGGATTTTCAAAAGGACCTCGTGTAAGACGAGCCACACACGATCAAAAGCAGCACTTTCAAAGTGCCGTGGCCACCATTATGTGAATGAGGTGCTGCATATTCATTGCAGTGCCTCATTAGCATCCCTCTTTCAAAAGGGGGGGTGCTTGTGTTGACCCAGCCTACATAACCACCCTATCAGGAATTTTTTCCTAATGTCCAACTTACTCCTCCCTTGCTGCAATTTAAGCCTCTTGCTTCTTGCCTTATCATCAGAGACTAAAGAGAATATCTTTTTCTCCCTCCGCCTTGCAACCTCCTTTAGGTGTTTGAAGGTTGCTGCCATGTTCCCTCTCAGCATTCTTGTTTCCAGACTACACAAACCCAGTTCTTTAACACTTCTTTCATAGGTCATATTTTCTAGGCCTTTAATCATTTTAGCTGCTCTTCTCTGGAAGAGGTCTGAATTTGTCCAGATGAAAAATTCATCCCTATATCTTACTGTACCTTTCTCTCCTAGCTTGAAATCCCAGTGTGAAGTATTTGTCCATCCTGTAGATACATACCGACTGTAATCAGTCCCCTCCTAAGCTTCACTCATAGTCCTTAATAGTGGATTCTCTTTCAGACTTAAGGGTGTTAGTCCCTAGTGTCTGCCTTCAAGGCTCTTCTTAACCAGACATGAAAGTGGGCTGGGTGGGTAAGAAGTGACTGCCAGTACCTCTTGTGAATGGCTAACATTAAAGTGCTGCCAACATCGCTGCCATTTTTCTCTCCTCTATCAGTGGCAAGAGTGGTAGGGTCCAGCAATGCTGCCAGACCCTGCTAAGAGGCTGCTGAAGGGGGTTGGGAAGCAAAAGGAACAACTGCCCCAGGGTCTTGTGATTTAAAAGGACCCTGGGCTTTTGGGATCACAGCAGTGGCTGGGAGCCCTGAGCCCTTCAAATCACTGCCAGAGCCCAAGGGCTCCTAGTCACTGGTGCCACAAAGGGATGTCTGGGGGTTCTGGTCCTCTAGCTCCAGTGGGGCTAACAGCCACAACAAGTCCCAGAGCATGGTGGGTGGAGGCCTGGCTCCACACCTGGGCGGGGGGGCAGGGTGACAGGGACAGGGCCTTAGGCAGTCAGCCCTTAGGATCACCCATTCTACAGTACTGTATGACCCCTCCTCCCTCAGAGCCTTGCTTCAAAGGGGACCAGAGCTCCAGCCACTGCTGCTGAAATGCTACACCCTGGGGAACTACCCCTTTGCCTCCCCCACCAATAGGCCTGCCTAGCCCCACCCATTCTGACCAAGCCCCATCCCTTCTAGGGGCCCAGAGCCATCCTCACCTGCCCAGGACCCCAATGAAGCAGTAAGTCCCAGCACTACTTTCACCCTTGTTCTTAATTACCATCTAACTTTTCAACAGAGCATAGCAGGCATCTTCACTTTCTGTGGCAAACTGTTCTGTAATGTTGCAGTGAGCTGTTGTAGATGCCATGTTCCTCCCCAGAGTAGGCCACATTTCACCAATGGGTGAAGTGATTCCTAGAAAATGTCTCTTTGCTCTTTGCAGTGAGGTTTTTTGTGGTTAAAATTGAGAGTCATTATATAATAAACCCATAGGATATAGCTCTTATTAATATCTGGAGAATGGCTGCCTGACACATTGACCTCAGTAGCTGGGAACGCTTATCTGAAAACAGCTATCATACAATGGTACATTTGTGGCCTTATCGTAGGTCTGGGTGTAGCTCATGCAAAACAAGGTAGGAACTGCCTAACCGTGTCTGCTCTGATGAACCTCCACTGTTTTGTTTCAGCCAACATAGAAACAAGAAATGTCCATTGTTTAGTACTTAATTAGAAAGTAGGAAGATCAGAGGCACTTGCAAACTAGACTTTGTTTTTTTTCCCGCCCCCTCCAGGATCTGAAAGTTGGAGGATAGGAAAAAAAAAAAGATCCTCTCAAGTTCTACCCATAAACCACACTCTACTCAGTTGAGACACATAAGCCGCGTCTACACGTGCACGCTACTTCGAAGTAGCGGCACTAACTTCGAAATAGCGCCCGTCACGGCTACATGTGTTGGGCGCTATTTCGATGTTAACATTGGCGTTAGGTGGCGAGACGTCGAAGCCGCTAACCCCAGGACGGGATGGGAATAGCACCCTACTTCGAAGTTGAACATCGAAGTAGGGCATGTGTAGCCGATCCGCGTCCTGCAACATCGAAATAGCGGGGTCTGCCATGGTGGCCATCAGCTGAGGGGTTGAGAGACGCTCTCTCTCCAGCCCCTGCGGGGCTCTATGGTCACCGTGTGCAGCAGCCCTTAGCCCAGGGCTTCTGGCTGCTGCTGCTGCAGCTGGGGATCCATGCTGCATGCACAGGGTCTGCAACCAGTTGTCGGCTCTGTGGATCTTGTGTTGTTTAGTGCAACTGTGTCTGGGAGGGGCCCTTTAAGGGAGTGGCTTGCTGTTGAGTTCGCCCTGTGACCCTGTCTGCAGCTGTGCCTGGCACCCTTATTTTGATGTGTGCTACTTTGGCGTGTAGACGTTCTCTCGCAGTGCCTATTTTGATGTGGTGCTGCGCAACGTCGATGTTGCCAGCCCTGGAGGACGTGTAGATGTTATTCATCAAAATCAATGTCGCTACATCGAAATAAGCTACTTCGATGTAGGCTTCACGTGTAGACATAGCCACAGAACAGGACATTACCAGTAGCGCATCACAGAAATGTTGAAAATCCGATCAGCTCACCTTGAGCTGAGCTCCTGAAAATTCATTCCCCTTAGACAAGGTTCAGATTCAACCATGAGTACTCTTCAATTAAAACAGAAGCATGAGAGTCTCGGAGTCCTGGCATGACTTCTGAGTGCCAGCTTCCATTTTTGAAATAAAACCCCCTGGCTTTTCACACGGCTGGTTGTACAGAAACAGTGAGAAATGTGAACTGCTTGTAAACTGAGGCAGCCATGAAGACACCCTCCATTCAGAGTGGAACAGCAGTTGTTGGAGCAGAGGGGGAAGCCAGTGGGCCTCATGCTAGCCATGTAAGTCTGAATCAAACTTCCGAAAGTCTTGGGAGGAAAGGAGTGTCAGATCTGTGCTTATTTCATCCAAACGGATTTCCCACCCCCCAGCCCCCATCTCTCCCACATGTTCTCTTCTGTATATAGAAAACATTAAAAAGCACTTTATGATCCTCAAGCCGCTCAGGCTCTGGCCTGGCTGAATGGTTTCAAATCCTATAATTTTGTACAAGCAGAGGACCTCATGCAGCAGAGCTTTTACTGCTCCATTTTAACTCCCTTATGCTTCCATTTTCAGGTTACACTGCACTTGAAAACTGACAATTATACTTCAGTGCAACTGTTAGAGTTCTCTCCCCACTGACTTTCTCCAGTGTTTGAAATGTGTGTATAACTGTGCCCCAAGGTTATCTCTATTTGCTGGTTGTGGAAGAGCTCCTCTTTGCTTTGCAGCTATAACTTAGACCAAGAAGGCATATTTCTGCAGCCATTCAGTCCACTGGATCAGATGAATGTTCATTATATCTTTTCCATCCATGGGTGGAATAAATTTTGTTATGTGCACCAAGGCACATGTGGATGTGCACCAACAATAGACACACACACACACACACACACACACACACACACACGCTGCCAGCTGTGGGTGCTCTGTTGATTTGATGGGCAGCCCCTGAACCCCTCCGAGGTGGTCGCTTAACTCAGCTTGCAGGGGACACAGATGAGATGCATGTGTTGGCAAAATGAAGTAGGTGACACTGAAGTATTACCTGTATTGATGCTGGTCTTCTACACACATGCAAATTTCACCCACTGAGCACTCACAGAATGGAATGATACCCACTTAGAAGTGCGCCAGTGGTTGATGATATTTCTAGGTGATAGATACGAACCTAGCGTGCGGTGCTCCTTTGTGTTGGTTTGGCCCGGGGAAAGAGCACATCGCTATCTTGAAACATAGGGACGGAGTTTCGAAGTGGGTCACACTGTGCTTGCTCTGCTGTGTGCTGAACCGTTCACATGATAATGGAGAAACACATGGAAATATCACCATCAGGATCCCAAGGCCGAGAGGCCAAAGTAGAAGCATAAAACAGCAGAGGTCTCAGTAGTAAAAGAATGTCTTTTATTATCCAATTAACCTAATAAACTAACATCTATGGAGAGAATTCAAGCATAAAGTCACTTTGTATTTTACCTACCAAGACCAAATCCTGCAGTCCATGATCACAGCTTCCTTTCTGTAGGACTGATGAGATTACAAAGCTGATCTCTCAACTGTATGTCCTTTGTCTCCGTGAAGATCTTCTCTCCCGTGATATTTTGGCTTCTTCACCTAGAGTATTGTAGGATCAGGTTCCTCAGTGGGTCCTCTTTATTGTTAAACATGGATCGTTCTGTAGGGGTCAGAGGGTCACAGCAGAGCCTAAGGTGCAAGGTTCTGTATCAATACACATGAAGATGTGATCCCATGTTCCAGAGAGTTTGTGTTCTATGACACGTATAGGGCCAGCAGCCTACCCTGTAAGCTGAGTTCTTGGGTGGCTATCTAGGAGTTATTCAGGTGCCATCCAGCTGATTAGCAGAGTGCCCACAGCCATCCATGGAGGGCGCTATGTATTTCTGTCAGTGGTGCACATATGCACCTGAGTTGGTGCACTTAACAAAATTTATTCCACCCATGCATGGGAAAAATTAGAGAAAACAAGAGATATGGGTAGTGGGACGGGGTTCAGGCTGGAGGCCTATAACATTGCAGTGTAGCTCTTTGGTCTACACTACAATTTTATAGTTGTGCAACTCAAGCCCTACAAACCCAATCAGTTGACATGGGCCAGTCTTGGGTGTTTTACTGCAGCATCGACATATCCTTAGTGAACAAGAGGGAGGATTTATTTAAAGAGACAGACATAACACAGGTTTGGTAGTCCATCGTGTCTGACAATGACGTCTTGAGCTTGCACAGGCTCATCAGTTGTGGACTTACATGCGTCTGGGGAGTCCAAGTCTTGAACAGAATGGGAGTTCACAGTACAGGCAAGGGAATTGTCTTTGTTCTGTTGGTGCGGAAGATGTAGAAGCATAAAGTAGACTAATAAAATAGACTGATTTGAGAGATGAGAATGTGCAAAGAATCTGTGCGGGGAAATGTTTAAAGTAGAAAAGCCGTTGCACAGGGGCAGTTCCACTCTCTCAACCTCAGAAGTCTTGTTCCAGTGGCACAAAAAGTCATCATGACTGGAGACTTCCTGGGCTGCAGTGGATGACTGTGCTGTCTTCACTGCCTTGTCATGTCCTTCGCTCTCCACAGAGCATTGCAGAGCTGCCTTCCCGGTCATAGGATCTTGCTGTTGATCTCATCTGTCCAGTCCACCAGAGCCAACTTCATATGCTTGGATAGGCAAGTGCGAATTTGAATTTCTGACTCTGAATTTCAGTTTGCAAGGCTGATTATCTGCTTGAATTTGAATTCTAGTTACTGTGGCAGTTTGTGTGTGTGTGTGTGTGAGAGCGTCTCCCCCTGTGACTCAAGAGGGGTAGGAGGCACCAAAGGAGAGAAGGCTTCACAAGCCAGCAACCAGCGGGAGTGTGACCGGCTGGGAGCTGCAAACAGGGGGCTGCTAACAGGGGATTTTGCCTGGAAGTTCGCCTTTATAGTTTTGTTTCTCTTTTGACCTTCAAATTAGCTCTAATATCTTCTGAGTAAATTCTCTAAAGAAAGGGGAAAAAATGGATCGTGACAAGTCTACTGACAAGTCAGTTGTTGTGAGCTGCACTACATGTGCTATATTTGTTTCCTCCCGGAAAATAAAAGGGATGCATGTACCAAGTGCAAGCTGGTTGCCATCTTGGAAGAAAAGGCTAGAGAGCCTGAGGCGCAAATATCAACCCTTTGGTCCATAAGGGAGGGTGAAGATTTCCTTGATAGAAGGCATCATTTAGTGCTGCAGGTATAGTATTTCTATGACCACCACCCCCGAGAGAAGAAGACGAGTGGTGGTGGTCAAGGACTCTCTCCTAAGAGGGATGAAGTCATCCATCTGCCATCCAGACCTGGAATCTCAGGAAGTTTGCTGCTTACCAGGACCTAGAATCCAGGATGTGACAGAAGAATTCCAGAAATCACCAAACCTGTGGATTATTACTCCTTTCTACTTCTCCATGTGGGAACCAATGACCCAGCAAAGAACGACCTTGAGCGGATCACTGCCAATTATGTAACTCTCAGAAAGAAGATCAAAGATATGGAGTGCAAGTGGTATTCTCATTCATCCTCCATTTTGAAGGAAGAGGTCCAGGTAGAGATAGTCGAATCATGGAAGTCTATGCATGGTTGCAAAGGCGATGTCAGAGAGAGAGAGAGAGATTTGGTTTCTTCAATCAGGAGATTCTGTTTCAAGAGCAAGAATTGCTAGGAAGTGATGGGATCCACCTAATGAAGAGAGGAAAGAGCATCTTTGCGGTCAGACTTGCAAACCTAGTGAGGAGGATTTTAAACTAGGTTTGTCGGGATACGGTGACCCATAAGTGGGGATGAAAGAAGGCACAACAAAGGAGAACCACGTGTTCAAAAGGAGAAAGTAGTCAAATCAGCTTATGATCTAAGTTGTTCATACATAAATGCAAGAAGCATGGGAAACAAACAGGAGAAATGAGAGGCCCTGGCACACTCAAAGAAGTATGAGGTGATTGGAATAACTGAGACTCGGTGGGGTGACTCATATAACTGGAGCACTGTCATAGAAGGGTATAAACTTCTCAGGAAGGACAGGCAGGGGAGAAAAGGACGAGAAGTTGAAATTTATGTAAGAGAGTAATATGATTGTTCAGAGCTCTTGTTTATGGAGGGAAAAGAGAGAGCTGAGTGTCTTCGGGTTAAGCTTAGAAGCAGAAGTAACAGGGGATGTAGTGTTTGGTGTCTGATATAGGCCACCAGATCAGGTAGATGAGGTAGACAAGAATTTCTTCAGACAACTACGAGAAGCTTCCACATCACAGGGGCTGGTTGTCATGGGAGACTTTAATCACCCTGACATTTGTTGGGAGACCAATACAGCAGCACACAAACAATCCAAGCAGTTTTTTGAGAATGTTTGGGATAACCTTCTGGTACAAGTGCTGAAGGAACTGAGTGGAGCCATGAGCACCTTGACCTGCTGCTCACAAACAGGGAAGAACTAGTAGGAGAAATAGAAGTGAGTGGCAACCTGGGGTGCAGTGACCATGAGATGGTAGATTTCAGGATTCTGACCACAGGAAGAATGGTGAGCAGTAAAATACAGACTCTTGATTTCAGAAGAGCAGACTTCAACTCGCTGAGGGAACTGATGAACAGGATCACCTGGGAAGCTAATATGAAGGGGAAAGGAGTTCAGGAGAACTGGCAGTATTTTAAAGAGGTCTTACGGAAGGCAAAGGAACAAACCATCCCAATGCACAGTAAGAAAATCAAATATAGTAGGCAACCAGCTTGGCTTAAAAGGGAAATCCTTGGTGAGCTTAAACTCAAAAAAGATGTGTATAAGAAGTGGAAACTTGGATAGATGATTAAGGCAGAGTATAAATATATGGCTGGAGAATGCTGGGAAGGTAATCAGGAAAGTGAAAACACAATTGGAACTGCAGCTAGCAAGGAATTTGAAGGGCAACAAGAAGGACTTCTACAAGTATGTTAACAAAAGATGGTTATGGAGAAGGGTGTGGGGCCTTTAATGAATGAGGGAAGTAACCTGGTGACAGATGATGTGGGAAAGGCTGAAGCACTTAATGCTTTTTTTGCCTTAGTCTTCACGGACAAGGTCAGCTCCCCAACTACAGCACTAGGCAATGAAGTATGGGAAGGAGGTTGACAGCCCTCAATGGGGAAAAATGGGTTAAGAGCTATTTAGAAAAGCTAGACACACATAAATCCATGGGTATGGATTTAATGCATCCAAGGATACTGAGGGAATTGGCAGATATCATCACAGAGCTTTTGGCTATTATCTGTGAAAACTCGTAGTGATTGGGAGAGGTCCTGAATTATTGGAAAAAGGCAAATGTAGTGCCCATCTTTAAAAAAACGAAAGAAGAACAATCCAGGGAGCTATAGGTCAGTCAGCCTCACCTCAATCCCCAGAAAAATCATGGAGGGACTCCTCCAGGAATCCATTTTGGAGCACGTGGAGGAGGGGAAAATGATCAAGAGTAGACAACAGGGATTCACCAAGGGCGAGTCGTGCCTAACCAATCTGATTAGCTTCTATGATGAGGTAACTGGCTCTGGGGACATGGGGAAGTCAATGGATGTGATATGCCTTGACGTTAGCAAAGCTTTTGATCCATAAGTTAAGGAAGTATGCATTGAATACATGGAGTGTAAGATGGATAGAAAACTGTCATGACAGGTGGGCCCAATGCATAGTGGTCAATGGCTCAGTGTCTGACGTGTGTTTGGTTTCAAGTGGAGTGCCCCAAGGATCAGTTATAGGGTCAGTATTGTTCAACATCTCTTTTAATGACCTGGATGAGGGCGTGGATTGCACCCCCAGCAAATTTGCAGATGACACTAAGGTAGGGGGTCATGTAGATGCATTAGAGGGTAAGGATAGGGTCCAGAGTGACCTAGATAAATTGAAGGATTGGGCCAAAAGAAATTTGATGAGGTTCATCAACAACAAGTGCAGAGTCCTGCACTTAGGACAGAAGAATCCCAAGCAGTGTTACAGGCTGGGGACCGACTGGCTAAGTAGCAATGCAGCAGAAAAGGGCGTGGGGATTACAGTGGATGAGAGGCTGGGTATGAGTCAACAGTGTGCCTTTTTAGCCAAGAAGGCTAATGGCATATTGGGATGCATTAGGAAGAACATTTCCAGCAGATCTAGAGACATTATTACCCTCTGTTCAGCTCTGGTGAGGCCTCATCTGCAGTATTGCATTCAGTTCTGCCCCCTTCCCCCCAGTATAGAAAGGATGTGGGCTCATTGGAGAGGGTTCAGCAGAAGGCAACATAAGAAGGGGTCTGGAGCACATGATCTATGAGGAGAGGCTGAGGAATTTGGGCTTATTTAGTTTGCAGAAGAGAAGACTGAGGGACGATTTGATAGCAGACTTCAGCTTTTCAAAAGAGGACTCTAAAGATGATGGAGAGAGATTGTTCTCAATGGTGACAGATGACAGAATAAGGAGCAATGATCTGAAGTTACAAAGGGAGAGGTGTAGGTTGGATATTAGGAGAAACTATTTCACCAGGAAGGTGGTGAAAGACTGGAATGTGTTACCAAGAGAAGTGGTGGGATCTCCATCCCTATATGTTTTCAAGTCCTGGCTTCACATAGTCATGGCTGGGATGATTTAGAGGGGGTTTATCCTGCTTTAGACAGGGGCTGGACTAGATGACCTTCTGAGGTCCCTTCCAGCTCTAGAACTCTATGATTCTATCATTCTATGATTCTGTCTCACTGAAGGCTTCAGATCTGTCTGCTACCCTCACCTGGTTTAGCCAACCTGTCGAAGCAGTTTATCGGGGTCTGGCTGCTGCGCATGCTACAGCTTCTTGGAGCCAGAGGTGAGAGATGAATACCAGATGGGGACCAAAGGTGCCCCAAAAGAGACACAACAAATCCCCAACACCAGAGGTGCTACCCCTCCTGGGACACACCATACATGTGTGTTGAGCCTCCATTTAAATGCATTACTGAGGAGGCAGTCAGATGGGTTGGGTGACCTGTGACAACAGCAGAGACCCTCAGAAAAGTCATTTTTTCTGTTACTGAATGAGGGGTCTTCTTAAAATAAAAACATCAGCTCTACATGAATCTTGGTCTCATTGAAAATCAACAGCAAAACTCCAAGTACACTCAGTAAGTCCAGGATTTCATTTTCTTTCTATCTTTCTTTTTTACAGAATTTCTCGCAGGTCCCTGCAATCTGGCTATTACCAGTGATTTACAGAAACAGTGCACCTGATCCCCCGCTCAGCAGCAGAGGACCTGCTATATTTAATAGTATTCCCACAGGATTTGGGGCATCTGTTAACAGATAGGAGAATCACTATTAATCACGGTGCAGTACCAGATAGGTCAGCAGGAGGGCAATAATGCCAGTGTTCAGGTCTTTTCACACATCTGCCTTGTGCAATGCACAGAGATGCCTCTGCAATTACATACAGACAGTTTAAGCCTGCCCATGAATCTACAGGATGAACCTCTCTAATCCAGAACTCCCTCATCTGGCAACATCTGTAATCAGGCATGCTTTTATTTAGCCCAACAACCACTTATCCAGGGCATGTCCAAGTTTTCCACTGTCCCATAAAGTTTGTTTCCAGCCACTAGTCCTGGCTCTCAGTGTTCCATGCTGTTTTTTGCTGTAATTTACCTCTAATTATGGGGGGTAGCTGTGTTAGTTTGTATCCGCAAAAACAATGAGAAGTCCTGTGGCACCTTAAGACTAACTGATATGTTGGAACATAAGCTTTTGTGGGCAAAGACCCACTTCATCAGACAAAGCGGGTCTTTGCGCACAAAAGATTATCTCCAAAATATCAGTTATTCTATAAGATGCCACAGGACTTCTCATGTTTTACCTCTAATTGTCTTCTAAGAGGCCCATAAGTAGTGGAAATGTTGGTAAAGTGCTAGATAATAGTGACCTCCTGTTGTCTGTCAAATTCTTTCATCTGGTCAGGTTCCAAGGGAGCCAGATGAGAGGTTCAATCTGTGTACGTTATTTTTTCTTTAATTCTTTTTTAACTCAAAGAGGAAGCTTTTCTTCACACAGCGCATAGTAGGCCTGTGGAACTCCTTGCTAGGGGAGGTTGAAAAGACCAAGACTTTGACCAGGCTGAAAAAGAACTAGATAAATTCATGGAGGTTAGTTCCATCAATGGCTATTAGCCCAGATGGGTAGGAATGGTGTCCATAGCCTCTGTTTGTCAGAGGTTGGAAATGGATGTCAGGAAAGGGATCCGTTAATAACTAACTGTTCTGTTCACTTCCTCTGGGGCATCAGGCATTGGCCTCTGTCAGAAGGAAGGATACGGGTCTGATCCATTGTGGCCATTCTTATGTTCTTATGGGGGCAAAACAAAATCATTCATCATTTGGTGGATCTGGAAGAAGCAGCAACATATAGCCAATTTCCCTGGGGGCAGGAAATATCCAGTGTATCTGATTCTTCCCTGGCAGCTGTGATGTCCTTCTGCCTCTGCTCTTGCTTGTAGTACTCTCAGGAAGAAGACGCGGTAGGACTTCTTCATCGTCCAGATCATGAGGAAAAATCATTTCACACATTCAAGGAGGGGAAGGAGAAAACGGATAATTTATAAAACATGCTCTCTGACATCCAGACACCCTCATTAGCAGAGCCAGAAGAGAAGCTAACGACAAGCTTCCACTTGCACAGTCCTATGTAATGCCTATGCTACTGCTAAACTTGCAAATTAGGGCAGACCATGGAAGAAAGGGGATCTACAACTGAGGAAAGGCAGAATATCTCCCAAAATCACTGCCCAAAGGTCCCACCCTGCAGGGAGGAAGGAAGCACCAGCTGCCTAGACAACCTGAGATGGAAGCACTGCCTCCTCAGTTGAACTCTGGGCTGGTTTGATCCCCTTTGGCTACCCAGACCCTGTCATAAGGTGCAAAGAGGGCAATCACTCTGTGGTCTGGTGATACAGAACGACCCAGGGCTCCCAGCCACTGCCACAGCTACTGCAGCCATACCAAAGCCCTTTAAATTGCTGCCAGTGCCCCACATGGCATGCTCTGAGAGCTGCCTGGGGTAGGCACAGTGTGCTCTCAGCAATGCTAATGCTGCCTGGGGAAAGCTAGTCCCAGCCCGCCCCCCGACTTCTGCCTGAGGTCCTGCCCCTTCTGGGTGTTAGCCCCACCTTGCCCAGGGGTACGATGAATCTGTCTGCCCCACTGGGACTATCCCAGGAGAGAAAAGCTTTGGACAGACTTGTCCAGGAGGTCAGGCTGCATCCCAGGAGGAGGCAGTTACTCATACACTGCTTTATTAATGATAGTGACTTTGGGACTATTGTGGGAGGGTGGTGGCGTTGGAAAGTGGCCCAGGGAGGGCAGCCTTGCACTCTGATAGTCTGCAAAAGGTCAGAGCCTGGAAAAATGAGAGGGCCTGGGTTCCCTTCTCAACAACCCCCTGGCAAGTCACTTGCCTAAGCCCTGGCCACTAAGCAGGGCTCCCTTATCAACCAACCTTGAGCAAGGGCCATCACACAAAAATTCACTTGCGTTTCAATGAAAAACTCCAAGTGTTTCCTTAAGTGAGTGAACAGTGTTCTGTATTTAAGACCTCCTCCACTTTGCAAAGCTGGAATTGGTTTGGGGGGCCTTAGCTGGAACTCAGCTTTATCTAGAAGCAGGAGTCAACTGTATACTCAAGCTATGTCTGCTCTGCAGCAGAGTGTGTGATTCGCAGCTCGTGCACACGTACCCTGGTCAGCTATGTTCTAGCTACCTCGCTAAAAATACCCATGAGGATACAGCACAGTAGGTGTCACCATGGACTGCACAAGTGAACGTATGCACAAGAAGTCAAGCAGGCTTCTGCAATAGTGCATCCTCACTGCTCCTTAGTGAACTGCGAAGGTGAACCCTGGGACAAAGGTGAGCAAACTTTTTACATCGGGCCCCACTTTTCATCCCTGCAGTTAGCAGGACCCCCAATCAGTCTAATGTAACCCAAACCGATAGAATTTTCAGTTAACGTTTGCATGAAACAAAACCCCTTTTGGCACATGAAGGAAAATAAGTCTGTAGAATGTAAAAACTGTATTAATTGGTATATAAATGTGAATAAAAGAGTAACATAATTCAACTTTTGTAATGAGATGGATGAGCCTTAAACCCAACTGTGCCCCGCTATGAAATTTCATGCCTCCCCCGGTGGGGCCTGCCTAGGAGAATGGAGCGCAAAGTGAATTCCCGGCAATTATGCACTGAGATTGGACAGCAAGATGAAGACTTAGCAAGAGTGTGCAGGTTTGTATGGGGATTAGATGAGGGAAAGTTTTCTTTCCTGATTGGAATAGAATTCTAACAAATCCTTCTGATAAAGCACCAGCTTCTAGATTTTTTTTTCCATGTCCCATCTCTTTCCCCTTTTTCTTCCTAAGGGCCAACTTTTTTTTTTTTTTATGTTCAGTGATTTGAAAACAATGGTATTACATATGTGTAGATCAGGCAAAACTATGGCCCTGAGTGTTTTCCACAAAACAAGTATCTTCTAAATGCCATAGAACTCCTCTGCTCCAAAGCTGTGTGTGAGGGGATATGCTTTGCAAACCTGCCCTGTAGACTTTAAGGAAAACCTTTCATAATACAATTGTACAATTTCGATTAAGTGTAGAAGGCACTTCATGTATTTCTCTAAGTAAGATGACAGAAAAGGGTTCTTCAAAACTCAGCTTGGAGGGATCATCAAAACACACAAGTCTGATTTCTTTCTTCTTTTTATTTTTCCTGTTGCCTTGCTCTGTTTATTTGCACCCATACAAGTGAGAGGCAAGCCTATTGTTTTGGAATGGTAGCCCTTTGCACTCACATTGCCTGGGTACAATTATCAATACAGGTGTGAAGTAGTCATATGTACGAAGATAAATTTGCTTCTTGCTTAGATCCCTGCCCACCCACTAAGTTACGGGGATTATAAAATAGTACAGCCAGTGAGATTTCACAGATGTAAAAGAGAAAAACATTGGGGTAGCAGATCACTAAGGTGATTACTTTTCTTCATGTTACCAGATACTTACTGTAAGTTTAACACATTCCTATTGAGTGTGGTACACTGTCCCCCTCTTGTGGCCCCCAGACCAAGTAGAGATTGTTAATTCTTCAACCATCCTGGCTAAGAAGGTCTTTTAGGTCATACAATAAGCTCTAGAGGTTCCAGGTTTGATGCTGCCACCAACCAGGGTCTGTCATCGCTATGTAAGTAGCAGATCAAATGGTGACTTAAAATGAAAAATTCCATTGTTGGTCATATGGCAAACACCTCATCACATCCGTTTCTAATATAATTTTACAACCTTTTGTGAGAACCATATGTGGGTGCTTGATTTTCTTCTGCCTCATTAAATAGCCATAAAGGTTAAATTGTATGTATTGATAGACCCAAATAGCCAAATTTTGATTTCATTGACAGTGAATTTGGCCCATAGTCAAGAAGCAGCCATTCAAAAATAAGCACTGGCTGTATGTCACTTCCATTCTCCTTTCAATTTAGTGCCTGTGTGTATCGGGAAGTCTGCCTGCCTTTGAGTTCATCCCTTGCAAGTGTCACCTTCCCAAATCCCCCATTCTTTAGTAAGACATGTACAGGTTGGCATAAGATGTGTTACGGATAAAGGCATTGTTCAAGATGAGTTGTTTATCATGTCAGTCATTATTGCATTTGAATTTACTGAGGTTTTCAGATGGATATGTTACAGATTAATGAGCTATTTGTTCTCAGTCAAGCAGCGATGAGAAATGCTCTCTTGATTCTAATGAGCTGTATGGATGAATCAGGTTTTGACCTTTTGTTTTCAGCTTTTTTTTTTCCTCCTGAGAAGTGATGGAGTGTTGATGGCTTGAGATTTTATGTTGCTCTGGCCAAGAACAGAGTAAAATTAACACTTGTTGCCTCGGATCTGGGTGTTATGTACTGTGTATTATTTCGAGCTTGTCTTTTATATCTACATCTTTATTTTTAATGCAAAGGAAGCCAAGATAAGTGATTTAACTTTGACCGAGCGCCATAATAATTAATTTGAACAGTACTTTTTAAGAAGTTTAGCCTTCCCTGAAGCATGCACATAGCTTCCATTAACATTCACTGGAGCTACATATGCACACAAGGGCATAAACTTCTAATTATCTACTAATCAGGTAACAAATGATCCAGTATTTCCTGTGTTCGTCAGTGCTTTGATTTAGCACATGCACATTGTTTTGTATGTTTGCATAAATGAAATTTTGTTAAAGAACCTGTAGCATTTTAGGAAGCGGTTCAAGCCTGAGTACAAAGCTTTTATTTAACTGTTCCATCAACAGCATAATGGCTGTAACCTGATTCAGTGTCTTATTCAAAGTGCCTCCTATATGTCTTTCTCCCTCTGGCCTACTTCCTTTACAATCTCAGCAGAATCCACAAGGCTTATAGCTAAAAGTTGCTTCTTAACAAAAGTAAACTACCTTGGAAGCAGAAATAGGAGATGCCCCTGGTTTTCCCAGACAGTTTGTTAAAACCAGACTTCTTAATCTTAACAGCGGATCACCAGGGAAGCAGAAATGCCTGGTTGTTCTGACGAAGCAGTGCTGACAGCACTCATGCTAATACTTTCCATATCTTTGTAGCAAATATCATAGTGCTTAATTACCTCAGATTGACTTTCAATGGGAACTGGGTTTTTGTTTGTTTGTTTGTTTTCCAAAGCATAAACATGGAAATATAGGTAAAAACATAAAATTCACTTGCTGCCATATTCCAACATAACTTCATTTCTTAGAATTCTGAACAAACCTTAACACTAGAATGCCAGAAGAGAGAGGGTGGATCTACACTACAGAGTTCTGTGAACAGAAGTTACTGTTGGGACATATTTCCTGACAAGAACCTCTGTCAACAGAACAAGCCCACACCTAATAGAGGCTCCCCCTGCTGACACCCACTATCTTCAGAGAGCAGCCAGACTGTCCAGCCCTATGTTGACATAACAGCCAACCAGAAGCTCTGCAAACAGGGCTGCCCACTGAACCGGGGACCTTCTCTGTCAACAGAGGGCCCCCCGGCACATCTACCCTATTTTTTGTCAACAGAATCTTTTGCCAGAGGCACTATGCCTCATACAGGAGTGACTTAACTCTCCCAAGAAAACTGCTGCGTTCCGTCAACAGTTTCTTGACAGAAAACATTTGTAGTGTGGATGCTCTATGAGCTTTGTTGACAAAACCCCAGTTGTTTTGACAAAACTCTGTAGTGTAGACATAAGCAGAGAGGAAAAACAGGCTGCTTCTCAAAAGAGACCCACCTGGCTCTGGGATGGCTCCCTTGGAGACCACCTGAGACACAGCTCATGTGCTTTCCTGAAGACCCCTGTAGGCTGCAAGAAGGACTAGGTGACACTTTAGGATATAAAGTGGCAGCCTATAATTTTTACACATTTCTCAGTACACAATAGGTTCTGAACTCTCTTGGGTCCCTTCAGTAAATCCCAGTCCTTATTCAGTAAGTTTGAATGTTACCATTGTTGTGTAGCATTCCATAATGAATATTCATCAAACATTAGAGTGGTACCCGAGGTTTTTTTTTTAAATGGATAGACGTGTGATTGCACATCTGCTTCGTGCATCTAGGAACTGGGGTGCTATGTGAAAAAGATACTGGTGCTGCCTATTTCTTTTTGCAATTACCCAATCTTGTCTATGGACATAGCATCTGGAAATATCTGACCAGGAGACCCCAACTTACTACAACCCTCTCCCTTGCTTTCATTCTTCACCCTAATGTCTATCTGCACTCTAAGTGGTTTCTCCTGTGCAGCCTTTAACAACCCCATGGATCTGAAAGTTCAGTGAATGATCCATGACAACTAATGAGAGCTGGGCACTCTTGAACTAATCAGAAGAGGATACATACGTTTGGACTGTATCATGAATTTAATAACTAGCCACATTCTAGAACACACCATATGCCACTGAAGCTCTGAAAAGTTGCTAGAGACATTGGCTGCAGATCTGATGTTTTCTAACAAGGTAGGAATGCAGGGATAATTAGTTTTACATGCCACTGTTATGGTGGGGTTCAGTTCAACCCTACAAAGGGGAAGCAGTGATTCAAAATGTTTATCCTTATGTGGGATATGTCTCTTTTCTGATATATAAATATATTTTTTCTCCTTGCCTCCACTTGTCTATCTCTTGTAGCTGTAGCAGTGAATGCTGGCTAGGCCATGACAGAGCTGAAGGTTTAAACGTAAACAAGGCAAAGCTTCCCTCTGCCTGATACTGCTATTATCACAGATTCAATTTCCAACTTGACTGGCCAAAGCATAAATCAATCCTTTTCCCGGAACTGAATAGCACCGGAAGGAGCTGAAAGCAGAAATGCACATTGTTATATATGAACAGCATCTTAGGATGGAATTCAATATTAGATCCAAATATTTAAATTAACGGGTGGCAATCCATCAAGAAGTAAAAGCATCTATCACATTGAGAAGTATAAAATTTCCAAATTCTGAAGAGAATTCTGAGAACTGCTCACTTTAGTTACAGATACTTTTTTTCCCATGTGTAGTTAGTTTACATGATGCAAAGGCAGTTGGTTTCTGCATGCTGTTAGGAAAATTGTGGGAAAGATCTGCATCCACTCCATATAGTGAAGCACAACAAGAAAATGACAATGGTGGCAAAACATTAAAGTGTGTAAGATTTTTGGATGATGACAACTGTTTCTTCTGCATATATACAATCACAATTTAGTCCGCTTCCCTTTTTCCTTTGGTTGTAGCAGTTCACCTGAAGGTACCAATATTTTTGACAGGTTAGGCAGAAATTTAGTAGTTAAGCAGTTTTGTGGTTAAGCAGGCTGAACATGACTGTGACAGGTTCTTTGGTGGGGTGCTTGAAGACCGTCTTTCTTTTTCCTCTGACTATTTCCTTAAGCCCAGGACATCAGTCTCATGTTCAAGGTTTCAGCTAAAAGGTTAAAAACTCACATTTCTTGACATACTGTCAGTGTAAGGTTTTCCAAACATTACAACACGTTATCCAAATTCTAAAGATGATCATCTTGATCCTTGTAATCTAACTTGTCCTTGGTCATCCAAATAACAGTGAAATCTGTTCAGTCCCTTCTGGATCTGGTCCCTGGCTTTCTGAAAGAATATATCTGCCACTGTGATACAGAAAAACAGCCGGTTGTAATAAAATAAGGTCTTTCGTGTGTTGATTGTCAAGTATGTGCAAGATGCGGGATCAATCTTCATTTGTAAGTATTCACTGAGAAAATCCTAGCCAATGAAATGCTGTCAATCACTAAACATACCAAACACATCTTCAATCCAAGGAAGTAGATAGCCATATGCATATAAAACCAGTCTAAATGCCACTTTAAAATGTCCATGAATTTAGACTGAGCCATCCTTCTAGATCACTGGCAAAGCAGGTATAGGCCACTCACTCTGTGAAACTAGTGACATGACACCAATGTTTAGTAAATGGTCCAAATCAATTTTCTGCAAGAGAGTAAGGTACAGTTCTGAGCTTACAATATTTTGTCTGGCTGTCAGACTTAACAGTGAGCTTTGATGACCTATTGCTAAAAATATTCAGGCATAAGGGGCTGGCGACAGAGGGGGGTTTGCCGGCAGATGCAGGTCTACACAACCTGTTTACTGCCGGTAGCACCCTCTGCTGGTAGCGAGATCTCACGTGGCTATGCTAATGAGCTGTGGGAATATGCTAATGAGCAGCCATTTGCAATTGCAAGACTGCTTACTAGCATGAGCCTGCCGGCAGGACATCTCCACGTAGAACCATTCTCAGAGGGGTAGCTGTGTTAGTCTGGAACTTTAAAAACAACAAGCAGTCCCATGGCACCTTCGAGACTACCGCATTTATTAGGTCATCAGCTTTCGTGTGTAAAACCCACTTCATCAAATTTGCATGCAGTTAACTGATACAGTTATTCTCCTTCTCCCTCCCTGCCTTGTTTGCAGTTGCTTCAGGCAGCAGCCTATTTCTTTGCTCTGTTTTTCCTTGCCATTTCCTCCTCTCCATTTGGCTGCTTCTCAGGCTGTCCAAGCAGCAAAAACGCAGCAGTTTGTCATCTTGTGCCTTGTGCTTTTCACCTCTGTTTATGGTTTTATTTCCGTACGTCTTCTTTTTGTCCCGGCAATAGGAGCACTAGACATGCATGGGACTGAAATCCTTCATTGCCAAATGTTCTTGGCTCTAAGAACTGATACAACATAAGCAGTGGCTATGCAACTTTCCCACAATGTCTTCTGACTAACTGCACCGCTATATTTAGGAGAAGATCGATGATCTGGAAGTAGATCTTCTTGCATTTGATTTAGTGCGTCTAGTAGGGATACACTAATTTGAGCATTGAGAGCTCTCCCGTTAACTCTGATATTTCTCAAAGTTGTGAGGAATGAGGGAAGTCATCACGAGAGTTTCTCCTATTGACCTCCTGCAGAGTGGCCACTCTGGAAATTTGACGTAAGGTAGCTCGACTCCCTTATTTCTCATAGCTGTTATTGCATATCTTAAATCAAATTTCTTCTGTAGTGTAGACCTGCCTTCAGTGGTGACCTGGAAGAACCACTAATACAAGTAAGATAGTTTCAGCTCCACATTGATTGAAACTTGGGTTTCTCAGATGCACCAGCCAACAGGGTCACCAGTTGTGCCACCAAGTGGCAATGATTGTCTGAATATATTCTCAATAATAATTTCCATGTGTTCAGAGTTGAAGCTGGATGCTTATCCAAAATATCCAAAAATTGTTGCTTAGGAAAATAGGTGGTAGTGTTGTGTGAATAGCTTTCCAGCTGGATTTCCTCTCTGACCCCATGGAACAGCTTTTGCTATGCTTCTGTTTCTAGCAGTACACACACACAAAAAGACAAAAACATTGAAAAATAAAGTGGGCCAAATATTTATGGACTTTGAAATTGATTTCATGTAGGTTCCGTCTGTTTCAGGGTAGGACGATGATGATGATAATTAATTATTTATACTCTGGTAGTTTCTAGAGGCCCCTACAGACATTGGTGGTCCTATTGTGTCAGGAGCTGTATAGCAGGAGGCAGTTCCACCTTCAAAGACCTCATCCCTGATATAGAAAAGTCAGACAAAGGGCCAGAAAAAGGAACCATTGTTCCCTTTGACACCTCGAGAATGAGACACCAACAGACCAAATGACTTGTAGATAGTTGCAAAAGGATTGTTTTTCAATGTTCAAATCCCACTTCCCTATCTTCACAACAAAATCATCCTTTTTCTGGGTTTTCCTATTTTTCCTGAAATATTTCAGATATATCTGGAAATCATCCCATGGTTGCTAATGATTTTGTCAATGAAGATTGTCAAATGTACAGTTAGCACTGATACTCAAATGTGCCAGTGCTTAAATGTTCCCTTAACGGCTGTGATGTTTTCCTTAGGAATGAACTAGAAATTTGGTCTGTTTTTTATAGGATCATATAGGAAAGGGGAAGAAAACACTTTTCTAAAGTAGCTAAGCATTGGTTTTGACATTGAATTCTTTGGCGCTGGCTTTCTGGAGGTCCATGCTGCTATGAGCTAATGCAAATTATATCAGGAAATCCAAGGGGCTTAGTGAATGCTTAATATTAATTCAAGATGTTTTTTCAAGTCACATAAACAGTATCAGTCCCCAAATCCAAAGCAGATGCAATAAATAGCTGTGCTGTATTGTTATCTGGATGACAGCTATAAATGCTGTTGGCTTTCCACTCAAGTCAATTTTACTTGCAGTTCTACTATCCCAGCTCACCATGAATTCACAGTGGTAAAGAATTACTAAGGACTCAATTCCTGCTTCCAAGGGATCTCCCAAGCCTTGATATGGTGCAGGCTCTTCCTTTTGCTGAGCAACATGTCTTTCTTGATGCCACCCATGGACTGTTTACATGTCTGAGGAAAACCGGTCTTGTTTTTAGAGAAGCAGAGTGGGACTCAGGAAATCTACGCTATATTCCTTGCTTTGTTAAAGACTTTTTCTGAAATCTTCTGAAATCACTCAATCCCTCTGTACAGCTGTTGCATATGTATAAATGTGGATAGTAATATTTCCTTTTTCTTGTCCAGACAGTAACAGCCAGTGCCTGTTCCAAAGAGTTTGCAATGTGTATGAGCAGTATTAAGCACAGTAGGGGACTGATCTCAGCTTTGGCTTCCAGGCAGTAAGGTAATATAAGAGTGAATAATACTTACAGCGGGAATCATTAGAAACATGTTATGATTCTGATGTGACTTATCACAATATTCCTTATCTTAATGTAATGTAATGTGACATCCTTGGCTGGATCTTCGACAATTGGAATTGAACCCAGGGCTTCTGGTGCTAAAAGAGTGAGCTGCTAATGCCTGAGCAAAAACACTCAGCTCTTAGGTTACTGCATTTATTTAAACCTCTGTGTGGTCTTATCAATAGAAGGGAGCAGACAGCCATCCTGTGGCCAGGTCTACACAAGAGAATAAGTCTGAATTAAGATAAACTGCTCCAGCTAAGTTAATTGCAAAGCTGGAGTTGATGTAGCTTGATTTGAACTTTGGCCCCATCCCATAGTTGGAGGTTGATGAGAGAAATGCTCCTGTCAACTTCCTCTACTCCTCATGACTGCAAGGAGTATTGGAGTCAATGGTACAGGCTTCATCATTTGATTCAGTGTGTCACTATTAGACCAGCTAAATCAAATACCAAAAGACTGATCTCTGGATCTTTGATCTGTGGGTAAGTATAGATGTGGCCTGTGTAAGTATGTGTTCTCTGAGGTACAGGAACATCTTTTGGTAATAGTAACAAGTATCAGAGGTGTAGCTGAGTTACTCTGTATCTTCAAAACAACAAGAAATCCTGTGGTACCTTATAGACTAACAGATATTTTGGTGCATAAGCTTTCATGGGCAAAGACCCACTTCATCTATAAGGTGCCACAGGACTTCCTGTTGTTTTTGGTAATGGTTGCTACTTCCAGTACTTAGAATGTGTCTACACTTGCATTCCTCTTTCAAAATAGGCATGTTAATGAGGGAAATTGAAAAATGCAAATGGGGACAGAGTTAGATATCTGGTGCCTCATTTGGATATTCCTCTTTCAACAGAGCTTCTTTCCAAATGAGGAAAAAAGTGTAGATGCAGCCCTTTTGAAAGTAAACCCCACCTTCAAAAGAACCCTTCTTACCATAAAAAAAGGGAAGAAGGGGTCTTTTGAAGATGGGGTTTACTTTTGCAAGAGACACGTCTATACTGCTTGGTTGTGCTTACACTCGCATTCCTCTTTTGAAAGAGGAACGCAAATGAGGGAAATAAAAAATGCAAGTGAGCCTCAGATTTATATATTTGGCATCTCATTTGCATATTCTTCTTTTGAAAGAGCTTCTTTCGAAAGAAGAGGTGTAGACACGAGTCTTTCAAAAGTAAGCCCCATCTTCAAAAGAACCCTTCTTTCTAAAAAGTATAGGAAGAAGGGTTCTTTCAAAGTTGGGGTTTACTTTCAAAAGAACCGTGTCTACACTGCTTTGCCTCTTTTGAAAGAAGCTCTTTCAAAAGAAGAAAATGCAAATGAGATGTCAGATATGTAAATCTGAACCTCATTTGCATTTTCAATTTCCTTTATTTGCATGCCTCTTTCAAAAGAGGAACGCACATGTAGACACAGCCTTTGTTTCCTTTCAAAAGAATCCATGGGTCTGGATTTAATGCAGCCAAGGGTACTGAGGGAATTGGCAGACATCATTGCCAAGCCTTTGGTCGTTATCTTTGAAGACTCTTGGAGATTGAGAGAGATTCCAGATGATTGGAAAAAGGCAAATGTAGAGCCCATCTTTAAAAAAGGAAAGAAGGACAATCCAAGGAATTATAGACTGGTCAGCCTTACCTCAGTACCTGGAAAAATAATGGAAGGAATCCTCAAGGAATACATTTTGGAGCACTTGGAAGAAGGGAAAGTGATCAAAAGTAGTCAACATGGATTCCCCAAGGGCAAGTCCTGCCTGACCAATCTGATTAGCTTCTATGATGAGGTAGCTGACTTCGTGGATATGGAGAAGTCAATGGATGTGATATATCTTGACTTCAGCAAAGCTTTTGATACAGTCTCCCACAACATTCTTGCCCATAAGTTAAGGAAGTATGATAACATGGAAAGAAAGCTGACTTGATAGTTGGGCCCAACAGGTAGTGGTCAATGGCTCAATATCTGGATGGTGGTGTAGCCAGACAACCCCCGAGACCTTCTTTCCTCCTTCACTGTAACTACTTCAAAACACAGATGTGCTGAGTCATCGAAACCATGAGAAGCACAAGAAAATAGATAAAGGGGACAAGCAGGCTGCTTCTGGAACTGGGGCGCCTTGGGCTATCCTTGAACAGTACTGATAAGTGATACACCCACATAATGTTCCAGGAGAGGAATCCTACGCCCAGGAGAAAAGAATGTTTTGTCTTAATGATTTGGCTAACATTCAGCTATCTTCACCTAACAAGTGTAAATTAACTAGTAACTGCCTTTTAAGACTGGTGTCACTGAGACATACCAGCATAATTGGTGTCTTCACATAAGGAAGGGTGTATGTAACCAGTGGGATATAAAGTCGGGCCAAGCAACACACACAAGCTGAGCTGCAATTGCCTAACCTGCTGGTCAGGACGGGCGTTTGCCTCCCAAGGTAAGGGTATGCCCTCCTCATACTTTTCTTCCCGAGGGACTGAGTGACGGACGCTGGTGACACCAGAGTCAGACGATGTAGGGGTGAGAATTATACCTGCTAGGTATTCTTTTGTGCGCATTTAATGTGCTAGCTGTATTGAATTAATGTTGTTATACTCAAGTCATTATTGTTGCAACCAAAGGTAAGTTTTGTATTATTGGTAATTAAAGTTAAGCTTAATAGTCCAAATCACCTGTAAGTTAACATCTCTAAACTTTCTATTATAATAAATCATAGTAACCATTATACACACGCCTGATTCTTCCAGTAATTGTGTCAAGACAAACACAACCAAAAGAACCTTAGCCAGCTTTGGCTAATTAGCCTGTTGGGGTCAGTGGTACTAGTGCTGGAGACTGAGCATTGAGTTTGGCCACCTGCCAAATGGCAAACTCCTGGGCCATCTGTCAGCCACCCTGGCTTCCCTCTGCAAAGGGACAGTCTGTCCTACCAGTTAAAGACTCAGATGAAAAGGGACTCCTTCCGGCACGAAGTAGTACCCCGATTGTTCATTTCTCGGCTGACAGGTGGTCAGTTTCAAGTGGACTGATCCAAGGTTCAGTTCTGGGGCTGGTGTTATTCAACATTTTTATTAATGACCTGGATGAGAGACTGGATGCACCTTCAGCAAGTTTGCAGATGACACCAAGCTAGCGGGAGAGGTAGATACATTGGAGGGTAGAGATAGTATCCAGAGTGACCTGGATAAATTGGAGGATTGGGCCAAAAGAAATCTGATGTCGTTCAGCAAAGAGAAGTGTAGAGTCCTGCACCTGGGATGGAAAAAATCCTAAGCTTTGTTATAGGCTGGGAACTGACTGGCTAAGCAACAGTACAGTGGAAAGGGACCTAGGGGTTATAGCAGATGAAAAGCTGGATAAGTCAACAGTCTGCTCTTATAGCCAAGAAGGCCAATGGCATATTGAGGTGCATTAGGAGAAGCATTTTGAGCAGATCTAGAGAGGTTGTTGTTCCTCTCTATTCGACACTGGTGAGGCCACATCTGGAGCATTGCCTCCAGTTTTGGGCCCCGCACTATAGAAACGATGTGGATGTGCTGGAGCAGGTTTAGTGGAGAGCAACGAAAATGATTAAGGGGTTAGAGTGCATGATGTTTGAGGAGAAGCTGAGGGATATGAGCTTATTTAGTTTGCAGAAGAGAAGACTGAGGGATGATTTATTAGCAGCCTTCAACTTCCTGAAGGTGTGCTCTAAAAACGATGGAGAGAAACTGTTTTCAATGGTAACAGACAGCAGAACAAGAGGTAATGGTCTGAAGTTACGGGAGAGAAGTAGGTTGAATAGTAGGAAAAATTGCTTCATGAGGAGGGTGGTGAAGCACTGGAATGTGCTGCCTAGGAAGGTGGTGGAATCTCCATCCCTAGAGGTTTTTAAGTCTCAACAGCTGTGTCTACACATGCACGCTACTTCGAAGTAGCGGCACTAACTTCGAAATAGCGCCCGTCGCGGCTACATGCGTCGGGCGCTATTTCAAAGTTAACTTCGACGTTAGGCAGCGAGACGTCAAAGTCGCTGACCTCATGAGGGGATCAGAATAGCGCCCTACTTCGACGTTCAACGTCGAAGTAGGGACCGTGTAGACGATCCGCGTCCCGCAACGTCGAAATTGCTGGGTCCTCCATGGTGGCCATCAGCTGGGGGGTTGAGAGATGCTCTCTCTCCAGCCCCTGCGGGGCTCTATGGTCACCGTGGGCAGCAGCCCTTAGCCCAGGGCTTCTGGCTGCTGCTGCGGCAGCTGGGGATCCATGCTGCAGGCACAGGGTCTGCAACCAGTTGTCGGCTCTGTGGATCTTGTGTTGTTTAGTGCAACTGTGTCTGGGAGGGGCCCTTTAAGGGAGCGGCTTGCTGTTGAGTCCTCCCTGTGACCCTGTCTGCAGCTGTGCCTGGCACCCTTATTTCGATGTGTGCTACTTTGGCATGTAGACGTACCCTCGCAGCGCCTATTTCGATGTGGTGCCGCGCAACGTCGAAGTTGAACGTCGATGTTGCCAGCCCTGGAGGACGTGTAGACGTTATTCATCGAAAGTTGCTTCATCGAAATAAGCTATTTCGATGTTGGCTTCACGTGTAGACGTAGCCAACTTGTCTTAGTCATGGCTGGGATGGCTTAGTTGTGGTTGACCCTGCTTGGGGAAGGGGGCTGGACTCAATGACCTCTTGAGGTCCCTTCCAGCTCTGTGATTCTACAATTCTATGATATGCAAATGATGTACCAGATATGTAAATCTGCACCTCATTTGCATTTTTGATTTCCCTCATTTGCATGGCTCTTTCGAAAGAGGAATGCAAGTGTAGACACAGCCTTAGTGTTTTAATGATACTGCGTTCTGTGTTGCCTCTGCTTCCCTGGAAGTTCTGAGATGACACAAACAAGTTTCTAATATAGCACAGGGCTGTGGTCTTGATTGATACTTCTAGGCTGTGTCTACACAAGGCCAAAATTTTAAAATGGCCACGCAAATGGCCATTTCAAAGTTTACTAATGAAGCTCTGAAATACATATTCAGCACCTCACTAGAATGCCAGCAGCTGCGGTACTTTGAAATTGATGCGACTCGCCTCTGCGCAGCTTGTCCATATAGGCCTCCTTTTCAAAAGGCCTCCGGCAACTTTGAAATCCCCTTATTCCTAAGAGCAGATAGGAATAAGGGGATTTCAAAATTGCCGGGGTCCTTTTGAAAAGGAGCCCCATCTGGACGAGCTGTGCAGTGGTGAGCCGTGTCAATTTCGAAGTACCATGGCTGCCGGCATTCTAATGAGGTGCTGAATATGTATTTCAGCGCTTCATTAGTAAACTTCGAAATGTCCATTTGCATGGCCATTTTGAAGTTCTGGGATAGTGTAGACACAGCCCTAATGTTGCTATCAGCTCAGGAAAAAGACACAACATCTTGTGATTCCTCAGAGACACACTCATGCATGCTTGGCAATATCGTTAGGGCTGCATCTACACTACAGCTCTGTTTCGAAAGAACATCTTTTGAAAGAGAATATCAAAAGATGCTCTTTCGAAACAGAGCATCCACACACAACAGCGGGGACCGAAGATTCGGTCCGTTCTTTTGAAAGGCTCCCAGCACAATTTCGAAAGAGTGTCCACACACGCCAGGGCTCTGTTTCGAAAGAGCAGTGACAGGAAGCGCCATGGGCAGGGTCACATGGCAGACGAGCCCTTCTTGGGCTGCTGCCTGCCATCTCCTTAAAGGGCTCCCTCCATACTTCATCCTGCACATGCCAAGGGCCAGCAACCCTGACCCCAGGCAGTGTGAGAGAGAGAGAGAGAGAGAGAGAGAGAGAGAGCAAGAGCAAGAGTGAGAGGCATCGGAGGTGGCATCTGGTCCCCCATGGACCCACGACCAGCAACCCCCCTCCAACACAGCCATGGCCTGCGCTCTGGCCGTGGTCCTGGCTGCCATGCTGTAGTGGCGCCAGGTGGCCACCACAGTAGCCACCCTCCTGCACGACATCCTCAGGGCACAATGTCCCCAGCCTGCATCTGGGGGTCCCCGTCTGCGTTGCAGGAGCACTGGTTCTCCCCTGCCCCCTCGGTCCCTCCATGGCCTGGCAACCTGTGGTGCTGCCCGGGCTGCATGATGCTGAGTGCCACACATTGGCCTTTTGAGGCCGGGGCGGTGGGGCCATCTGGCCTGCCCGTGCCATGGGGCCGATGTCCCTGTGGGTGGGCTGCGTCCATCCTGGGTGGGATTGCATGCCCCTTCCCCCAGCCCAGCAGCCATCCACATGCACGGTACATACCTGTGGGTCCCTCCAAGAGCTCGGGCAAGGTGCGATCCAAGGAGGCCAGGCTGGATGGGCCTGAGGGGACTTCTATCATGAGGGCCCCCTCACTTGAGCCCTCATCATCACATCTGGCTGGGATCTGTGGTGGCTGCCTGCAGGTGGCTGGAAGTCTGGGGCAGTCCTCCCCCTCGGTCACTGTCCCTTCCTGCAGTCAAGATCTTTAAAGTAGGGGCAGCTGGTGGGCACTGCCCCGACTGCCCAGCCGTGTCCCGAGGCCAAGAGTAGGCCTGCTGGAGCTCCTTCACTTTGGACCTCACCTGGTCCACGGTCTGGCTGGGTTGACCCCAGCCAGTGAGGCCCTTGGCCAGGCACTCGAATGTGGGTGCATTTCAGCGCTGGGCCCCCGTCTGCTGCAGGATCTCCTCATCTGCCCAGAGGGTGAGGAGGTCCTGCAGCTCGGCATCGGCCCAGGAGGGGGCCCGGTGCTTGGGGGGCTGGCTCCCCTCCTGGGAGGGCTCCCCAGAGTCCTTGGGGAACTTCTGGGGTGGGTGGGGGTCAGGGGCGCTGGCCATGGTGCCGGGGAGGCTGGTAGGTGGGCTGGAGCTTCGCCATTGCCTGCTGGCTGGGCAGCAGCGTGGGATCCTCGCTGCCTGCCTGCTCTCAGATTCCTGCCTGAGGGCTTCGGGGAGCCTGTGTCCTGAAACGCAGCTGGACGCTGGGTCATAGAGCTCTGCTTGTGCTGGGAGCGGCACCACTAACTGCCAGCTGATTGAGGCCATGGAGGACCCGCTTTTTCGAAAGAGCGGGTCATGCAGCACCTACGCTTGCTCTCTTCTGAAACTGTCTTTCGAAAGAGGGCGCTTTTCCCATCCCAGGAGCAGAGGACCAACTTCAAAAGAACGGGGTAGTTCTTTCAAAGTTAATTTCGAAAGAGCGCTGTGTCAGTGTAGACTCTCCGCGGCTTCTTTCGAAAGAACTCGGTCTTCTGATCCTAATTTCGAATATACTTGCTAGCATAGACGTACCCTAGCAGTTCTACAATTGCCCTCTATGATCATTAGGAATGTTGGAGTCCCAAGTTCTGCCTTAGAGGGTGGAAAAAGCCACATGATGAATTATGTCATTCTGTGGCTAAGATAGCGTGGAGGAAAAAAAATGTCTTCTAGTCTCCTATAAGCCGTAAGTCTTTGCTTTTGACAGCACATAACATGTCCATGGGCTACTGGCCGTGAAGACAATTTGCTAAGGAACTGCTCTCTGTATTTCTAAAAATATGGAATCAAGCCCAGTATTCATGGTTCTATCACTTATGCACATGAAATTTATTTCATGGCAGTACGGTATTTTAAAACCAGCAGTTTAATGTTAAGTATCGGAGGGGTAGCCGTGTTAGTCTGGATCTGTAACAGCAACGAAGGGTCCTGTGGCACCTTATAGACTAACAGAAAAGTTTTGAGCATGAGCTTTCGTGAGCGCAGACTCACTTCATCAAATGCTGGTCTTGGAAATCTGCAGGGCCAGGTATAAATAAGCCAGAGCAAGGGTGGGGATAACAAGGTTAGCTCAGTCAGCAAGGGTGAGGCTTACTACAGCAGTACCACACCTCCAGATCAGCTGCTGGTAGTAAGCCTCACCCTTGCTGACTGAGCTAACCTTGTTATCCCCACCCTTGCTCTGGCTTATTTATACCTGGCCCTGCAGATTTCCAAGACCAGCATCTGATGAAGTGAGTCTGCGCTCACGAAAGCTCATGCTCAAAACTTTTCTGTTAGTCTATAAGGTGCCACAGGACCCTTAGTTGCTGTTACAGTTTAATGTTGTGTCTGTCTTGGTGCCCATGGTAACCAGACAGCCATTTGTTGTTTTGTGGATGCTACATAGCACATACCATTGCTGCCCATCAATTTAAAATAATCAGCAGCACTTTCAGTTCTCTGGTTTACAGATGGGCCACAAACTATTTATTTATGGAATAGTCTCACACTCTGCCTATTCTGAGAAATAATGACGGGCAAAAACAGTGTTCAAATGGTAATCAATTAGTTCATGATGCTGGTAAAAAGGCAAACGTCATTCTAGCATGTAATAGTGACAGGAGTGTTATATGTAACTTCTCTAATTTATGTGACACTGAGGGCTTGTCTACACTTGCCCCCAACCTCGAAGGGGGCATGTTAATCAGGGCGATGGGAGATTACTAATG
Source organism: Carettochelys insculpta (assembly GCF_033958435.1). NCBI lineage: Eukaryota > Metazoa > Chordata > Testudines > Carettochelyidae > Carettochelys > Carettochelys insculpta. Next base: position 369,280,280 of record NC_134137.1, on the reverse strand, counting down.
AAGTGCTGCGGTGAATGGGCAGCACTTCATGGACGTTTCTACACAGAGAATATACGCAGCAAATACACGGAGCGAAAGATGCTAATGAGGCGCGAATGCAAATTCCCTGTGCCTCTTTAGCCTAAAGTCATGTGACTTGGAGTCCGGACGACTGTTCTTACGGACTCCAAAATGCCGTGTAGAAGCGCAGCTCCAGGGGGGCTTCCAGAAGGAAGTCCTTCTTCTGGAGGCCCCTTCTTCCTGAAAATTTAGGGATTGGGGCAAATTGATGGCCGGGATGGTGTTGGCTCCTGCCAAGAGAGCAGGGGACTGGACTGGAGGACCTCCTGAGGTCTTTTTCAGTTCTAGGAGATTTGTATCTCCAATTATTATCCATAAACTAGGCAAATGCAACTTAGATGAGGCTACTATAAGGTTGGTGCATAACTGGCTGGATAACCATGCTCAGAGTAGTTGTTAATGGTTCTCAATCCTTCCAGAAAAGTATTACAACTGGGGTTCCAGAGAGGCCTCTTTTAGGACCAGTTCTGTTCAATATCTTCATCAACAATTTAGATATTGGCATAGAAAGTACACTTATTAAGTTTGCAGATGATGCCAAGCTGGGATGGGTGTCAACTAATTTGGGAGACAGGGTCACAATTCAAAATGATCTGGATAAATTGGAGAAATGGACTGAGGTAAACAGGATGAAGTTTAATAAGGACAAATGCAAAGTGCTCCACTTGGGAAGGAAAAATCAGTGTCACACAAATAGAATGGGAAGAGACTGTCTAGGAATGACTACAGCAGAAAGGGATCTAGGGGTTATAGTGGACCACAAGCTAAATACAAGTCAACAGTGTGATGCTGTTGGAAAAAAAAAAAGCAGACATGATTCTGGGATGCATTAACAGGTGTGTTGCGACCAAGACATGAGAAGTCATTCTTCCACTTAACTCTGCACTGGTTAGGCCTCAGCTGGAGTATTGTGTCCGGTCCTGGGCACTGCGGTTCAAGAAAGATGTGGAGAAATTAGAGAGGGTCCAGAAAAGACCAACAAGAATGATTAAAGGTCTAGAGAATATGACCTATGAAGAAAGGCTGAAAAAATTGGGCTTATTTAGTTTGGAAAAGAGCAGATTGACAGGGGACATGATAGTGGTTTTCAAGTATCTAGAAGGGTGTCATAAGGAGGAGGGAGAAAATTTGTTCTTCTTGGCCTCTGAGGATAGAACAAGAGGTAATGGACTTAAACTACAGCAAGGGAGGCTCAAGTTGGACATTAGGAAAAAGTTTCTAACTGTCAGGGTGGTCAAACAGTGGAATAAATTGCCAAGGGTGGTTGTGGAATCTCTATTACTGGAGATATTTAAGAACAGGTGAGATAGATGTCTGTCAGGGAAGGTTTAGACAGTACTTGGTCCTTCCATGAGGGCAGGGGGCTGGACTCGATGCCCTCTTGAGGACCCTTCCAGTCCTAGTATTCTACGATTCTATGATTCTATGATCCTTAAAATTTAAAAAAAGGAATGTGACATCAAAACATTAGTGGAGATAAAGACGGTCTCGTAGTTGAGGTTCCAGACTGGATCATGGTCGTGATATACAAACCTTAACTAACGAGCTGCCCAAATATTTTTCATTCAGGAGTAATTTTGTCCAAAAACGCATTTGCATCAAATGAAATCTTTTGTGGAAATTTTCCTGTCAGTTCATTGTTTTTCGGAAAACTGATGTAAAATGCAAATGTTTTACCAGAATTTGAACTATTGTAACCGCAAGTCATTTCGTGTATCAAAAATTACTATAGGAAATCAGTGGGGATTTTTAAAATAGAAAATAGATTTTTTTAAACATTCATTTTTAAAAGTTTGTGTTCAGTTTTATTTTTTCAGTGAAAATCTGAACAAATATCCCTGCAAAGATTTCATGAAAATGAGGAAGAGGGAAAATGAAATCTCAGTTTTCCTTGGAGGACTTTTTTTTAAATTTTACCACTTTGGGATGTTGCAGTGGTCACAGCACCAGCTAAGAACATGGAGACACAGATTCATTTCCCTGTCATGACATGGACTTCCTCAGTGACCTTGGGCAAGTCTTTTAAATCTCTGTGCCTCAGTTTCCCAGCTGGAAAATGGATATCATAAAGTTTCCCTACCTCCAAAGGGTGCTGTGAGGATAAATACGTGAAAAGGGTGAGGCACCTTGAGACGTACTGATGAAAAGTACCAAATAAAAATGTGCACTGTTATTGTATCATTAACACAACAGAGATACGTAAGTAAAAATAGATGTTAGAACTGAGACACACAGATTAAATCATTTCCCAAAGTCATCCAGTGTATCATTAGCTGAGAAGACAGTGAGTTCTTGACTTCTAGTCCTGGATTCCGAGCTCTTATCCTCAATCTTTTCTCAGAGACTGACAATGTTGAGCTAAAACTATAAGCCACAATTTTTTAACATAGTTGCCTAACTTCAGCAATATACACTGATAGTCACCTAAATAAACTTGGCCTGATTTTTCAGAGGTACTCACTGTGACGGAGACCCCTTGGCTTTGTCCTTCGAAAACCACTTTCACCTCAGAGCTCACAAATTCATTACCCAGACACATATCTTGCAGGATTCTTATCCATAAATAAATAGTCTGGAAGGTACCTCCAGAGCGTTGATAACTTGTCAAGATTCATATTGAAAGATGTATGTCTGGGTAATATTTAAGGATAATGCATTTATACTGAAAGTGTGCTTTATGGACTTGGAGAAAAAAGTAGACTAGATGCCAAAAAGTCCCAGTCCAAGTGCACACAGGCCTGTCATCTGGTCCTGTCCAGCCAGTGATGCAAATTCAGGACACAATTGTTTAACCTTGCTCACAACTAAGGCTTTGAATGGCAAACCCTCAGAGGCAGCAACACACAATCACAATCACTTAAAAATAAAATAGGACACATTCAAAGGCAGAGATTCAGCCTGTCTATGAACAGATACAAAAGCTGGTTTTCATTATAATAGAGTGAGGGGAAAGATGCATGCATTCATTCACAGAAAAAAATCACATGAGGAAGGGCAGATGGGGAAAGGCAGGGATGGGTATTCAGGATTACTTGATCTTTATTTCTAATTAGCGAGCTCTGTAAAAGACCCAACTTTTGGGAGAAAACCTACCTTACTTGCATGAAAGGTAATATTCAGTGTAGATCCAGGTTCATGCTTTATGATTCTTCTCTGTTGTAACCCTATTTTCACTGATTTCTTTTCTTTCTAATCAAATATTTATCCTTTCTTCTGATAAAACAAAAGTAGCTTATTTAAGTGCTCACAAGTGCTGTGTGGTTTACAAGAGCAGTGGTTTAAGGTAAAACTGGCAAACTGGAGTAGGCTGCTTCTTTACATGCAGAGGATCTAGAAGTTCTTTGAATAGACAGTGTCAGGGGCTGGATATCACAGGGGAAGGATTCTAAGGGACTAAGGGATTGGCTTGCTTCACTGCTAACTTGTTAGGCAAAGTCAGGGCTGATACTTTCTAGAGGAGAGAACTTAAGTGGCTAAAAGGCTGGTGACTTTAGGGAACTGACAGCCAGCTACCACAAGAAAGATTCCCTTTTATTGGAGGTAGAGCACAACTGGGTGACATGAAATCCTGGGCACCCCGAGAACAATCACACCGATAAACAGGCAGCCCCAGTGGTTTAATGAGTGCCAATCACCTCTTATTATCGGGCTGTTATTCATTAAAGGCTGTAAATCTGTGAGGGTCTTTCTACTGCTTCATGGGTGTCTTGGGTTCAGTTTTCAGAGCCTAAACATGGATTTGAGTGCCTAACTTCAGATACCTACATTTGAAGATTTTAGCTGTGTATCACTACTTACAAGCTGGAGTGTTGGATTTGATGAAGACAAGTTAACATCATCAGTCAACATAGTCACTCTGAGACACTAATATTAAGTGCCATGGTCTGACATCTTGACTCTCAGGAAGTGCCACTTTGGGGATATACCAGAAGTATCCCCTAGTGGGGATGCAAATTCTACTGGCCGAAGAAAGCCACTTCACTGATTGATGTAATCTATATCTGTGAAGTGACTCATTGGCATGCCTAGCTGCATCTGCACAAAGGGTTTTGCTAGCATACCTATGCCCATCATGAGCACGATTTTCTTCACACTTCTGAACGACATACCTATGCCAATAAAACTGTGGTGGAGACCTGATCTTTGAAGCTAGACCTTGCAACATGCATGACACTACTCACAGAATTTAATACTCAGTTTGCAACATTGTGTCAGACTCTCGTCCATATGTAATACAGGATGAAAGGTACCCAGCATCTGTGCTTTAGGAATAGTCCAAAGACAACTGCTCATTGAAATTTTCCAACTTCCCAATATTGTCTTGTTTGGAATGTTTTTGAAAATTAAACAAAAAGAACTTGCTTTTTCACCCATCAGTGTAGCTTGAAATGCTCTTTGTGCCATCAGATATCTATAGTTATTTCAAACACAGAAAATAAGATGAGTCTCTCTTTCACTGCATAAAGTAAAACATTTCCATTGTAGGCTCCAATGAGACCGTTTGGCATTTTATATGACATACCCAGAGGTCAGGAACAATTAAATACTACGTTATCTTTAGTGGATTTAACAGATTATGTTCCATGTAGCAGAATGTTGTGTCTGACAACTGCATACTGCTTGAGTGGTTAGATGATCCTCCCAAAATTTTCAGGGTTGAGAATGTTTTCCTTTCTGATGATTTTCCACTGTCCCAATGTGCCAAGAGAAGATGGTGATAGGCCTGTTCTCATAGTTGGGATGTTGACTTGCGATAAAGACACCTGCATTCTTTGCAGAGTTCAATGCTACCTGGTTTCAGGGACTGCACATACTAGTTTTCTCATTAAACCAATGCTGAGTATTATCCCTCAGCAAGTTTTAACCAAGGAGCAGTGATTTTCTTAGGGTTCATGAAAAGAGAAATCTCTGAAACTAAGTTCCCAGAGCTACTGCTCTACAAAACTTGGGCAAAAGAGCAGGCTATGAGCTGTGCTCCATTTTAGCTTGAAAAGATTGTTGGAGTGGAAATATGACCAATGATTTTGTGCTATATATTAATTCATTCACTGAATGTCATTATGAAATGTCTACAGATGCTGGATGGAAAGATCTATCCATCTGCATATATGGTTCCCAGATCCAAACACCTTTCAATGGTTAATGGAATTTATCTTAATAAAACACCATTGAGTTAGGGAACTTCTATCCAAGTTGGAGAGAGGAACACTGAGGCAGAAGTAGATTAAATGATTTGCCTCAGATCATTAGGAAGGCTGGCAGAGCTGGAAAATTAACCTAGGTTATTGTTAGACATTGTACAGCAAATGTGTTTTCTCTCTCTCTCTCTCTCTCTCTCACACACACACACACACACATGATTTGTTTTACACAGGAGGAAAAATTCTGAAAAATTCCATTTGGAGAGAATAAACACTGAATGTTTTGGCCTTTCCCCAGGGCTGCCAAATTCCCTGGGTAAATGGCTCTGGGGGAGCGGGGAGAGGTCAGGCAGGTCTGGAAGCAGCTTCTCAGGAAAGCTGAGTAGCTCAGGTTGGCAGGAAACCCTTGTCAAATGTCAACAAAAATAGCAAGTTCCTACAGAATGTTTGCACTCAATCAGAACCAGCATTTTTAAGTGGCTGTAGTTCTAATCCAGTGTAATCTCGTTTCGATGATCCTCATGCATGGCCATATGACCATACTTATTAACTTGTCCCGTGGGCAAGGAGCAGACCTCATGTTTGTGCCGTTGTAGTCATGTTTAATTATAGATTTTTTCTTTCTCACCCCCCTCTGCTTTTTTTCCTTCTGAAATTTCTCGAGATTTGCATTCTGCTCCATTTGTAATTATTTTTTTATTGAATTCTCCCTCACCTGCCACTACATCTTTCTGCTACTTTTCTTCTAAGTAGAAGGAAAACCAAACAAAACCTGATTTATTTAAGAATCCTCAATTTATCATGCTGGATGGATTGAGATAAAATAAGCCTGTGTGGGGGATATTCCAGACCCTCTGAAGCCCCCTGCCACACCTCACCCCAAAAAAGAGCAGTGGAGGGAGGGTTCCTCCAAGTTGCCTAGAGTTGCTGTATAGAACACAGCCAATAAGGGCCCAGCAACCTAGTAATAGAAAAGTGGAAGGGCCAGAGAGAGGTCAGTCCTTGCTGAAGCTGGAGGACAATGAATGGTATGCGGCTGGCTGATGGAGCTTCAGAACCCCGGACAGGACAGTGCTGTCAGCAGCCAGGGAGAGAGAAAAGGAGCTCTGAGCTGGTTTCTGGGACACTAATAGGACATTGAGGTGAGGGTGAAGATTACAGAGACTGATGGGGAAGCAGCCCAGGGAATAAGAACAGCTGTGTGACATAGTTAAAAGAATGCAGTAAATAGCTGCTAGATACAGGACCATGGGGCTTGGATCCAGACTAGTGGGGAGGCCTGGGCTCTTTTTTCCACCTTTCATTAGCCACTCGGGAGAAGTGACCCAGAGAGCTACAGCCAGAAAGCCCAAGATGGTGAAAGCATTTTCTCCAGGGAAGGAGCCCTGGGACACTGCTCTAACCTGGAGCAGGGACAAACAGAGAGAGGGAAAATGAGCAGACACACACACTCAGTTAATGAGATGCTCACAGGAGGTGAGTCTGCCCCTTTATAGACCCAAAATGGGTTTGCCTTCCCGGGCTTTAGCATATCTCCGAGATATTGTATAGATGTCAGATTAATAGACAGCGAGAGGTGAGGCTTTGCAGGTCCTTTTCCCACATACCAGAAAGACTAACCCAGCAATGAGGTGTCAAAGTTGACTTATGCCTTTGGAGAGTGTGGATGGTTTAGTGGCCACATCAGGAAAATATGTATCAACTATAAGGGAGACTTTACCTGTGTTCATTCTTGTTTAGCATCCATCAATGAAAACAAAAGTTACTTGCAGTGAAAATAGATTCCTGAACATTCTTTATTTGAACCTACATTTATTTGTTGTTTTCACTTCTAACAATATTCCCCTTGGAGATTTACACAGCCCTATAGATTCATCTGCAGCCCAGGCCAGGCCCATATTAAGAGTCAAGATTCCTAGGTATTGTGCCCATGTCTGCCAATGAATTATTTTAGGGACGTTATCTAACTTGTCAGTGCTTCACTTTTTATTGAGCTAAGACCTTTGCTTAAAAGATGCAACACAGCATTTCTTTACTGTTGTACTTCTGTATTCATGGGGGCAAAGGGGGCTACAATAACATCTGCATTGCATCTTATTTTTCTGTAATGCAGTGGGAATCTAGTGCCTCAAAATTTTTTCTGTGCTCTATTCAGTGGACCATGTCCACTACTAACATTAAGTTCTCCCAACATGAGCTCTAAGATCCATCCATGTGCAGTGAACAGCGAGACTGCTGGTTCTCAGGTAGCTGGTGTAACTGCTGCAAGTACAAAGCTACGTTTGGACTTCCAGATGTTCATGTGCATGGATGTTGTTAAACAAAACCTCATTGATCATATAATGATTTACAAGTGAAATAAAAAAAACGTGTAAGCGTTAATGTTTTTTTACTCATGGGATTGGATATTCCAGTAGAAAACCCATAAAGATAGGTTAGGAAAATATCCATATTACAGAGCCTTTCACATGCAGGTCACTAGTTCACAGTGCCTGACAATTACTGTCTCTTCGGTGTGAAATGGGGACAGGGGGACCATTACAGACACCTTTAGGGTTCAGTCCATAAGGTGCAGAATTCCCTTAACTGCCACTGATTTCAGGGGCTGAGCTTCTTGGGGAAGGGCTTCTCAACTGGTGGAATGAAGCCATGAGTGCTGGGACATGTACAAGAGGGGGCAAGCAGGTGAAGTCCCCCCTACTTCCCGTATTGATTGATCGCCATCTACAGCTTCTCCTTGGTTGAGGATTCTGCCTCTGTGAGACAGGGCACAGGATGACTGCTGAGTCCTCTCCTCTCCTCACCTGTGGCCTTCATTAAGTGTTTGGAGCCAGGGAGAATGGACAGGGTAGACAAGGGGGAATGGGGGAGGAGCCTGGGGAGGCAGAAGGAGCCTGGATGGCTGGGGGAGGCAACAGGGCCAGGGGCTTTTTGTAGGGAACCAGTGTTTAAAGACCCCTCCCCCCAAAAATGTAGTCACATTTAAATCCCTGCGCAGAGACCTGCATTAGCTGGAATTCTTAAGAGAGACACAAAGCACTGAATGGGTTCACAATGACCTAGTGGTTCCCGCAGCTTAAGGTGGCATGGAAGTCATGACACGGGGGCTAAATAGGAAGCTTGGATTGTAATGGATTGAATGTATCTTACACAGAGAAAAAAAAAAAAAACCTTCAGCTTGCCTGAACCTGCAACTTGGACTTGCTGGGCTCAGGCTGTGGGGCCGTTTCATTGCCGGAGCCTGAGCTTTAGACCCTCCGGCCTCACAGAATCCTAGAGTCTGGGATCAAGCCTAAGCCCAGAAGGCTACACAGTAGTGAAACATCCCCTCATCCCCCGTCCTACAAGACCTATTTGGCTGCAATGGGCCAGCCTCGGGTGTCGAGCCGCTGCAGCCTTCTGGTGATATTGTACTTTTCCAGTGGAGGGAGGATTTGAATTTCTAGGGCTGCTGGTTAATTATGTATCACAAAATATTTTAAAAATGTACACTAAAAGGAAAACAAGCAACTCTTCATTTTGCCCCATGTTACGAAAACTCTTGGATGAAGATACCGTTAATCAGATTCTTCGTGCTCTGCCCTGCTGTGAATTGGTTTAGCATTTGCTAAACACTGGTTCAATAATTCCTGAAGTGCTTGTATCCGACAATGCAAAATGATTGACAGCCATTGAAGGGCTCTGTACTTTGCCCTATTGAGGTGGGTGGGAGGGAATCTATTTCTGATGAGAACTGGAAGTTAACTAGAAAAAAATCACAGAGCTACCACTTGATTACCATTGGCTCAAGCAATATTTCTTTTCATGAGAGTTGTTTAATCATGTGCTGAGCCTGGAAGTCCTATCCTATTAAATAAAAGCGGTATGAGACAGTATGAAAAGCCCATCTCTCTAGCATGAAAATTCAGCTCTGCTTGGAGATCGGCTGGAGTCTAAGTGAATTTGCACTGACGAAGCCAATGACTTGTCAGATCAGAATTGGTCCTTCATCCCTGTCCTGGTCTTTTTTATCATATCATCTATTTTTCAGGAATTGTAAATGATTGTTTCCTTCTGCAGATAGCACCTGGGCTATTTTTTGCAGGGGACAAAGCTGAAAAAGAAAAGCAAAAAAAAATAACAGATGCATTGTTTCAAGGGACCAGGTAACATGTTTCTCAACAAACCCAGCTCATTATTATGCATTATCTACTGCTGTTTTCTGCAATGCAATATTTACAGTTTGACATTAAAAGGCAGGAGACAGTCCTCGTTATGTGACACAGCCATCGCTGATAAATCGGCACAATGGTTTTTCAGAAACATGAAGAATTGAAAATGGTTCATCTGGGGATTGCAAGCACTATGAATTCTTTATATCTAACAGTTGGCCTGCACTGACCCAAAGGATATTAGATTTCTTAGGAGCAAACATGCTATGCTGAAATGTACTTAAAAAGCTCTCTCTCCACAGCCTGGCCCCCCATCATCTCTGGCCTTTGCCAAACAGAGTTTCATATCCCACTGTGCAACACTAGCTCCCTTTTCTTATGCCTCCTGCTGGTTGCCTGGCCTCTTTCATGCAGGCATTATGAAGGCCACATGCGGGGGTTGGGAGGGGTAAGTGAGTGCAATAGTAGATGCAGAAGGAGGTTGCTCCCGAGCCCTGGGTTTTATAGACAGGTCACTGGGATTATTGTAACAGCTGGCAGGCCAGAGTGAGCTTTGCCTGCCACTTCTCATATCCGTTGGGTTCCTTCCTCATGAGTCCCCATCCAATCTGCTTCTACTGCAGCCATGGGAGGGACCCCACTTTGACATCCCCGGTGGCTTGCAGAGTAGGGGGCCCTGACCTTACATTAAGAAAAAAATAATGTGATGCTGAGGAGCTGCCCAATGGGCCAGCAGTCAGCACATCAGTTCTGAGGCTTAGCCCAGACACTGACCTATCGGTGTTGACACAGCCAATCAGCCTTCAACACAGGCGGGGTAAAGCAGAGCCCTTTAGATGAGTGCTACCTGGAAGGCAAAATGTGGGCAAGGCTTGCACAGATACTATGGAACTTACCTTGTAAGTGGTACAGTACATATGATGATAAAAAAAATTCCCCATGCTTCTACAGCCCTTCTAAGGATCACAAACCTCTTTGCCCTAGGAACTAGGTGACTGGGCTAAAAAAATGGAAATGAATTTTAATCTTGATGAATGCAAAGTAATGCAAGTTGGAGAAAAAAATAATCCCAACTATACATACAAAATGATGGGGACTAATTCCCAGAGAATAAGACGGACAATATCTTATTACCTCTATATAAGTCCCTGGTGTGCCCACATCTTGAATACTGTGTACAGATGCGGTCATCTTATCTGAAAAAAAGATATCTTGACTTTGGAAAAGTTTCAGAAAAGGCCAACAAAAATGATAAGGGTTTTGGAGTGGGTGCGATATGAAGGGAGATTAAAAAGACTGGGACTTTTCAGTTTAGAAAAGAGGAAACTATGTGGGGAGAATAACAGAGGTTATAAAATTAATCATGACAGGTCTGGAGAAAGTGAATAAGGAAAAGTTATTTCACTTCTTTCCATAACACAAGAACTGAAGGTCACCAAGGGAAATTAATGGATAGCTGGTTTAAAACAAACAAAAGGAAGTGTTTCTTCACACAGCACACACACAACCTGTGGAACTCCTTGCCAGAGGATATTGTGAATACCAGAACTTTAATAGGGTTCTAAAAGAACTAGATACATTCATGGAGATTAGGTTTATCCATAGTTATTATGCAGGATGAATAGGAACAGTGTCTTTAGCCTCTGTTTGTGAGAAGCTGTTGATAGGTGACAGGGGAGGGATAATTTGGTGATTACCTATTGTGCTCACTGCCTCTGGGACATCTGCCATTAGCCATTCTCAGAAACAGTATACTGGGTTAAATGGATGTTATGTTCTTCTGCAATTTGTTAAGCCTCACAACAGCTTTCTGGGGTAGGTAGGTAGGTAGACAGTTTTACTTTCCAAAAGGGAATCAGGCACAGAAGCCATTACTGATTATAGAAGCCATCCAGACTCAGTCCTGTGATCTAGCCACAGGATTATACTGCTTTCCACTCAATTGTCTTCCTGCCCTTCTCTTGTAGAGCCCCAGACTGATGAATTTTCTTTCTATTTCTTGCACCTCATGGCTCTCCTCCATTTCCTGCTTCTTAAAAAGGTCTACCCACCACAAAAGTCTGCTTGCAGAGGAAGCCTAGGTTTCAGTTTCTGTACCCAGAGTCCATCCAAGCTTCTTTTTCTCACAGCGGCTCAAATTTCTAGAGAGCTGCTTGATGCTGAGCATGAGCTCTGTCCAGCACTCCAGCCCATCAGTGGGACCTAAACTCAGATTCCTTGGTGACAGCGTAGTTCATAGTGTTGCCATTACTGGCCTAGGACAGCCTCTTGTTTGAAAGATAATTAGACGAGTGTGGGGGAGGATTGAGAGAAGGGAATAGAATTCAAACGGATGAAAAGGCTTTCAGGTAATTGAGACAATCTTTAATTGAACTATGCTTTCACTGACTGCTGCACACAAAGAGCTTTACTGCATCGTTGCTGTGGAAACACTAACTTTGAGTTTCCCGACACGTGATAAAAATCATAGACCTCAAAGTTTCATTATCAGGGAGAGATTTCTCAGAGGGTAGCCAGCAAAACAGTAAAGCCTGATGAGTTAAGGCCAGATTGTCCTCTCTAGTTTTATCCGCACAGGCAAATCAAGAACAAAATTAGCTACTCAAGTGGCAGGGAATTTAACTAAGAGAGTTTAATTGGCATCATCCCACAGCCTTATGGAAGCTCCTCCACGTGTATACTGCATGAATGGGACTCTGTGGCCTTTGAAGACTAAGGAGGAAGCAGAGCCAGGTGAGGGCTGCTGTACATGGTGTTATGAAAACTGCTCTCCTTGTGAGCGTTTTCCCTATATATCTCAGGACATTTACATGGTTAGAGGGGTATTGCAAGTGGCAAATCCCTATTCATTGGAGGGAATAATGAGCATGACTTATTGTTTGGAATTCGTACACACTATCACAATACAATCAGGGATTGGGCCTTTGATAGCTAATTATGCAGGCGACACACCAGAACACCAAGATGCAGATTGGACCTCTCTAGTTTAGCGCCCTTAGGACCTGAAAGATGCCAAATGAGAGAATTTGCTGGACCACAGGAGGTCAATATTGTTTAACATGATTACCAACCATTCCACAGCTTACTGAATTGTTAGATGGTAGGTAGGGTTACTCGCAGCTAAATAACAGCACAAAACACTGAGAGCCAGGACTGGCAGCTATAAACAAATGTTATGTGACCATGGGAAACTTGGCCACACCTGTGATAGGTGGTCTTCTGGGTAACTAAAGTCATGTCAGATCACAGATGTTGCTGAATGAGAGAATGCCAAACTAGAGAAGTTCAACTTGTATTTGTGTTTTCCCTTTCCCACTGACTCTCCAGTGTCTTTCAATGGTGGAAAATAAGGGATGAGGGCCGTAATGCGTTTAATAGCATTTTGAAAGAGAAGTTGATTTGCCCTTATCTCCCTGCTGCTAAACACCAAACACAGATAACCTCCATCCTAGCTATAACCTTTATTTTCCCCCAGCCCTCCTGCCTGCCTTCTTCTCTCAACTGTAGCTGTTATTTGCATTTAACTCTGTTAAACATTTCACATGAAAGAGGTGATGCACAAATTAAAAAAATTGCCCAGGGGCAGGGTAGAACCTGACCCATGTCTCACCATTCTGAATTCTGCCACTGTTCCATCTAGTCAGATACCTGGCAGTGGTTTGTATCTCATGTTTCAGAGGAAGAGGAGAATAACCCACAGCACATCTACTCATTTGTACAATGCAGAACATGGAAGTGATGAGTAATTTCCTGACCTCCTGGGCTATTAGTTTATGCCCTGTAGGATGTTTGATTGTTGTCCTTATAAACTTAGCTTGCTGTCTTAATGACTGTAAAATTATCCAGTTTCTTATTAGATCCAGTCACAGAACTTGTCTCAATGATTTCCAGTAGTGGAGAATTATCCTGTTGACCACCTACTGCATCAACTGTTTGTTCCAAACACACTGTCCTTTGATTTCCTAGTTCTAGCCATTCAGTGGGATTATACATTTTTCACAATACCCTTTATAATTTGAACTCAATGAAGGCTCCTAAATTTTGTTGCAAGCTAAATATTACTACTTAAATAATCACATGTGCTAATAACACGATACCTGATTTCAAGAGTTTAGAAGGAAATGATTTTCTTATCCCAGGAAAAACTGAAAGATTTTAAAAATTTGTCATGTCTCAAATCAGGATGAAAATCCCATCTCAAAGTTTTTCAAACTGACACCCAAAACCAAAAGCAAAACAAACATGATTCAGCTCCATCAAAGTATATCATTTCAATAGCTTCAAAATATTCTGTCTTCATTCTCATCTTCAAAAAATGTTTAGCTTAAATTTATTTTTTTTAAAAATTCACCAGAACACTGAAATTTTTGCATTTTTAAAATATTAAAATTCACTTTTCAGTACAAGGATGATGAAGCACTAGAATGGGTTACCTAAGGAGGTAGTGAACACTCCATGCTTATAGGTTTTTAAAGCCAGGCATCCCAAAGCCCTGGATGGAATGATTTAGTTGGAGTTGGCCCTGCTTTGAGGAGGAGGTTGGACTAGATGACCTTCTGAGGTCTCTTCAAACCCCATTTGTCTATGATTTCAACATTGCTTTTTCCAATTTTGTTTTTCTAAATGAGAAATTTGTTGTATCAGCCTTTGTCCCTCAAACATTTTTGGTTTCAACAAATAGGCATTTTCTATTGAAAATCATCTATCAAAAACTTCCTGACCAGTTCTAATGATTTTGTCTCTTATAAAAATTGTTCCTGAAAATGCCCAACACAGCTAAATGATACAATAGGAGCATTAGCTACCTATGAATAAGGAAAGTAAGAGGAAAGAAAAAAATATAGTCTGATCTGAGACTTAACTCCCCAATTTAGTTCATGATGACTGTATCTACACTAGCCCCAAACTTCGAAATGGCCACGCAAATGGCCATTTCGAAGTTTACTAATGAAGCGCTGAAATGCATATTCAGCTCTTCATTAGCATGCGGGCGGCCGCGGCACCTCGAAATTGATGTGGCTCGCCGCCGCACAGCTCGTCCCGACGGGGCTCCTTTTCGAAAGGACCCCGCCTACTTCGAAGTCCCTTTATTCCCATGAGCAGATGCATTTCAGCACTTCATTAGTAAACTTCGAAATTACCATTTGTGTGGCCATTTCAAAGTTTGGGGCTAGTGTAGACGTAGCCGATGTCGACACTATTAAGATGGATGCTTGCCTCGTGTACAAAATGATGAAAGAATAATGTCTATCAGCACAAAGAGAACAGAAATTACCTTGGTCGTCGCCCACCTCACATGCATGAGTGGCTTTAGACCAATGTGAACAAAGCAGCTGTCTTGGGCCCTGCTCCTTCAGGGCTCCGCACTCCAATTGACTATAGCAGGAATCATATAAACCTTGCAAAGGATGTAGTAATAGCACAGAATTTATTACACTTAGTCCATGTCTAACTCTGCCATGAAGCCACGAAGAGCTCCATAGAATCATAGAATCATAGAACACTAGGACTGGAAGGGACCTCGGGAGGCCGTCGAATCCAGCCCCCTGCCCCAATGGCAGGACCAAGTACTATCTACACCATCCATGATAGATATCTATCTAACCTGTTCTTAAATATCTCCAGCAATGGAGATTCCACAACCTCCCTTGGCAATTTATTCCACTGTTTGACCACCCTGACAGTTAGTAACTTTTTCCTAATGTCCAACCTAAACCTCCCTTGCTGCAGTTTAAGCCCATTGCCTCTTCTTCTATCCTCAGAGTGCAAGAAGAACAAGTTTTCTCCTTCCCCTAATGACTCCCTTTTAGATACCTGAAACCATGCCAGTCCCAAGACTGGATGAAGGAGGAGGGTTGGTCAGATATGTGTCAATGCGCTGACCATCAAACAACAATACAAATGAAATCTGATGCCAGTACAACCAAATGTTAAAAGATGCCATCTTGGATGTTGCCCAGATAAACACTGATAGCAGAGAAAGCTCGACAAAAAACAAAAATGTATACAAGTGCTTTGTTAATTTTCAAAAGGCATTTGACAGTATAGATCAGAAAGTGACTTGGGCGGTGTTAGAGTCATATGGAGTGGATAGCAGACTAATACGGTTGTTGAAAGATATCAATGATAATGTGGAGGCAGCGGTGAGAACATGCGGGGAGTTTGGAAGTTGGTTTAAAACAAGTAGAGGTATGAGACAGGGAGATCCAATATTGCCAGCTATCTTCATCGCACATCTAGAGAGAGCAATGGACAAGATCAAGGAAGAGGTAGAAGGGATATCTGTGCGAAGGAAAAGAACTAACAACTTGAGGTCCGTGGATGATATAGTTATCATTGATGAAGATGACGAGAAGCTAGCGAAAAAGGTGCGGGTGTTAAATGAAGAAGGGAAGTGGTAAGGACTGATTGTGAATATCGATAAAACAAAAGCAATGGTATATGGAGATAAGGAAATAGGAAGGAAGATCAGTGTGGATGGTATTGAACTAGAAAATGTAGAGAAGTTCACACATCTGGGGAGCAACATAACCTATGATCTAGACTGTAAGAAGGAAATAGCGACTAGCATAGCGAAAGCAAGAGCAAGTTTGAAGGCGATGGATTTGATCTGGAAAAGCAAAGCAATTAGCTTAAGAACGAAGCTGGGCGTCTTGAAAACATGTGTATTCAGCAGCATGTTGTATGGATGTGAGACATGGGTGATAACTAAAGTTTCAAAATGAAGAATATTGGAGTTCAAAAGGAGTTGTTATAGAAAGATTCTGAGAAAAGGATGGATGCAGAAGGTCACCAATGAGGAATTATATAGCAAGATACAGCCAAAAGAGAACCTGCTGCAGAATGTTATAAAATGGAAGCTAGAACTATTTGGATATATTTGCAGAATGAATGACGAATGAAAAATCAAGACCCTGGTATTCGGCATAATGGATGGTTTGAACAGGTGAGGCAGACCTCACAGAGAATGGATAGATGATGTAGTAAATTGGTCCAGAGCTAGTCTACAGAAACTCAACTGCTCTGCGCTGGATAGGGAAAGATGGAAGAAAATAGTGAGAGAGGCATCAGACACCAACGGGTGCTAAGCCCATAGTTATTGATGATGATGATGAGTCCATGTCTACACTTAGAGAAATCTTTGAAATAGCCAAGCTAATGGCCATTTTGAAGAATACTAATAAGGCACTGAAATACATATTCAGAGCTTCATTAGCATGCCAACCGCCAAGGTACTTTGAAATTGCCGCATTTCGCTCCCACATGGATCTTCGCGATGGGGGTTCTTTTCGAAAGGACCCCGCCAACTTCAAAATCCCCTTATTCCTATCTGCTGAAGATCACGGACAGAAAATGGTGATAGGAATAAGGGGATTTTGAAGTTGGCGGGGTCCTTTCAAAAATGACCCCCATCTGGATGAGCCGTGTGGGAGCAAAATGCAGCAATTTCAGAGTGCCATGGCCGGTGGCATGCTAATGAGGTGCTGAATATGCATTTCAGTGCCTCATTAGTATTCTTTGAAATGGCCATTAGCATGGCTATTTTGAAGATTTCTTTGTGTGGACATAGCCTTAATAATGGAGTTTACAATCCAGTATCTAGAATGGTCACATACAGATTAATTCCCTTTGATTATTTCCATAAAATCAGCATACAAGTACAAATATACCTAGGCTAACACCATATGCACACTCCCTCCTGATGAACTTGAACTCCAAAAGGTGGTGAGACATGAGACAGTGTTAGATCAGAGGAAAACTTTTAAAGAAAACACTAGTACTAGTAAAATAAATGAAAATGAACAGAGAGAACTGAAAATAATAGATTAGACTTTAGAGAGGGCAAAAGCAAGAAAAAAAAGCAGAGAAAGCTCATCAGCACAGAAGTGTCATAAATTGCCCTCCATTACTTTAGACCAACCTTTCAAAGCCAAAACTAGACAGCCACAACCTAAGATTTTCGAGGGTATGCATACCTGACTGGGGAATAACACTAACACCCCCATAGGAATGTGCATAAGATATCACATTGCAATCTCATTAACAACCTCCAGTCTGACACCCTCGGTGACCTCAGCCTTCACTTTGCCATAAACAGGGTAGTTGATCTGAGGGGGCCATAACGTCTTGGCACAACGTAAGACACAAAAATGCTAAAGCTGTCAGCATGCTACCTTGGATGCCACACGCTGGTCAGCCTCACTGGCCAACTCTGTTCACATGTATGGACTAAGGCCTTGGATTTCCAAGTGAATCTGCTCTGGCATTAGACGCTAGAGGTCGGCTATGCTGAGCAGGCAAGCATATGCTTCATGCCTGTAGCCAGAGCTGCTCTGACCCATTTTCTTTCCATGATCTTCCTAGACCTGTTATGCCTCTGGAAACACTCCACATTGCACAGTCAACCTCAGTCATGACTCTGTTATCCCTCTGTGTCTGTGTCTGCATATGCCACGTATTCCAGAAGCAGCATGGTAATGAGCAATCCGGAAGATGTTAATGAGGCATGTCTGCAAGTTTTCCATGCCTCATTAGCATATTGGCACATGGTTCAGAGTCCAGAAAAAGCTCTTCTGAACTCCAAAGTACATATGCAGACCTGTGGCCCACAGGGATCTTCCAGAAGGATACCACCCTTCTGGAAGCCCCTTCTTCCCCTAAACCCTCCTTCCAGAAGATCCTGTGGGCCACCTGTCTGCGCATGTACTTTGGAGTCTAGAAGAGCTTCTTCCGGACTCTGAACCATATGCTGATATGCATCCATGCCTCATTAGCATCTTCCAGATAGTTCATTAAGGTGCCACTTCCAGAAGAAGCAGCACGTGTAAACACAGCCTGTGACAGAATGCTGAGAACAAAGGTACAGAATAAAATGCCTGGGCTAGTTGTGCTTCAGCTGTGCGGCCTACTGATTAGGTGCTACAAGCTTAGGCAACTTGAGTTCAAGGTCTTGCTGTGGCATAGACTTTTTTCTAGGGTCTTGTCCTCTGTTGCCTCTGTGAACAAAGAGGCAGAAGAGCATTTCCCTACTTCACAGCAGATTTGTTAAATATTGTCCAGATTTCAGATACCACAGTGGAGAATACCTTAGATAGATAGAAGGAATAAATCCATTTAACCCCGAATAGTCATGAGGCTCTTAAAGGGATGGGATGTTTGGCATAACAGCCCCTGTAACGTCTATCAAGTACTGGGGATACAGGTTAGTCGAAGAGAAAGCGTAGTACTTTCATTAGCCAAAACTCAAATTAGTTTCTGTCTCCTGAAAGAAGTGGGTGTACTTGAACACTGAACACAGGTACTAGCACAGTTACTCCTGTGTTAAACTTGCTGGCACAGTCACTGACATATTCTTGAGGCTAGCCAATCCAAGCATTCAAAAATCATGTGGTGGGCTCCAAACATCATGGACATTGAAAAAAAATAATATTAATACATTCAGGTGTTTTTGTCAGCCTTTAGGCTGCACTTAAACTACATTTTCAACCTTTTTTCCTGAAATAATTAGGGTTATGAACTTCCTTAAAGGAATCTGAGATTCTCGCTAAGGAACTTAACACCCAGAGCTAGGACATTAAAAATATTAATTATTGTGAGACTCACAATAAAACCACATTATGGTCGCTATCTCATACAACACAGTGTTCTATTAATTAAGCTAGCAGTTGGTAACTTACTGCAAAAGGCCCCTGATACCTGATGAGGATACTTAGATGTACCCAAAAGACATAATTACAATAAAATCGGATCTTACCTTAAAGTATTTTAGGGTTACTGTCTACATTTTTAATAATATACTTTTAATATATTTATTCATTTTCTATCTTGACTCCATGCAAAGCATATTGCTGTTTTATGAAGAGAAAACAAGTATCTCTGTGTTCTTTTTTTATTAAATAGTTAGACTTCATACTGCTGAGCTGTATTTTTTCTGCCCGGACTAAAAACTCAATTGTTTTGGAAAGATCGAAAGGAATCTGGAACTTCCTTAAGTTGCTGGATGTTCTTGTTTTCATGTTTCAGAATTCTGACAGTCTCCCTGGTGACAGTTGCTAGGCTTTTTCTGCAACATAGTTGCAGGGGTGCCTTTCAATGCTGAAAGTGCTAAAGCATTTTGGCCACATCTACACAAATGGCTTTTCCCAGGAAAACTGGGCTTTTGTAAGGAAAATCCATGGAGCATCTACACGCAAAATGTGCTTTGTCGGCAATCCCAGCACATCCACTAGCAGCATTATGCCTCTCCCCGTGTAGGTATTACACCTCTCTCAACAGCAGCCTGTCAACAAAACAACTATTTAGAGGCTCCGGGGCCCTTAAGTTGACAGACAAGGCTTCTGGTTCACAGGGCAGCCCTGTTTGCAGAGCTTCCAATCAGCTGTTCTATCGAGGCAGAGGAGGGAGCTTGTCTGCCGCTGGGAGCCGAACATCCGCTAATTCTTCTCTGTGGGTGCTCCAAGCCTTGCAGCACCAATAGAGGCAGTGCTGATAACTCTACTTGAGCACTCTTCCCCTGTAGCAGTGGCACATCAAGGCTAGGACTGAGACTGGGGACACACTGAAACTAGCACTTTAACTGACACATGGTAAAAGATAGTTCCTGCCCTGAAGAACTTACAAGCAAAATACACAAAACGCCTAAGAGGAAGCAAAGTTAAAATGGGTAGAATAGTCCTTAACCAAAATTCATTTGCACGGTTTGTCCAGTTCTAGTTTTCACCCAGGGGAAGAAGAGGGAAAATTTGTTTTATTTTCTTCTTAAACATAACAAATAAAAAGTAGACTGACCTCTCCTGCCACCCAGTACAATAGATCCAACTTCTTGTATATGATTTATCCATATGTCTGGAGGCTGATGAAAAAAACTCAAAGTCTAGCTTTTCATATGGTACATAAAAATGTTAATTGCTGTTGTCAACACGTTATAAGAACCAGACTGTTGGTAGTCAGTTCCCTTAAATGAGTGTCCTTGTCTGACCTATACACCCTCCCTAGGTTTCCCACACTGATCTGACAAGTCAGGTTTAGCATCAATTAAAAAACAAAGTATACAGCAGGAGGTTCTTAAAGAGGAATATCATGGTTATGGTCCTACCCTTGGACTGGGGAGACCAATATGTAATTCTCAGGTCAGGATAGACTTATCACCCTGGTAAAGTTGTCAAACGCACCTAAGTGACTAAGAATCCTAACAGTGGGGTTTTCAAAAGCCCCTAAGCAGTGTTTCCTCTAATCTTTCCATCTATGTGTGGATTTTTTCCATCCATGTACGGAAAAATTTTTGATGTGATCGAGGCATGTGTGAATGTGCACCACAGTAGAAACAAAACATAGCTGTGGGTGCACTGATAATCAGCTGGGCAGCATTGACTCTCCCTGAGCAGTCATACAAGCACCCAGATCACAGAGAACACTGCACCTATACCATTTAGGCACATAACACACACAGCCTCTCTCTATCCTCTTTAAAATCCCTCCTTCAGGAAGTTGGAGGCTGCTATCAAATTGCCCCTCACTCTTCTCTTCTGCAAACTAAATACACCCATATCCCTCAGCCTCTCCTCGCAGGTCATGTGCTCCAGCCCCCTAACCATTTTCATTGCCCTGTGCTGGAACCTTTCCAATGCATCCACATTCTGTCTACAATGGGAGGCCCAGAACTGGACATAATACTCCAGATGTGGCCTCACCAGTGCTGAATAGAGGGGAATAATAACTTCTCTGGATCTGATGAAAATGTTCCTCCTAATGCACTCCAATATGCCATTAGCCTTCTTGGCTACAAAGGCACATTGTTGACTCATGTCCAGCCCCTCATCCACTATAATCCTCAAATCCTTTTCTCCTGTGCTACTACTTAACCAGTCAGTCACTAGCCTGTAACAATGATTGAGTTTCTTCCATCCTAAGTGCAGGACTCTGGACTTGTACTTGTTGAACCTTATTAGATTTATTTTGGCCCAATCCTCCAAATTATCTAAATCACTCTGAACCCTATCCCTACCCTCCCATGTATCTACCTCTCCCCCTAGCTTAGTGTCATCCACAAATTTGCTGAGATCATTAATAAAGATGTTGAACAATACTGGCCCTAGAAATGATCCTTGGGGCACTCCACTTGAAACTGACCACCAAACAGACACTGAGCCATTGACCACTACGTGTTGGGCCTATCTGTCATGCCAGTTTTCTATTAATCTTACAGTCCATGTATCCAAACCATAGGTCCTTAATTTATGAGCAAAATATTGCACAAAGCTGTATCAGAAGCTTTGCTAAAGTCAATGTATATCACATCCACTGACTTCCCCATATCCACAGAGCCAATTACTCATCATAGAAGCTCATCATGTTGGTCAGGCGTCATTTGCCCTTGGTGAATTCATGTTGACTAGTCCTAATCACTCTTCCAAGTGCTTCAAAATGGATTCCTTGGGGATCCCCTCCATGACTTTTCTGGGGAATGAGGTAAGGCTGAACTTTCTGTTAATTCTTTAGACTGTCACGGCACATTGAGTGAAAGTTTTCTTAGAACTTTCCACAACGACTTGAAGATATATCTCCTGAGTGGTAACAGCTAATTTAGACCCCATTATTGTATATATATAGTTGGGATTATGTTTTCTATTGCATTATTTTGTACTTGGTTGTTCCTAAATACCTTTAAAATTTGGAGGGTTATGCACTTAAGAAGCTAAGTCTCATGTCTACTAAAATTTAGGCTTCTAATGCCTAAGTTACTTTGAAAAGTAAGAGTTTGAAAAGCACCTAAGCAGGTAATGTACCTAAGTGCCATTGACTTACAGCAGTTCTTAGAGTTCTGAGTATTCATGACAATTTTGAAAACAGGATTAAGTCTCCTAAATCCCTGAGACATGATCTGAAAATTTTACCCTTGATGTCTCTGTGCCTCAGTCCTGCATCTGTAAAACAGAGATAACAGAACATCCCTGCCTCATGGGGTCATTGTTAAAAGAAACGCATTAAAGATTCTGAGGAGCTCAGATGCCACCATGATGGAGATAATGTAAGTACCCAGGAAGGAGACAACAATAGTAAACATAGATATAACACTAGGCTTTATAACACCAGAATCTTTGTTTGATGGATAACTAATAACCACTCTTAACAGTGATTCTGTTTTTTTCCCCACAGGGTACAAATACATTTGAACCTCCTTAGTCTGGGTGTCCCTCATCTAGGAGCACCCAGGGTTCAGTCCCTGACAGAGGGAGGAGGAAGTGGCTCTGCATACCTCTACTCCCCTTTCCCCCATCCCCGTTTGCAGAACAGCAGCACTGTGAAGTGCTTGTCAGGAGGGTTTTCCTCCCCCACTTCCATAGTGGCAGGGGCAATGCTTGAGAATAACAGGGGGTGCAGAGCCATGTGTGCCCCTAGGAGCAGGGCACAAGGTAAGTACCAAGCCCTCAGGCGTCAGGCCCAGACCCCAAGCTCTCACTACACTCATACACCCTCACTTCCTCTCAAACCCTTCGCGCCCACCCCAGCACATTCCCATACCTTCTCTCCCTCCGGGTAGACTTTGTTTACCCTTTGCCCTTCGACCAACACCCAGAGTCCAGAAAATTCCATAATCTGTCATAACGTATTTCCCAAAGTTGCCAGATTAATATGGAGATGTACCTATCTCATAAAACTGGAAGGGACTTTCAGATGTCATCAAGATCTGTCCCCATCCCTCACAGCAGGACCTATGACCAGCCCTGACAGATTTTTTTTTTTAGCCAAGATCCCTAAATGGCCCCCTCAAGGGCTGAGTTCACAACCCTGGGTTTAGCAGGCCAAGGCTCAAACCACTGAGTTATCTCTCCCCACATTTTTAAGAAAAATAAACAGGAGCTGGTACATTTATACTGATCTCACCGAGCTGGAGAGGACCTTCAGGGGTTACTGACTCCAGTTCCCTGCCCTTTTGGTAGTACCAGACACAATCCTTGACCATTTTTTTAACCTATTTGCCCCAACCCTTAAATGGCCTCCTTACAACCCTGGCTTTAGCAAGCAACTATGCAAACCACTGAGCCTCAAGTGTCCCACCTATTTCCAAACAAAGACTCTAAGGCGGGGTCTCCACTAGGAAAATAACATGATTTCAGATATGCAGTTCCAGCTACGGCAATTGCATTGCTAGAATCGACATATCTGAAATTGACTTACCTGATCGTCTTCACTGAGGAGGTCAACAGGAGCATTTCTCCTGTTGAGATCTCCTCATGATAGTGAGAGGTAAAGGGGTTAACCCTAGACAGACTGATTCTGTGTATCTCTACCACATGCACGAAATCAAACTCTGGAACTTTAAGCCTGACTGAGTCGATTTTCCTAGAAGTGCAGATGTGCTCTAAGATTTATTTCCTTAGTATGAACTAAAAATCTTAAAACCTTCCAGGGTGATATTTTGTTCTGTGCTGAAGAGCAATTTTTTAAGGTTAAATCAGAGCAAAGTAATGCTGTGGGATATAGGGGTTAGATAATTACAGGATTACAAGCAAAACTGTTGTCATTATGAACCAGCAAAAGAACTGTTAGATTGGATCAGATCCATGGTGTATCTAATTCAGTATCTCGTCCTTGACAGAGATAGATGCTAGTGGGAAAGGTGCAAGAAATACCATCATGGCAATTATGGAATACGCTATTGATAAGTGATCTTCTTTCTGACCCTATCAGCTAGTGGTTGACTGAAGCATCTTCTTCTTTTAAAATAAAAGAGATGAATTTTATTCTATCTAGTGTAAATATGCTCAGTGTCTGAAAGTATTTCATACATGTAACCTTGAACGTAGAGCGGTAAACATAAATGTAATAGTTTTCCATTACACTGTAACACTGCATGACAGGCTGTTCTCCATGTTAAACGTTGCAATCACAGAGGACTGTTCCCCGTCTCCAAGGTTGGATTATATAAAAAGGAAAAGAAAGATGAACAGAAAGGGGATGTTCAGAAGCTTTGCTATAGTTTATGTGCATCAGGATCAGTGTCCCCTGTATGCTGGGCACATGCGTGGCAACTCAGAAGAGAGTTCAGTGCCAATCAGATGACTAGCAGAGCACTCACAGCTAGGTTTTTGCTTCTGCTGGTGGTGCACATGCATATGCCTTGGTGCCCCAGAAAAAATTATTCTTTACATGAATGAAAAAAAATAGGCACATGGATGGTAAAGGTTAGAGGGAACATTGATCAGGGTAATGCCCCTGCTCCTGGAGAATTCTGCTTTTTGAAATAAATGTAGTTGTGGTGAGGTAAGGGCAGAGCCATCCTGTCCATAGGAAGGTTTCAGGTGGTCTCCCTGGCCTCCACACTTTGGGAGAGAGCTCCGTGTACTTCGGGGGAGGCAGAGGATGAGTGCATGGGAGCCAGCAGCAATGATCTTAGACCCCCACCCTGCACTTGGCTTGGCTGGGTCCTGGTATCACTTGAAAGAGGAAAGTGTGGGGGCCTTGGGGAAGGGCCAGAGTGGGGGCAGGGTGGACAGAGCAGGGGCAGGAAGAGGAGATGTGGAGCCTTGGCAGAAAGAGGTGGTACAGGCACAGGCTCTGCGATGGAGGTGGGATATCTTGGGCCCTGCATCCCTTTAGGGACAGCCCTGGATAAGGGGTTTGTGAATTTTAAGATGCTCCTCCTCCTAACCTAGTGCATAAGCCATGAGGTACATGGGGGATCAGGATCCCAGGAGGAAACACAAGGAGGAGGGTGGAGCAGATGAGACCTCCTGATTTTTATGGAGAAAGTAGGGCAATTGGCAAGTTTGAGAAGCAAACAGGGAGAACTGAAGTCTTGGCAGTCAAAGACCTATGATGTGATTGGAGGAATGTAGACTTAGTGGGGTAACTCACATGACTGGAGTACTGCTACGGATGGCTATAAAGTGTTCTAGAAGGACAGGTGGGTGAGAAAAGTTAGAGCAGTTGCACTGTATGTAAGCAAGCAGTATGGTTGCTCAGAGCTTCAGTATGAAACCGGAGAAAAGCCTGTTGAATGTCTTTGGGTTAAAACTAGAGGTGAGTGAAACAAGGATGTCTTCATGGTGCATATTTGCCATAGAATACCAGACCAGGAGGATGAGGTAGACATGGCTTTCTTGGGACTACTAAACAGAAGTTTCCTGATCACAGGCTCTGGTTCTCATGGGAGACTTCAGTCACGCTGCCATCTGCTGTGAGAGCATTACAGCAGTGCACAGCTGATCCTGGTAGTTTTGGAGTGCTGGGAACAAATTCCTGGTACAAGTCCTGGAGGGACCAACTAGGGTTCTTGACCTTCTGCTTACAAACAGGGAACACTGGGTAGGAGAAGTAGAAGTAGGGGGCAATCTGGGCAGCAATGACCACAATATGGTTGGGTTCAGGATCCTGGAAAAAGGAAGAAAGGAGAACAGCAAAATACATACCCTGGCCTTCAGAAAAGCAGATTTCCTCCCTCAGGGGACTGAGGCTGCGTCTACACGTGCACGCTACTTCGAAGTAGCGGCAGTAACTTCGAAATAGCGCCCGTCACGTCTACACGTGTTGGGCGCTATTTCGAAGTTGAAATCGACGTTAGGCGGCGAGACGTCGAAGTCGCTAACCCCATGAGCGGATGGGAATAGCGCCCTACTTCGACGTTCAACATCGAAGTAGGGACGTGTAGACGATCCGCGTCCCGCAACATCGAAATAGCGGGGTCCTCCATGGCGGCCATCAGCTGGGGGGTTGAGAGATACTCTCTCTCCAGCCCTTGCGGGGCTCTGTGGTCACCGTGGGCAGCAGCCCTTAGCCCAGGGCTTCTGGCTGCTGCTGCTGCAGCTGGGGGTCCGTGCTGCATATACAGGGTCTGCAACTAGTTGTTGGCTCTGTGTATCTTGCACTGTTTAATGAAAGTGTGTCTGGGAGGGGCCCTTTAAGGGAGCGACTTGCTGTTGAGTCCGCCCCGTGACCCTGTCTGCAGCTGTGCCTGGCTCCCTTATTTCGATGTGTGCTACTTTGGCGTGTAGACGTTCCCTCGCTGTGCCTATTTCGATGTTGGGCTGAGCAACGTCGAAGTTGAACATCGACGTTGCCAGCCCTGGAGGACGTGTAGACGTTATTCATCGAAATAGCCTATTTCGATGTCGCAACATCGAAATAAGCTATTTCGAAGTTGGGTGCACGTGTAGACGTAGCCTGAGAGGCTAATACGAGGGGAAAGGAGTACAGGAGAGCTGGGTATATTTTAAAGAGCCCTTATTGAGAGCTCAGGAATGACTCATCCCTTTATGCAGAAAAAATAGCAAAAATGCTTGCTGATCAGCTTGGCTTAACAGAGAAATAAGAACATAAGAACTGTCATTCTGGGTCAGACCAAAGGTCCATCTAGCCCATTTTTCTGTCTTCTGACAGTGGCTAATGCCAGATGCCGCAGTGGGAGGAAACAGAGCAGGTAATCATCAAGTGATCCCTCTCCTGTCATCCATTTCCAACCTCTGACAAACAGAGGCTAGGGACTCCATTTCTACTCATTGTGGTTAATGGCCATTGGTGGACCTGACCTCCATGACTTTATCTAGTTCTTTTTAGAACCCTGTTAAAGTCCTGGTCTTCTCAACCTGCTCTGACAGGGAATTCCACAGGCTGGCTGTGTGAAGAAACACTTTCCTTTATTACCCATTTATTTTGTTTGGTGACCCTTATTTCTTTGGTGAACTTAAAGCACAGAAATGAAGCTTCCAAGAAACAGAAACCTGGACAGATGACTCAGGAGGAGTACAAAAATATTGTTCAAGTAATCAGAAAGCCAGGGTAAGCCTGTGACCTTTACTGATCAGGGAAGGCAACAGATTGACAGATGATGTGGAAAAAATGAAGTACTCAGTGATTTTTTTTTGTCTTGATCTTCACTCACAAGATCATATCCCACTCTGCTGCCCTGGGCAGTACAGTATGGGAAGGAAGGAAGTAACCCTCCGTGCTGAACGAACAGGTCAAGGATTATTTAGAAAAGCTGGGTATGCACTTGTTCATGGGGCTGGATCTAATGCATCTGAAGATGCTAAAGGAGTTGGCTGATGTGATGGCCTTGGGGGAGATCCTGGATGACTGGAAAAGGTATATTGTCTCCTTCCTTAAAAAAGGAAGGAAAAAGTCACCAGGGGACAAACAGACTGGTCAGCCTAACCTCAGTCCCTGGAAAAATCATGGAGCGATTGATCAGGGACAAATAATATAGATTCACCAAGTGCAAGTAATGCCAGACCAAACTAATTGCCAGCTATAATGAGATACCTGCAGACATGGGAAAACAGCGGACATGATATACTTCGACTTTAGCAAAGCTTTTGATCCAGTATCTCACAGTATTCTTGTGAGCAAGATAAGGGAATATGGCTTGTCTGAATGAACTGTAAGGTGGATAGAAAGTTGGCTAGATTGTCGAGCTCAATAGAAGTCATCAGTGGCTGGATGTTTAGTTGGCAGATGGCTTCAAGTAGGTTTCAATGCTAGAGGTTGTTCCTGGAGCTGTTTTGTTCCACATCTACATTAATTCTTTGGATAATGGGATGAACTGCACCCTGAGCAAGTTTGTGCATGACACTAAGCTCAGGAAAGAGGTAGACAGCATCCAGAGCATAGGTAGGCAACCTTCTGCCCATAGGTCACATACAGCTCATCAGGGTAAGCTCGTGCCGGACTGATTTTTCTTGTGTCTTCAGGTACAACCACCCACAGCTGCCATTGGCCGCTGATGGCGAACCATGGCCAATGGGAGCTGCAGGAAGCTGTACCTCCAGACACAAGGTAACCAACCTATTTGGCAGCCCACCAGAGACTTACCCTGATGAGCCACATGTAGCCCATGGACTATAGGTTGCCCAAAAACACTGATCCAGAGTGACTTAGACAAATGGGAGTATTGGGCAAAAATAAATCTGATGAGTTTCAATAAGGATAATTGCAGAGTTCTGCACTTGGTATGGAAGAATCCCAAGCACTGCTGCTGGCTGGGGGACAATTGACTAAGCAACAGCTCTGCAGGAAAGCACCTGAGGATTACAGTGAATGAGAAGCTGCAGGTGAGTCAACAGTGTGCCCTTGTTGCCAAGATGGCTAATGACGTATTGGGATGCATTAGTACCAGCACTGCCAGAAGATCAATGCAAGTGTTAAATCCCCCCGTTCAGAACTGGTGAGGACATATTTCAAGTATTACATCCAGTTTTGCACTTCCCACTATAGAAAGGTGTGGACAAATTAGAGTTTCCAGCAGAAGGCAATGAAAATGTTTAGGGATCTGGGGCACATAATTTACAAGGAGAAGCTGGGGTACCTGGTGAAATGCCCAGTAAATCAAGCTGAAAGGAGGCACGGATGAGGTTAGTTTGGTCATGTCCTAGACGCCAGTAGCTTAAGCCTAAAAGTCCTGAGTGGCCTTTGTATTGTTCATGTATGCCAAGATCTACTAACAGCACTGCCCCTAAGAAGTGGATGGTAAAAACTTAATTTTACAGATAGCAGTTGTGAGCTCCCAAATAGTCTGTTCTGGAGCAGGAGCAAACAGACTCCAGGTCTGAGAAGCCCATGCATGGTAGCAAGTTGTTTTTTTCTGCACCTCATGAAGTGAGCTATGTGATTACACAAACAGCTTATACAGTATTTTTAATTAACATAACTGCTTCCTCTTCTTCCTCTATTAGTCTGCCAGAATCAGGTTCACTCAGGAATTCCTTGCACTTCCAAACATCCCTGGTTACCTACTGGATGGCTTAGGTATACAAGAAATTAGTTGGTGAGCAGATGGGTACAGTGCAAAAATTATTTTTAAAAAATGGCAGAACATGTCACAAATGTGATTTAGTGAATCACAGAGGAAATAATGATTTTCAAGAAACATGCTGCTGCTATTGACTTCTTTTCATGCATGATGCAAAAACAAATAGTGACCCTTCCCTCCTTTAGCAACGGGCAGGTGCTTGTTGTATGCTCAAAGGGTCTGATTTGAATTAAGGTCACACAATATCAATTATGGGTCCTTCTTGAGAGCTCTGAAGAGTTCATTTGCTAAATGAACAAGAGCTGAAGATCTCATTTTTGGTTGGAAGCTGGTTTAGACTTTCAGCATTTCTCTTCATGCATAACTGATAAACAAACGACTCCAGACTTGGTATCATTAAAAGATGGCAAGATTAATTCCTTCCAGTTATTTTAATGACTCTCCTGTCTGTATGTATTATCTTTTCTACACTTTGGCTACATCTGCACTAGAGGGTTTTTTCAACAAAAGAGGCATATTGTCAATAAAACCGTGGATTGGCCACAATAAAAACGTGGTCTGTCAACATACTGTCAACAGAACTCAGCACTTTTGTCAACAGCCTGCTGCCTCTCCCCATGAGACAGAATGCTTTTCTCGACAGAATCTGTCAACAAGAAAAAAAGTGTGGATGCTCTGGGGGTGCCTCTATTGACAGAAGTTTTGTTGGAAGATCTCTTCCAACAATGACTTCTGTTGACAAATTGCTGTAGTGTAGACATAGCCTTCGTTTGTACCATAACTTCCTAGAGCTTTATCACTTGTGGCAGGATAGAGGTACTCTTTAGGATATTATGTATGCATCTTGAGAATGGTTTTCTCTGATTTTTAACTCTTGTTTAAAACTTAATCATTCGTGCAACTCATGCATATTCTGTTCCTGCTGTAAACTAGACTCTCCAGATTTATAACTTGCTTTCCTCCACATGGGATTGTTTTGTTTTTGAAACCGGTTTTATTTCCAATATGTTCAAGTGCTAAAAAGTAATTACTATAGTATAGTGGCGTGTGTGTGGAGGGTAAGATAATCCCATGAAGTGTATTATAATCATAAACTATTCAATAATTTGCCAAACAAGTTAGCCAAATGTTGGTTTCCATTCTCAAGCAGATCCTCAGTTGATGTAAATTGTCATATGTGCCTTTAATATCAACCTAGGTCTTACATAGCACTTTTCTTCAGTAGATCGCAAAGCATTTTACAAAAGTCAATGTTCACATTTTACAGATGGGAAAACTGAGTCACAAAGGCTGAAGTACATTTACCAAGTGTGGGCAGCAGATCAATGGCAAAGCCAGAAATAGTAACCACTGGTATGTCTACAGAGCAAAGTTATTTCAAAATAATGGTCACTATTTCGAAATTATTTTTCAAATGTCTACACAACAGAAAGCAAATAATTTTGAAATAGTGTCGTCTTATTTTGAAATTGGTAAACTTCATTCCACAAGGAATAGTGACAATTTAAAAACTGATGTTTTGGAACAGGGGATGTGTAAACCAGGAATAGGGGCTATTTCAAAATAAGATATTCTGAAATAACTTATTTTGCAATAACGGTGCTGTGTAGGCTGTGTAGCACTGCTTCCAGGGGTTCTAATGTGAAATAGGCTCTATTGTGTGTTGGACACACTATTTCAGAATAAGTTGTGTTTGTTTTGGGGCTTTCCTATTGGCTGGCTCTACACTTGAATTCCTCTTTTGAAAGAGGCATGCAAACAAGGGAAATTGAAAATGCAAATGAGGGGCAGATTTACATAGCTGGTGCCTCATTTGCATATTCTTCTTTCAAAAGAGCTCTTTCAAAAGAAGACAAGCAGTGTAGACATGGCTGTTTTGAAAGTAAACCCCACCTTTGAAAGAACTCTTCTTCTCATAAGAAAGTAAAGAAGAGTTTGTTCAAAGATGGAGTTTACTTTCGAAAGAGCTGCTTCTACACTGCTTTTCTTCTTTCGAAAAAAAATCTTTCAAAAGAAGAGTATGCAAATTAGGCACCAGCTATGTAAATCTGCATCAGATTTGCATTTTTTATTTTCCTCATTTGCATGCTTCTTTTTGAAACAGGAATGCAATTGTAGACACAGCCATAGTGTAGATGCATTTTTCCAAAATAGTTTATTTTGGAATAATAACTCCAGAATAAGCTTTCCTGGAATAACTGCAGTGTAAAAATACCCCATGTGTCTTGAATCCCAGCTTAGTTCTCTGTCCCACCAAGCCATTATGTCCCGGTGTCCACATCCTGGCTTTAGTAACGTTCTTGTATGACACTTCTGTGCACGGCACTACCTCCACTATGTAAACTATCATGGGATGAACTGGTTTGTCCTGAACTCTCAGGCCATTTCTACACATGCCACTTTGTCATGCTAATAAATGGCCTGAAATATGCTAATGAGGTTCAGATTCAAATTCCCCTCACCTCGTTAGCATAAGGTCACATGATTTTGAGTCCAGAAGATGTTCTTCTGGACTCCAAAACGCCATGTAGAAGTGCGGCCCCCCGGGGAGTCTTCCAGAAGGAAGTCCTTCTTCTGGAGCCCACTGAAGGTGCCTCTGGAAGAAGGACTTCCTTCCGGAAGACCCCCCGGGGGCCGCACTTCTACATGGCGTTTTGGAGTCTGGAAGAATGTCTTCCAGACTCCAAATCATGTGACCTTATGTTAATGAGGTGTGGGGAATTTGCACCTGCACCTCATTAGCATATTTCAGGCCATTTATTAGCATGCCACTTTCAGAGAAAGTGGCATGTGTAGAAACGGCCTCACAGAAAGTTGTGCTCTAAGATTTATAAAAGGGCAGCTTAGTTCTGAAAATACTCATCCAGCTTCAGGTTCTCTTATTTGGTGTGATGCTCTTTATTTTAGCCCCCAGATTACCCATATACCTCAGGCGAGCTGGTTGGAGAGCGGCAAAGGCATCACTCTCGGATACACTAAACTCAAAGTATCTGTCAACAGAAGTGTCTGTCGGAAGGGATTGCCTAGACAAAACTTTTGTCAACTGTTTGCGTCTACACATAAAAGCAGATTGATCTTTCGATCTGCTCTGGTCGACAGACAGTGGACACACAGTCCAGCTTCTTTGTTCCCAGAACAGGCCCAGTAGCATGAAAAGACAATTCACATGGCCAGCAAGTCCCTCCAGGACCTCCAGCCAGGCTTGCACTTAAGGGGCCCTCTGTGCCCACATTCTGTGCCCATGCTGAGCCTTGCCTCACTCCTGCAGGGAAAGCAAAGCAGCTGCAGAGCTCGCTAACTGTCAGTGAGAGATCCGGTTCTTTCCTGACCACAAGCATGCCAGAGCAGCCCCCAGGCTCACCCTGGACCAATGACCAGCTGCTTCAGGCACTGCCACTCATCCTGATGGCTGTCTTCCACCACATCTGGGGGGATGAGCCTGCCATTTGGCCTGCGAAGCACACCTCCGGTGTCAGTGCCTCATCCTCCCTCACACCTTCAGGTTCCCAGGTGGCTCTCCAGATATCCCACCAGATCTGACTGATGGGAGCGGCAGGTTATGGGGCAATGGGATGAGCAGCAGTGGCTCCAGAATTTCCGTATGCACAAGGAGAACTTCATGGAGCTCTGTATCTGGTTTGCTCTCACTCTCCGATGACAGGACACGCCCATGAGGCCCACTCTTCCCCTTGAGAAGTGGGTCAGCACCGCCACTCCACTGCATGGACAACCAATTTGGCATTGGAAGGTCCACTGTCAGGGCTGTTCTCATGCAGATAAAACATTCCTGGGATGCAGGTCCTGTATGGGGAGGAAAGGGGAGAAAGGGGAGAAGGGTCTCGCCAATGGGGGGGCCTAAGGTGGCGAGGGCAGGGGTTTGGGAGGGTGGTGAGTTGTTGGGGGGAAGCCCATCCATGGGAGATTGTGCCACCTGATCCTCACACATTGCTGCTGCCAGGGGGGATGGCCTCTCAGTGGGACTCCTGGAGAGCTCGGGGGGAGAGGACAGGAGGGGCAGGGAAGCCTGCTGGGGTCCAGGGGCTCTGTCTCCTCTAGTTTCCTGCTCCAGAAACTTGTGCACACCAGTGACCTTGACACAATCATGGCCAGCTTCAACACCCTCAGCTTCCCCAGTTGTTTCAGGATGATAGATGGGAACCAAGCCCCCTTCTGGGCCCCAGCCTACAGCACAGCATGGTACATCAGTCCATTGTGCTGCCGGCCCTGGAGAACCACTGAAGACAGTTCCTGGACATTTATGTCAGGTGGCTGAGCAGGATCCATGATGCCAGGGTGTTCCAGATCCACTGGGAGCTGGCTGTTGGGGATGTGGGTATGCCTTTGTGCATGGCGAGGGATGTGGCCTACCCACTCATGCCCTGGCTCATGAGGGCATGAGCCCTACTCCAGCCATGTGGCGCTCACCCTGGCGCTCACCAAGGAACTGTTCAACTTCGACCTCAACCGATCACACAACCAAGCCGAGTGCACCTTCAGGCACCTGAACACAAGGTTCTCTTGCCTCCTGACCTGGCTGGATGTGTGGGAGCACAATGTCCTCCATGTCGTGTCTGTTTGCTGCACTCTCCTCAATCTTGTGGAGGGGGAGGGGAAGGCCTTCCTCCTGGGGTGAGGAGCAAATGCCAGAGGTGCCGGCAAGCAGCCAGGTGCTGCTCCAGACTTGTAGGTGCAGAGGGACAGGGAACACAGCTGGGAGGCCTTATAGGAGACCTTCACTCACATCCCCCAATGACTCTCCTGGGGGCACCTCCCACAGGGGCCTCAGATCCACTGCCATAGACCATCCCCACCATCACCTCTCCCTTCTCCTCCTTTTTTAAAGCAGGACATGGGTGGAACCATAACTTTTAGTAAAATGAAAATAAGCACATGTCAAATAAACCTTTTTTTGCATAACAAACTATTTACAGACGTGTATACTGGGGGTCTGCTTGGAAGAGGGGCAGAGGGGCATCTCAACTTGGACGGTGGGTCTTGGGACAGGGAGGCTACGTCTACACATGAAGCCTACATCGAAGTAGCCTATTTTGATGTGGCAACATCGAAATAGGCTACTTCAATGAATAACGTCTACACATCCTCCAGGGCTGGCAACGTCAATGTTCAACATCGACGTTGCGCAGCACCACATAGAAATAGGCGCTGTGAGGGAACGTCTACACACCAAAGTAGCACACTTCGAAATAAGGGTGCCAGGCACAGCTGCAGACAGGGTCACAGGGCGGACTCAACAGCAAGCCGCTCCCTTAAAGGGACCCTCCCAGAAACAGTTGCACTAAACAACACAAGATACACAGAGCCGACAACTGGTTGCAGACCCTGTGCATGCAGCATGGATCCCCAGCTGCCGCAGAAGCAGCCAGAAGCCCTGGGCTACGGGCTGCTGCACACGGTGACCATAGAGCCCCGCAGGGGCTGGAGAGAGAGCGTGTCTCAACCCCTCAGCTGATGGCCGCCATGGCGGACCCTGCTATTTCGATGTTGCAGGACGCGCAACGACTACACAGTCCCTACTTCGACGTTGAACGTTGAAGTAGGGCGCTATTCCCATCCCCTCATGGGGTTAGCGGCTTCGACGTCTTGCCGCCTAACGTCGATGTTAACATCGAAATAGCGCCCAACACGTGTAGCCGTGACGAGCGCTATTTCGAAGTTAGTGCTGCTACTTCAAAGTAGCATGCACGTGTAGACATGGCTGGAGTGGGGTGACTTTAGTCCAGGGAAGGGGTGCCTCCCACCATGGGTTTGGGGTTCCCATAGGGGCTGGGACAGGGCCAGGAGCACAGGGAGTTACAGGCAGGGAGGTGGGGCTGGGCTCAGTGGGGGTAGTAGGAGGAGCCTGGGGATCTGGGGGTGGTGATGGCAGGAGGGACCTAGGGGGCAGCGACACCAGCCGTAGTCAGTGCCCACTGAAGGGCCTGCAGCACCACCTGGAGCATGGTGCTGAGAGGGACAGGGGCTGGGAGGGGGAGCAATGGTGGTGGAGGGAAGAGGGATGGCAGGGGCCACCCTGGCCTCCCAGATGGTGAGGATGCAGCCTGTCCAAGACATCAACTATTCCCAGGCCCACATCCTGTTGCCAGTCCCAGTTCTCCCACAGCCATTGTTCCAGGAGCTCATTTTATTGCTGGAGTGTGGACATGGATGTCTGCAGGGCGTCATTCTCTGCCCAGTGACAGCCCCTCCGGCCATGGGCCCACCCTGGTGTGGTAGGGTGACATCCCTCCAGTATGCCACTCTTGGGCTGGCTGGATCCAGGATCAGGATGGGGCTGGCCTGGCCCTCAGATGGTGTAGCTGTAAGGAGAGAGGGAAAGAGGTTGAGTCCTTCCCACAGCACAGCCCCCAAGGCCCTACCCGACTCCCACCATGAGCTGCAGCCCCCAGCCCCAGGCTGTGGGACAGGCATGTCCCAGGGTCACATGCCTGCACCCCGTGCATGGTGGGCCCTGCTGCATGAGGACCCTGTGGTATCAGGTAGCTGGTTGACTGCTGCGCTCCTCCACCTCCCTGCCCAACTAGCATCCCAGAGAGGTGTTTGGACACAGAGGGGTCCTTGCATGGGTGGTGGGTGAGCCGGGCGCAGCCTGGCTCCCACCCCCATGTTCCCCCCAGCCTTTGGCACTGTCCCTGAATGTCATCTGTGGGTGTGCCTGCATGCTGGGGGTGCACTTCTTGGTGGTGTGTCTGGAGTTGGGCCATTGCGCTTCTGGCTGTCCCACTCCCAGGCATGGCGGGGGCAAGTACCAACTCCCTGGAGCCTTGGTGCTCATGCAGCTCCCTGTGGGGCTGGAAGTGGGCTGGTGCCTATGCACAGGGGCTGCCTGCTGGGTCCAGGTGGGATGCGCTGTCATGCACATGGGTGCTCATGCGGGGACCACAGTGTGGGTTCCTGCCTGAGCCGGCCTGGCAAGAATTGTGGCATATCCTGTCTGTGTCCCCTGTGTGCCCCAGGGTGTGCTTCCCATGGGGTACTCACCAGACAGTCCCCTGAAGAGGTCTGGAGATGCCCTGGGTGTTGTTTCACTCCAGAGGCCCAAGTCCAAGACAACAGTCAGGGTCCCCTGGCTGGACTCAATGTCCGACAGTGGCTTTGGCTGGGGCTCTGCCAGGGTTCCCAGCTGCTCTTGCTTTGGCTGCACTGGGGGAGGGGGCTTCTCAGCTGAGTCGACAGCCTCTGTTCTGGGGGGCTCCATCCTCTCCCCCCTAGGAGTTGGTGCAGTTGCTTGTAGAAGAGGCAGGTCCCTGCCCACAACCTTTGTCATGTGTCCTGGGCCCACAAGTAGCCCTGGCACAGCTCCTTCATTTTGGCCTGCACCTGCTTCAGGGTGGGGGTGGGGTGCCTGTGCACTTTTCCATGGCTGCAGCAAGATGGGCCTAACCTGCGGTGTTCCAGTGCTAGGCTATTCAGCCCAGAAGTATGACCTCCTTGCCCCAGAGAGCCAAAAGCCCTGGAGATCCGGCCCAGAACAGGAGGGGGCCCACTTCCTTGTCCCCCAGGGTAGGTCCTGGGACCCCTTAGGCACATGCTACGAGGATCTAGGGGGTCCTGGCGAGTGGCTGAGAGGGTGTGGAGCTAGCAGCGTGGCGGGTCTGCTGCTCACACACTCTCAGCTTCCTGCCTCGGGCTCTCCAGGGCTCCCAGCACCACCAAGAGCAGCCAGAGGCAGAGAGCACAGAGGTGTGACTGAAGTGAAGGAAATACCTCCTGGATCCAGCTGGCCAGCATCACGGAGGAATAATCTGGCAACAGCACCTGGAGCATCTACAGGGCTTTTTTGTCACCAGAAACTGTTGACAAAGGCGTTGTTCCTCCTTGTGGGGAGACTGTCGACAAACCTCTCTAGTGTAGATGTAGCCCGTCGGTAAAATTTTGTCACTTAAGCTAGCAGTGCTGCTGCTGTCGCCTCAGAAGCCATGGGATGCTCAGCCAGTGGGTCTCCTCTCCCTGCCTGTGGGAGAGCAGCAGTGGTGGAAGATGTCAGTCAGCCACTGCTGCTAGCTTGTGGGTGGGCGGGTGAGGCCACCTCTTGCCTGCTCCCCACATGCTACCCATAGGGGATTTGGATGCTGAGGACTTAGGGTGTACTCTGGGGCTGCTGTTGCAGAGAGGGAGAATTTCCAGGAGATGACCCTGTGGGAGAGGCAGGGCCAGTGACTGCCCAGAAAACAACATTGCTCCCCAACCCCATCACTGATGCTATTTGGTGAAATTTGGACACACACACACACACTCTCTCTCTCGCTCTCTCTCTCTCTTCAGCTCCAAAGCAGAGGCCTCTCTCCCAGAAATCTGGTGTCTTCTCACTTACTAAAGAATCATTTACAGCAGAAAGAGGGCTGAGGCTGTAGGAAGTTATTTACTCTGCAGGAAGGAATCCTGCTGTTCTTTGTTTCCTGCAGGAGTAATTTGTCTGACCCTCCGTTTGAGTTTGTGTGTTTGAAAGGGATGGGAGATACTTTGTTCTTTTCCTGCAGCCTCTTCATAGCCTTATGGACCCTGCCAGAGGGCAAAGGGAATGTTTTGTTGAACCCTGTGTTTTTCTGTGGTGTTCTGACTCATATGGGTCAGCTGTCTGATTTGGCCTCAGGCCCAAATCCAGCTCGAGATGCTGAAATCTGAGGGAAACCTGTGATCAGCCATTGAAGAGTTACCCAAAGTACCTGAAACTAGTGTTATGTTGAAGCATTCTTCTGCCGTGTTATATATCTATCCTACAAGACTTCAGTTCCAGTTCTGTCTTGGGCTCTACTCTACAAATTAATGCTTTAGGTTGGCAAAAGTACATGTTTGAAGGCAGACTCTAATCCTATTTCCAAATTATCTTGCTCTTCACATTACCATAAGCACAAATGAATGAATATGTGCTTCTAAATATTTTGTCATCTAAACCAGTAGTTCTCAACCAGTACACATGTCCCTAGCAGCACACAGAAGTCCTCCGTGAGGTTCGTCAACTCATGTAGGTATTTTCCCTGGTTTGTACAACAGTCAACATAAAAAGCAGAAGTGAAGTCAGTGCATACTAAAATTTCATCCAGACATGACTTGTTTAAACAGTGTTGCATACAATACTCTGAAATATAATTACTATATTTATAATCCAAATGATTTATTTTATAATTCTTTGGTAACAATG
This sequence comes from Carettochelys insculpta, assembly GCF_033958435.1. Classification (NCBI taxonomy): domain Eukaryota; kingdom Metazoa; phylum Chordata; order Testudines; family Carettochelyidae; genus Carettochelys; species Carettochelys insculpta. The sequence goes on along the minus strand of NC_134137.1, from coordinate 369,242,021 downwards.
AGCAAGCAAGCCATCTTTCAGTGACAGTGTGTTCTGACACCTTTTTGTATTTTTGCCAGATTTTGTAAGCAGGTAGCTTCAGTGAAGTGAAACTTTGGATACCCAAGACAAATCAAACTCACTGGTAAGGCTGAAGGCCACTGAACTGAAGTTTAAAATAATGATCTTTAGTCCTCTTCCTGAAAAGTGCAAAATGGCCTTGTGGTTAAGGCATGGGAGTAGAATTCAGGATTCTGAGTGCTGGTCCTGATTCTGGACTACATTTCCTCTGTGAACTTGTTCTGTAGAACAGACAGAATATTCATGGACTCAGCCCTAGAGTTTTTTGAGACCCATAGGTGCTGGGACTTCCCGCACAGTGCGGTTGCTGAAAGCCATTGAACAAAACTCTAAACCCTGTATGGCTGTGTCTACACTTGCATTCCTCTTTCGAAAGAGGCATGCAAATGAGTGAAATTGAAAATGCAAAAGAGGGGCATATTTGCATATCTAGCACCTCATTTGCATATTCTTATTTCAAAATAGTTTCTTTTGAAAGAAGAAAACCAGTGTAGACACTGCTCTTTCAAAAGTAAACCCCGTCTTCGAAAGAATCCTTCTTCCCATAAAAAAGGGAAGGATTCTTTCAAAGATGGGGTTTACTTTCGAAAGAGCAGTGTTTACACTGGTTTTCTTCTTTCAAAAGAAGCTATTTCAAAATAAGAATATGCAAATGAGGTACCAGATATGGAAATCTGCCCCTTATTTTGCATTCTGATTACCCTCATTTGCATTCCTCTTTCGAAAGAGGAATGGAAGTGTAGACACAGCCTATTTGATGGAAACCACATCAGAACAGAAGGTGCTACTGCACATCCAACACCCTACTTCCAGCAGCTATGGTGTAACCTTCTGTGTCTCTGTAGAAGGAAGATTGCATTTGCTCTCCCCACATACATTGTCTTATATTTTAAGAGCATAATGTTGCTTTTACAACCCCTACCACAAGGTACAAACCATTTAGGCTTTACTGTAATTCACATACCATAGTGTCATGAGAAGCCACTGGGAATGGAGATTAGCAATCTTGGAGCTCATTAAATGCAAAGCACTAGAAATTTCATATTATATGGAATATTAAAACAGATAGAGGAAAACTTAAAGTCCACTTGACCAGTACCTCACCTCACTCTTTTAGCGCATACACTGAGCCTAATTTTCAAGGCATTAACCGCATGGAAGTCAATCTGGAAAACTAAATAAATCCTGTACCATGGATTATATGCAATTCAGTTCAAAATAGCTATTTCTAACATGGCTTTAATATTCACTGGTAGCATGTGCAAATATAACTCCACTTACATAATATCTTCATGTACTTAACTCTTAACTGTAAGGTATTATTCTGTGGATGATTGGTTGTGAGGGCAACTATTTTTGTTAAATACAGAATATTAAATGTGAAAAATAATCTATTTTGGTTAAAAGTCTCTCAAGGACACACTCCAGTCACCACAGCTATGAGCGACTGATGTTTCAGATGTGTTTGTGCTTTGTCAAAGGTAAACTTTTGTAGCGGGCAAGTTACAAGGAAGATGCAGAATTTTCTGCGGTGGGGGATTAAGGCTAGAGAGGGACTGAATCCATTCAACCCAAAGAACCGGTGCCAGATCCAAATCTTCAACATCCCTGTCTCCCTGACCTGACTTCCTTTCAGTCTTTATGACAGACTCTAATGGGCCCCCTCCCTTGGGTGCCCCCATCCAACTTCCTTACCTAGAACAAAACATTGGACATGATACAGCAACACTTATCTATAGGATTTAATGAATGTAGATGAGATGACTTATTAAATTCATGTGTTTATGGTATCAGAGTCATACTGGGCAGTCTCCCTCATTCCTGCGCAGCATGTGATGGCTTTTGCTTTAATCCAACAGTGACTGACTACATCTGGTATTTGAATTACAGTCGTACCTCCAAGCAGGGCCTCTGATGGAGAGGACAAAAGGGGCAGTTGTCCCAAGGCCTGGTGATTTAAAAAGCCTGGACTCCAGGATGCCACCACTGGTACTGCAGCAGCAGTGGCAGACAGAGCCCTGAGCACTTTAAATTGCCACAGGCACCATACACGGCATGGTCCAGTGGGTGCTGAAGGCTGGCTGGGGACAATGGGGTGCAACCCAGGGGGTGCTAAGGGCTGGCTGCCTCTAGCCTTGCCCCTTCCACTTGAAACCCCACCCTTTTCAGGTGGCCCACAGCCAAGCTACCTCCCGCGTGTCACCAGCCCTGCCTATAGGCCTCAACTGAAATCATCACCTTTGTAGTGAAGAGGCCATAGGTCTGTGGTATGTTAATTAAAGCACCAAGTTCCCAGACTGCAATCCTCTGAGTCGACTAATCTTTGTTGCACTGAGTAGTCCCTTTACAACACTCTGTGCTAGCAGGGTACATACACAGGGATAGGCAGGCCCTGCCCCCAAAAGGCCACAATCTAAATAGGCAGGACGGACAAAGTGGGGGAGATGAAACATAGTCACAGAGAAGTGGTCAAACACAAAAGTAGCAATGCAACCAGGTACAAGATCCAGCTCTCTTGATTCCAAATCCAATGCCCTACTCACAAGACTTCACTTGCCTCCTAGATTGACTATACTCATTTTCATCAACAGAACAAAATTCTCATCTTGTTTATGTTCTGTTTATCCCAACAGGGTTGCGCAGTATACAGATCAAGGCAGAATTTGTCCCTTGGTGGTGAAAACAAATACATTTTATTTTGTACCTCCCTGTGGAATGATGAAAATTTGTTTCCACTAAAAACCCCATAAAATCAAAATTGCTAATCGTTAGAAGGAGTGGGGATTGTAATTCGAAAATATTTTGACTGAAGAGGCTATTAGAAATATGTTGAAAATACCTCTTAAATATTAAAATTTTCTGTGTTTATTAAAGGTGTATCTTGCTCTCACTTAACTGCTATGGCAGGAGAAAGAGGTTTACATTTAACAAAGCACAGAAGTAAAAAACCCCACATAGTTTCATTTAGCATTGTCTGAAATTCCTTCATGCTTAAGTTTCTGATTTTTTTCTTACTATTATCACTGCATTCTATAAATTACCACTGAGTCCCAGATCAGCCCTAAACCTCAAAGCTATTCTTTGTACTTCACAGAAAATAGTCTCAGACAATGCTTTCAAAAACGGTTCCTGATTTTTGGATGTTTCCATTTTCAGATGCGCAGCTGGAAATGAAGGGCCAGGGTTACAAAAGTTGCTAAACTCCCATCTTCTGAAAACTTGATACATATAAGTTGTCCCTAAGGCTACATATACACTACAGTAATCTGTCAACAGAAGTTTCTGTCAGAAGAGATCTTCCAACAAAACTTCTGTTGACAGATTATGGCCAGACACAAAAGCAGATCACTCTGTCAATCCACTCTGATGACAGAAAGCAGCCACACTGCTCAGCCACTCTCTATACAGAACAGCCAGCTGGAGGCACAGAAAACTGGGCGGCCTGGTGTCCTAGAAGCCCTGTCAACAGAGCCCCCCCGCCACCCCCGGAGCTTCCACACTATCTTTCTGTCTACAGATTCTGTCGAGAAAGGCATTCTGCCTCATGGGGGAACAGCAGAAGGCTGTCAGCAGAAGTGCCACGTACTGTAAATTTACCGTTGACAGAAGGCATTCTTATGTAACATGGACGCTCTGCGGGTTTTATTGACAAGTAGAGACATAGCCTAAGTGAAAGAGGAAAGATGGCCTGGTAGTTAGGGTGATAGCTTGGGTCATTGAGGAGGTTAGTTCTCATCCATACTCTATACTTTCATTGTGACCTGGGGTAAGTTACTTAACTGATGTTTCAATTCTGCATCTGTAATATAGGGATACAATAAACTCTTTGTGATCTTTACTTACCAGAATTCTCAGGTAACTGGAAAAATTCATGAATGGCAGTATACATTTTTTTCTTTACTAACCAGAAAAAAATACAAAAAATATCCAGAGCACATTTCTGGTTATCGTGTTCAGTGGATAAAGGTTAGTTTATGAGGCAATATATGGCATGTTTAACAAGTAGCAAAAGAAAATATGTGTAGTTCATATTGAGGTCAGAGTAGAGAGATCAAAGGAATTTTTGTACATCTTGGATTGGTCATTGATGCTGTGTGTGTGAAGCTCCTTGTGCACGTACATGTTCAAATGCCAACTATATGTAATTTGTGACAAGTATCAGAGGGGTAGCCGAGTTAGTCTGTATCTTCAAAAACAATGAGAAGCCCTGGGGCACCTTATAGACTAACAGATAATTTGGAGCATAAGCTTTCATGGGCAAAGACCCGCTTTGTCAAATGCAGGAGTGAGGGGATCCAAGGGAGGGTTTAAAGAGGGAGTCTCAGTCAAGGGGAGGGCCAGAGTTGACAAGGTCTGTTCAGTCACAGAGGATGTGGCCCATTATCAGCAGTTAATGTGGAGTTGTAAACATCAATGTAATTTGTGATAATTTCTGACCAATAGGTATATCTCTCTGCTAACCGGGAAATTTGCTTAACCGGAATCTGCCATTCTCCAAAGTTGCTGGATGACAAAGAGTACACTGCAATTGCACTTCTTATCTCATAGTGCTATTAGGAGGATATATATTATATTATATATATATATAAGGAAATGGTGAGGTGCTCACAGATCATATACATACCTGAACTAGCATCCAACATCAGTAACTGCTTTTGAAAAGCTGGTGTCTGGATTCAGCTTTAAGAATTAGGATTTGCTGCAGGGGTGGGGAGTGTGGGCTTAGAACAGTTCCTTTCTGCCAGCAATAGTAAGTAAACTTGAAGATTCCACCTAGGGGGTCTGACATTTCTGTTTGACCTTCCAATTTCTATGGGCTAATAAAAAAAATCTGAACTGTATCTTGCTGCACTTTGATTAAAAGTATGTGTATTTCTGCTACAAGTGCTATGATTGCATTGCTGCCAGCCAGGCCAGTAGTGTATGCCTTGTGCAGATCATTGATAAAATGGCTTTGAAATGCAGTCCTCCTCATGTGGCATGATTCATTTCCATCTGATTCTTGCACCTCAGATGATAATAAAGGCCTGATCTTGAGAGATGCTCAACACCCTTAGCTCATTCTAACCTCCGAGTTGCATATGCTCTCAGTAATTTTGGGGATCAAGGGCAAAGTTTGAGAATCCACCTTAGACGCATGATGTATTATTCCTTTTTTGTTCTTATATAATCATCCCCTTGCAAGGAAAGTTTGTAAATTCATGATAACCATGCTACCGGAGCACGCAGTGCTTATGTGATCTGGACACAATCATCAGAGAGGTAGCCGTGTTAGTCTGTAGCTTCGAGAACAAGAAGTCTTGTGGCACCTAATAGACTAACAGATTTTTTTTGTTAAATTCAGTTACAAAGGTAATTGACTGCTATATATCTGTCTGATGATTTCGTGACACTCTTTTCCACTTTTCCACACCCCTTCAATATTCTTTAGTGTTGGAACCAATAGCCTGGTCACCATTCATAGGTTAGACTTGGCAGGCATAAGACACACATGCTGAGTTCCATGTTAGAAGGGCTGTGGGACAATATGTGACAAGCTCTTTGACAGATTGGCTCTTCTGAATCGTGTGGCAGCTGTGGAATTGTCTTTGAATTTACTAAGGGTTAAATTTGATGCACTAACTTGATTTTTTTTTAAGATGTCCAATTACCTTAGCTATTCTTGTCTGGAAGGAAATATGTAGCAGCTAATGTTATTTCACAGCATACAGAGACATCAGATAAGACCACAAAACACTCTTTCTGGAAGGCTGCAGTGTAACACAATTTTATTTCTTCAAATCCAAAATCTTAACACACAAGAATCAAAAATAGACAAGAACAGTCTGCTCCCTAAGGCTGCTGACCCACCTTTCTGTACAGTGGCTTTTTGCACAGTGACTGCTGAAAGATCCTGATCCCTATAAAACCCTCTAGCCTGCAAGCAGGACAATAAAAACCTTTACTATTTAAAGTTACACCCTCCAGAGTTTACAATACTGTACGCCACTCTTAACATTTCCTCCCACAACATGCTTACAGGCTAAGAAACAAACAGGTGAAGAAGACAAACAAGTGGGCTGAGGTGGAAGATGGGGCTAACAAAAATAACAAGTTATTCACAGTTCTCAGTCCATCAGAAGCCGTAATCACAGCTTTCTACCTGTGGATGCAGGGAGTGTAGCCATGTTACTCAGAAGAAACAAACAGTGATAGTGTCTGGGCCTGTCTCCTTCATGATTTCCCATAGTGACTACCCTCCACAGTGCAAGTTCTGCTTGATGGCCTTAGGCTGCAGCTGTCCGTTATGGGAACAGATTATCTGGATGTGTGTGTTTCTTTAAGCATTACTACAGACTCAGTGCTTGTACAAACCACAAAATCCCTGCTTCATCTAGACAGACAGCCATGACAAAACACAGCAGGAGACCAGAAGTTTCAGAGCGGTGTCTTATTTATTGTAATGGGTGTGAGATCATTTTAAGAATAGGGCCTCAAAAAGCCTAATAAAGAGGAATTAATCAACCCTCTGCTAAATGGCTAAGAGGTAAGCAAGTGCTACCCTGTCATTGTGCACATGACAATACTGAGGGACGAAATGATCCGTACAGTGTCACTCCAAAAGTTTGTGGCATAGTTCAGCCAGAACCCAGGTTTCCTGACTCACAGTTACATATTGTAAATGTGTGAGCCTGTCCTCCCTTCCTTCAATGGCGATCTTGCTTCTTTGAGTTCATCCTGTTAACCCTCCATCCTAATAAGCCTTCTGAGGAATTTTATCATAACTTAAGAAATGGAGAACTCAAGGTGCATTTTTTTAAAAAGGGGTTTCAATTACTTGAATTTGCAAGATTTTTCCAGAGAGCACGTTCTAAGAATAATTGTTACCTATTTGTGCTGCAGTTGGCAGATCTTTTAAAACTTCCTAGCTAGCTAGTCTGCATGAAGAAATTATGGCCTGATTTTACAGAGATGCTAAACAATTGCAGGTTCGATGGAAGTAGATTGGAATTATGCGTGCTCAGCACTTCTGAAAGATAAACCTGTTATCTTGAACTCTATATGCATCTTCTTTCAGGTGTGTGAAATTTCTGTTAACTTTTTCTTTATTTCACATCTTTCTTTGCTTCTGGGTTTCAGCTGAAATCAGAACATATGAGACACTGTTTCTTCTGGTATTTCTGCACCATTTAGAGTCAGGAATAGAGCGCCAAAATGTGTGGTTAAAGTAATCAGCTAAACTTTTTCTTTAAAGCAGACCTGTAGCACCTTAAAGACTAAGAAATTTGCTAATTCCTAATTCAAACTGTGGGATGAAACTGAAGTTCATTTATCACAAATGTATGTACAGAGAAGGTGAATATTTTTTCACTAAATAATGACTATGTTTTCTGACCTAGTGATATGCAAGTTCATCTTCAGCTTGTTCAGAACTGAATAAGATTTGCAATAGCAAGTAGCTGCAAAATCTAGATTTAACTAAACCTCCACAGCATGCAAGATCAGAAACTGTTTAATCGAATGGGGTGGATACTAAAAATAAAACTGGCAAATATTTGTTTGAATAATGATTTTTGGCTTTCAAATATGTTAGTAGAAAGGAGAAAAGGGTTGTAAATACTAATATTTGGAACAGTAGAGTATCTGTGTGGCAATAGCAAAAGGTCTGTTTGGGTTTGGTAGGAGAAACAATATGTGTGACCGTTCACATGGTAAGACTTACAAGCAGCAATCACCCTAGATGGCAAATATGTAATGCACAGTCCATAGACTGCGATGTGTTTATATAAACCATTCTTCAGATAATCCGAGTAATTAAAAATTCATAAAACCAGACTGCGTCACCACCTTTGCTTATGTTGCATACCATCTGACTTTATCAGAAGTACTGTGGGCCTCTATGAGACCACTCATGCAATAAGGTGTTACCCATATGAGATAAAATGATGATGGTGATGATCCCTTGGTACTGAGTATGATCATCTTCCATGGGAGTTGTGGATCCTCAGGTGGTTGATCAGGCCTATCCTTGAAATGTAATTCCTATTACAATGAGGACAGATGTTTGCAGGCATGGCAGGGGGCTGTTGACCATGACTGAAAGCTAGTCTCTCCTTCCTCCTGCGACTCTTGTCCTCCTCAGCTTGTCAGTGGGGAAGTTAAAAATCCATGGTACTATTGTGTATTACTTCTCTCCATTTTGAGCAATCCTGGGTGAGTATCTCTCAAATGTCAACGTCAATAATACATTTATTTAAATTATCCTTCAGCAAGTCTTTATAATGCATCCATTGGCCTTCTCTGTCATGGTGGTCTTCTTTCAGCTGAGAGAATAGAACTTGCTTTGGGAGGTGATGTTCTGACATCTGGACATGATGACCAGTCCAGCAGAGTGGCTGAAGGATGATCATTGCCTCAATGCTGATAATCATTACCTCTTCCAGAACACTAACGTTGATGCATCTGTTTTTCCATTTGAGCTTCAAGATCATGTGGAGGCAGCATTCCTGATGCCTCTCAAGAACTTTGAAGTGATGTCTGTAGGTTGTCCAGGTTTCAGACCCATACAACTATGTTGAGAGAATAATGACTTAATAAACAAGAAGTTTTGTGTCTGTTTGAATGTCATGATCTTCAAAAACCCTGTGCTATGATAGAGCAAAGGCTGCACTGGCACGGCTCAAATGGTGCTGCATATCTGCCTTGGATCAGCAATGACTTCCAAGGTACAGGAAATGGTTGACATTCTCCAATACTTCTCCATTGATTTTAGTAGAGGAGCACGTGGTACCTCATTTGGAGAGGGCTGATGGATCTCTTTGATCTTCTTGATGTTGAGCAAGAGACCAGGACACTTGTAAGCATCAGCAAGCGTGTTCAAGATAGTTTGAAGGTTTTTCTCAGAGTAGGCAAAAACTTCATGGATATCAGCTTGCTGAAGTTCCATGATAGATGTGGTGGAAATCTTATTCCTCGCATGCAGCCTGCTAAGCCTGAACAGCTTTCCATCCATTCTATAAACATTTTCAACACCAGCTGGGACTTCCCAGCAATTAGCTGAAGAATGACAATAAAATCTGCAAATATGCTTAGGGTGATGATGCAGCCCTGTTTGACTCCTGTTTGTACTTTATAAGATTCACTCTGGGAGCCAGTATTACTCAGAACAGTTGTTTTCATGCTGTTGTGAAGCAACTTTAGGACATAGATATTGTTTATCAATCCAGAGGGCATGGCGATTCACTGAACCAAAGCATTTAGTTGGATAAATGACAGTCATAGACAGTGGTCAGTTTTGTGCACACTTTTCTTGCAGCTGCTTCTTGCAGTTCTTTTTCTTGAAGTTCAGTCCTTGCAAGTCCTCTTCTGATTCTTGCAACTCGCCTTCTGCTTCTGTCAGAAGAAATTTTACCTGAGTCACAGAGTCATTTCTGACCATAATGCAGAATTGTGGGTATCATCTTCAATAAAGGTAACACAACATGCCTTTTTAACAATGAGTGACTGGGTAACTAACCACTGGAACCTAGGTGGCCCCGATGGGAACAACTTTGTTTTGCAATGGATTCTAAATGTTCCATCATTTGATGTTTTCTTCTCACAGCTGTATGTCTTTCTAAAATATATGCAATAGCTCAGACCAAAGTTATGGGCTTGAGGAAGGAATTATTCGATCAGGTTCTTTTGCTGTTTTATGCGATTAGTGAAACTCGATCAGGATTTCTCAGTGTGTGCATTTGACTCAAAAATGGGTGACTGGAATATGTCAAAGGGTCCAGTGAGAGATCTGGGGCAGGGTTAAGTCAGGTGGGGGATGGGAGGCCTGGCAAAAGGTAGGCGGGGGTTCAGACTCTTTCCCGCATCTATCCTTCAGCAGTGGATCTGGTACTATGAATGTGACTGAGCTCAGCTCTGTGCTCTGGGCATTACAACTTGTTCTCAGCAGATTAGGTTTGGCCCAATGGTCCCATCACTGTCGTGGTGGGCTGGCTAAGCCAAATTGGAGTGGGTGGTGCTGTTGCTCCAGTTTCAAATGCCACTCTCACAAATTTACCCTGTTGGCTAAGGATCTGAGCCAAAACCTCTGCACTGTTGGGACTCCAGAGACTGCAATGCCTGGAGCATGCCTCCGAACCTCTCCAGCCCCATGGGATAGGAGTCTGAGGAACTGCAGCTATGGAATGCAGGGTGTTCAGACATTGTACTTGTTAATATGCATGTTAGACATTGTAGCTGTGTCTACACTAGGCAGTTCTTTCAAAAGTGCAGGCCCCAGTTCAAAGTAGCATGCGGCACATGAACATACGCCATGCGCTCTTTAGAAGGTGAAACTGACTTTAGGCACTGCAGGAATTAAAACCTCTCTTCCAAACAGCAAATGGGAAGAGACTGCCTTTTTGATGTCTTTTTTCAAAAAAGGATGTGTGTAGACGCTTTGTGTCCTGCTTCTTCAAAAGAGCGGTGTGCGCCATGGTGGCGATCAGCTGTCACATGAAGACGTGTTGCCCAAACCCTGCAGGGCTCTATGGTCTGTGTGTGCAGTGGCTCTTAAAGCCTCACGGACCAGGAAAACCCATTGCAGGAAGCTGAGAGCGTGCAGGCAGCTGCCATCACACATGCTACCCCTGAATGCCTCAGTGATGCCCCAAACAGAGGGCCATGTCCAGCACCTGAGCAGGTCAGGAGCCCCAGGGCTGCCCCTCCCGAGTGCACCCAGGACTCCCAAGTGTCCAGCCAGGTGGGGGGAAGCATGTTCCCTCCTGTAGGAGCACGAGCTCAGGGACCTGCTGGGGTTCTGGCAGGAGGAGGAAGTGCTCCGAGTCATGAGCACGAAGCAGTGGAATGCAGCCACTTTTGCCCAGCTGGCCAAGGGCCTGAGTACCTGGGGTCACCCTGCCCACACTCCTGACCAAGTCAGAAATAAGGTAAAGGAATTGCAGCAGGGTGAAGCCCAGGATCAAGACTCAGACAGCTGTTTGGGAGCCACCCCCACTTTGTGTCCCTACTATCAGGAGCTCAGAGCCATTCTGGGGCACCAGGACACCTCCTTCTTATCAGCCCTCCTGGACACCTCAGCAGAGGACCCCTAGCCCAGAAAAAAGCAGGATCTGGGACTGTCAGCCAACCACACACCTTCAGGGCTACAGCTGGAGCCAGCCGCAGCCAGGGACTGGTCCAGTGAGGAGGGAGACCTGGTCATAGACCTCCGCTCCTGCACTTTCAGCCAGGCATCAGCCAGACAGCCATCCCCTGACCTCGGCGGTGGACCCTCAAGTACATACCAAACAGGGCAGGGGCACCACGCATGACTGGGGGTTCCTCAAACCCCCAGCAGACCCTGGCTCACAAAGGCCCAGCTGGTCCATGGCTCCAGGACAGCGGCATGGTCGCAGCGCCCATCAGCACCAGCTCCTGTGGACAGCACTGTGCCCTGCCCCTGGGGGGGGGACTGACCCCACAAAGGGGATGCCCACAGGTGGTAGGGTAGCTCCAGAGCCAATGGAGCACCCAGGCAGAGGGGCAGAGGACCCCATAGTCTGGGGCCTTCCCTTCTGCCCCTGGGCCAGGGAGGGGCCTGCCAGGAACTGCAGGGTGGCCACCAGTGCTGTGGCCATCAGGGTTCCCACTCTGCCAGCGGCAACCAGCAGGATTTCCAGCTGCTGCCGGTCCCTGGTCTTTCCTGCGGGCACTGCATCTGCAAGGCTTGTTGCAGCACCACAGGCCCTGTGCTGCGCAGGCCGACAGTGTTGGGGAGGGGCAATTTAAAGGAACGTCTTGCTGTGGTCCCAGAAGGGCATGGCTGCCCTTTGACCCCGTCTGTGGCATTTTCTGCTCTGTTCCTTCAAAAGAGGGCATGGGTATGTCTGGATGCTCTCTTTCAACAGCCTGGAAGGCCCCTTTTGAAGTGGCATGTGGCCTTTCTTTTGACGGCACCCATCAACGAACCCTGTTGATGGCGCCAGCCCTGGCCTGTGTGACGACACTCCCCTTCGAAAGGGTGTCTTTCAGTCACTCCCTTTCATAAGGCGCCCTATCAAAAAAGTGCTCTAGTGTAGACATAGCTTGTGGGTAACAAATATGTCATAAGTTGATTTTTTACACTAAAACCTTTTACTGTTTTGTGACAGGCCACCAATGTTTACAAATTTGTTCTTAGTCCAAAAAGTTTGAGAACATCCATGAAACTTTAATCATCAAGATCTGTTTGTAAATGATTCTCAAAAAGGAAACAGGTTAGATTAACACAGTACATTGTTAGCTACAAAAAGTTTGCTTCTTTTTTCACATTTTAAGGTCTTTTATCTATTTATACTTATGTACAATTTGTGCAAGGGACATAGAATACTTAAGCACATGTCTAATTTAAGTGACTGTAACCTTTTGATCCAAAAAATAAACAATCTAACAATAGGAAAAACTGCAATCTGTTGAGACATATTTGAGTTATTTTGCAGTAATTGGCTTGGCAGCAGGTTCAGTCACAGATTTCTGTTTCACAGATTGTCCCCAAATGAATAAAAGGTTTGCTTGGAAAAGTAATTAATATTGTGTTCAGCTGCAAGACTTTCTCACATTGTCAAAGGAATTTGGAGGAGGTAGTTACAAAAATGAGCAGGATAAAACAGCTACGCTGAAATGAGCTGAAGGACGGCACAAAAGAACCTCAAACTAACCTGGACAGAAATAAATAGTGCCAGTTTTTCAGGTGTTGACCAGCAAAATCAGCATTTAACAAATACTTTTAGTGCTGTTTCATAGGCTACACAGGTCTCCTCATTGGCTGTTAAGGCAATATATGTTAGTGAGCTCTTTTGTGTTATATGCATTGAGAAGAAAGAAAAGAGACAGCTTCCCTCTCCAGTGGCATAAGCTATAAAGCCATGAAGATCCGATAGTCATGTACAATTCTTTCCATGGCTAAATTAAATGTACAGATTGAACCTGTCTAATCCAGCACTTTTGGGACCTGACGGGTGCCAGACGAGAGAATTTGCTGGACCATGGGAGGTCAATATTGTCAAGTGTCTTCACCAATACTTTCACTGCTTCCTGAGCCCTTAGAAAATATTTGGGGTAAATTACAGCTAAATAACAGCAAAAAACACTGAAAGCCAGGACTGGTGTCTGGAAACAAAGTTCACGGGACCACAGGAAACTTGGCCGTACCCATGATAAGTAGGCATCCAGCTAACTAAAATCATGGTGGATATGGATGTTTCTGGACAGGAGAGTTCCGGATTAGAGAGGTTCAACCTGCATTAAATTAAGTTTTGTTCAATGGGGCTTTCTGGTAAGTATCTGTTTGGGTTTATCCTGAACATACAACACCTGTGTGTGTTTATTGTCACAGTTATGGCTTTAACTAGATTATCTCAAATGCCACCTTTTTTTCTACAGCCATTTGTTTCAATTTCTTTCACGTGCAATGTTTAGGGCAGGAGTATGACACCTGCAGCTCTGGAGCTTCATACCTCTTTGTGTCTCCGGATGTTATAATTGCAAAGTTTAAAAAAAAAATGTTGATTTTTTTCAATAAACGGTATACGTCTAAAAGCCCAACAATGAGCCCAACTCATACCTAAATAGCAAATAATACGTGATCGCAAAATGTTGGATAATTTCCCCTTTCATAGGTGCAGTGCATTGTGGGATATGATACTGTATCCGTGTTTCGATTGTGTTGCTACTAAAGTCTTGATTTTGAAAAGAAAAAGGAAGCTTACAGCTTTCCTGCCAGGAAAGGCAACACGCATTTTAAAAAAAGAAAACTGAAACTGAAATTGAAGTAAAATTGGCATCATTAAAGTGGATTTGGGAGTGTAATGGGTGAGGAAACAGAATATGTAAAAAGTTTGTGAATGCCCTGCAGTAGACATGTATCCCATTACAAATCATTGTGTGTGTGCTATTCTTAAAATAGGGGTTACAAAAAGTATGGTTTGATGTTATTTATTAAGGACCATCTCATAGTCACATTCATTGCAGCTCATGAATTACTGAGGGTTTTTTTCTGAATTTGAAAAAAATGGCTCTTCTTGCTGTTTTGGTTGCCAATCCCTGATTTATGGCAAGGTGGTTTTTGTGCTCAAGAAAGAGGGGGAAAATGGCTTATTTTTCCTCTGTAATGTATTCAGAATTTTGGCCAAGACATGTAGGACCTAGCATCAGAAGTATGGGAACCTCCCTTAATAGTGTAGGATGCCACTGGCACTTGAACCATGATCCTGTCCCCACTCTGCCACTTTCCCCTGAGGTCACATTCCACCTCCACTTCTTCTGCTGAGATCCTACCCTGCCTCTTCCCTCCAATGTCCTCATCTAACTCACATCTCTCCAGTCCCTCCCACCCTCCTTCTTGCAGAAGCTAACAATTGAGAGACAGGTACCATTTCATTTTTAAAGTTATGGGCACATGGCCCTCTGTTCTCTCCCCTTTCTGGCACCCCTGCCTTGCTTATGCCTTCCACGGTGCAGCAAATAACCCCTTCCACCCTCCCTGAGCAGAGAGGTGCAGCGAAGAGGGTGGCATTATTTTACCTTTGGTACAGATCACCAGTGACGTATCCTCCACCTTCCTGAAACACAAGAGGAAATAGGAAAGGAATTGTGATTCAGTGGGGAGTTCAGATGGCCCAATATTTGGTGTGTTGACCTGGGAAATTGGTTCACTTCCCCTTTTCTGCACAGATTTCCAGGATGGACATGAGCAAGTCTCTTACAGCCACATTTTTAAGGGTGCTTAAGTAACTAAAGGTGTAGAGAGCCACTTGAATTCTCTAAAGCATCTAACGCCCAATTTCCATTTATATCAATAGGACATATGCAAATTTTCTGCTCAGGTGCTTATATGAATCCCACTAGATGATTATCTGCCTCTTTAGGTGCCTAAATACCTTTGAAAATATGGCCTTTAGTCTTTGGATGCCTCAGTGCCCAGCTATAAATAGGGAATAACAGGGGAGTTGTAAGAAAAGATTGTGAGGAGTTCAGATACAATAGTAATGGGGCCCATACAAATATCCTAGACAGAGCATTGAGTATTGGCCTGCTTAAACCCAACATTGTGAGCTCAGTTCTTGATGTGGCCATTTAAGGACCTGGGGCAAATAGATTTAAAAAAAATTCTGTCGGGGATAGTGATAGGTCCTACTGTGAGGGCAGGCAACTTGCCTCAATGACCTATCAAGGTCCCTTCCAGTTCTATGAGATAGTCATATCTCCACATGACGGGGTAATGCAGCTGCTAGCACACCTAGGACAGTGCCTAATGTCACATGGGCTATGTCTACACTAGCCCCTGCCTTTCAAAAGTGGATGCTAATGAAACACTTCAGTATGTGCTAATGAGGTGCTACCATGAATATGCAGTGCCTCATTAGCATAATGGCAGCTGCAGCGATTCAAAAGTGCTGCTTTAGAATCACACACTGCTCATGTAAATGGGGGCCTTTTGAAGTGACCCCCCCAGTCTTCAAAAGCCCCTTATTCTTAAAACCAAATAGGAATAAGGGGCTTTCAAAGAGTGGGGGGGTCCTTTGAAAAGGCCACTATTTACATAGGCAGCATGCAATTTGAAAGCAGCACTGTCAAATCACCTCATTAGCATATCTTGAAGCGTCTCATTAACATCTGCCTTTCAAAAGGTGGAGGTTAGTGCAGACATAGCCGTAGTATGATTGCATTTTTGTTCATCATCAAAATAATTCATTGCAAGAATACCACATGTAGATTCCCTCCCTACCAGTACAATCCTAGCAAGCTTGATTTAACTTCTTACCATGCAGTGGCAGAGGAACATATAGTTTCTCATCTGAAGCCTTAAAAACAAAGTTCCATCTGCTCTACGTACACTAGAGTTGGAAGGATAAAACAAATGCAGAGTGAGAAACACCGCATTGTTTTGACCCCTCGATTCACTTAGGTTCCAACATGCAGAGGAGGTCAATTTTATTTGCAAGAGTGGTTGTGGAAACCAAAAGTGTTATAAATACTCATGTGCAACTACATGTTTGAGAAGCCACAGCTCCTAGGTCCTGACACAACCATCTCAAAACACTTCTATCCACCCCCGGGACATAGATTTTTTTGCCAGTAGGAAAGGACGCTGCACCCACGTATAAAGCTTGAGTCATCCAGATGGGATTTTCCTGTATAAATACCTGGAAGATACATTAATATGTTTAACACTATAATTATGTGCTTACAAATTCAATAGATGCTTGATGTTATCAAAGTTGACACTGTGTATTAGCACAGTGACTGGCAGTGGATTTCAAAGGTTAATAATTCTGTTCAACAAATTGCCTGCTGATTAGTTCCTTACGTGATGTAACAGTGGGAATTTTGGGGTGTACACGTGTGTGTGTAACTCATGTGCTTTGAGGTGACTTCACTTGGTGGTAAGGATTAGTAAGAACCTGGTATTTGGGCATCTTGAGCTATGAAATGAAGCTGTTTGAGAAGGATATAGTGAGACTGTACAGAAGGTGGCAGGGTTGGGGGAGGGGGGCAGAGCTTGAAGCTGTGGCTTACTGTATATCCTAAATCTGGCTGGAAGATGGGCTTTGAACAAGCTGTTATTTTCCACATGGGAGTAGCACTGCTACAGTAAAATGCCAGATTTCATCTATCATAATGTCATGGCTCATATTAAAATGTCTTGAGGGACCTGAGGAAGGGCCAGGCAAAAAAACATCAGATCAATTTTCAGGCAATTGCTACGCTTTTCAGAACCTAAGCCCTATGTGATGGCATTATGGCTGCACAAAGGAAGGTTATAAATAAGGTCCATATATCAAGGGAGGAGATAATTTAGAAAATGGGAGTTGATTTGACTTTTGTGTGAGGCTGAACATATGGCGGAGTACAACTGGGTTATCATTCTATACATTCCTTACAGAGACAAGAACCAAGCCTACACTTTGGAGAAATTAGCTCATCGGTGCAGTTCTAAAACTGACAGCTCTGGAGCAGTGTACCCTTGTTGATCAAAAAAAAAAAAAAAAAGCTGTGTTACAGGCTTATTTTACATCTGTTGGAATTAGCATTTAATTATGAGAAATCCAAGTCAAATATTGTTATAGAACTACTGGAAACATTTCCATGGAGGTGGAACTTTTTTACAAGATGCTTTTCAGTATCAGGAATAGTAAATAAGTCCCATGACAGAGATTTCTCATAAGAGCAGGTGGAATTTTAATGTTTAATATTCTAACTATTTCAGCAAGCATAAATAGATTTATTATGTTTTTTTCAAGACAATAAACTATACTCTCACACCACAGCACATATGGGAGAATGATTATGGATATCAGCAAGCAACTATTTGACCTAGAAGCAAAGAGAGACACCTGGGCAGCGGTCTGCGTCCAAAATAGCAAGAAGAGCCATTTTTTTCAAATTCAGCAACAAAATCAATATTTCAAGAGCTGCAATCCATGTGAATACATGATTTTCCTCTAATAAATAACATCATACTTTTTATAGCCTCTATTTTAAGAACAGTGCACCCAATATTTTATAGAATCATAGAATACTAGGACTGGAAGGGACCTTGAGAGGTCATTGAGTCCAGCCCCCTGCCCTCATGGCAGGACCAAGTACTGTCTAGACCATCCCTGACAGACATTTATCTAACCAGTTTTTAAATATCTCCAGAGATGGAGATTCTACCACCTCCCTAGGTAATTTATTCCAGTGTACTAGTTAAAAAGTTTAAGTTACTTTAACCATTGGATTGGAGAGCAAACAAGGACAAGGAAAACGCTGTACCTGGGCATAGGCTCTTAAGCAGGAAGCAGAAATGTTCGCATCAACCCTCCATGTCCTCACCCCATTCCCAGGATCTGCCTCCTTCAGTCCCCAAACTCACTCCCCATCTCCAGACTTTACCCACCTCAGCCCCCATACCCGGCCTCCCAGCCCCAAGCTTTACCCCCCGCATCCCACAAACCCACCCCAGCATCCCCTAGATTGATCCCTCTCAGCCTCAAATCTTTCGCTCCCATCCCCAGGCTTAACCCGCCTCAGCCCATGAGCTCCTCCAGCAGCACCCACTGCCACTGTTCCTCCACAGCTGCTGCCTCCATCTCAGCAGGGCTGCGCTCCACCACCAGGGGCAGAGTCGTCTGCCTCTCCCCTCAGCTCTCTTGCAGGCTTAACACTTCTCCCACCTGCAGCATGCGCAGCTCCCTGCCCTGCCACTGCTGAAATAATGGGACTAAATTTAATTGGTTCAATGGTCGTATCGCTCCTGCCACCCTGCCAGCCTTTAAACCGATTACATTTGGTTCTGTTATTTCAACATCGGCAGCACCCAGAGCCACAACTGGCTCCTTGAAGAGCCGTATGTGGCTCCAGAGTCACAGGTAGCCAACCCCTGCACATGGGCATAGGACAATAAAGGAATGAGGGAAGGTCTCTACAGCAGCCAGTTGGGGCTTTTATTATGGTTGCACAGGTGCGAATGTCTATCTACAGGGATCTCTTTGCCTCATCAGTCTCAGTTTGTCCTTCATTTGGAGAAGGAGGTGTTGATGGAAAGGTGGATTATACCATGTTTATAGCTGAATTCAGATTGCCAACTATGATACCTTCTTGAGTTTATTCCCCCACACATCTTGTATTTGGATCCAAGGCTGCTCAATGAACCTTGAGGGAAGAGGGGAAAGACGCAAGCAAGCCTAACCTCAACGGAGTCCCAAGGTACTTGACTAATTTGTTAGAAATAGCCATCTCCACTGAACTCACCTGGTTGTAAAAGAAAGTTCCGCTACTGCTAGCACAGAATTTTAATCTCAAAGCAGTGGACATCCTGAAGATTGTTACTTAGCAGTATCTTGCATATAGTCAGGTGCTGGATTGTGCCCCGGGGCAAATGGATGCATAACACCCTACCTGCCTTCTTCAATAGACACCGTAATTCACCCAAGTTGCTGGTCTCAGCAGCAGGCAAGAGCTGAATGGGCATGGAGAATGAATTATGTTTTAAACACTACAGGTAAGTCAGCCTGATGCAAGGTGCCTATCAAACATCACGGATTTCCTTCCTTTGGTCCCATTTTATTATGTTAAAAGGTTGGACATGTGAAACAGCTTATTATTCTTTTTTTTTTTATGTAGTAACTCCTTTTGGATCTCTACATAAAATATTTTAGGAGTGGGAATTTTTTTCTTTTCAGAGTGATCCACTGGGCAAAATAGAGGACAATATCCTCCCTGATGTTACTGTGCATGCTGTAGCTAGTAATTGCTTCTTTATAATTAAGAATTCAATCATGTAGTGGATATAATTCCATGAGGATGAATGAGCTTTTGAAGTAGCAATTTGATTTTAAGAGAGAAACACTTCTGGATGTTTGCAAGGACCTCTGGAGCTTTCCTTGTGTGGTAAGAAGGCATGCAAACTATCTGTGTCTAACAACTGAGCGTATCTAACTGTTGAGGAAGTGCTGGGATAAAGGACTTGTTTTGTTATGTCAGAAGATACAAGTTGTGTGACTATCTATTTATAGCAAATCTTGCCTTCCTTGTCTAGTGTCATTGAGTATTGTGTTTTAACAGCAAGCTATCACTTTAAGAATGGTGATAATTCGGGAGTAGCTTGCAGGCCACATCTTTCTACAGAAAAGCCTGGGAGCTGAGTTAGTGTGCACGGAGCCAGTTGAAAGCAAGGTGGACTGAATTTGTGCCTTGTTGCCTCAGGAAGCAGCCTGTTTTCTCTCGTGTTATTTTGAATTCTCACCAAGTTAGTGTTAAATTGTAGCCTTACAGCAAGTATATTTGGGTTTTTTAAATGTTTCTCATTTTGTACACCACAAACGCAACATCAGCCTATGTGTTAGCTGCTCATTTGCTCCTAAAAAAGGATCCTGAGTGACTGAACACACACATCTGGTCATCAGATAGTGCACCACCAAGGTCAAGGAAAGGCCAAATCTAGATGGACTTCTCAGTACCAGTGTGCTGATTTGACTGCCTCTTATTTTTTCCCATTCAATCATCCCTTCAGAATTACTGAGCAAATTGCAATCACTCAGATTCAGAAATGAAAAGGCTGAATGGGTGTCCTTTTTAATGGAACAAAATGTGTTTGTTTTTTACTGGAAGCTGCTCTGCTCTGAAGATGGTTGTGGACAAATATCTTATCTCAGTGCTTCAGTTTCTCAGCTCTATACATTAGGATGATGATGCTTACCCACCCTTGCATATTGTTTGGAGATGTCTATGAACAAAAAGTAAGCCGAAGTCAGAGCCTCAAATGAGGGTCTGGTCATATAAACTGGGTCTACACTACAAAGTTCTGTGTACAGAAATCACTATTGACAGAGTTTTGCCAGCAGAACCTCTTTCTATAGAACATGTCCACACCTAATACAGGTTCCCACTGTCAACACCCTCTGTAAACAGAGAGTGACCAGACTACCCAGCCCTCTGTCAACAGAACAGCCAACCAGAACCTCTGCAAACAAAGCAGCCTGGTGAACCAGAAGCCCTCTCTGTCGACAGAGGGCCCCCAGGAGCATCTATACTACTTTTCTGTTGACAGAATCTGTCTACAGAGGCACTATGTCTCAAGCTTTCAGGACAGAATTCTTGCAGGAAAAAGGCTGCTGCATTTGTAGTGTGGACCAGTTCCCTAGTTTTGTTGACAGAAGGCCTCTTCTGTAACAGAGCTTTGTAGTGTAGACACAGCTATAAGCTTTAAGTCATACTTGTTGTTTTCACTTACAAAGTAACTACTCAGCTCCACAGCAAGTTCAGCAGAACTTGGTTTCCAGTGGGATTTACCAAAGCGACTCTTCAATTTGGGGATTATGTCTGGTCTACATCAGGCATCAAAGTCTATCCAAGATACACAATTCTAGCCATGCCATTAGCACAGCTAGAATTGACACAACAGGATCAACTTTGTATCCTGGTGTAGATGTACCCTGGTGTAGATCAAGGCTCTTTGGGCTCATGCCAATGTCCCTTACTTCATGCAGCAGCATGGCATACCAGGGTCAACGGCCAACGCCAGAGAGAGATCTATTTTGCTGCATCTTCCCTGATGCAGCAAAATCAAATTCTGGCAGATCGATTGGAGCATGTTGAACCTGCAGTAAGTATAGCCTACTTTCCCAAACCAAAGCAGCACATGTCCTGTTAGCAGAATGTGATCCAGTTTTCAGTCACGGGTCATGACGCATTTGTCCTTTGCTGAGGCCTTGATCCAGTAAAAACACTGAAGCCCGGAGGCACAAGAATAGTTACATTAACTAATATTCCCCTTTCCAGCTTATTAACACTCACATGCTTAGAATTCAGCATGTGCTTAAGTGATTTGCTAGGTTCAAGCCTTAAACTGTTCAGTCGTCCTTCTCATGTATATGGCTTAGCCTGGAAATGTACTTGATTTTTTCCCCCAAAGGCAAGAAATAATTTCTCGCCTTTTTAAGTGCCACTTGGCTGCAGATACTGTAAAAATTGTTACATCTTGCAGAAGTGCCAATTAGAGGCAATAATTACTTGACTGGCCTGCTTTAGCATTAAAATACCTAGACCTTTGTCCCTGGCAGCTGGAGATTTTATTTCTCTGATTGCCTAATGCAGGAAGTACACTGTTTCATAGATATTGATTTAATAATCAAACAAGGCAAATTGTAACAGACTAGCACTATCTTTTAAAACATTTCTAAGATACCAGAATACCTTCTCTGATGTTGTTGTTGTTGTTGTTGTTGCTGCTGTTGCTGCTGCTGTTTTCCTGTCAGAACATGTCCCAGTAGTTCAAATGATCGTTCTTTTTGCATCAGTTACATTTATAAGAATTTAAGGGGCATGGAGATTTTGTGTAGGATCAACTTCCAATTAACATCTTCTGAAATCAAACTGGGTTTTATCATCTCAAGCCATATTTAAAAATAAAATCAAGTTGTGCTTTATTAGAGTAAATATAACTGAGCTGATGCATGTAATTAAATGGATCTCAAATCTCTCTTTTTGTTTAAAAAACACTGAAAATATATATATCAGCATTTTAAAAAAATTCAAACTTAAATACTGTCAAATTCATTTTGACAGTATTCCTGAACTTTAGCTGAGCCCACAAGAATCTAAAATATCAGAAAAGCATTCTCATACAAAAATACCTTAATGCCATTTTAATAATTCTCTCGTGTAAAATAAAAGTTCTACTTCAGTTACTTTTACTGAAAAATGCTTCCAGCCCTATTTTGAAGACAAAAATCTACATTTTTATTATTTAACTAGAACAGAATATTTTAGGGGGAAAGGGGTTTTCATCACTTCTGACTAAAAAAGTGTACGTATAGGTGGGTGTTGATTAATGGTGCTAAAAACACTTTGTGTAGGATCTTATGCTAATTACCCTTTATACCCTAACCCGTGTCATTTTTAACAATCTAAATTAGCATTTTCTCTTAGGACTAAGGAATGTGAGAACTGTGAAGTTGGCTCAGCAAGCTGAGTTAACTGAGAAAACTGAGATGTTCTGTCTTTTCATATTAACATCTGCTGCTTGTATAAAACGTGATATATTCTAAATGCTGAAGATATTACCCTCCTCACCCTCCCCCACAGGAAAAAAAGTGTAATTTGTGACAATTGTTATCTCTAGTTCCAGGTAATCATGTCTGGAATAATGGATTTTTGACATGCAAGCTTTGAAAATTGGTTGCATTATTGTTGATGCAAGCAGTTTAGTTTCTTTGTTATTTTTGCATAGAATAATGGAACAAAATTTTAAAGGCACTGGATGACTGCGAAAGTATTGCTCAGATAAAATCCTGATTATAAATGGCTCCAATTTGGTTTATTTTTATACATAACAAGAACATGAGATTTTCTGGGTTTGTTGCATGATAAAAATAAAAGCCCAGATTTCTAAAGAGAAGGGGAACTTGTATTAGTGTTTTCACTCCTAAAATACATGGCAGTTTGCATGGATTTTGATTTCCAGACATTTAGTTGATAAATGGCAGTAATCGATGGCAGTATGATAAAGCTCTGTTTTTGAAAATGTAATGATCTCTCTTGAATTTGAGGGCTGCCCATAGCTGCTCATTATTATCTTAATCAATAGTGCCTAAAAATTTCTGTACTGGGTGACTTCTGTGTGAGAAGCAGAATCGTAATGTCTCCAGCTGAGCAGAAGTCAAACAACATTCTGCAGGCTGTATTTTGTTGTGCCTGAAAGCACAATGCAGAAAACAGCCAGTCAATGCTGAAAGCTTTTAGTTTTGTTCCCAGAACTGAAGCACTTTCATCACACACAAACAAAACAACTGGAAAAGTATACTGGATATTTGGGTGCAAATGAGAGATGCTTACACCATGCTGGGGACTTATCCATAGTGGGGCCAAATATGCCCATGACTGGCTGGCTGGGAAAACTGCTCCAGTTTAAAGCACTGTGTAAAGCATCAGTAGGATGTGGAAATACGAGAAAGGTGCCAACATCCCAAACAGTCTACCAGCTCACAGCTCTTTCATAATGATGCCACTGTCTGAGCTCTGACAACAAACAGGAAAGAAGGCAGCTCCCTGCAACCTTCCTTCCACTGCTTGGCAAGAAGGAATAGGGCTTTCCCTTTTTAGCTTCCCTCCCTCTTCTGTACAAGCTGGTAAGAAATACAGAAATAATGAGTTTGGCCCATGGTCATCACTTCATTAAAATGAAGAAAAAAAAAAAAGCCTTGCTGCCAGTCCAAATGTGATCTTTAAAATTGCTCTACTTGTCAGAATCAACTTCTGCCCTATTTTTAGCCAGAAAAATGTAAATTACCATCTTATTTTTTCTGTTCCAGAAGAATTACTATTCAATACAGTGTCTCTATCTTTCAAAATTGCTGTATAAATTCCCAAGAATCAGATTAAAAATGAGATTCCAGATCTAAAAGGGTTATTATGAAAAAAGTAGATCAGAGATAAATAACTAGCACAGTGTTGTTAGCTTAATTATGCTCATGAAGTCCATGCTGCCTTACAAAATATATAAGTGCAGATCTGTAGGACATGCCAAAGAAGTGAATAAATACATTAGAAAGTTTAACTGAGAGGCTGGTGTAAAGTGTAAGGATAAAATAAAACATTACATTATCTAGCTATGAAATTCAGTGTCCTCCCCATCTGCAGCTTTGGACCCACCTCTGAAAATCTAGTGTAATTTAAACATATGTTTAACGTTATGCATATGTCTAAATTTCTCACTGAATCAGACCCCTTAAAGTTAATAATGACCCCTTCTAAGGTACAGAGTGACGTTTGCTGAGCATCTTACAGGACTGGGGTCTTTAGTCAACTACAGTAGTAACTGGAGCAACAGAGGTTCTCTAACATCATGGTTTCTCCCTTTGTACAGGCTGGCACAAGCCCACTCTCTTTAGAGGTCATCGTGTTTGGTCCCCTGCATTCACAGTATGTCCAAGCAACATCTAGACCATCCCTGCCACTTGTCTGGAGGTATTTAAGAACAGGTTACACAATGATGGGGATTCCACAACCTTTGTAGATAATGTATTCCAGTGCTTAAC
Organism: Carettochelys insculpta; assembly: GCF_033958435.1. Lineage (NCBI taxonomy): Eukaryota > Metazoa > Chordata > Testudines > Carettochelyidae > Carettochelys > Carettochelys insculpta. The sequence goes on along the minus strand of NC_134137.1, from coordinate 369,217,446 downwards.
CACTCTGATGTTTAGAAACTTTTTCCTCATATCCAACCTATATATCCTTTACAGCAGTTTAAGCCCGTTGCTGATGGTCCTATTCTCAGAGGTTAAGAAGAATCATTTTTCACCTTCCTCCTTGTAACAGACTGTTATCTGTTTGGAAGCTGATACATCCCCTCTCAGCCTTCTCTCATACAGACTAAATAAACCCAGTGCTTTCAATCTTCCCTCACAGATCATATACTCCAGACCTTTAATCATTTTTGTTGCTCTTCTCTGCACCTTCTCCAATTTGTCTACATCTTTCGTGAAATGTGGTGCCCAGAACCAGACACACTACTCCAGTACTAGACATAGCTAGAAATCCTTTGAGGTTCCTGCAGAGAGGCCAACAGCCACTGCAGGCTCCAGAATAAGGTATGGAGGGCCCACTCCCTGCACCAGAAGGGGTGGAGCCTCAAGTGGAAGGGGCAGGACTAAGGACAGTCCAGAGCACCCACTCAGGTCTTGGAAGCCACATGGAATGGTGGAATGACACTCCCACAGTGTTTCAAAGGACAGCAGAGGCAACTGGGAACTCCAGGACCACTTGACACATTGAGCATCTATGCAGATGCTCCCCTTGCCTCCTCCCCTTCCCCCGTCAGTGAGCCTCATCTTCATCATCGTCATCATCATCTATAACCATGGGCTCAGCTCCCGTTGGTGTCTGATGCCTCTCTCACTATTCCTTTCCATCTTTCCCTGTCCAGTGCGGAGTGGCTTAGTTTCTGTAGACTAGTTTTGCACAAATCTACTATATCATCTACCCATTCTCTATGGGGTCTGCCTCTCCTATTCGAACCGTGCATTATACTGACTACCTCGGTCTTGATTTTTATTCATCATTCATTCTGCAAATATGCCCAAATAGTTCTAGCTTTCATTTTATAAACTTCTGCAGCAGGTTCTCTTTCAGCTGTATCTTTCTATATAATGGGTGACCTCCTGCATCCATACTATTATCAGAATCTTTCTATAATAACTCCTTTTGAATGCCAATATTCTTCTTTTTGAATCTTTCGTTATCACCTATGTCTCACATCCATACAACATGCTGCTGAATACACACATTTTCAAGATGCTCAGATTCATTCCTAAGATAATCTCTTTGCTTTTCCAGATCTTATCCATCGCCTTCAAACTTGCTCTTGCTTTCGCTATTCTAGTCCCTATTTCCTTCTTACAGTCTAGATCGTACGTTATGTTGCTCCCCAGATATGTGAACTTCTCTACATTTTCTAGTTCAATACCATCTACACTGATCTTCCTTCCTATTTCCTTATCTCCAAATACCATTGTTTTTGTTTTATCGGTGCCCATAATCAGTCTGTACCACTTCCCTTCTTTGCTTAGTACCTGCACCATTTTCGGTAGCTTCTCCTCATCTTCCTCAGTGATAACTATACCATCCGCAAACCACAAGTTGTTAATTCTTTTCCCACGCAGAGATATCCCTTTTACCTCTTCCTTGATCTTGTCCATTGCTCTCTCCAGATGTGTGATGAAGATACTTGGCAATATTCTACTTGTTTTAAACCAACTTCCCAACTCCATGCATGTTCTCACGACTGCCTCCATAATGTTATTGATAACCTTCAACAACCGTATCAGTCTGCTATCCACTCCATATGACTCCAACACTGCCCAAGTCACTTTCTGATCTATACTGTCAAATGCCTTTTGAAAATTGATGAATCAAGTGTATATGTTTTTGTTCTTTCATTGAGCTTTCTCCGCTATCAGTCATAGTGCTAATATCTGCTGTGTGATACTTCTAGCTTTTCTGAACCCTGCTTGCTCATCTGCTGTATGTTCTTCTATCTGCAGTCTTAATCTCTCTGACAGTATCATCATTAGCACCTTGCCTAGAAGACTCATTAGGGCAATCGTTCTGTAGTTCTTGCACTCCAATGTGCTTCCTTTCTTATGTACTGTCACTAGCACAGATCTTGTCCTTTCCTTAGGTGCCTTCCCTTCTTTCCATGCTGTATTACATGGTTGGTATATTTCCTGAATCATGCTTTCTCCCCTGTATTTGATCATCTCTCCCATCATCTGATCATTTCCAGGGCTTTTGTTGTTCTTTAGTTGTTTCACTGCTTTTTCTACTTCCTCCTTTGAAATGTTGGTCTCACTCTTGATGCTCGCTGGAGATATCTCTTTCAGTCCTTCAATCAGTCTCTCTGAGACACTTGGGTCCAACTGTACTTTGTATAGTTTGGTGCAATATCTTGTCCATTGCTGCATAATCTTCTCCCTGTTCATGAGCACTTCTTTGTTCTCATCTTTGATCGCCATCTGCTTTGGTTACTATTTCCTATTAATATTCCTAATCATTTTATATGTCTCCCTAGTCTTACACTTGCCATAATACCTTTCTATATCTTCACATTGCTCCTCTAACCTTTCTCCTTATCCTTTCTGGCTGCTTTCCTTACCTCATTGCATTTCTTCCTATATTGCTGTTCCACCATCTCAGAGACATCTCTTCTGGTCTTCAACGCTCTCTTCTCTTGAACCAACTTCAGTGTCTCCTGAGTAATCCACTTCTTATTGATCTTCTCTTCTTCTGGAACAGTCTGTTCAATTGCGTCTTCTATCACCATGGCTATCCCTGCAACTCTCTTATCTAGGTCCTCCTCTGTGGCAATATTCTTAATTTTGTCTTCGAGCGCTACTCTGTATGCATTCCCTGTTTCTTCCTCACCTAGCCTCACCACATCTCTTCTTTTCTTAAACTGTGCCTTACACTTTCTTTTGAGTTTTATCTTGATGTTTGCAATCACTAGACTGTGGTCCGAGTCTATATCCGCTCCTTGGAAAGTTCGGCACTGCTGTACTGATGTTATCCATCTTCTTATTATTAAAATCATATCTATCATGTTATTGGACTTAGTGTCATTCGATCACCATGTCCACTTCCTACAGTTATTTGTGGGAATCTCATGTTGCAGATCACCACCTCATGCTCCATAGCAAACTCTAGTAGTTTTTCACCTTGTTCATTTCTTTCTCCATACCCAAACCTCCCCATGACTCTCTCCCAACCTTTATTATCTGTTCCAACCTTCGCATTCCAATCTCCTCCGATGATCAACACGTTTCTTCAGTATCTCCTCCACCATCTTTGTCAAGTCTTTATAGAATAGCCCAATTTCTTCCTCCGTACTGTCCAACTTGTGTGCGTACACCTGAATGACTGAGATGTTGAATGGTTTTGCTTTGAATCTCGCTACCATCATTCTTGCACTCATTAGTTTGTATTCTAAAAATGCTCTTCTAGCTGTTTTGCTAAGGAGGAATCCGATGCCTGCTTCATGCTTCCTTTCATTTCCTGGCCAAATAACTTAGCAAATGCACATCTCTCCCGATGCCATCCAACACATCTCTGCCAGTCCAAGTATATCACATTGGTATCTCTCCATCTCTTTCTGAAGCAGCTCTAATTTTCCAGTTGCCCACATTGTTCAGATGTTCCATGTTCCAATTGATAGAATGTGTGTTAGTTGTAATTGTCTTTTGGTAACCAATTTATCGACCCAACCCAGATCACTCGTTTGGTGTTATGGACCTTGTTTATCCGGGTGACGTCCAAGCGGGCTTCTTTTATCATTTAGTTGTACTGCCATCAGATTTCATTCATATTGTTGTTTCATGGTCATCACATCAACACTCATTTGACCAAACCTCCTCCTTCATCCAGGCTTGCATTCCTTCTTAAAGCAGCCCCAGAGACTTCCATATTTCTGTCAATGTCAAATGTGTTTGAGGGCTGATTCCTTTTGGCAAACTTGATTTGGATTAAACATATTTGATTTGTATTCTACAGTCTCATGGGCAGGAAAAAATGGCAAATTAGTTTAGTAATGCATTTTCTACCAGCATCTGTTTGCAGTCTGGCTGTAAACCTAAGTGTCGTAGTGAAATCTTGGATTACTTACTGTGAGCCTTATGAAAGCTTCAGGCCTCATTTGTTTGTAGGGTTTTTTCACTGAAGTTTTACAAGGTAGCTGCATCTCAGATGGACCCAGAAAACTGGTACTTTGCTAGTCCCAAAATGGCACACACCACTGACTTTGGTTGCTAGAAGAAGGATGTGCAAATCAGGAGGTGGGCTAGGTCCACAAATCAATGTAATAATCCAAACTTTAGAACATACAGATTATTCTCCCATAAAGCAAATAAACTAGATTTGTAAGTAAGAAGTGAGCCATTTGATCTATGCTCTGAAGTGATAATTACTGGCAAGGCAGGGGGGCAGGAAACTTGAACTGCAATATCATTATGGAAGCCCAAGCTGTCTAGAGTTAGTTGTGGTGACAGCAATGTGCATAAAGAGTCCCCCTGAAGTCCATGTGACCACACTTGTTTAAAGACACATGTTAGACTGGCACCAAAGTGGCCAGTATCTTGAAGCTTCAAGCGCAAAAGAACCATCTAGTCAACAATCATATCCTGTTCTGCAGTTGCTTTTGAGAATGGCTGGAACGTGTTTTATCTCAGGGTATGTCTACAAAGCAAAATTATTCTGAAATAACAGCCATTATTTCAAAATAACTAACCGAGAGTCTACACAATAAGACCTCACTGCACAAGGAATATTACCTATTTCAAAATAGTTATTTCTTAATAGGGTCTGTTAAGACAAGGATTGGTGCCTATTTGAAATAAGGCATAGTGGCCGTCGCTACGCCAGCCTCCTCCTTTCAGAAGGGACATGGTAACAAGCCACTTTGGCAGATGTTAATGAGGCACTGCCAGGAATACACAGCACCTCATTAGCATAACAGCAGCCGCACATGTTTGGAAAGTACCACTTTTGAAACACAAGCTGCCCATGTAGACAGGAGCCTTTCCAAAGGACCCCGATTTCCAAAGCCCCTTCTTCCCATTTGGTTTTGGGAAGAAGGAACTTTTGAAGTCTGGGGAGTCCTTTCAAAAGGTCACCAGCTACACGTGTGGCATGTATTTCAAAAGCAGCACTTTAAAAACACGTGTGGCCACCATGTTCATGGCAGTACCTCATTAACATCTGCCGAAGTGGCTCATCACCATGCTCCGTCTAAGAGGAGAGGCCTAGTGTAGCCACAGCTGGTGTATCGATGTTGGCAGGGTTTTTTCGAAAAGGACCCCCCCTGTAGAAGAGCCACATGGGAGCAAACCACGGCACTTTTGAAGTGCCATGGCCGGCAGCGTGCTAATGAGGCACAGAATATTCATTTCAGCACCTCATCAGTATTCTTCAGTTTGGCCATTAGCATGGCCATTTCAAAGTTTTTTGTAAGTGTAGACACAGCCTTTGTGTGTAGTAGTGTTATTTTGAAATAAGCTATTCTGGTATAGCTCATTTTGTAATAAGGCTGTTATGTAGACATACTTTGAGTCTCTGGAGTTGAATCTCATTGGAACTCATTTTGATCTCCCCTGAACCAGTGTGATACTAACATTGGCATTTTCCCAGATTTATACTAGACCAAGGATGAGAAAAATCAAACTCCCTACTTTTTTCTCTAGTACCATATCCTGGACAGAAATTAATGTGTGAGTAGACTGAAGAAGTTCATATAAGGGAAAGACTGATAATTTCCCTCTAGATTCAGTATTAATTGTTCAATTAGTTTATCAGAATGGGTTTTCCTACCACTAATATTTACAAAAGAAGTAAAAGTGTGAGTGGCATGGGAGAGCTTGGATCACACAGGGGTATTTGAAAATATTTGCACCTCTTCTTCCTCATGGCTAAATCTCTGGTTTTCCCATCTGGATCAGCTTTTGTCCTAAGGGCTGCAATCTCCTCTTCTCCATCTTCCTTGCATTCTATTGTCCCTGATTACCTGCTAATATATTTTAAAAAACTTTTGTCTCTTCCTCCTGTTACTCTCTCTCTCTCTCTCTTTCTCTCCCTCTCTCTCTTTTTTTTTTTTCACTGTCAGAAATGTCGGGTTTTTTCACTAGAAAATACTGATTTGTTGAAAACAAACCTTTTCACAGGACTATATCAGCTTTGAAGAAACTTTCATGAGGAAAGAATACACTTCCTTTAACCCACATGAATGGTTCACCATCTCTATTATTCTGATGGAAAATAGCTGCTGGCATCAAGTTTTGGGATCATTGGCAGGCTCCTGCAGTGAGAGACCATCCCTCAAGGAACTAGGGCCAATGCCAAGGTGAGCACTGAATACCAGGACTGAGACCTTGAACTAGACTCTGCTCAATGCTAAGGTGGTACCGAGTGGTGCAGAATGGAGTTTAATTTTTTGTGGGGTGGGGGAGGGAAAGTAGCCATATAGAATAGCCAATTGTCTTGTGGTCATGGTTCTTATCTTGACAGTGGGAGAGTTAGGTTCAAGGCACAGACTTGCTGTGCTCCCCGCAGTCGCCAGGTTATTGGTCATTCTAGTGGGGATCTCGTTTGATGGAGTTACTCACTTTTCTATAAAATGTTCACTGAATGGAGATAAAAAGATTGACTCTCTCAGCTTAGTGAGGGATATGGAAGACCCTGATTTAAGTTCCCATTCTACTTTACTGAAAGCATGAGCGTAGGTCCAAACAACTGTATTGCTGTTCATGCATCCATCTCTTGTTCATTTTTTATGAAAATTTCAAGAGTGCTTTAAATCTCACTAAAATCTTAGTTGAACAGGAAAACCATTTCCCACTCTGATTGTAACTCAGTACTGTGCCTATTGCACTGGCGCCTCAACCTGCTTGACTGCTAGGTACTACCATTGTTCAGTAACACCAGTAATGGTGGGATATCCATTGACTTCAGTAGGCTAAGGATCACATCTCAAATCTACCCAATTTCACCCTTGTTTTTTTTTTCTCCTTTCCCTTTGTCTTTGTACTTTTCTTCTTCTTAAAAACCACTTCCTATGGGGCAACCACCCTCCCAGCCTTTCAACTCTCTTGTATAAATCAGGTTCTTACCTGCATTGGTCTCTGTGTCCTGAACTGTTAACAACATCTATAGGTAGTCATTGGTAGAGTGCATAGGACAACGTAGATCAAGTGCTAGTGGTAGGCAGACATCCTACCATCTCTGCATCTCTTATACATAAAGGCCGTGTCTACACGTGCACGCTACTTTGAAGTAGCGGCGCCAACTTCGAAATAGTGCCTGTCACGGCTACACATGTTGGGCGCTATTTCGAAGTTGAAATCGACGTTAGGCGGTGAGACATCGAAGTCGCTAACCCCACGAGGGGATGGGAATAGCTCCCTACTTCGAAGTTGAACGTCGAAGTAGGGCACAAGTAGCCGATCCAAGTCCCGCAACATCGAAATAGTGGGGTCCCCCATGGCGGCCATCAGCTGAGGGGGTTGAGAGACGCTGTCTCTCCAGCCCCTGCGGGGCTCTATGGTCACCGTGTGCAGCAGCCCTTAGCCCAGGGCTTCTGGCTGCTGCTGCGGCAGCTGGGGTTCCATGCTGCATGCACAGGGTCTGCAACCAGTTGTCGGCTCTGTGGATCTTGTGTTGTTTAGTGCAACTGTGTCTGGCAGGGGCCCTTTAAGGGAGCAGCTTGCTGTCGAGTCCGCCCTGTGACCCTGTCTGCAGCTGTTCCTGGCACCCTTATTTCAATGTGTGCTACTTTGGTGTGTAGACGTTCCCTCGCAGCGCCTATTTCGATGTGGTGCTGCCCAACGTCGAAGTTGAACGTCGACGTTGCCAGCCCTGGAGGACGTGTAGACGTTATTCATCGAAATAGCTTATTTCGATGTTGCTACATCGAAATAAGCTATTTCGATGTAGCGTGCACGTGTAGACGTAGCCAAAATGTAAACAACATAATTTTCCAGCTCTCTCAATGCCTAGTCAAAATCAGCACCTGAATAACCGGGAGCTAATGGCAAACCCAGGTAAGACTGAAGCCAAGCCAGTACGCAAGGTGAGAGGAGGTATTTCCAGGAATGTTTTTTCCTTCTGTAGTACCCAGAGGATCCGTGCTTGGATCATTACATCAGCTCATAGTCATGGGGTCTTTTTGGACTCCTCAGGGCTAATGGAAGCCCAGTAGCCCCCAAACGCTCATATGCACTTGCGGCTGGCCAGTGGCCTGTGACTCTTCTGTCACTCTCAGATATGGCCACAGGGACAACTATAATTGCTAAGCATGATACCTAAGAATGAAACCAGGTGCTCCAGGAAAAAAAAAAACCAAACAAACTTCCAACTAGGATAAATCACAACAACCCACCTGCTTAGCAAAATGATTTGTCATGAACTCCTCACCCTGGAATTCTTCGCTCAGTGCCACCTTAGCACTGATCAGAGTCTAGTTCAAGGTCTCAGTCCTGGTATTCAGTGCTCACCTTGGATTGGCCCAGTTCCTTGAAGGATGATCTCTCAATCTCAGGTCCTGCTCATGATCTCAAAACTTATCGCTGACAGCTATTGTCCATCAGAATAACAGAGGCATGGAACCATTCATATGGGTGAAAGAAAATGAACTTTGACTGGATTTATAGAAGGAAGCTCCACAGTTCAGGAGAAAAGAATGACCCTTTCCCTCACCATGTCCAGGACTAAATGCAAAACCCATTTCTTTGACTTAGCTTTCCCTTCATAAATCTCTTCACACCAGTGTATTTGACGGTGCTCTGTGTGGCTAATGGGGTCTGTTCATGTGGGGACAGTTGTAGGATTAAAGTTTGACTGTAAGCATGTTGGAACAGAGACTGTGCCTAGTATCACACAAGTTGCCCTAGGCCAGTGGATAGGACACAGAAGGGGGAGTTAGCAGACCTGGATTCTAACCCAGTTATCTCACCAAGCTTCTGTATGATCTGGAGAAGTCACTTCATCTCTGTGTTACCACATGCACTGTATCTATATAAGCTGTAAACATTTCTGGGACAAGGATGGGCTTTTGCTATGTGACTGCACAGTACCTAGTACAAAGTTTCAATCTTGTTTAGGGCCCCTAGTTGCTACTGCAATGCAAATAACAATGGTGTCTTTCTAGTCTGTGCTGTTATGCACCTACTATAATGCAGCGCATGGAAGAAGAATGTTAAATGCAATAGAAAGTGTCAATATTTATACTATAGAAAAGACTGCAAATGTATCCTGGGAAAGAACTCCACATAACAAAAATATACATAATAAAGAAAAAATTTCACAGGGTGTCTGTTTTGCTCAGAAAATAGGACACTTGATCAAATAACAGATATTGAAATGTTGCTTGTTAAAAGCTTAAAAATCCTGAATAAAATTTCCTGTCTGCCCCTGATTCAACAGAAGTCGTTCTTTAGCAGTTTTCTACCAGAACGTGAGGCATTGCTTTAATACAAGATTTTCCTTTTTTTCCCCAAGATGTTTTGACTATGCACATTGTTTTCAAACAGTCTCCAATTTGTATATTGTCCTTGTACTTTTTCTGTAAAATCTGTAATTAGTTAGAATAGAAACACACAATGGTGCTGTGACCAGTGGAGTATTGTATAGAATATCGGCATGCCTTTGAGAGTGATGAAAATGATAGAACTTAAATGTGTAATGCTTGGGGGTGGAAATAAACACACAATTGTGCAATTCTATTGATTCAGAAATGCTCCCTGGGTTTTCAGGTTAAGCTTGGTGATGGGAAATGAATGTGTTTACATATCTTACTCTCTTTGAAGCCAAATGCTTACCATTTCTTGCTTTTCTTTGTGAAGTTCGAACAGGGTCTTTATATGGTCACTGAAAGCAACAAAAGATATTGGTGATTTTTTTTTTGAAGCATAATTTCCCAGATTTTTCAGAAATAGTGCTGCAGCAGGAAAATAGCACGTAAAATAAAACTGTTTTATAAGAAAGCTGAAGCGTGGAACACTTAGATCAAGGGAAGGATTCTGCAAAAGCTTATGAACTTAACTAGTTCCAGTGATTTCCTGAGACTATGGAAACTTCAGCTCTAGAAAAGCACGTTAAGAGTTAAGGTCATCCTTAAGTTTGCAAGTAGTCTATCTGACTTCAGTGAGACAACTTATTTGTTTAAATGTATACACATGCTTTTTATCCTGTTGGACTGGGGTCTATTTGCTGAATTGGATGCCTAAGTAGGGACCTAGGAATACAAATATGGGCTCTTTGATGGGAGATTCTTTCCTAAGGCAGAGACATAACTATGAATAAATGGGCTTATATCAGAATGAAGCTACACTGAAGTAAGCTTCGAGTGTGGTGATATAAAAAAACACTTTCATCAGTGTAGTTTTAGTTTTAAATCAACCTTATCCTAAACAATGTGGCCACACTGCATGCTAAATAGTGACAGAGAGAAAGATAGCTGTGTTAGTCTGTGTTCTATCAAAACAAAAAAGCAGTCATGTAGCACTTTAAAGACTAACAAAGTAATTTATTAGGCGATGAGCTTTCATGGAACAGACCGACTCACTTCTTCAGATCATAGGTAGTGTAACATGCCTACTAGAAGTTTTCATCATTCTAGCTAACACTAGGGCAAAACAACTTTGTGAATATTATGAGGCCTGAGTAGCACCATATTCCATATGCAGCCCATTGACTTCCACATTCACGTGAATAAGAGCATTAGATCTGGCCATAAATAAATATTGTCAGGTCATGCTGTGCTTCACCATGTGGTCACTTTCTCCTCACCTTTTGGTAAGGGAGTTTTAATGGCAGAAATGTCTGTGCAAAGCCACTTCCATGTTGTTCACACTACCCAAGCTGGAAACTTTTACACGTAGAGGGCTGGTGGAAATATTTGGGGGAGATGGCTGAGTAAAGGCCATTTTATGTGCTGAGCCAGGCCCTGCTCTCTAGTGCATGTGTGTTGGGGGGGGAAGGGTGTGGATTTGCTGACACTATCCCAACCTGATGTTCAGGGGTTTTCCTGCGGGGGTGTGGGGGAAGAATGGCTGGTGACCAAGATCACCTCACAGCTTCTGAGCATCAAGACCTAGAGGAGGTCTGGGGAGCTGCTCGCTGTGAGTTGGTTGTCAAATTGTGTGAGAAGAGAGGAGCAAACAGGATCCCAGTACTGTGGGAGAAAGGCTGCTGAGGTGCAATGGATGGGCAGGCAGGCAGAATCTGTTCTCCAGTGAGTAAGGGTGTTGGTGTCTCTATTCCAGGCCCTTCAGGAGGGAAGCACCCAGAGCTGGCCCAACAGGGCCTGGCCAGTGAGTGGGGCCAAAGATGGCATGCTGGCAGCAGGATCCAGCTGGTGGGTGGTGGACTCTAGAGTCAGCTGAAATGGGGAGCCCTGAAAGCACAGGGCCTAGGGCAACCGCCTGGTTCGCCTTGCCCTGAGACCAGCCTGGAAGCGCCAGTGCAGGAGAGGAGTTGCCGCAGAATGAGCCAGCCCTGCTCTCACTCCTTGCACCAGCCCATTGACTCTTGCTGTTAACAGATTCAGAGGCGCCCACCCCAGGGCCATGTTAAAAACCTTTCCCTATGCGCAATGCCCCACTCTGTCTCATTCCTGGGCCTCATGCCACCAGATGTGGAGCTTTGTTTGCTGAGCTGGTTTGCGTGGGTGGGCACTCCAGGCTGAGACAGACTGGGGCTGGGGACTGCTGCATCCCATCTACCCCAGCTGCCTGCTCTCTATGCATCTATGCATAACTGACTCTTCTAGAAATACCTGTGAGCTCATCTAGTTAGGGAAATAGATACGATGTAACTTGTCTGACCTATTGCAAACTAAGCAAAGGATCTCCAGTTCTGAATATCTGCTGGTGGATTTTCTTACCAAACTGCTGTCAGCTCAGAGAGACGGACAACTGTTATTAATTGAATAAATGGAAGTAAATTGCAATCTGCTCAGGGCTACACTGCAGTCTAGGGGAAAAAGAAACTGTCAGCTACAGTGCTAATTGCAAATTATTTGCTCAGCTGCACTTAGGATATATACAGAACTACTGGCCAGCTAGACAAGAAACTCATCAGTAAGGATATGTCAATAGGCTGGAAAAGGATATTGGACCAAATTTAACACTGCACTCAGCTCTTACTGATTCAGTAGACATGGGTCTGGCTAGAAGTGCCATGTTGGAGGAAGTGCAGAGGACCGGGGGAGGAATGAAACATTTCTTTGGCAAGTATCAGAAGGGTAGCCGCGTTAGTCTGGATCTGCAAATGCAACGAAGGGGTCCTGTGGCACCTTATAGACTAACAGAAATGTATGAGCATAAGCTTTCGTGGGCAAAGACCCATTTTGTCAGATGCAGGTTTCTGTGGCAGGATTTTTAAAGAAGACATTAGCTATTTCAAACTACTGAGGTTTTCAGAACTAGAGGTAGTCAAGCCTGTAGACAGATTATCTGGCAGAGTGCAGGTGAGGCAAACCTAGAGAGTCAGTGCAATTTATTACTTTTTCAGTGGTGTGCATATGACGTGTAGTGTATATATTTTTTAATATCTATCTACTAGATCTGCAGATGTAAGTATCTATTTAGGTTCTTGGACCATGCACTTGGCAGCTTCTGGTATGTCATTGGGGTAATTCAGCAGTGAAAAGGAAAATTAAATATTTCCTTTACAATGCCAGTTCATGTAACTTTAAAACGATCCTTATATGACATACATAAGCATTTATCCCTAATTCACAGACAAGGAAACTAAGGCACAGAGATGAAGTGAGTTGCTTAAGGTCATACAGACATTCTGTTCAGAATTTGTCACAGAAATCCTCTGACCCACAAAACTATCCGCTCTCCATGGCCATCCCCTTGTTCTTATTCTACTGTTATAAAAATATATATAAAATATTAACCTGTGCCAGCTATATGCCATTCTAAGGGCTTGGGCTACTACAGCTGCCCTCATATACACTGCAGCTGTGTCTACATTAGCAAGGTCTTTTAGAAAATCAGGCCCTTTTTTGAAAGAACACATGGAGTGTCCACACACAAAATGTGCTTTTTCGATCCAAAATCGAAATAATGCAGCTCTTCTTCCGGAAGCCCCCTTCTGCTCCTGGATCAGGAAGGGCACCTTCTTTTGAAAGCTTCTTTCAAAAAAAAGATGTGTAGATGATCTGCGGGCCCTTTTGTTGAAAGAGCAGTCCTCATGGTGCTGGATTTTTTGATCCCTGGCCCGTTCTTTAGAAAGAGCACAGTCTGTGTGTACGCTCCCTCTGCTGTAAAGAGTGGATCAATCCTTCTATCTGCTTTTTTGTGTGTGGACATGCTCTTTCAAAAGAAGATCTTCCAGAAGATCATCTTTCAAAAGATCGCTGGAGTGTAGCTGTGGCCCAAGTGTCCTATCAACCAATGTTCTAATAAACAACTTGATGCATCCTCTACTTTTAATGGTGGCTTTCCCACTTTTAAGAACTAGTATTGTACAACAGTGCCTGAAAGATTTCAGTAGCCTCTTACATTTAACCCTCTCTGGTGGGTCTAACTGTCTATCTGGGTCAGGTAAAATGAAATCTATTGGGGAAACTCCACAGGTTGCCAGCAAAATGGAGGCTAGAACACATTTGTTACTACTTGAGTGATGTAACTGCATTAGGCACTATAATAGCAAATGCCTTCATAGATGGAAGCTATCAACCCTATGGCCAGAATCTTCACAGCAAGGAAAGCTCTCAAAAACTGTATTAGTGAAAAGGGCTCCCCCTGACAGTGTCATTTGCATAGGCTACCTATTCACGGTTTCACTAGTGATACCTCAGAAGTCACCATCCGATACTGGAACTTAAATTTTGGCTGGTGCAGGATTCCCAGAATTTCAGGGAGAGGAAGAATCATAGAATCATAGAATTCTAGGGCTGGAAGGGACCTCAGAAGGTCTTGTAGTCCAGCTCGCTGCTTAAAGCAGGATTAACCCCAACTACATTATCCCAGCCTTGACTATGTCAAGCCAGGATTTAAAAACCTCTAGGGATGAAGATTCCACCACCTGCCTTGGTAACGCATTCCAGTGCTTCACCACCCTCCTGGTGAAGTAGTTTTTCCTCATATCCAACCTACACCTCTCCCTTTGTAACTTCAGATAATTGCTTCTTGTTCTGTTATCTCTCACCACTGAAAACAGTCTCTCTCCATCCTCTTCAGAGCCCCCTTTCAGGAAGAATTCTGCTTAAGGGTTTTAAGCACTTCTTGGTCTCCGAAAAGGATTTCAGAGAGAAAGAGAGAAAGTAGTCAGCTTAATGAGGCCCTGCCCTCCCCTTAATAAAGATGAATCACTGGGTTATGTGGTGGTACTTCCAGATGGAACCAGACAAGCGGCTCCCCTGGGACTTCAAGCAAACAAGCATATAGATATTTAGACTGCTTGGTATTTGCTGATCCAAACTGTGGGTAGTGCTTGAAAGGGTAAGGTTGTGAGGCTAAGGGCCTATCTCCTGATGGACATTCCCTCTGGTGGGAAAGAACAAATTAGATGGACTACAGCTGAAGTTAGTGGAAGGGGTTTGGCATTTTGCTCATTATTTGCACATATATTCTGTTGCTGTTTGTCCGTGTTTATGTTCCCTTCCCCAGTAATGATTATTTGTACAGACTTGGAATGCTTGCAAGTGCAGAAGTTCTGCCTTTTAAGGCAACCAGGCAGAGGGCTTTGTTAGCTTTCTCAGGGTACTGGGCAGTGTTCCGTCTAATTGTTTTCCAACATGGACAGAATAAATTTTGTCATGTGCACCCAGGTATGTGTGGATGCGCGGCATGAATAGAAGCATGCTGCCCACTGTGGGTAGATGTGGGTGCTCAGCTAATCAGCTGGCTGGCACCAGAATCTCTCCTGGGTGGATTGCCACACACTCAGCTCACAGGGAAAACTGCTTCCCGGTGGGGGCACAAAATAATTGTTTGTTAAGACTTAAGAAGGACTCGAGCTGTACCATTCCCAGGCCTTTTGATGGTTCTTAGCCTCTTGGTAGAAAGTTTACATTGTCAGTGTGTAAAACAGAGCTGGGATTTCAGGCCTCTCTGTACATTTGAAGCATCTGAGCAAGTTCAGCAGCCATGTATGCTGCTTGTAGTAAATTTATATTGTGCTGTGGGTAGGCACAATATATTGCTTGCCTTTATTAGGATTTCAGCACCTGGTTTCTATCACTGGTTCTCCATAGTATCATGAGCACACCCTCAAATCTCTGCATTAGCTGAGCTACACTGAGGGCAGGATTGGAGCTAGTGGTAAAGACAGCTAGTGGTGAAGACAGCTTTACATCATCTGTGAGGAAGTCTGCCACAGGCCCTACTGCTCACTGCCCCAGGAAGGAGCCACAAAGGAGGGTCCTTTAGGCTTGCCTAGAATGGCAAGTTTTCTGCAGCTTGCCAGAGCCCAGCAGGCATAGACAGTGGGTGGATAGTCTTGCTGGATTCCTGGGCAAGGTGGAGGGGGCCCAGCTCTGTGTTCCCAGAAGGAGCAGGGCCGCAGGCAGAAGGGGTGGCCCTTGGTGCAGCCAGTCCTCAGCACTGCCAGGAGTGCACCACATGTTCCCTGCTCCCCTGCCCACCACCACCAGGCAGCCTTCACAGCTGCATGGAGCTGCTGTGATATTACATGTTGTAATTACATGTGGTATTACAGGCAAAGTGCAGAGCCCCGGGCCCTTTGGAATTGCCAGGTTGTCATGGGAGACTTTAATCATCTGGACATTTGTTGGGAGACCAATACATTAGCACACAGACAATCCAGAAAGTTTTTGGAGAACGTTGGGGATAATTTCTTGGTTCAAGTGCTGAAGGAACCAGGTGTGCAACTTGACCTGCTGCTCACAAACCGGGAAGAACTAGTAGAAGAAATAGAAGTGGGAGGAAACCTGGGCTGCAGTGACCATGAGATCATAGATTTCAGGATCCAGACAAAAGGAAGAAAGGTGAGCAATAAACATACAGACCCTTGATTTCAGGAGAGCAGACTTTGACTCCGTGAGAGAACGGATGAGCAGGATCCCTTGGGAAATGAAAATGAAGGGGAAAATAGTTGAAGAAAGCTGGCATTATTTTAAAGAAATCTTACTGAAGGCACAGTGACAAACCATCCCACTGCATAGTAAGAAATGCCAACATGGTAGGCAACCAGCCTTGGCTTAACAGGGAAATCCTTAGTCAGCTTAAATTCAAAAAGGATGCAAAAAGGATGCAAAAGCACAACTGGAACTGCAGCAGGGAACGGATGTGAAGAGTAACAAGAAGGGTTTCTACAGGCATGTTAACAATAAATGGAGAAGGTGTGCGGCCATTACTGGATGAGGGAGGTAACCTAGTGACAGATGATGTGGGAAAAGCTGAAGTACTCATGCTTTTTTTGCCTCAGTCTTCATGGACAAAGTCAACTTCCACATGACGGTCCTAGACAATGAAATATGGGAAGGTGGAGAGCAGCCATATGTAGGGAAGGAACAAGTTCTGAGCTATCTAGAAAAACTAGATGTTCACAAGCCCATGGGTCTGGATTTAATGCACCCGAGGGTACTTAGGGAATTGGCAAACGTGATTGCTGAACCTTTGGCCGTTATCCTTGAAGACTCTTGGCGATCAGGAGAGATCCTGAATGACTAGAAAAAGGCAAATGTAGTGTCCATCCTTAAAAAAAGATAGAAGGACAATCCAGGAAACTATAGACCGGTCAGCCTTACCTCAATCCCTGGAAAATAATGGAGGAGAAAAACTACTTCATCAGGAGGGTGATGAAGCATTGGAATACGTTGCCTAGAGAGGTGGTGGATTCTCCATCCCTCAAGGTTTTTAAGTCCCAGCTTGGCAAGGTCCTTTCTGGGATGACTTAATGGGGGTTCATCCTTCTTGAAGCAGGGTGGTCAACTAGATGACCTCCTGAGGGACCTTCCAGCCCTATGATTCTATGGTTTTGACAGACCTGGCCAGGCCCAGAGGCCTGAGCCCTTACAAATCTGCCTATAAGGCTGGCTACCTATTGCAGTGTGCGAGGAGGCTGGGCCAGACACAGCTGCAGGAGGTACACAAAAGGTGAGTGCCCTGTATTACCACACACAGTTCCTGTGGCTTCCTGGCAGTGCATGGGGAGTGTGTGCAATGCAGCAGCCTTTAAAATTGCTCTGTGTGAGTATCCTCCCACCTCCAGCCATCAGAGCCTGCAGGAGAAGGCAGCACAATGGAGGCACTAACAGGCACTATGAAGGGAGCAGCAGGAGAGCAACAAACATGTGTGGCCCTGCTCAGCGGATACACAGAAAGGAGCAGGTGGTTTTCACCTTCCCCATCCCCAACATAGTAGTCCCAAAAGGGAGGGCACAAGGCAACAGGTCAGATTTCTGGATACAAAGCCACCTTTTGGTGGCCTCTTCTGAAAAACAGCAGGCATTGCTTGAAATGTCAGTCCTCCTTTATAGCCCGCACGGCTTTAAATGTCAGTCCAGCATGACACATCTGCAGACCCCACCCCCCCTCAGCGCTGCTCACTGTAGCTAGCAGAAAGCCATGTGATAGATCCTTGGTGCTGTGATCTTAGCCTACCTGTCACAAACAACTGATCATGTCTGAACGCGTGAGCTTTGTGGCAGGCCGGTTATAGCTAATTATCTGTGGGTCTCGGCATACATCACGTTTTGCAGCTACTGTTTGCTTAATATCAGAGAGGTAGCTGTGTTAGTCTGTAGCTTCGAGAACAACAAAGAGTCTTGTGGCACCCTATAGACTAAAAGATCTTTTGGAGCATAAGCTTTCGTGAGCAAAGACTCATGCATCTGATGAAGCGGGTCTTTGCCCACGAAAGCTTATGCTCCAAAACATCTGTTAGTCTATAAGGTGCCACAGAACTTTCTGTTTGCTTTATGTAACTCAGAGTGATCGCTGCAAAGCATCAGTGCACCAAAGGGCTAAGACAATACACGAAATCTGTTGGCTTTTCTGAGTAGCCGCTGGCTGAACTGGAAGACAGATTGGAGGTTTCTCTTTTGAAGTGGACAGGCTTTTGAAGTCAGTGAAATAACTCTCGTAGTCTACAGTCAATTCCTACTCTGTCCCCTGCCAGATTAGCTGCAAAACTGCTAGTGTTTTACTGGTGATGAGCTAGTGCAATTAGATGCCTGAAGCTTGTCATCTCCTTGTTAGCAGGCTTCTGGGTATGCCTGCAGCCCCCTTGTTTGAAGAAGACTGTAATTCAAATGACATCTGAGAGTTATTTATAGGAAACCAGCTCCTGAGCTGTAACCCATATAAAATCAGCCACTGTTTTAATGTGAGGGCTGAGATGTAGTCTTAAGCACAGAAATTGTGAAGGAGTCTTATATTTTGAAAGGCAAGGTCGGGGCTGACCTGTGCAGTTTGATTTGTCGTTTTATCCAAATGTGCTCATGAATCTGTCTCTTTTTCCGTGCAAACTGCTCATTTCTGATGGTATTTGGCATACATCAAGGATATGTTCTTTAAGCACCCTGGCAGGACTGCACAACCATATTCAGACAAATGGTGTGGCACCATCTAGCTTGAAAGGATCCATGTGTCAGGAAGGAAGGATGCTCAGGTGCGTGGCTGCTCAGTCTGCCTCTGATGCAAAGGGGAACAATATTTTTTGATTGGGGGTACCCCAACTATTTTCTAAGTGGTCAAGGGCTGCACTCTTCTGTGATGTTAATGGAAGTGGTGCAGGGTCTGGGATGGAGGCTGGGTGTATAAGAGAACAGGGGTAAGGGACTGGAGGCCAGGAGGAAATGTGGGATCTGGGAGGAATTTTGGGTGAAGAAAAGGGTTGTGCCCTGGGATAGGAGACTGGGCTGCAGAAGGGGTTACAGGGTCTGGGAAGGGGTATGGGTACACGGAAGGAATCTGAGCTGGAGAAGAGGTGTAGCTGAGGCTGCAGGATCTAAGAGGGGATTGTGTCCTGGGGCAGGAGTGCAGGAGAAGGTGCAGGGAGTGGGTTGTGCATAGGAAGAGGCTTCAGATTATTGGTGTGCAAGATCTGGGAGGAGGTACGGGAGCAGAGGTTTGGAGGAAGAAGGGGCTAGGGTGCCAGAGGCAGACTTTTGCTGGGAGGTGCTTACCTGGACAGCTCCATGCCAACAGCCCAGCAGGTTCCTCCACCTGTCCTGCTCCTGCACATGCTCAGGGCAGCTGGGTAAAGGGCCCTGTGTGCTGCTCTGAACACTGTGAGCCCAGGAGGAGGTGTGAGGGGTACTTTGCCCACTGCCTGTCTTGCAAAGATGTGAGCAGAAACATTGTGCTGGGAGTGGGTCAACAGCAAAGCCTCTCCCCTGCCCTCCCCTTGGTTTTCAGTGTTCAGAGACAAACACATAGCCCCAGAAATGGTTTCTTTGAGCAGTCTGTGCGGGTGGGGCAAGCAGAAAACCTGGCTGAGGCTCCCAGTGGACTGCAAGCCAGATCCCCTGGTGTGGCAGGCTGGATCTGGCCCACGGGCTCCATTTTTTCCTGCTCTGATACTTTTCTCCTTTGCAGTTGCAAGTGTGATTACAGTCTGTGCGGATATTTCCATGGTGGGATAAACCTAACTAGCATAGCTACAATTGGCAAAGGCTTCAGCATGGGCTGTACCAGCCTGCTTGGAACCCTGGTTACCTACTATCAGTGCTGGGTTGTCGTAGCTACATCTTCATTGCTATTTTTAGCCAGGCTAACCACATTAAAGCCAGCATGGATCTGCTTGTCTGAACTGCAGTCACACCCCAATCACCGTGGAGACACTTCCTGTGGATGGCGGGAATGATTAGAACACCAGCTGTAGGAAGGAAATTATACTGTGTCCAGTACCACTGATTAACAGACACGATTCCTTTGTTTAGTGAATTCATGCCTTGGTGTCACTGGGCTGGAGATCAACCTGCTTCTTCTAGCCTGTGAAACATGGTGCCTCAAGACCGAAGCCCGGCTTGTCTTACTCATGTGTCTGTGTATTTTAGAAACGTACTTCTGTCCATCCATCCATGAGTGTGTTAGTTTGAGAACGCCGAAATGGTAACAGTGAGGACCACCAAATTGGGTATGCAGCTGCCTGTTCTCCTAACGAACAGCAAGGTCAAGGTTTGCTTGTGCCAGGAGAACAGGGCCTTTCTGGAATTGGATTGTTTTCTGTAACATGGAAAGGGAGGGGCTGATGGGCAGGGCAGCCACCCACCACTGGAGGCAATGAGCATGGGGGAAGAGCTATATTGCAGAGTGGCCAGTAGGGGCAGCTACACCACCAAGACAGTGGCCAGCTGGGGCTAAGGCTTGCCCTCTCACAGGCCTCTGGACAAGGAAAGTGCCCTGTCCCCACACCCCAAACCCCTTGTTCCCCAGCTCTTGGATGCACCACTGGAGTGGGAGGGCAGGAAGGGAAAAGTCCTTCACTAGATGGGAAGAGAAGGCCCCTGGCAGACAGGGGAGAAGGGGGAAATAAAACACCTGCCAGAGTAGGGGTGGACGAGAAGTCCCAGCTGGAGGGTGGGGAGATGGGAGATTGTGGGGGGGAAGGGCTCTGCCAGATAGGGAGGCAGAAAATGCCCCTGCTAGATGGGGACTGGAGGAGGAGAGGACAGAGCCCAGTGGCATGGCATGGGAAGAAGGCAGACTGACTAAGAGAAAGTGCCATGACAGTCTGGAGGTGTGGGAGAAAAGGGCCCCAATGCATGGAGGCAGAGACAAAGGCCCTGCCATACGAGGGTGGGAAGAGGATCCATGGCTTTACCCCCCAGCATCACCAGACCAAGAATCATCAAGGCCTGCCTGACCCGCACCCCGCACTTTACTCTGGCCTCTGGACCAGTCCTGGGGACTGCCACCTCAACTCCCACGTACAAAATGGTGGGTGGGGTATGTGGTCTCCCCTGGCCAGCCTAGGGAGAAGCCAGAGGGTGGGGTGAACAGCCATCCCACCCTGTGAACAATCCTGTGGGTGGGATGGATGGTCCCCACTGCCCTGGGCTGCCCTGGGGAGAAGCCAGCGGCCACCCAACCACATGGTCTGAGCATTCCCCCCCCATCCCTTCGTCTGAGCTCCTTCCAATCCCCTGTCCTGATTCCTGCATCAAACCCTCTGCCCTGAGCCCTCCTCATTCCCCAGCCCTCACTCTTGTACCCCTCACATCCCCAAGGCCCTGCTCTGAGTCCTGCAGCCCCACACTGCCAGCCCCCTATTCTGAAGGACCCAGACAATGCAGCATAAGTTCCCTAATGTTAACTGCAGAAAATCTAGATTTAAATCTTCCATACTGGCTCAGACCAATGGACCACCTAATCTAGAACAACTTCTGCTGACTTCAGTACTTGGTGGATGGGGACCCATTAAACAGATGCAGTAAACTTCACTTCAGACTGCTTCTCTCCCTCCTCCCCTGAAAAATAAAAAGTAAAAAATGAAAAAGAATGAGTATGTTAACCACAAATAAAATGTTAATGGCCAATAATACTAGAGCTGTGCAAGTTTAAACAGTCTATAGAAATAAAAGTTAAAATAATTCCAGTGACCCTTTCCTTTGGTTCTATTTTCAAAAATATTACTTGAAGATGGGTACAAGTTACTTCAAAGCATAAGATGAGTAATTATATTCATGTAAATCCTTGAAAGTAAATTGATATGTAGAACTAAAGATTACAGTCATTACTAATCATCAAAATGTGTGTTTAAAGAAGAGTAATGTCTCTGTATTGAAAAAAATAGGGAGAATGGTGCTTTTGACAACAGGGTTTTATTTCAAAAGAGCCCCATCTACACTGCTGTTTTTCTTTCAAAAGACTTTATGTCAAAAAATGTGATTATGCAAATGAAGCACCTGATATGTAAATCAGCACTTCATTTGCTTTTCCAGTTTACTTCATTTGCAGTCCCCTTTTGAAAGGTGACTTTACTGTAGACATAGCCTGACAGTCAGGACTGGTGGCACTAAACAAACTTTATGGGGCCCAGGAAACTTTGCCACCCCAGTGATAAGTGGTCCTCCAGCTAATTAAAATCATGCTGTATGACTGATGTTGCCAGATGAGAGAGTTCCAGATTAAAGAGTTTCAACCTGTATTTGGTATCTTTCTTAACACCTTTCATTCCTGGAATCATGGTAAAATTTCACCTCAAGTTTTTGAGGTTGTTTAAAGTTTCTAGGCAGACAGTAGCTTAAAAACCTGAACCTTCTGCATGCTCAAAACACAAATAAAAAGCATAAAAATCTATCATTTTCTATATCTTATTTATTTCTTAAAGCCAGTCTGTTTCTGAAGGTTGGACTCATGATTTTTGAATGCTCACAGCTAGCAGTGCCAGATGTTTCAGTATGAAAGTGCCATTTTTAACAACCTTTTTTCTCACAGTAACCACTTGAAAATCCTTGCAACATTCCAGTCAATCTGTAGCTAACACCATTTTTCAGGAAATTGAGACCAAAATAGTCAAGTAATTTGGGGCCTGGAAATACCACCATTTCCCTCCCCTGGTCCTCTCCTGCCCCCTGTGCCACTGCCTTCCCCCAAAAACAGACCAACCAGATTTTGCTGTTGCTGCTTTGTTTGCTGTCCCGTGTAGTATCTCTATGTCCTCTTCCATCCATTGTCAGGCATGTCTATTTGTTCTGTCAACTCTTCACAGCAAGGACTGTTATGTGAGTGGAGAACATCTAGCACAAAGGGACCCAAATCTCAGCAGGATTTCTAGGAACTACTTTGACACCAGTGATACCATACATTTCATACAGATGTGCATGTACTCACTTATTTATGCTCAAAGGAAGAGTACCTCACTTTACAAGTGCACTTTAAAGATGAGCGCTGATTCCTGAATAGTTTCTGGCTACAGAATTAAATCCATTTGTGGTGACAGTTCTTAAAATACTTCACATACTAGAGCTGTTGGCCTGATGCACACATTCAATAAGTGCTCTCGATTTTCTTGTAGCCCCACCCCTGAGGCATGGCTCAAGGTTTCTCCCAGTTGTTTGCTACCTGGAATGGCTTCTCCATCTTCTCACCATGGGTTGGTTCCAGAAGAAGATAGCCATACAATGGGAGATTTTATGGGGAGTAAGGGCATACGATCTGTGAAAGGAAATGGTTAGAGTCAACTATTCCATCCACCAGTTTCCTACCTGCCAATATTTGTAACTCCTCCCAACGTCCCATTCTCTCCCTGGCACCTTCCCACACAGATGGTAGGCTGACAGTGAATCCACAGAGAAGTGATGCAGTAGTCTGAATGCTAGCCAGCTTAATTAACAACAACAAAGAAGTGCCCTCTTTGTCTGCACACCTGGGTGGGCCAGGGC
This sequence comes from Carettochelys insculpta, assembly GCF_033958435.1. Classification (NCBI taxonomy): domain Eukaryota; kingdom Metazoa; phylum Chordata; order Testudines; family Carettochelyidae; genus Carettochelys; species Carettochelys insculpta. Next base: position 369,194,284 of record NC_134137.1, on the reverse strand, counting down.
CCTCTCCTGTGAAGGTCCCAACTGACTTTCAGAAGCCAACGCCAAGTTGGATCTCTGACATTTTGTATGTTTGTCTCTGCAGATCTGGTACTGCTTGACCTACGTATTAGGTTGCACAGCAATTCAGAATTCCATTGTGGGCCAGGGAGATACTTAGCAATTCCCTGAGCTGTTTACTTCCCTCTCAGCCCCTGAACTCATAGCTCAAAAATGAAAGTAGAACTAGAGTCTGACTGTCTCATCCCCCAATGGGAGCTAAGCAGCCCTGTCACATCATTGGCTCATCAGCCTGCTCGTCCATATCACACTGTGCAGAAGCCTCCCTCTTGGCCTCAGCAGGAGCATGCTGGGAAATGGTGCCAATGGGCTCCAGTATATCTTATTGTTGAAGCCCGTAAGCTGGGACTCGAGTTTGATCAAACTGTAAAGGTTCCTTCATAGTCACCTGGCTCCACTGTATGAAACTGATTCAGATTTCATAGCTTGACCCAAAAAGCCATAAAAGCTCTTATCATCTGAGCTGCTGAGCATGCATCCTAAGCCCTCATGCTACCAATCACACACAGTAAAGGGCTGAATTAAGACAGCATAATACCTGGCAAAGGTCACCTTTACCACTCCATTTTTCCTGAGTCTCTGCAGGTCACCCTTTTAGCATCCTCTGCAGATTTTTCTTGCCAAACGAGTCATTTCCATGAAGAGAAAGTGGGTGACAGGGGGCAGGCAGACTGCGACAGCCTTGTGTGACAGTGGGGCTGTTTGGCTGCTTGGTAGCCCTGCAGGCTTGGATTCCTGACAGCAGCAGACAAAAGAAAAAGCAACATTTAACACCAAAGTGATGATAGTGACTGCAAGCTGAGGCCAGCAGCCTGGTGGGAGACTCAGCTAAAACTGTAAAATTATACAATAAAGAGCTTCCCAATTTAGGTTGGATTATAATAATAATACTTATTATTATTTATTAGTTCATAAAATTACTGGGGTAATATATTCATTGCCCTTTTCAGCAATCTTTAATTAGGTATTTTCAACAAGTCCCTTCTTTAACATCAACATTTTTACAGAGCAGGGACAAGATAGACTTTCCCCTCTGAATCTCTATCAGATGATAATGACAGGAGGAAGAAAATATAAAATATTTCCACTATATTCTCCCTCCCTCTCCCTCATAGTGACTGTGTAGGGTAACACCGACATTAAACCAAACTAAATCCACTGTACATCTGTACTATATTTCCCTGAGATATATAATAATTTTTTCTATATATTTATATGTCCCACAGCACTAATATAGCTAAATGCCCTACAAACATTAAGGATTTATTTTCCTTACAATACACCCATGAACAAAAAAAGTGTAGGGGGTAACAGTGTGAAGTGTAAGTGTGTGTGAAGACTAGATAACCTAATGTTCCCTTCTGCATTAATCTTCCTGTGTTGTTACGGCAAACTGAGGCATAGAAAGATGCATCGATTTGTTCAGGTGATACTGGAAGGTTAAATCAGAGTTGGGACTGAGAGCAGTGGCAGCACAAAGTCAACCCATGGAGTGATGCAAGGCTCACTGTTAACATCCTACACATAAGAATTTGCTTCTGGAGTTGGAAAACTTTTTTCACTGAAAGTTCAAAAGTCAACAAAAGGCAAACGAAATATCAGAAGAGATTTTTAAAAAAATATATTTGCTCCCTTTCCTTCTATCCTGCTTTGGAACTATTGTCCAATTTTGGTTACATTTTGTATTGAAATTTCAATAAGGGGGAAGAAAACCCTGGCACTTTCCCCTCTCTTTTACATCAAAATTTTAATATAAATGCATCTTCTGAGTCTCCCTTTTTCTCACCACCTTTCCTTAGTGCAATATAGCAGGGGGAGCGCCTGCTTCATTACAGGGGGTGCGGGCTGGAAGGAGTAACTAGTGTATGCATTTACAGCACTCCGAGAAGCTCTTTGGCATAAAATCATTAAATACCATCATTGTTACCTCAGGAACAATAAAACACTGCTACATGCATACAGTGCTTTGGGAGCTTGAAATTCTGTTCCAGCATCCCCAGTTCAAAGCCCAGACGCCTAGCGTACCAACATCTAGCTGAAATAAACAAGTGTTGTGCATTTAAATAATGCAATTCAACTCAGATTTTTTTTTCCTTTTCAAACAGTGACCACATTAAATCATTGTGATTTTTTGCTGTTTTTCTGTTTATCACCAAAAGAATGTCTTCCAAGCAGCCTTCTAAGCAGTTAAGGTAGGTTTTGTTTAAACATTTAAATGAACAGATTTATGCTTGAAGGGTTAGTGGGCAGAGGAACAAAAATCCCCAAAGTAATGTTATGTTTGAAATGAAAAATATTGCTCTTCTAGAAAAGTAGTGCTGGAGAATTGCATGGACTTCATTACAAAGCAGTAAAGGGACGTAATTAGGGCCTACTGTATAAGAAAAATGGAGCAAATTATTTCTCTTTTCTGCTCAGAGAGCTTAATTATACTCTTGGTAACCCTGGTGTAAATCTGGAGTAGCAGCACGAAGCATTGTATTCAGATTGATGAAACTGAAAGCAGAAATAGCCCTATGTGGTTTACTTTCTTAAATATAGTACTGCCCTGTACATCAGAACATAAGAATGGCCAATCTGGATCAGACCAGAGGCCCTTCTAGCCCAGTATCCTGTCTTTCAACAGTAACAGATGCACGTCCCTACCCATCCTGGCTAATAGCCATTGATGGATCATATCTGGCTCTTTTTTTAACCCTGTTACACTGTTGACCTTTCCAACATTCTCTGGCTAGGGGTTCCACAGGTTCACTGTGCATTATGTGGGAAAAAAAATCTCTTTCTTTTTAAATCTACTAACTACTAATTTCGCTCGGTAACCCTCAGTTCTTCTGTTATGAGAAGAAGTAAATAATGCTTCCTTATTCACTTTCTCCACACCAGTCATGATTTGTTAGATCTGTGTCATAGCCCCTCTTAGTTATCTCTTTTCCAAGCTGAAAACTCCCAGTCTTATTAAGCTCTCCTTAGATGGCAACTGTTGCATGCCCCTAATCATTTTGTTGCCCTTTTCTGAACCTTTTCCAGTTCCAATATCTCTCTCTGAAATGGAATGACCACATCTCCACATGGTTCTCAAGGTGTGGGTGTACCAGAGATTTATATAGAGGCAATATATTTTCTCTCTTATTATTTGTCTCTTTCCTAATGATTCCCAACATTGTTTGCTTTTCGGATTGCTGGTTCACAATGAGTGGATGTTTTCAGAGAACTAGCCACAATGACTTTGAGATCTTTCTTGAGTTGGTAACACCAGAGTTAGACCCCTTCATTTGATATGTATAGTTGTGTTATGGTTTCCAATGTGCATTATTTTGCATTTATCAATATTGAATTTCATCTGCTAATTTGCTGCCCAGTCACCATGTTTTGTGATATTGTTTTGTAGCTCTCCCTCTTCAGGCAGTGGGAATAGATCTCAAACTGTTGAAAAAAATGCTGATAGGTCTCACTAACATATTTGTGATGGGGTGAAGTCAGACACCTAGGGATGTTTCCCAGTGTGCTAATCATGCCACTGACACCTGCCTTTTTTGCTCTTTAGGGCTCCCCACCACTCTGCCTGCCGAGCTAGTTCCTCTAGTCCTCCCATCCAAGGCACAGAATTGGGGTTACTGACTGACTGCAGAACAATTCAGACACTGGTTACCACAGCCCTGGGAGGATGCAGATTTAGGGCACAACACCCGGGAAATCCACCCCTAGAAAGGATCAAAACCGTAGATAAGTCTGTTTCTCTCTGTGCACAAGATTTGCACAGAGAGGCCGTGTCTACACTGGCCCCAAATTTCAAAATGGCCATGCAAATGGCCATTTTGAAGTTTACTAATGAAGTGCTGAAATGCATATTCAGCGCTTCTTTAGGATGCGGGGGGCCGCGGCACTTTGAAATTGATGCGCCTCGCCGCCTCACGGCTCGTCCCAACGGGGCTCCTTTTTGAAAGGACCCCGCCTACTTCGAAGTCCCCTTATTCCCATGAGCAGATGGGAATAAGGGGACTTCAAAGTAGGCGGAGTCCTTTCGAAAAGGAGCCCCCTCGGGACGAGCCGCGTGGCAGCGAGGTGCGTCAATTTCGAAGTGCCGCAGCCGCCTGCATGCTAATGAAGCACTGAATATGCATTTCAGTGCTTCATTAGTAAACTTCGAAATGGCCATTTGTGTGGCCATTTCGAAGTTTGGGGCTAGTGTAGACACGGCCAGAGGGCTCAAGAGCTAAGCCCCCTTTATCAAGGAAAGGGAGATGTGCACACTAGTAGTCCTCCCCAGATAATAATAATTTAAACTGGGCTTGATTATAAACAAAAGCAAAACTGTAGGATGTAAGTGATTGCAAGAAACAGGCAGATCAACGAGATTGGCAAATTTAAAACAAAAGAATACACATAGCTAGTTCTATTCTACTAATTATACGTGAGTTCTTACCCTAAATAGCTGTCCTTACATCAGGTGAAAGCTTCAAGTCAGAAAAGACCCTGAACTGGGTATCCAGTAAATTGTAAAGCTCTTCTATTTCTCCTTAAAAACAAATTGACAGGGCCAGACGAATACCCAGAGACCAGCTACTCCAAGATAGGCCCAAAAAAGCCAAGAACAGAACACCACTGGTCATCACCTCCAGCCCCCAACTCAAATCACTGCAACGAATTATTAAACACCTACAACCTATCCTTAATCAGGATGCCACACTCCAGAAGGCTCTAGGTGACAGGCCTGTTCTCTCCTACAGACAACCTCCCAACCTCATGAGGATCCTCACCAACAGCCACAGTCTATACCCCAGGAATACCAGTCCTGGAACCTTTCCTTGCAAGAAAGCCCGCTGCCAGCTTTGTCCACATATCTTCTCTGGAAATACCATCACTGGACCTAACCAGGTTATTCACAGAATCACGGGCACATTCTCATGTTCCTCAACCAATATCATATATGCCATCATGTGCCAACAATGCCCAGATGCTTTGTACATTGGACAGACTTCTAAGTCCCTTAGACAAAGAGTTAATGGGCACAAAGCAGACGTAAAAACACTCCAGATCCACAAACCTGTTAGTCAACATTTTAATGGAGTGGGCCATTCTGTTAATAACTGAAGAGTTTGTGTGTTACTGAAGAAAAATTTTCGCACCATTATTCAAAGGGAGACAGCTGAGATGTCTTTTATATTCAAATTTGGCACATTAACACATGGTTTGAACCGGGATGGGAATTTTCTGAGTCACTATAGGGGCTCGTTTGCAAACTCAGCTTAATCTAATTCTTGACCTTCTCCCCCTACCCCTCCTGCCACTCTCTGATTTGCTCATCTTGATCATTTTTTTCTGATGTGTCACCCTTGATTTCTGTTTTTGGTTCTCTGTGCCTTAAATATTGAGTCTGTTCTGGTATGGCTATGGTCTGAAGAAGTGGGTCTGTCCCATGAAAGCTCGCCTAATAAACTATTTTGTTCATCTTTAAAGTGCTAGTTGACTGCTTTCTTGTTTTGATAGTATATAGACTAGCATGGCTCCCTCTCTGTTACTATTTCTCCATAGCGTGTCTCAGGCAATTTTCAGGGCAAGCTGAAGACAAAGATGGAGAAGCCCTCATGGTTGTTTTTCTCCCTTTTTCCCTCTGCAAGGAATTCCATTATTCTCTTAGTGTAAAAGTTTACTCCAAGATTGTCATGAGTGAATCATCTGTGGCTGTCCTTTTTAGGCATTCACTCATTGCCTATTTGATGGCTTGTGCATAGACAGCAAAGTTCTTCAGATGCGGTTTCATACCCATTAAAGACCTTTTTTTGGCTAAGTGCTGGTATCCCCTCACAAATCATATTCTCACAATAGGGCAGCCACATCCCCTGTATCACAGCATCACAGAAGGTGTAGAGGTCTTTATTTGGAATACAAATATGTAGACAATACTTATAACTTCAACTACACAATTGATACATGCACAAAATTAGGATTGATAGATCCAGCAGATTATACTGTTGAAAATGATAAGTTTACAAGAGGCATTTCATCCAAAGCATCTTTGACTTATTGTAGCCAGACAAAGTCTCCCCCTTACAAGCCAGCTTGCTCGCTGCCCCCACCCCACCGAGGAGCACACAGGGCACGGAAATGGCTGCTGACAGCACAGTCTTTGATGCCCTCATTGAGGCCCATATATGCTAGCTTACCGTGACCCTGAGAAGCAGAAAGTACAGATGGAAGGCTAACAGGCCAGACTGTCAACACAAGAGCGGGGGGGACCCTCAAGAAATCACCCCAGCTGGCATTGATCGATATGATGCACACACACACAACCATCCCAGAAGGGGACGTGCCCTGCCCGCACAGAAAGAATGTCCTGTACTCCTAAATTGCTTATCTCCTGTCTTACAAGTGCAAATTAAGTAAGAAATGCCCTTGTAACAAACTGGCGTCACAAAGACAGACCAGTATGATCTGGCACCATAGATAAGAAAGAGAATACGTAACCCAAAGGGGTATAAAAGATGGGTCCAGCAGAACTCTAACTTTGAGTGCATCTCCACCAACTACCTGCTGGTCGGGTCAGGTGATTGCCTCCCGAGGTCCACAACTGGGGACGCCCAACCTCGTATTCGTCTTTCCGCGGAATTGAGTGACCGATCCAGCTTGGCTACGCTGGTATCGAGAGACGCAGAGAGGGTAAGATATACCCACGCTAGGTCTCCGACTTTTTTGTGCACAGCTAAAGAATTAGAGCTCTGTAACTAGATGTCATTGTGCCAAGATATCATTGTGTTAGATGGTAACAGATATCTTTGTATTGGATTGTAATGTAACTTGTTAACACCTGTACTTTGCCAGTATATAAGAAGTAAACAATAGCCTTTTGTAACCGCACGCTTATAACTGTAGCTTAAATAAACTTGTAACTAGTTAAGCAATGAGCCTGACCCTGTTAACCCTTTTGTCACTGCAGCACAGCTGGCACAACAAAAAGAACTTTAACCGTTTGGTTACTACAGCCTGGCCGTGGGTGAGTGCTAGGAGCTGCCTGCTCTAACAGTAAAAAACTGGGTTGCTTAGGACCCAGGGGAGTACCTCACCGCACATTACCTGGCCACCGGCTAACACTTATCATATTTATATTCCGAATCCATTTTCCATAAAGCATGTGGGGAATGGTCCATCACAACATCACAAACTGTATTCAGGTTATTCGTGAGGGTACAAAGCGACAATGAGAAGTCCGACACTGCTCTTGCCACACATATCAGCTACGATACAAGATGCTTTGTGATACTCATTTAGGAGCTGACCACAGTGAAGCGCCACTTTTGTGCTTGAGAAACAAGCACTGAGTGGTGGGATGATATCGTCATCCAAGCCTGGAATGACAAGCAGTAGCTGCAGAGCTTTTGAATGAGAAAAGCCACTTTCATGGGACTGTGTGATGAGCCAGCCCCCAATCTGGATTGCAAGAACATGAGAATGAAGCTGTGCTGTCGATAGAGAGGTGTGTGGCAATCACACGGTGGAAGCTGGTTACTCCAGACAGCTACCCATCAGTGTGGAGTGTGAAAGTTGACTTGTTGGACACGTGTTGATGGAAATATGCTGGGCCATTAATCGCACCAGGCTTTAAAAGACTGTGACTCTGGATAATGTGTATAAAATTGTTCATGGCTTTGCACAGATGCATTCTCTAGCTGCAGAGGGGCAATAGATGGCACACCTATTCCAATTCTGGCAGCAGATCACCTAGCCTCTAAATATATTAATCAAAAGGGGTATATTGCCAGAGTTCTTAAGGTGACTATGGATTACTATGGGCATTTCACTACCATTAATGCACACATCTTTGGAGTATTGGCCTGTTCAGGAAACATCAAGCAGGGATTTTCTCCATGCAACAAAAGATCACTGTAAGGGAGGTGAAAATACCCATTGTGGTCATGGAACACCCCGTCTACTTCTTAGTGCCACGGCTCAGGAAGCCATACATTGGGAGCCTTGACAACAATAAGGAGCTGCTGAACAACAGGCTGAGCGGATGTAGAATAATTGTTGGTTGGGGTTTGAGCCATTTAAAAACACACTAAGGATGCTTCTATGTGAACCTGGACCTGGCTGATGACAAATCTCTATGTTTGTAGTCACGTGCTGTACCCTCCATAATGGTTGTGAATGGAAGGTTGAAAACTTCACTTGGAGCTTGACTGCTGAGGCTCAGTGCCCGGAGGCTGAGTTTGAACAGCCTGAAACTCTGGGCTTTTAGGAGAACGCAGGCAGGGCCATTGTTGTCAGTGATGCCTGGAGGCAGCAACTTGATGCCAAAAGTCAGTAATTTGTTGCCATGCCTATGAGTATAGTGGCTATAATAGTACTAGGTGACGGTGATTGGTCCATTGATGCACTTTTTACAAAAGTGTCTTTTCCTATGCTGGGATGCAGTTGCTTGCTTTCATGTAATGAAAGTGGTCTTAGACTCCAGGCCCACGGGTCACCCCCAGTCACAGTAATTGTGTGATCCTGCCTGTGAGTGCTGGTGGGCCCGGAGTGTGTGTGTCGGAACTGTCCCATAAGCCCTACCCCTTCCCACCACTGCCCCGCACCTTCCCCACCATGGCACCCCATGTCCCAAGGGATACAGGAGACCTGGAAGAGGGCCATAGCAGCAGTTGGGCTCCCCACCCCCCAACCGCCATGGCAACAGGAGCTGTGGGGAAGCAGAGCACATAAGAAACAGTTTTGGTGCACCATCTGCAAAGGGGTCAGTTGTGGAGCTGCTACATCTGTGGTACCAGCAGCTCCTGAAGCATGTCAGCTTGGCACTGCATAATGGTTAAGATTTTTCTGTGGCTTTGTTCCAGTACTTGACATTCTCCCTCCATTCCCTCTGCTCATTATCCCTCTCTTCTCCCCATTCTTTCTTTCTAGTGGCAGCCTGCATCATAGCATCATGCAACAAGTCCTCTTTGCTTTTCCAAGTCCACATCCTTGCTCTGCGCAGCTGCTCAGCTGGTGATAAGAAGGAGGGCTGGGATCCCTAATTTAGTCTCTGAAGCCAAAATGCCACGTTTTACATAGGGACCATTGTTAAAACTAGACAGAGCAGTCTCATGACCCTTATGAGGTTTGCTTATGCGCAGCAGTGCAGCCCCCCTGCACCCAGTTATGTCAGCAGCGCATGGGAATGTGAGCCTTAATGGGACAATGCAGCTCTGCCAAGGAAACTGCAGAGGCAGATGGTCCAGCATCTGCATGACACTTTCAATGAGCTCTGTGAAGCTGACTGCCATCAAGTGACAGTCCATCAACATTTGTTCCTCATCTCTCTAGCCCTGTGTCGATACTAACACCACACAGACCCAAGCCTGCTTTCTGCAACCCTCCCATCTCCAACCACTCACAGCAGCACTTCCAAAAATCAAGGCACTTACCAGGGCATCATTTGCTGTTTGTTCTTCCCCAACCTCCCACTGCTGTGACTGGCTAGCCCCCTCTGGAGTAGAAAATGGCTGCATGCATCTGTGGATAACTGAATCATAGCATCATAGAACACTAGAACTGGAAAGGATCTTGAGAGGTCATTGAGTCCAGGTCCCTGCCCTCTCAACAGGACCAAGCACCATCTAGACCACCCCCAATAGATGTCTACCTAATCTGCTCTTAAAAATCTCAAGTGATGGAGATTCCACAACCTCCCTAGGCAATTTATTCTAGTGTTTGACCACCCTGAAGTTTTTCCTAATGTCTAACCTAAACCTCACTGGCTGCAGTTTAAGCCCATTGCTGCGTGTCCTATCCTCAAAGGCCAAGTAAAATGATTTTTCTCCCAAGGAGAATGATTTTCTCCCTCCTTCTTGTAACCCTCTTTAAGGTACTTGAAAATCGCTATCATGTCTCTTCTAAGTCTTAGAATCATAGAATCATAGAATGCTAGGACAGGAAGGGACCTTGAGAGGTCATCGAGTCCAGCCCCCCACTCTTCTCTTTTCTATACTAAACAAGCCCCGTTCTTTCCATCTTCCCTCATAGCATATTCTCTAGACCTTTAATCATTCTTGTTGCTCTTCTCTGGACCTTTTTTCAGTTTCTCCACATCTTTCTTGAAAAGTTATGCCCAGAACAGGACACAGTACTCCAACTGAGGCCTAATTAGCTCAGAGTAGAGAGGAAGAATGACCTCTCATGTCTTGCTCACAATACTCCTATTAATGCATCCCAGAATCTCGTTTGCTTTTTTGTGCAACAGCACCACACTGTTGACTCTTATTTAATTTGTGACCCCTAAATCCCTCTTCGCTGCACTCCTTCCTGGACATTCATTTCCCATTCCATGTGTATGAAGCTGATTGTTCCTTCCTAAGTGGAGTACTTCACATTTGTCCTTATTAAACTTCATCCTGTTTACCTCAGACCATTTCTCCAGTTTGTCCAGATAATTTTGAATTATGACCCTATCCTCCAAAGCAGTTACAACCCCTCTCACCTTGGTATCACCTGCAAACTTAATAAGCAAACTCTATTATGCCAATATCTGAATCGCTGATGAAGACATTGAATAGAACATGTCCCAAAACAGATCCCTGCAGAACCCCACTGAACCATTCTCTGGCTCTAGATCCCTCACCTTCACAGCACCATCATCCATGGTTTCCTTCTCCTACCTCAGTTTACTCTGGGATGGCCCCTGAGACCCCAAAATATATACAGGAGTCTTCAGAGCTGAGATGGGGTCACCTGCAAGTATGTCATCCAGCTCTTCGTAAAACTAGCCGGTCCTGGGAGCAGCACCGGTGCACCCATCTGCCTCCCACATCTTGTGGTTGGCATTTTGCAGCTCTTTCACTTTGACCCTGCACTGCAGCGCATCCCGATCATGGCCCCTTTTGGTCGTGCATATCAACATCTCCCCACAGGTATCCTAATTCCTATGGCTGGAATGCTGCGGAGACTGCACAGTTTCCTCTCCCCAACGGTTAACATGGTCCAGCACCTCAGCATTGCTCCAATGAAGGGATTGTCTGGTGAATAGTCACCTGGAAAGACTCACCAAGAGCACTCCATGACTCACTGAGCAAACAGGAGGATGACTTGTAAAATTCCCAAGGAATGTAAAGAGCAGGTTGAGGGTAGGTCACCTGAGGGCAAGGCAGTAGCTTTCAAACCAGATAACCAGAAAGGAATGAACAGGCATTGTAGGACTGGTACTAGAGGCCAGTCACAATATTGTCGTACACGAGGGCATCCACACCGCCATGCCAGCTCAATAGCTGCTGAACAGCAAGCTCTACACCATTTCCTGATGTGGCTTATCTAGAGCTCAGCCACTGTGCAGTTTGTGCACACTAACTGGGTCGCCAGTGTGGACACCTCAGGAGCTAGAGCACTGGGAGCTCATTTCAGTCTTCCTCATTTGCATTCCTCCTCTGAAAGGGGAATCCTGTGTAGATGTGGCCCTGGGGTGTGAGGGGGACCTGCACCAGGCCCCACGCTCTCTCCAGACAGCCCAGATGGTTAGACACCTAAATCTCTATAAAAGAGCCTTAGTGGTACTTCTTAAAATTTCATTTGTCATTGTGTTCCTTTGCACAGAAATGTACATGTTAATAGAAGGGTTTGTAATCCATTGCAGAAATGCAAAATGCACCTTTCATGTACCGCAGGTACAAGCATCTTCCATGGAATGTCCTAATATAGTAGTTGATCTTCCACCATCTTCAGTGGAGCAAGGAACCAGGAAGCTCAATGGTAGGAGTCCCTTAAGAGGTGTTTGTTACATTGGCACCTGTACCTTGGCCTGCTAAGTGCCTTCTGGGTTGAAGCTGGATGAGAAAAGCTTCTCCAGTTACTCAGAATGGTCAGCGGAATTTAAGACAGCTGTGAAATGGGCAAACAGGGTTATTGTGGAGTGACAGCATTTTGGTTAGCAAGAACTTCCTTGTATTCATGCTACATAGTTGTATCTTACTGTGGACGTTTGCAAGGACTGGAAGCAAAGGCAGTGGAGTGGACTTCAGTGTTCCAATGAAAAGCGTCATAGCTGACCTGAGCTTCACAAATAACAAGCAGTCCTGTGGCACCTTATACCCTAACCATCGTATTAGCCCATGAACCTTCGTAAACTCATGAACTAGTGCATTGGTTAGGCTCGAAGGTGCCACAGGACTGCTTGTTATTTGTGAAGCTACAGACTAACATGGCTCCTCCTCTCAATTTAGCTAAATGTCAAGCCGTTCCATGTGCACGCTTCTACTCCAAACAGGTGATCAGTTTTGGGCTGTGGAATAAATTAATGAGACTGTTGCCTTTCATGTCATTCAGGCAACACAGTCCTAGATAGAACCTGCTAGCTTTTGTATGATAGTGATGAAATGTTTCATTTTATGTTGATAGGTAGGTTTGTGATTAAAGGTGACTCCTAGGTAGCATGGAGAGGTTTGGATTATGGGCAATTGCCTTGCCACAAAAATTTATATTTTGTATCCTCTTAGCTTTGAAATTACTAAAATGGAAAGCTGATGACACCATTTTTGATGGATTGGGTTTGAGCCATCAGTACTGAATAATGTTATCCCCTTCTTTGAGTATTGGGGATTGTGTCATTAGTGCCATATGGCCAGCAGAAACGAACTTGCAGCGTGTCATTTCAGGCACATTTCTTTCATATAAGTTTCAAAAACGGATGGCACTAGTACTGACCACTGCAGGAGATTATTGTACAGACTGCACTTTTTGCTAACCTGGCTTCCAAGTGGGACACAGAAAGTGCTATCTGAAAGCATTGACCTAACAAGTCGAAATGTCTGGTCTCACTCAAACGGCTTGGATAGCGTCAGCGGTAGGGCTTTGCTCCAGATGGTGTTATAGGGCCTTGTGCCAGCTTTGTGCTGGTGACAACTTGATAAAAGCTTTGGGCGTTTTGAGCTTCTGCTGGAAGCCAGCCTCAGTATGTATCGTCAGGGCAGGCAGTTAGTTACAGAAGCTTTACCTTGTGCTGAAGCCTTCCTATTCCAAGGGAAACACAGTCAGGCCAGCACTGTTTTTGAAACTGCTACCTTTTTGCATACACCTCTGCAGAATCATATTTTTCATTCGGTTCATTTATTTGGCAGGGATATATCATGAAATCTGCTCAGAAAGCAATACATCAGCCTATATTAAGTATTCTACTGTTGCAAACTTAACCTGTGTATATCAAATCCAAGTGTGAGTTGAACCTCTTTAATTCAGCACCCTCGGGATCTGACTGGTGCTCGATGAGAGAATTTCCCAGACCACGGGAGGTCAATATTGTCTAGTAGCATTGCCATCACTTCCACTGTTTACGCAGCCCATAGAAGACATTTGGGGTAAATTAGAGCTAAATAACAACACAGAACACTGACAGCCAGGACTGATGTCTGGAAACAAACATTATTGGACCATGGGAAACTTGACCACACCCATGATAAGTGGTCATCTGTCTAACTAAAATCAAGCCACATTATGGATGCTGCCCAATGAGAGAGCTCCAGATTACAGAAGTTTGATCTAGCCTGATTCTCCACTCCACAATAGGCTCAACCCAGTGTGAAACTGGTAAGAGATGAACCTAAGGACTTGGTATCTACTATACCTGAACCTCATTAATCCGGGGGTCTGTAATTCAGGAACACATATGTTCAAACCCTTCATGCCTGGAGTGCCATAGTGATAATAAAACAAAAAATAAGTTTAACTACAGTGCAGCAAAGGAAAAAGTGTACATATATACTCTACAGCCGAGCACAAATTTAACTTGTAAACATGAGAGAAGGCCAAGCACTGTACTGTACAGTTAGTGGTTTGATTGTAAATTTCCTACATAAAATAATAAAAACAAAATAACAGTTTCAATCCTTGAAGCACTGAATTTATCATTTGACATGTTAGACATGTACAGTACTCTAGAATGGTTTGTACACACAAAAGCTTTAGTAAGAGTCATTTTTACCTTTCATTATAGCAAATACCCATGGTCTAGAAAATTCCATAATCTGGTATAGTCTCTTTCCCAATATTTCTGGATTAAAGGGGTTCAAGTGTATAATATTCCACCTCTCTGATGAGCTGCTCCCTTATTCTTCACTACCAATTTAAAAAAGAGGAATCCTAGGCCATGTTGTTCTCTGCACTGGTTGTTCCTGTGTGACATACTGGAAACTGTAGTTCTGAAACATGGAGAGATAAAGAGCTCATAGAACTGGAAGGAACCATGAAAGGTGAGCAAGTCCAGTCCCTGCTCTTATAGTCCATGCTTGAGAGATCTTTTATCAATCTAACTCACTCTCCAGCAGCTTCTTCCAATAATGAGCTCATAACCCTGTGTTTATAAAGCCAATGCACAAGCCACTGGGCTCCATTAGCAACCCCATCCGTGGGGCTGGCCTGGTCTGTCATTGGTTTTTACTTTGTGCAGCTCTATTAACTAGTGCAATCTGGGTGCTAATTGCTACTGAATCAGAAGGGAAACAGTTTACACACACCTGTAGCCCACTGAAACAAAGAAGTAGGTGTAAAGAACTTCCTTGGAAATAAGCAGTGGATTTGAGCTTAAAAAACCCATGGGATCCTGCAAGCCAGGTCCTTCTGTAGGGACACTCTATGACTCTGCACTGTGGTCTCTCCAATTAGTATAATAGACCTATCTGTCTAAATACTGATATGGCGACTATTTACCCTAGTGCTTGTACTTGTACACCTTACAAAAATGAATGTATTTAAATTTGTAGCATGACTTTGAAACAGGGAAATATTATTCCTATTTTACAGAAGGGGTACCTGAGATACAGAAAGAATAAAGTGGGGATTTCCAAATACTGTTAACGGAGAGACCTACTTATATATAGCCTATAAAACTCTGCCAAAGTTGGGCACCTAACTTCCTTTGGCACTTTGAAATTCCCAGTTTTACCAACATTCCTGACATCACACTGGCAGGTCCAGGAATTAACCCAGATCTCCTGAATCCCCATCTACTTCCTTGACCAGAAGTACATAGTTGTTTCCTAAAACCCATACTCCCAAAGGGTGGACTTGCATTAGGGCGGAAACAGTGTGACGTATTACTGACTCAATAACTATTCCAGACTGTCTTGCAAAAGGTAAAGTGAGTCCAAGCCAGCGAGAGATGGCTACCCTTTCAGCGACACCATCTCAGTGCAAATCCCTGCTGAGAATCTATAAAATGGGCTTTGTTGGGGCAAAGGAAGGTCGAAGCCCAAGGGACAGCTCTCCTCTATACTCTTTCTTTCCCACTTCCCCTTTGCTAATGCTGGCTTTCCTACTATTCAAGCAGAAGGGAGCACTGGAACCTCTATACATCATAGATACTCTTAGCTCTGGTTGGATTGTTAATCACTCCACTTTCCAAAATATTCATCTGATTCTCTTCCAGTTCATTTCCCACAACTGCATTCTCGTAACACCTGAGTAATAAAAATTGGCAGAAATGACTGGATGGAAATTCATCTTTTTGCATTATCATTGAAAAAGACATTACTATTCCCTTATCAAAAATATCCATCAACCTAATTACATCTCTTTTCCTCCCAAAGTTCTGAAATAGGTTACCTAAGCATCTAGAGTTATTATTTAATGACCATAAGGGAGACACATTTTGATTCATTTTCTTAGCTGTTAAAAATTTATGGCCAACATAAAAACCTGTTATGGCAATAGGATCATTCATGATGGCTTCGATTTCATTTAAATTATACATAGATAAAACATTATGTACATTTTAAGGTGCTAGTGTAACCCACACACCTATTTATACTTGCTATCCTAAGCCACTTAGAGAGAGCGTGAGAGGGAAGAGCCCTCTGGAAAGAACCAAATGCTGAATTTTGTTAAGTAAAACAGGAGAATCCTTCACCAAAAATGAAAGAAAACATCCCATTTGTTGTGTTTCTTGATAGCCAGTGTTTCCACCCATCTCCATCTGGGCTCTGTCCTAACTCTGCCACTGCCTTGATGTGTGATCTTGGGTGAGACACTTCATCTCTCTGTGCCTCTATTTCCAAACCCAGGTTGTGTCTCTTGTCTATTTAGACTTTAAGCTCATCACAGAAGGACTTGTTTTTTGCTGTATATCTGTAAAATGCCTAACACATTAGGGCCAACTCTAGGCTTGAGCGTCAAAGCTCATTATGTGGTTAATAACATTCAGTATATATATCGAAACCCCATAGTGAACAAACGCTTAAACATACACAGATAAATTGAAACTGGGTCAAACCTTCAGCCAATGTACACCGGCATAGTTTTACTGATATCAATTTAGCTCTGCCACTATACACCAGCTGAGTAATTTTTCAGAGAAGTACATATGTAATATCTTAAACCTAGAGTTGCAATACCCTTGATTCTTACGGGAGTATTAACAAATATAAACTAAGTTTATTTTTTTCCATTATAAATGACATGAATAACCCATCCATCATTGTGAGGCTTGGTCTAGGACAAGAGGAGGCACAGACTGAATAATGTATTTAAAAAGTAGTGAGAATATTTTATTTATACGAAAACTTTCCCATAAATCAGGAGGCGGGTGGGGAGAGGGCAGTGTGGGGGAGGAAGAGAGATTGGCTTACCTCTTTCCATATTCCTTTTAAATAGCTCAGGAATATTGAAACCAATGACACTAGTGCTTGCTTAGTTACTAAAAAACTGTGGTATACTTGCATGCTTAGAGAGGTCACTGTAAAGAGAACTCTGGCACTAAACCCAAAGCAGTTTTATTTGTTTTCCTTTCCAATGCATTGGGGAGGCCTTAAAAAAATAAGTTCTATTTGGTAATGGACGTTTCACAGAGTAATAATGAACTCTTTGAGGATAATGAAACCCAGAAATATTACGTGTTGCTTATGGAAAACAAATCTTGTGAAGTGGATAGCTTTGTTTGATGGGATTGCCAAATTTAAGCCCCTGTGCATCAAACAGGCCTGCTTGAGTAACAGGGTCCTCCCATCAGCGCGTTTTACAAGACCGGGGTACACAGAATCCACTGTGGGCCGAAACCTCAACTGGTTTTAATGATGTAACAGAACAGTGCCAGCTGTCATCTGAGATTCTGGCCGAGTCTGTTTGGGTGTTTAACAAAGAACTGGATGTGAAACTCCAGGAAATCTTGCTCTGAACATTAATTCAAATTGGAGATGACTAACGTTGACTATAACAGCCTATAAACACTGGAAATGTATGAAAGCATGGGGAAAAATTAAAACTTTGTGGAGAGGCTGAATTCTAATGAGATTGTTTATTTTCAAGGGAAAAAGTAAAATGAATATGCTGTCCATGAGCTCTATCAGATTGTAGAACAGTTTTCTAATGGTGGGGGGTGAGTGGGTGGATCCCTAGCGTTTGAGGCTGGAAAAATCACCCACTGTAAGGGAACCATTCTGTACCACCAGGGAGACTGGATGGTGACTGACTAGAGCAGTGATTTCCCACCATTACCTTCCAGGATTATGTATGATCAGCAGAGCTAAGAGCCCCGTGGCACCCTGGACAACATGGTGGGAGGGGCTGCTCAATGAGGCCAACAGCCACCACAGGCCCAGCGGCAAGGTGGGAGAGGGGCCTGGCTGCCCACGCTGGAAGGGACAGGCCAAGGGCAGAAGGAGCAGGGTTTAGGGCAATCAGCTCCCTCAGAGCCATGCGCAGAGAAGCAACACAGTGATGTTGCAGTGCTTCAAAGGGGGCCCAAGCTCTCAGCCTGTTTGAAATGCCAGGCCCTAGCGCTACTGGTCCCTTAATCCCAACCATTGGCCAGCCTGAGACTTCCCCACTCTGCCAGAAGTTATGGGGCTGAGAGGGAGAGTGTGGGCCAGGGACAGCTGTCTCTCAGCACACCCTAAAGTGTGGCACCTGCCACCCTCGGCCCTTAGAGCTTCCTGGACTGCATAGTCCATCTCTCCGATGGTGGGCCTCTGTCCACTGCTACTGCAACACTGGTGGTGGTTTGAGCCCCCAGACCCCTTTGAATCACCGGGCTTGCATGCAACAATAGCCTGACTTTAAGTCACATGACTCAAGTTTCTGAAGAAACTATACATTGTTCTCTGAAAATCTCTGTTTTGTAAGGCAAGTGAAGTAAAATATGGATGATCCATGATATGTATTACAAGTACATCACCATATCAAAAGTTTTCAGACAGTTTTCTGATTTTAAGAGGGATGAAAAGCAGAGACTATCATTTTGCCCCACTCTTCAGCTAAATAATGTTTTTCAGGTGAAGGAAATCTTTCTGTGAGGATTATACCCAAAATAAGATTGGTGTTTATTTTTGTTAATGTTGTTTTCATTGTATCATGAGATTTCTTGCAGAACACCGTGTCTTTAACAGCTAGAGGTTTTACCAAAGACAGATGAGAGGGATACTTGTGTGTGACTCATGAGACTTTCTAAATATGTTATGGCCAACATTTATTTTGGGGAGGATTTTCATTTTGTTTTTATGTCTGGTCATTCATTACCTGAAATAACGTACAATAAAAAAGATCAAGACTTTACTTTTACTCGTGCAATATATATGACATGAATACATTTTTAATTGCAGTAATAACTATGGCAATACAACTATGACTGTTCTTGCTGTTCTGAAGAGACACTAACAAGACGGTCACTTCACGGTAATAGCTAAATTGATTATCTGAGCTTGTAAAGTTTTTTTTTTTCTTTTCTTTCACTTATCCCTGTGTAAATCTGGAATGACTCCAGTTGCATCAATTGAGCTACCCTCTTGTAAAACAGTGTAAGTGAAACAACAATCAGGTCCTTTTTGTTTACTTTATGGAATCTTTAGGATGAATAAATAAATTTCACTTGGCCGCTTTGTAACTTATGCACTGCATTACTTGATACTTTGATTCCAGGACATGTTCAATTTTACAAGCACAAGTATTTATTCTAGTAACAGAGAGGAAGCCATGCTAGTCTATACACTATCAAAACAAATTGTATTTATTCTAGTTACCCAGATACTTAGGTAATCCCCATCACAGTAGTACTGAGGCATCTCTAGTATTAACTGACCTATAAATGTATTAGTTTGCTGTTAGCCTCAGGCATTCAGTTAGCATAATTATCCTAATTTCACAGAGGAAGACACTGAAGTAATGAGAAGTTAGATTAGTTGTCTAAAGTCTCAGCACAAGTTATTAGCAGGAATGCCTGAGTTTCAAATCTGCTTCTGTCTCCCAGTCTACACTAAACCATCAAGGGTGGGAGGGATGCATGCATCAAAACCCAAGAAGTGAAGCATCAGTCGCACATTTTTCTGTTCCATTTAGTATAAATAAATAGACAATTCCTGGAACTCATATATCTTCCATTCCGGGGAAGTGCCTTAACCACTGGGATATGGGTTAAGTCTACACTTGAAGCATCTGCCTACAGAAGTTACTGTTGGAAGAGATGTCCGGGCAAAATTTCTGTTGACAGATCGTGTCTACACATAAAAGCAGATCAAGTGTCTGATCTGCTCTGTTGACAGAAAGGCCACTGTGTATATGGAAGTGCATCACCACCAGGCCTGGCTTTAGGGCTAGGCAAGCAAGATGGTTGCTTTGGGCCCTGTGTCCTCAGGGCTCGGTGCTCCAGTAGACTATAGCATCCACTGCCCACGAGGCCGGCTTTGATCACTATCCCCTCCTTGTTGACTTTTTAAATCTAGCTTTCATATCTCCAGCTTTTTATTTAAAAATGCTCATAACATTTCATTTCAAAATGAACTACATAATTTTTGTTTGTCTTCCCTGAAACTAAGTTTTTCTGACTTTTGCTATTTCTGAAAATTTAAAAAAAAGAATCGGATCAGGAGAAACCTTTATTTTCCAGCACTGCCAGCAAACTGAAAAATCAGTTATTTGTGCAGTTCTTAATGTGATCATCTACAATTACGTGATTATGTATTCTTTCCAATGGGATCTATGCTTCATTCAGTGTACAGGATGGTTTGTGCTCAATTAATCAGCAATTACTCAGTAGTTTATCCTTACCATTCAATGTGTGTCTTTATGGTTTTTTTTAATGCACCCTATTCAAACCATTCTCTGAATACAGAACTACTAACTTTTTTCCTGTATGTTTTTTGTTGATCGTTACTGTAGTATCTGAGTGTTTCACCCCAATGAAAGGAAGGGATATCTTTTTTTTTTATATTTTACAGATGGGAAACGGGGGCAAAAAGATTAAAGTCAAGTGTCCACTAATGTTGATTGCCCAGTTAGAGAAGCCTGTGGCCTGATTTTTCAGAGACAATTTTTATTTTAATTTAATAAACATTTGTATGTATTCAGACCACCTCTCTCATTGATTTCCGATACAGTAGTAGCACTTCTACAAATCAAAATGCTTGGGCTGCCTCTACACCAGAGAGTTTTGTTAACAAAACTGGGCTTTGTAGACAAAACTAATGGAGCATCTACACAAAGTCTGTGTCTACACTTACATTGCCCTTTTGAAAGAGGCGTGCAAATGAGGGAAATCAAAAATGGAAAGGAGGTGCTGATTAACAGATCTGATGCCTCATCTGCATAGTCTTCTTTCAAAAGAAGAAAAGCAGTGCAGGTGTGGCTGTTTTGAAAGTAAACCCCATCTTCAGATGAATCCTTCTGCCCATATTTATGTTCCTTCATGTTGTTTCTGTCCATTTTTATGGGAAGACGGTTTCGTTGGAAGATGGGGGTTTACTTTCAAAACCGCCACACCTACACTGCTTTTCTTCTTTACAAAGATTTTTTTTCGTAAGAAGAATATGCAAATGAGGCTCCAGATACATAAATCTGCACCTCATTTGCATGTTCGATTTCTCTCATTTGCATGCCTCTTTCGAAAGAGGGATGCAAATGTAGACACAGCCAATATGTGTTTCGTTGACAGACACTTTTGACAAAATAGCTGTGTAGACACTCCAGGGGCCTATCATAGACAAAGCAGATCAAAAGATTTATCCAGTTTTATATGTAGACATGATGGCTGAGTCTACACTAGAGAGTTTTGTCAAGAGAAAGGGCCTTCTGTCTGCATAACTTAGGGAGCATCTACACACATAAAGTGCTTTGTCAACAGAGTCTCCACAGAACTCTGCATTAGGCTCAACAGAGTTATTCCTCAAAAATTTGAGGTGTTACACTCTGTCAACAGACAGGGCTTCCATTTGCCAGGCAGTCCTGTTTGCAGAACTGCCATTCCACTTTCTGTAACCAGAGAACAGTGCAGTCTGGCAGCTCTCTGTCAGTAGAGCAAGTTGTGTGTAGTGGCAATCTGTTGACAGAGGTTCTGTTGAGATTTCCTTGTCGACAATAACTTCTGTCAACAGATGCTTCTAATGTAGACATAGCCAATCTGTTGACAGAAGGTTTGTTGTTTTCCCCTAGTGTAGACGTGCCATGGTGTTTCAAGTGAGGCCTAGAAAATGAGGAAGATAGTTGGAGGCCATCTGTGAAATGGTTGGTTTAAGTGACTTGCCCAGCATCACATGGAAGAGGCAGAGACAGAATATAATTCTCCAAAAAGAAATTCAACTGCCTAAACCAGGAAGTAATCCTTTCTCTTTCAGGAATCTTCTCCCTGACTCACTACACATCTTCCATCTTTGGCAAGAAATTCGGCAGAGGTCTTATAACCTTATTAACTGTCCAGTTGTGATTTGCCACCCCCGCCCCCTGAATACCATCTATTTTGGGGACTTTGCAGTTGAACAACTGAAATTGAAAATTTAGACCATACTATACAAGGCAAGTTCATGAGTTCCTCATCACATTAACACACGGGTGCTTTGAAGCTCTTCACCACTTGATGTCCCTTGTCAAAATATGACGGAGATGTGTAGCAGCCACATGTTCTTATGTGACATTTTTACACGTCATATTTTTTAGCATGGACCACATCTTATTCTTGGTGTAGAATGCTGCCAGTTAAGTGCTGTAGACAGCTTGACTGTAGATTTGGAACGTGAGCCCTGCCACGTGGTTTATGGTCGGCCCCTATGGCTGGCTAAGCAGTGAAAGCATGACTTGCCCATTCTGCTCTTGCTTTTAAGGAAATACAAAAAGTAGAAACTGCCACTACTTGTTCAAAATCCCCAGCCTTTTAATTATTAGCTGCACAGGGCTTCAAGCATGTATTGCAGATATTCTAATACTTATTCAGTTGGAGAAAAGCCTAGAAAACACAGTGGTGGCCACTCATGGGATATGTATGTGTTGCAATACATAAGAGTTAATAGGGGTCTGGGAAGGCCTTTCAATAGTGGTGGGAGTCCTGGCAGCCAAGGGCAGGATTTGTCCTTGCTGAGTCATAGACATGTGTTTCCTCCTAAATAGAGGCCTGGAAAGATACATAAGCATATAGTTGTTCCAAGACAGTAACTTGATGAATGAATCTTTTTTTAAGTGTCTCTTTGTTTCTTGCTCAGTTCTCACTCACTCTGGATCACATCCCTCTATTCTCTCTGTAACCTGCTGATGGGGAAGTATGTGTAGCCCCTCCTGTTCACTAGCCCAGCATGAGGTTATTCAGCATACAGGAAGCCTTGTGACTTCTTACACAATGGGGGGGACTAGGCCTGAGGCTCCTTGGTGTGCTCTGCATTGTGTTTAATGTGTGTGTATCTCAGACCAGACCCGCTCAGACAAACCACCAGGAACCAGCTTTATTCAGCCAAAAAAGCAAAAAAAACCCTAAAACAGGATCACAGTTCAGCAGCCCCTCTTCCCTGCCTGCAGCTTACATGCTGTTTTCAGCTTAGGCTCTGTTGAGACCCTGCTGGGGCAGACAGCACATCCTGACAGGAACTAGGAAGTTCTACCATCATGCTGCAGTTTGTAGTCCACAACTCTGTAGTTCCCAGAGCCGCTGCTGAAATGCACTGGTCCTTGGGCTACATATGCAATGTAGGAAAGTGCTGATATAACTGATAATCCTGTAAACAGAGGTGTGTAAAATAATATTCATCACCTGCCTACTAACATTGCATGGGGGTTAACATTGCTAAACAAGGGTGTTACAGAAGTAGTGATAGATGTGTGGATTTACACACTAAGATACATAAGAGTGTAACTGGTGACAAATTGTTATTCAGTTGGCAGGGAGGACCAAGGTGGAAGGACCCATTTACTCTATCCACTCCTGAGTTTCCTGTCACCTCTCTAACACCATATGGTCCTCACCACTGGTGCAGCATGTGCTGTAGAGTACTTGTAGGCACACACTTCCAGGGCCATTCCTGGAGGGGCAGGGCCCAGGGACAGGGGCCCAAGGCAACCTGCCCCTTCCCAGTACGGCAATAAGATGGGAGATGGGTGGTGGAGCAAACCAGGATGTTCAATCACTCTACTTTCTACAGCTCCTGCCACTGCGGTGAGTGCAGTGGAGCTTGAACCCTGCTGCTGTCCTACGTCAGGTTCCCATCTCCTCCCCACGAGAATCTCATGAGTCCTGTCCACAGAAATGTTGAGGCAGCCTCCACAGGTCACCCAAGAATAGTTGCATCCACACTGTGGTGTGCAGCTACCTGTCAGTGAAAGGCTGTGACAGGGGAAAGGCTTTGACGCCTTCAGGTCATGGGATGTGGGGAGAAGGTTCCAGATTTGAGGTGCTGTTGGTGCCTTGCCCTGAAAATAGCAGTGCCTATGGGGGAGGCACTGCTAGGGTCAGGCCTGCCAACAGGTGGGATGCAAGGGGGGATTTGTGGGGCTCCTGGTGTCTCCAAATGGCCCAGAGCTCCTGGCCCCTGCTACAGTAGCAGTGGCAGCAGCTGGAGCCTGGAGCCCCTTTGAAACATTGCAGAAGCTCCGCTCCATGTGGCTCTGAAGGCTGCGAGGAACAGTCCAGCACCATGCTCCAGGCAGTGCTAAGGACGGACTGCACTCAGCTCCATCCCTTCTACCTGAGGCTCCACCCAGTCTGGGGGCATAGAGCAGACCCCCCCCGCCCCGGCTGACACACACACATACCATGACCACAGGCCCATGGTGGCAGTAGGCCCCAATGGGTAGGCTGTGAACTCTACTTGCCTAAGCAGTTCACTACCATCTACACAATTACTTATACTGATACCACTACGTGCTGCCTCACAGTGTGCAGTGTAAACATACTCATAGATTATAAAGCTGGAAGGGACCAGTGGGGTCCTCTGCTCTGACCTTGTATATAATGCACGCCATAGGCCTTCACGGCATTAATTCCTGTTTCTAGGACAACAAGACTTTTTCTTCACTTCTTAATCAGTAGGGCTCCTTTGCAAATCCCACCCTGTATGTGTTTCAGAGCAATTTAGGATCAGATATGTGACTTCTGATGCACACAGAGCTGCAGACCTCCTCTCTATACATGCTCCACAGCTTCAGCTGTGGGAAAAATCTGTTTCTTCTTTTGGAATTTGCCTGAGCAAACATAAACTCAGGATCTCAATATTTGGCCTAATGTTTTAATGCACATAATTCTAAAACAACAAAAAAGCCATGATTTTTATTTCAGTCCATGGGCAGGTAATGTTTCTGAAAGTCATATGAATTGTTAGGTGCCTAATTGGACTTTTAGGAACCCAATTTTTATAATTCTGGCCTAAATTATTGTTTTGAAAAATATACAAATCCACCAAAACAGTGTATGACCATTGTGAGCATTAAAATGATCTTATAAATTATATATTTTTTTCATCATCTTTATAGACCAGGGGTACAGGGAGAGCTGCAAGGTTTGCAGGACTTATAAATATGATACCATTTATGTGTGTGCGAAAATATATATTTCTATCCTTAACTTTATTCACCTATTTAGACAATATTAAACATGATTTTAGATTTTAAGAAATGTATGAAGAGAAATCACAAAACTTGCAGCCAACTTCAGGGGAAACTGCCATGCAGGTAAGCTGCATTATACTTTTGCTGTTTGGAGAAAAAGCTTGCATTACCACAGGTACTGTAAAGCAAGGGTGAAGTTTTCCACACAGAACTCTTACATTGTGGTTGTAAATAATGCAGCACAAGACAATGACAATGACACATTAGAACTCCTTTTGAACGCATGCTGTGTTGTACCCATGATGAAGAATTCATCAGACAGTGACATGAAGGGGTAAAAAGACTTGTTAGTATGCAGATTATATAATCCACTTTTCTTTGTCAGTTCTTTTAGGCATTTTGTCCTAGGATGTTCCACTTCCCATACAATGAGTTCAGAAGCCCAAGGCTCAGTTCACAATTGTTGTAAATAGCTTAAATATTAAAAAAAAAAAGATAATTCAATCTGGACAAGCACTGTTTCCATCACAAATCAGTAGTTCATTTGTCACTCATGGGGCAGGAGATGGGGGAGAGATAACAGCTTCCAAAGAGCTTCTGCTGCATTTACAGTCTCAAGACTTTTGGTTGTAAATGTGTGGAAGAGGGATCTCTTTTTTTGACAAGTTTGGGATGTTTCCTAGAGTAACATTTATGAACCAAATCAAATAAAGCACTTTACGGACTAACAAAGTGATTTGTTAGGTGATGGGCTTTCCGGGATCAGACCCACTTCTTCAGATTTGAAGAAGTAGGGGTGTGCCAAAAAAGCTCATCACCTAATTAATCATTTTGTTAGTCATTAAAGAGCTACAGGACTACCTTTTTTTGGTGGGGCCAGGGGAGCGATACAGATTAGCACACCCTCTCTGTGACTTTATGACCCAAATTTTCAAAAGTGACTAGGGATTTTGAATGCAGTCGCTTTAAGAATCATGTCTGCTTTGCTTCTTTGAAAGAAGAAGGAGATGAACAGCATTCCAAGGAGAATAATTTACAGCAACAAGGGAAATGAGAACCAAAGAAAAATGTAGACAGACTATATGGAAAAACATCCAAACAGCAAACAAAATAATGTTTTAGGGCCTGGTCTAGGTACAGGTTATGTACCAAAATAACTATTTCAACTGTAAGTCACCCACCCTCTCCCTGCCCCCACCTCTACCTGAAATAGTGCAACCAGAACAAGCTCTGTGGTTAGTGCAGTTATAAGCATTTGTGTAGTGTTATATCACTATACTTTATTTACCATTTGTATGCTTATATATAACTGCATCCGCACAATCTGCAGGGCAAGAATAATACAGAGGCATGTGCTTAGGGCCCAAGTTTGTGAGTGTGTGTGTGTGTGTTGGGGAGCAGAGGGTTAAATCATAGGCCAGCATCTTTCTCCTTTGCCATTTTCTCTTCGTCACCCCATGGAGGGGTGCAGATTAAGTGAAGCAGCACTTCCCCAGCTCTGCAGGGAGGGCTGTCTTGAGGAAAGGGGTGCAGGGCCCAGGGAAACCCCAGGGTCCCAGGCATGGGGCCTAGGTAGTCCCTTGCACTGCAGGCCTGCCACTTCCTCACTCTGTCCCCAACCCTCCCTCCCCAACCAACAGGGCAGAGGAGTACCTGGGGCAGGGGGTGGGGGGTGGGTGCCAGCAGCAGCCACAGGGAGGTGCCTCTTCATGGCCTCCTCCACCTGCAGTTCGGCAGATTGGGAGGGTAGAGTAGAGTGCTGCATGGTGAGTGAGTGGGGATCCCATGTGGCTGCTGCTCTCTGCCCCCTGTCCCTGGCAATCCTCCTCTTCCCATCCATAGGATGGTTGGAGTAGCCACCAAAGAGCCTCCAAAAGCACGGGGCCTGGGAGCGCGGCCCCTCCTCATCCTATGGACGGGATGGTTCTGACTGCAGATGTGGAAGGGAGGCTTTGTGTGAGGGGAGAACGTGGGGAACAAGCTGCTCTGCTCCCACCCTCAGGGACAGTTCCTGCACCATGGGGCTGAGTCCAACTTCCTCCAACAGCTGTTGTGATGTAGTGTATGGGACCACTGGGCTACTGAGCTGAGGCCCAGCCACCCCTCCATGGGGAAAGGCAGCAAGGCCAAATCTGAGCGAATGGTGGTGTGACTTGGAGTGGGGAACTGCAGCATCACTCAAGATTTCCTCTGAGGAAGGCAAATGAGGGAGGGGCAGCTGTTCAGAGTGGTGGACTACAGCCTCACTGCCCAGAGTAGAGACCTGAGCCCAGCACCACTGGACAAGAACTCCAGTTTTCAATTGAGTTTGGAGTGGGTTCACTCTCTACCTTATATCCTAGTGCTCCCCTCTGCACTGGTAGGGAGAAAAGCATGTTTGACTGGAGCCCGGTGGTGGTGGGCTACAGGTTTTGTACCATTGAGACATTCAAATTTTGCTTTTGGAAAAACACGAATGATAAACTCTTACCATTTTCCCACCAGTGGAATCCTTCCACATTTATACTTGTGTAAGCAGGAGGTGAATCTGATTCACATAGAGCCTTACAATCTGAAATGATTTGAACCCCAAGCAAACCACGTTTGCTCTTAACATTTGAGTTGGAGCTTGGTTTGTTTCTGAGTGTTAATCCAATCTGCCTATCTCTAGTACCATCTACTTTATATTTCAATGTCTCCAACCCTCTCAGATAAAAAGTTTTTTGTTTGATTTTTTCCCCATGATTGTGCCAGCTGAGGACATGCCCAGTTTCTTTAGCAAGCACAATGTTTCAATGGAAAAGGAAAACCTACTAAAGCCTCTGAAGTATGTGCTGAAATGCAACGTTTGTCTACTCTTGGATTCCTTTTTCTAGGTGTTGAAACCTTTTATGGTAAATTGCATTTTACATACTTAGAAACTTCAAAAGAAGATGTTAATATAATTGCGACTTGATAAGTTTGACACTGATGTGAGTTCTGCTTTGCAGCTATTTGAAGTAAAAATTAAAAATAAAAAGTTCTTTCTTCCTTGCAGAAGGTAGACCAAGCCTGTACTAATGAAACAACTTTATTATCTCCCTGCACTACATAAATCCCTCTCCTTTCTTCCTCAGTATTCAGCATTATTCAAGTAGCTAACAGGCATGGGTTCTCAGTCTTAAGCAACACCTGTGAGTTCATTTAAAAAGTGAGTTGCTGTGACAATGCTGTTGCATTCTGTGGTGATGCTAATATTGATATTAGTGTATTTAGTGAGGGGGAAACATTGGATTTGGTATTAGGATTTGACCTAAGTCCCACTGTCTCTCAATGGAAAACCCATGTGCGCAGGTCCTAAATTACCACTTCTCTTATAACAACATTTCTATGGTTGCAGAAGAACAAACCAAATATGACAATGAGGCTGTGAGGGAAAAAGTTTGCATGGGGATTATTTTACTGCTTGTGAAGTTGGTTCTGAAATTGTTAGTCCTCAAGAGTTACCATAGAGGATGAGAATGTGTTGCAGAGTGGGGGCTTTATAAAGAGAGAACCTTACTGGTTAGGGACGTAGTGCATTAAGTGTGGTTCTGTCTGTTTAACGTGTTACACAATATGGCATCAGATGTTCTGCCACCTTTTTTGCTGGTGCTGGCACTACCAGTTTTAAAGTGCTATGGGCCATGTGTGTGTCTCTTTAAGGAGACAATATGCAGCTTGGGGCTCCTGGCTGCTGGCACCAGCTCCACTCATGTTTGGCTCACAACACCCTGGTATGCTGAAGCCAGCCATTAAACCAATTAGAGTCCTTGATTCAGCACACCAGGGTGCTGTGAACTGGCCCTGCCATTTTACATGGAGGAGCTGGTGCAACCACTATAAAAAGCTGAACCACCTGAAGCTCCTTCCTGCAAAGGCAAGTCAGTGTTGCAGGGAGGCTGTGTTAGGGTTGCGGGGGGAATGGAGTTGTGGGGATGGGGATGCCTGGCTCTGGGGGAGTGGAGGGGATTGGGTTAGAGTGGGGGCCTGGGGGAATGAAGGGAGATGGGTCCAGAGCAGGGTCTGGGAGTGCCTGGCTGTGGGGGAGTGGGAGGGCATTGTCCCTCATAAGCATTCTGAAAATCTGGGAACCCTAAAGTGCTCTGGCCTCCCATGTGGCTACCAGGGATATACAGGGGAGGGAGGGGGCCAGACAGTGCCCAGAGCTGCCCAGCATGGCCACAGGGCAGCTGCAGCCAGGATCTTTCATGTGCCTCGCAGGTAGCCTCGTTTAGGTGGCTGCTACCAGCCTATTCCCCCCAGGGACTGCAGGCTGGGCAGTAAATGCACCCAGCCTGGTCACCAGTGGGCCAGGAGCCCTGCAGTCAGCCATCAGCACCCCCACCCACCCGCTGCCCTCCCCCACGTCCTGTGCAGCCCCACCACAGTGCTCCGCAAGCAACCGCTACACAGGCCCCACTGAGGCAGGAGAGACAGGGGCATGGTGGGTCCATCACACAGAGCTCCTCCTCGCTGAGACAACTACATCACTCAGAACATGTGTCACTTATAGAAAATCTTGATCCAGTTCGTCCATTACTGGTAGGAGCTCGACGGCATCGAGGGCTGCGTCAACCACAATGCTCTCACGTGAGTACAGCTCGGAGTACTGCTCAGCCCAGCGCTCCATCTGTTTGGCTTTGTCAGCAATGACTTCACCAGATTTGGATTTCAGAGGTGCCATCTTGTTCTGGGTGGGTCCTAATGCCTTCTTCATACCCTCGTACATTCCTCTGAGATTACCAAAGTCGGCACAGGTCTGGATGCTGCTGCATAGCTGGAGCCAGTGGTTGTTGGCACAGCGCCTGGCTGTCTGCTGTACTGTTCTTCTGGCATCTCTAAGTGCTTTCTGGGTACTCTGGCTCGGTGAGCGTTTGTACTCCAGGAGTGTAGCGCGCTTCTTTTCAATGACTAGAATCATCTCATTGGAGTTAGCTTTGAACCAGTCGTTCGTGATTCTAGCTTTTCTTCCAAACACCGACAAGGCCGTGTTGTAAACAGTATCCCTCAGATGTTGCCATTTGGATGTCACATTGGCGCCCCCAGGGCTGCTGCGCAGATTTTCCTGGAGGGTCTCTCTGAACTTTTCAGCTTTCTCCGAGTTTGCCGTCTTTCTGGCGTCAATGCGGGGCCTTCCAGCAGGTTTAGAGCGGTACAGCTTCTTGGGTCTCAGCTTGAGCTTGGAGCAAACTAGCGAGTGATCTGTATCACAGTCAGCACTATGATACCTGCGTGTCAGAAGGACATTTTGAGGTTATTACGCCTAGTGATGACCACATGTAGATGATGCCAGTGCTTCGAGCGTGGGTGTCTCCACGATACTCTGTGCTGTGGCTTCGTTTGGAAGAATGTGTTTGTGATGCACAGATTGTGGTACGTGCACAGTTCAAGGAGACGCTGTCCATTGTCATTCATTTTTCCCACACCGAAGTGTCCTAAGCAGGAAGGCCATGAGGCCCAATCAGCTCCAACTCTTGCATTGAAGTCACCCAAGATGTACAGTTGTTCACAAGCAGGTTTTTGTGCTACAGCAGCACTAAGCACACCATAGAACTTGTCTTTTACTTCTGGTGTGGCGTACAGGGTTGGGGCATAAGCGCTGATCAGGTGGACAGGACTGGCGCAAGTTTGAAGCGTGATCCAAAGAAGTCTTTCTGATCTGCCCATGACTAAATCCACCATTTGTAGAAGGGTGTTTCTGACAGCGAAGCCAATGGATGAACTGGATCAAGAACTGACTGTGGATGAACTGAAGAGAGCCATCGACAGCATTGCAGCAGGAAAGGCCCCTGGTCAGGATGGTATACCACCAGAGGTAATCAAATGTGCCGCAGACACACTCCTGGAACCCCTGCATGAGCTACTGTGCCTGTGCTGGAAAGAAGGTGAGGTTCCACAGGATATGCGTGACGCTAACATTGTAACGTTGTATAAGAACAAAGGAGACAGAAGCAACTGCAACAACTACCGTGGAATCTCCCTCCTAAGCGTCACTGGTAAACTGTTCGCTCGCGTCATCCTTGGCAGACTCCAGAAGATTGCTGAGAAGGTGTACCCCAAATCACAGTGCGGATTCCGCGCAGAGAGGTCTACCATTGACATGATCTTCTCTCTAAGGCAGCTGCTGGAGAAGTGCAGGGAGCAGAGAAAGCCACTCTACATAGCCTTCATCGACTTGACCAAGGCTTTTGACTTGGTCAGCAGGGATGGTCTGTTCAAACTGCTCCACAAGATAGGCTGTCCTCCACGGTTACTCAAGATGATCCAGTCGTTCCATGAAAACATGAGAGGAACCATCCAATATGACAGCGCATTATCGGATGCTTTCAGAAGCAGGAGCGGTGTCAAACAAGGATGCGTGCTTGCTCAGACATTGTTTGGGATCTTCTTCGCACTCCTCCTGAAGCATGCCTTTGGATCTTCAACAGAGGGCATCTTGCTGCACACAAGATCTGATGGGAAACTGTTTAACCTTGCAAGGCTGAAAGCTAAGTCTAAGGTGCGAGAAGTCCTCATCAGAGACATGCTGTTCGCAGACGATGCTGCTGTAGTGTCTCACACAGAGGACCAGCTTCAAAAACTGCTGGATCGGTTCTCCAAAGCATGCAAGGACTTTGGGCTTACCATCAGCCTAAAGAAGGCGAACGTACTCGGTCAGGATGTTGCTGAATCCCCATCAATCAGCATTAACAACTATAAGTTAGAGGTCGTCCACGAGTTCGTTTACCTCGGGTCCACCATGACTGACACCCTGTTGTTGGACACTGAGCTAAATAGGAGGATCAGAAAAGTGGCCACAACTCTGTCCAGACTCAGCAACAGAGTGTGGAATAACAACAAGCTGTACACTCACACCAAAATGCAAGTCTACAGAGCCTGCATCCTCAGCACCTCCTTTATGGCAGCAAGACTTGGACCCTGTATGCCCCCCAGGAAAAGAGGCTGAACGTCTTCCACTTGCGCTGCCTCAGGTGCATCCTTGGAATATCATGGAAGAACAGACTTACCAACACCGCTGTCCTCAAGCAAGCTGCAATCCCAACCATACGCACCCTCCTCAGGCAGCGTCAACTCCGCTGGCTTGGCCACGTCCACAGGATGAACGATGGAAGGATTCCAAAAGACATCCTGTATGGTGAGCTAGCCTCTGGCAAAAGACCTCTCGGACACCCCCAGTTACGTTACAAAGATGTCTGCAAGAGAGACCTCAGAGAGGTAGACATCGAGCTGGACAACTGGGAAGAACTAGCAGACGACCGCAGCAGATGGAGGCAGGGGTTACACAAGGGCCTTCAGAAGGGCGAGTTGAAGATCAGACAGCTAGCAAAGGAGAAGCGAGCGCACAGAAAGCACACTAAGGACTTGCCAGACACACACTACATCTGCAAGAGATGCAGCAAGGACTGTCACTCTCGTGTGGGTCTTTATAGTCACAATAGACACTGTAAATGAAGTCCTCAATTGAAACTTTAAAGGGCACAATCCATAGTCTATGCAGACTAAAGGATGCCTACTACTACTACTACTATAGAAAATCTTATGATCTACAATGGGTGAGTTTTATATTTTTTGTCCTCCAATGCCAGTGTTGTAGGATTAAAATAGCTGTCACGTATTTTAGGTGCTTTTTACATCAGTGTGGGATGTACAGTTCCACTGGATCACTTTCCATCAACAAGGTGTTATTTTGAATTGTTTTGATTAAAATTGAACACCCTAACCCCTATGAGGAATCATTAGACTTGAGTTCCTTTGGTTTACAGTTTGGGTCAGGGTGTGAGGGGTGTTAAGCCAGGGAAAGGCAGTTCGGGGCTTGAGTTATGGTGTGTGTTGGGGGCAGGTTTGGGGCTGGAGTTCCAGTGGGGTGCAGGTGGTTGAGGCTTGAGTTCCACCCCCTTTTTTTCTAGGAAAAAAGCTCAATGGTCATAAGGAGATTTATGCCAATTCCAGGAGACTTCAGACCAATACTGGAGGGTTGGCAACCTTAGTTTAGGCTGGGGCTGGGTGCGGAGGCCTGGGCAAGGGGCTAGGTGTGGCACCCCAAGCAACGGGACATCAGCCAGGTTCCCAGGCAAAATGTGGGGGTGCTGTACACCTCTCATACTCCTAGTTACCAGGCCTATAAACTTAATTATGACACAAGACTCCTGGCTTAGGATCTGATTGGTAGTGGAACTCCATGGGTCCAACTTGGTTCTTTGCTTTTACTGAAAACTAAGCCGGAGAACAAGATGTTGGCTCTGCCATTGGGTTTTCTTCTATGTATGACTGCTTCTCTTGTGCTAGCTGCTCACTCTTATCTCCTGATATCCTGACCTTGTCTGGCTCCTGGGTTTTGACTCCTGTTCTGACTTCTTGGCCTGATTGCCAATGTCCTGGTTGTGACAAGGGAAAAGCGAAGAAAAGAAACTCCCAGAGTGGTGAGTAGGGAAAAGAGGAAAATCAAGTAGCATTGCTGTGAAAGTTCCATAAGACAGGAGGCAGAGTCTGGTCTCAGTCCAGCAGCCAACAGCAAAGTGCCAGTGATTCTGTGAGAAAAGGTCGCTGAGACAGCTGGCCTTGCTGGATGTGGAGATCTAAGCAACTCCAAAGGGTTTCTTGTTGCATAGAGAAAACACAAGAATACCAACAAAACAAAAAAAGCAGTCAAGTAAAGCTCAAGTAAAGTAAAGTCAAGGAAAGCTCA
Source organism: Carettochelys insculpta (assembly GCF_033958435.1). Taxonomy (NCBI): domain Eukaryota; kingdom Metazoa; phylum Chordata; order Testudines; family Carettochelyidae; genus Carettochelys; species Carettochelys insculpta. Next base: position 369,160,803 of record NC_134137.1, on the reverse strand, counting down.
CCACCGAATAAATCATTTTGTTAGTCTTTAAAGTGCTACTTGACTGTTTTTTTTTATTTTTGTTTTGACAGTATGTAGACTAGCACGGCTTTCTCTCTATTACTATTCAACAAGAATACCGAGTAAAAGTCCTGATCCTTTCCCGTGGCTGGTATGTCTGATGACATTCAGTAAGCCCTGTTCTTCACTGATGAGGAAAAGAAAGAGTATACCAAAGAGAGACAAGCTTTAGATACTCATTACACAGGTGGACAGAATATTGTGTATGAAATGGACACATGTATAGAAGGCACCAGGAAGCAACTGGGATTTCTATTGCTGCAGATTGTAGTTTTGCTGATCATTGCCAGTATGAAGCATTGAAAGAACTAATGAGCAGGAAAGTTGTTGGCATAAGAGACACCAGTTTATCAGCACACCTTCCCTTAGACCCAGAAATCTTGCCTAGCAAAAATGAGAACTGGAGAAGCCATGAGGAAACAGCAATATAACTTACAGGCTAGGGGCACAAGGAGAAGGTCATCAGGCACTATTGACAGAATAAGGAAAAAGGCACACTTGCAAAAGGAGTCAGTCAGATCAAATTTACAACGTAAAAATAGTACACAACTGGAGAGGTGTGGGAGAGGCAAAAATCTTTAGCAAATGAAAAGACCTATTTGTAGCACTAATGTTCCACAAAGGAGGGAGAATGTAAGAGATTCTAAACAATGTACCATTTTGTGGTAGCAGGGAGATCACCAATGCTGGTGGAAACAAGCCAAGAGAAAGCATTATCATGAGCTGACAACGTTAAACTTCTAGGGATTATATCCTGAGTTTGGCAGACTGCACTTTGATAAGTATGAATCTAACCAATTAGAATCTTAATTTTAAAATTAATATTGACTGTTATTATAGTGTAATTGATCCCAGGATGGAGATTTGTAAAGAGCAAATAAGTTTATACATTGAGCAAGCAGCATTACGTTAGATGTTTGTGGTCAACTTCTTTGAAAAACGGGAGGAAGGGCAAAAAGCCCTTCAACTAATGATATATGTAATACTAGGATTTACAACTCCCCTATTGGGATCACCAGCCATGCAAGGATTACACCAAGCAGAAAAAAAGTAGTGTTCGTGAATTGCAAAATGCACATGATCGAGGAGATTTATCCACATGCCATCTCATGGTTAGGAGCACAAAACAAAAGAGGTGTTGTCAGCAACTCCCATTGACCTCACAGAACTGAATACGTTTCCTAGGAAAAGCCAAAGAAAACTTAAAAGAATATGAGAATGAAAGATATGGGAATTTTTGCACCTGTAGATGAAGCTGCTCACTTGTTTGCAGACTTCATAGCTACATCTACAAAAGCACTGAAAATTGAAATTATAAGCACTCTTTCAATAGAGTGCATGGATCATCCACACACATACTGCGCTCTTTCGAAATTAGATCAAAGATACATGGGCCAAATGTTTGTTTTCTGTTCTCTATTCCCGAATGGGAAAAAGTCCCCCTTTCAAAATATATTTATGAAGTATGTGTGCACACTACACATTCTGATCTTTCATGAAAAGAATCCTCCATGGCAGTGGCCATGGAATATTGCGGAGACACTCTGCCCTGCTGATGCAGGGCTCTATGGTATTTATGTCCTGCTGTGCTTCAAGCACCATGTTCCCAGAAAGCCCTTTGCAGGAAGCAGAGACCATGCCAGAAGCAGCTTAAACAGAAGCTGCAGCCAGCAGTCCGACATGCTCTGAACATTAAAAAAAAAAAACATGGCCAGCAGCCAGCCTCAGGAAAAGCCAAAGGGCCCCCCTTCTGACCCATCTGAAGGCTCCAGGGACTCTGTCCAGCTCCTGAAGAAAAGGGTGCCCTCATGGACGGAACCTGAGCTACGTGATCTGCTCAGGCTGTGGAAGAAGGAGGAGGTACTAAAGGAAATGGGGTCAAACACTGAAATGCAGCTCCATTCGTTCACCTGTCTAAACAGCTGGCCGCCAGAGGACACCCTGCTTGTGCCCCTGACCAGGTGTGAAGCAAAGCGAAAGAACTACAGCAGGGGTATGCCAAAGCCAGGGATGTCACATGGTCCCACAACCTGTCTGTATTATTGGTAGCTACACTGACCCCTGGTTCCCAGGGAAGGTTCCCTCTGGAAAAAGCCCTCCTGGATACAGCATCCAAAGAGCCACACCCCAGTGAAAAGGAGGAGTCTGGAGCATGCAGCCACCCAACAGAGACAGGGACAGAACCAGCCACCGAGGTCTTCGGTGATGAGGCGGACCTCTTCATAGACGTCCCATCACAATACTCCAGAAGGGCAACAGACAGCTGTGCATCAGTGGAACCTGAAGAGGGTCACTCCAATAAGTACCCAGTGGGGCATACACTCGAGTTCATTGGGCAGTGGCAGCGCCCCCCAACAACAGAACACCCCCACAAATGGTGCACCTGTGCCGGACTCAGAACAGGTCCCCCTGGGACAGCGCCACAAGCCACATGCACGGGGAGTTGGGTCTGGTGCTGGACCATGACAGAATCTATGGGAACCCCTATGGAATATTCCATGTATTTATGATGCCTGTTGCTGGCAGGGGTGGCTGGTGCTTGCGTGCGGGTGGGGGGCCTTCCAGCCATGAACTATGGAACGACTATGTTCCCGGCCATCATTGCCGATGTGCCGGAGGAGGGCCAGAACACTCCCCGACACCGTGTTGCTCCACAGTCAGGAAGAGGAGGAGGGGGAACAGTCATCTCCCCCTGCCCCCAGAACAGGAGCTCATGGCTGGAGGGCAAGACTATGGGCAGATGCCTCAGAGACACCCTGCTAGCTCATGGACGTCACCCAGCAGCACCTCCAGCTGGACTATGGCCAGTACACCTGGCATAGGGAGGTGTGGGCAGAGTTGGTGGGGGCACCTCAGGGATGTCACTGAGATCCTGCGGGAGCACACAGGGCTCCTCAGACAAATGCTGGCCTCCCCTGCTGCCCCTGTCCCAACCCAGGGACCTACACTGCTCTTCCATCAGAGCAGGCACCCTCTTCTTTCCCCTGCCCCAACAACCACCTTGCACAACCCGATGCCACCAGACCCCCTCCCAGGCCCTACCTCCTTGTGCATCCTGCCCCTTCAGAGCCCTGCCATGGATCCCATAAAAAAGGTGAGAGGGTGACACAGAGCTGGCATGGCTCACAGCCATCCACCCCTGGCTCTGGAGTAGCACACCCCTTCCCACCCCAGGGTAAGATCCCTGTTACTCACCAATTGTACTCCCCCATTCCCCTCTCCCAGCTAAGTTGACACCACCTCACACCCAATCCTCCCTCTTCCACCCCGCTGATGAAGATCCCCATTACTCAACCATCATATTCCCTCACTCCCCTCTCCCAGTTAAGTTCCCACAATATTCCCTCCTCCACCATCCTGGTTAAGATCCTGAATTCGACCCCCCCATCCTAGTTGATGTTTCCCCCTCAATGCTACCATAGATGTTGCCCCCTCCTCCAAGTTTCAATTCCCCACTGTCCTTTATGGTTTTATTTCCCCCTGCCATGTTTCCACCAACCCCGACTACTCAGGTGAACCTTGTACGTAGTTATTCCACGTTTCTTTTATAAAAAAGGTTGTACATTTGTAAATGAAATAGTTTTTATTAAGACATAAATCATTATTTTTAAACAACTAATTGTCCTTTATTGTCATTGAGGGGAATGGAGGGGGTAGGGGAGTGGGTGTGGGCTTGTAGTGCGGTACTTGTGGGGGGCTGGAGAGTGTAGCATGCACGGGGAAGCCTGTGTGGATTAAGCGTAGGTGGGGGTCACTGAGGCTCATGGTCAAAGATGTCCTGAAGATCAGCCCAAATGTGGACACCCTCACATTGAGCCTGTTGGCTTGGGGCAGGGACTAGCTGTTCAAGTCCAGGACTGTACTCTGCCACCCACCCAGGGGGAACACATAATCCTTGCCCTCCACAATGTTGTGAAGGACATAACAGGCACACACCACTAGGAAGACATTCCATAGCCCCACCTCCAGGGGCATTAGGAGGCACCACCATTGGCCTTTCAGGCACCCAAAGGCCCTTTCCACCACATTTTGGGCTCGAATGAGGCAAACGTTAAATGCCTTCTGAGAAGGGTCCCAGTGATGTATGGCCACATCAACCACAGCAGCTGGGGGTAGGCAGTATTCACCACCATACAGAGGAGTATACTCACATCCTTCACCCTGATCTCTCTACATGGGACAAATATCTTGGCCTCCACGTGGTGCCAAAGCCTGGAATTATGGAACACACGGGCATCATATGTCTGTCCTGCCCAGCCCACATAAACGTCCATACAGTGTCCCTAGCTGTCCGCCAACGCTTGGAGCACTAACGAGTGGTAGCCTTTTCTGATGATGTACATTCCTGCGCTGTGGTCCAGGGGACAGATGGGGATGTGCATTCCGTCCGAGGCACCAAAGCAGTTTGGAAGCCGAGTGCTGTGAATCCCACAATGGCTGCATCCACATCCCTCACGTGGATGATCCTGTGCAGCAGAATCACATTGATGGCATGCACAACCTGCTGCATGCCCCTAGCCCCTGCCCCTTCTGCCAAGGTTCACCCTTTGCTGGGTTAAAATTCCACACTCCCAGTGGTGACTGTGTGAGCACAGCATGACTAATGTCCATGATGACAGCCCTGACAGTGGTCTTGTCCACTCCAAATTGGTGACCCACTGAGCAGTAGCAGTCCAGGGTGGACAGATTGCAGATGGTGACTGCTACCCATTTTTCAAGGAGGAGTGCGGGCCTCATGTTGTGTCCTTGTGCACCAAGCCGGGGCGAGCCAGTGGCAGAGCTTCTGAGAAGTTCACTTGCTCTTCTGAAAATTCTGCAGCCAGCAAGCATCATCCCAGTCCTCCAGCACCAGCTGTTCCAACAGTCACTGCTGCTTCAGTAGCTCCAAAGTCACCGGAGCACTCAGGGGAAATGCCAGCACTATCCTGGGTTGAGCAGCTCCAGGACCCTGGCATTGGGGGTCAACAACAAAAGGAGTTGGATCTAGAATAGGTTGTAGGTTTTTAATAATGTGTTGCAATACAATCGCATCTGCTCTGATCCTGCTGACAGAGACTGAAAACTACAAGAGCTCTGCCAAGCATTCATAAAACTTAATTACCCTCCGGAAGAAGTGAAAACACAAATTGACAGGGCTGGATGAATACCCAGAAACCAGATACTTCAAGATAGGCCCTGAAAGATCAATAACAGAATACCACTTCTCATCACCTGTAGCCCCCAAGTCAAACCCCCGCAATGCATCGTTAAAAACCTACAACCTATTCTAGATCATGATGCTACACTCCAGAAGGCCCTAGGTGACATGCCTGTCCTTTTCTATAGACAACCTCCTAACCTAAGAAAGATTCTCACCAGCAATCACAGGCTACACCACAGTAATACTAATCCTGGAACCTTTCCTTTCAACAAACCCTGCTGCCAACTTTGTCCACATATTTATTCTGGGTACACCATCACTGAACCTAACCATGTTAGTTACAAGATCAAAGACACATTCTCCTCACTTCCAGCAATATTATATACGCCTTTATGTGCCAACAATGCCCTGCCGCTATGTACATTGGACAGACTAGGCAAAACCTTCGCCAAAGAATAAATGGACACAGTGCAGATATCAAGAAACTCAATACACGTAAGCCAATCAGTGAACACTTCAAGGAAATGGGACATTCTTTTAAAAACCTCAGAATTTGTGTCCTAGAGCAAAAAGAATTTAAAAACAGATTACAGTGAGAAATTTGTGAATTGGAGTTCACATTCAAATTTGACATATTAACATGTGGTATAAACAGAGACATCAATTACCTCATACATTACAAGGACTGCTTCCCTTCCTTTGATGCTCATAATTATCTCAGGCAGGACAAATAACACCCCCCGCCCCTCATTCCCTTCCTTCAGTCCTACGTGTTTAATTTGTCAGTTTTATTGCAATGTTTTGGTCCTCTGTACTTATAAATGTCGGTCTGTGTTGAAAATGAGATTAATCTCATGAAGTGGGCTTGTCCGCAAAAGCTCATCACAGAATAAATTATTTTGTTAGTCTTTAAAGTGCCACATTTCTGCTGCTTTCTTTTAGTTATCCATCACTTAAGGTGCATCTACACTTGCATTCCTCTTTTTAAAGAGATATGAAAATGAGGTGAATTGAAAATGCAAATGAGGTATAAATTTGCATATTTGTCACCTCATTTGCATTTTCTAATTTCAAAATAGCTTCTTTCAAAAGGGCTGGGTCTACACATGCCCCTTCCTTTTGAAAGGGGCATGTTAATGAGCGGGTTCAAAAGATGCTAATGAGGGGCTGCAATGAATAAGCAGTGCCTCATTAGCATAATGGCGGACGCGGTGATTCAAAAGTGCAGCTTTTCAAATCATGCGCTGCTCATGGAGATGGGACCTTCTGAAAGGACCCCCCCCCCAGTTTTCCAAAGCCCTTCTTCTGATCAGCAGAAGGGCTTTTGAGAACTGTGGAGGGGGTCCTTTCAGAAGGTCCCATCTCCATGGGAGGCACACAATTCGAAAAGCTGCACTTTTGAATTGCTGTGGCTGCATATTCATTGTAACGCCTCATTAGCATCTTTCAAACCCGCTCATTAACATGTCCCTTTCGAAAGGAAGGAGCACGTGTAGACCAAGCCAAGAAGAAAGCCAGTGTGGATGCTGCTCTTTTGAAAGTAAACCCGTCTTTGAAAGAATCCCTCTTCCTTTTAGTTGATGGGGTGAAGGATTCTTTCTAAGGTGGGGTTTACTTTCAAAAGAGCAACATTCACACCGGCTTTCTTCTTTCAAAAGAAACTCCTTTGAAATTAGTATATGCAAATGAGGTACCAAATATGCAAATTTATTCATCGCTTGCATTTTTTGGTTTACCTTATTTGCATACCTCTTCCGACAGAGGAATGCAAGTGTAGACGCACCCTTAGGGACTACATGGAGCAGCACCTTCTGATTCTGGATTTTAGTAAACAGCGTGCCCTGGTAGCCAAGAAGGCCAATGGCATATTGGGGTGCATTAGGAGAAGCATTTTGAGCAGATGAACTGAGGTTGTTGTTCCCCTCTGTTCAGCACTGGTGAGGCCTCACCTGGAGTATTGCATCCAGTGTTGAGCTCCCAAGTATAGAAATGATGTGGATGTGCTGGAATAGGTTCAGCGGAGGGCAACAGAAATGATTAAGGGGCTGGAGCACATAACCTATGAGGAGATGCTGAGGGATTTGGACTTATTTACTTTGCAGAAGAGAAGACCGAGGGGTGATTTAATAGCAGCCTTCAACTTCCTGAAGGGGAGCTCTAAAAGGGATGGAAAGAAACTGTTCTCAGTGATGACAGATGGAAGAACAAGGAGTAACGGTCTGAAGTTACAGAAGGAGAGGAGCAGGTTGGATATTAGGAAAAACTATTTCACCAGGAGGATGGTGAAACACTGGAATGTGTTGCCTAGGGAGGTGGTGGAATCTCCATCCCTCGAGGTTTTTAAGTCCCAGCTTGATGTAGTCATGGCTAGTATGACTTAGTTTGGGTTGTTTCTGCTTGGAGAAGAGGTCTGGACTTGATGACCTCATGAGGTCCCTTCCAGCACTTTGATTCTATGATTCAGTGAACATTGGCCTAGAGCTGCTCGTAATGTTATGCATGTGAGAAAACTGCTAATGCAAGAATTGTGACATGCTAAAATTGAGGATTAGTCAGTAGAAAGCATATTCTGTTCTGTTTAGGACCCCTATCAGGGAGAGAGTGGAAAGTACGCAGAGGTGTGAATTACTCCCTGCCCCTCCCCTCACCAGCTGGGAACGAGACATGCGCACAAGCTGTACACTGTCCCCTCGCTCCCTGGTGGTCAGAAAGAAGAGCAAGGAGCATCACAGTACACATGGCTCCTGCCACGCCACTGGAAATGACTCCCTTGTTGTCACATGCGTATACTCTAGTTTTTAATTTAAACTCGTTTTAAAAAAACACAAAGGCTGGGTATTGAGAAATTACTGTGACCCAAGGAGCCCCTCAATGCCATCCTGCCATAACTCACGTCCAGTGTGATGCTCAGATCACTATTGGCATAATCTGCATCTAAAAGGTGTCCTGAAAGGGGTCATGTACAAACTGTTGACATGCTGATGACTCATTCTATTGTGTGACTTACGTACAAATGGTGTGTAAAAAATTTACAGAATTGTACTGGAAATACAGATTTAAAATATAGTCTAATGCAAGTAGGGCAAAAGCCCAGCCTGTGCTAGAGAAAAAGTATGTTGTTTCAGCTGTTTGACTGTTCTTCCATAGTCCATTGAACAAGGCAAGGGGGACTAAAAGAAGCATGTTTACACAGAAGGTAAACAGATCCATGAAAAGGGTGATGACCACACCATGATCACAACAGGGTATGGAGGTTGGCTATCTGCCCAGCTTTTAAAACAGACTTTGGAAAACATTACCAGAAATAGAAAACCATCAGGTCATCCCCAAGGGAGGCACCAGACCTGAGGTCTTGAAATCTAAGCAAGGGAGATCCTTCAGCTAAAGGTTTGAAGGCTCTGAGTATATTTAGACACCTGCTTACACAAAGATTGTTACTTGATGAAGTGTTAGTCACCAGAAAGCATGTTTTATCCATAATCTTTCTTCTCACTTTCAGCCTTACTTGAAATCATGTATATCTATATTTTTGGTAAATAAACTTACGTTTGATTTAATTACAAAACAATCTCAATGCTTGTATACCAAAGTGTGACTCTTCTGCTAAGCTACCCAGCTTCTGTGTGTTCTGTCGCTCTTAGAGAAGACAATGTATATCCATTGAGCGCCCAGTGGGCAGGACTAGACACTGCAGTCCTATCTTGGGGGAAGGTTTGGATTGGCAGAATCATGATGAGTTTGCAAGCAAGGCAAAGGAGCACGTGCACCAAGGTGCTGAAAAAGCTGATGCTCTGCTTACTTTCTTGCTGAGGCAGAGAGATAACACATAGCTCACTGATCTGGGTAATCTGAACAAGACATCACTTATTGTGTCTGGCTCTAAGGAGAAAGGGGCAGGAGATGTTGTAACATGGCATTTAGTATAGGGAGGAACTTCCTGATTAGGGAGGTCTCTAGTTGCTGTTTAAAACGTTTCTTTTTATTGTCTTAGTGCCTGGAACGAAAAGAAAAGATTAGTTGGTTAACTTCTTATTGAAAAATGTGGCCTTTGACTGTTGTTTAGTTGATAAATAGCCTTTGACTGTGAGGACTGGGAACATTCAGTGAGGTTTTTCATTGAAGCATCCCAGAGAAAAGTGAAGCACTTTGTCCACTCCCAAAATGATAACAAGGCCCAACAAGAAAGAAAAAATTTGACTGTAGAAAGTAAGAGAGGCGAACTTCAATAGCAAATCATGTTTTGAGATGCCCCATCTCTTTGGTTTAGCTTGTCGTGACCGGGATCAGCAACCTTTCTGAGGTGGACTGCCGATATTTTACCTTTTGACCTTTATGTACAGTCCAAGTGCCGGTGATACTTTTTAAAGTCACTAATGGTCCTATTTACAACAGCTTCATTAATAAATAAATTAACATGAAGAGCTTTACTGTTCAGGTGGTGGTTGGTAGCAAATGATGTTTTGTTGATCCACAGGCGGCATGGCTGTGAGCAATCTCATGGCTGCATGGGGTTGAAGGTGTGGGGCTGAGCTCCTGCCTTGTGTGCTGATGAAAATCGTCTCTCTTGCCACTCTTGGCACCTGTGCTGGTGGTTGCTGACCCCTGCTCTAGACACTTAAGAGTCTGCAGAAGTGATACTTATTTAATGACCCATCCATAGTTCTTTTCAATATAATGTAAGTTCTTTCACTGATTTCCAAGTGGCTTTGGATCAGACCCTAAGTGAAGCAGAGCATGGGATTCCAAAGCAATTGCAAAAATGTCACAATTTACCTCTTTCAGTATTGCTTGGTGGAACAAGAGGGTCCTGAAACTCTTTTTTTTCCTGTAGTAACAAGGAGTTGCAGAACTAAATGGTGAAAACTGTACCCCTAGAGACTTGACGTTCAGTTTGTAATGTGGAGCTTCACATAAATTTCCAAAATGGAATGTTCTGAATTATCAGTCACTTATGCTATGACAGCAACGAAGGGTCCTGTGGCACCTTATAGACTAAGAGAAAAGTTTTGAACATGAGCTTTCGTGAGCACAGACTCACTTCATCAGATGCTGGTCTTGGAAATCTGCAGGGCCAGGTATAAATAAGCCAGAGCAAGGGTGGGGATAACAAGGTTAGCTCAGTCAGCAAGGGTGAGGCTTACTACCAGCAGTTGATCTGGAGGTGTGAACACCAAGGGAGAGGAAGCTGCTTTTGTATTTAGCCAGCCATTCACAGACTTTGTTTAAGCCTGAGCTGAGGGTGTCGAATTTGCAGATGAATTGTAGCTCAGAAATTTCTCTTTGGAGTCTGGTCCTGAAATTTCTTTGCTGTAGGATAGCTACTTTTAAGTCTGCTACTGTGTGGCCTGAGAGATTGAAGTGCTGTCCTACGGGTTTTTGTATATTGCCATTTCTGATATCTGATTTGTGTGCGTTTATTCTTTTACACATAGACTGTCCAGTTTGTCCAATGTATATAGCAGAGGGGCATTGCTGGCACATGATGGTATAAATTATATTGGTAGATGTGCAGCTGAATGAACCCACGATGGTGTGGCTGATCTGGTTAGGTCCTGTAATGGTGTTGCTGGTGTAGATATTTGGGCAGAGCTGGCAATGAGGTTTGTTGCACGGATGGGTCCCTGAGTTAGAGTGACTGTGGTCCGGTGTGTAGTTGCTGGTTAGGATTTGCTTCAGGTTGGCAGGTTGTCTGTGGGCAAGGACTGGTCTGCCTCCCAAGGCCTGTGAAAGTGGGGGATCATTGTCCTGGATTTGTTGTAAATCCCTGATGATGCACTGTAGAGGTTTTAGCTGAGGACTGTAGTTGATGGCTAGTGGTATTCTGTTGGTTTCTGTCTTGGGCTTGTCCTGTAGTAAGAGGCTTCGTGGCACATGTCTGGCTCTGTTGATCTGTTTTTTCACTTCCTCAGGTGGGTATTGCAGTTTCAAGAATACTTGGTAGAGATCCTGTAGGTGTTTGTCTCTGTCGGAGGGCTTGGAGCAAATGCAGTTATATCTTAGTGCTTGGCTGTAGACAATGGATCGTGTGGTGTGTCTGGGATGGAAGCTGGAGGCATGAAGGTAGGTGTAGCGGTCAGTGGGTTTATGGTACAGGGTGGTATTGATGTGGCCATCGTGTATTAGCACTGTGGTGTCCAGGAAGTGGATCTCCTGTGTGGACTGTTCCAGGCTGAGGTTGATGTTGGGGTGAAAGTTGTTGAAGTCCCAGTGGAATTCCTCCAGAGTCTCCTTCCCATGGGTCCAGATGATGAAGATGTCATCAATGTAGCGTAAGCAGAGCCGGGGTGTTAGTGGACGAGAGCTAAGGAAGCGCTGTTCCAGGTCAGCCATGAAAATATTGGCATATTGAGGGGCCATGTGGGTACCCATAGCTGTGCCACTGATTTGAAGTTATATATCGTCGCCAAATCTGAAATAGTTGTGTGTGAGGATAAAGTTACAGAGCTCAGCCATCAGATGTGCTGTAGCATCATGTGCCAGCAATGCCCCTCTGCTATATACATTGGACAAACTGGACAGTCTGTGTGTAAAAGAATAAACGCACACAAATCAGATATCAGAATATACAAAAACCTGTAGGAGAGCACTTCAATCTCTCAGGCCACACAGTAGCAGACTTAAAAGTAGCTATCCTACAGCAAAGAAATTTCAGGACCAGACTCCAAAGAGAAATTTCTGAGCTACAATTCACCTGCAAATTCGATGCCCTCAGCTCAGGCTTAAACAAAGTCTGTGAATGGCTGGCTAAATACAAAAGCAGCTTCCCCTCCCTTGGTGTTCACACCTCCAGATCAACTGCTGGTAGTAAGCCTCACCCTTGCTGACTGAGCTAACCCTGTTATCCCCACCCTTGCTCCTGCTTATTTATACCTGGCCCTGCAGATTTCCAAGACCAGCATCTGATGAAGTGAGTCTGTGCTCACGAAAGCTCATGCTCAAAACTTTTCTCTTAGTCTATAAGGTGCCACAGGACCCTTCGTTGCTGTTACGGACCCAGACTAACACTGCTACACCTCCGATACTTTATGCTATGACAATCTGTCTAAACTGGCCTGTTAAAGATGGCAGTTTGGAAAACGAATGTTGGGATTAGTCTGAAAAAAAAAAGAGGTGAAAATTGAAAGAAAACCCAGGTCCTACAATGACAACAGTGGAGGTTTCTTTGGCATGTACACTCACACTCAATAACTTTAGTCTATGCATTGTTTTTATTGCTCTTTCCCAGCAAGGAGATGGTTTTCAAATAGACCATAGAGTCTAAAAATAGATCAAAAAATCAACTCAAAGCAAGAGCTTGTCCTGCATAGTTAAAATATTTGTAAAATTTCCCCATCACATACAACCACATGCAGCAGACAAGATAGTGAGGCCTATATTTTCTTTGGTCTGGGGATAAGCTGCAAGACACATTCATGGGTTACTCCTGAGGGCTATAACCTTCATACAGTAATTTGTAACATACCACAACATTTTATATTCTGATACAGAGCGTTAACATGGAAGGACAGATACATATAATATGATTGGCCTTTCCCTCACACCAGTTTCACAATAAAGTGACCCGGAATTCAGAGGTGTTACTCCTCATTGATATTAATGAAATCAGAATTCAAACCAATGTATGTTATGAATGAATCTACCCTCTCCAAGTATGCACTACATATTCCTTATTATAATTCCACTCACCATGGTAATGCAGCTTGGAGTGGAATATGGCATTAGTGTAACTATGCCACAGCTTAGGTTAATAAGTGAAGAAGAATATTGTATGCAGTTGACATTTAATGGGGGAATTTAAGTAGGCAGATACTCTTAGTGCTTTATGAGTCATAATTAATTGAACGCTGTTCAGGACAATATTTTTTTAAAAGTTTCCCAGTTGAATGTGCCATAATATTCTTTCAGTTACTTATAATTGTGTCTGCAAATCAAGTATCTGCACTCACAGACTAAGACCTTCAGGCCATTTGTTCATGCAATTGCCCATTCATTCTTATGCATGCAAGAGGTCTCCTTTAAAAAGAAAAATAGGGCCCTTGATGACTTCCTATCAGGAAGCAAGGCCTGCAGCAGAGCTAGTTTCTGGGCCACTTAAGAAGTGCAGCTGGTCCTTAGCAGGCTGCCTGATTAGCTTTCCCACCAGACTAGTTTCAAGAATCAGCAGACTAGCTCTTAAGGCCAGCGGCAGCAGTTCTTCAGCTGCTTGAAGCATTTGCCCAGGCTACAGCAGCCTCTGCTCCCATCTTGCATCCAGATCTGCTCCTGGCTTGGCGTTAGCCTTAACCCTGCCTTGCCTCACTCCTGACTTTCGTCTCCAGTGTCTGATTTGGGCTCTGACCATTGAAGCCATGAAGTGTCCCCCTGACTCTGGTTCTGTCTCTTGGACCCTGACTCCAGCTTTGATCCTTGCTGCCGATGGCTGACTCCTGTTCTAGCTGTAACCCACACACCTATGTGTGGTTAACAGTCCCATGTAGTGGTACCTATACTATGTCAATGAGACACATTAAGTGCCCTCTGTAGCCTAAACTGATAGACAGCTGGCCTTTAGCTCAAACTGTAGCAGTGCCTGTGCTGAGGTCCTAGGCGCTAGCCTGCCTGAGGGCACTTACATAACCACTAGGCACAACTGCCTGCATGCTTGTCACTGACGTGCTAGCCCAGGGCTGAGTTTTCCTTTCTAATATCATTTTCGTGGTTTAAATGATCATTTGCTAAATCCATCGCCACACATTATTGAGCCTGGTCCACAGCTTCAGCACACTTTTGCAATCTCCCTGCTTTGAGGAATTTCAAAAATAAAACTGATCCAGTGAGAGTTCCAGCCTAGTTTTGCAGAGTGAGAAGAGGCAAGGAAAAGAGCTGGATAAGCAGTATTTGACTTCCAGGATACTTATCCAATTGTAGCACAAACTCTAATGCTTTGCAGGCTTGTCTAGCATTGTGAAGTAAGAGGATAAATATTTCTTTCAGTATTGCATAACCTTGCCAGCAAACCTGACAGCCACCATGGGACCTGGGGCAAGGTGGAAGGGGAGCCCAGCTCCATGCCTCTAGAAGGAGCAGGACCAACCACAAAAGGGTTCGGGATGAGGGCAGACAGCCATTAGCATCAGCCAGACCATGTCACCAGGCCTTCCTCCAGCTCTGCAGAGTGGTGGAGTGGTAATCCACAACAGTTCCAGAGCTCAGGTTGCCACCACTTGCAAGGTAGCAATGGTGGACTCCAGCATTCCAGGGCCCTTTGAAATCCCAGGGTCCTATGAAACTGCCCTCCTCCCACACCATTGACAGGCCTAAACACTACACATTCCCTGGTACACAACAGTATTTTGCACCTACAGCATATCTTCCATTAGAAGATCTCAATGCCTACTATGAGCATGAACAAGTTCATCCTCAAGGCCCTTTGGGAAGCAGTGTGCAAAATGGGGAGTAGAATAGCTTGGGGATTGATTTGCTCAAGCCCATGGAATCAACATATGGAAGAATGAGGAATAAAATGCAACTCTCCCAAAATTAACCTGGTGTTTCAGTCACAAAAACATCTTCCTCTGCCCCCATCAGCTGTGGAAGTCAATTTGAACAGGGCCTAAGCTAGAGCTAGTTGAAATCTTTCACCTTGAAAAATTGCTTTTTTTCTTCCAAAAATAAGCATCGAAAGTGAATGCTTCGTCGCTGTTGAATTTTCAAAAATATTTTGTTTCCATTGCTTGTTTTTTGCAAAATAATTGACATTTCTATAAAAAACTTATCAGAAGGTTTGTGGGCCTGTTTCATTAGCTGAAAAGTGGGTTTTAAATCAATGACAAATTTGAATAGTGTTTTCAAAAATAGTTGATGAAATTTTTTGAAAAAGAAATACAGCTCTCTTTCAAACAGACACAACTTCCATATATCAACTTTCTCACTCGTGCCCAGAACCCCAATCCCCACATCTGTCATGCACCTTCTTTCTGAGCCAGACTCCCATGCCTAGCCTGCTTCTGCACCAATCCTCCTGTCCAGATGCCTACCCTCAGCCCACCCTTGCAACCTCCCCCCCTTCCCAGACCTCATGCTTCCACCTATAACCTGCCTCACACCCAGACTTCCCATCCTCAGCCTGCTCCTGCACTCAACCTCCTGTCCAGAACCACCCTGCCCCACACACAGACAGCCTGCGCTTGCACTCATCCAGCCCTCACACCTACATCCCCTTTTTCACCCTCATTCCTGCCCAGACCTCACACCCCCATCTCCACATGTACCCCACCTCCTGTCCAGATGCACCATCCCCACCCCCAGCCCACTCCTGCAACTTCCCTCACACAGTCTCTGAACTCACAGCCTGTTTCTGCACCCTCCCTCTCACCCAGACCCCACACTTCCACCTCCTCCTGCACCCCACCTCTCACCCAGACCTCACCCTTCTTGCACCCCACCCCTTCCCTTGACCTTGCAGCCCCTTCTTGATTCCCACCTATTACCCAACTCTGCACCCCATCCTTATCCTGCTCTTGGCAGTTCCCTCCTGCACACTGAACCTCTCATTTTGTCCTCACCCCAGAGCCTTGAAGGTGCTACAAAGTCTACTAGCCCTGAGACCCCAGAAGAGTAAATCCGGCCTGTGGGAAGCCCAGAACCTCGGTCCTCCCTTCCCTCCCTTCCTTTGAGGCTGCAGCACAAAGGCAGTGAGGTTTCTTAGTTGGTGGCCACTTCAGTGAGGGCTGAGTTTGGTTGGTTTGCTTGTCACTTTTGGGTGGTGTCTGACTGATGTTTCTGTGGGTCAGTAACTCCCCACCCAAAATGGTTTCCCACCTCTGCCATAAATAAAGCCAATGTTGATGCCTTTTGTTTTGGACATAAATTCATATTTTACTTTATTTAAAACAAAGTTTGGTAAACTAACATGATATGCACAATAAGATCTACAGATATGCTCCCTTTTGTTGTAGCTGCATATTTATATTTTTATGCTCTGGCAGCCTGATATAAATAATTTAGTATAACAAGGTATTTAGAGATAAGTGAATGCATTTTGTCATTATGGGCAGTTGGCTAGTGGTCTGGGGAAAGGTTTGCATGGAGCAGGGTGGGCCATGGGCCAAAAAGTTTGAGAATGAACGCCCTAGTCAAAAACCATTGCAATCCTGTTTGGGTTGCAAACACAATCCTGGAAATGTGTAGCTATATCATTACCTACTGCAGGGATGAGCAAACTTTTTATGTCAGATCCCACTTTTCATCTCTGAAATTAGCAGCACCACCCTGCCACCCGCAACCTGTGTAATGTAATTCAAACCAACAGAAATTTCAGTTATGCTCGTGTGAAAAATGAAAAAAAGAAAAAAAAAAAAACCTTTTGGCATGTGCAAGGAAATAAGCATGCAGAATGTAAAAACTTTATCAACCAGTATATAGTTGTGAATACACCTACAGAAACAGCAGCAATTTTCAACATTTTTCATTAGGTGGATGAGCCTGACACACAGCGGCTGATTGTGCTCCACTCCCCCTTATGAAATTTCACACCTCCTGGTGGGGGTTCTGCCCCCCACTTTGTACACCCCTGATTTAATGCATGCATCCACTGAAATAAACAGTCATAGGATCAGGTCCCCGAATATTTGGGAAGAAACCAGCACAGGTTGAACCTCTCTAGTTCAGCACTCTCTGGATCGGCAACACTTGTGGTCCAGCATGATTTTGGTTAACTGGATGTCCACTTACCATGGGTGTGGCCAAGTTTCCTGTGGTCCCATAAAGTTTGTATCCAGCCACCAGTCCTGGCTCTCAGTGTTCTGTGCTGTTATTTAGCTGTAATTTACCCCTAAATGTCCATATCAGAGGCCCTGGTTCTCATGGGAGACTTTAATCTTCCAGACATTTGTTGGGAGACCAATACATCAGCACACAGACAATCCAGGAAGTTTTTGGAGACTACTGGGGATAACTTCTTGGTACAAGTGCTGAAGGAACCGACCAGGGGCCGTGTGCAACTTGACCTGTTGCTCACAAACAGGGAACAACTAGTAGAAGAAATAGAAGTGGGAGGGAACCTGGGCTGCAGCGACCATGAGATCATAGATTTCAGGATCCAGATGAAAGGAAGAAGGGTGAGCAGTAACATACAGACCCTTGATTATAGAAGATCAGACTTTGACTCCCTAAGAGACCGGATGAGCAGGATCCCTTGGGAAATGAAGATGAAGGGGAAAAGAGTTGAAGAGAACTGGAAGTATTTTAAAGAGTCTTACTGAAGGCACAAGAACAAACAATCCCGCTGCGTAGTAAGAAATGCAAAAATGGTAGGCAACCAGCGTGGCTTAACAAGGAAATCCTTAATCAGCTTAATTCAAAATGGATGCATACAAGAAATGGAAACGTGGACAGTTGACTAAGGAGGAGTATAAACATACGGCTGGAGAATGCCAGGCAGTAATCAGGAAAGTGAAAGCACAATTGGAACTGCAGCTGGCAAGGGATGTGAAGAGTAACAAGAAGGGTTTCTACAGGCATGTGAACAATAAATGGGTTATCAGAGAAGGTGTGGGGCCATTACTGGATGAGGGAGGTACCCTAGTGACAGATGATGCAGGAAAAGCTGAAGTACTCTATGCTTTTTTTGCCTCAGTCTTCACAGACAAAGTCAACTTCCCAATGATGGACCTAGATGATGCAGTATGGGAAGGTGGAGGGCAGCCATCTGTGGGGAAGGAACAAGTTCTGAGCTATCTCGAAAAACTAGATGTGCACAAGTCCATGAGTCTGGATTTAATGCACCCCAGCATACTGAGGGAATTGGCAGAGGTCATTGCTGAACATTTAGCCATTATCCTTGAAGACTCTTGAGATCGGGGGAGACACCAGATGACTGGAAGAAGGCAAACATAGTGCCCATCTTTAAAAAAGGAAAGAAGGACAATCCAGGGAACTATAGACCCGTCAGCCTTACCTCAATCCCTGGGAAAATAATGGAGGGAATCCTCAAGGAATCCATTTTGAAGCACTTGGAGGAGGGGAAAGTGATCAAAAGTAGCCAACAAGGATTCACCAGGAGCAAGTCCTGCCTCACCAATGTGATTAGCTTCTATGACGAGGTAACAAGGTCTGTGGACATGAGGAAGTCAGTGGATATGATATACCTTGACTTCAGCAAGGCTTTTGATACTGTCTTCTGCAACATTCTTGTCCATAAGTTAAGGAAATATGGATTGGATCCTTGGACTATAAGGCTGCGTCTACACGTGCACGCTACTTCGAAGTAGCGGCAGTAACTTCGAAATAGCGCCCGTCACGTCTACACGTGTTGGGCGCTATTTCGAAGTTGAAATCGACGTTAGGCGGCGAGACGTCGAAGTCGCTAACCCCATGAGGGGATGGGAATAGCGCCCTACTTCGACGTTCAACATCGAAGTAGGGACGTGTAGACGATCCGCGTCCCGCAACATCGAAATAGCGGGGTCCTCCATGGCGGCCATCAGCTGGGGGGTTGAGAGATACTCTCTCTCCAGCCCTTGCGGGGCTCTGTGGTCACCGTGGGCAGCAGCCCTTAGCCCAGGGCTTCTGGCTGCTGCTGCTGCAGCTGGGGGTCCGTGCTGCATATACAGGGTCTGCAACTAGTTGTTGGCTCTGTGTATCTTGCACTGTTTAATGAAAGTGTGTCTGGGAGGGGCCCTTTAAGGGAGCGACTTGCTGTTGAGTCCGCCCCGTGACCCTGTCTGCAGCTGTGCCTGGCTCCCTTATTTCGATGTGTGCTACTTTGCCGTGTAGACGTTCCCTCGCTGTGCCTATTTCGATGTTGGGCTGAGCAACGTCGAAGTTGAACATCGACGTTGCCAGCCCTGGAGGACGTGTAGACGTTATTCATCGAAATAGCCTATTTCGATGTCGCAACATCGAAATAAGCTATTTCGAAGTTGGGTGCACGTGTAGACGTAGCCTAAGATGGATAGAAAGCTGGCTTGATGGTTGGGCCCAACGGGTAGTGGTCAATGGCTCAATATCTGGATGGCAGTCTGTTTCAAGCAGAGTGCCGCAAGGCTTGTTTCTGGGGCCGGTGTTATTCAACATCTTTATTAATGACCTGGATGAGGGACTGGGTTGCACCCTCAGCAAGTTTGCAGATAACACAAAACTAGGGGGAGAGGTAGATATGTTGGAGGGTAGAGAGAAAATCCAGAGGGACCTGGATAAATTGGAGGACTGGGCCAAAAGAAATCTGATGAGGTTCAATAAGGAGAAGTGTAGAGTCCTGCACCTGGGGCGGAAGAATCCCAAACACTGTTACAGGCTGGGAACCGACCGGCTCAGCAGCAGTACGATGGAAAGGGACCTAGGGGTTATGGTGGATGAAAGGCTGGATATGAGTAAACAGTGTGCCCTTGTAGCCAAGAAAGCTAACAGCATACTGGGGTGCATTAGGAGGAGCATTTTGAGCAGATCTAGAGAAGTAGTTATTCCTCTTTATTCAGCACTGGTGAGGCCACATCTGGAATATTGTGTCTAGTTTTGGGCCCCCCAGTATAAAAAGGATGTGGATTTGCTGGAGCAGGTTCAGCAAAGGGCAACAAAAATGATTAAGGGTCTGGAGCACAAGACCCATGAGGATAGGCTGAGGGATTTGGGCTTGTTTAGTTTACAGAAGAGAAGACTTAGTGGTGATTTAATAGCAGCCTTCAACTTCCTGAAGGGGAGCTCTGAAAAGGAGGGTGAGAAACTGTTCTCAGTGGTGTCAGATGGCAGAACAAGAAGCAATGGTCAGAAGCTGAAGAGGGAAAGGTGTAGGTTGGATATTAGGAAAAACTTCTTCACCAGGCAGGTGGTAAAGCATTGGAATGCGTTGCCTAGAGAGGTGATGGATTCTCCATCCCTTAAGGTTTTTAAGTCCCGGCTGGACATGGTCCTGGCTGGGATGACTTAGTGGGGGTTGATCCTACTTGAAGCAGGGGACTGGACTAGATGACCCCCTGAAGTCCCTTCCAGCCCTGTGATTCTGTGATTCTGTGTGACTCTGTGAAATGTCTTCTCAGAGCACAATAAGCAGTGGAAATGTTGGTAATGCTGCTAGACAATATTAGGGTTACCATATCAAAAAGAGGACACACCTGACAGGAAGTGCATCTGTGTCAGTATCTACCAACTCATAGTGTATTAATGAGTTATAGTATCTATAGTACATTAATACACTGTGGCTATGTCTACACTTGCACGCTACATCGAAATAGTCTATATCGATGAATAACGTCTACACGTCCTCCAGGGCTGGCAACGTCAACGTTCAACTTCGACGTTGGGTAGCACCACATCGAAATAGGTGTTGCGAGGGAACGTCTACACACCAAAGTAGCACACATCGAAATAAGGGTGCCAGGAACAGCTGCAGACAGGGTCACAGGGCGGACTCAACAGCAAGCTGCTCCCTTAAAGGGCCCCTCTCAGACACAGTTGCACGAAACAACACAAGATCCACAGAGACGATAACTGGTTGCAGACCCTGTGCATGCAGCATGGATCCCCAGCTGCAGCAGCAGCAGCCAGAAGCCCTGGGCTAAGGGCTGCTGCACATGGTGACCATAGAGCCCCACAGGGGCTGGAGAGAGAGCGTCTCTCAACCCGTCAGCTGATGGCTGCCCTGGTGGACCCCGCTATTTCGATGGTGCGGGATGCAGATCGTCTACACGTGCCCTACTTCGACGTTCAACTTCGAAGTAGGGTGCTATTCCCATCCCCTCATGGGGTTAGCGACTTCGACGTCTCGCCCCCTAACGTCGATTTCAACTTCGAAATAGCGCCCAACACGTGTAGCCGTGATGGGCGCTATTTTGAAGTTGGCTCCGCTACTTCGAAGTAGCGTGCACCTGTAGACACAGCCTGTGAGTTGGTAGATACCAGTGCAGATATACTCCCTCTCAGGGGTGTCCTCCTATTTGAAAGGCCAAATATGGCAACCCCAGACAATATGGACCTCCAGTGGTTCAGCAAATTCTCTCATTCATCACCAATCAGGTGCCAAGTGTGCCAGCCTATAGAGGTTCAACCGGTACCTGCAAATATTGCATGCATGTGGTATGCCTCTGAAAACTTGAACCCTAACATTCCCAAAGGCTTGGGTAGCTGTATAAGAACTCAATGGCTGCATCTACACGTGCCGGCCACTTCGAAGTAGCGGCGCCACCTTCGAAATAGCACCCGTCACGGCTACACGTGGCGGACGCTATTTCGAAGTTGACATCGACGTAAGGCGGCAAGACGTCAAAGTCGCTACCCCCATCAGGAGATGGGAATAGCGCCCTACTTCGACGTTCAACGTCGAAGTAGGAAACGTGTAGTCGTTGCGTGTCCTGCAACATCGAAATAGCGGGGTCCGCCATGGCGGACATCAGCTGAGGGGTTGAGAGACGCTCTCTCCAGCCCCTGAGCTCGATGGTCGCCGCGTGCAGTGGCCCCTTAAAGCTCCCCGCCCCCTGCCTTCCTGTGCAGGAAGCTGAGAGAGCGTGCAGGCGGCAGCCCAGCCATGCGGCCAGCCTGCACACTTCTCTGCAGCCAGAACAGCTGCCCACTGCTGCGATGGCCACCCCCCAGCCCCCAAAGCTCCCCCAGGGCACCCCCCCCAAGGGGAGCCAGGGCTCCCAGACCAGCAGCCAGGCTGGGAAGCAGCAGCGGGGCCCCTCCTGGATGAAGGCCAAGCTGCGGGACCTGCTGGGGCTCTGGAGTGAGGAGGAGGTGCTCTGGGTAATGGGGAGCAAGAGGCAGAACGCGGATGCGTTCGCTCGGCTGGCCGAGGGCCTGGCCGCCCGGGGTCACCCTGCCCGCACTCCGGATCATGTCCGCAGTAAAGTGAAGGAGCTGCGGCAGGGTTACGCCCGGGCCCGGAATGCAGCCGGCCGATCTGGGGCCACCCCCGTCACTTGCCTCTTTTACAGTGAGCTCAGGGACATCCTGGGCCCCCGGCACACCTCCTCCCCTCCGGCCACACTTGATACATCGGCTGAGGAGCCCCAGCAGGCCCCAGAGGTGGAGTCCACCCTGGAGGTAAGCCCCGCACCCCGGGGGCCCCCCCAGGAGCCCACCCCTGGGGCACCAGAGGAGGAGGAGGAGGGGGCGTCCTCCTCCAGTGAGGGGGGGCTGCAGATTATGTTGTCCTCGAGGAGCTCCAGCTGGGCCTCCGCCCACTGGGTGTCCCCGGACTGTTGGAGCGGACTATCAGGTATGTACACCCCCGGTGCGCACCCGCAGGGTTTAGGGGCGGGTGTAACAGATATGACCAGGGCCATCCACATGCCCAGATGACCATGGCCCCAAGGACAGCAGTGGCATGTCCCTCAGAATAGTGCATCAGCCCCTGCCCCCCAGCGCGACAGTGCCATGCCCCATCCCCGGGGCTGGGGGGAGCGGAACCTAGGGTCCCCCGGGGGGAGGGGGTGGGATACCCAGCAGCAGCAGCAGCAGCATCTCCCGGGGACGGGGATGGGGAACCTGCAGCAGAGGGGTGGGGGGACAAGGGCCACGGCTCGGGGCCCACACTAACGGCTGTCTCCACTCTTCTTCCCCCCCTCCTGTGTTCCACAGCTGCACCATCGGAAGGACCGGAGAGCGCCGGCGAGGTGTCAGTGGTGCCGGAGTGCCCACCGGGGCCATCACTCCAGGCCAGCCCCTCGGCGGAGCACCAACCAGCCCCACGGCGGGGACGACGGCGGACCCAGCACCACCACCGGACGGTGATGGACCCCCAGCTGCTGGAGATCCACCATCAGCAGCTGGAGGTCGCCGAGGAGCATCTGTGGGTGGAGGAGCAGCGCCTTCAGCTGCAAGAGCGGGTGCTGGCCTGGTGCCAGGAGGCATGGGGGCCCTTCATGCGTATGTTCGAGTGTATCGCGGACTACCTGGCCCCCCATGCTGCGCCCGCCGCCATGCTGCCCGCCCTGCCTGCTCCACCAGCTGCTCCACCCACCGTAGCACTGCCACCCACTACCAAGGGCCCTTCCGCCAAGGCGGACCTGGGGCCAGCTGACATCCGCTGGCCTTATCTCCCGGTCCGCCCGGCCCCCAGCCAGCCCCTGCCAGGGCTGAGGCCGAGGCGTGGATCGCGGCCACCCACCCCCAGTGCTGGACATTAGGGGGTGTGGGGCCCAGGACGTGGCCCCCCCCTCCCCTTTGTATATATTCCCCTCAGTTGTATGTTTGTATTTGTAAATAGTTTCCATTACACCCCTGTTGTTATATTTTGTTGTTATGGATGCTGATACCTGCCCCCCCGCCCCATGTACATAGTTCTCCCCTTCCTTGTCGTCCCCTTTTTTCTTTCATCTTATCGGACTTATAATATATATATATATATATATATATATATATATATATATATATATATATGTAATATTTATTCGGCCTGTAAATAGTTAGTTAAGATGTTAATAAGGAGAGTTCAACATAGATCTGGTTTTACAAACAAATGTCTGTTTTTATTTTCTAGAATGGTGGGGGGGCGGGTGTTCTTGGGTGCTCTGTGGTGTGTGCATAGGGGCAGGGAGTGTTGTGGAGGATGGGGGGGGCAGTGGTGGGCCTGCCAGCGTTCACCCCGCGGCCTCATTGAACTGGGCCTGCAGGGCCTCCCGGACCCGGGTCCCTTCAGGGTCCACCTGGCGACTGGGGGCAGTGGGTGGCTGCACATTGGCCCTGCCAGCCTCCACAGCCTAGCCCTGAAAGAATGCCTCCCCCTTGCTCTCGATGAGTTTGTGGAGGGCGCTGCACGCGCCCACAATCTGGGGGATGTTGGTGGGGCCCACATCGAGGAGGATGAGGAAACACATCCAGCGCCCTTTGAGGCGGCCAAATGTGCGCTCCACCACCCAGCGCGCGTGGTTCCAGAGCAGGTTGAAGCGTTCCTGGATGGCTGACAGATGGCCCGTGTAAGGGTGCATGAGCCAGGGCCGGAGGGGGTATGCCGCATCTGCGATGACACAGAGGGGCATGGTGGTGTCCTCCACAGGGATCTCCCGCTGGGGGATGTAGGTCCCCGCCTCCAGCCGGTGGCACAGGCCCGAGTTCCGGAATACCCAGGTGTCGTGGGTGCTGCCAGGCCAGCCCACATAAATGTCCAGGAAGCGGCCCCGGCTGTCCACCAAGGCCTGGAGGACCACTGAGTGGTAGCCCTTCCTGTTTAAGTAGCGTCCTCCACTGTGCTCTGGGGCGCGGATGGGGATGTGTGTCCCATCCAGAGCCCCGAAGCAACTGGGGAAGCCCAGGGTGGCAAACCCTGCAATGGCGGCATCCGGGTCCCCAAGCCTCACGAGCCTGTGGAGGAGCAGGGCATTGATGGCGCGGATGACCTGCAGGGGAAGCACATGGGAGAGCACCAATGAGGGGTGTTCAGGGTGTGTGTGGCCCTCCCCTGCCAGGGCCCCCCTCCTATCCCCTCACCTCACCTGCCAGGGCTCCCCTCCACTTCCCTGCCAGGGCCCCCCTCCCCTGCCAGGGCTGCCTCCCCCTCCCCCCGTGGGTCCTCTTACCTCCATGCGGACAGCCCCAACAGTGGCCTTGCCGACGCCAAACTGCTGGCCCATGGATCGGTAGCTGTCTGGAGTGGCCAGCTTCCAGACAGCAATGCCGACCCGTTTCTCGATGCTGAGGGCACGCCGCATGAAGGTGTCCTGGTGCCTCAGTGCAGGGGTGAGCCACTGGCATAGCTCCAGAAATGTCTGCCGGCTCATGCGAAAGTTCTGCAGCCAGCGGTCATCGTCCCACTCTCTGAGCACCAGCCGCTCCCACCAGTTCGTGCTGGTGGGGTAGCTCCACAGCCGGTGGCATGTGCGGCGGGGGGGCGGGGGGGGGCGGGGTGCTGCAGGGTTGGGGGTTGAGTCGTCCTCCCCTGCGGGCAGGTCCTCCTCTGTGGCAAGGATGTGCTTAGCTGCCTCCTGCATGGCATGGAGCAGAGCGAGCACTGCTCCTACAGGGGCAGCTGGGTGGACCTCTGGCTGCTGCTGCTGCTGCTGCTGCTGGGGGTCCATGACTGCGTCGCTCGAGGTGTGTGTGCCTATGGCTCCTCAGACCGCGTGCTGTGCAGGCTGCATGTGTCTGGGAGGGGCCCTTTAAGGGAGCGGCTAACTATTGCCCCGGAAGCGCTAGTCCACCCTGTGACCTTGTCTGCAGCTATTCCTGGCACCCTTATTTCAATGTGTGCTACTTTGGCATGTAGACATTCCCTCGCAGCGCCTATTTTGATGTGGTGCTGCCCAACGTTGACGTTGAACGTCGACGGCACCAGCCATGGAGGATGTGTAGACGTTATTCATCGAAATAGCTTATTTCAATGTTGCTACATCGAAATAAGCTATTTCGATGTAGCGTGCATATGTAGACGTAGCCAATGAGCATCCACTTTTAATATCGCTCCTGTACATTGACCTGTTTGAAACTAAAATTAAGTTAGCAGGATAGTGTTGAAGATGTAACATTCTTCTACAGGTTTGAAATTATAGAGATAATTGTTTTATTAAAATATTTGCTCTTTTGCTCCCTACAAGGTTCTTTGACAGCTTGGAAGTCATTCTATAGCTCCATGCCAGCCCTTAGTGCTTTGATTTCCACAATGCCTTTCTTTATTTAAAAGGCCTGAAATATTGATTAACATTTACAGATTCAATTCCAAGTGCTTGCCAGAGGTTACAGAAAGCCAGAGAGAGCTGGTTGTGCCAGTCAAATTCTAAGGTGTAATGAAATCCCCTACTGTGCCTGTCAGCTTATCCAGTGTACAGGTCATTTCCCACAAGGTCTGTGGTGTTGAAAGAAGCAGTTTTCACTTCACACATTTCATAGGCGATGGGAAAATATGTTGCTAGCATTGTATTCTCTAGCCTTTTGTATAAAATTGAATAGACTCATTACTTCATGGATTTTTTTTCCCTCAAAGCATTCTGTATCAATGTAAGAAATATTCTTTAAGTAGACACAGGCCGAGAATCTCAATGCAAATATTTTGTTACTGTTGCCAAGGAATCTCACAGTAACTAGGGCTAGAGATGGACAAGCCACAAGAGGATCAGTGGTTCAGTTCAGGTTGGTTAAGTATCCAAAAGTTAATATATTTATTCAGACATTTTAAGTAGCCTTTACTACTTCCACTTTCCTCCCAGTAACACCCTCTCTCTTCTTCATTCTAACACATGGCTCAGTAGTCCCCCCCTTACACTCAAACACATTCCCTGTGTGCATTCTCCCACTTTTAAAAACAGGGATCTACATCTACAGAAACTTTTCTGGCCCAACGCCAATGCTAAATTCAATATTCATATGCCCATGGGTTTCACTGTATAACACAAAATCTGTGAGGTCTGAAATCAGTGTGGTATAACTAGGTGTGTCAGGGAAAATCCTGTTTGACTTGATTCTGGGATGATTCTTGGATGCATTAACAGGAGTGTGGTGAGCAAGACACAAGAAGTCATTCTTCCGCTCTACTGTGCTCTGATTAGGCCTCAATTCAAGTATTTTGTCCAGTTCTGGGCACCACATTTCAAGAGACATGGAGAAATTGGAGAAAGTGCAGAGAAGATTAACAAGAATGATTAAAGGTCTACAGAACATGAGCTATGAGGGAAGACTGAAAGAGCTGGGCTTGTTTAGTTTAGAAAAGAGAAGACTAAGAGGGGACATGATAGTGGTTTTCACGTACCTAAAAGAGTGTTCCAAGAAGAAGGAGAAAAATTATTCTCCTTGGCCTCTGAGGATAGGACAAGAAGCAATGGGCTTAAACTGCAGTAAGGAAGGTTTGGGTTGGACATCAGGAAAAGCTTCCTAATGGTCAGGGTGGTTAAACACCAGAATAAATTGCCTAGGGAGGTTGTAGAATCTCCATCACTGGTGATATTTAAGAGCAGTATCGGAGGCCAATTAAAAAAGCAGTTTCTCCTTTCTTGATGTTCACACCTTCACATTCGTGGCTGTTAGTGGGCCACATCCTCCATGACTGAATTGGCCTTGTCAGTTCTGGCCCTCCTCTTGACTGTGACTCCTTCCTTTTCATGATCCTATAAATTTAGTCTCTCCTCTGAAAACCCCACTCATGCAACAGACGAAGCGGGTCTTTGCCCACAAAAGCTTGTGCTCCAAAATATCTGCCAGAGGACTTCATGTTGTAATTTACGAGCAGATGAAATAGACAAGTATCAGGGATGGTCTAGAAGGTGCTTGGTCCTGCCATGGGGGCAGGGGACTGGACTTGATGAACTCTTGAGGTTCCTTCTAGTTCTAGTGTTCTATAATTCTATGGCTTGATGGGGATTAGCTCTTCTAACCTAATTATGTAAATTGGTCAGTAGATTGAGTTTCCTACCCTTCCCACCTGCCTCTCCTCACTTCATTTCCTCTGTTACCCTAGCATGCAGACCAAATGGGACAACTGGTAATTCAAAAGGGTCGAGGGTTCCTGGTAACTGCTGTTACTATTAGGCCCTTCAAATCACCACCGGAGTTTTGAGAAGCACGGAAAGGTGGCACTGAAGGCCTGGTGGGGAAAGGCTAGCCCCTCGCCTTGACCCTCCCGGAAACAGAGTCACTCCCCCTACCTTGCGCTGGTGGACAGCTATTTAGTCAGCTGCCCTGACACAGACAAACCTGTCCTATCCTTTGGATGGTTTGGGGCAATGACTCCCTGTCCCATACTTTGCCGGGGGGGGAAGCTGCAGTTCAGGGGGAAGAGCCCAAGAGATTAGCAGGCGGCCTGGCACTGGCAGGAGGCTGGGGGAGACCATCTCTGCACACACTGGCAGCCACAGGTATCGGAGTCTCCTAGCCTGAAACCAGAATCAGGAAACCCCTTAAAACTTATATTTTTGGCTGTTTTCAGTATACCACACTGGCCCTTCCCATTGTCTTTCCCTTGTGCCTTTCAGTGCCTGTCCTTCACTCACTCCATTCCTGACAGCAGTAAATAATACAGTCATATCTCTCTGGCTCCCCCTTCATCCATATGCAGGGAAGACTTTTGAAACTTGGGGAAAGATTCTTAGCATGGCATGTTGAAAGTGTGTAGTAAAATGGCAGAACAACCACTTTAAATTCTCAGTGGTCTCCTCGTCCTGCTTCCTGGGTAGGGGGTTCCGAGGCAAGCATGTGCTCGGTATGGTCAGTGTGCAGAAAGCAAAGTAGAATTGTGTATCTCTGCCTGAGGGAGCACTATGCTTTGTCTCTCTCGTTTGGGGCTCTTTTGTGGGTTTTTTGGCTTCTAAAATAAAAATGCTTTCAGAAAGATAAAAATTGAAAATACTCTAGCTTCTTTATAGGTTGTGAACATAACAGTTGCAACATCCTAAGACTTTGGTGGGGAACCTCCTGCATGCCCGCTGAATGCAGGGCTGGTGAACTGTGGCCAACGAGAGCTGTGAGAGGCCCTGCCTGTGATGCTGAGGCACCACTGCAGCAACTGGACTGGGCAACAAGATGCTGGTCACCCCATTGTAAGCACTACCACAGCAACTTTCTTTGTAACACTCCCTGGGCTCTAGTTATCTTTGATTGTGACTTATAGGGGACTATTCAATGACCAAGTCAACTGACAATGAACATTCTGTCTCAGATTTTCAAATCCCAGCTGAGGAATATAGGTATAGATACAGATATAAATATATACACACAATTACATTACAAGCTTATACACACACACACACACACATATATAAACAAAAGTTTGTAATGTAATTGTGTGTCTGTATATATATATATATATATATAAAAGCTTGTAATGTAATTGTGTGTATATATGTATGTATGTATATACAGACACACAATTACATTACAAGTTTGTGTTTCCCTGCTTTTGGTTTAAAGGGGCAACGCTAATTTTAATTGTGTAGGGAGAGGAGTTAGGATATCACCTCTAAGGGCTGCTTCTAATTTTATAATTCAGAAACCATTTTGCAACAGCCCTCTGCATTGGCATTACTGATGCATGCTCCATAAAGCCAATAGAGAAGGTGCTTCAGGGTGCCTGTGAAACTGTCCGCTTCTCTTAGTATACCTTTTAAGGCCCCTTCATACTACCAAATTAATGTAAATGGACCTTGGGTTACATGAGAATCCAGCCCATGGATTCCTGTTGCAGTAACTATTTGCTATTGTGAATAAAGGGATTCAAAAATTACTGCCAGCTTCAGAACTTCATAAAATCACGAGTCTGCTCCCAAACAATCACAAGACCAGCTTAGAACCAGGAGGGTTAACTAAATAAATACTTGGCCTTTTATTTGTCTCCTGCCTTTTTAACCTTTAGTATTCCCTTTTCATACCTTTTTCCCATATCAGTTGGGGGATAGAACCTTACTTGTATATGAATGTGGAAAGTCTCACAACTCCAGGAGCTGGAGTTTTAAGAAAAACTCCAAGTAAAGTGAGAGGTGGGCAACATCACGAGGGTAGGTAGCAGAATGACCTGAACCTTCATGACTAAGGTGGTGGCTGAACAATACCAACAGGACCCAGTTTTATCTCAAAGAGAACCCTGAGAGAAAATGACTGAACAAAATAACAAAGAAGCCATAGAAAGATGTAATTCCTCGCCCCATTAAAGCTCCTGCTTCCATAACCTTGAAAAAGAGCTCAGGGTTCTTTTTGCCACTCCTTTTACAATATCCTTTTATTAAATATCATCATGAGAGTCTGTCTAATAGAGTGACATTTATGTAAGTTTTTAACAGGGACAAACATCAATAATTGCTACCACAGATAATAGAGGAAAACATGTCCTTAAGGATTAGGTAATGTTCAAGGCCAAATTTTGATTTGATCCTATTCATAGCCTGTTCAAATTCATGTTCCTCAGGTATGTGACAGGCATGATTTGACAGCGACCAGTATTAAGAACAGTTGACATTTTTAAGAGAGTAGGAGTGACATTTTCTTTTTTTTTATTGTTTTTTAAAACATGTATGAAAAAAATACTAAAATGAAATATTTCTGTTTTGACACTTCACCTCTTGAAAAAGAGAACAGAGAAGTGGAGCCTGAAACTGGAAAAAGCAAGAAAAAATATATTGAGCGTTTTCAGGGTTTTGGTGTGGGATTATTTTTTCTTCTGTCATTTTTCCCTCTGGTCTCCTCTTTTTCTTCGTTTCTAGTTAGCATTTGTGCTACAGTACAAACTTCAGATTGTATGTTCTGTTGTAAGATATACAAATCTTAGCACAAACAATATTCAGATCAAGAATGGTTAATTAAAATAATCAATGAATATTTTGAACAATAAATACATTGAACAACTTCATTATCTGTTCATTGTCAATTTGCAAACATAAAGAAAAGGTACAATATGTGAAAAATTGCTGCACACCATTTCTAATGATATTCCATTATTGGAACAAAATAATTTTTTTCCAAGGATCAGCCCAAAGCTGAACACTATACAACTTTAAACTTTATAGTGGAGTTGAAATCCAGACCCAAGTCTACAGTGCTGTGGTTTGGTCCTATGTCTACTTTTTTAACAATGTCATAATTCTTTCTATATGTGTATTTCTTGAAATACCACATGGGACTCTGTCTTGCAAAAGGCCGACAATACCAAGTCCAGTAAGTAAAAACCATGACCTACTATAAACAAAAAGCAGCTGGCCTGTGCTGATGAGTTCCAGTGAGAGAACAGTTTATGCATTGTTTGATGTAGTCATGTGTTTGTGCATTGTCTGGTTCTCAGGCAGTGTTTTGTTCTAGCTTGGAAATGATATTCAGTGCAACAAGATGTAAGCAAATAAACTTCCCATGAGCTCTTCAACCGAATTATTTGCAGTGCAAACTAGAACAGTTATAAACTACTAAAATCTCCCTAAACTGACCTGAGAATTAGCTGAGGAACAGAAAACAGTTGGAGTGCGCAAATGATGGCCGCTGACAGCTGAGCTAGCTTCCATATGCAGCTAGCTGCCCTGTGTTTCAGGCAGACACTCATGAATAAAAGTCATTGGTCAGGAAGCATTCCCTGTTGTCCAGGCTGTGGTCACCATTAAGAAACAGAGAATTCAATGAAAGTGGCTTTGTACCAAAATTGTTGTGGCAAAAAGTCTTTCATATAGTAGTTTGCAATAATGTAGCTATGCCAGTCCCAAGATGCAACAGGGAAAAGGAGAGTGAAGTTTTGTTAATTCTTTCATACCCAGCAGCCCTGGGTCCAGGAGGTTGCTGTATATTCAATTATTCTGCGAAATAGAGCTGTACATCTAGCAATGCATAACACTAAATAAAAACAAGCTTAGATAGTGAGAAGCAAAGAAAAATGTATGCAGAGTAATTAATTTACCAACAAGAGTACAGGTTGCACTGAAATCCAGTGCTCTCTCATTCAGCAACATCTGTAATCTGGCGTGATCATGGACGTTGCCAAATGAGAAGATAGCAGCTGGTGCAGGAGCTCCCTCAGGGCTAGGAGACAGGGTCCCTGCCTGTCCTGCAGCAGTGTATGGGGCACCAGGATAGAGACCCTGCAGGTCCACAGTAGCGTGGGGTCACGGGCCAGAGCCCCAGCCAGTCCCAGAGCCCCAGCCAGTTCTGCTCCAGCTCCCAACGCCACAGCAGCAGGGGTCAGGAGGCTGCCACAGCCCTGGG
The DNA here is from genome assembly GCF_033958435.1 of Carettochelys insculpta. NCBI lineage: Eukaryota > Metazoa > Chordata > Testudines > Carettochelyidae > Carettochelys > Carettochelys insculpta. The sequence goes on along the minus strand of NC_134137.1, from coordinate 369,129,032 downwards.
AGCTGGACCCCCACTTCCACCGCATGGCCAGAGGGTAAGCACTGTCTGGAGCCCCATGGCAGCCTGGGCTGGAGTGAGAGGCAGCAGGCTGGGGCCACATCCACCAATGACCGCAGATCTTTCTGCCTGCAGAAGTCCTATACCTCCCCTCATCCAGCAAATTGTCTTGACCAGGACCAGTCAAGCCTCAAGCATGCTGGATGAGGGAGGTGCAACCTGCAATTCTGTACAGTGTAAACTTATAAGCTACTTCTACCCCAGAGTGCTCTTTTGAAAGAGAATAAACAAAAGACACCCTTTGAAAGAGGAGTGCCTGCACACGGGCTGGGGCCAGAGCCATAGACGAGCACCATCGAAGGGGCCACCCGCCTTGTCGAAGGGGGCCATCCAGGCCATCGAAACAGAGTGTCTGCACTCACCCACACCCTCTTTCAAAAGAAAGGGCCAGGAAACGCTGTGGACAGAGTTGCAAGGCAGCCAAACCTTTCTAGGGCTGTAGCAAGCCGCTCCTTTAAAGGGCCCCTCCCCATCACCTGCACAGCATGAGGCCTGCAGAGCCTTCAGAAGCCCCACAGACACCATGCCCACAGGAAAGGACATGGAGCAGCAGCAGGTCAAAACCTGTCACGGGAGCCTCCCAGGGCGGATGGGGATGTCCCAGACCATGGGGTCCTCTGCTCCCCTCCCCCCCATGCACTCTGCTGGCTCTGAAGCTACCCCACCAGCTCAGAGTGGTGGGAGCAACTGGTCATGGGGGAGTGGGATGATGAATGGTGGCTCTGGAATTTCTGGATGTGGCAGCAGACCTTCCTGGAGCTTTGCCAGTGGCTGTCCCCGATACTGAGACACCCATCAAGAAGAGGAATGTAATAGCTGTCTGGAAGCTGGCCATTCCAGACACCTACCACTTCATGGGACACCAATTTGGTGTGGCAAGGCCACAGTTGGGAGCTAAGGAGGCCCAGGCACACACTCTCCTGGGGGGTGGGGTGCCCAGGGTGGGGCTGTGGTAGGACGGCAGGGCCAAGGTGGACCCAGGGTGGTTCTGGGTTGGCTGGGAGGCCCAGGGTAGGCCTGGCACACCCCACACACTCACAGGTACCTATCCCCCCTGACCACAGATGGTGCACACTCACAACACCAAGCTTCTCCAGAGGGTCTTCTGCATTGGGGACCTGGACATGGCCATCGCAGGCTTTGCTGCACTGGGGTACCCGAATTGCTTCAGGGCCCTCGACGGGACCCACATACCCATCTGCACCCCAGAACATAGTGGAGGACAACATATAAACAGGAAAAGCTACCACTCCGTGACTCTGCAGGCCAAGGTGGACAGCAGGGGCTGATTCTAGGGTGTACATGTGGCCTGGCCTGGCTGCACCCATGATGCTCACATTTTCTGCAATTGAGGCCTCTGCCACCGGCTGGAGGCAAGGACCTACATCCCCCAGAGGGGATTCCACTTGGTGAACACCACCGTGCCCCCCACACCCTGGCAGACCCTGGCCTGCCAGGACCCAGACAGACTATGGCCCACAGGATGGTGGCATGGCTGCCAATGCCCATTAACACCTGCTCCTGCAGACGGTGCCATGTTGTGCCCCCCAAGGGGAGGAGTGGGGAGGCCGGACGTCGTAAGGGGGCTGCTTACAGGGCCACCACACCCACAGACAAGGGACAGGGGACAGGGACCTGCCACCCACAGTGGGATGTTGGCCATGGAGCAGGGGTCAGTACTCACGGCCTGTTCCTCTCGTCCCTCCTGTTTCTGCAGCCACACCATTCAAGGGGCGGAGAGCCTCACCCTGTTGGTGGTCCCAGAAAGTCCCCTGGCGGTGAGGGACAGCAACCGGCTGGAGCCACCCCCAGCACCAGTACTTCCCCAGTCACAGAGGGGCCTACGGTGGCCAGTGGAGGAACCCCACCTTGCCACTTCCATCCAGTGGCAGATGGAGCTGGCCGAGCGGCACCTCAGTTTTGAGCAGGGGGAGGCTGCCTGGCACTCAGCAGCCCACGGGGACTTTCTGAGCATGTTCCAGGACGTGAGAGCTACCTACCAGGAGCTGCTGGCTTGGCTGCCCCCCCGCCCCGCTGTCCCCTCTGCTCCCTCCCTGCTGCCCCTCCTGCTGCCCCACCTGCTGCCCCTCCTGTTGTTCCATCTGCTGCCCTCCTGCCACGGCTCCACCCACCAGGCCCCCCCCCACCCCCCGAAGAGGGGCCCCCCTGGCCTAGACTACCGGGCTGAGGCCAATCTCTGGACCTACCTCCTCAGCCTTCTCATCCCCTCCCAGCCCTGCTGGGGACAAGGGAGGGGTGCAGGTCCCAGGACTGGCATGGGTTGCGGCCCTCCACCGCTGCCACAGAGTTATGGTCCAGCATGCTGGCCAACCAGGTCCCCCTCTTCCTGCAAATAGTTAGCTCCCCTTCCTGTAAATAGTTAGTACCCCCATAAATAGTTTGACATATTATTAGTAGCAGACATTAATCACATAATTTTCCAGTGCACAATCTAACTGTTTAGTTTTCCAAAAACCCTGTGCTCTTTGTGCTCTGGGGGGGTGGGCAGTGTGCAGGAGGTGGCAACATGGGGTGTGTGGGGGGCGGGGAGTGTGCAGGTGACCCATCGAGGGGTGGCCAAGGATGTGCTTACTGGAGCCCCTACTCAAAATATTGGTGCAGGGCCTCCCAGACAAGGATTCTATCCTGGTGGGCCTGGTGGTTAGGGGAGGTGGCTGGCTGGGGTAGCCCATACCAGTCTTGGCCATCCACCCCTGTACAAAGCCCTACCTCTTGCTCTCCACAACATTGTAGAACATGCAGGAGGCACCCACCACCTGGGGGACACTGAGAATGCTCAGCTCCAGGCAGGCTAGGAGGCAGCACCACTGCCCCTTCAAGACACTGAAGTTTCACTCAACCACCTGGTGGGCATGGTTGAGCTGTGCGTTGAACCACTCCTAGCTGGGGGTGGGTTGGCCCATATAGGGCCACATGAGCCAGGGCTGGAGCAGATATGCCACATTGGTCACCAGGCAGTAAAGTTGGTCCGATATGATATATTACCTCAGCCTTGTCTCTTCCATAGAGTAGTTACAATGCATTGAATATGATACAAATTACAAGGACAATCAACCCAGCCACTTCAAGGCATAAACATATGATCAGGTAGGGTGAGGAAGATTTTTTTTCTACCTCGCGTCAACCAGATCTCTCTTTTCTGGCCACTGTTGGAGACAAGATTCCAGAATCACTTGGCTGTCTGATTTCTCCTGGCGTGTTGACGTTCTTATGCGTGAGTTAATTTAGGAACTAAACCAGTCTGAATGGCTGAAAGTTGTACTATGACTATTTTCAATGTGATGAAGGAATTTACCCTGATACATTACTATTATTAGAATTTACCCTGATATGTTACTATTATTTATCTAGACACATCCATTTATTAAACCGGATTTTGAGAAATCAGTGAGGATTTGGTCAGCCTCTGTAAAAGGTGTACAGAATATCCACGATTCCTTTGTATATATATATATATTTAGAGAGAGAGAGATCTCATAGAACTGACCTCAGGAGGTCATCAAGTCCAGTCCCCTGCCCTATCAGCAGGGCCAAACACCATCCTCTTTTTTTTCTTTTCTTTAATCTATTTGCCCAATGTGGCTTGTGCCAGCAGCAGGGTGTCTACCAGGCTGGAAGTGAAGCCAGGGTCAGGGTGAGGGGCAAACAGCAGGTTACCACCATTGATCTGGCAAATTCCCTTGCTTCAGGACCAGTTTGCTCCAAAGGTCCCAGACCAGGGTTGTCCAACCTGTACAAAATGGGAAATGACTGCATAGGAAGGTATACTTCAGAAAAGGACCTGGAGGTTAAAGTGGATTACAAAATCCACTGGTTAACAATTTAAAACCGTTGTCATTGCAAAAAATGTGCATCATTCCAGCATGCATGAGTTGGAGTGTTCTATGCAAGATACAAGAAGTGTTTCTGCTCTACTCAGTACTAATAAGGACTCAGGTGGAGTTTTGTGTCCAATTCTGGGCATGGCAATTTGAGAAACATTGGGACAAATAGGAGCAAGACCACAGGAGGGCAGCAAAAATCACTGAAGGTCTAGAGAGCATGCTCTTTGGGGACAATTTAAACATGGTTTTGTTTGACTAGCGAAGAGAAAAATAAGATGGAGACATAGTGCCCATCTTCAAGTCCATGCAAGGTTGTTCTGAGAGGGAGGAGGAGGAAGAGGAAGATAAATTGTGCTTTGTAACCACTGAGGCCAAATGATGAAGTGAGAATTTTCTGTCAATACTTTTTATGAGTACAGTGTGTGCCTTAGTTTCCCCTGTGTGCTAACTAAATGGAAGGAACAATCTATTTATTCTCCACAGAGGCTTGGCACTTCAAGTGTGACTGATGTCTAGGTAGGTTTAGGGTTCAAGTCAATGGACAGGCTATAAACCACGGGTGGGGAATTCCCAGCCTGTGAGCTGGATGGAAACCACAGCTTGCCTGACCCAGACTTCAAGTCTTATGCTTCCCCATCCCAGCATCTGGCCCATGGTGGGGTGGAATGGGGGGAGCCCCAAGCCTCACAGGCTGGATCAGGCAAGCTGGGGGTGGATCTGGCCAATGGGATCTGACAGGGTTCATGGGGGGAAAGGAAGCGACGCAACCACTTGTTCTTCCCCTTCCCACTCTGAGAGAATGGCAGCAGAGTAATGCATGCAGACAGGCTTCCCCTGCTTCTCTGATGGGCTGGAATTCTGGCCAATCAGAGTAGTGAGGGGGGGCAATGCCTGGCAGAGGTGTGGGAAGCTTTTCTCCTGATGGTGATCTTTCCCCAGCTGGGGAAAGGGGCAGCAGCAGTGGTGGTGCAGACTTATGCACCACCAGACTCAGCCATACAGTGCTTCTGTGGTTGATATTCACGTTCAATATGTTTTCTTAATGACTGTTGCAGGGGTAGAGCACACTTACTATTTTTCAGTTAGTATTAAATGAAGACTTTATTTCTACAGAAGGAGCCACCATAGGATATTAGAATGGGGTTCTGCCTCATCCTACCTTGCACAGTGTCTAATAGCCTCAATCGAAATTCTCCAAATCATAACAACAGCTTTTGACCAGGCATCTAAAGCTCGAATCTTGTAAATTCAGAAGCAAGAGTCTTTTGATCTATTGTCAGATTAACAGTTATGAATATGATTTTATTGGAATGAAATAGGCATCCATAAATAAATGAGGTTTGTTAATGAATCAAGGAAGGAACAAAATCTTACAGGTAAACCCCAAGATTTCCAGATGTAACTAGTGATTTTTGGATGCTTCCATTTTTTGCTGCCAATCCTGAGGAGCCTTAAAAAAGGCCAGATTTTAAGAAACACTGAGGACCTACCCTCTATGAGTCAGACCCAAGTCAGGTGCCTCATACTGGGCACCTAAAGAATCGACATATCCAAAGTCCCAAGTCAGTTCTGAAAATCCCAGCCAAAGTGTTGTCTGCCAAGAAGCAGCCAACAGTTGTTCTTTTGACGTGTCACGCAAGTGCCTAAGTCATGGCCACAATGATCAGATCTGCCATTAGATATTTCCCATTTAAAAGGAATGTGCACCTTCAGAACTAAGATGTGATAGCTGCACTTAAATTGAACTTTCCAAAGCTCTCCCTTTTTAAATTACTGATTAGGATATTGGCAGCCCTGGTGTTTATGACTTGGCAGCATCAGAGGTATTAGTTTATATATGCCAGCGCTTTCTAGAGAGAGGAAAGATGGCCCAGTGAAGGGGGTTATATTGTAATTTGAGAGGACTAGGTTTAATTTTTTATTCTATAGCAGACTTCTTGTGAGCTCGTGGGCAAGTTACATAGCACCAGATCCAGGAGTTAGACACCTAAATATATTTTAGGGTCTGGTCCTTTATCTATGCCTATTTTGCATCTGTAAGATGGGAAACATATAATTTACTTCACAGAAATGTTCTGAAGAGAAATCCAATAAGTATCGTGAGGCATTCAGATATGGTGGTACTGGGGATCAAATAGGTACTTTGTGTAGGCTAGCTATCTAATTTAGTATTTTGGCCGTAGATACAGTAAAAGTACATTACAATTCTGAGTAATTTCAATGAGACTGCAAGCCAATTAAGATGTTTCAACCTGGTCACTATGTCTGTGTCTACACGGCAGAGTTATTTCAAGATATCTTGGACTGAGCAGCCCTATTTAGGATCCACTCTGCTCACCCCACATGGGGAAGGGGGCTAGAAAAGTTTCCCTAGACATAGTCCACCTCAATCCCCCAGACTGGATAACTGCATCCAGTGAGTTCACTTCCATGTGGTCAAAATCGAACAGTAAACTTTGGAACATGAAATATTTAGACTCTAATGGACAACCAAGATAGTGAGAGACCTGCATGATGCATGGCGATTATCACCCATGAGCTATGACGATTCTACATTAAAATCGCTGTCCTGGCAGAAACATATAGGCTACGTGTACACGTGAAGCCTACTTCGAAGTAGCTTATTTCGATGTAGCGACATCAAAATAGTCTATTTCGATGAATAACGTCTACACGTCCTCCAGGGCTGGCAACGTCGATGTTCAACGTCGACGTTGCGCAGCACCACATCAAAATAGGTGCAGCGAGGGAACGTCTACACGCCAAAATAGCACACATCGAAATAGGGATGCCAGGCACAGCTGCAGACAGGGTCACCGGGCGGACTAGCGCTTCCGGGGCAACAGCTAGCCGCTCCCTTAAAGGGCCCCTCCCAGACACACTCAGCCTGCACAGCATGCGGTCTGAAGAGCCATAGGCACACAGACCTCGGGTGACACAGGCATGGACCCCCAGCAGCAGCAGCAGCAGCAGCAGTAGCCAGAGGTCCACCCAGCCCTCCTGACAGGAGCAGGGCTCGCCCTGATCCATGCCATGCGGGAGGCAGCTGAGCACCTCCTTGCCACACCGGAGGAGGAGCGGCCCCCAGGGGAGCAGGGCTCAACCCCCAACCCTGCAGCACCCCGACCCCCCCAGCCTCACACTCCGCCGCCTGTGGAGCTACCCCACCAGCACCGACTGGTGGGAGCGCCTGGTGCTTGAGGAGTGGGACGATGACCACTGGCTCAGGAACTTCAGGATGAGCCGGCAGACATTTATGGAGCTGTGCCAGTGGCTCACCCCCGCACTCAGGCACCAGGACACTGCCATGCAGCGTGCCCTGCCAGTGGAGAAACGGGTCGGCATCGCTGTCTGGAAGCTGGCCACTCCAGACAGCTACCGATCCGTGGGCCAGCAGTTTGGCGTCGGCAAGGCCACCGTCGGGGCTCTCCTTATGGAGGTAAGAGGACCCACGGGGGCGGGGGAGGGCGGGGGGGCCCTGGCAGGGCAGGGCAGGGCGGGGAGGGGAGGGGAGGGGAGGGCAGGGCAGGGCAGGGCTGGGCCACGCACACCCTGCTCACCCCTCATTGGTGCTCTCCCATGTGCTTTCCCTGCAGGTCGTGCGTGCCATCAACGCCATGCTCCTCCACAGGCTCGTGAGGCTGGGGCACCCAGATGCCACCATCGCGGGCTTTGCCACCCTGGGCTTCCCCAATTGCTTCGGGGCTCTGGATGGGACTCACATCCCCATCCGCGCCCCGCAATACAGTGGAGGATGGTACATCAACCGCAAGGGATACCACTCAGTGGTCCTCCAGGCCTTGGTGGACAGCCAGGGCCTTTTCCAGGACGTTTATGTGGGCTGGCCTGGCAGCACCCATGACGCCCGGGTTTTCCGGAACTCAGGCCTGTGCCGCCGCCTGGAGGTGGGGACCTACATCCCCCAGCGGGAGAGCCCTGTGGGGGACACTACCATGCCCCTCTGTGTCATCGCAGATGCGGCCTACCCCCTCCAGCCCTGGCTCATGCACTCGTACACGGGGCATCTCTCTGCCAGCCAGGAGCGCTTCAACCAGTGCCTGAACCATGCGTGCCAAGTGGTGGAGCGCTCATTTGGCCGTCTCAAAGGGCGCTGGAGATGTCTCCTCACCCGCCTTGATGCGGGCCCAAGCAACATCCCCCAGATTGTGGGTGCCTGCTGCACCCTGCACAATTTGGTGGAGAGCAAGGGGGAGGTTTTTTTTCAGGGCTGGGCTGTGGAAGCCGGCAGGGGCGACGTGCAGCCACCTGCTGCCCCCAGTCGCCAGGTGGACCCAGAAGGGACCCGGGTCCGGGAGGCCCTGCGGGCCTACTTCGAGGAGGCCATGGGGTGAACTCTGCCAGGCCCACCACTGCGCCCCCCGCTTCCTCCACAACACTCCCTGCCCCTACGCCCACACCATGGAGCTCCCAACGGCACCCCCCACACACTTCTCCTGTACAAATGACAGCATGCACTTGTGGCTAAAATTAAACTGGTTTTTCTTTTAGAACTGTTTTTTTGTCACTATAATTAAAACAAGAACAAACTATATACCAGACGTCTTTAACAAAAGTAATCTGTACAAATAAAACAATAATAATAAAAAAGTTTGCATATAATAATATGGGTCTGTTGTTCAATAAAAAGAAAACCAGGGATGATAAGGAAGGGGAGAACTATTTACATGGGGGGGACGGGGCAAAGGGGGGCACAAATATAAATGAAACTGTCCATCATAGTCCTTTTGTGGAAATTAACTATATACAAGGGGGGGGCACGTCCCGGGCCCCACACCCCTAAAGTCTGGCACTGGGGGTGGGCGGCTGGGAGCCCCGCCTCGGCCGCAGCCCTGTCCGGGGCTGGCTGGGGGCCGGGCGGACAGGAAGATATGTCCGGCGAGTCTCAGCTGGCCCCAGGTGTCCCTCAGCGGTCTGGCCCTCGGTGGTGGGTGGCAGGGCGACGGCGGACGGGACGGCGACATGCGGAGCAGCAGGTGGTGTGGCGGGTGGAGCAGGCAGGGTGGGCGCTGCGGTGGCCGGCGCGGCATGGGGGGCCAAGTAGTCCACCAGGCGGTTGAATGTGTCCATGTAGGCCCCCCATGCCTCTTGGCGCCAGGCCAGCGCCCGCTCCTGCAGGTCCAGGCAGCATTGCTCCACCCGCAGGCGCTGCTCCATGACCTCCAGCTGCCGACGATGGATAGCCAGCAGCTGGGGGTCCGTCGCCGTCGGGTGTTGTTGCGGGGTCCTCCATCTAGCCCGCCGTGGGGCTGGCCGGTCCTCCACCGAGGGGCTTGCCTGAAGCGATGGCCCTGGAGGGGTCTCTGGGACCACTGACGCCTCGCCGGCGCTCTCTTCCGGTCCTTCCGATGGTGCAGCTGCGGAACACAGGAGGAGGTGGGGAAGAAGAATGGAGACAGGCATTAGTGTGGGCCCCGAGCCGTGGCCCTTTTCCCCCCACCCCTGTGCTGCAGGTTCCCCATCCCCGTCCCCGGGAGATGCTGCTGTGATGGATGGGGTTCAGGGGTCCCCCTGCACTGCACCCCGTCCCCTGGCGGGAGTGACTCTCACTTCACTCAGCAGGGTCTGACAGGAAAGGTTTCTTAGGCCACAGATGCCCAGTTTCTCCCAGAAGTGACAGCACAGCAGTCAGAGACAGTCCTTCCAACCCGTCCTGGGGAGAAGACCCCAAGGGGGGCCCCTCTGGGGTGTAGCTTTCCCCCTTCTCAGGCTGGCTGCCTTCCAGCTCTCCCTTCCCCTAGCCTCTACCTGTGGCCCCCGCCCTCCCCCCCCAATTCCAAGCCAGCTCGGCTCCTCCCTCCTCTTTGTTCAGGGCAGAGGTGTCACCTGCCAGCTGTAGCCCCAGGATCATCCTTTGCCCCTGGAAGCTATTCAGCTTGTTGCTCATATCTAGCCTGAGTCTCCCTTTTGCACTCCCCCCACTCCATCACATGCTGCTGCTGTTGCTGCTGCTGCTGCTGCTGCAGGGTGTCCCACCCCCTCCTCCCAGGGGACCCTCAAGGTTCCGCTCCCCCCTGCCCCGGGGATGGGGCATGGCACTGTTGTGCTGGGGGGGGGGCAGGGGCTGATGCACTCCTGTGAGGGACATGGCCCTGCTGTCCTTGGGGCCATGGCCATGTGGGCATGTGGGGGGCCCTGGGCACATATCTATTACCCCTACCCCTCAACCCCAGCGGTGTACACCAGAGGGAGGTACATATCTGTCGGTCCACTCCCACGGTCTGGAGATCCCCGGGGGGCAGACGCCCGGCTGCTGCTCCAGGAGGGCAGGAGGAGGATCTGCAGCCTGGACTCTGCAGAGGAGGAGCCCCCCTCCTCCTCCTCCTTCTCCTCCTGCCGCGATGGCCCGGGGGTGGGCTCCAGGGGGGGCCCCCGGGGTGCGGGGCTTACCTCCAAGGTGGACTCCGGCTGCAGGGCCTGCTGGGGCTTGTCGGCTGAGGTATCAAGGGTAGCCGGAGGGGAGGAGGTGTGCTGGGGGCCCAGGATGTCCCTGAGCTCCCTGTAAAAGAGGCAAGTGACGAGGGCGGCCCCAGATCGGCCGGCCGCATCCCGGGCCCAGGAGTAACCCTGCCACAGCTCCTTAACCTTAGTCCTGACGTGATCAGGAGTGCGGGCAGGGTGACCCTGGGCGGCCAGGCCTTCGGCCAGCCAAGTGAACGCATCTGCTTTCCACCTCTTGCTCCCCATTACCTGGAGCACCTCCTCCTCGCTCCAGAGCCCCAGCAGGTCCCGCAGCTCAGCCTCCGTCCAGGAGGGGCCCCGCTGCCACTTCCCAGCCTGGCTGCCCGCCTGGCTGGCCTGGCTGCTCTGGCTCCCCTTGGGGGGGGGGTCCTCTGGGGGCGCTGGGGGGGCTGCTGGGCAGCCATGGCAGGTGCTGGCCCTGTTCTGGGTGGCTGAGGGACATGCAGGCTGGCCACATGTCTGGGCTGCCGCCTGCACGTTCCCTCAGCTTCCTGCACAGGAAGGGAGGGGGAGGGGACCTTTAAAGGGCCACTCCATGCGGCCACCATTGAGCTGAGGAGCTGGAGAGAGCGTCTCTCAACCCCTCAGCTGATGGCCGCCATGGAGGACCCCGCAATTTCGATGTTGCGGAACGCGCAACGACTACATGGTCCCTACTTCGACATTGAACGTCGAAGTAGGGCGCTATTCCCATCCCCTCATGGGGTTAGCGGCTTCGACGTCTCGCCGCCTAACGTCGATGTTAACTTCGAAATAGCACCCGACGCGTGTAGCCGTGACAGGCGCTATTTCGAAGTTAGTGCCGCTACTTCGAAGTAGTGTGCACGTGTAGACACGGCTATAAACTGGAAGAAGGACATCTAAGAGAAGAAGGCGGAGGGTACACATTTTTCTGGAAAGGAACTCGAAAGGAAGAAAAATGAATTCATGGAGTAGTATTTAACATACAAAACCCAAGCTGACAAAGGTCCTATCTGGAGTCTCTGTCAGCATCAGTGAGCATCTCATGACTTTCCTCTTGAAGCTTTCCAAAAAACAACAGGCAACTGTCATCAGCGCTTATGCACCAACTGTAGATGCCAAAGATGATGTGAAGGAGTTCTACACCCAACTGGACATTATTCTCTTGGGTGATTTCAATGCCAGGCTCAGAAGAGACGTGGCAACACTGCCTCGGGAGAATCCTAAATACCTCTTGGGAGGATAGGCACATGAACAGTAGTTTCCTGGAAGAGTCAAACATGACCAGCATTGAAGCCATTATCATTCATCAAAAATTTCGTTGCACTGGTCACATGGTTTGGATGTCTGCTCATTGCCTCCCAAAACAGATTCTGTTTTCCAAGTTGGAGGAAGGTCAGGGGAGTGTTGGGGGCCCACAGAAGTGATATAAGGACCTGCTGAAGGCATACATAAAAAAGTGCGGCATCAGTGCTGACACTTGGGAGAACCTTGCCTAAGACCATCCCCAGTAGAGAATGATAATCCGTGAGGGGGTGGCGCAATTTGAGAAGTCCCGCTGCAGTGCAGATGAGGAGAGGCAGAGGAGAAAAAAAAAGCATGAAAAACTGTCCCGCGCCTTTCCAACAGCTACCAACACCTGTGTCTTCTGTGATAAGATCTGCAGCTCCAGAATTGGGCTGATCAGTCATCAATGGATTCACAAATAAGAGGGTGACATGGAGACGTCCTACTTGTTATCAAGTGACCTTCAAGAGAGATCAAGATTTTAGATCAATTCATTCTATGAACAGCAAAGTAACAAAGCCCTATAATACTGGAAAATGCAGAGAATAATGTCTATGGCAGGAAAATAATTGAATGATAGAATAAAATTGCCATACCTTGAGTGGGGGAAAAGACCCATGAACACATTAACCATTAAAACAAACTACCAAAGGAACTGGTGGATTTGACATCTTTTGACTTCTTCAGGAAGGGTTGCTTTCCTAGAAGATGTGCTTTACTGAAATATATGTTACTGAGATTAATACAGGAATAACCAGATCCCTTCTATAAACTGCATTATGTGGGATGTATCACAGAGGTAGTCTTGTTAGTCTGTATCTTTGAGAACAGCAAGAAGTCCTGTGTCACCTGATAGACTAACAGCTATTTTGGAGCATAAGCTTTCATGGGCAAATACCTCCTTCATCAGATGCATGCCCATGAAAGCTTATGCTCCAAAATAACTGTTAGTCTATAAGGTGCCACAGGACTTCTTGTTATTATTTAGGAAGGTGCGATTAGGTCAGGGATAGGCAACAAATGACCTGGAGGCTGGACACAGGTCTAGGGTTAGTCTCTGGTGGGCTGCCAGATGCATTACTCACCTGTGCATCCACAGGTACATCTGCTTGCAGCTCCCATTGACTAGGGTTTGCTGTTCCCAGCCAATGGGAGCTGTGGGAAATGATATAGGTTGTGCCACTACATGCCACCCTGAGAAGTGACTGGGCACATTGGGTTCTAGCAAAACAGAAATAACTATTAATTCCTCAATGCCCAGAAGTCTTGGACAGATCTTATGTCCAAGATCTTGGACAGATCTTATGTTCATATAGGGCTTAATTAGTGGATAAGTTTGTTATTACTATAATACCCATGCACTAGGTAAAATAGCCTCCCTGAAGTTCCATAGCAGACTGCTACATGGAAGCTTTTTCAAGTGCCATTTCGTTTTTCTAGTGTACTTCTAGACAGATTTTTCCAATATGTATCTTTACTGTCTGTCATCTGCACTAACTCAGAGCAAAACACATTAGTGAGTAGTTGTCCAGGGATTAGGAAAGTAAGACACATTGTCATCTATTAGGTATAGCAACCAAAATTGTGGGGTTCTTTTCTCTTCCTTCTTTGAGCATCAGCTAAAGTGAAACTGTTTTTTAAGATGAAGGCCTTTTATGTTAACGAACAAAACAAAGAGATACTTCAACAGCATATGTGTGTTACATTTACCCTGAGGCATTTATCATAAGGTGCAGTTTAGCGTTGATTACATCATTTTGACAGCTGTGAATAGAAACATTGAACGTACTGGATTTGTCATCAGTGACCAACATTTGTTTCTTTAGCTCTGTAGAAGAAGTTCTGGGTTTCCTTTGTTTTGGTCTTTTGTTGTTTGTATTGATCAGGAAGCTCATTGTGATGAATTTCTTTTGAAAATCAAGAATGAACAAACAAACAAAACAGTAAATCCAGCTCTATATAGGCAGCCTAAAATTTTCATACAAAAAGTTTTAAAAAGCCCCTATTTTATATGCATTTGCCTGAAGAGATGCAGCCAGGTACATTTGGTGCAGAGATACAGATTTAAAATGACGTTTTATAAAGTTCGGCTGCTCAAAACAAGAAAAATCCATCACTTGAAATGTCTGAAAAAGTTCATTATCCTTTCTCAAGCCTCTGTGGCACATCCTTAAATTAAGACATGGTAAATAATGCATTGATTTTGCATTGCCAGCAATGAGTGAAAATGTGGGACTGTAAAATTGCTGCTTTTCATAATAGGAGAAAACTTAATGGTGACAGCACTACTTTTTTGTTAATAAATTATTATTTTTCAGTTCAGATGTTTATATTTGCCTATTTTGGGACACATCTTCAGCTAGTTTATTTGGTACAGTTCTACTGACATCAGTGGTGTTATGCCAATTTACACCAGCTGAAGATCTGTCCATTTGTTTCCTATTATTCACTTTATTCATATAAGAACAAAAGAATGATAATACTGAGTCAGACCAAAGGTCCAGCCAGCCCACTGTCCTGTCTGCTGACAGTGGCCAATACCATGTGCCCCAGAGGGCGTGGACAGAACAGGTAACAATCAAGCGATCTCTCACCTGACATCCATCTCCAGCTTCTGACAGGGAAGGGGCGCCATTGCTTAACCATCCTGGCTAATAGCCATTCATGGACCTAGTGTGCATGAATTTATCTAGCTCATTTTTAAACCCTGTTACAGTCCTAGCCTTCACAGCCTCCTCTGGCAAGGAGTTCCATAGGTTGACTGTGTCCTCTGTGAAGAAGAACTTCCTTTTAGATATTTTAAGCCTGCTGCCCATTAATTGCATTTGGTGTCCTCCAGTTCTGATATTATGGGAACAAGTAAATAATTTTTCTTTGTTCCCTTTCTCCACACCGCTCATGATTTTATATACCTCTATCATATCCCCTGTAAGTCTCCTCTTTTCTAACATGAAAAGTCCTAATCACTTTAATTTCTCTTCTTATGGGACTCTTTTCAAACCCCTAGTCATTTTAATTGCCCTTTCCTGAACCTTTTCTAATGGCAGTATATCTGTTGTGAGATGATGCAGTATTCAAGATGTGGGCATACCTTGATTTCATATAAGAGCAATAAGATGTTCTACATCTTATCCTCTCTCTTGTTTTTTATGATTCCTAACATCCTGCTTGCTTTTTTGACTGCCACTGCGCACTGTATGGATGTTTTCAGAGAACTATCCATGATGACTCCAAGATCTCTTTCCTGATTAGTTGTAGTCAAATTAGCCTCTATCATGCTGTATGTATAGTTGGGGTTATTTTTTCCAGTGTGCATTGCTTTACATTTATCCACATTAAACTTTATTTGCCATTTTATTGTCAAATCACTCAGATTTGTGAGATCTTTTTGAAGTTCTTCACATTCTGCTTTGGTCTTAACTATCTTGGTCGGTTCAGTGTCATCTGCAGACTTTGCCATCTCACAGTTTACCCCTTTCTCCAGATCATTTATGAATACGTTAAATGGGATTGGTCGTAGGATGGAGCCTTGTGGAATGCCACTAGTTACACTTCTCCATTCTGAAAATTTACCATTTGTTCCTATGTTCTGTTTCCTGCCTTTTAACCAGTTCTCTGTCCGTGAAAGGATCGTCCCTCTTATCCCATGACAACTTAATTTACGCAAGAGCCTGTGGTGAGAGACTTTATCAAAGGCTTTCTGGAAATCCAAGTACACTATATCTACCAGATCCCCCTTATCCATATGTTTGTTGACCCCTTCAGAGAACTCTAATAGATTAGTAAGACATGATTTCCCTTTACAGAAGCCATGTTGACTTTTGCCCAACAAATTATGTCCTTCTATGGCTACGTCTACACTAGCCCCAAACTTCGAAATGTCCACGCAAATGGCCACTTTGAAGTTTACTAATGAAGCGCTGAAATGCATATTCAGCGCTTCATTAGCATACGGGCGGCCGCGGCACTTCGAAATTGACGCGCCTTGCTGCCACGCGGCTTGTCCCGACAAGGCTCCTTTTCGAAAGGACCCCACCTACTTTGAAGTCCCCTTATTCCCATCTGCTCAAAAGAAGCCCCGTCGGGACGAGCCGCGCGGCGGCGAGGCGCGTCAATTTCGAAGTGCCGCTGCCACCCGTATGCTAATGAAGCGCTGAATATGCATTTCAGCATTTCATTAGTAAACTTCGAAATGGCCATTTGCATGGCCATTTCGAAGTTTGGAGCTAGTGTAGACACGGCCTATGTGTCTGACAATTCATTCTTTACCACAGTTTCAGTTAATTCATACATATATATAATTGATATCATGGTAGCTCCCAAAAGTCTCAGTCCTGACTGAATACCCATTGTTCTGGGTGTTCTATAAACAGAATCCTTGTCATGGAGAATTTGCACACTGCACATTAGGTGAATGTGTCAATGTTACACCCTTTATCCCTGAATGGTATTTCCATATAATGGAATATCCTCTGCAGATGGAAGCTTATTGGTGATTACATTGGGATGATAGTACCAGGAAGGTGTTCGGAGGAGAGAAGCTGACAGGAATGGATATCTAGAGTGATAGTCTGGTAAAATGGCATTTGTAGAGGAGGGGGTGGTTTAATACCATTGGTGAAGGAGAAATGAAGGTTGGAGTGCTGTCTGGAAGGACTGGGCAGAGCAAGATTTCTTTTATGAGGGGCCAGCTGGGTGCAATTTAACACATGATGGGGGAGTAGAGTGGAACGGGATTTGTCTGCAGGCACTAGGAGGACTCCAGGATGGGTGAAGTGTAGCACATTTCATAGAAGAAAGGCCCATGGTGGGACACTAGCCTGAGACTGTATTTAATTTCATACTCCATTACAGCCTTCTGTATGACCTTGGTCAAGTACCTCCATGCCCCATTTTCCCATCTATACTGCCCTACCTGACGGGTTTGTTGCAAGGGGAAACATTTGTCACTATTTTGAAAATTTAGGCCTATCACCTCAAACAAATGTTTTTTGGCATTTTTTGTGTTCCAAAGGTAGTTCGAAGAGGAATTGCCCATGTTTTATGGATATTAAGATCATGGGGTTTGAGGGAACCACAAGGGTTACCCAGTCTAACCCCTTGCCAAGATGAAGACTTGTTGGGTCTACATCATGCAAGACAGGTAGCTATCCAACTTCCTTTTGAACATCAGTGAAGGAGCTTTCACACCTCCCAGGGCAGTCTGTCCCATTGTCCCACTGTTCTTAGAGTTAGGATTTTTTTTTTTTTCTGAGACTTAATCTAAAACTGCCATACTGTAGTTTGACCCCATTGATGCTTTACCCACCCTCTGTGGCAAGAAAGAATGACTTCTCCATCTTTTGTATGACAGTCTCTCAAGTATTTGAAGACTACTACCACATTGCACCCTTTCCCCATGCCCGCATTATTCTCTTCCATCCAGGGCACACTACATGATCCATTGTATACAGCCAGGCACTAAGGTACGACCGTATCTGCTCTGATCTGTCAGACAGAGACAAACATCTACAAGACCTTTACCGAGCTTTCCTCAAACTACAATACCCACCTGAGGAAGCGAAGAAACAGATTGACAGAGCCAGATGGGTACCCAGAAGCCACCTGCTACAAGACAGGCCTCACAAGGAAAATAAGAGAACATCACTGGCCATCACGTACAGCCCCCAGCTAAAGCTTCTCCAATGCATCATCAGGGATCTGCAACCCATCCTGGACAATGATCCCTCACTCTCACAGACCTTGGGAGGCAGGCCTGTCCTTGCCTACAGACAGTCTGCCAGCCTTAAACAAATTCTCACCAGCAACTACAGACCACAACACAGTAACTCTAAACCTGGAACTAATCCCTGCAACAAACCTCACTGCCAACGCTGCTCACATACCTACATCAGTGATATCATCACAGGACCTAACATCAACCATATCATCAGGGGCTCCTTTACCTGCACGTCTACTAATATAATACGTGTCTTCATGTGCCAGGAATGCCCCACTGCAATTTACATTGGCCAAAGTCATTAGTCTCTATGTAAAAGAATAAATGGACATAAATCAGACATCAGGAACAGCAACATACACAAATCTGTAGAAGAACATTTCAATCTCCCTGGATACTCAGTAGCAGATTAAAAATAGCAGTACTACAACAAGAAAAAAATTCAAAAATAAAATGGAGAGCGAAATCTCTTAGCTGCAATTCATTTGCAAATTTGACTCCATCAACCAAGGATTAAACAGAGACTAGCGTGGCTGGTCCTTACAGAAGCAGTTTCTCTGAACTGGAAGTTCACACTTCCACATTAGAATCTGACAATGGGCCACATCCCCCCTGACTGATCTGACTTGTTTTTTTCTCCTCTCTTGATCTATACTACTGATAATGGGCCATTTCCACCCTGACTGAATAGACCCTGTCAGATCTGGCCCTCCCTTTTACTGGGACCCTACTGTTTAAATACTCCTCTGAACCATGCCCCCCCCAACCCCCATGCAGGTCTTTGCCCATGAAAACTTATGCTCCAAAATATCTGTTAGTGTATAAGGTGCCACAGGACTTCTTGTTGGTCTCGAAAATATAGACTAACACAGCTACCTCTCTGATACTATACACACCAAGTTCCTTCAGCCTTTGCTCATATGACTTATATGGCTTGCGTTCCTCCCTGTTGATCATCTTTGTCACTAACATCTGAATCCTTTCCAGTTTCTCTACATCCTTTCAGTGATGATGAAAATTAGACATAATGCTCCATATGCTAAACAGTGCCAAGCAGAGCAGTACTACTGCTTTCTCTGACTTGCATGCTATGTCTCTGTTAATGTGACCTAAACTTACATTTGCTTAAAAGGTGCAGTCCTGAACTGTACCAGTTTATTCCAGCTGAGAATATGCGTGGAATGTAATTTAAGAATCTCCATATAGGCTACCCTTTGCAGAGCAGAAAACAGCTTAGCATGAGTTCATAGAGTGCTGAGTTACAGTAGTTTAATGTTAATTATTAGCACCATGTGCCTATGGCTACCTTAAAATCATCAGAATTTCAAATGAAAAAGGGACCTAGTTTTGTAGATACTGAAATGAATGACCTAAAAGATGAGCTGTGGTCTGTGCCCATCTTTGTCCTCTTCTTCCTCCTATCTGGCTGGTGTCTCTGGTCTCCCTTTCAGTCTGTCTCCCCTTTTGCACACGACTCTGTTTTTATAGGGTGGGAATGGTTCTGGTGACAGTCACCATTTCAGATCTACTAGCGGTCTGTTAGCGTTAAAACTAATTAGAATGTTTAAGCGTTACTGACCAGATGCACTTTTGCAGGCCTCAGGTCTATCCCGAGAATGACCTGAGTGCCTATTGTGGTCCGGAAACACAGGCTTAGACCCATGCAAAATTAAAGAACTACCCCTTACCCGGCTATTGAACCTAGGCCACAACCTAGACCTCTTGGGGCAACACCTGAAAAATGAGGAACAGGAGTCTAGGTAAAAGGTTAAAAATCAGGGGCTCAGAAGAAGAGATCACCACACAGTGTTCTCTGCTCCTCAAAGACATCTAAGGAATCAGTGTATGAGGCCCAGAGTCAGAGAACACTCCTCAACATGCTCCCTTCCCTCAGCATCTAAAGTGCTCCTGCTGCCGTGATGCCTGGTCATCTTGGCCAATGCTAGGAGTTGGCTGATAAGCCAGCTTCACAACTTTGTGGGGCCACAGATAGGATTGGATTGGATGAATAAATGAGGTGAAACAAGCAGCCAGAACCTCAGTAAGAGTTTCTGGAGAAGCTGGAGGAGGGCTGCAGCCTGCTGTGCTCTATGTAGACATCTCAGAGTCTCGCTCTTGGAAGTAGAGTAGCTCAAGTAGCAATGCAAGTAAAGAAGGGTTCCTTATTGTAAAAATACAATATAGAGAAAGCTGGTGGTTAAAGACAGAAGTAGGAGGTTTAAAAAGAGAGAGAGGTTGTGATCATACTATTATTAATTGTGATTGTTTTCATTATATTCTATGGTTGTACCTCTCTAATATGGAACTGTCTCGTCTGGCACCATCCTTGGTCCAGCATGATTTTAGTTAGCTGGATGACCACTTATCATGGGTGTAGCCAAGTTGCCCATGGTCTCATAAAGTTTGTTTCCAGACACCAGTCCTGGCTCTCAGCATTTTGAGCTGTTACTTAGCTTTAGTTAACCACTAAATGTCCTCTAAGAACCCAGGAAGCAGTGGAAGTGTAGGTAATGCTGCTAGATAATATGACCTCCTGTGGTCCAGCAAATTCTCTCCTCTGGCACCAATCATGTCCCAAGGGTGCCGGATTAGAGAGGCTCAAGCTGTAGTACAGATTAAAATTTACAAATCTGTCGTTCTCTCATCCGGCAACCTACATCATGTGGCAGAACCATGGATCTTGCAGGACCAGAGAGTCTGGGGCTGGGAGAAGGAGGGACGAGCTAGGCCAGTGGCAGGAGCCCAAGGCAGGGTAGCCATTGCTGGTGCAGTGGCAAGTGGGGAAAGGCACCACAGTAGCCAGAGAGCCTGGGCTGGTAAGCTGGCAGCCCAGACTCACAGCAGCTCATACCCAGGACCAGGCTGGAAGCCATAGCCAGGTCTGCATGCAAAGCCCCTGGCCAGGGAGCATCAGCTCTCAATACCTTATCCCCAGGGTGGGCCAGAAAGTACAGCCCCAGGAAGCTGCAGTCAGGGCTGTGCACAAAGCTTTGACCCCGGAAAACTGCAGCTGGAGCCTGGCAGCCACCCAGGGAAGCTGGAGTGGGGTGGCTGGGGCTGGGAGCCAGTGGCTATGGAACCTGGTGGGGTTGGGGTTCTGGAAGCTGCAGCAACAGCAGGGAGGGGAGCCCAGGAGCAGGGGCTGAGGCCTGGGATGAGGGCAAAATTGACCATCCCCGGTCAGGCAAAATCTCTGGCCTGAGACCACTCAAGTCCCGAGGGTGCAGGACCAAGGAGGTTGAACCAGTAGTATAAAAATCAGAGACCCATGTTGCTGGGTGCTGGGCAAATGTATAGAAGACTCAGTCCCGAAGCCAAAGAGTTGCAATCTAATTTAACCACGGTGAGGGTGTAAGAATGCAATGGGGAAACATGTTTCCTTCATGCAAAGCACACAAGGGCTACGTCTACACGTGCACCCAACTTCGAAATAGCTTATTTCGATGTTGCGACATCGAAATAGGCTATTTCGATGAATAACGTCTACACGTCCTCCAGGGCTGGCAACGTCGATGTTCAACTTCGACGTTGCTCAGCCCAACATCGAAATAGGCACAGCGAGGGAACGTCTACACGCCAAAGTAGCACACATCGAAATAAGGGAGCCAGGCACAGCTGCAGACAGGGTCACGGGGCGGACTCAACGGCAAGTCGCTCCCTTAAAGGGCCCCTCCCAGACACACTTTCATTAAACAGTGCAAGATACACAGAGCCAACAACTAGTTGCAGACCCTGTATATGCAGCACGGACCCCCAGCTGCAGCAGCAGCAGCCAGAAGCCCTGGGCTAAGGGCTGCTGCCCACGGTGACCACAGAGCCCCGCAAGGGCTGGAGAGAGAGTATCTCTCAACCCCCCAGCTGATGGCCGCCATGAAGGACCCCGCTATTTCGATGTTGCGGGACGCGGATCGTCTACACGTCCCTACTTCGATGTTGAACGTCGAAGTAGGGCGCTATTCCCATCCCCTCATGGGGTTAGCGACTTCGACGTCTCGACGCCTAACGTCGATTTCAACTTCGAAATAGCGCCCAACACGTGTAGACGTGACGGGCGCTATTTCGAAGTTACTGCCGCTACTTCGAAGTAGTGTGCACGTGTAGACGCAGCCAAGCAGTCCTGTAGCACTTTGGTTTTGTGAAGCTGCAGCCTAACACGGCTAGCCAATTCCTTCATACAGTACATCAGTCTACCACAACAGGCTCCATTTCCCCCCTTTTTGGGTCAAAATGGGGTGGAGAGCATTTTTCTTCACATCTCTTCCCTCTGGTGATATTTGGTTTGCTTTCCACAGCAGCTGGGGGTGCACTTGTTGTCCCAAAGATAAAGGCGGCTGCTGCTGCTGCTTCTGCTTATATTATCCAACATTCAGCTTAATGATCCTGTTTGATAACTGTCTTCAAAGCACTTGCTTTTTGCACAAGATGAGAGTGAAAATGCAGAGCCCTGTGAGCTCCCAAGTGAAAGGGCTGTGGAGTGAAGCTACAGCAGCATCAAGACTGGTTTACTCTGGCAGAGGGAGAAAACTTGCTGAGCTCTGGAAGGGCGATGCTGGCTTCAGCCCTCCTCACCACCCCTCAACACAGAATTCTACTGTCTCGGCCACTCGCAGTGAACACATGCCTTCTGTTTGAGGCCAGCAAAGCACTTTCGAAATAGAGCGTTTCAAAACACGCCCAGAGCGTCACTTTGGAAACAGAGAGTCTCTCAGTATCCCTTCGAGGCAGATAAATACTATGACACTAATTTCACAGATGGGTAAACGAGAGCAGAGAGAGGTGAAGGGCTGGATCCTGCATGGCACTGTGCTCTGCTTTGTTAGGCATTTAAGAAGTTGTCAGGACCTTTTTTCCTCTGGAGCAGCAGGGCAGGGTATCTCCAAGAGAGCACAATGAAAGTAGAACTGTAAGTGGAGTCAATGACTTTCTGCATTCCCAGCGTACGGTCCACCATCGCTCTGCCCCAGGTCCCTTCCCCCTCTCACTTCTGCCCCCAAGCCTCTACCCCCTGGTCTGGCTATTCCCAACCCATTCTGCCCCGTCTACCAGCATCTTCTGCATGCGGCTGAACAGCTGATCCCTGGGGGGTGGGAGGTGCTGTGGGGAGGGGGAAGGAGCTGATTGGCAGGGCTGACAATAGATACGCTCATCCCTCTCTATACGAGCACAACTGGTTCCCAACTTTCTGCTGTAGGTGAAAACTCATAAGAAGGACACTAATTTACCATTAAGATACATGTAAAAGACTCTGATTGGTTCCTAGGGCTCCTAACTCAGTGAAGGAGTAGCAGCAGTGGTGCTGCTTTTGAAAGATGAGTGAACCTTGGGTTTGGGGTTGGGGGGAGTTAAAAGATGGGGGCAGTTTGGGACCATGAATGGGAGGGAGGGTTAAAACCTGGTGCTCGGTTGGGTCTGTGGGGCAGGTGCGGGAGATAAGGCTGCTGCAGGTTGGGTGTGCAGGCTGGCGGGGGTGGGGAGGTCAGGCTGCCATGGTTTGGAGCCATGGGGCCTGTGGGGGAGTAAGGCTGCGGGCCTGTGAGCAGGTCAGGCTGCTGTGGTTTGGGGTTGCGGGGCCTGTGGGAGGGTGGTTCCAGGGTGCCATGTTTTGGGACCACAGGGCCCGCGGGGGCGGATTCAGGCTGAGGGACTGGCCGGGAGGGGTCAGGCTGCTGTGGTTTGGAGCCATGGGGCCAGCGGGGGGGGCGGTTAGGTTGTGGGACTGGCAGGGGGTGAGGCTGTGGGACCAGCTGGGGGGGTGAGGATGCTGTGGTTTGGGGCCACAGGGCCAGCGGGGGGGTTAGGTTGTGGGACTGGCACGGGGGTGAGGCTGCGGGACAAGCTGGGGGGGGTGAGGATGCTGTGGTTTGGGGCCACAGGGCCAGCGGGGTGGGTCAAGCTGAGGGACCGGCAGGGGGAGTGAGGCTGCTGTGGTTTGAGGCCATGGGGCCTGCAGGGGAGGTCAGGCTGTGGGGCCAGTGTAGCATCAGTAACAGCCTCTGACAAGACTTTCCTGCCTGTAGCAGATTTGGGTAGAGGCTGCTACAGTTTGTGGCCTCAGGGCTGGTGGGAGGGGGGTGGGGGTCAGGCTGTTGCAGGTTGGAGCCACTGGAAGGGGGGTTAGGCTCATATTAGCGGGGGGAATTCACTCATCTAGTAAACAAAGGTAGGTATATGTGTCCCTCATTTAAGCAAGTACTCATAAGTAGGCATTTAACGAGGTATGAGTGTACTAACCACTGAAGGAATATGTGTCTGTGACTGTAAGTAAATGTATTTGTAAGTTGTACCCACAAAGCTCCATAGTTTGCTAGCTAGAAAGCAAGTCCAGCTCCCCAAAGAGACCCATACAGCCGCTGAAGCACCAGGGCACATGATCCAGGCATGCACACTTGTTCTCCTAAACATAGCAATACGATGGGTTCAGTCACAGTTTCTCCAGCTTTCCATAGCTCACCCTCCCCTTGCTGGCAGGACGGCAATAGCAAAATTTACATCCATACTGTCCCTTTCTCCTCCTCAAGCAAGACAGAATTTATCTCGTCAAAGGCTACAGTGTATCAATGGAAAACGACCCCAGGAGTCCTGACAACCAGGCCTGCTGGGCTTTAATCACTTGCTGCGCTCTCTCCTAAATAGTCACGTGCAAAAGGCTTTGCATAACTGTTTCTAACACTCCCTGAGGGAGACCGTGCAGTGCTGACCGGGTGCCTTGACCTTTAGAAGTGAAAGTTGTTCCCATCCATAATTCCTCCAAGCGGAGGACTGCTGGGTTTGACCTCACTTTTTCACTTGGCAATGTGCTTTTTTTAATTGCCTCATTAAGAGACAATGGCAGCTGACAATTGTTTTGTTCGGAATCACAGAGCTGATAATGCTCTGTCCATGGAACTGAGCATGTTAATGAGTCGTGAGCTGATGTTTCCTCACACTCAATTGTGCACAGTATACTTCATAATTTGAGCTTGTCATTTTCGTTCTGTGGGAAAAAAAAATGCTCTTTTTTCATGCTAGACTTCTCTATAAGTGTGTAATTATATCTTGATGTTCCCTGCGATTTGTGCCTTGTTCAGCTGATTAAAAATCCCTGTTTAATATATTTCATATTCTTTCTTTCTCTCTTCCCCCCACATGATGGGAGTGTTTTGTATGACCTGCTTCAAAATGTTACTGTGACTTCAGGCAGCTTGACGATTCCCGTTCTAAGAAGCACTGCAAGGGAATTGGACAGTTTAAAACTGAACATGTAGTACTTTCTGTGTTCTATCTATTAAGGTCATCCTCTTGAACTCTGATCCACGCAGGCAAACTGGTTAGTTCACTTGGATCTTACAGCTTGTCTATACTTACCAGAAGATCAACACCCGAGTGGTCGATCTTCTGGAGTTTGATTTTGCACCTCTGTTCAAAATCCATCAAAATCAACCTCTATGAGCTCAGGTGTTGACCCCTGTACTCCATGCTATTGCGTGGAGTAAGGGACATCAGTGCATGACTAGAGAGGCTTGGACTTCACTAGGGAAGTAAGTTGATTCTGATATGTTGATTCTAGGTATGCAAATGTAATAGCTACAATTACTTATCTAAAATCCACTTATTTCCCTAGTATAGACTTATCCTTACTGAAAACCAGGGCATTTCACTTCACCGACAGGGTCCACCTGCATGGGTCCAACTGCAGAATTGAAGACTATCTGTGGGTCATTTGTTTTCCAGTAGCGTCTCAGAGCCTTAGTCATAGGCCAGGATCTCTGTGTGCTAGGCGCTGTACACATAGAACAAATAGTCTCTGCCCCCAGAGATTATCATCTAAGACCACAGACGGATGCACTCGGATTATAGGAATAAAGGGAAGCAATGAGACATTGTCAGTAAACACAAGCCGCGATCTCAGCAGAAAGCAAAGACTGTGTCACAAATGTATTACAATTATCAGAGTCCATGTATGTCACAGGTGAGGCTCTTTTTTCATTGGTGTGGAGGCAATTTGATGCCTTTACATGGCAGGTTCATATCCTGACAGGTATACATATATCTCATAGAGCTGGAAGGGTCTGTGAGAGGCCATTGAGTCCAGTCCCCTGCACTCCCATCAAGACCAAGCACCACCCCTAGCAGAGTTTTTTAAGTCTAATCTGCTCCAGATCCCTGATAGTCTCCCTCAAAGGTTGACCTCACAGCCTTCTGTTTACAAGGCTGATGCTCTAACCCCTGAGCTATTCCCACTACTTCTCACTGTTGGTTTTAAATAAATAAACAAAAAAAATTAACCATACACCAGACCGTTAAAAGGCCACCTTGAGGGCTGAGCCCAGAAGGTCAGTGTGCTGACCACTGAGCTACCCTTTCCCCACCACCAGTGAATTTACAAGCCTCTGTTTACAAGGCCAATGCTCTAACTACTGAGCTATTTCTACTGTTTCAACAGGTAGAGATTTAAATATTTGTGTATGTAAACACAACAGGAACTCATTGACCAAAGGCTGGGATTTCGGTCTGCAGGAAGCCTCAGGTGTGAACGTTTGGGTACAACGTTTCACACGGGAAGGTGAGGGTTTTGTTTGTTTTTGTTTTTAATGAACAGGAGCAGACAGGAGCAGCAAACAAGAGGGTAGTGCAGGAGTCGTCCAGGTGAAGGAGTAGTAGACTACAGGATCTTTGGGTTGACTTTGTATTAGTTCGTTGCAGAGCCCAAGCAAGGTATAAGCAGACTAAACAATTGTTTAGGGACCTGACCAGCTCAAGGGTACCCTTCTTTGCTTAATCTGGGGTGGTGAGGCAGGTAAATATTCTTGATTAGGGCACCTGATAGGCAAGCACCGCCTCTGTTTTCTTGAGTTCCTGTTGCTTGCTTCATGCTGCTTGACTAAAGATTATAGTGTCGTCTGTTTTGGGGGCTCAGAGCTGAGCCAAGAGGGCTGCTAGACATAGGCAGAGAGGCTATTACCTGACATACTTTGATCCCTCATCGCTTTAGGGTCTCTTGACAAGGGGACAAGGCTAACCCAAGGGCAGCAGGATTTAAAAAGCCAGACCCTTAGGGTACACTGCACTACACTACAGTTGAGAAATTGAGGCCTACTCATGGTGCTGACTCAGGTTCATGGGGCTCATTTTGTCAGGTTCACTAACTGAGGTATAGATGTTTCGACTGGAGCTGCAGTCCATGCTCCGAGATCCTCCCACTTCATAGAGGTCTAGGGTCCACATCTAGCCTAATAGCTACACTGCTGGAAACACCACCTAAGACCAAGCCCCAGGAGCCTGAACCAATTGACATAAGCCAGCCATGGGTTTTCAGTTGTACTCTAAGACACCAGAGGAGCAAGCAAACAATGTTCTGTGAGAGAGTTCAGAGGAAGTGTGAGAGGTAGATGCACCTAACATAGTCTAAACTGAGGCCAAGAAGCACCCTCCTCTCACTCCCCAAAAGAAGATGCATTTCTGGACAAATCCATTCTGAAATCAATCCTACTCCTGAATGTATATCAATGATGACTTCATCTTCTAGACAGATGTCTTGAATTACCTCATAGATTTCCACTACAACTTCAACTACCACCTGCATGTTAAAAATTCTGTGGAACACTCCCAAACCCGGATCAACAATGGAACTATGGATTCAACAATGGAACTGTACAGATAGCTATCAACAAGAAACCCCCCATTGCCACACCAGCCTTCATTGATTCAGTAACCACACCAAGAAATCAGTTATCTGCAGCCAGGGACTCAGGTACCAGAGGATATGGTCTGAGGAGAAAGTATGGGATGTACATCTTAACACACATACAGCTACCTTCAACAAACAAGGACACTCCACCAGAGGAGCAGATTGCATCATGGAACAGGCCACCCAAATAGCCCAAGCAAACCTGCTTCAATGCAGACATAGTCATCCCCACCCCCTGATTGCACATCTTTATTTGTCAGCTACCACCCCACAATGAAATCCATACAGGATATTAAACAATTACAACCATACTTTCTGGGGTCCTCATTCCAAAATAAATCTTTTCTGAATCCCCTCTTTCAGCCTTCAACCTCTACACCCTCTCTAAACTCATCATCAAAAGCTCTTATTTTTCCCTAGCTCTTCTTGGTGGTCTCTTGATAACAAATGGGATGTCTTCATGTCACCCTCCTATTTGTGAGTCCATGTATAGCTGATCAGCCTGATTCTGGAGACACAGATCTTATCATAGAAGGGTTAGGTGTTAGTAGCTGTTAGAGGGGCATGGGGCAGTTTTTAATGCTGTTTTCTTCTTTTCCGCCTCTCCTTGTCTGCACTGCAGTGGGACCTCTCAAATTGCACTACCCCTTACGGATTACCATTCTCTACTGGGGATAGTCTTGGGCAAGGTTCTTTCAAATCTCAACAGCAGTGCTGCACTTTTTCCATGTGTGACTTCAGCATGTCCTTATATCGCTTCCAATAGTCCCCAGTGCTCCTCTGCCCTTCCTCCAACTCATAAAATTGAATTTTTTGGGAGCATACCATCACTTCACCTCTATCCTTGTAACTTGTCTCTTCTTCTCATAAATTCAAGTTTCCCTGAAGACAAATTCAGTGATGAAGTCTACTGACATTTCTTTGGCAGCAGCAATTGCATCTTCAAATCTGTTGTCTTTGTAGGCTACGATGAAATCAATGCTGTTTCTCTTCAAAATGGCTGTAAAGTCCACTGATGGAGTTTGCAATGCCTTGTTAGCAGTATTAACCTGGAAGAAGGTATCATGCCAAACCAAAACTGACACAGAAATTTGAAGTCGGTGCCCTGGCTTGCCATACTTTGCATCTCATATTGGATTCCAGCCTCAGCTTTACTCTTTGGTACCAGTTCCATCAGGAGGTCATCAAACTCAGTCACTTGGTATCTCATTGGCCTTATTGTTAATGCAGCTGTCCCAGGGACTGTCACTTAGTGACTTCATGGTCAAATTTATAACACTGTTTGTGAGGCTCTTTCACTTGATCATTGATGCTGAAAACTGGGTATATATCCTCTGCCATACTCCAAAGAGACTTTTAATTCTAAGGAAAATGTTCCTGCATTGGAAACAAAAAGGTTGAGAGAATGGCAGTTGCAAGGCATGAAGAAAGCTGTTGGATTCAGCACAAGGACCCTTGCCTGAATTCCACCATTTCTTCTCTTCATGTTTGTGTTGTTGTCTTGGCTTGGGTGCAGTAATCCATGCACCCAACATGTTTAATTTTATTCCCATCCAAACAGTCTGATTAGGCCTTTCCTAGTAGAGTTATCCACAGACCAGAAAGAGAAACAATGTTCCTTTACTTGATGTAACCAGTTACATCTCACCACTGCAGTGCCGAATCTGTTTTGGGAGGCACTGATCAGACATCCGAACCACGTGACCAGACTAGTGAAGTTCTTAATGCATGATAATGGCTTCAATGCTGATCATGTTTGGCTCTTTCAGGACATTAGTGTTCATGTGCCTATCCTCCCAAGAGATACTTAGGATTCTCCTGAGGCAGCATTGATAATATTGTTCAAGTGCCTTCATATGATGCTTTTCACATGCATACAGTAACATCGGAACAACCAGTCCATGGTATACAAGGAGTTTATTCTTGGGATAGATGTCCATGTTCTCAAAGACCCTTTGTCTCAGGCGTGTGAAAGCAGAACTTGCACAGCTTGGATGATGCTGTATATCCACATCGATGTTGACTTTAGCAGAAAGATGACTTCCAAGGTCTGGGAAGTGTTCCACATTATCCAGAAGTTTTCCTTTGACTTCAGTAGAAGGTACATGAGATTGTCCTGTTGGCGAGGGTTGGTGGAGCATTTTGGTCTTATTGATGTTCAGTGGGAGGTCAATTGTCTTGTATGCTTCAGCTAAGGCACTTAAGATGGTCTGAAGGGCTGTCAGAAAAAGAGCAGCAACCATGTTGTCATGCATGTACTGGTACTCAATATGTGTCTGAATACCCTTCCCTTCCCCGCAGAACCAGGCAACTCCACCCTACCCACTCCCTGCTCTAATGCAATAAATGGGATTCACTGGAGCCACCGCCACTGCCACCACAACCACTCACTTCTCCCTCCAAGTTCTCGGGCATGTTTATGGGGTGGCAGTAAGAAATCCTGGCACAAGGCTTCAAGCAGGAGCCTCATTTCATTGCTCAAAGAACTGTACACAGCTCAAGAGCTACAAGCTGGCCACCTCTGTGCTAAACAATCTGTTCTATCTTGTATTTAGCAGTGAAACTGAGTTAGTTTCCCATAAAGATGTATTAGAATTGGAAAAGGTGCATAGGAGGACCACAAAAAATATTAGGCATATGGAACAGCTTCCATACAAGAAGAGATTAGAAGGTCTGGGATTGTTCAGCTTAGAAAACAGACAACTAAGGGGCAATATGGTGAGGAGAAAAAAAGTAGAAAAGTTCACCTTCCTACAGCTTATTGCTGTTAGGGAGCAGATAATGCTTAATATGATTACTGTAAATTTTCAAAATATGTTGAGAGCAAGCCGGGCCAGGCCAGAGTGTAGCTGGAGGCACCTGACTGCATGGCTGTGGGTGCCCCGCCACATGGCCGTAGCTTCTTTGTGTCCATGGCTGCCCTGCCACATGGTGGGAACCGCTTTGTCATGTGCAGCTGGAAGTACTGGCATCTCCGGTGGAGGAGTTGGTGGCTCCTACAGGTTGAACCAGTGTAAGTCCTTAACTTACCTAGGGTTGGTTAGGGGACTGGGCCGGGAGGTGTTGAGTGTGGGGTGGGTTGTGGAGTGCTGGGGGGTGGGGACTGTGGGCTGGAGGATGTTTGGAGCAGGCTCGGCTGGGCCAGAGAGTGTGGGGGGCCTGCAACCAGGGATGTGATGGGAATGGGCTGGGCTGGGTGGGTGCAGGGTGGTGGCTGCAGGCAGATGGGTGTTGGGAACAGGCCAGGCACTGTAGGGGCTGCAGGCGGTGGGGGAGGGGGAAGCTCAGTGACAGGGTAGCAGGTGGTGGTGGGAAGGATTGAGCCTGCCCCATGCTGCTGGCCATTCACCATGTGTTATTTTTTCTTGCACACATGGTCATCTGTGAGATCCTAGCAGGGGCAGCAGTAGCAGTGCCAGCAGTCTACGTGCACTGGGAGGGCAGCGCAGATCCCTGAGCATGACAGCAGATGAGTAGATTGAGCTGCTTCTTTCCCTTCATTCTGCATGAGATGGGATACTTTTAAATATACATATAAAATGGAAGTACACATGTCCTAGAACTGGAAGAGAACCTGGGAGGTCATCTAGTCCAGTCCCCTACACCCTTGGCAGGACCAAGCATCATCCCTGACATCTATTTGCCCCAATCCTGAAATAGCCTCCTCAAGGATTGAATTCACAACCCTGGGTTTAGCAAGCTGATGCTCAAACCACTAAACTATCCCTCCCCCACGGTTGGCTCCTTGGATTATTATGGATCATCCAAATGGCATATGAACCATGATTTTGTCACTGGCATCCCAGAGAGTGTGACTCCTTATGTCACCCCAGGGAAGACAACCCCATCAGAAAATCTGGGAGATCCAAAGGCCATGGGAGTAAACCCAGACAGAAAAAGCGGAGTGGAGACCCTAAGGGCTTGTCTACACCACCACCTTTGCTTCATCAAGCAAATTCGCCCCCATGACAACTTCAAAGTCTTAAACTTCGAAGTACCGGCACGTGTCTAGCCGCAGCACACCCGATGGTACTTCAGGTGCCAGGGCAACTTTGAAGTCCCCTTACTCCTCAAAATTTTTAAAACTTTGAAGTTGCCACGGGGGGGGGGGATTTGCTTAATGAAGTACTGCCTATGCAAGACAGCAATTCATTAGTAAACTACCAACACCCTAATTACCATCCTTCCTTTGAAGGAAGGTGGTAGTGTATACACAGCCTAAGGCAGTTAGCAGGAAGGATTTATCAAACCTGCTTTTTGGCATCTCCTTGCAGTCACCTCAGTTCCAAATGTACTGACTCTTGCCTTTCCTTTGCATTGAACTGGGGTGACCAAGAGGGGGGACAGTGCCGCTTGGACAACACACTTGCTCCAAACACTAGCCCAGGCAATGCAGCATGTAAGAGGGTGCCAAATGGAGAGGATACTCCATCCTTGGTGATAGCATGGAAACAACACGGGAAGCGGCAGTTACAGGTTATAAGACCTCCTCAGCTGGCAAAGAGGAGGACTCCATGGCTCACTTTCGTCAGTGGGAGGAGTCACCATGCTCCACTGGTCAGCTTCCTCCCACCTCAAGCTGGGCAACCTCCAATCAATAAGGTGCTGACCTGCCACGTCTGTTTTCCTCATTGGGTGCCTGGGGATAAACCAAAAATCAAAACAGCAGTCCAGTAGCACTTTAAAGACTAAGAAAATAATGTATTTATTATTTATTATTTTGTTAGTCTTTAAACTGCTACTATACTGCTTGTTTTTGTTTTGATAATATATAGACTAGCACGGTTACCTCTTTGTTACTATTAAAAAATCAAAAAGTAGATGTAAATGACGTACCCACCAAAAAAACAAAATAATAAATCAACTTGCCTCTGGCTCAGCAGCTGGAATGTGTGAACTATGTGTCTCAGACTTGAATATGCCCATGCCCTTATGCACACAGACTCAATATGCAAAACAGCAGTCATAGATCAACGGCTACACAAATGGAATGTTGACATCGCTGCTCTCCAGGAAACCAGACTGGCAAATGCTGTGTGAGTGAAAGAAACCAACGACGCTTTTTTTCTGGAAGGGCTTGAGTTCAGAGGAACAGCACCTCTATAGAATTGGATTTGCTGTTTGGAACAATCTGCTGAAATCTATCAATACTCCCACAGCTGAATCGGAATGTATTATATCCCTGAAACTCTGCACCAAATCAGGATATGTCAACGTCATCAGTGCGTATGCACCCATGTTGGTGTCATGCACCAAAGAGAAGGACCACTTTTATTATAATCTTCAGAATGTTGTTGACTCCTTTCCAACTGGCAAACAAGTGTACATCCTTGGCAGCTTCAATACTAGAGTTGAACATGACCATCAGTCCTGTCCCATCTGCTTCGGTCAACACGGTATTGGAAAAATGAATGAAAATGGTCAAAGGCTTCTCAACTTCAGCTCTCAGAATCAGCTCTGCATGACTATTACTTTCTTTAACTTGAAAGAGTGTCACAAGGTTTCATGGCACCACCCCAGATCCAGCCACTGGCATCAACTTGACCTTGTATTGATATGCAGGAAACGTTTCAATGCCATCAAAATTACACACACTTATCACAGTGCAGATTGTGATGCTGATCACTCCTTGATCATCAGCAGAGTGAAAATCGTCCCAAAGAAAGTCTATATGACCAAGGAATACAATAAACCAAAAACCAATATCCTCAATACCAGAGATGCACTGAAATGCTTTGTCTTCGCAGATGATCTCACTCGTAAAATGGAACACAAACCTGACCAACAAAACATTGATGGAACATGGTCCATGCTGAGAGATGCAATATACAAATGTGCCAAATCTGCCTTTGGAACATGTAAATTCTCTAGCAAAGGCTGGATTGATGAAAAGTTCTGACATTCTTAGGCCTCTTCTTGAAGAAAAACACAAGGCACATCTGAATAACATAAAGTGCCCATCTCAAAGCACAAGAGATCAGTTTTGACACACAAGATCTGTTCTTCAGAGAGAATCCAGGTGGTGTGTGAACAAGTATTGGGCTAACCTATATTTGATATTCAAAAGGCATCTGATTTGGGCAATCTGGAAACCATGTATGATGCATTGAAGGAAGCATTTGGACCAAACTGTACCAAAGTCGCCCCACTGAAGCATTTCAACAGACAGGAGATCAAAGACAAAAAGCTGCAGATGTCCAGATGGATGGAATGCTACTCAAGTCTTTATACCCATGAGTGCACAGTACAACTTGAACTTGACAACCTCATCCCAACACTTCCAGAAATGTCTGAGCTAGATGCAGAGCCTACAGAGGAGGAACTTTATCAAGCTCTTGATGCTCTCTCTAATGGAAAAGCACAAGGAAAGACAGAATTCCAGCTGAAGTCATGAAGGCAAACAAAGCTGTGCTCTTCCCCTTCCTTTACTATTTATTCCTAAAACGTTGGAGAGCAGATGATGTCCCACATGACATGAAAGATGCAAACATCATCACTCTCTTTAAATACAAAGGCGACAAGGGTGACTACAACAATTACAGTCTATGCATTTTAATACTTGAAGAGTGTAAGAACTAATAAAGGCCATATTTAATGAAACAGAGATATCTATCATACCCCTATCTAAGCATCTGTCAAACCCCTAAGCAACAATTTACAAGAAACACTATTACTACTTTTGTAATGCTTTACAACTAAAGTTTAATGACTTTCAAAGACTGATGAACATAGGTCTTTGCTCTCTGAATATTATCAGTTTTTTCCCCACGGAAAATAAAAGGTGCCCCCTAAAGTTGCCTTCGAGAGCCGAGTATATGAAGCAAAAACCTCAGTTACGATCTATTTTGCAGCAAAGGGCAAATCTGATAGGAAAATATCTGAATCAGAAAAAAATACCCCAGTCGTTAGGCAGTAGAAATTATCCCAATGCAGAAGAAATTGAAGGAGTGATGCTTAAATGAAGGAAGTCCTATTACTAAGGAATTAGCAGATTTCCCTGAAGATAAGGGATGAAAATGAGAAGAAAGTGATGGAGACACATCCAGCTTTCCTGACAATGTGCAGCAGAGTGATGCTAAAGAAAAATATGGCTCACATGAAAAGGAGCGTAATGAGAAACAAATATCTGGTTTAGATCCCTGGCTTGAAAAGGAGAGAAATTATAAAGAAGAATTTGCCTCGCATAGTGACAGAAGCAGCAGGGAGAAAAATTGCACACCATAAATCAATCCATCAGATCCTGCTTTATATCCTGTGATCTTAAACTCTGCTGATATTGATCATACAATTTTGAATGGACCAGACAAAACTGAGACTTTGACTATGCTAGTAAATGAGCAGAAGCAACTCTTCTCAAAGTCACACTTTGAAGAAGTACTTGAGAATGGTGAAAATTTGAGACAGTGTTGGCTAGTTTACTCAAATCATCTGGCTTTGTACCAAAATATCTAAGCAGAATGCTGAATTATTGCTTGCACTTTCCAGGTACAATTGCTGGCATAACAGAACTGATGCTCTGAAGAACCATGAAAAGTCACCCAGCTGTTTTAGGGTGTACTTCACATGAATCGAGATTGAATCCAGACTCAAGCTGAATAAATGCATAGATTCGGAAACCAGTGAATTATTAATGTACAAACCCAGTTAATGAAGCAACGTATTCAAGCACCTGACTACTGTCACCCTTTGCTTTCAAAGAAAAAATTGGGTTTCTGTGGCTCATTGGATAAGTAGTTCACTGAACGTAGTGGTAATTTCCATGGTTTGATAGAGCTCCATGGGAAATATGACCGTGTGAAGTATGAGTAAGTACATTGTGTAGTTTGTAAAGGAGCTATGGGCCATTACTGCAGCACAGTAATTCAGAACACAGGAATTGACCTTATGGGAAGTAAAACATTTGGAAACATGGATAGGGCTCGTCGAAGTGAAGTACTCTGCTGTAATAATGGATTGCACTCCTGGCATTAGTGACAGAGAAAAGATGTCATTTACAGTAAAATTTGTTGATGATGAGGATGGCTGTATCCAACTGTGGCGGGGTGTCTGCGCCCTACGGGCCTAACAAGGGTTAAAGTTAGGTTCTGACCTGGCAACCTCTCAGAGTGTATGGCCTGAGACAAGGCCTGTAGGTACTAGAGCTGCAGGGAGGCAGCCAGGGCAGGAGAAGGCATCAGATCCAAAACACCAGTGATGAGAGGCCATTTCAGACTACAGTTTGCCCCTGAGGTAAAGGGTTAGATGAAGACTGGCAGTGGATCACTGAAACAAGGTGGATATTGAGCTCAGGCTTCCCTGGGAGGAGAAGACCCCAGAAAGTGGGGCGGTGCAGCAGGGAAGCAGACTGACGGAAGGGCAGCGTGGTCTGGGAGGGCCATGGGTGCTCACAGAAGTGGGTGGAAAACAGACAAACAGCAGGAGAAACAGTAGCGTGAGGGAAGTGCTCTGAAAGATAAAATGAGTTCATTACCTCAGTGATCAGCATGAGGAACTGTAGTGGTAAGTCATGGCTGGTTACATAGAATCACAGAATCATAGGGCTGGAAAGGACCTCAGGAGGTCATCTAGTCCAGCCCCCTGCTTCTAGCAGGATCAACCCCAACGAACTCATCCCAGCCAGGACCTTGTCAAGCTGGGACTTAAAAACCTCAAGGGACGGAGAATCCACCATTTCTCTAGGTAACGTATTCTAATGCTTCACCACCTCTTGGTGAAGTAGTTTTTCCTAATATCTAACCTACACCTCTCCCTCTTCAACTTCAGACCATTACTCATGGTTCTGCCATCTGACACCACTGAGAACACTTTCTCACCATCCTTTTTAGAGCTCCCCTTCAGGAAGTTGAAGGCTGCTATTAAATCACCCCTAAGTCTTCTCTTCTGTAAACTAAATAAGCACAGATCCCTCAGCCTATCCTCATAGGTCTTGTGCTCCATCCCCTTAACTATTTTTGTTGCCCTCTGCTGAACCTGCTCCAGCAAATCCACATCCTTTTTATACTGGGAGGCCCAAAACTGGACACAATATTCCAGATGTGGCCTCACCAGTGCCGAATAAAGAGGAATAACTACTTCTCTAGATCTGCTCGAAATGCTCCTCCTAATGCATCCTAGTATGCCGTTAGCCTTCTTGGCTACAAGGGCACACTGTTTACTCAAATCCAGCCTTTCATCCACCATAACCCCTAGGTCGCTTTCCATCATACTGCTGCTGAGCCAGTCAGTCCCCAGCCTGTAACAATGCTTGGGATTCTTCCGCCCCAGGTACAGGACTCTACACTTCTTGTTGAACCGCATCAGATTTCTTTTGGCCCAATCCTCCAATTTATCCAAGTCACTCCGGATTCTCTCTCTACCCTCCAATGTATCTACCTCTCCCCCTAGTTTTGTGTCATCGGCAAAATTGCTGAGGGTGCAATCCAGTCCCTCATCCAGGTCATTAATAAAAATGTTGAATAACACTGGCCCTAGAACCAAGCCTTGTGGCACTCCGCTTGAAACCAGCCGCCATCCAGATATTGAGCCATTGACCACTACCTGTTGGTCAAGCCAGCTTTCTATCCATCTTATAGTCCAAAGATCCAATTCATATTTTCTTAACTTAGGGACAAGAATGTTGTGGGAGACTGTATCAAAAGCTTTTTCTGAAGTTAAGGTATATCACATCCACTGACTTCCCCATGTCCACAGAGCTTGTTACTTCATCATAGAAGCTAATCAAATTGATCAGGCAGGACTTGCCCCTGGTGAATCCATGCTGGGTACTTTTGATCACTTTCCCCTTGGTTTAGCAGGCCAGTGCTCAAACAACTGAGCTACCCCTCCCTCCTCCTTACATCAAATAAAGCAATATTTTTTTTCTGTTTCTGGTCTGTGGAAATACCTAAGCAGACTGTTTATAAATGTTTTGGATGTGAATAAAATAAAACTTCAGGATTACTGCGCCCAAGCCAGGACAATAATGCAAACATGAAGAGACCAAACAGCGGGATCCAGGCAAGGGTCTTTGTGATGAGTCCAAGAGCTTTCTTCATGCCTGGTGATTGCCTTCTTGTGTCCAATGCAGGGACATCTTCTTTAGAATTAATAGTCTCTTTGGAGTACGGCAAAGGATATATACCCAATTTTCAGCATGAACTATCAGGCAAAAGATCCTCACAGACAGTGTTACAAATCTGACTACGACATCACTAAGTGACAATCCCTGGGAGAGCTGCATTAACAACATGAGGCCAATGAGATACCAAATGACTGAGTTTGATGACCTTCTGATAGAACTGGTGCAGCTGAGCAAAGCTGAAGCCAGAATCCAAAATGAGACAGAAAAGCTGTATCTACACGTGCACGCTACTTCGAAGTAGCGGCACTAACTTCGAAATAGCGCCCGTCGCGGCTACACGCGTCGGGCGCTATTTCGAAGTTAACTTCGACGTTAGGCGGCGAGACGTCGAAGTCGCTAACTCCATGAGGAGATAGGAATAGCACCCTACTTCGACGTTCAACGTCGAAGTAGGGACAGTGTAGACGATCCGCGTCCCGCAACATCGAAATTGCCGGGTCCTCCATGGCGGCCATCAGCTGGGGGGTTGAGAGACGCTCTCTCCAGCCCCTCAGCTCACTGGTGGCCGCGTGGAGCGGCCCCTTAAAGGTCCCCTCCCCCTCCCTGACTCTGCAGGAAGCTGAGGCAACGTGCAGGCTGCAGCCTGCACACGCGGCTAGCCTGCACAACCCTCAGCCACCCACCCAGCGGCGATGGCTAGCCAGCAGCCCCCCCAGCACCTCCAGGGGACCCCCCCCCAAGGGGAACCAGGGCAGCCAGCCCAGCCAGAGGGCCAGCCAGTCTGGGAAGCAGCAGCGGGGCCCCTCCTGGACGGAGGCCGAGCTGCGGGACCTGCTGGGGCTCTGGAGCGAGGAGGAGGTGCTCCAGGTAATGGGGAGCAAGGGGCGGAACGCGGATGCATTCGCTCGGCTGGCCGATGGCCTGGCTGCCCGGGGTCACCCTGCCCGCACTCCTGATCATGTGAGGAGTAAGGTGAAGGAGCTGCGGCAGGGTTATGCCCGGGCCCGGGATGTGGCCAGCCGATCTGGGGCCGCCCCCGTCACTTGCCCCTTTTACAGGGAGCTCAGGGACATCCTGGGCTCCCGGCACACCTCCTCCCCTCCGGCCACCCTTGACACCTCGGCTGACGAGCCCCAGCAGGCCCTCCAGCCGGAGTCCGCCCCGGAGGCAAGCCCCGCACCCCAGGGGCCCCCCCTGGAGGCCACCCCAGGACATCGTGGCAGGAGGAGGAGGAGACAGGCTCCTCCTCCACAGAATCCAGCCTGCAGATCCTCCTCCTGCCATCCCGGAGCAGCAGCAGGGCCTCCAACCCCCGGGGATCTCCGGACCGTGGGAGCGGACCCACAGGTAGGTACCCCTCTCTGGTGGACACCCCTGGGCTTGAGGGGCGGGGGTAACAGAGATGTGTCCAGGGCCCCCCACACGCTCACATGGCCATGGCCCCAAGGACACCAGGGCCATGGCCCTCACAGCACTGCAGCCATCAGCCCGTGCCCCCCCCCACCCTGCATTACAGTGCCATGCCCCATCCCCGGGCCCGGGGGAGCGGAACCTCGAGGGACCCCTGGGAGGAGGGGGTGGGACACCCTGCAGCAGCAGCATGTGATGGAGTGGGGGGAGTGCCAAAGAGAGACTCATGCTACATATGAGCCACAAGAGCCGAAGAGCTCCCAGGGCCAAAGGAGGATCCTGGCGCTACAGCTAGCAGGTGACACCTCTGCCCTGAACAAACAGGAGGGAGGAGCTGAGCTGGCTTGGAATTGGGGGGCGAGGGCGGGGGCCACAGGTAGAGGCTAGGGGAAGGGAGAGCTGGTAGGCAGCCAGCCTGAGGAGGGGGAAAGCTGCATCCCAGAGGGGCCCCCCTTGGGGTCTTCTCCCCACGACGGGTTGGAAGGATTGTGTCTTCCGACAGCTGGTGCTGTCACTCCTGCCAGAAACTGGCCATCTGTGGCCTAAGAAAGCTCTCTTGCTCTCAGACCCTGCGGGGTGAAGTGAGAGTCGCTCCCACCAGGGGACGGGGTGCAGGGCAGGGGGACCCCTGAACCCCATCCATCACAGCAGCATCTCCCGGGGACGGGGATGGGGAACCTGCAGCACAGGGTGGGGGGGACAGAGGCCACGGCTCGGGGCCCACACTAACGCCTGACTCCATTCTTCTTTCTCCCCTCCTCTCCTGTGTCCTGCACCTGCACCTGCACCATCAGAAGGACCGGAAGAGAGCGCCGGCGAGGCCTCAGTTGTCCCGGAGAGCTCTCCGGGACCATCGCTCCAGGGCAGCCCCTCGGCCGAGGAACGACCGGCCCCGCGGAGGGCTAGACGGCGGACCCCGAGCCTACTACCGCCGACGGCGACGGACCCTCAGCTGCTGGCCATCCTCCGCCGGCAGCTGGAGGTCTCGGAGCAGCACCTCCAGCTGCAGGAGCGGGCGCTGGCCTGGCACCAGGAGGCATGGGGAGCCTATATGCAGACATTTAACCGGCTCGTCGACTACCTGGCCCCCCATGCTGCGCCGGCCGACCCATCGCCCGCCCTGCCCGCTCCTGCAGCCCCACCACCAGCTGCTCCGGCCGTCGCCGGCCCGTCCGCCATCGCCCCACCACCCACCCGCGAGGGCCAGAGCGCCGAGGGACCCCTGGAGCCACCTGAGACTCGCCGGCACCGATACCTTCCGGTCCAGCCCGCTCCCACCCAGCCGCAGACCAGACTGCAGGCGCGACGGGGCTCCCGGCCGGGCACGCCCAGTGCCGGGCTATAGGGGCGAGGGGCCCGGGACGTGGCCCCCCCCTTGTATATAGTTGGACCCTGTTTTTTTGGTGCCCCCGTTTGCCCCGTCCTCCCCATGTAAATAGTTCTCCCCTTTCTCCTCCCTGGTTTTCTTTTTATTATGTATGCCACACAGTTGTTTTTTTGGATTGTTTTATTTGTGTACATATTGCTTTGGTTGAACGTTTGTACTTAGTTTTCTGTTTGTGCTTCACATATTTATTTACACCCCAAAAAAAAGGTTCATCCAGAAAAAAAAAATTTACGTTCAGCCACAAGTTCGTGCTGTCATTTCTCCTGGACAAGTGGGGGGGGGGGCGGTGGGGTGCTCCATGGTGTGGGCGTTGGGGCAGGAGTGTGGGGGAGGAAGGGGCGGGCAGTAGGGGGCCTGGGCAGAGTTCACCCCACGGCCTGTTGGTCAAAGTAAGCCCGCAGGGCCTCCCGGACCCGGGTCCCCTCGGGGTCCACCTGCCGACTGGGGGCAGCAGGTGGCTGCACGTGTGCCCTGCCGGCCTCCGTGGCCCAGCCCTGCAGAAAGGTCTCCCCCTTGCTCTCCATGAGGTTGTGCAGGGCGCAGCAGGCACCCACAATCTGGGGGATGTTGTTGGGGCCCGCATCCAGGCGGGTCAGGAGACATCTCCAGCGTCCCTTGAGGCGGCCAAATGAGCGCTCCACCACCTGGCGTGCACGGTTCAGGCGCTCGTTGAAGCGCTCCTGGCTAGCGGAGAGATGGCCCGTGTAGGGGTGCATGAGCCACGGCTGGAGGGGGTATGCCGCATCTGCGATGACGCAGAAGGGCATGGTGGTGTCCCCCAGAGGGATCTCCCGCTGGGGGATGTAGGTCCCCGCCTCCAGCCGGCGGCACAGGCCCGAGTTCTGAAAAACCCGGGCGTCGTGGGTGCTGCCAGGCCAGCCCACGTAAATGTCCTGGAAACGTCCCCGGCTGTCCACCAAGGCCTGCAGGATGACAGAATGGTAGCCCTTCCGATTGAGGTATCGTCCTCCACTGTGATGCGGGGCGCGGATGGGGATGTGAGTCCCATCCAGAGCCCCGAAGCAGTTGGGGAAGCCCAGGGTGGCAAAGGCGGCGACAGTGGCATGTGGGTCCCCTAGCCTCACGAGCCTGTGCAGGAGCATGGCGTTGATGGCACGCACGACCTGCAGAGTAAGCACATGGGACAGCCCCAATGAGGGGTGAGTAGGGTGTGCGTGGCCCTGCCCTGCTCTGGCCCCCCTGCCCTGCCCTGCCCTGCCCTGCTCTGCCCTGCTCTGGCCCCCCTGGCCTGCTCTGGCCCCCCTGGCCTGCCCTGGCCTGCCCTGGCCCCCCTGCTCTGCCCTAGCCCCTCTGCCCTGGCCCCCTTGCCCTGGCCTGCCCTGCCCTGCTCTGCCCTGGCCTCCCCCTGTGGGTTCTCTTACCTCCATGAAGACAGCGCCGACGGTGGCCTTTCCGACACCAAACTGCTGCCCCACGGATCGGTAGCTGTCCAGAGTGGCCAGCTTCCAGACAGTGATGCCAACCCATTTCTTCACAGGGAGGGCACGCCGCATGGCAGTGTCCCGGTGCCTGAGTGCGGGGGTGAGCCACTGGCACAGCTCCAGGAATGTCTGCCGGCTCATCCTGAAGTTCCTGAGCCAGTGGTCGTTGTCCCACTCCCCAAGCACCAGCCGCTCCCACCAGTCGGTGCTGGTGGGGTAGCTCCACAGCCGCCGGCGTGTGAGGCGGGGGGTGGAGCGGGGTGCTGCAGGGGTAGGGGCTGAGCCCTGCTGCCCTGGGGGCATCTCCTCCCCTGGGGCAAGGAGGTACTCAGCTGCCTCCCACATGGCATGGGCCAGGGCAAGCCCTGCTCCTGCCGGGAGGGCTGGGTGGACCTCTAGCTGCTGCTGCTGCTGCTGCTGCTGCTGCTGCTGCTGCGGGTCCATGACTGCGTCGCCCGGGGTCTGTGTGCCTATGGCTCCTCAGACCGCGTGCTGTGCAGGCTGAGTGTATGTGGGAGGGGCCCTTTAAGGGAGCGGCTAGCTGTTGCCCCGGAAGCGCTAGTCCGCCCGTTGACCCTGTCTGCAGCTGTGCCTGGCATCTCTATTTCGATGTGTGCTACTTTGACGTGTAGACGTTCCCTCGCTGCGCCTATTTCGATGTTGGGCTGAGCAACGTCGAAGTTGAACATCGACGTTGCCGGCCCTGGAGGACGTGTAGACACTATTCATCAAAATAGGCTATTTCGATGTCGCAACATCGAAATAAGCTACTTCGATGTAGGCTTCACGTGTAGACGTAGCCAAAGTCTGGCAAACCAGGTCATCGAGTTCAAATTTCTGTGTCAGTTGTGGTTTGGCATGACACCCTCTTCCAAGTAAATACTTCAAGGAAGGTATGACAAACTGAGTCAATGGTCAGCAGAACCATTCAAATCCTAGCTTCATCTGAAGCATGTCTCCAATCAACAGTTATGGCAGAGACACTGACATTGCTTGCTATTTTCTCCCTTCAAAATCCCATTGGTTCTGGATCTCTCTGATATTAGCTAGTGAGGGAAATGAAGAGCAAAGCAACCGTTTGAACTAAAGAACAAGAGTGAATATTCTAAGGCTATCACCCAGGCTATCATTATTTAGTACTAGTCCACCCAGTGTTATTGGACAGTTCTACTTCCTAAAGTTGTACATTTCAATTATGCTTAAAATTAAAAAAACGACTATAATCTTAGAGAAAATTTAATTTTAATTGTTCATGTATGGCATGAATAAACCCGGATTTGCAGCTCTTGGGATGCAAATTTATCTTGTATGAGAGGGAAAAATCATCCATGCAAACCATACATCAAAGTTGTGAAATTGGCTACAATGCAATAAAAAAAAGGGATTCAAAAATGTAGAAAATGGAGGAGGGGAAAATATGGAGGGTGCTCCTCACCTGGAGAAGCGTTTGGTTTAGTTTATCCCTGGCAATGAGCCTGTACCCTCTGAAATCCAGGTTCCCTTGCAGAGTGTCAAGTTAGGCATGCAATATTACTAGTCACTTTTGAACAGTTAAGCCTTTATTTATATTAGACAACTGACTTGAGAGGCCCATTGGGATAGATACTATACATTATTTCCCTTTCTCTGGTCCAAGTAATACTTAATACAGGTTGAACCTTTCGAATCCAGCACCCTCAGGACCTAACCGGTGCTGGACAACAGAATTTGCTGGTTGATGGGAAGTCAGTGTTATCTAGCTGCTTTACCAATGTTTCCACTGCTTACTGGGCTCTTAGAAGACATAAAGGGGGTATATTAAAGATAAATACCAGCACAGAACACTGAGAGCCAGGACAGGTAACTGTAAGCAAACTTTAATGGGACTGTGGGAAACTTGGCCACATCCATGATAAGGGGTCATCAGGCTAACTAAAATCATATTGGATTATAGATGTCACTGGACAAGAGTTCTGGATTAGAGAGATTCAACCTGTAATCAGTTTAAAATGGAACCAGTTCAAAAAGAGAGCTCATATGAGCCTTGTGTCAGAATATTCCAAAGCCCAGTGGTTAGGACACTCATGTTCAGTCAGTTTCCCTGTGTCCCACTTCCAAGTCTTAACCACAGTCACAATTCCTTGTAGGTA
The DNA here is from genome assembly GCF_033958435.1 of Carettochelys insculpta. Classification (NCBI taxonomy): domain Eukaryota; kingdom Metazoa; phylum Chordata; order Testudines; family Carettochelyidae; genus Carettochelys; species Carettochelys insculpta. Next base: position 369,085,588 of record NC_134137.1, on the reverse strand, counting down.
GTATGAATTGTAAACCATTCTACCTCAGCAGCAGATCCCTGTTGAAATCCAGCCTCCTCAGCCTGAGAAGTGGAGACTCAAACTGGATTCTCCCATATCCTGGCTAAGTATGCTAGCCCGTTGACTAAATTGGACTAGGGAGAGCCTCCTTGTCCTTTCCCTCTATCCCAACTTGTTTAGTGAAGTTACACAGCCTCTGAGCAAGCCTGTAAAACTGGGCTTGTTGACTTGACTCATTGGTCGAGAAGTATGATTCTCACTTAGGCCATGGCTACACATCAGCAGTAGGAATAAGGGGATTTCGATGTTTGCAGGGTCCTTTCGAAAAGGACCCCTGTGTAGATGAGCTGCCCATGAGCAAAACGGAGCACTTTTGAAGTTCTGCGGCCAGCAGCATGCTAATGAGGCACTGAATATTCATTTCAGCACTTTTTCAGTATTCTCTGATTTGGCCATTAGCATGGCCATTTCGAAGTTTTTCCGACGTGTAGATGTAGCCTTAGAGTTAGGGGGTTGCCTCCACACATGATGTAGGTCAGTGTTTCTCAACCTTTTTTTTAAAAAAAGTACCACTTTTACAAAAATATAATTACCCTCTAGACTTCTAGTAGTGCTACCAGTTGAGAAATGTGGTTCTACTGTAATCTGAGATCTTGAAACAAGTGCCATTCAACCTTTCCAGATTACTGTACCCTTTTCAGGAGTCAGATTTGTTTTGTATACCATCAAGTTACACCTCACTTAAAAACATACTTACAAAAACATGCAAAAATATCACAGAAGACTACTACTGAAAACTTGCTGGCTTTCTACCATCGTATTATCAAACAAATGGATTGGAATAGAATTTCCGCTTAAGGCATATGAAGCAATAGAAACAAGTCATTGTCTGAATGAACTTTTAGATAGTACTGACTTTGCTAATATTTTTATGTAGCCTGTTGTAAAACAAAGCAAATATCTAGATGAGTTGGTGGATCCCCTGGAAGACCTTCCTGTACCCCCAAGGGTATGTGCACCCCTGCTTGAGAAAAACTGATGTAGGTGGTCAAATGTCAATCTCCTCTTCATTGATTGGCAACTAACTCTGGTAGTGATCAAACTAACAAAGAAACAGGGCTTATCACTCAACCTTTTTGTAAGCATTTTCTATTGGCTAGCTTAGACAAGGAACAGCCTAAAGTGTTGGGTTTGATGGAACCACATTTTAAGGTGCCTCTCTTCCCCGCTCACAGCATAGGGCTCCTCTGTGCCAAACAGGCTTTGTCAATCAAGGCTGTAAGGGTAAGGTCCAGATCCTCAGAAATATTTGGGCTCCTTGCTTACTTTAATTGTTTTCTTTAGGATTTAGGATCCTGATGAGAAACCTGTGAAAATCTGGGTTCAGCAAGTCTGTGACAGAGCCAGAAACTAAAGTCAGTTCCCGTCTGTCCCACTTCTGAGTCTTAACCACAAGAGAATCCTTCCTTCTTTGCAGTATGATCATTAACCTTCAAAAACATTGCTGTGCTTCTCTGCACTTATCACAGTGTAGTAAGAGAAAAAACTAAGACAAAGGCTGTGGCCGCACTCGCCCCTCCTTTCGGGAGGGCTATGGTAATATGACACATTAGAATAGGCTAATGAGGTACTGCCATGAATATACAGTGCCTCATTAGCATAATAGCAGCCACGCTTGTTTCGAAATACATGCTGCCTGTGTAGCCGGGGGCCTTTCAAAATGGTGCCCCGATTTCAAAAGTCCCTTCTTCCCTTCTGGTTTTGGGAAAAAGGGCTTTCAAAATCCAGGAGGGTGTTTTGAAAGGCCCTTGGCTACATGGGTGGCATACATGTAAAAAACAGTATTGCCTGATTAGCATATTCCAAAGTGCCACATTACCATAGCCCTTTCCAAAAGAGGAGGCTAGTTTGGCCATGGCCAAAATGTTTGTATTAGGCATCACAAAATTTTCAGTAGTGTGTTTTCTGAAAACATTGCCATCATGGCTATGTGTACACTTACCAAAAAATTTGAAATGGCCGGATCGAAGAATGCTAATGAGGTGCTGAAATGCATATTCAGCGCCTCTTTAGCATACTTCTGGCTGCGGCACTTCAAAATTGCTGTGTTTCACTCTCGCATGGCTCATCTACATGGGGGTCCTTTTCAAAAGGACCCCCTTGTAGACGAGCCACACAGGAGCAAAACGTGGCAATTTCGAAGTGCTGTGGCTGGAGGCATGCTAATGAGGTGCTGAAAATGCATTTCAACACCTCATTAGTATTCTTCAATCTGGCCATTAGCATGGCCATTTCAAAGTTTTTGGTAAGTGTAGACATAGCCCATAAGTTTTAGTGGCAAAATGAGCACTGATGTGGTATCTCTGATTTGATGTCTTTGAGTTGCAAGCTAAAACTGTGGGCGGGTGGCGTACGTGTGCGCTCGATGCAAGGAGCTCCTGGCCCTCAGAGACCGAGTGCGTGCTTTGGAGGCCAGGGTGGCTGAACTGGAGGAGCTAAGGAAGGCAGAGGTGTTTGTGGATGAGACTTTCCGGGACATAGTAGGGCTGTCCCACCTCCAATCTGACAGTCCTGAGGCTGTTACGGAGGATGAAAGGCTCAGGGAAGGAGAGCAGTCAAGGGGAGCAGAGGGAAACCATCCCGTAGTTGGGACCCTCCTTCCAGAGGGTGATGTTGTATCCTCTCGTGCCGAGGATACTTCTCCGGGGGAGGGAGCGCCAGCTGTTAGGAAGAAGCAGGTTTTAGTAGTGGGGGATTCGATCATTAGAAATATAGATAGTTGGGTTTGTGATGACCGGGAGAACCGTATGGTGACTTGCCTGCCTGGTGCGAAGGTTGCGGATCTCTCGAGGCATCTAGACAGACTTATGGGCAGTGCTGGGGAGGAGCCGGTCGTCGTGGTACATGTTGGTACCAATGACATAGGGAAGGGTAGAAGAGATGTTCTGGAGGCCAAATTTAGGTTACTAGGAAAGAGACTGAAATCCAGAACATCTTTGGTGGCATTCTCTGAAATGCTTCCAGTTCCACGCGCAGGGCCAGATAGACAGGCAGAACTTCAGAGTCTCAATGCGTGGATGAGACGATGGTGTAGGGAAGAGGGGTTTAGATTTATTAGGAACTGGGGACACTTTTGGGGTAGGGGGAGCCTATACAGGAAGGATGGGCTCCACCTAAATCAAGGTGGATCCAGACTGCTGGCATTAAACATTAAAAAGGACATAGAGCAGTTTTTAAACTAAGAGGTGGGGGAAAGCCGATTGGTGCGGGGGAGCACCTGGATCGGACGGAGACTTCTCTTACACGAGGCTCCATAGATAGGGATTCCCTAGAAGTTAGTCAGATAGGGAACGTGGGAAATAATATATGGGCAAGATCAGATGTGAAACAATCGTGCATAAAAAAATCCAACGCGTCTGTGAAAGGCGGACATATAAATAGTGGTAGTTTTCTAACATGCTTTTACACTAATGCTAGGAGTCTGTCTAATAAGATGGGTGAACTGGAGTACCTCATATCAAAGGAGGAAGTTGACATAATAGGCATCTCAGAAACATGGTGGAATGAGGACAATCAGTGGGACACTATCATACCGGGATATAAATTATATCGGAAAGACAGAACAGGTCGTGCGGGTGGCGGAGTGGTACTATATGTGAAGGATAATATAGAATCAAATGAAGTAAAAATCCTAAAGGAATCAAAATGTTCCATAGAATCATTATGGATAACAATTCATTCCTCTAATATGAATATGGCATTAGGAATATATTACCGACCACCTAACCAGGACAGTGATAGTGATGCTGAAATGTTAAGGGAGATTAGAGAGGCTATCAAAATAAACACAGTAATAATAGGAGATTTCAATTATCCCCATATTGATTGGGTGCATGTCACCTCAGGACGGGATTCAGAGATTAAATTTCTTGATGCCTTAAATGACTGCTTCTTGGAGCAGCTAGTACAGGAACCCACAAGGGGAGAGTCGATTCTCGATCTAGTCTTGACTGGAACGCAGGATCTGGTCCAAGAGGTAACTGTTACTGGACCGCTTGGAAATAGTGACCACAATATAATAACTTTTAATATTCCTGTGTTGGGAAGAACACCGCAGCAGTCAAACACTCTGGCATTTAATTTCAAAAAGGGGAATTACACTAAAATGAGGAAGCTAGTTAAACAGAAACTAAAAGGTAGAGTAATTAAACTAAAATCCCTGGAAGCTGCATGGAAACTGTTTAAAGACACCATACTAGAGGCCCAACTTAAATGTATACCCCAAATAAAAAAACACAGTAAGAGACCTAACAAAGAACCACCATGGCTAAACAGCCATGTTAAAAAGGCAGTGAGAGAGAAAAGGGCAGCTTTTAAAAAGTGGAAGTCAAATCCTAGTGAGGAAAATAGAAAGGAACATAAACACTCCCAAATTAAGTGTCATAATGTAGTAAGAAAAGCCAAAAAAGAGTTTGAGGAACAGCTAGCCAAAAATTCAAAAAACGATAGTAAAATGTTTTTTAAATACATTAGAAGCAGGAAGCCTGCTAAAAAAGCAGTGGGGCCCTTGGATGATAAAGATATAAAAGGAGCGATCAAGGAAGACAGCGCCATTGCGGAGCGATTAAATGATTTCTTTGCTTCAGTCTTCACGGCTGAAGATGTTACAGAGGTTCCTAAATCTGAGCCAGCCTTTTTAGGCGACAAATCTGAGGAACTCACTCAGATTGAAGTGACATTAGAGGAGGTTTTGGAATTAATTGATAAGCTGAATAGTAACAAGTCTCCAGGACCAGATGGCATTCACCCAAGGGTTCTGAAAGAACTCAAATGTGAAATTGCGGAGTTATTAACAGTGGTTTGTAACCTATCCTTTAAATCCACTTTGGTACCAAATGACTGGAAGACGGCCAATATAACACCAATATTTAAAAAAGGCTCTAGAGGAGATCCTGGCAATTATAGACCGATAAGTTTAACATCAGTACCAGGTAAATTAGTAGAAACACTAGTAAAGAGTAAAATTGCAAGGCACATAGAAGAGCACAAATTGTTGGGCAAAAGTCAGCATGGTTTCTGCAGAGGGAAGTCGTGTCTGTCTAATCTATTAGAATTCTTTGAAGGGGTTAATAAACATGCGGACAAGGGGCACCCAGTGGACATAATATACCTAGATTTCCAGAAAGCCTTTGACACGGTCCCACACCAAAGGCTTTTATGTAAATTAGGTGGTCATGGGATAGGAGGAAAGGTCCTTTCATGGATCGGGAATTGGTTAAAAGACAGAAAACAAAGGGTTGGAATAAATGGTAAATTTTCACAATGGAGGGGGGTAACTAGTGGTGTTCCCCAGGGCTCAGTCCTGGGACCAATCCTGTTCAACTTGTTCATCAATGATCTAGAAAATGAGGTAAGCAGTGAGGTGGCAAAGTTTGCAGATGACACCAAGTTGTTCAGGACAGTCAAAAGCAAAAGGGATTGTGAAGAAATACAAAAAGATCTCAGCAAACTGAGTGATTGGGCAGCAAAATGGCAAATGAAATTTAATGTGGGTAAGTGTAAGGTAATGCATGTTGGAAAAAATAACCCAAATTACACGTACTACATGATGGGGTCAAATTTAGCTACGACAGATCAGGAAAGGGATCTTGGAGTTATAGTGGATAGTTCTCTGAAGACATCCACGCAGTGTGCAGCGGCAGTTAGTAAGGCAAATAGGATGTTAGGAATTATTAAAAAAGGGATCGATAATAAGACAAAAGATATCATACTTCCCCTATATAAAACTATGGTACGCCCACATCTCGAGTACTGCGTGCAGATGTGGTCTCCTCACCTCAAAAAAGATATATTGGCATTAGAAAAGGTTCAGAAAAGGGCGACTAAGATGATTAGGGGCTTGGAAAGGGTCCCATATGGGGAGAGGCTAGAGAGACTGGGACTTTTCAGTTTGGAAAAGAGGCGATTGAGGGGCGATATGATAGAGGTATATAAAATCATGAATGGTGTGGAGAAAGTGAATATAGAAAAATTATTTACCTTTTCCCATAATACAAGAACTAGGGGACACCAAATGAAATTGATGGGTAGTAGGTTCAAAACTAATAAAAGGAAATTTTTCTTCACACAGCGCACAGTCAACCTGTGGAACTCCTTGCCCGAGGAGGCTGTGAAGGCCAGGACTCTATTAGGGTTTAAAAAAGAGCTTGATAAATTTTTGCAGGTCAGGTCCATAAATGGCTATTAGCCAGGGATAAAGTATGGTGCCCTAGCCTTCATAACAAGGGCAGGAGATGGATGGCAGGAGATAAATCACTTGTCTTCTGTTCTCCTTCTCTGGGGCACCTGGCATTGGCCACCGTCGGCAGATGGGATGCTGGGCTTGATGGACCTTTGGTCTGACCCAGTATGGCCATTCTTATGTTCTTATGTTCTTATGTTAAAAAATTACAGGATCCCAAATCTAGAGTGGAATACAGGTGTAGATTTCATTACACAGATGCTTTATAAGTTTTAAAATATTTAAATCTCTTTACAGTTATCTCCATTATGAAAATGTTTTACAGAAATGGTTGACAATAAAAGGTGCCAAACACTGTAGCTTGGAATAGTGCCAATGAAATGTTTGGTAGGATTGCTATAGAGTGTTATTGTATGTTTTCAAAGAACTGCCAGTACCTCAGTTTGGTCCACATCCTCAGTGGTATTTAGTCTTCTAGCTCTCATTGATTTCAGTTGATCCATTGATCTGGGCCTTCATGTCAACAAAATTGTGTTTACTCCACTGAAGACATACCTGACTCATAAATTTTAAAGCTAAAATGGTCCTTTATAATCACCCAGAGTGCATCTACACTAGTCGGCTACTTCAAAGTAGCTGGCACAAAATCGAAATAGCACGTGTCACGTGTACACATGCCGTGCACTATTTCAACGTTGAAATCGATGTTAGGCAGTGAGACGTCGAAATCGCTATTCCTATCCAAAGATGGGAATAGCGCCCGACTTTGATGTTCAGCGTCGAAGTAGGGCATGTGTAGACGATCCATGTCCTGCTGCATCGAAATAGCAGAGTCCTCCACGGCAGCCATCAGCTGAGGGGTTGAGAGACATTCTGTTGAGCCCCCATGGGGCTCTGCGGTCACCGTGTACAGCAGCCCTTAGCTCAGGGCTTCTGGCTGCTGCTGCTGCTGCTGCTGCTGCTGCTGCTGCTGCTGCTGCTGGGGGTCCATGCTGTGTGCACAGGGTCTGCAATTTGTTGTTGGCTCTGCGGACCTTGTGCTGTGCAGGCCAAGTGTGTCTTGGAAGGGGCCTTTAAGGGAGGGGCTTGCTGTTGCCCCAGAAAGACTAGTCCAGCCTGTGACCCCGTCCGCAGGCTTTGCTGGCCCCTCATTTCGACAGTGAGTACTTGTGCGTGTGGATGCTCCGCATTTCCTTCTGGGGCGGCTCCTTTCGACATTCCCCATCACTACTTCGATGTTGAACATTGATGGCACCAGCCCCAGGGGATGAGTATACGATAAGTGTTGAAGTAGCTTGTTTCAATGTTCTTACTTCAGAATAAGCTATGTTGACATAGGCTACGTCTACACGTGAAGCCAACATCGAAATAGCTTATTTCGATGAATAACGTCTACACGTCCTCCAGGGCTGGCAATGTCGATGTTCAACTTCGACGTTGCGCGGCACCACATCAAAATAGGCGCTGCGAGGGTACGTCTACACGCCAAAGTAGCACACATCGAAATAAGGGTGCCAGGCACAGCTGCAGACAGGGTCACAGGGCGGACTCAACAGCAAGCCGCTCCCTTAAAGGGCCCCTCCCAGACACAGTTGCACTAAACAACACAAGATACACAGAGCCGACAACTGGTTGCAGACCCTGTGCATGCAGCATGGATCCCCAGCTGCGGCAGCAGCAGCCAGAAGCCCTGGGCTAAGGGCTGCTGCCCACGGTGACCATACAGCCCCGCAGGGGCTGGAGAGAGAGCATCTCTCAACCCCCCAGCTGATGGCCGCCATGGAGGACCCGGCAATTTCAACGTTGCGGGACGCGGATCATCTACACGGTCCCTACTTCGACGTTGAACGTCAAAGTAGGGCGCTATTCCGATCCCCTCATGAGGTTAGCGACTTCGACATCTCACCGCCTAACGTCGAAGTTAACTTCGAAATAGCGCCCGACGCATGTAGCCGCGACAGGCGCTATTTCGAAGTTAGAGCCGCTACTTCGAAGTAGCGTGCGCGTGTAGACACAGCTATAGCGTGCTAGTGTAGACGTAGCCCAATTGTGATATCTTGCATAACAGAGGCCAAAGGATCTCATCCAATTTTTTCTGCATCAAATTCATAATTTCTGTTTGAGTGCACCTGTATAGCTTACAAAGGCATCCAATCTTGGCTTAAAGTCTACAAGTAATAGAGAATCCAACATGTCTCCAGGTAAGTTTTTCCAATGGTTAAGTGTTGTCACTGTTAAAAAAGTGCACCTTAATTCTAGTCTGATTTTTGTCAGCTTCCAACTGCTAGCTTTTGTTTTGCTTTTTTCTGCTAAATTAAAGATATGGCTGCTTTTAAAAATCTCTTCCCAATGTACATGAAGACCAGGATTAAGTCATCTAACAATCTCTTTGATAAATTAAATAGATTGAGATTCTTTTCGTCTCACGGTGAGACACACTGTTGTACAGACCTTGAAGGATACTTAAAGCATGTTTCTGGAGCTTTGCAGTGTTTTTCTGCATTCCTAAAGCAATGGAAGGAATGAGGCTCTTTCTCATATTTCTATATGTTGTGGGTTCTTTTATTTGAATTTTAGTTATTCACTAAATCCTTATATGTGAATACGGGAGGGAAGGGTTAGAATCATAGAAACAGCACTAGAAGATACAGTAAGAGCCATCTAGCTTAATCCCTTGCCAAGACGGGGGCTTTGTTGTGTCTAAACAATGCAAGAGAGATGGCTATCGAGCACTCTTCTAAAAACTGCCAGTGAAGAAACTATCACACTTTCCTGAGGGAGTCTTTTCCATTGTCCTTCTGTTCATACAGTTAGTAAGGTTGGTTTATTTGATTGCTTTTCCCTGAGATTTAACCTGAATCTGCCAGGCTGCAGTTTGAACCAGAGTTCCCTGTATTTTTTCCACCCATGAGTGGAATAAATGTTATATGCACTAGGCATGTGCACATGTGCACCATCAGTAGACACACGTGCTGCCCAGTGTGGGTGGTTGTGGGCACTCTGCTAAGCAGCTGGGCAGCATGTGAATGTCTCTCCTCGAAAGCTACCAAAGTGCTCAGCATACAGGGGACATTGGTTTGAACCCATTGCCTCTTGTCATAATTGAATGTTTTATACATTCCCCAGTAGCTTCCCATCTATTCAAGCCAGGCTGACTGGCCTAGAGATCCCTGGTTCCTACTTTTTCAAGATGAGTACTAGGTTAGCCCTTCTCCACTCCTTTGGGAGCTCTTCTGTCATCCATGAGTTTGTAAATATTATTGCCACCCGCTCTCAGATTTCTCCTGCTCATTCCTTCAATACCTCAGTTGAATAACATCCAGCCCCATTGATTTGAACTTCTTCAGGTTGTACAGAAGATCTCTGGCATGTTCTTTCCTTATCTCATGCTGTGTTCCTGTAGTAGTTTTCATACTCACTGCTGTGGTGCCCTCTCTTGGTCACACTAGGAATTAGCTCAGTCCTCAGGAAGGTGCCCCCTGCTGGCCAGTGTCTTGCCCATCATCGCTCTGTTCCACTGTCTGGCTCTGGACCTATGTTGCTCCCTGGACTGTATGTCCTCTCTGGTCTCCTGTCCTCTTCCATAGGTTTATCAGCAGTCCTCAGTTTTGCACTTGCTACCATGGTCAACTTCAGCCAAGGTCTAGCCTCTCACCTCAGGGGCAAGCTGAAGTCTGTATAAGTCACTCTCCCTGGTGTCCAGGTTTGGTGTAAGGCTGAAGAGGATGATTCAGAGCCACCCATCACTTTGGGTCCCAACCTAGGCACTCTATGGTAGCAGCTTTGTCCTGTCCTCTTTCACTGTCCCTTAACTACTCGTATTCTTCCCTGGGCCACTTCCCCATAACACTTGCACCTTCTTGACCCGTGTATTAAGGCCAGAAGCCTGGTGGGTATCAGGCTGGAGCGACTGTCTCAGTCTCCTGAGCCTGCCCAGCACTGCCATCTCCAGGTGCTTCTCTCTCACTGGAAATCAGTTCTACATCCTCCCTGGTCAGTACCCCACTGCTTCTCCTCTGCTGAGCAGCTCTTACAACAAGGCTGTTCTTAACAAGCTTTCGTCTGATTGGTTCCCTATGTGACTTTTCCTAGTTGGCCAGGGTTCTGCAGATTATGTCTAGACTGCTTTAACTAGTTCTGGCCAGAGTAGTATAGCTGACCCACTACAATCCCTTCCTTTTTATTACCTACGGTAATATCTTCTATTGTCCAATCACATGTTATTTTTTGTAAGAAGACTGAAGCAAAGAAAATGCTAAGCAATTCTGCTTTCCTACCTTTCCATGAGCAGCTCACTTTCTCCTTTGAGCAGCACCATCCTTGATCTTTCTTTCTTTGTCTGATGTGTTTGAAGAATCCCTTCTTCTTGGCGGTCACATTTCTTGCCAGCTGTAGGTCATTCTTTGCCTTGGTTTTCTTGATTTTTGTCCCTGCCTGCTCATATTAGTCCCATGGATGCTTCCTTGGTTCAGTGCCCACCCTTCCATTTCCTGCATGTATACCTGTTGGGTTTTAGGTTGCTAAGCACTCCTAGTGCAACCACACTGACCTCCTGTGGCTCTTCTTGTGTTTTTGCAGTGGGATAGCTTGACAGACCAAGTACAAAGAAGAGTCATCATATGGTCTATGAACAATATATATTCAATCAATAAGAATCAGAGTTGATTATTTCCCAAGAGCTGTTACGACTGCAGTCCACGAGGGGGTCTATTTGAATTGGAACAGTTAGTGGGGAAGCTTCCTTTGAACTAAATTAAAAATGCAGCTGGTAGATCAAGGAAAAGATGCTGTGGATGTAGTTTTCATACTCACCAATGGGGCATCTTGAGAGAGAGGCTGGCACCAGCATCTTCAAAGGTGTGAAACAAACCAAGGAGTTTTAAATAGGCAAATGTATGTGCTTGTTTGCTCCTTCTTCCTTAACTGACAGGTGCCAAGTCTGTATGGCTACGTCTACACGTGCACGCTACATCGAAATAGCTTATTTCGATGTAGGGACATTGAAATAGTCTATTTCGATGAATAACGTCTACACGTCCTCCAGGGCTGGCAACGTCGACATTCAACTTCGATGTTGGGCAGCACCCCATTGAAATAGGTGCTGCGAGGGAACATCTACACGCCAAAGTAGCACGCATCGAAATAAGGGTGCCAGGAACAGCTGCAGACAGGGTCACAGGGCGGACTCAACAGCAAGCCGCTCCCTTAAAGGGCCCCTCCCAGACACAGTTGCACTAAACAATGCAAGATCCACAGAGCCGACAACTGGTTGCAGACCCTGTGCATGCAGCATGGATCCCCAGCTGCAGCAGCAGCAGCCAAAAGCTCTGGGCTAAGGGCTGCTGCACATGGTGACCATAGAGCCCCGCAGGGGCTGGAGAGAGAGCGTCTCTCAACCCCTCAGCTGATGGCTGCCATGGCGGACCCCGCTATTTCGATGTTGCGGGACACGGATCGTCTACACGTGCCCTCCTTTGACGTTCAACTTCGAAGTAGGGCGCTATTCCCATCCCCTCATGGGGTTAGCGACTTCGACGTCTCGCCGCCTAACGTCGATTTCAACTTCAAAGTAGCGCCCAACACGTGTAGCCATCACGGGCGCTATTTCGAAGTTGGCGCCGCTATTTCGAAGTAGCGTGCACGTGTAGATGCGGCCTATGAGTCTCAAAGACCCAAAATAAGAGACCACAGGCTGTAAGGTTTAATATGTCTCAAGCTAAGCTTTTGCTTGCTTTGCTGAGACTTTTTAGTTAGTTTTCAGCATCCTCTCATATAGTATGTTTTGTTTTGTATGTTTCTTCTTTCACTTGATTTGCACATGGAGTGAACTAATCCTCTTGGACATTTTGACATCAGTTAACACCCATGTAATCTCATTGAAAACAAGATTTGCAGACTCGGTGAGTTAAAAGAATCTATAGTGTAATTTATGGAATTACACCAAATATTAGTTTAATTCAATGACCCCCAAAATTAGTTTCATGCACCATCAGTCAAATGTTATCTCCCTATTAACAGGGTGAGAGGGTTACTTAGGTTAAATCTAAAGCAACAGGGAATGTAATTATTGCACTGATTTGCAGCCATGCCCATTACTGTGCATCTAGGCCCTTTGATCACTGTGATTAACTTGCAAACAAAGGACAAAATCCAACGCAGCTATTCAAATGAGAATAGAAATAAGCAAGTTATTTTACACTGATAAACTTTGAGCTGCTTTTAAATCTCCCAGAATAGTTAAATTCTGTCTTCAGAAATGTACCAAAGGCCTCTGAGCTTGATGCTATGTGAAATGAGATAGAAAAGCTTTTAATGGGAGTAAAAATTTTTGACAAAATATCAATCACACTGTATGCAGTAGATGAAATCCAGTAAAAATGCTTTGCCAGTTTTTTTTTTCTGAAAAAAGAGTTTCACACCAAAAAAAATTGCAGAAATGTGCATGTTGACTGGTTCTAGTGGCGATTTAAGCATTTGTGAGCAAAGCAGCACAACCTTGCCCTTAACTTGCAATTTCATGCCTGCTCAACTGTCTGCACAAAACCACTGGTCACCCATGGTGTTGTCCATCCTCATGAGCCTGGTCCTCACATGCACTCAGGTCATACACATCTGCACAGGGAATAAGGGGCTGATTCTGAAGCCCATGGGAGTCCTTCTCTTAATTTTAGTGAGTTTTAGATCGGGCCCTCACAACATTCTTGGAACATACACCCAGTTTTTCAGATGCAGGCTAGCATAGTAGCACTGATCTGTTCTTATTTCGCATAGATTGAAAGGAGTGGTTGTATAAGTGAAGTTCAACTATATGGCTACACGGAGCTCCTAGCTCATTTATATTATACTTTAAACCTCAAAGTGGAATCTAGAAACCCATAACTCTATTTTCAAAGACTAGCAGTAGACACATTCCTAAATAAGACTCTGATTAAATAAAAGCTTTCTCTCAATTACAAATGGACAGAATGCCCTTGCCATTTTGATGGGAATGTCTTTCATTACTTAAAAATAAACAGAAACAAAACCCTTCATGCTGCCCAGTGAGGATCTGGAGGGATATTTTTTATTTTCACATTCATCAGATCAGTATGGAGTTTCTATTAAAAACAAATTCCATTAATGTGCAGAGAAATTCTGAAAAGCACAGGTGACCAGTTTAGAGCTTTTGATTTTTAGACTGGGGTGGCCAGCCAACGGCTTTCAAGCCACGTATGGCTCTTTGAGCAATTAAATGCGGCTCCGGCCCCGTACTTTATATTTTTTTTTATCTATCCATAGATATACATCTAGATAGATAGATAGATATAAGATTCTTTGGACACAATAACACATGCACATTCCTTACTGAGGAGTTTACTTTAGAGATTCTGGATCCAAAGTGTTCCCTAAATTGTGGACAAATTCACATCAGACCTCAAACACTTTATTGTCATGACTGTAATTTCTCTCTAAGATCTTACAGTAGAATTCTTTTTGCTTTGAAAATGGTATTGATTGGAAATCAGCTGTTTGATTTGTTCAACTTCTTAAACATCTAGTGTCCTTCCGATAAATATAGCCCGTCTTGAAATTCAGCTATACCCAATATTGGTGTTTCCACATGAGTAATTTCCTGTTTTTTGATCATCTAACACAAACAAGAAAGCTTCTTCTGAGGCTAGAAACAATGCTAACTTCTTAAAATCTGCCAATTTGAAGACAGGAATGGTGAGTCACTCATTTTCTATCTAGTGTTATTTAAAAATGTAGCAAAGAATATGCAGTTTGTTTCACTGGCATTTACAAAGCCCTTTTGTGCTGTTATCTTACACCTTATATTTGTCTTTCCATCTTTTTGAAAGATAACAAATGACAGATTTTAACGTTATTTCAAATCTTTCATTAAAACTCCTACTTTTTCAAGAACTTCAATCAATTTGGAAGCTGTAAAAAATTGAGAGCTTTGATTTTTTTTAAAGTGTGCTTCTCCAGAATCCAATGTCTGGCTTTCGATACAATCATATTTCAGTATCATAATTGGTTGGCTTAATATGCCCAGTTATAATTACAGATATATTTACTTTTTATATCAGTAGTTTGTTCTAGTTTTAATATGGGTGGATTTTCACAGATTAACATAAAACAAATAAAAATGAAACAAAAAAAACCCAACACTACCATCAATTCTTAGCACTAATTCCTGGTATTAAAACCAGGATTTCTAAATGCTGCAGATTTAGAGTCACGATGACTAGAGTGACTATCAAGTGTTTTTTTAAATATCAACAAGAAACATGATTGGATTTAGCTGGCAAAAGCTGTGGAAGGGAACATTCCAACCTAAAACCACATGCTGTGTTGGGCTGATTCCTACAAGATGCCTGATCCTCAGACGTATTAAGGCACTGAGCTATTACGAAAATCACTAACACCTCCTTGGATCAGTCCCAAACTAAGCATGTTATTTCCTCTGAGTCCTCCCTGCAAATTTATATTAGATACTCTCATGAGACTCAGTATTCTGCCCTCAGAGAGCTCTGGAAAGGAATCATGAGCCTTTAGAGAGTAAGATTTTTTTCCTTGTTCTAGGGAGAAAATAAAGTACCTCAGCTTATTTGTCCCTTATGCCAACCCAACTCCACTTGCCAGCAGATGTTTCTTTCAGGCTTGCCAACTGGGAGAGGGGAGGGGAGTAGGCAGTTGCCCCAGGGCCTGGTTTCAAAGGACCCTGGAGCTCTAGCCACCGTCACTGTTACTTTGGTAGCGCTGGGAGCTCCAGGACCCTTTGAAGTGCCCCAGCTGTGCCGCTGCACAGCTGCAAGTGGCTGTGCATGGGGCAGCCCTATGGTCAAGGTGGTGCTGAGGGCTGACTGCCCTAGGCCTGCCCCTTCTGCCTTTGGCCCCACTCCTTCTAGAGCACAGAGCCAGGCCCCCTCCCACCTTGCCCGGGGGCCCAGGGTGGCTATTGGCCCCAGTGGTTGCACTTAGAGAAATAGAATTAGCAGAATCTTATTTGGAGGATCAGGCAATATGCTACATTTATTGTGAAGGCAGAATTAGTTTACTATCCCTAGCTACTAAAATTATCCACCATTCAGTCGTACCTACAATACTACAGATGGGATATAATTACCAGCTTCGCTGCTGATGCTAATCCATTGGGCAGGTGATCTAGACATGAGGAGGGGAGCCAGGTCATGTCAGTTCACAATGATTCTCCTGGAGGATGATTGTAGAACTGAAAGACCCAGTTCTATAGCTTTTCACCCCTCTTTTTATACGTTTTAGTCCATAGATCATGTTCTGTCCCTCTGTATACATCTACACTGAAACAAAACTTTGAAATGGCCACGCAAATGGACATTTTGAAGATTACTAATGAGGCGCTGAAATGCATATTCAGCACCCCATTAGCATGTCACTGGCCACGGCTCATCGGAATTGCTGCAGCATGCTAATGAGGCACTGAATATGCATTTCAGCACCTCATTAGTAATCTTCAAAATGGCCATTTGTGTGGCCATTTCAAAGTATTGTTTCAGTGTAGACATGGCCTCTGGCTCAGAACATTGCATGAACATGAGTCAATAGTTAATGGCAGAAGGGACTTTGATCTTCTTCCCTTGGTAGGACTTTTGCCTCTCTTCTTTTGTTGGGTTCTTTTGCAGGGCTGACCTGCATTGTTCTTTCGCCATCTAGTTGGTGCTGGCAGCTGGTCACACAGACAAACTGGCTTCCATGACTGATTCCTTTACATACATGCACATTCACACAGGCTGTGTCTGCACTATGAAATAAAATCAATTGTGTTAATATCGATTTTGTAACTCTGGAATTTATAAATTCAATTTTGACTATCCTCACCTCCCCACATAGAATCATAGAATCATAGAACACTAGGGCTGTGTCTACACGTGCACGCTACTTCGAAGTAGCGGCACTAACTTCGAAATAACACCCGTCGCGGCTACACGCGTCAGGCACTATTTCGAAGTTAACTTCGACGTTAGGCGGCGAGACGTCGAAGTCGCTAACCTCATGAGGGGATCGGAATAGCGCCCTACTTCGACGTTCAACGTCGAAGTAGGGACCGTGTAGACGATCTGCGTCCCGCAACGTCGAAATTGTGGGGTCCTCCATGGCAGCCATCAGCTGGGGGGTTGAGAGACGCTGTCTCTCCAGCCCGTGCGGGGCTCTATGGTCACCGTGTGCAGCAGCCTTTAGCCCAGGGCTTCTGGCTGCTGCTGCTGCAGCGGGGGATTCATGCTGCATGCACAGGGTCTGCAACTCGTTGTCGGCTCTGTGTATCTTGTGCTGTTTAGTGCAAGTGTGTCTGGGAGGGGCCCTTTAAGGGAGCAGCTGGCTGTTGAGTCCGCCCTGTGACCCTGTCTGCAGCTGTGCCTGGCACCCTTATTTCGATGTGTGCTACTGTGGCGTGTAGACGTTCCCTCGCAGCGCCTATTTCGATGTGGTGCTGCGCAACGTCGATGTTGAACATCGACGTTGCCAGCCCTGGAGGACGTGTAGACGTTATTCATCGAAATAGCCTATTTCGATGTCGCCACATCGAAATAGGCTACTTCGATGTAGGCTTCACGTGTAGACGTAGCCTAGGACCGGAAGGGGCCTTGAGAGACCATCGAGTCCAGTCCCCTTCCCCGACAGCAGGACCGACCACTATCTACACCATCCCTGATAGACATCTATCTAATCTGTTCTTAAATATCTCCAGCGAGGGAGATTCCACAGCCTCCCTTAGCAACTTATTCCTGTACTTGACCACCCTGACAGTTAGGAACTTTTTCCTAATGTCCAACCTAAACTTCCCTTGCTGCAGCTTAAGTCCATTGCCTCTTGTTCTCTCCTCAGAGGCCAAGAACAACAAGTTTTCTCCCTCCTCCTTATGACACCCTTTAAGATATCAGAAAACCGCTATCATGTTCCCCCTCAATCTTCTCTTTTCCAAGCTAAACAAGCCCAATTCTTTCAGCCTTTCTTCATAAGTCATGTTCTCCAGACCTTTTATCATTCTAGTTGCTCTTCTCTGGACCTTCTCTAATTTCTCCACATCTTTCTTGAATTGGGGTGCCCAGAACTGGACACAATATTCCAGCTGAGGCCTAACCAGCACAGAGTAGGGCGGTAGAATGATTTCTCGTGTCTTGTTCACAACACACCTGCTAATGCATCCCAGAATCATGTTTGCTTTTTTTGCAACAGCATCACACTGTTGACTCATATTTAACTTGTGATCTACTAGAACCCCTAGGTCCCTTTCTGCTGTACTCCTTCCTAGACAGTCTTTTCCCATTCTGTATGTGTGAAACAGATTATTCCTTCCTAAGTGCAACACCTTACGTTTATCTCCAATTTATCTAGATCATTCTGAATTATGACCCTATCCTCCAAGGTAGTTGCAACCCCTCCCAGCTTGGTATCATCTGCAAACTTAATAAGCGTACTTTCTATGCCAATATCCAAATCATTAATGAAGATATTGAACAGAACTGGTCCCAAAACAGACCCCTGCGGAACCCCACTTGTTATGCTTTTCCAGCAGGATTGAGCACCATTAACAACTACATGCTCCTCACAAAGTCAACATTGCTGCCACACTCAATTGGCAGACATCAACTGTTGCAGTAGTGCATTATGGGAACCTACCCCACAGTTCTCTCATCCTTGTAGCATTCTGGGTATGCTTGCTGGCCTTTGAAATCATCTTTCCACATTACATTTTCCTCATTCCCCTCCTGGAGTCAGCAAATATTTATTTTTCCCCATCGGAAGGAAGGAAAGATAGGGCATCCACAGAGATGGAACAGTTAACAGAAATCTCTTTCTTCCGTAGCTGAATTCTCAACTGGCCATACGCTTAATGTCCCCACCTCCTGTGATGTCATCTGATCCCTGAAAATAATACAGGGCCACACTATATTCTCAGCTGGCTCTCCACCCACTCTTCCCTGCATGAAGGGGTGCAAAATTAGAAGAAAGAGGATAGAAGAGTCTCGGAAAAAATATTTTTGTCTTCAACCTTCACTATGTGGCCATTGCCAACACGGGGATGGCAGTGAAATCTCATACAGTGAACTCTTAATGGAAACAGGACTTTCAACTGGCTGTCCGCCTTGTGTTTTGGGGGGTCAAAGATAAGAAGAGTTAGGAAAAAGAAACATCAAAACAGCAGGTGTCGGCAGTGGGCAGCAAGCCCCTGGGTGGGAGCTGTGGTGTGAAATGCTGCAGTAGTTGAAGTGTCCCCCCCGCAAGATATCTTATCTGCTGCGGGAGACTTTCTCCCGGTGGCAGCAAACCCCTGAAAATCTTTCCCAACTTTGAATTCCTAATCATGCATAAGCCAAGACAGGGTGCTGCCGAGCAGCATGGTCTGCACCAAACAGGAAGCACATCCTTTTATTGGGTTGGGGGCTACCCATGTGATGTGGCTGAGAGCAGGAAAGACCCCGACTGTGTGGTGCCTGGGGGGGAGGGAAAACGGTTCATGCACAAATGTAAATTGCTGAGAGGTGGGAGGGATAGCTCAGGGGTTTGAGCACTGGCCTACCAAACCCAGGATTGTGAGCTCAATCCTTGAGGAGGCCATTTAGGGACCTGGGGCAATTAAATTAAAAAGGATGGTGTTTGGCCCTGACAATAAGGCAGGAAACTGGACTCAATGACCTCCCAAGGTCCCTTCCAGATCTTTGAGAGGTATATCTCCATCTATTATTAAATTAAGTTTCTCAGGCTCTTATGAAAGCATAACCCCCAGAACAGCCTTGTGGCCATGTGGTGCAGTGAGGCAGCAGCTGGTACCAGGCAACACAGAAAAAAATACCAAATGTAGAGATAGAACCGCAAACGTGTAGACGTAGCCTTACAGTGTTATACGTTACAGGGCTTTTGTCCCTAAAGTTGCAGGTTCAGTCCCTCCTGCTGATGACCTGGGTCCATCAGACCTTCATAAGCAAAGATCCTTATTCTGAAGGAAAAACACATTATAAAGTACACAAAATAAAATAATAACTAAATTTAAACACATGCTAAAATACCAAGAGTCTCCTGTCAGCTTTACAGTAAGCCAAAGTCTTTCTAATTCTAAAACAGTGGTTCCCAAACTTTATAGCATCACACCCCTTTTTTGATTTTTGAGAAACCTTCACCCTCCCCACACACCTTCTTTACCATCATCTGAAACTGTTTTTAACAAAAAGTTCACCCTCCTCACACACCTTCTTTACCATCATCTGAAACTGTTTTTAACAAAAAGTTCAATTTGTAATTTTAAATAAGCACAAAAACTTGATAACAATGTTATTTAAAATTAAAAATAAGTACAAATAGTTTTTCTTGGCCCCTTGCAGTGCCTGGTGCAGTCCCAGCTGCCTGAGCCCCATGCCAGCTGCTCACTTGTCTGAGCCCTGTGCTACCAGAGCTGTCCGTCAGAGCCAACTGAGCCCGCTGCTACTGGGTACAGCCAGCCACCTGCCCTCCAAGGCCCTGCAGTGCTGGGGCCAGCTGCCCAGGCCCCGCGCTGCCAGGTCCAGCTGCCCAGCCATCCCAGCCACCAGCCCAACCCCATGCTGCCAGGGCCACCCATCCACTCGCCAGCCTAACCCACCCAAGCTGCTGGGGACAGCAGCCCACCCATTGGCCACCTGAGCCCTGAGCTACCGGGACTAGCTGCCCACCTGCCAGCCTGAGTCACCCAAACCGTGTGATGCCAGGTCCAGCCCCACCAGCCCCACAAGCCTGCCACCTGAGTCCTGCTGTCCAAGCCCTTCCCCTCCCCCAAAGCCAAGCATCCCCAGCCCCCTATCTAACCCCATCCTCCTCCTCCTCTCCAACCCACACTCACCTTTGCAGGAGGCAGCTAGCTCCACATGGGTCTTCACTGTCTGCCTGCTTTTTATAGCGGCTGCTCTGGGTTGTCCACACAAAATGGCAGGGGCTGAGACCTGGAACCAAAGGCTGACTTTTTCTTCAGGTGAAGAGATGATGAGGGGGGCCAGGTCACTTCATGCCCCCCTGGAATTTCTTCACGCCCCCCTGGGGGGCATGCCCTCCTGTTTTGGAAATCGTGTTCTAAAAGGATGATGGGCCCTCCCTTGGGCGGAAGTTCCTATCTAGCTGCTGAATGTCAAAAAAAGGCCTTGAGTCCGTTAGATCTGAGCCTTTTATGTATGAAAAGCCCTTTTCTGCCTTTGGGTCTCTGGAACTGCCAGTCTGAAACAAGCCTCCCATTGTGTGGTACCTCTCTCCAGAGATGTTTACAGCCTAAGGGATACATCTGAATCACCTCAACATTTTTGGTTCCTGGAACACTTCTCGCCTGGAGCTGCAAACAGTTTCTAGCTCATAGGGATACACAAACTTAATACAATATGGTCCCAAAGAGACTGAAGTATCTGTCACATCGGGGCACATGGTTCACGACAGAACTGGACCCTAAATTTGGACCTATATGATCCATGGTCTTTGTTGGTATTTTAATGAGCAGCAATAAGATGAGCATAATACTATAAAGCCAGTTGCCATCCATGTATGTCTTAGAATAGCAGTTCTCAAACTTTAGGAATTCAAGGACTTCCATTTTGATTTAATTGTGTTTGTGGACCCCAAGTCTCACCCCATTCAGCTCCAGGCCCCACCCGTCTCTATCCCATCCTCCAAGGTCCAGCCTCACTCCACCTGGGGCTGCCCATGCTCCACCAATGTCCTGTCCCAACTCTTCCCTAAGAACCCATCCTTTCTCCAAGGCCACACCCCCCACACTCTTCATTTCCCCTCTCCATCACTCATTCTCTCACGTCACCACACGCCTTCAGCTGGCTGGGGCAAAGAGTGGGGATGCATGAGTATGTGGTCACCAGCTGGAGGTGCAGGCTCTGCGATGGGGGTAAGAATGAGGCATTTGGTGTGCAGGAAGGGGCTGGAGGCTAAGGCAGGGGTTTCAGGTGAGGGGTTACAATTTTACTTACCACAGCTGCCAGGTCCCTGCAGCCCCTAAGTGCAGAGAGGTTCCACACACACTGCCCTCATACCTTCAGATGCCACCTCCATGGCTCCCGTTGGTCACAGCTCCCAGCCAATAGGATCTGCGGAGCTGGCACTTGGGGTGGGGGCAGCATGTGGAGAATACTTATGCCTAGTGGCCCCAGGCCCTAATGGCCACTTCCAGGAGCTGTGTGGAGCCAGGGCAGGAGCCTGTCTTAGCCCGAGGCCAGGACTGGGCTGGTGATTAGACATTTCATGGTCCAGTGGTGATACTGACCAGAGCCAGCAGGATCCCTTTCAGTCACTGTTTACCAGAGTGCAGGAGGCACCTGGAGGGAGAAGAAATTGAGGCAGGAAGAGAGAGTAATTAATTAGAGGGGACAATAGACCACCTGGAGTACCCCGGCAGGGGGTCCACAGATCCCAGTTTGAGAAACACTGTCTAAGAACATTAATTATTATTTTTACTATTTTAATGCTTCAGGACCCCATTGTTTTCACATAAACAAAAAACACTAAACAGTTCCTGCCCCAGAGGGTTCAGAATTAGAGCTGTGTGGAGAAAGAAGCTTTTCGTTAGGCAAATATAAAAATGATTCAACTTTTGTAATTTTATCCTATTCTTTTTTTCCTAAAAGAAATTCTGGGTAAATTGACCTGATTTTATAAAGGCTTGATTTTTGACAGAACCACGTTTCAGCGGAATATGGTTTCATCGACAATTGTCTGACCATCTCAGTTCAAAATCTAGTAGTAAGACAGATAGTGTTTTTTAAATATCAAGATATTTTCTCCACAACACAATAATGCAACTTTAACTTTGGAAGTATCTAGTTCTCAAAAGGACTTCCACATTTCCAAATAGCTGTCCAACTTGAAGTAATTAAGTTCATTTTATTAAAGGATTTGTTCATTAAATTCTGTTATCAGAATATTAGACTCTGGGTAAAACATCTGCATACCAGGACTGTTCACATTTATGGTATTTCATATGTATTAAATGATTAGAGTGTCATTAGCAATTGATCATACATTTAAAAAAAACAAAAACAAAAACAAACTCTGCCTTCCAAAATTTCAACTGCATCATTAAAAATTTACAAATGGCTTTCACATGATACTCATTAGAGCACACTTTGAGTGATGTTTAACCAAAACAAGCAAACAATGGAGACCGTATCATGGTTTTCTGAGTGAGAACAACAACCATTGTCTCTGTCTCTCAAATGAAATGCAAGATTCCAAGACATTCAAAATAAATAAATAAATAAACCTTTACCTTTCTCTACAGACAGTAGTCATGGGTCGCTGGTTCTGAGGTCATTGGCATAACCTTACAAGTTTCAAAAAGAAAGCCTCCGTTAGCCTATGGTTCTGTTATTGCAACGGAAACAAGCACACTGCCAGTTTGTTAACTTGTTCTGATTCTGCTGTACTCTTGTTTCATTGACATACACGAGGCTGACATCCAGAGACACTCTTCTTGGGCAGTCATGTGTATCGGGCCTGGTATGCTCACTGTCAGCTTGATAAGCCCACTAAATGATTGTGCACTGATCCAGAAGCCGCTACTCCTCTATTGCACAACTTGCTGGGGCTCTTACACATACCATATAGTGTATAACAGCTCCTTTTGCATGTGTATAGTGGCATGTTGTCTATACCCATTTAAATTCCCTTTGAATTTAAATCTGTGCATATTTCATTTTTAAATACACTTTTTTTTTCTCCTTTCATCCTAACTCCCTAGTCCTTACACTCGTCGGTGTTGAAACCATTTTGCACATGGTCTTGCTGCACTGACCATCCATTTTGCAAGACCCGTAACATGAATTGTTCATGGGCAGGGGAAGAAAAGCCCTGTTCTAGCCTAGGCTGAAAATGATGTGCAAACATTCTCTTCTGTAGCATCCTCAGCAAAAAAGAATGTTTGCACATTGAATTTAAATGTGTTTTGGAGCACCGGGACGCATGTATGCTTAATATGAATGACTGCATGAGTATTTTTCCATAACCAGTCCGCTGTCCTTCACCATTCTCTTTTTCTGCTGTAGGTTATTAGCTCACGAGACTGTCAGAACTGTAATTTATGCCCTGATCCTCTGAACAATTATGCACATGCACGGTGGCACTGAAAGCGGCCACGGGCCCTGGGGCAAGGTTTGAGGGGGGCCACCTAAGCACCCCAAAGCGGCAGGAACAAGAGCCTAAAGGATGGAGTCCTGAGCAGTCAGCCCTCAGCACCACCTGGATCACAGCACAGACCCCATTTCTTCACAGCTGTATGCAGCTGGCACAGCACTGCCATGGCACTTCAAAGGGGCCCGGAGTTCCAATTGCTGCTGTTGCTACTTTGGCAGCATCCAGAGCTCTGGGCCCCTTTGAAATGCTGGGCCCAAGGACAAGTGCCCCCATTGAGTCCCCCCACCCCCATCGTTGTCAGGCCTGCACATGCAAGATTTTATTGAGCTGGGTGGTCCCATCTAACTCCATGGAACTAGTCTCCTCAGTAAAAGTTACCCAGATGAATGTTGACCTATTTGGGCTCTTCCATTCCAGTGGAAATTTATACAGGAGCTTAACTTCATTCATTTGTCGTCCCATTAACATCACATATGCACAATTTACTGCAATGACTCCTAGTGAGTTACTCATTAATATATGCCTGGTACATAAAGTAAGAAAGTGTATAAGTCTTTGCTGAATTGTTGTGGCCTATGACTGAAAACTGCTCAGAGTATCAACAGCTTAATCTTTTCCATATGTTCCTGCTTTCACACCCAGCAAGCCTGTGGCTGTCATAAAGTAATTAGTAAAGCTGAAATTAGGTTTTCCTGGATGAAGCCTCGATGAGGTTAATGCTGCCCAGAGCCTGCACACCAGTGCCCCCCAACCCAATGCCCCAGCCCTGATCCTCCTCGTGCCCTCCAAACACCTCATCCCCAGCCCCATCCCAGAGCCCACATTGCCCACCAGAACTCTTATCTCCCCCAGTGTCCTGGTCCCCTGCCCCAGCCCTGATCCCCCTCCTTCCATCCAAATCCCTCTGGCCAAGACTGGAACCACCATCTACTCTCTAACCTCCTCATCCCTGGCCCTGCTCTAGATCTTTCACCCCCAGCTGGTACCTTCAGCCTTTCTTGCACCCCAACCTACCACCTCATCCCAGAGCCCTGAACTCCAAACTCCCAGTCCTGCCACTTCCCACCCCCAGCTCCCTGAGCCAACCCAGTGAAGGTGGGAAGAGCAAGTGATAGAGGGAGTGGAAAGGGAGAGAGGATACAAGAGAAGGAATGGACCTCAGAAGAGCAGCAGGGCAAGAGGGTTCAGTTTTATATGAGTAGAAAGCTGGTAACCCTACCACAGGTTGACTGTGTGGTATGTGAAGAAATACCTCCTCACGTTTGTTTTAAATCTGCTACCAATGAATTTCATTCAGTGACTCCTAATTGTTGTGTCATGAAACATGATGTGAAGGCTCATACTTGGGTATCACTGTCCCAACATATAAAAAGCTTTGTCCACATTTAAGCAACACAAATGTGCCTCAGAAATTGGCTTCTCTGTCTTGTGTACAGGTAGTTGTTGCCACTAAAAAGGAATTGTTTGTCCACAGGTGCTATACAGTAACCACTCTTACAGGCTGAATCACTCTAGTCCAGCAACTAGCAACATTGGCAACATCCAATGTCCAGCATGATTTTAGTCCTCCAGATGTCCACTTATCATGGATGAGGCCAAGTTTCCCGTGGTCTCATTGGCTACGTCTACACGTGCACCCAAATTCGAAATAGCTTATTTCGATGTTGCGACATCGAAATAGGCTATTTCGATGAATAACGTCTACACGTCCTCCAGGGCTGGCAACGTCGATGTTCAACTTCGACGTTGCTCAGCCCAACATCGAAATAGGCACAGCGAGGGAACGTCTACACGGCAAAGTAGCACACATCGAAATAAGGGAGCCAGGCACAGCTGCAGACAGGGTCACGGGGCGGACTCAACAGCAAGCCGCTCCCTTAAAGGGCCCCTCCCAGACACACTTTCATTAAACAGTGCAAGATACACAGAGCCAACAACTAGTTGCAGACCCTGTATATGCAGCATGGACCCCCAGCTGCAGCAGCAGCAGCCAGAAGCCCTGGGCTAAGGGCTGCTGCCCACGGTGACCACAGAGCCCCGCAAGGGCTGGAGAGAGAGTATCTCTCAACCCCCCAGCTGATGGCCGCCATGGAGGACCCCGCTATTTCGATGTTGCGGGACGCGGATCGTCTACACGTCTCTACTTCGATGTTGAACGTCGAAGTAGGGCGCTATTCCCATCCCCTCATGGGGTTAGCGACGTCGACGTCTCGCCGCCTAACGTCGATTTCAACTTCGAAATAGCGCCCGACGTGTGTAGACGTGACGGGCGCTATTTCGAAGTTAGTGCCGCTACTTCGAAGTAGCGTGCACGTGTAGACGCAGCTATTGTGTACAGCCACTGGTCCTAACTCTCAATGTTCTGTGCTGTTGCTTAGATAATATTGACATCCTGTAGTACAGCACATTGCCTGGGTCAGCACTTGTCAGGTCATGAGAGTGCCAGACTCGAGAAGGTCAACCTGTATTTCATATTGTAAGCACAGGGGCTAACTGTGGTATCTCTGGCTGCAAAAATTAAATGCACAGAATGGGCAGGATTAACTTGCTTATTTAGAGGAAGATCCATTCTGTTAATGGCAAGAGACTAGAAGTGATGGTTTTTCATGTTTCTTTTTGAACAGCCAGTCTAGTTTCTGAAGCTGGTTCCAATGTTCCCCAGACTGCATCAGACCACTTGTGATTTCTGCTGAACCCAGCCAAAAACAATTTCTTCCAGCTTGTCTTCACAATATTGATTCAGTCTATTTTTTTTAATGATACAGGATTGATGTGGATATTGGAAACTGCTAAAGGGAGTTCAAGATTATTATTTTCCTCAGTGTTTTTATAATTTATAGTGTGGCAGACCACAGGCTGCATGCAGCAAGAGCCCACCCACAGCTACAAGATCACTCATACAAGGGGGGATCCAGTAAATATGGGACTACAAATGATTTTGGGAAACAACTAAGAAGAAAAACAGAGCTGGGCACAGGGCCAAAACAGGGGAGCTAGAAGGGGACACCAAGCAGAGAGCCCTGTATAGTGCCCACTTCTCCCAGAAGGCATCATGGGAACCAGTGCATGCTGCCCATAGAAGCTCTGCCTGCATGCACGAATGGAGCAAGGAATTAAAGTAGTCCCCACAGTTACAGTCCCCTCCTTTGGCCAGCCTCCCCTCCCTGGTCCTGTAAATGGTCATCTCACCCATAGCCAGGAGAAGGCTGATGATGAGAACCTGCAACTTTCTCTCCAGGGGAGGGGAAAGAGGAATGAGGGGTGTGTGGGGGAAGAGAAGGCAGAGGAAGGGAAACAGGAAGAGAAGCAGGGGGATGAAGGGAATCAGGAGTAGGACATGCACCGGAGACAGATGGGATTAGGAAGGAAGGAAGGAACAGAGAACACCACCCATATGCCCAGCTCCTCCAATGGCTTGAAGGGCAAATGAATTACCCAACCACCAGGCCCTTCCCAACCACCTCCTGGGAAGTGGCATCAGACGGCAGGAAGAATACTACCTTCCCCGACATCCTGGAGGCTGCCACCACAGCCGCACACTCTACCACATGTGCCATTGTCCGCACACAGGTCTCCATATGGGGCAAGGCTGACACCAAGAAGCATCACAACCCATGCCTGCTAGCGAAGGTGGGAAAGGGGACGTGGCCATCAGGGATGGTATTCCCAGAGGCAGCTGGAACAGAGTGTGAGGCTGGGGAGACAGGGCCCCCAGAACTTCTGGAGGGAACAGAGGGGAGGGAAGAAGGGGAAGCTGCAGTGGGAGCCTTTCCAATGGGAGGTTTCGCCTTCACCCAACTCTTTTTGGCCTTCAGGGAGGCTGTTTTGGAGGTGGAACTAGCAAAGGGTGCCATGGCAGGTGCAGCAGGGGCCCTGGAGCCCGTGCCAGTGCCCTTGGCCACCATGGGGGCAGGTGACCTGGTAGCCTCAGGTGGATCCACCATGGTGGAGGTGGAGAGGAGAACAGAAGAAGAGAAGTCGGGGGGTGTCATATGACAACACCCAACAGGGACATCGGCCATGGGAGGGAAAGGTAGAAACAAGTATTGGTGTAGGAGGGTAATCAACAAGAAGGGAGGGCAGGAAGAGGAGGAAGGGATGAAAAAGGAGCTACCCATCCCCCACCCACTGGGCTGCAAGCCAGGCTGGAGGTGTGGGGTGATTAATGAGAGAAAGGAGGGAAAACACAGGAAAAAGACACAACTCCCAGCACAGGATGGTATGAACGGCTCCTTCAGCTGCACCGAGAGGTGAGGGGGAACTAAAAAGACACATGGGGAAGTGGAAATGTGAGGGATATAAGAAGAAGGGGCTCAGGCACCATACAAAAGCAAAGATGAGGGGCAGGGACAGATGGGAAGGGGAAAGCAATAGGGAGGGAGGGCTGGCAGCATGGGCAAGCCTGTCACAAGGAAGAAGGAGGCGGTGGGTGGTGCCAGATGCTGCAAAGGGACAGGTGCAGTAGAGCAGAAGAGAGGGGGCAGGTGGCGGGGCAGGGACAGAAAAGGCCCCAACAGTGGCCAAGGCTATGGGAAGGAGCAGCAAAAGAGATGGCAGCAGAAGGGCTGGGGATAGAAGGCTGGATCACACCCTGCACCTGCATCACATGCCAACTGCACCAGCCACCCCGGGAGTCCTGGTGGGAAAGGCTCCACAGAAACTCCCTCCTGCACCATCTCCCAGGAACCTTTGGAGGGAAGCTCAGACGCTGCCTTGAAGCTGCCCCCTACCTCCTCTGCAGCAAAGGAAACAGCAGCTGCACAGATGGAAGTCCAGGCCTGAAAAGGGGCTGACAGGGCAAGAAGACCCCACAGGAAGATCATAGAATCACAAAGCTGAAAGGGACCTCAAGAGGTCATTGAGTCCAGCCGCCTGCTACAACTAAGTCATCCCAGCCATGACTATTTCAACCTGGGACTTAAAAACCTCTAGGGATGAAGATTCCACCACCTCTCTAGGATAGAAGAGGGGGGGTCTACCGCCACCCCTGCCCAGGTGCAGGTCAGCAGAAGTCCCCACCCTCTACTCACATAGCAGATCTAAGAGCTAGCTGGATGGGGGACAGAAAGAAGCAGCATGCAATGAGCAGGAAAAGGGAGGGAACTGGCCAAAGGGAGGTGACTAGAGACTCTTCACCACCCTGGCAGCTTGCCGTGCATGCTACAAGAGCCGGGTGGAGGGCAGGTATATTGGGACCTAAATAAACACCTTCTTGTTCCCCACTTGGGTTCACAAACTGTGCAGATCTACAGCCAGGAGAAGCAGCTGGGGCTCATTAGAAGTCAGCCTGCAACAGAGGCTAATCAGGCACCTATTGCCAGTTAAGGCCTCATGACTTCGTATAGGATTCTGTGAGGCCGATGGGGAAGGAGATGAGAGGTTCACAAGGGAGAGAGAGTCTAGTGGTTTGGAAGAGTAGGGTAGTGCAGTCAGGTAAAGGGGAAGCTGCTAGAGGGAGATGTTTGGGAGCACCAGGGAAAAAGCAGTGGTGTTTGGGGTGAGCGTAAAGCCATATCAGCTGCCTCTTACTCCAGGTCCCTGGGCTGGAGCCCAGAGTAGTGGGTGGGGCTGGGCTCCTCCAACCCTCCCCCTGGAGAGCTGCCTTACTGAAAGGATAGGAGCATCTATTCTTGCTGAACAGGGTTTGCTCCCTCTGCTTGGGACTTGCATGTGATGAAACTGGTTTGGTAGGTGGAGATCCTTGCCTTTGGAGTGACCCAAGGCAGAGAAAAGGCCACTCTGAGGAGCTGCCCCGAAGCACAGGACACAAGGAGGCTGACAACATCTTGTTACGCCAATTTAAACCAGTAGTTTATATTATGTTATGTTTTTGTTTAAAAAAAAAAACCTCTCCATTTTTTTTCAACAAGAGGGCTACGTCTACACTTGCAGCCAACATCGAAATAGCTTATTTCGATGTTGCGACATCGAAATAGTCTATTTCGATGAATAACGTCTACACGTCCTCCAGGGCCGGCAACGTCGATGTTCAACTTCGACGTTGCTCAGCCCAACATCGAAATAGGCGCAGCGAGGGAACGTCTACACGTCAAAGTAGCACACATCGAAATAGGGATGCCAGGCACAGCTGCAGACAGGGTCAACGGGCGGACTAGCGCTTCCGGGGCAACAGCTAGCCGCTCCCTAAAAGGGCCCCTCCCACGTACACTCAGCCTGCACAGCACGCGGTCTGAGGAGCCATAGGCACACAGACCCCGGGCGCCGCAGTCATGGACCCCCAGCAGCAGCAGCAGCAGCAGCTAGAGGTCCACCCAGCCCTCCCGGCAGGAGCAGCGCTTGCCCTGGCTCATGCCATGTGGGAGGCAGCTGACTGCCTTCTTGCCCCAGGGGAGGAGATGCCCCCAGGGCAGCAGGGCTCAACCCCTACCCCTGCAGCACCCCGCTCCACCCCCCGCCTCACACACCGGCGGCTGTGGAGCTACCCCACCAGCACCGACTGGTGGGAGCGGCTGGTGTTTGGGGAGTGGGACGACGACCACTGGCTCAGGAACTTCAGGATGACCCGCCAGACATTCCTGGAGCTGTGCCAGTGGCTCACCCCCGCACTCAGGCACCGGGACACCGCCATGCGGCGTGCCCTCACAGTGCAGAAACGGGTCGGCATCGCTGTCTGGAAGCTGGCCACTCCGGACAGCTACCGATCCATGGGGCAGCAGTTTGGTGTCGGAAAGGCCACCATCGGGGCTGTCTTCATGGAGGTAAGAGAACCCACAGGGGGAGGCCAGGCCAGGGCAGGGCAGGGCAGGGGGGCCAGAGCAGGGCAGGGCAGGGCAGGGCAGGGCAGGGCAGGGGGGCCAGGGCAGAGCAGGGGGGCCAGGGCAGGGCAGGGCAGGGCAGGGCAGGGCAGTGGGGCCAGAGCAGGGCAGGGGAGGGCAGGGCAGGGCAGCGGGGCCAGGGCAGGGCAGGGCAGGGCAGGGCAGGGCAGGGCAGGGGGGCCAGGGCAGGGCAGGGCCACGCACACCCTGCTCACCCCTCATTGGGGCTGTCCCATGTGCTTTCTCTGCAGGTCGTGCGTGCCATCAACGCCATGCTCCTGCACAGGCTCGTGAGGCTGGGGGACCCACAGGCCACTGTCGCCGCCTTTGCCACCCTGGGCTTCCCCAACTGCTTCGGGGCTCTGGATGGGACTCACATCCCCATCCGCACCCCGCACCACAGTGGAGGACGATACCTTAATCGGAAGGGCTACCATTCAGTTGTCCTGCAGGCCTTGGTGGACAGCCGGGGATGGTTCCAGGACATTTATGTGGGCTGGCCTGGCAGCACCCACGACGCCCGGGTTTTCCGCAACTCGGGCCTGTGCCACCGGCTGGAGGCGGAGACCTACATCCCCCAGCGGGAGATCCCTCTGGGGGACACCACCATGCCCTTCTGCCTCATCACAGATGCGGCCTACCCCCTCCAGCCGTGGCTCATGCACCCCTACACGGGCCACCTCTCCGCTAGCCAGGAGCGCTTCAACGAGCGCCTGAACCGTGCGCGCCAGGTGGTGGAGCGCTCATTTGGCCGCCTCAAGGGACGCTGGCGATGTCTCCTGACCCGCCTGGATGCCAGCCCCAACAACATCCCCCAGATTGTGGGTGCCTGCTGCGCCCTGCACAACCTCGTGGAGAGCAAGGGGGAAACCTTTCTTCAGGGCTGGGCCGCGGAGGCCGGCAGGGCACACGTGCAGCCACCTGCTGCCCCCAGTCGGCAGGTGGACCCAGAGGGGACCCGGGTCCGGGAGGCCCTGCGGGCCCACTTCGACCAACAGGCCGCGGGGTGAACTCTGCCCAGGCCCCCTACTGCCCGCCCCTTCCTCCCCCACACTCCTGCCCCAACGCCCACAACATGGAGCACCCCACCGCCCCCCCCACTTGTCCTGGAGAAATGACATCACGAACTTGTGGGTGAACGTAAATGTTTTTTTTGTCTTAACGAATTTTTTTTTTTTTGGTAAATAAATAAATATGTGACACACAAACCAAAAAGGAGGGACAAACGTTCAACCAATTCAGGATGGGCACAAATAAAACAATACAACCAGAAAGCAAATCAGTGTGCGCCATCAACAAAAAAGAAAAGCAGGGAGGAGAACGGGGAGAACTATTTACAGGGGGGGGACGGGGCAAACGGGGGCACCAAAATAAACCAGTCCAAACTATGTACAACAAGGGGGGGGGGGCCACATCCCGGGCCCCTCGCCCCTACAGCCCAGCACTGGGCGTGCCCGGCCGGGAGCTCCGCCGTGCCTGCAGTCTGGTCCGCGGCTGGGTGGGAGCGGGCTGCACCGGAAGGTATCGGCGCCGGCGAGTCTCGGGTGGCTCCAGGGGTCCCTCGGCGCGGTGGCCCTCGCGGGGAGGTGGTGGGGCGACGGCGGACGGCCCGGCGACGGCTGGAGCAGCTGGTGGTGGGGCTGCAGGAGCGGGCATGGCGGGCGGTGGCTCGGCCGGCGCGGCATGGGGGTGCCAGGTAGTCAACCAGCCAGTTGAATGTCTGCATATAGGCCCCCCATGCCTCCTTGCGCCAGGCCAGCGCCTGCTCCTGCAGCCGGAGGTGCTGCTCCGACACCTCCAGCTGCTGGCGGAGGATGGCCAGCAGCTGGGGGTCCGTTGCCGCCGCCGGTAGCAGGCTCGGGGTCCGCCGTCTTGCCCTCCGTGGGGCCGGTCGTTCCTCCGCCGAGGGGCTGCCCTGGAGCGAGGGTCCCGGAGGGCTCTCCGGGACAACCGAGGCCTCGCCGGCGCTCTCTTCCGGTCCTTCGGATGGTGCAGGTGCAGGTGCAGGACACAGGAGAGGAGCGGGGAAAGAAGAATGGAGACAGGCGTTAGTGTGGGCCCCGAGCCGTGGCCTTTGTCCCCCCCGCCCTGTGCTGCAGGTTCCCCATCCCCGTCCCCGGGAGATGCTGCTGTAATGGATGGGGTTCAGGGGTCCCCCTGCCCTGCACCCCGTCCCCTGGTGGGAGCGACTCTCACTTCACCCCGCAGGGTCTGAGAGCAGGAGAGCTTTCTTAGGCCACAGATGCCCAGTTTCTGCCAGGAGTGACAGCACCAGCTGTCGGAAGAGACAGTCCTTCCAACCCGTCGTGGGGAGAAGACCCCAAGGGGGGCCCCTCTGGGATGCAGCTTTCCCCCTCCTCAGGCTGGCTGCCTACCAGCTCTCCCTTCCCCTAGCCTCTACCTGTGGCCCCCGCCCTCGCCCCCCAATTCCAAGCCAGCTCGGCTCCTCCCTCCTGTTGGTTCAGGGCAGAGGTGTCACCTGCCAGCTGTAGCGCCAGGATCCTCCTTTGGCCCTGGGAGCTCCTCGGCTCTGGTGGCTCATATGTAGCCTGAGTCTCCCTTTGGCACTCCCCCCACTCCATCACATGCTGCTGCTGCGGGGTGTCCCACCCCCTCCGCCCGGGGGCCCCTCGAGGTTCCGCTCCCCCCGGCCCGGGGATGGGGCATGGCACTGTCATGCGGGGTTGGGGGGGGCAGGGGCTGATGGCTGCAGTGCTGTGAGGGCCATGGCCCTGGTGTCCTTGGGGCCATGGCCATGTGAGTGTGTGGGGGGCCCTGGACACATCACTGTTACCCCCGCCCCTCAAGCCCCGGGGTGTCCACCAGAGAGGGGTACCTACCTGTGGGTCCGCTCCCACGGTCCGGAGATCCCCGGGGGTCGGAGGCCCTGCTGCTGCTCCGGGATGGCAGGAGGAGGATCTGCAGGCCGGTGTCAGTGGAGGAGGAGCCGCCCTCCTCCTCCTCCTCCTCCTCCTGCCGCGATGTCCTGGGGATGGCCTCCGGGGGGGCCCCCGGGGTGCGGGGCTTGCCTCCGGGTCGGACTCCGGCTGCAGGGCCTGCTGGGGCTCATCAGCCGAGGTGTCAAGGGTGGCCGGAGGGGAGGAGGTGTGCCGGGAGCCCAGGATGTCCCTGATCTCCCTGTAAAAGGGGCAAGTGTTGGGGGCGGCCCCAGATCGGCTGGCCACATCCCGGGCCCGGGAATAACCCTGCTGCAGCTCCTTCACCTTACTCCGGACATGGTCCGGAGTGCGGGCAGGGTGACCCCGGGCAGCCAGGCCGTCGGCCAGCCGAGCGAACGCATCTGCGTTCCGCTTCTTGCTCCCCATTACCTGGAGCACATCCTCCTTGCTCCAGAGCCCCAGCAGGTCCCGCAGCTCGGCCTCTGTCCAAGAGGGGCCCCCTGCCCCTTCCCAGACTGGCTGGCCCTCTGGCTGGGCTGGCTGCCCTGGCTCCCCTTGGGGGGGGTCCCCTGGGGGCGCTGGGGGGGCTGCTGGGCAGCCATCGCCGCTGTCAGGGGCTGAGGGCTCGGCAGGCTGCCCGCGTGTGCAGGCTGCAGCCTGCACGTTGCCTCAGCTTCCTGCAGTCAGGGCGGGGGAGGGGACCTTTAAGGGGCCGCTCCATGCGGCCACCAGTGAGCTGAGGGGCTGGAGAGAGCATCTCTCAACCCCCCAGCTGATGGCCGCCATGGAGGACCCGGCAATTTCGACGTTGCGGGACGCGGATCGTCTACACTGTCCCTACTTCGACGTTGAACGTCGAAGTAGGGAGCTATTCCTATCTCCTCATGAGGTTAGCGACTTCGACGTCTCACCACCTAACGTCGAAGTTAACTTCGAAATAGCGCCCGACGCGTGTAGACGTGACGGGCGCTATTTCGAAGTTGGTGCCGCTACTTCGAAGTAGCGTGCACATGTAGATGCAGCTGAGAAGTGATTAAAGCTTTGTTTATTTGAAACAAATGCTGCTTTCTTCAACTTAACTTTCTGTAGCAACTTTCATTTTAACATAAAAGTAAGGCTTCCTAAAATTTAAATTGATAAATTTTAAAAAGTTTAAAGGGCATACTGACTGGGATGTCAACAAAAGTCTTCCACTGTCTAATAATTTTGTGTCTGAAAACTGATATTAGACATTCATATAATGAATGACCTTAATTCTGACTCCCAGAATTATTCTATATTTTTGCTATAAATGACATTCAAAACACTTAACCATTTTAAACTACATCTACAGAAGGCCTAACTAAAATTGCTTTACAGAATACTATGTAAATGATACCCTTCAAGGTCGATTACACATACACCTCTAATACATTTTAATTATCAGATTATGTAGGCATTGCTCAAAGAACACAGCTCTGTATCTTTTATTTATATATAATCAAGACATATCTTCTTTCATTACAGTTTCTACTACACTTAAAATAAAACACAATCTTGCAACATGAATCATCCTTACACAACCAGCTTCCTACACTTTATCGTAGTTATTAGAAAAATTACTAAGCAACCACACAAAACAAAATATAAAACAAAAACAAGAGGTCAGAATTAAAACTGTCAGTAGAACAGCTGATATGAATTCTCTATAGCTACATCAAACCCTGTCAGGCCCCTATTGTGTGCACACATCGTCCAAGTTGTCCATACCACGAATGCCATACTGCTGCAGAGGGTCATCCATGTTGGGGAGCTGCGTCGTCACCAGCTTTGCAGTGCTTGGGTTCCCAAATTTCTTTTGAGTTCTGGATGGGACCCATATCCTGATCCATACCCCAGAACACAACGTGGGCCACTACCTCAAGTAAAAGGACTACCACTTTGTGGTGCTCCAGCCACTGGTGGACAGCAAGGGCTAGTTTATGGACAAATAAA
This sequence comes from Carettochelys insculpta, assembly GCF_033958435.1. Classification (NCBI taxonomy): domain Eukaryota; kingdom Metazoa; phylum Chordata; order Testudines; family Carettochelyidae; genus Carettochelys; species Carettochelys insculpta. The sequence continues at coordinate 369,050,579 of NC_134137.1, read as the reverse complement.
TGGGTTGGGTGGGCTGCATAAATGATGCCCACATGCCTCGTCTGGTGCATGGAGGCATGGACCTTCATCCCCCACAGCAGGAGCTCCCACTCAGGGATGCCACCATGCCCCTGTGCATGGTGGTGGATGCTGCCTACGCCTCCAGCCCTGGCTTATGGAACCCTATACTGGCCTCCCCGACACCACCCAGGAATCTTCACCTCCTGGCTCAACCATTTCCGTGATGTGGTAAAGCCTATGTTCAGGTGCTTGAAGGGATGGTTCTGCTGCCTCCTGGCATGCCTCGAGGTGGGCCTGCATAACATCCCCCGAGTGGTGGGTGCACACCTTCCACAATATCAGGGAGAAAAGGGGTAAGGCATTCAATGAAGGGTGGTTGGCCAGGTCCAGCCCAGGATACGAATAGCCAGCCGCTGCCCCTAGCCACTGGGCCCACCAAGATGGGGTCCTCATCCAGGAGGCTCTCCATGAGCGCTTCACTCTTGGGTCCCACTAACAATGTCCATGCACGTATGCGTCTCTCACTATCACCCCCTCCCCCACAGCCACCCCTCACCGCCCTACCCATGCACATGGGGATGGTGAACAAATAAACGCTTTTACTGCATGAAAAAATGTGTGGATTTCTACAGCCTGTGCTAACAACTATTTACAGTGGGGAATGGGAGCTTACTATGTACATTGGGGCAGAGGATGGGAAGGCACCTCAATTGGGGAGGCAGGGGATGGGAGGCATTAGTCCAGGGCAAGGGTGGAGGGTCTCAAGCCCCATTGCCACTGGGATCCCCTCCCTGACTGGTTTGGGGCCCTGGCTGGTCTGGGATGGAGCATGGAGAACAGGGAAGTAGGGTCATGGGACAGCCTTAGCAGGGTCGGGCTCGGTGGGTGGGAGAGGCAGAGGGAACACTGGGGGGTGGGCAGATGGAGGGGAAGCTGAGCCAGGAGCTCCAGGAGGCTGACCGCAATGTCCCAGAGTTTCCCCATTAGTTCCTCCCAGGCCATCCACCACCAGGCCATGTCCTCCTCCTCCTCCAGAGTTGTTGTTCACAAAATGCAAGTCTACTGAGCCTGCATCCTCAGCACCCTCCTTTACGGCAGCGAGACTTGGACCCTGTACGCCCACCAGGAAAAGAGGCTGAACGTCTTCCACTTGCGCTGCCTCAGGCACATCCTTGGAATATCATGGAAGGACAGAGTGTCCAACACTACCGTCCTCGAGCAAGCTGGAATCCCAACTATGCACACCCTCCTCAGGCAGCGGAGGTTCCGCTGCCTTGGCCATGTCCACAGGATGAATGATGGAAGGATCCCAAAAGACACCCTGTATGGTGAGCTAACCTCTGGCAAAAGACCTCCCAGGCGCCGCCAGCTGCGCAACAAAAATGTTTGCAAGAGAGACCTCAGGGAAGTAGACATCAAGCCAGACAGCTGGGAGGAGCTGGCAGACGATTGCAGCAGATGGAGGCAGGAACTATACAAGGGCTTTCAGAAGGGGGAGTGGAGGATCAGACAGCTAGCACAGGAGAAGTGAGCCCACCGAAAGCACAGCAAGGACCTGCCAGACACCCATTACATATGCAAGAGATGCAGCAAGGACTGTCACTCTCGTGTGGGTCTTCACAGTCACAGCCAATGCTGCAAATGAGGATGCCAAACGGAACTACGAAGGGCGCGATCCATAGTCTACATAGACTGAAGAATGCTACTACTACTACTACTACCTCCTCCTCCAGCTGGAGGCAATACTTGGGCACCTCTCCCTGGCAGCAGCAGGTGGTGGTGTGGGCGCATCATCTACTGTGCATATCTGGGCCCTCCTGGTGCAGGTCCACCGTTGGGCTGGTGGGGTTTCCCAGGCCCCGTCCTCCATCTCCAGTGGGCTGTCTGGCATCACCGAGGGGGCAGGGTTCTCCCAGCCCTCTGACGGCATAGCTGTGTGGATGGAAAGGAAGAGATGGACACAGTCCCACACCACTGCCCCAGGGGCCACCCCCCATCCTCCATTGGCAGCAGCCCCCTTCCCCTCCATCCAATGGCAGGGTGGCCATGGGGGATTGTGGGCACTGACAGGGTCTGCGCCGCTGTGGGACCAGCCCTGTGTGAGGTCTGGGCCCATCCACCTCTTATCCACATAAACGGCTCACAGTATTGTCCATGGGAGTGGGTGCTGACTGTCACTGGCAGCCATTACGGCATGCTGGGAGCCATGGCTAACTGGGCTGTGTCCACCCCAGGTCCACTGGGCATCTGGGTGGCACACTGGTGGCTGTGGTGACCCCATCCCACAAGCCAGGGCTTGCTTCCTGCTAGGTACTTACCACAGGGTCTCTGGCCAATATTCAACAATATCTGGCTTGAAGACCGAGAAGGCAGGTCTATCATGAGACACCCCTCATCTCTGTAGACCTCAGTGGACAGTTCTGGCTCCAGGTGTGTGGGATGCACCATGCTATTTCAATGTAGCTGGATGCAGATCATCTACACACGTCCTACTGTGACATTAGAAGTTGAAGTAGGGCACTATTCCCATCTTCTCATTGGAATAGTTGTTTCAATGTCTTTGCGCCTAATGTTGATTTCAACTTTGAAATAGCACGCAGCATGTGTGGAAGCAACATGTGCGATTTTGAAGTTATGCCTGTTACTTGGAAGCAGCGCTGAAGTGTAAACGTGGCTAAAATGTTATGTAGAAAGGTCCACTTCTTTTTTTGGCTCTAACATCACATGCTTGTCCCCTGACAATACTCAATGAGAAGCTTGTCTTGTCAGCACTGCACTGTGGAGGTGTGTGGAAGCTTATCCACTTTGGTATTTCAGCTAAAGACATTTTTTCGTGTAGTTGGTGCAAAGGTATTTATCCACTGAAGCCTTCCATTGTACGTGCTTAAAAGTACATTTGCCCAATTATTTTCAATGCCCAATGAATGAATAATTGCTATGCAGCCAGCACTTTCCTTTGAAACACCTGTTGATATTGCAGCTTACTGGGCTAGATGGACAGAGGTTCTGATCCAATATGGAATTTCCTGTGTTCCTTTGATATTGTATATGAATTTAAATTCCAGACTTGCAAAGTGTTCGCATGGAAGCAGTCTTTTGTCACACAAGGACCTACTCTGTGATTCCATAGGACCATTCTCTCATAGACTTTAAGACCAGGGAGAACTATCGAGACCATCTAGTCTGAGCTTCTGTATGCTGCAGGTCATGGAACCTGCATCTTCCATTCTGTAGTGATCCATGCCCCATGCTGAAGATGAAGGCAAAAATCTTCCAGGGTCTCTGCCAATCTGACCTGGAGGAAAATTCCTTCTTGACTTTGAATATGGCAAGCTGTTAGACCCTGAGCATATGAGCAAGACTAACAAGCCAGGTGCTGTTGTAGGGGATCATGCTTTTGTTCTCTATTTGTACAACACTTAGACTAATGGGGTCTTGGTTCATGCCTGGGGCTTGGAGGTGCTACCAAACTACAAAGAATAATGGTCTTATTCAAGTTTACAGAAACCGAGTAATTCATGTAAAGGAGACAGTAGGCTTCTGGTAGCAGAACACTAGTAAGTAAGGTATAGTTTTTCATCTCAGAGCTACATAGCAAGACTTTTAAAAATCCATAATTTATTAAACTAAACTAATTCCATTTTCAAAAATCTTGTGACCCAAACTCATAGACCATTACTGGAGCCAGCATTTACTCATGTAATTTATTAACTTCAAAGGAGCTACATTCATGAGCAAGGATTACTTACAGCAGTAGACTCATACCCTTAGTCCCTCTTCCTTTATCATTTAAACTTGTATTTCTGGTAGGTGTTCTTTTTCGCCTAGAAATTAAAAAATATGGAGCAGATTCACAACTGGTGTGAATTGCAATGGGACCATGATTAGGCTCTGTATCTTGACACCAAAGTGAGGATCGGTCTCCACTGGAGTGTTTTGTTGACAGAAGGGGCCTTCTGTCAACATAACTCAAGGAGCATCCACACACTTGAGGCCTTCTGTCAACAGATTCTCATTCAGGCATAACAATCTCTCGACAAAATATTGTTGACAGAAGTGCAGAGGGCAGTGCAGTCTGGCAGCTCTCTGCTGATAGAGCAAGTTGTGTGTAGATGCAATCTGTTGACAGAGGTTCCGTTGAGATTTCCCTGTGAACAGTAACTTTTGTCGACAGACGCTTCTAGTTTAGACATAGCCTGACAGTATAGTCATTTGGATAGGCAGTGAGTTTTTAATGGATATAACATTAAGGATATTTATAACTAAATGTTTATACCCCAAAAAATCTAATAAACTAATGTTTATCCAAGAGACAATCTGGGAAATTAATTTCTGTCTATTTTCACCCCCCCTTCTTAATTAAAGGACGCTTACCTTCTCTCTGAAGGTCCCAGATATGCCATATTTTGTGTGTATCTTCAGGCTATTTTAACAGAGTCTAAGAAAAAAGCTTGTAATCTTTTTATGAATTCTTTTAAAATTATTAAAAATTGCAGGATCGATAGCAAAATGGATCTTTTCTGAGTCTCATGTCTCTTCTGCCCTAAAACAAAACATCCAAAGCAAGAATCTTATTAAAAAAAGAGCAAAAGAGAGAAGATGCATACACCTAACAGCTAAATTCTCCATTCAGTTACACCATGAAAAGCTGAGATAAGTGAACAGAGAATCAAGCCAAAAGTTAGTTTTTCCCCTTCAAAGGAAATCAAAGAGAATTTTAACTGCATATATCTTTCCTTGCCTTCCTAGTTTAGATGCTTTTCCTCTTCGTTTTTTTTTCCTTTGTTTAAAACATCTTGAATCTTCAATCTATTGCAAAGAGGCAGTCACACATAAGGTAAATCTGTGCACACATAAGATAAATCTGTGTCAGAGAAGTCTGACAAAAATCTGCAGACCACTCCCGTGTAGAAATATTCATAGCAGAGCCGTCTGGAGGCTTCCCATAGAGCAAGCACTCATGTTCGATGCTAACTGCACAGATGGTCAAGCATTTGGATAGTGTTGCTCTGATCCAATATAGCAATTCCCAATATTATTGATTTGATACTTTGGTGATTTCTTCACAATGGTATCCTGCTTGAAAAGCATCCTTGGTGTACTAGAAAACAACATCCTCATGAGCACTAGCTCTGGAATCTTAACACTTAATTACCCACCTAGAAAAGTAAAGAACAGATTGACAGAGCAAGATAAGTACCCAGAAGTCAACTACTACATCACTAGTCTAACAAGAAAAATAACAGAATAACACTAGTCATCACCTATAGTCCCCAACTCTATCCCTCCAGTGCATCATTAACAATCTACAAACTACAATGGAACACAATCCCTCACTCTCACAGACCCAGGGTAACAGGCCAGTCCTCTGCTACAGACAGCCACCCAAATTCAAGAAAATACTCACCAGCAGCCACACAACATACCACAGAAGACCTAACCCAGGAACTTACCCCAGCAACAAACCCCATAGACAAATCTGTCTGCTTATCTATACAAGTGACATAATCGCAGGAGCTAACCACCTCAGCTGCACCATCAGGGGCTCAAACACCTGCACATCCACCAATGTGATAGATGCCATCCTGTACATGCCATGTACATAGCAGAAACTGGACAGTGTCTGTGTCAAAGGATGAATAGACATAAATCGGACATCAGGAATGGGAAAACATACAAACACACAAACTTATGGGGAATCCTTTAACCTGCTTACTGGGCTCTCAGAAGATATTTGGGGGTAAATTACAGCTAAATAACACCACAGAGCACTGAGAGCCAGGTCTGGTGACTGGAAGAAAACATTACGGGACCATGGGAAACTTGCCCCCCCCACCATAAACGGTCATCCAGCTAACTAAAATCATGCCAGATTACAGACGTTCCTAGATGTGAGAGAGAGAGATGGATTAGAGAGGTTCAATCTGTAGTTTTTACACTGCTATAGTGGACTGGCCTTGGGGTGTATGTGTGTGTGTTAACAACCTCTACAGAACAGATCTGAGCTGCTCAGTCATGGGACATTGGCTTTATCATACTAACATCCTTGTAGCTGCTGGCATGAATTTATGAGTGACCACTATATGAAGCATAGTGACACCAGTGAAGTCCAAGCTGACCATGGATATTTTTGCAATGTGTAGTAAAAGTGACCACTCACATCAAGAGGTGCCATGTGGTTTTCCCTTTATGGGTCAGGTCCAGGGAGGTGGTCCTTAGCATGTTAAATTCAAAATGCACCCAATGTGTGAAAGCATCCCACAGCATCACACCCCACTTACACTTTTTAAGCCCACCATTCTCGTCCACTTCCGTAAGTGTCATCATTTTTAGTATTGAACTAATTCTAGGCAGCCAGAAAAAAAAAAAAGTCTCAGCGAGTAGCTCTGTTAATCTATATGAGCAAAAACACACAGGAATCCTGTGGTACCGTAATGTCTAACAGATTTATTTGGGCATAAGCTTTTGTGGGTAAAAACCCACTTCATCAGATGTATCTGATGAAGTGGGTTTTTACCCAGGAAAGTTTATGCCCCAATAAATCTGTTAGGCTACGTCTACACTCGAAGCATCTGTCAACAGTAAAATCTATCAACAGAGTTGTGTCGACCGAAAATCTCTCAACAGATTGCATCTACACACAAAAGCAGATTGACAGAGCAACCTCTCCTGTCTCCGGAGAGCAGCCAGACTGCCTTGCCCTCAGCTGACAGAACCGCTGACCGGAAGCTCTGCGAACAGGGCTGCTCAGTGAACCGGAAGTCCACTCTGTCGACGGAAGTGTCTACCCTGCATTTCTGTCGATAGAAGCATTAATCCTCAAATTTTCAAGGGATAACTCTGTCAAGACAGAAGCAGAGTTCTGTACAGACTGTGTTGACAGAACATTTTATATGTTTGTAGATGCTCCCTGAGTTATGTCAACAGAAGGCCCTTTCTATTGAGACAACTCTCTAGTGTAGACGTAGCCTTAGTCTTTAAAGTGCCACAGGAATCATCTTTGATTTTCCAGGGGAAAAAAAAATGATCATCTGCCTCTGATCCAAAGTTTAACTTCAGTATAGCTGGATTCAAACCCTGGTTCAGCAGGAGACTTCAGTAGATAGGTCACCTCCAAGTAATATTTTTGTATCTTGATTCCCAAACTTCCTTACCCCTTGCTTAACTGAGAATTTTACTCCTGATTTCAATGGGAGCGGAATCAAGCTGACATTGAACACTTTTGAAAATCCATCCTAAGATTGCAAACTCTTTAGGAAAGGTGCTGTCTCTTATTGCATGTATGCCCTAGGATAGTTGGAATTCACATTGGCTTAGATCCTCTAAGGGTGATTGTAATACAGATAGGGTGGGATTCTCTGCTTCCTTCAGTGTTGGCTTAGCTGTGTGTCTATTGAGGTAGGCCTCTACCAAACATTTTTTAAAATTCTACCCATAATAAAATAAGCAGTTATGAAACATACAAAGAAAAACCCTGTCTGCTTATTTGTAATTAGGTCCAGAGTCCCATTTTAAATAGCTCATTTCTGTTTCAGTAACTCATGTCCCTTGCAATCACCCAGGCTGAGTTCTGAGTTTATAATGGTATCTAAAACCAGATGAGTTTGTCATAGTCCTGGGCTTCCACATATCATGCTGGTCTGATACTTGATCACACACCTGTGTTCTTCTATTTGAATTGCTATTGTTTTTGAAAAGATAATTGATTTGGACTTGTTTTTTTTTTCATTTTTCAGAAATTACTGAGTACAGGAGTTGGAACAAAAGATGACGACAAACACAAATTCACTCTGCAAATAGACTGCAAGGAGAAAGAATGGCGGTCACAGAAGTGAAAGAGAGACAAGGAAAGAGACGGATTACGTGCCAAACCACTGTTTGATATTGCTCTTGGTGGGTTAATTAAGTGGGTACTTGAAGGTTAAATAAGAATTGTTCTAGGGAGAAGAAGCAGAGAGAGGGAAAGGAGGGAAGTTTATATATATAGTATGACAGAATCCGGCCAAAGGGCTACAGGAGAGTAGTAGAAGGGAAATATATTAGTCCCAGAACAAATAGTTCTCTGTACCCAGAGTAAATTGACAGAGGCTAATCTAGAACTAGCAAAAACTTGCCAGAATCAATCAGAGCAATAAAGCCAATTAAAGCACCTAGAGCCAATTAGGTCTCCATAGTCAAGTGAATCAGACTAATCAGAACACCTGGGGCCGATTAAGAACTAGTTGAGACTGGTTTAAAAGGGTTTCTGTTGGCTCAGTGTGAGAGGAGGAGCTTAGAAGAGATGGTGTCATGAAGGATCAAGCAGAAGCAAGAGCCTGAAGATAAGGAAGGTTCTGGGAAGGGCTATAGGGAAGTGGCCCAGGGAATTGTGGCTCTCATGCTTCTGTTATTGGACATGTTTGCATGCAGCTTGCAGAGGGTCCCTGGGATCGCACCAGGAAAAGAGGGTGGGCCTGGGTTCTACACAACACCCTCTTTGCATTACATCACGTGAAAAGAACTGGCTTTGATAAAAGTGTCTGTCCTGTCCTGTGCTGCTTGGAGGCACTACAGACTATGGAACTTGGTTTCTCCACTTTGCCCCACCCTAGCAATGATGAGAGCAGCTCAACTAACAGCAAGTTGGTGCACTAGAGAAAGCGTCTAAACTGAGGGCTGCTGTGAGCATCTGAAGCAAACAATCCACCTGAATGCATGGGACCCACGAAGATGGAGGAGGAGCTTTGCCACTATGCTTTTTTAGTAACACTTTTGTTCTAGTAGACCCTGAAGCATTAGGGTATGAAGCAAACTCAAATTAATGGGAATTAGGAAGAAACTTTCCCCATACAGAGGCAATACCATAGCTGATGTTTCTTGCATCTTCCTCTAAAGCAGCTGCACTGTCCAGAGATGGGATGCTTGATTGCATAGCCCAGCTGCACTTCTCCAATCCAGTATGGTTACTCCAGTGAGCGCTAATAAGGTCCCTTGGTGGTGTCTATGCAATGATGTCTTGCTTACCCAAGTCTTTTAATTGATTCTGCAGTAAAACAAAAAGCATGCAATTATTGCTTCCAAAACACTGGTTCCTTATGTCAGTGTTAGCAAATAGCAAACCTGAGTTTGGGAGGTGATCTCAGGTAGAGATGTGGCTGCTCGGTATCTTTAATAACAGGGTAACACTTCTTACCCAAACATCAACTAGACTAAAGGGAGTATGATAAGAAAAGAGGAGGAAGGAAAAGTCATAATAAATAGAGGAGACAGAAAAAATAATATTCAATTGGCCATTCCACAAGAGTTATTTTGAGCATAGTACCATCAAAAATGTTATTGATCAAATTGTTCCAAACTTCAAGTGTTTGCACAATTCTTCATTAAAATTTTGAAATTCCAACGAAGAAAATGAGATAATTTTGTCAATAAACATTGGGCTTTTCAGCCATCCAGTTGGACAAAATTTGAACTCAATAAATGTTGTCAATATTTAAAAATAAAAACGCTCATAAACCAAGTAGTAGTAGTAAAACATAAAAAGGCTCCGCCCTTTTTTTGTTGACCAGCTCTAACTTGTGCCTCTTTAATGGAAGTGGCAGGGATTTTATTTAATTCTTGGTGAACAAAGGACTAACTCCATTTCAGCTTCCTCATCTTCTTGCATGCGGGGGTCATGGAAGAATCTTATGAGGAGGAAAAAAAAAGGTAGATGACTTTTAGGAAGGTTAAAATCCTCTCTAAAGAATTATATGGTTTGAATTGCATGCCAAGCTGTGGAGGTTTCTCTGTTTACTTTCGGATGATATCAGATAATTTTACTTTCCTGTTTTGAACACACAACATGGAGGAAAAGACTCTATTGGCTATGACTCACCTTTTCTTTTCTTTTTTTTTTTCTTTCTGGGTCTTTTCTCTGGCTTGTATCTCCATTTACTTTAATAAATTTACAGCAAAGTATAGCTGAAGTACCAAAGTAATTTGCCCACAGTTTTAGGTTCTTTTTTGAAGTTTGATGAAATCTCAACTGGAGTTATTATTAGATCTTAACAGAGATCCCATTTATCTAATGCTTTACGAGGGCAATTCCCCACTTTTTGATATTTGTGGGAACAGCATACATCCTACATAATTAGCTTCATCTACCAGTTACAGGTAATCTCTTTTTTAATCTTCTTTTTTCCCCCACGCCCCACTATATAAACCCTGCATTCTAACTGTCTACTTGAATAATCTGAAGTGGGTCTTCTTCTTGAAAATTTATTGCCTATTAAATTTGTTAATCTTTAAGGTGCTACAGTACTGCATCTTTTTTTTTGTGAAACCACAGATTAACACAGCTACCCCTCTGAGATTATGTACAATTACCTTGGTCTGACTCAACACTGGGCAACTGCTTTTGAATTATTATGAAGTTCTAAACATATTCCTTTGCGGGACGGGAACTTTGTTTGGATAGTACCAGCTAAATTAACGTCCTTTTCCCTTAAAAAAAAATAAGGGACATCCAAGATTTTCGAGGCCTTTAGTCAATCAGATTGTGGTTTTACACCAACAAATCTGCAACTAATATATTTAGCATTACAGGTTGAACCTTTCTAGTCTGTCTTTCCAATGGACCCAAACCAGGAAACTTGAAGATCTAGACCTTGCAGATGATTTAGTTCTCCATGCAGACAAACTAGAGTATATTCAAGAAAAGATGGATGCCCTACAGGAAGCAAATGAGCGGGTGGGCCTTAAGATCAATCAAGAGAAGACCAAGTTGATGGGCATTAAGAACAGACAGGAAAGTGAAATTACAATTGAAGGAAAAGCAGTGCAAGATGTTCACCAGTTTATATACTAGGAGAGCGTCATCAGCAAGAATGGGGACACTGAAGAGGACATCAGTGCGAGATACAAAAGGCTCAACAAGTTTCTGTCATATGATGACCAGTCTGGTGTATGAGCCATTTCAACAAGAACCAAGCTATATATTTTCTCTTCCAATGTGAAATCAGTACTGCTGTATAGCTCGGAGATGTGTGTTGTCCAGAGCAACACTAAGAAAATCCAGGCATTTGTCACAAAATGCCTTGGACACATTCTCCAGTTAAATTGGTATAATAGAATGCCAAATGGAACCATGTGAACCTAAACAAACCAGAAGCCGGTGAAGGTCCAGATCAAGAATAGAAAATGGTGATGGGCAGGCCGTATCCTTTGTAAAGCTTATGCGGAATGTATCATGAGACAAGTGTTAGAATGGAATCCAAAGGGAAAGAAGAAAAGGGGATGTCCCAAACACACATGACAACAAAGCTTCCTGGACAAAGTAGAAGCAGCTGGCTTAACATGAGATCAAATCAAGACTATTTCTAAGGATCACAAGAGATGGAGAATGACTGTGGAGGCCCTTTGCTCCACTAGGAGCTCAAAGTATTTTTTTTAAAAAAATCTCTCCTGTCTGGTAACACGCCAGGTTATGTATGAATTTGGTTAGCTGGAGGAGCACTTCCCATGGGTGTGACAAAGTTTCCCATAAAGTTTGTTTACAACCACCAGTCCTGGTTCTCAGTGCTGTGCTGTTAGTTGGCTGTAATTTGCCCTTAAATGTCTTCTAAGTGCCCAGTAAGCAGGGAAGTGTTGGTAATGTGCTGTGGTCCATCCTGTGGTCCAGCAAATTTTCATTTGGCACTTTTCAGGTCCCAAGGATACAGAACTACAGAGGTTCAACCTGTACTTGTTGGTTTTTTCTTTTCTGGAATTAATTTCACAAACTATCCAGGGAGCATGAAAAATATGCCGTAAATATTAAGACTCTGTACAGACAGCAATTTTTATAGTGGTCAGAAAAGCAGCAGCCCTACAAATTAACGAGATTAAGGGCTTGATTTGTATGTTAAAGGATAATATGGAGTATTTCTTTGCTGTAGTACCCTCTGGCTCATCAAAGGAACAGTTATGGGATGACTCGTCATAGGCTCGAAATAGCTAAGCAAGATGAGGACTTTTGATAGCAGAAAATTCTTTAAACAAGTGGACTACTGAACTACAAGTATTTACCTATTAGAATAGATTACAAAGATATGGTGCATTCTCCATTACTTGAAATACAACACTATCTATAGTTCCACAAGTTTTTAAACAAGGTGTAGGGATAGGAATTACTGTGTGAAACTTTATGGCCTGTGTTATGAAGGAAGTCAGACTTAGTCACAATAGTCTCTTCTGGTTTTGAAATCTGTTTAGCCCTGTCATAGAGAATACAATGATCAGAATAAGATTTTAGTAAATTTTGACCTGATCTCTAGGGGCAAAGCTGGGCTGTAGCCAGAATATGTATGTTGTTGTTCTATAAGGCTACACCTACACTACAGCAATCTGTCAAAAGAAGTTACTGTTGGAAGAGATCTTTCAGCAAAACTTCTGTTGACAGATCACACCCACACACAAGCGGATTGAAAGCGTGTCCAGACTGCACAGCCACTGTCTCAACAGAATGGCCAACCTGAAGCTCAGCAATCAGGGCTCCCAGTGACATGGAAGCCCTGTCTGGTGATAGAGCCCCCATCCCCACCCCAGAACATCTACATGGCTTGTTTGTGAACAAGCTGTTGACAAAGGCATTATTCCTCATTGACAAATTGTCTACAAAACGCATTTTTGTGTGTGGACACTCCGAGTTATGTCGACAAAAACTTCTAGTGTATACGTAGCCTAAGACTATAATTATAATGACTGAATAATTGTTGGTTAAAATACTGTATTTGGGCCAAATATTTACTGATTTTAAGTAGGCATGGTTCACCTGAAATAAATAGAACTGTACTGTCTACGCCAGCTGAGGATATGATTGCAGGTTGTCACTATTGGGACTGCCATCTCTGATTTTTCTGGCTGCAGAAAAACTATGGACTAAATGCAGAAGTTAGACAAATACTATCTTTTACCCCATTAATAGTTCAGCTTCATCAGTGCTGCACAATGTACCTCATGCAGTAGCATAATTTTCACAATTTGATTTTTTTTTGCTTGAATAGGCAATAACCTTATGCTTGATAGTTTGGCTAGTAGCACAGCCCAGTGCCTAAAACAATGTGTTCTTAACTATCCTATTGCTAAAAAAGAACAAATTTCCTTAAGAATAATCAGAGCCTCCTTTTCCCCCTCTCCGTACTGGATTGAGACTGAGGTCAGGTTGGTAGTGCAGCTGGTATAACTAGGATCTGGATTTTGGCTTGAATTCATATCATCCCTCCAGTTGTGTAGAGGTGGAATGGGATGGGGTGGGACCCCAAGCAGACTCATTCCAGATCAATCAGAAGTCCTGCCAGGAGTTGCTAGGAATTCATGCCGTAGTGGGATCTCTCCAGGCTGGGTAGGAATCATAGCTACACAGGTTCTGTCTAAGCAACACACAACGCTGGGACTCAGATTCATGGCTGAGCCTAGTCTCCTCTTCAATCCAGACAATATTAGTGTGAGTTGAGCCAATAACGTTTCTTGACTCAGAATCGCAGACCCTGCTAAGGGATTGGTCACAGCTTCAGTCCTGCAGTGCAGTGACTCAGACCTGAGATGCTCTGCAGTATGTCTGCAGCTCAGATCTCTCACAAGATTTGGAGAAGCCATTAATGCAATCCCACAATCCTCGGGGACTACACTTCTCACTCCTTCAATAACAAAACTTGCCACTTGCTTCCCAGGAACCAGAAGCAATGTCCTGGTTTAAAAACCGTTCATAGAATCATAGAATGCTAGGACTGGAAGGGACCTTGAGAGGTCATCGACTCCAACCCCCTGCCCTCATGGCGGGACCAAGTACTGTCTAGACCATCCCTGATTGACATTTATCTAACCCATTCTTAAGTATCTCCAGAGATGGAGATTTCACAACCTCCCTAGGCAATTTATTCCAGAGTTTGACTGCCCTGACAGTTAGGAACTTTTTCCTAATGTCCAACCTAAGCCTCCCTTGCTGCAGTTTAAGCCCGTTGCTTCTTGTTCTATCCTGAGGCCAAGAAGAACAAGTTTTCTCCCTCCTCCTTATGACACCCTTTTAGATACCTGAAAACCGCTATTATGTCCCCCCCCTCAATCTTCTTTTTTCCAGAAAAAAAAAAGTTCCTCGTTGTTTAACCCTTCATGTCTGGACTGCTCCACTTGAAACAACAAACATGTCCCATGCTAATGTTCATTCTCTATGACCAGCAGGAAGATGAAGCCCTGCATCAAATGTGATGGTATTTGGCCAGAGGCATACAGAGGGACCCTGGTTAATCCCTGTGCCCAGGGTAACAGACATTCAATGTCAGCAAGAACCTGAGATGTTCTTGTTTGTATAAAATTATATCTGAGCTGCTGGTGGCACCGAGTGTTGACCAGACAGCAGATGCATGCAGAAACTGGATAAAACAGCTGAAGACAGACTGCCAGAAAGTGAAATAAGCTAATGGCATCTCTGGGAACTTTTCTCTTCCTTCCTTTTTGTACAAGGAATTCAACTGAGTAACAGAAACTGCATGTGCATGCATACATACCACACAGTGCATGATACTTTGGAGCATGCATGGTGACCTTATTAGCCTTCAACCCCCATCACAGGCGCCATTGGTAGCTGGCCACGAGAAAAAGGGCAAGAAGTGTCCCAGGAGCTGAGGCCGATACTTGAAGAGGCCATGCCACTGCTGCATCTACAACACATGCTTGGTCTGTACCCTTCAGAATTTTTCAGGGTCATACATGGGAGCCAAGCCACTGCATAACTGACATGAGAGCCAGCACTGGAGATGGACCCTGTTAATATGTTGCCACCATATTTGTTTTCATGAACATACATGTGAGGGAGACTTCCAGATTAGGATCGCATTAAATTATATCCACATCTTAGAATCCTAGAGCTGGAAGGGAACTCAGGAGGTAATAGAGTCCAGCCCCCTGCCTAAAGTGGGATCAACCCCAGCTAAATCATGCCAGCCAGGACTTTGTCAAGCTGGGACTTAAAAACCGCTAGGGATGGAGATTCCACCACCTGTCCAGGTAAAACATTGCAGTGCTTCACCATTCTCCTGGTAAAATAGTTTTTCCTAATAACCAATCTGTACCTCCACTCTCTGTAACTTCAGACCATTGTTCCTGTTTCTGCTGTGAGTCACTACTGAGAACAGCCTCTCTCCAGCCTCTTTAGACTCCCCTTTCAGGAAGTTGAAGGCTGCTGTCAAATCACGGCTCACTCGTCTCTTCTGCAGATTAAATAAGACCAAATCCTTCAGCCTCTCCTCAGAGGTCATGTGCTCCAGACCCCTAATCATTTTCATTGCCCTCCACTGGACCTGCTCCAATGCATCCACACCCTTTCTATACTTGGGGGCCCAGAAGTGGATGCAGTACTCCTGATGAGGCTTCACTAGTGCTGAATAAAGGGAAATCATAATTTCTCTAGATTTGCTGGAAATGTTTCTCCTAATGTACCCCGATATGCCATTAGCCTTCTTGGCTACAAGGACACACTGTTGACTCATATTAGAGGGGTAGCCGTGTTAGTCTGGATCTGTAACAGCAAGGAAGGGTCCTGTGGCACCTTATAGGCTAACAGAAATGTTCTGAGCATGAGCTTTCGTGAGCACAGACTCACTTCATCAGATGCATCTGATGAAGTGAGTCTGTGCTCACAAAAGCTCATGCTCAGAAAATTTCTGTTAGCCTATAAGGTGCCACAGGACCCTTCCTTGCTGTTTACTCATATGCAGCCTCTCATCCACCATGGTCCCCAGGTCCTTTTCTGCTGCACTGCTACTTAGCCAGTCAGCCTGTACCAATGCTTGGTATTCTTCCATCCCAAGTGTAGGACTTAACACTTGTCCTTGTTGAATCTCATCAGATTTCTATTGGCCCAATCCTCCAATTTATCTAGGCCACTCTGGAACCTATCCCTACCTTCCAACATATCGACCTGTCCCCCTAGCTTAGTGTCCACCGCAAATTTACTGAGGATGAAATCCATTCCCTCATCCAGGTCATTAATAAAGATGTTGAACATTACTGGCCCTAGAACTGGTCCTTGTGGCATGCCACTTGAAACTGATTTCCAACCAGACATTGAGCCATTGATCACTACCCATTGACCTGCCCATCTAACCAACTTCCTATCCACCTTACAGTCCAAGGATCCAATCCATACTTCCTTAACTTATGGAGAAGGATATTGTGGGAAACTGTAGCAAAAGATTTGCTAAAGTCAAGGTATATCATATCCATTGACTTCCCCATGTCCACAGAGCTAGTTACCTCTTCATAGAAGCTAATCAGAATGGTCAGGCATGACTTGCCCTTGGTGAATCCATGTTGACTATTCTTGATCACTTTCCCCTCTTTCAAGTGCTTCACAAAGGAATTTGTGTGTTCTCTCTGACTTCTGACAAAGTGAATGTTTATCTCCTGTGGTTGCCATTCCTGTGTAGATTTTGCATCTCTGGAAGTTTTCCGTACCCCAGCGATACCTGGGATATTTTTTATCTTTGGCTCAGTGTCTCCTCAATACCAAGTTTAAAAAGCTTTTCCTTAGCAGCAGTAGAAATTAGCATGTTCAACAATGAATTACAGCACAGAATGATTCTAAAAAGCCATGTATGGATCATTCTATTTGTGACCATTTTTTAAGGGTACAAAATACTAACTCAACCAGAGTTTGCCTTTAAGCTTATGCTACTGTTTGGAAGATTGACATTAAGTTTCCAGACGTTCCTTCCTTATAGAGGTTGCCTTTGTTAAGGATGCAAATATAGAGAGGGGTTTCTAACTGTGATGTGCCTGAATCTTCCATAAAAATGTATTAAGTTCAGGTATAACTGAATGCATTACCAAAAGCTGAAATTGCTAAAAGCCATCTTAAAGAACATTTAATGAACAATCCAATTACCGATGGTTTCTCGATACACTTTCGTAAGGTAGGATATAGAATCCTCAGATGGTATAAATCAACATAGCTCCACTGAAGTCAATGGAGCATTGACAATTTACACCTGTATAGGCTCTGGCCCATGAAGATTTTACCTCTAGCAACAAAGCACCCATAAAGCACATGTATAAACATGTTGCAGGCTAAATGTGAAATGATAGGAGGCTGGGATTAACAAATGTAATATTTATGAGAATTCTAAACACATCTATACTACAGCATAATTTTGAAAGGTGAATTTCTGGAAGCTAGTTTCTGGAAGATCAGCTTTCAGAAGAGAATGTCTACACACACAAAAAGAGGATCAAGCTTCTGATCCGCTCTTTTGAAAGCAAGTGTCCACACAGCAACAGGCACCCTTTCAAAAGAGTGAGCCAGGAAATGCCACAGATGGGGTTGCATGGCTGACAAGCCCTTCTGGTCCCTGCAGCCAGCCACTCCTTTAAAGGGTTCCTCCCCAGCATCCACACCCTGCACACGCTGAGGGCTGCTTTGCAAAGCATGTCACTACAGACACTTTTCACAGAGAGAAGCCATTATTGTGCACACATCCATGGATTCCCTGCTGCTCTCCAACAGGGATGATCCTGACCACCAGGTCCGACTGCTGGCCACGGTGGTCCTTGCCATCCTATACCTCCTCCAGCAGCCATTTCCTCACCCTGTGGTCCTAAAGGCCCTCTCCACTGGGCATTGTCCATGCCCCATCCCCTGTGCCACTGGGGGCCTCTGGAGCTAACCCACCAGTGTCAAGTGGTGGGACCAGCTCATGATGCGTGAGTTGGATGATGAGTGCTGGCTCCAGAATTTCCGGATGAGAAAGTGGACATTTCTGGAACTATGTAATTGCCTTGGCCCTGCCCTTCATCACCAGGACACCTGGATGAGGCCTGTGCTCTCCCTGGAGAAGTGGGTTGCCATCACCATGCGGAAGCTTGCCACCCCAGACAGCCATCAATCATTCAACCACCAGTTTGGGGTGGGAAAGACCACCATCAGGGCTGTCCTAATGGAGGTAAGGCATGCTCTAAGGCATGCTCAGGTAACACATCCACCATAGGGAGGGGTCTCCCAGGCAAGGGGGACCATTGGAGACTGGGGGCAGGGGGCCCTGGAGGGGACAGAAGTCTACAGGGCACCCCACCATCCACTCACAAATGCACACTCCCTCTCTCCCTCCCAGGCAGGTTATCAGGGAGATCAACACATTCCTTCTCCAGATGGTCATTCATGTAGGGGACCTCAATGCTGCCATAATGGGATTCGCAGCCCTGGGCTTCCCCAACTGCTTTGGTGCGCTGGATGGGACCCACCTCACCACCCAGGCTCCGGACCTCAGCACAGGATAATACATCAACTGCAAAGGGTGCCACTCTTTGGTGCCACAGGCCCTCATGGACACCAAGGTGTGTTTCATGGTCATCTGTGTGGGTTGGTCCTGGTGAGCCTGCAATGCCCAGGTCTTCCAGAAATCTTGGCATAGGTGCAGGATGCAGGAGGGGACCTACATTCCCCTACAGGAGCCCCCATTCAGGGACCTGACCACACACTCCTGCATCGTGGCTGATGCTGCCTACCCCCTGCCGCCACGGCTGATGTGGCCATACTGACTCCATATACTGATATCACCCATGACCGTTATAATGGATGCTTGAACCAGACTCACAACACGGTAGAGCAGGTGTTCAGCAACCTGAAGGGGTGCTTTCAGTGGCTCCTCATGTGGCTGGAGGTGGGCCTCCACAATGTGTGTTCCATGGTGTGGGCATGCTGCACTCTCTACAACATAGTGGAGGGAAATGATGAGCTATTCGTGCAGGGATGGGCTGCTGAGGCCAGCTCTGGCTATGAGCAGCTGGTCCATACACCGTGCCACCAGGCAGGTCAAAGAGGGCCTCCAGGAGGCCTTTGCTTAGGGAACCCAATGACCCTCCCCCAGGCACCCTCCACTATACCCACCCCTCACCACTCCCCCACCAAACACAAAGGACAAGGGAGTGGTTGAAAAGAAACTCTTTAACTATATGTTGGGACTGTTGTTTAAGTACAGTGGAGTATATACAGGGGAGCAGGGGGTATATACAGGGGAGATCGGGGGAAGTATGTAAAATGTGGTGGGCGGGGGTGGGAGAAACTAACTAGGAGGGGGGTCCTGGAGTCAGGGGGACCTTAGTTTTCCATGGGGGTGAAGTGCCATGGTCAGTGCTGGGACAGGGCTGAGACTGTAAGGATGTAGAGTCATGGCAGGGGTGCTGCAGCCATGGGCTCAGCGGAGAGTGTGGGAGGGAAAGCAGAGGTGGGACAGTGGGAGGAGCTGGCTCAACATGGCCAACCCTGGCCACAAACAACTGGGCCAGTTGCAGCAAGGCGGCTGGGGGGAGGTTGGCAGGATCAGGACAATGAGAGTAGGGGTTGTGGGAGCATCAGCAGTGGGGCAGCAGTAGCAGACAGGGACGACTGCTCAGTGACGGCCCAGGTGAAGGCCCAGAGGGCCACAGCATCCTTGCTGCAGTCCTTCTGTCACCAAGCCACGTCTACCTCCTTGGGCTCCAGCCAGTGATGGAGCATGGCGTTCTGCTACCAGATGGCCATGGTGTGGGCAGCTGCTGCCTCCTCCTCCTCCCAGTGGCAGCACAGCCTCCTGGTGTGGTCCTGTCCAAGCAATGGAGATGGACGTGCCCCAGCCCCCTAGGTCCCAAGTGCAGTGCTGCCCTGTCCATGGATGGGGTTTGCCTGACCCCCAGATGGCAGAGCTGTGGAGACAGAAGGTGAGAGAGAGGTGACCCATCAGTGTTGTGATCTGGACCTGGGGGCTGTTCCCTCCACCCCATGGCCAGACCCCTCCTGCCCCACCATCCACTGGCCCAGCTGCCCTGGGCAATCCTGGGCACCAGGGATCCCCACATGGGTGGGGCATGCACCAGGTGCAGTCCTCTTCCCCTTCTCCCTCCCCGGACATGCAGGTGGTGGTGCAGTCCATGACAGCAGGTGCTGAGTGCCATGCACAGCCTGTTTTGTGGCCTGGGGGATGCGGCCATTCAGGATGTCCCTGGGCAGGGGCAGGCACCCTCCACCCACAGCTCCAGGTGTCCAAATCACCTGCCTCATGTTCCCTCAAATTTGGGAAAGGCTCAGGTGGAGGGGGCCTGGCTCAAGCAGCTGGATGGAATTGCGATCACCAGGGACACTTCCTCATTGGACAAGGGTTCTGGCTCCTGGTCCCAGGTCCCACCTGAGGGTCCTGGCTGCTTCTGAGGCTCTGGCTGGGGCTCAGCCTTGGGCACCACTGTGCCCAGCACAGTCTCCAGCTCAGCTTCATCCTGCAGTCACATGAGCTGATCTAAGGCCTTGCAGAGGAGGCAGCCTTGGGCACTGCCCCCAAGTGGCTGGATCCATCCTTAGCCCAGCAGTATGCCTGCAGTAGTTCCTTTATTTCTAACTAGACCTGGTCGCCCATTTTGGGGGGCAGGGGAGGGGAGAAGGGAGGTACGTGTGGCCCTGGGAGGTCAGTCTGTTGGACAGCTGGGCAAAAGAGAACCTCCTCATGCCCCTGACAGTTCCAGCAGGTCTTGGAGCTTGGCCTCACTCCAGGAGGGGGCCGTCTTCTTTGGCCCCTGGCTGGGCTCCTGGAAGCCTTCAGCCAGATTGGAGGAGGGCTCGTGGGGGCTGTGAGAGTCCTGGCCACTGGCCATGAAGCCAGTGAGGCACCCAGTGCTGCTCAAATGTTAGCTGGAGGGCGTGCTGGAGGAGACTCAAGTCTTCCCTGCTGTCAGCACGCTCTCAGCTTCTCTCACAGCTTTTCTGGGTCCCTGTATCTTGTGCTGGCAGGGACATCTCCATGCTCCAGCCGACTAACATCATGGAAGACCCCCTCTTTCGAAAGAGTTGTCCGCGGAAAATCTACACACATTTTCTTTTGAAAGAGTCATTCAAAAGGAGGCGCTTTTCCTCAAAGGGGAATGGAAGAGCCAATTCAAAAGGCAGGCCCTGTTCTTTCAAAAGGAATTTCTAAAGAACGAGTTTTTTTTGTCGATGCTCCATGGTATACTTTGAAACAGCCCCTCCTTTCAAAACATATTTTGAATGACATTGCTAGTGTAAATGTGGCCATACTGGACTTTTCGAAAACTTGCTCTACAAAAACATTTCATTTTAGGTATTTTCAAGAACTGCTGGAAGTAAGCTGTGACTTCATACTACAGTGATGGGCATCGTTATGTAACTTGGTCAGAAACATCATATTTAGCTTAAAAATGCAGACAAAGTGAAAAGAATGAAATGAGACAAGATTTATTTCCAGTAAATTGCTCTACCTTACCTAGAATTAACAAGAGCAATCTAATCACCCTTTCTATTTTATTCCTTCCAACTCTAAGACTTAAAAATTCGCTGGATTTTTTTTTTCTTCCACACAAGGAAAGTTCATTGAAGCATATTTGCTTGTTTCCATGGCATTTCAAAGAAGGCTTACCAGCTAAAGCCAAGGAAATATATATAATAAAATGGAGACCAAATGTCTCTTCTTCAATAACAGATATAGACCTTAGTTTCCAAATTAATTGTTTAGAAGTATAATCATTTGTAATAAGTAAAACCATGTAGGTCACTTAGATTTTGACTTTAGAGCTGATACTTCACAGAAAAAAATATACTGTTATTGTCTCATTTGTCTGTTGAGAATGAGATCCTGCAGATCACTAAAATTACATAAAAGTCCTTTTAGAACAGAAATATTTGTGCTTTAATAGTTTAGTGTAAAACGGAACCAAGTCAGCATTATCTTTGTAGCACTGCATCATCCTTATCTGCATTTGTCTGTGTAACACCAGATTTGCGAGATTGTTAGTACCTTTTGTACGTGCTTTGTGAGCACATGCCAAAGCTCTAATCTGAACGGATCTACATATGTAGTATTCATATACACGTAGGTCAAATGTGTACAAAAATACATATGGGAGCTATGTCTACACTAGCCCCTGACTTTTGAAAGGGGGATGCTAATGAGACACTTTGGGATCTACTAATGAGGTGCTGCCATGAATGTGTAGTGCCTCATTAGCATAATGGTGGCCGTGGCAATTCAAAAGTGCCACTTTCGAATCACGCGCCACCTGTGTATATGGAGGCCTTTCGAAAGGACCCACAGACTTTGAAAGCCCCTTCTGCCTAAACCAAATATGAAGAAGGGGCTTCTGAAGGCTGTGGGGGTTGTTTCCACAGTATAATCAGGCCCCTGTTTACATGGATGGAAAGAGATACAAAAGCAGCTCTTTCGAACCTCTCATGGCTGGCATTATGCTAATGAAGCACTGCATATTCGTGGCAGTGCCTCATTAGCATCAACCGGTGTGGCTCATTACCATGTCCCTTCCGAAAGGAAGGGGCTAGTGTAGATGCAGCTATACAGCCTATTTGGAAATAGAGCCATTTGATCCACCACGGCCGTGTCTACACTAGCGCAAAACCTCGAAATGGCCATGCAAATGGCCATTTCAAAGTCTGCTAAGGAAGCGCTGAAATACATATTCAGCACCTCATTAGAATACCGGCAGCCGCGGCACTTCAAAATTGCTGTAGCTCACCGCTGCGCGGCTCGTCCACACGGGGGTCCTTTTCGAAAGGACCTTGGCAAGTTCAAAATTCCCTTATTCCTAACAGCAGATGGGAATCTGCTTCAAAATAGGTACTATTACTCGTATAATAAAGTTTACCTATTTTGAAATAAACAGTCCACTATTTCAAAATTTTGAAATCATGGTTGCATCGTGTTGCTGGCCAAGTTATTTTAAAATAACTTTGCTGTGTAGGCATACCCTAGGGGTTAAACACATTTATCACTAAACTGAAAAGAAACATAAAATTCAACACCACTCAAGTTTACAGAAGACCAAAAAAAAAAAAAAAAGAGCAATGGTAAATAATGAAGGGGACAGGCCACTGATCTAGAGTCAGAGGGATCAGTATGTAAACTGTTGACAAGGAAACGTGATCTTTGTATGATTAAATGCATATTGCCAGAGCAGGGAGCTCTACCTCAGGAAGCAGTGACTCTTAAAAATTTGAAGTTTGTGGTGTATAATCAGTGGAATATCAGCTTCCAGGATGAGTCTATACCTGAAAGTGTTAACATGATCCTTGGATGCAGAAACAGGGCACTCTCAAGTAGAAGTAGAGAGTTTATTTTACTTCTATATGCCAGCCCCCTGATGCGGGTGAGCCTGGGGTCAACTGCCCTGGAGCCCAGAGACACAAAAGAGTCTGGTGCTCCTGGTCACTGCGAAAGCTACTACAGCCCCACTGTCTGTACTTGACATTGGTGTGACTACTGCTGGAATACCGAGTCCAGTTCTGGTGTTTACAATGCAAGAAGGATGTGGATAAACTGCGGAAGATTCAGAAAAAAGCATGAGCATGATTAAAGGCTGAGAAAATCTGCCTTAGTGAGCTTTTGCTCTTTCAGTCTATTGAGCTTAACCAAAAGATGGGTTAAGGGACGATTTCTTGACAGTGGGTCAGTATCAACATGGGGAACAAATATTTTATGATGGGCTCTTCCATCAAGCAGAGAAAAGTATGACATGATCCACTGCTGGAAGCTGAATCTAAACAAATTCAGATTGGAAAGGAGGGTTTTTTTTGTTTTGTTTTCTTTTCTTTATAATATGGGATAGCAATTACTCACTAGTTAAAGAAAAACACAATTTAACAAGGGTTGCTGTGGATTCTCCCTCAAACAATTTTGAAATTAAGATTAGGTGTTCTTCTAAAACATCTGCTCTAGGAATTATTTGGAATAATGTATGTGGCTTGTTCTGTAGAGGAGTCAGTGTAGATGATCACAATGTTCCCTTCTGGCTTTAGAATAGATGAACATGTGCTCATCTTGATTCAGCACAAAGTGCTTTCGAAAGATTAACAATTGACTCTGTTCTGGTCTATGTTAACAAGGCTGGAGTAAAAAGTACCCATGGCAACCACCTCTGTTGCCAAGGATGGTCTCTTTTAAAACAGGCCCAAAATTTCAGTAAATAAAAAAACTTGTGACATTCAAAAGTTCTATAATAGTCAGTAAAAATATTAGTAGCACTGTACTGCCCTACGAATGTGAAGGACGATGTGAACAGCAACAGTGACCTGGGACTTGAGATGCTCAGATTTATTGCCTTGTTGAGCCATCAGGTCTTTGAGCATGTTACTCGATTTTCCAGTTTCTCAGTTCACTCCCTGCCTGAGGGACTTATGGGACCTATCTCATAGGTTGTTGTGAGGAAGGAACACTAAAGATTTTTAGGTGCTCAGATACTTCAGTGATGTAAGTACTGACAGATTCAAGAGGACAGAGTGAAAAGCATAAGAGAGAGCTCAAGAAAGGAAGTAGTGGATATAAGAAATAGCAGAGTTCAGGGCAGATGATGAGACAGCCAGAGTCATTACAACAGACCATGAAAGTGAGCGTGTCCAATGTCCATTAAAGTTGTCCATGGTGCTCCTCTCAAAAGTTTTGCTGCAGCTGTTTTAATATAAAATAAGAAGCAACCCCCCACACAATCAATTTTCTTCTTTATTATAACCCACGAGACAAAATTTCCTTGAAATTTAAAGCCCCAGTTGACTGCATAGAGGTATTATTTGTTCTGCTTCACAGAAGCTTTCTCCTGTTTTTTTTTTTATTTGAGGTTGTGCAGTCAAACTGCCACAACCACTCCTCACCCTATAAATATCATGTCACAACAGGATTTTTTGACTCCATTTGTACTGACCAACCAATTAAGACCACATGGTCCCAAATTAAATGAGAGGATTTGCTGGCAATGGAAGGGGTAGATTCCATCTGTGCCATGAAAAATCTAGAGGAAATCAGAAGTTTCAATGGAGAGCACTTTGTTTTATGAAATATAGATACTTCTAGAATTAGAAAATGGGAAGTAGGGTGGTTGCATTTAGATGAAGCTTAACAGAAATTACATGCATGTTTATTATTCAAATTATGGTAACACTAAAAGGCCCCAGCTCAGCTGAGATTTTTGGCCCCATGATGCTAGATGTTTTGTATAGACATAGTAAGAGGGAGCGCTTGCCCTGAAAGTAACAATTAGACTTTTCAGCAAATTATCTCCATTTTACAGCTGGGGGACTGAGGCCCAGAAATATTAGGTGACATGCTCAGACTCTAGAGAAAATGACAAAACCAGGAATTAAACCCTTGTGTCTCACTAAATCTCATTTCTTCCGTAGTACACTTTGCAGATATTTCTCCCACACTGTTGTTCACACATATCTGGGTATGCAGTGGGTTCACACATCTTTTATAAAACACCTTTTATTCTCTTTAATTATAAATTCAAGCATCTGGTTTAAAATTCCTATAGCATAATTGCAATTCTTGTTTTATTCCTCAACATGAGCTTTTAAAATAAATCTCCTTAATTAGACCAAAATGCAGCGATCTGTGCATAAATGAACATTAATTCAAATCAGTTATTGCAAACAATTCATGCACAGATTTTCTAAATAATATTTCCTTGTGTGCTTCCTGCAAAAAATAGCTTATTTCAACTAAAGAGTTAAAATATTATCCTGTACCTTCAGCATGCAACTTCTCGGCATGGGTTGAGCTGTACTTCGAAAACTATTGTCATCCTGGAGACAACCTGTAGTTTTAAATGACTGGGCTGTCAGTTCTTTAGCTCTTTGCATTTGCTTTTTCTGCTTTAGTGAATAGTAACAATTACACGGCAAACAGCATGTTATTTCCAACTGTGTTTTTTTTTGACAGAAATCTTTGTTACAAATATTGCAAGCTTCTATTACTTTGCCTGATTAATTTTTAAGCAGGCTTTGAAGAGTAGGAGAGCTCTCTCTAATGCCCGATATCATTCTAGCACTTTGGACAAGGACTGAGCTCTCTTTTATAAAATGTTTTCTTTAATTTAAAAAGAAAGAAAGTGTTTTTCCATGTTTACATTTGGGGATTCTTTATTTTACACAAAACAACTTGATACCCATTGAGAGTCGCTTGCCAAGAACAGTTTGTTTTATATTGTGAAGAAAGTAGGAGCTGACCTCAGGAGTGAAGTGCAAAGTAATTTATCAGAAGGCATCTACTAATTTCAATTTAACTTTTTGCTGTTTCCTTTTTGGTCACGGAAACTAGTGTGTAATTGACTTGACTTCAGCAAGGCTTTTGATACAGTCTCCCACAACATTCTTGCCCATAAGTTAAGGAAATATGAATTGGATCCTTGGATTATAAGATGGCTAGAAAGCTGGCTTGATGGTCAGGCCCAACGGGTAGTGGTCAATGGCTCAATATCTGGATGGCGGTCTGTTTCAAGCGGAGTGTCGCAAGGCTCGGTTCTGAGGCCAGTGTTATTCAACATCTTTATTAATGACGTGGATGAGGGACTGGGTTGCACCCTCAGCAAGTTTGCAGATAACACAAAACTAGGGGGAGAGGTAGATACGTTGGAGGGTAGAGAGAGAATCCAGAGGGACCTGGATAAATTGGAGGACTGGGCCAAAAGAAATCTGATGCGGTTCAATAAGGAGAAGTGTAGAGTCCTGCACCTGGGGCAGAAGAATCCGAAACGTTGTTACAGGCTGGGGACTGACTGGCTCAGCAGCAGTCCGATGGAAAGGGACCTAGGGGTTATGGTGGATGAAAGGCTGGATATGAGTAAACAGTGTGCCCTTGTAGCCAAGAAAGCTAACAGCATACTGGGGTGCATTAGGAGGAGCATTTTGAGGAGATCTAGGGAAGTAGTTATTTCTCTTTATTCAGCACTGGTGAGGCCACATCTGGAATATTGTGTCCAGTTTTGGGCCCCCCAGTATAAAAAGGATGTGGATTTGCTAGAGCAGGTTCAGCAAAGGGCAACAAAAATGATTAAGGGTCTGGAGCACAAGACCTATGAGGATAGGCTGAGGGATTTGGGCTTGTTTAGTTTACAGAAGAGAAGACTTAGAGGTGATTTAATAGCAGCCTTCAACTTCCTGAAGGGGAGCTCTAAAGAGGAGGGTGAGAAATTGTTCTTAGTGGTGTCAGAATGCAGAACAAGGAGTAATGGTCAGAAGTTGAAGAGGGAAAGGTGGAGGTTAGATATTAGGAAAAATTACCATGCCAGGCAGGTGGTGAAGCATTGGAATGCGTTGCCTAGAGAGGTGGTGGATTCTCACAGACAATGTTGCAAATGTAGTAAAGATGATAAGATAATGAAGGGAACTTGACACTTATAGTATACAGGTACAGTGCCTAATTGATTGAGCTTTAGCCAAAGACTTGAGTACAACTCCAGGTATAAGGGGAGTTTTGCTGCAGTTGCAAAATACTTCCATAACAATAACTTTTTTGTTTCAGCTTGACTCTAGAGCAGCAGGATCCACACTCATTGTCTCCCAAATAGTGTGATAGAATTCAGGCGATGACTGTTCTGAGTGATTTTTTTTAAGAGCTGGCGTGGTCCAATGACCACTTGTGAAGAAAAACATGACAAAATACATGGAAGTATCACAACCAAAAGTCAAAACAGCACTAAAAAGAAATGTTGAAGATGAGCTGAACATACTGATACATATTCCCATAGCCTTGGCCAAACTGCTGTTGTGTTGCTGATGCAGTTGAAAGTTTGCAAAGAAGTTCAAAAGACATTGAAGAAATAAATGTCTAACATCAAAGTTAAATTGCAGAAGTATAGAAAAGGATGGATCAAGCACTTATTCTATCTTATTTTCTTGCCACTATTATCAATGCCAAGTTCAAGGGTAGAGGCCTAGCTGATGAAGATGTTGCTGCTAAGACAGGAGCATTTAATAATAACTCTTCAATCATGCCAATCATAATACATTTCAAAACTGGAGCTAAACTATTCAAGCAGGATATGTTTACATTTGTGGCTTGAAGAAGTGGTCTCCAACATTTTATGCCCAAGATCTCCTTCTGAATTTAAGGGCAACCCAAGATCTACCCTGCCCTTTCCTTGAGGGCCTGCACCTTATCCAAACCTTCGCCCAACTCACTTCACCTCTCACTCTCTGCCCCTTACTTTCAGCAGGATGGGTGCAGGAGAGGGTGCAGGAGAAGGTGCAGGGTGCTGGCTCTGGTAGAAGTCTCATGGCTGGGGCTTAAGGTGTAGAAGGTGGCTTAGGGTGCAGGAGAGGGTATAGAGTGCTGGCTCTAGGAGACGGCCTAGGGGTGGGGCTTGTGGTACACTAGGGGGTGTTAGATGCTGGATCTCAGAGAGGGATCAACCTAGAAAGGAGCTTTGGGTGCAGAATGGGGCTTGGGGTGCTGGCTCTGTGAGAGGGATCAGGTAGGGCTTGAGGAAAAGGGGGAGGTGTGGGATGCTGACTCTGAAAGGGGGCTTAGGGCTGGGGCTTGTGTTGCAGGAGTGGGTTTTGGACACAGAGAGGTGTTGGGGTGATACATCTGGGGTGGTCTGAGGGATGGGGCTTAGGATGGAGGAGGAGGTGTGGGTGCTAACTATGAGAAGAGGCTGTGGGCTTGGGTGCAGCTGCCCACCAGGGGTCACTTTCCCCAGAAGGCTCAAAATTGGTAGTGCAGCGAGGCTGAGGAAGGCTCCTTGCCTATCCCAGCCCCATGCTGCTCCTGGAAGGGGTCAATGTGCTCCTGTGGCAGTCAGGGTGGAGAGCGCAGGGAATGTTTTTCTGCATGCTGTCCCTTTCTGCAGGCACTGCCCCTCAACTCCCATTGGCCACAGTTCCTCATTCCCAACCAATGGGAGCAGTGCAGGGGCAAAGCTTACAGGCAGGAGCAGCATGTCAAGACTTACGCCCCCCTCTGCCTGCCACCTACTCCATGTATACATGGAACCATCCTGGCCACTCTGAGAATGGGCTGGCAGCATGGAGCCAGAGCAAACAGGGAACCTGCCAATCATGATTTACTGGGAGACTCCCTAGGACTGACGAGTCCATCGGGAGCCACCGGTTGGTGAATATTGCTTTAAAGAAAGTCACACAACTGGACAGGTGGAAGTCATTAGCTAAGTCCCGGGAACCAGTGTTTCCTGAAGTGTTAAACCAGATTTTAACAGCAGCAGTTTCTTCAGGCACAGAGCGGAATATTTTCTTTGTTCGGAACAATTAATTGAAAACTGAGAAATTTTGTGTCTGGCAGTTGAAAAATCAGGGAAACTTTTCTTAATCTATGAATTAAATGCCCAGAGAGGCAATGAGATCTGCTAATCTGAAAAGTTTGAAGGGCAGCCTAAGTAATTTTGCAGACTGCTGGCTTATTTTCAAGCAACTGGGGTGACTAGAAGTCAGAACTTAAGTTCCAGCCACTTATACATGTTCAAAAAATTTCTAAAACTGACTTGAAAGAATGACATAAATTCACCTAGTCACGGTTATTTTATACGTCACTGAGTTGTAAAAGTTGAACGTGTTTTGATGACAGTGTATGTATCCAAAATATTAAGTTTGTTTTGTTTAACAAAATTAAAATCTTATATGCTGGATTGCATGCTCCATTCTATTTCAGTTACTATCTTCAGGAAGCTTGACACACAGGATGAGCAAAAAGTTAATTGTCTAGTAAATAAGCTCTGCCATTCATAAGTTTCTAACATATTAGATCTACATAATGACTATACTAAACCTATATAGTTGTTTAAATGCATATAGTTATAAGATGCATCTAATCTGCCGTAAAGCTCAATGGGGTGGTAAATCAACATATTTTAATGGTTCTATCAACCAATGAGAATGCATCTTTCTTTAGAAAGTAACAAAAGTACAATAGAAAACACGACTGAAATTGAAGATTTAAATTGAGGCTTTCCAGTTGGAGATTTAAATCATGATTTAAATTGATCAGATTTACATCAAACTGCCTGAAAAATACCCAAACCAAAATGCTCAGAGGTCTGTCACAGAGGCCTGATTCCTAAAACAGGCCTGAAATCATGAGCCAGAGAGATTCTTCTGCTGGTTGTGGATTCTTGTTGCTAGCTCCAGTCGCAAGGAGCATACAGACCCCAACAGCTATGCTGCATGTGTTGACGGGTTAGAAGTCCATTCAGTCAAGGGACACAGAATGCACAGAAAAGTACTTCTGCAATGCACCATGAACCAATTTAGCAAGGGTACTAATAATCCTGGAATATGCTGCCCAGAAATCAAAGTGCTGCCAGGTTCCACCACCTGAGAACCTGGTCTGAAGTTTTTATGTTCTTTGGTGAGGCTACAGTGAGAGCACAGTATACAAATCTGCACTGAAAAGAGTTTAAGAAGATAAGAATGGCCATACTGAATAAGACCAAAGGTCCATCTATCCCATAATCCTGTCTTTTAACAGTGACCAATGCCAGGTGCCCAAAAGGAAAGAACAGAGCAGATGATCATCAAGTGACCCCTCCCCTGTCACCTATTCCTAGCTTCTGTCAAACAGAGGCTAGGGACATGAATCTACCCATCCTGGCTAGTAGACGGATTTATCCCCCATGAATTTGTTTAGCAGTTTTTTTGAACCCTGGTAAAGTCCTGATTTTCACAACATCCTCTGGCAAGGAGTTCTGCAGGTTGACTGTGATGATGATGATCGCTCATTTGCTGAGTATGGTCATCTTACAGGGGAGTTGTAGATCCTCAGTGAGGACAGATGTTTCCAGATATGGCAGGCAGTTGTTGACCATGACTGGAATCCAGTCTGTCCTCCTCCTTGTCCTCCTCAGCTCATCGGCAGGCTAGTTCATCACGTACATCTTATCCTGGGTAAGTGTCTCTCCAGTGTCAATGTCAATATTGACTGTGCATTCCATGAAAAAAATACTTCCTTTGGGATGTTTTAAATCTGCTACCTATCAACTTCATTTGCTGACCCCTAGTTCTTGAATAAAGGGAACAAGTAAATAACTTTTCCTTATTTACTTTCTCAACACATCATGATTTTTTAGAGCTCTATCATATCCCCACTCTATCACTTCGCCATCCATTATCATCTCCATCAAAATATCTGGTATCTCTTTTCCAATAGGCTCAGATAACTCTCCAAATAGAATTTAGAGTGTGTACAGTAATCCCTTGAAATGCACAACTCAAAATCCCACTCCCCTGGCCCCATGTGGTGCCAGTTCAAACCCCCTGCAGCCTGGCTCACCTGCACCCCCCAGCTCGGGCCTCTGGCTCAACCCTCTCCCCCACACATGCCTCCAGCTCAACCACACCACAGGGCTGGGCAGCCCTGGCTCAGCTACACTCTCTGCTCCCGCCTGCAGCCCTAACCCACCCCAGGCTTAATCCCCTGACCCCCTGCCATGACCCCAACCCACTCATAGGTTTAACCTTCCCCATCTTCCCCCTCACCCCACCCCAGGACTTAGCTTTCAAAACGAGCTCCAGGTGCTCCTGTTGCTTCCCAGACAGCAGAACAGAAAATTCAGGAAAAAAGCTGCCCCCCAACTTATGCAAAATTCATGTTGTGTGAGGGTGCATGGGAATGCAACCCTCACATAACTCGAGGGACTGATAATAAATATAGATTTTTTCATTTATATTTGACTTACATGTAGGATCACAAAAATGCATTTCTTAGGACATATTTGAGTGTACTTTACCTTAAAGTCTCTGGCATTTCAACATAGATATTAAGGTTGATATATACTAACATATATTTGTTCCTTATGGGTTAAACATGCTCCCTAATTAACATATTTTCATTTAAAATGAGAACCCATATTATCTTGACACTATTTAGTAATAGTCTCCTAGCAACAGAACTTCCTTGTAAAACCAGACTCATCATTCAAGTGGTCTACTTTCTACACAGTTTTACAAAGTTAATAAATAATTTTCTTTATGTCTTATTTGCTATAAAAAGCTTTTGATTAATTTCCTCATTCTTAGAAATAATAAAATAAACTGATAAATTCAAAACATCATTCATACTTAACAATAAAATAGATTATACAAAGGAAAATAATAACTTTTTCTCTTTCATAAATCTAATGTTCATTTTGAGGGAGGGCTATTTATAACATGATTTTTTATATAAAATTTGCATCAGAAAATGTGGATTCATTGAAAAAAATCTATTACCAATTGGAAAATTAAAAAAAAAATTCAAAATTAAACGAAATTTAAAGTTAGACTTAAAATATCACAAAGTTATAGGTTTTGAGATCTTAAAAGCTAGAATTTTCCATTTTCAGTTTTTGACTTTTGTCTTCCTGCCCATCACTCTTTATGGAAAAATGTTAGAAAGCCATAAAAAACATGAAAGTAAAGAAAATTCAATTTTAAGGGAAGAAAGGATGAAAAGTTTTATCCCACTGTTACCCAATCATACACACTTTATTTTTAAGGAAAAGTAATTATTTTTTTAAAAGAGGTGGATAAAGGGCCCTGAAATTCATTTTTGGAAAATTAAATGAAAATATATTTCAAAAAAAACAAAACAAGGTTTTTTTTCCATTTTGAAATATAATTTTTAATTAAAATAAAAAGCTATTTTCATTTCTAAATTAAAACTCCCAACATTTTCCAGTAAAAATATTTTAAAAGTTTTTTTTTTTTTGGTGGGGAATCTGGGATTAAGGTTAGTAGGATGAATATTCCTTAACCACCAGTACTGCTCTCTTGTGTAACATAGCAAACACCTCTGTTATTTATGTGGCTTCAGATTTATAAGCTATTATTATTCATGATATCAGTGGTAGCGCTTTTTTGTGTTGGTACTTGCCACTACTGAGTACCAGCATCTCAGAAGGGAGGGGAGGGAGTGGAGATCCAGGTGAGTACCAGCTCCTCTTTTCTTCCAATAATGTATTGGTAATATCCATATCTTATGGAGGTTTATATCAGGCTGTGATGAGGTTCTGCAGAGCTCTACATCTACTAGCAGTAGCTGGTTTGTGTTTGTATCACACTAGTGCCCAAAGTGATATCAGGACTAGTATTGAGGATATCAGGACATCATTATGCTGCAAACATAGTAAGAGATGGTCCTTACCCTCCTCACGCACTTAGGCTATGTCTACGCTCAAGGGTTTTGTTGACGAAAACAGCATTTTGTATACAAAACCCGGGAAGTGCCCTGATTCCCAAGGCATTCTATCTATACTACATCGACGGAATGCAGCACTTTTGTTTACAGTCTTATTCTGCTCCCCATGAGGCACAATGCCTCTGTTGATAGATCTGTCTACAGAAATCCATTCTGGACTTTCTGGGGAGTCCTCTGTCAACAGGCATGGCTTCCGCTGTGCTTCTGGTTGGCCATTTTGTCGAGAGAGCAGAGAGGCAGTCCGGCCACTCTCCGTCGACAGAGTGGATCGCTCTTTGAGCCACTTTGCAATTTGGCCATGATCTGCTGGCAGAACTTTTTTTGGAAGATATCTTCCAACAAAACTGTCAACAAATTGCTGTGATCTAGACATAGCCTTAGAGTTGAAACAAGGAGGTAAAGTGACTTGCTTAAGCCCACACAGCAGGCAAGTAGCAGAACTGAGACCAGAACCCAGGTATTTTAAGTCTTTCGTTATCGCTCTATCCACTAGGCAACACTACCTGTTAAATGCCACAAGCTTTTATCATGAGCTTTTCCACTAATTTAGTGAACGTACGTTTTATATCATTTGCTGACTTTTGTACTGCTTAGCTGCACCTGTACAGAGTTGCCCATATCAGATACCTTTGCATTTGTATCATATCAAAAGGATATGGAAAGGATCAGACTTTAAAAAAACACACACACACACAAATTATTGCAAATATATTTATTGTGTGTAACTGATTTTTCAGGTGAAATCAAGCAAACGTATTTTGTTAAGATAGATGAGATCAGGAGAGTAAGACACCAGATTAGACTAGAAAAATGAATCTATCAATTATCAGTTTCTAAAATTAACTTTGTCAAAAGTCAATATGAAATCTTTCCCCACTGGAGTATGGGTGCTAGTGGAACAGACTTATGTGATTAATCATCTTTGCACCTTTTTTTTTTTAATGGGTACATTTCTAGTTCATTCTTCTACATTTTTGAAAAAGTTTGACTCCATCAGCCTGCTCAGTAGAACAGATGCTGTTTATCACTTTCCGTGCCTTTTTCAAGCTGCTGTTGGTTTTTGCAGTCAATGAAGAACATTCGTTATCAAAGCTAAAAAGCTTTGTCAAATAAATGTGGCAAAGAAGACATCGGAACCTTGCGGGAGTATATCAAAGTGTATCTACTCATTGGGTCATGTACTTGCTTCTTCCTGTGGAGATCTATATTTATGCATGTTCCTTCTTTGCTTTCTTGGAAATCTATAGATTATGTCCATATCTGTCAGTCTGACAAATGTTTTAGCCAATATGCCAAAGGAAAAAAAATTACCAGGACAATTTTAACAGTTTGTATCTATTGAAATACACAGCAAGAAATGCATTTACCATTTCTGTTTAATATTGACCATTGTTTTAAACAATAGGCCATAATACAAAGAAAAAGGGCAAAGTTGTTGTCTTCCTTTATAACTAGGCATTATTCACAGAAAAATATGGAATTAGTGTCAGCGTCAGGAAACTTACTATATTCCAGGATCCTAACTGATGAACCAGGAAGAAGACCCAAGAACCCTACCATCACAACATACAGAAAATGATTTCTTAGTCCAAAAGATAGCAATAACTGCAACCCTGTACATTTGAGGAAGGATTGCTGTAGTTAAGTATCCACAATATTTATATACTGAAGTTGAATGGTTGGTCAAATAATAATGCTCCATGTTTCAGCCCCTCATTCTGGATTATGTCAATACTACCTGGTGCTGAAATTTCCAAACGTTGATTATCCTGGGAGTGTTGAGATGTGGGAGACACACACTCTCAGGCTCTGGGTTCGAGAAGTTCAGACGTGATGGTTTGAGCCAACCATCGAATCGAAATGGGCCAAAGCAGTGCTGAGACCAGGTGTTGGGAACTGGACATAGGTCAGAACTGAGATCCCAGAGTTCACAGACAAGCCAAACCAGACATGTAGTTGGGGTCTGGGTACAGATTGACACCAAGTTGAAGTTCAGGAGGGAAATGCAGGTTTCGAGCAAGATTAATGTAATGGGCAAGGTGGCACTGGGTTGGAACTAGGAGCACAGCAGGTTGAGGCAAGAATCAGAAGTGGATCATGGGTACCTGACCAGGTCCCAGCCCTCTTATGGGCTACTGCACCATGTCTGAAGACCAAGTTGTTTCAGGCTCTGTAGGAGGAATGAATCACTGGCAGCTGAATGAGCAGCCCTGGTCTGGCTCCATCTTTGCCATACACATACTAAATTGTTTGATTTTTTTTTCCATAATATTGCTTCCCTGGTCTAACCCACATTTAAAATGTACATTACTACATTGTTCACAAGCTATGATAAGACAAAAAGCTGACTTGACTGACTTGACTTAAATCCTTGTATTCTAAGTAGAGCATAGGTCATCTAGGAGAAGAAGCAATGGGCTTAAAGTACAGCAAGGGATGATTAGGCTGGACATGAGGAAAAAAATTCCTAACTATCAGGGAGGTTAACTACTGGAATAATTGCCTAGAGTGGTTGTAGAATCTTCATCCTTGGAGATATTTAAGAACAGGTTGAATATATATTGAACAGGAATGATATAGATGGTGCTTGGTCCTGCTGTGAAGGTAGCAGATTGGATCTGATGATGTCTTGAGGTCCCTTCCAATTCTAATATTCTATGATTCTGTGATTCTATAATGTCTTATTCGGAAGGGAGCTTACATTTTATAGGCAGCCTTCAGAGGTAGCCTAGACTGCAAGAAGGAATAGCAGTAGTAGTAATAGGCATCC
Source organism: Carettochelys insculpta (assembly GCF_033958435.1). Classification (NCBI taxonomy): domain Eukaryota; kingdom Metazoa; phylum Chordata; order Testudines; family Carettochelyidae; genus Carettochelys; species Carettochelys insculpta. Next base: position 369,014,867 of record NC_134137.1, on the reverse strand, counting down.
TTCAGTCTACATAGACTATGGATCGCACCCTTCATAGTTCCATTTGGAATCATCATTTGCAGCATTGACTGTGACTGTGAAGGCCCACACGAGAGTGACAGTCTTTGCTGCATCTGTTGCATGTGTAATGGGGGTCTGGCAGGTCCTTATTGTGCTTTCTGTAGGCTTGCTTCTCCTCTGCTAGCTGTCTGAACCTCATCTCACCCTTCTGAAGGGCCTTGTGTAGTTCCTGCCTCCATCTGCTGCGATCGTTTGCCAGCTCCTCCCAGCCGTCCGTCTCGATGTCTACCTCCCTGAGGTCCCTCTTGCAAACATCTTTGTAGCACAGTTGGGGGTGTCCGGGAGGTCTCTTGCCAGAGGCTAGCTCGCCATACAGGATGTCTTTTGGGATCCTTCCATCGTTCATCCTGTGGACATGGCCAAGCCAGCAGAGCTGCCGCTGCCTGAGGAGGGTGTGCATGGTTGGGATTCCAGCTTGCTCAAGGACAGCGGTGTTGGACACACTGTCCTTCCATGATATTCCAAGGATGCGCCTAAGGCAGTGCAAGTGGAAGATGTTCAGCCTCTTTTCCTGGTGGGCGTACAGGGTCCAAGACTCGCTGCCATAAAGGAGGCTGCTGAGGATGCAGGCTCTGTAGATTTGCATTTTGGTGTGGGTGTACAACTTGATGTTATTCCACACTCTCTTGCTGATTCTGGACAGAGTTGGAGCTGCTTTTCCGATCCTCCTATTTAGCTCAGTCTCCAATGACAGGGTGTCACTGATGGTGGACCCAAGGTAAACAAACTTGTGGACGACGTCTAACATATAGTTGTCAATGCTGATTGATGGAGGTTCAGCAACATCCTGACCGAGTACATTTGTCTTCTTTAGGCTAATGGAAAGCCCAAAGTCCTTACATGCTTTGGAGAACTGATCCAGCGGTTTCTGAAGCTGGTCTTCTGTGTGTGACACTACAGCAGCGTCATCTGCAAACAGCATATCTCTGATGAGGACTTCCCGCACCTTAGATTTAGCTTTCAGCCTTGCAAGATTAAACAGTTTCCCATCAGATCTTGTGTGCAAAAAGATGCCCTCTGTTGAAGATCCAAAGGCATGCTTCAGGAGGAGTGTGAAGAAGATCCCGAACAATGTCAGAGCAAGCACGCCTCCTTGTTTGACGCCACTCCTGATGCTGAAAACATCCGATAATGTGCCGTCATATTGGATGGTTCCTCTCATGTCTTCGTGGAAAGACTGGATCATCTTGAGTAACCGTGGTGGACAGCCTATCTTGTGGAGCAGTTTGAACAGTCCATCCCTGCTGACCAAGAAGGAATAATGATTTTAAAAGTGCTAGCTAACATGCTAATTAGCATGCTTAAAACATTACTTATCAACCAGTATAGACAAAGGCAATGATTAAAATTACTCCGTCAAATAGTTAAGCCTTTCTGAAGGTGTTAAACGGTTTACACTTGCTGCCAAGTGGGTTTTAAAAGCTAATATGTCACCTAACGTGTTTTAAAAACCACAGGCTACTTTACAGTGGCCCAGACCACTGGCAGCAGTATGCAAATGGGTGGGCTCGAAAATGCAAATGGCAGCTCATTTGCATCTTTGTTCACTGGAGATGCTGCTGCTGGCACTAAAATGCTGTGTAAATGTGGTCCTGCCAATGAAACCGTTCCTTTGACAACAGCCTCTTATGCCTGGAAAAAAATCAGGCATAAGAAACTGCCAACAAACGGGGGTTTCTCAGGCAGAATCACGCTTACACAGCTTTTTTGTGCAGGCATCAGTGTCTGCCAGTGAGCCAATATGCAAATGAGCAGCCATTTGTTCTTTCGAGACAGCCCCATTTGCGTACTACTGCTGGCAGTTCGGGTCACTATAACCATAGCCTCATGGTTTCTAATTTAGAGCCTTAGGTGTTGTAAAATGGTACTTTCTGGGTTACTGTATGATATGACTGATTTGTTTTTGACTTTAAACTGTTCAGGACATTGTGCAAAATATGAGCATGGCCAAATGTTCTCATATGGTTACATGACATATTGAAGTCACTATGAAATCCACCTGGACTTGCATTATTATTTATTATATCACCTCAGGCTTGCTGGACATTTTGTAGAACAAATAAGGCCTAGTCCTGACTATCTTGTTATCTAATTTTAGTTGTGGTGCATTGAATGACAGCAAGATGGAGTAGAGCAGGAGGAAAGCAGTTAGCACGGTAACAAAAATAAGATGACTGTGATTCTCCAGTAGCAGAAGCCTGACTGTTTCTACAAACCAAAAGGCAAAACTTATGAATGGACTTCTCTTCCAACAAAAGGAGGCAGACTTGGCTGACTTAGAATCCTAGAATCCTAGAATACTAGGACTGGAAGGGACCTTGAGAGTCCAGCCCCCTGCCCTCATGGCAGGACCAATTACTGTCTAGACCATCCCTGATAGACATTTATCTAACCTGTTCTTAAATATCTCCAGAGATGGAGATTCCAAAACCTCACTAGGCAATTTATTCCAGTGTTTGACCACCCTGACAGCTAGGAACTTTTTCCTAATGTCCAACCTAAACCTCTTTTCCTGCAGTTTAAGCCCATTGCTTCTTGTCCTATCCTCAGAGGTCAAGAAGGACAAGTTTTCTCCCTCTTCCTTATGACACACTCTGGGTGGAGCATAGGTGATCTACAAGTCTCCTCCACTTTACTCTGTCTCCGGACAAAACTTCTAGCTGACTCCAGGAGTATCCCAGCTGTTGATTTTCAGTCTCAGTAGATCTTCTCCACTCTGTCTGAAGTCCTCCTGCTTTGTGTTTTCCTTGTAGCTTCCCTTTGAGAACTTGAAGGACTGTGGTGGGTGATGGTTTTCTGAAAATGTGGCCTCCACCCCCACTTTCTTCTCTTGATTTGAAAATCAAGTGGTTCTTGTCCTGCTCTGTTCTAAAGTTCCTCATTTATGACCCAGTCTTGTCATTTGATGCCAAGAATGCACCTCAGGCACCGGTTTATGCATGTCTGTAGCTTGTGAATTGAAGACTTTTTAGTAAGCCATGTCTTGCATCCATATGAGAGTACACTCTTCACATTTGTTTTGAAGATCTACAGTTCCAGCTTTGCAGATATTATTTGTGAATTGAGTTCAGCTCTTGCTTTCCCTAGTCTATCACTGATATCCTTGTCTGTTCCTCCACCTCTGCCCATAATATTCCCCAGGTAGGTGAACTGCTCCACATCTTCCAGGTCATCCCCTCTGTCATGGCTCCTTTCCCACTTTAGCAAGACAAATGCAGAAGTGGGGGCCAGCAAAAGTACCTGCAAAACCTTATTTACAGGTTTTGGTATAAAGTTTGCCCCAAAAATCCTAAAAACCTTAGATTTTGGGAATAAAATTTGCTGCCACCACCCAAGTAATAATAAGGAAACCAGGGAGAGACTACTTGGGAAATCTTAGCCCCAAAAGTAAAAACCAGGACACAAACATTAACCAATACCAAGTTAATAAAAAGAAAAAGAGACAACTTTTATTATTACAATAATATCTGTGTTGCAAGCCTTATGAATAGATGGAAGAGTCACAAAGTAAAACACATGCGGAGTCTCCATAATGGGCCTAGAGCTTAGTTACAAGGAGGGTAAAAGAACATTTCTAAAAAGTGCACAAACAACAGATTCCACTTCCCAAACCATAAAACAATGAAGCCTAATGGATCTATTTAAACTTTACCCTGCTTACAGAAGATTGGGGGGCTGGTTCTTGGAGGGAAATATTCTGTGTCTCTCTCCCTCATGGCTGGAAAGAAGAAGAAAAAGACAGAGAACAGAAGAAGGGAGAAGCCAAAATTTAATTCTTGCCTACATTCCTATAGGCCAACCCCACCTGGCTAAGGAGGTTAACCCTTTCACTCCCCGGCTGCTCTGTAACCCTTATGATCATGACACCCTCCCAGTGTGATGGTGGTGTTGTTGGACCGGCTGAACTACATTGCCTTGTTCTTTCCCTTGTTAATGCTCAGTCCAGTCATTGGCAGTTTTGTCTAGCATTGTGATATTTTCTTCCATGCTTCCAGGAGGAAGAACTTTGTGTATTCATTTTCTATAATACTGCTGACTTCAGAGCTTTTTGGTTAAAAGCTGAGGCATGTTATGAACATGCTATACAGACAAAAAGCAGTATCATGTATTTCAAAACTTGTTCCAGAAACATAATAAAAAATGAAATAGTAGCATTATAAATGGAGAATATAAAATTTGTATAAATGCCCATTGACAATCAAGAAAAAAAGAAGCCTTTTTAAGGACTTAATGGGCATAGCTATGTTGGTCTGTAATTTTCAAAACAACAAGCAGCCCTATGGGGCCACTTCCTCAGCTGAGTTGGAGTGGAAATTATGGAATTTAGGGTATGTATAGCAGCAAAATCCAAAATAAGTTGCCTGCCATAAGTAGGACCAGTTAATGAAGAAAACTAGGCTGGATGTACTTCATTCACAGCAAGTGATATAGAAATGCAAATATCAGAGGAGGGGGAAAGTGCCCTTGCAATGCATTAAACAGTTAAGACCTTTATTCAAGTTTAAGTTGATGGTGTTAAATTTGTAAATGAATTCCATTTCATGTCTCTCTCTGTAATCAAGTGATAAAATTCCTCTGTAGAAGAATGGCTACTTTAAAATTTGTCAACTTGTTCTACTAATGACAGGCAACTTATTTTGTATTTTGCATCTGACGAAGTGGGTCTTTGGCCACAAAAGCTTATGTTCCAAAATATCTGTTTGTCTATAAGGTGCCATAGGACTTCTTGATGTTTTCAGAAAAGCTTGTGACTTAATAAATTTGTTAGGCCACATGTACACAGCCCCAGCCTTTAGCCCCGCTGCTGGCAGAGCGATACTAATCAGGTTTCTGGAAATTGCAAATAGCTTCCTATTTGCTTACTCATATGATTAATTAGCATAGCCGGTCGAGATTCTCTCAGCAGGGGGGGCCAGCAGTAAACATGCCATGTGGATGCACGTGTGCCAGCTAAACCCCTCTCTGTCACCAGTCCCTTATTTCTGAAAATAATGAGTCAGCCCCCTCTCTCTGATCAACGTTGCTTACAACGTGTGGTTTCTTCCTGGTAAGGTTTCTTCCTGTTTCAGTCTAGCTACCAGGCTACGTGGCCCTGCCATACATCCTGGACTGATGATTCTGAGAGTCTGGATGTACACCATAAGTACCAACACCTGTGTCATGATTGTACTAGCCTCCAGTTAAGTCAATCTGCCAATGAGCTGAGGAAAAAAAAAATTCTCTCCTCTTCGCTTGGGCTAGCACACCTATTATGGTCTCACATGAGTGTCTGGATCATGGGTTAGCTGTTGAAATATTGTAATAGATGCTTTCATGTAAAGATGGAAAGCTGTGATGCTAGTGTCAGACCAACCATTTCAGCATTCCCAGGTGATGTATCAAAATGTCAAAATAGTGACAGAAGGTGAGAAGCAGCTTCAAAAAGGGAGGACCCTAAACAGATACTATGGTGGGGGGGAAGCAAGGCCAGGTTTCAGACTTTCAGACCTATTTTAAAATAGTGTCATCTTAAATATATAGCATTGATTCTGTGACATCTAATTTAAAAAGGCAGTTATTTTTTGCATACAGTCTTACATAACCGAGACATTTATTTATGTGCAAAATAAGCAGGTGTAATAAAAATGTTTATAATTAGCTATATAATATAAGCAGAATGGAAGTAGCTTATTTCCTGGACAGTATCTTGCTATGTTCAAAATCTGGCTTTCTTATTGAGAGAGAGATAGCCATGTTAGTCTGTATTCTATCAAAACAAAAAAGTAGTCATGTAGCACTTTAAAGACTAACAAAATACTTTATTAGGTGATGAGGTTTCTTGGGACTGAACCACTTTCTTATTGTTATTGATATCAACATGAAGTATCAAATAGTCTATCTGAATACATCCTAAAGCAGACTCAGCAACCAAAGGTTCTTACTGATCTACTGCTCTTTCCTGGGAGGTCCAAAACACAAAGGATTTTGTTTGTTTTGTTGTTTTATGAGGGCAGCTGAGATCAGTGCCCATTTCACTAGGCATCAAATATACAGGAAGAGCTAGTCCCTTCACCAAAGAGCTTACAATTGAAATAGGCACAAGAAAGGATGGATGAAATAAAATATTATTTCCATTTTACAGATGGGAAACTGAGGCATAGAATAACTTGCCGAAGTTCACACGGACAGTGGCAATGCCAGAAATGGAACATAAAGTTTCTGTATCACTCTCCAATGTTTTATACATAAGCAACTCTTCCCTCTTTCTTATTTCATGCATCTGATGAAGTAGGTCTTTGCCCACGAAAGCTTATACGCCAAAAAAATCTGTGAGTTTATAAGGTGCCACAGGACTTATTGCTCTTTCTTATTGTCACTTCTCTTCAGCTTCTTTGAAAGAAGCAGTGATGACTTAGATGTGTAATTCTTACTAGAACTTTGTGCTTGTGCTGGAGGACTCACTGGAGTAGGAATTTTTCATTCCTACACCTTCATTTTTAGAGGAGCTTAGTACAATGCTTCCAGCTTCACCTGGCTTGGAAATTATGAACCCAAACTCCGGTAGGCCAAATGACAATGTGTAACCTGTTTCCAGGTCCTCTGTAGGACTGATAACTGGTTTAAAAAATAGGAAACAAAGATCAGGAATAAATGGTCAGTTTTCAGAACGGAAAGGAGTGTCTAGTGGTGTCCTCCAGGGATCCATTTTTGGACCTATCCTATGCAAAATAGTCAGAAATGATCTAGAGAAAGGGGTAAACAGTGATGTGGCAAAATTTGAAGAAAATACAAAACTACTCACAATACTAAAGTCTAAAGCAGACTGCAAAGAGCTTCAGCTGTTTTTAACAAAACTAGGTTACTGGGAAACAAAATGGCAGGTGAATTTTAATGATAAATGCAAAGTAATGCATATTATAAAACATAATCCCAACTCTACGTATAAAATTATGGTGGCTCAATTAGCTGTTACCACTCAATAGAGAGATCTTGAAGTCATTGTGGATAGTTTTCTGAAATCATCATCTCAAAGTGCAGCAGCAGGCAAAAAAAAGCAAACAAAATATTAGGAATCATTAAGAAAAGGATAGAGATTATGAGAGCATATTTTATTGCCTCTATATAAATCCCTGGTATGCCCACATCATGAGCACTGAATGCAGATGTGGTCACCTCATTACAAAAAACAATGATATCTTGGTGCTGGAAAAAGTCCAGTAAACAGCAACAGAATGAGTAGGGGTATGGAATGGCTGTCACATGAGGAAAGATTACAAAGGCTGGGATTTTTCATTTTTGAAGAGAGGAGATAACAAAGAGTCCTATAAAATCATGACAGGTATGGAGAAAGTGAATAATGAAGAATTACATACTCTTTCCCATAACATTCAAAACAAAGGATAACCAAATGAAATTAATAGTTATCAGGTTTAAAAATCAAAAGAAGATATTGCTTCATGCAGTGCACAATCAATCTCTGGAACGCCTGTCCAAATGAGAGCAATGACAAGTGCCAATGATCGCCAAAGTGATCATGACCTCATTCAATCTAAAGTGAAAATTAAGATCATCCTCAAATGGAGGTTTCAAAAAAGTAGGTCAGGCACAAGCTGAACCTTCAAAATTTGCAGGACTCCATTAAGTAGGACCACTTCCAAACAGAAGAAAAGCTCCCATCAGTTTCCAGAAGAAACTGAGGAAACTGAAGCCGGCAGAAAGCAGAAATCATCAGTGCCTGTGAAGAAACCATAGATTAGCAAACCAGAACACATCAGGGCTGGTTTGACAAGAATGATTCTGAAACTGAGCAACTCATCAGTCACAACAAAATGGAATTTTGAGCTTGGCAGAATGACATAAATAGTAATACAAAGAAAGAAGCCAATCCCAAAGTGAGGGTGGAAGTCCAATGGAAAACCGGAGAACCCAAGAACAAATGGTGGACTGAGAAAGTGCAAGAATTCCAACATCTTGCAGACATCCACAATATACCTGGTTTCTTCAGTGCCATGACGGATGTCTCCAGTCCAGCTTGTTCTAAGGCTGGAACCACACTTCTGAAGGACATTGGAGCCATCGATTTTTGCTGAAAAGAACATTTTGAAGATTTTCTTAACCAAAACCTCATGGTTGTGGATGCACCTCTTGAGCAAATACTCCAGTGACCTCCTAGGAATGAGCTTGGAGACTCTCCCAGTTTGCAGAAGGTACACAATACCATTGAGCAGATGAAGAGCAACAAGTCTGCAGGTCCAGGTGGGATCTCCACTGGAATCTTTAAAGATGGTGGATCATAGCTAATTCAGCAGCTTTGTCTTCTCATTCTTAAAATCTGGATTAAGGAAGAGTTACCCAATGAAATGAGGGAGGTGCTGATTTTCAGCCTCTTCAAGAAAGCAAAATTAAGTAGACTGTGGAAACTATCTTGGCATCTCTCTCCTTTCCACTTTAGGCAAAGTTGTGACCTGGAGCCTTGCAACTTGTCTTCTGCCCTTGTCAGACGGAATTTTACCAGCATCACAGAGTGGTTTCTGACCATGCTGCAGAATTGCACATGTATAAAGATTGGATGTTCTGATAAATATATGAATATCCAAAAGTTGTTTCATGACAGCATGAAAGCAGCTGTTCTAAGCAGTACTGGCTCCCAGAGTGACTCTGTCAAAGTACAGTCAAACAGGGCTGCATCATCACCCAAACCACATTGGTGGATTTTATTGTCATTCTTTACTTAATTGCTGGGAAGCTCCCAGCTGGTGTTGAAATCATTTATAGGATGGATAGAAAGCTGTTCAGGCTTAGCAGGCTGAAAGCTAAGGGTAAACTTTCCACCACATTTATCATGGAACTTCAGTATGCTAATGACAAGGCAGTTTTTGCCCAGTCTGAGAAAGTTCCTTAAACTATCCTGAACATGTGTGCTGATGCTTACAGGTGTCTTGGTCTCACGCTCAACATCAAGAAGACCAAAGTGCTCCATCAGCCCTCTCCAAATGAGGTACCTCATGCTCCATCTATTAAAATCAATGAAAAAGCACTGGAATATGTTGGCCATTTCCTCTACCTTGGAAGTCATCACTTAGCCAAGGCAGATATTGAGACATAAATCCAACACCATTTGAGCTGTGTCAGTGCAGGTTTTGCTCCTTTACAGTGCAGGGTTTTTGAAGATCACAACATTCAAACAGACACCAAACTTCTTGTTTATCAAGTCATTTTTCTCTCAGCGTAGTTGTATGGGCATGAAACCTGGACAACCTACAGACATCACTAGAAAGTCCTTGAGACCTACAGACATCACCAGGAAGTCCTTGTTGCCTCCGCAAGATCTTGAAGATCAAATGGAAAGACAGATGCACCAACATAAGTGTTCTGGAAGAGGCAAAGACCGCTAGTATCGAGGCAATGATTATCATTCAGCAACTCTGCTGCACAGGTCATGTTTTCCAGATGCCAGACCATCACTTCTCAAAGCAGGTCCTTTTCTCACAGATGAAAGAAGAGTACTGTAACGTAGGAGGACGACATAAGCATTATAAGGACATGATGAAGGATAAATTAAGAAGTGTAATATTGACTTTGACACTTGGGAGGGTCACTCAAAATGGAGAGAAGTACTATGCAATGGTCCCCTGCATTTTTAACTTGCCTGCCAACAAGCTGAGGAAGACAAGAGCTGCAAAAGGCAGGAGAGACTGGCTTCCAGTCATGGTCAACACCCTCCTGCCACACCTGAAAACATGAGACCTTACTGTAATACAACTTGTGGTTCAAGGATAGGCCTAATCATGCATCTGAGAATCCATAACTCCCATGGAAGATGATCATAACTGGCAACAAGTGATTGTCATCATGGCCAAAAGGATGTTGTGAAGTTCAAGACTTTAACCGGGTTCAAAAAGGAGCTAGATACATTCATAGTGGATAGGTCCAACAATGGCTATTAGTCAGGATGGGCAAGAGTGATGTTCCTAGCATCTGTTTTTCAGAAGCTGGGAATAGACAACAAAGGATGGACCACTTAATGTTTGTCTGTTCTGTTCATTCCTTTTCGGGCACCAGGCCTTGGTCACTGTCATACAAAGGACACACGGCTAGATGCATTCAATCTGACCCACTATGGACATTCTTATGTTATATTCAGTATTACGCCTTCTCCTTCACTGGCTGTTTCTACATAGCACACAAGTCTACTACTGCTAGTGTAACCCACACACCTTCTGGACTTGTAATATTGCCCCATGTAGTGGCATCAAGACCACTTACAGAGGGAATGAGTCTGCTCTATACCCTTAACTAACAGCTAGCTGACTTTTAGCTCATATGGTAAAGGCTCATGGACTAAGTGTCAGAAGTCCCAGATTTGATTCCACCTGCAAACAACCAGGATCTATTGGCATTACACTTGCAGCTATAGGAACTACCCCTTTCCTTCTTCATGTAGCGCAAACTTATGCTTATACAGTTGGAGGGCTGAGGTTCAGTCCCCCCGATGATCTGCAATAGCAGTTGTTGCAGATGCATTTCTATGAGTTTCAGACACAGAGATCTAAATTGTGGGCTCTCTGGTTTTAGGATTTAGTGTTCTCAATGTCTTCTACAACATTCCTGCACAGTTCAGCAAAAGCTGTGTCTTTCTGCAGCTGAGGAGCCTGGCATGGCTTCTCTCAGACATCAAAAATATTGTGCAGGTACTGTCTTCCCTCATTTGATTTTTCTAAACAACCTTTCCAATTCTAGAGCACTTGAATGGTGGTCACCTTTCAAATTTAAGAACACAACCTCCTCACAATTGTTTGCTGTGATATTTGCCATTCAGGCTATACCTTTCACTCTATTAAAATATTTGCTGTTCAGGATGCTATCTTTCCCCATTCATAGAAGGAAGGGAGAAACATATTGCTTAGGAGGTAAGCTCAAGGATGAGCTAGAGGTGCTGATGGGTGAATCATTTTTCAATCATCGCTCCTTCGCAAGAATATTAATAGCCCTATTTTAAAACAAGGCAAATGAGCTAGTTCTGTTTCTCAAACAAAAAAACTTATTGTGGTATTATTTTTCTTTCTCTAAAGATAATAAAGTTCAAGATGCTAAAATTAGCCATTGTTGTTTCACCTATGTGCTTCTATTCAAAGTGGTATTGTTCAGCAGTTCAGCGCCTGCCGCTTAAAAGGCAGCATTCTGCATTTAACATATCAAAAAGCTATGGCTAATTATTCTCCTAGCAAAGATAATCGTACCAATTATGATTCTTTGAAAAGAAAGGAGGTGACAAAAAAGTGCAGATAAGATTTAACAATGAAATGTTGGGAAAACCACAGTCTCCTCCTTTTTGAGGAACAAATAAAATTACAGCTTTATGAAAGCACCAAGTTATCAGTGCTCAATCTGTAGAATGACTAGCTCTAATTCTGTGGCTTGTGTTTAGCAGGAAATCAATCTAGGTGGCCATAGTGATCTGTTCTGGGCTTAAAATCTAGAGCTGTGTCTACACTACAGAGTTCTGTCGCCAGAAGCCACTGTCGGCAAATATTTCTCAACAGAACTTCTGTCTAGAGAACACGTACACACGTAATGGGGCTCCCCGTCAATGCCCTGTGTCAACACAGAGTGGCCAGACTGCCCAGCTCTCTGTCGATATAACAGCCAACCAGAAGCTCTGCAAACAGCGCTGCCTGGTGAATAGGAAACCCTGTCTGTCGACGAAGGGTCCCCCGGAGCATCTACCCCATTTTTCTGTCGACAGAATCTGTCTACAGAGGCGCTATGCCTCAAACTTTCAAGACATAACTCTGCCGGGGAAAAGGTTGTATTCTGTCACCAGATTCCAGACAGAACACATCTGTAGTGTGAACATTGCCTCGTTTTGCCGGCAGAAGGCCTCTTCTGTTGACAAAACTGTGTAGTGTAGACACAGCTTAAGAGTCCATGGAAGACATAGACCATCTTTGCTGCTGTCTTTTTTTGTTATTGTATTATAATAGTGCCTAGGCACCATATTCCTGTTTCAGGAACCCCTGCAGCAAGGTGCTGTACATATACAGAACAGAAGAACACTCCTTGCCCCCAGTAGCAATGTAATAGACAACTGAGGAATGCAGTCAGATGTGGGGAATACAAGGAAAATGTGATGAATGGAAGGGCTACTACCCCTTGTCTAGACATCCCAGTATTCAGTTAATTTAATTGCCCATAAAGAAGAGGTAGCTGTGTTAGGCACTACATTTAGCCCTTTGGAATGGAGATCCATCAACTATATTGACTGCTGTTTTGCTTTGTCTATAAAGAGTTAAACCCAAAGATTGTGGGTCCTGTGCTGGCAAACAGTCAGGTGAGCCAATGGGAAGAGATAGAAGGGTATTTGAATTGAAGCAGTTTATCTGCTGGGTGAGTCTACTGTGGGGCCAGAGAAGGGATGCAGCTAAGGATTAAGCCTGGAACAAGGCTTGGAAGTTTCAGTAATACCCATGTCTTGAGAGGAGTCTTGAAATAAGAGATATGTGAGTTGAGGAAATACATAGTCAGACGTGATCAAGGTTTTTTTGTGGTTTGTTTGTTTGGTTGGTTTTTTTTTTAATTTTGGGTTTGATACAGGACTTTTCAGGCTGACTGATGTATCCCCCCTGTACGCTGTAACATTAACACTGAATCCCAGGGAAGTAATTCTCTGAGTGTTAATACTTTTTTAGTTGCTTTATAACCTAGCAACCAAGTGTCCTTAACAAATAAGCTTTTGTTCTGTTAATCAAATCACCTGTTTAAGGCACTGATTTGACCCTTGTGTCCTGGAAGTAATAGATGGTCTGTGTACAGATGCCTAAAACTGAGAGGTCAGCCATCAGAGATTGCTCTTTGCTTCCAGTTTAAGAGCTTGGGGTTACTCCACAGGAAGCCATTCCACATGTGTCGTCCTGGGCTCTAAAAAAGGGTTTTCTCACCCCAGTGGTGACACCTACCACCCAAGGTCAGGGAAGTTGTGACCTTGGGAATCTTTAAATAAGAAGTCTATAGAAGCAAGATATTTTTAAGGTCTCTTGTGGGTCCCCACCTTCTGAACTGTATACCCTCTGCCAGGATATATGGAGCACATTAGTAGATTTAGCTTTATGCTTTTATGGTTATATATTAATCATATGTAACTTTAACAGCCATGATAGCATGTCAGCCTAGACCATGGAGGCCTATCTTTTCTATCCACTTCTGTAGTAACGTGGGTGACCTGCAGGAAGACCCTGCATGAGGGGGCTTTGTGCAAGGGGATCTTTCAGTCTTCCTGTTTATTGGTCTATTGGAACCATTGAGGTCAAACGAGAATGTATTAGTCAAGTTTTAGCTATTTGCCTCAATTTCCCACTTATCTCACAGCTGTGATCAAGAAGTTTTTATGCTACCACACCAATATAATGGTCCCTTGCCCTATTGATGAAGTGATTTCATCAAAGGTCAGCTAAATGGGATCTTAAGGTATATTCCTAACCCTGTTCCAAAACTCACACCTGAGGACTGACTTATGGGATCCAGTCAAACGGGGAAACCCCAAATTAAGGTCAGTACTTAAAGTGGGCATTTCAGCAAATTCTGGGAATGTGGGAGGTTTATTCAGGATCAGGGTCAGATTGTTATAATAGCTTATTGCATGTGGTAGGTGTGTGGTCCGACACCGAGGATGTTCTTAACACTCAGCGACCAGCAGAGTACCATCTTCTCATCTCTATTTTTGGTACCAATCCTCCGTATTCCTCAAGTCTCTCATACCTGTACCATACTTCACTACTTGTAACATCTTCCTCATCAGCAAGTCTGGGCTCCGGCTCTCTGCTGAAGATTAGGGAGTATCGTAATTTTCTCTCATAGCATAGCATAACCATAAGTGTGTTCAAGCCATAGTTAGTTAACTTAGTTAACCAAGCTGTATTAACCTAGATAAGTAAGTGTATTTGTTTCCATCATCAGAATGTAATTAGATATTGACTGTAACTTAACATCATTAAGTTTGTATCTGTTCTTTGTGTTTAATGGTTTACTTACCATGTCAATACCATCATGCTGCTAAAATAAACAAACCATAAGTGCTGCTAAACAGTGCTGCATTGCTAGAAATCCCAAAAACTGCTATCTAATTCAAAATTGATCAGGGATAGGTACGAACCTTTAATCTTTAGGTCAGATAGGTGAGCCTTCCCATACCCATAATTCCCATCTAAAACTCCCTGTGGTCAACAACTCAGAGAATTTATTTCCCTATGCCAAATATGGGACGCCCTGGAGGTGGGGGGTGGCTCTCCAGCTGCAGCTGCCAAGCAATTTTAGCTCCCTGACTTCCCCATGCCACAGGGTGTTGGAATGGAGCCGCTCCCCAGTTGCAGGGTGGTTGCCCTGCAGAAAGATAGTGCTTCCAGGGGCTCTCATCCAACATACGCTGTATTGTGCATAGACACGTTATTTCAGAATAAGTTTTGCTAATTCTGGTGCTTCCCTGTATTGTGGACACATTATTCCAGAATATCTTATTTCAGAATAACAACTCTGGAATAAGCTACTCCTGAATAACTGTAGTGTAGACATACCCTATATAGAAAACTAAATGGCTTTGGTGCTTTTGAACATTTTATCCTGTGTCTCCGTAGTTGGCCCTGGCTCTCCTCTCCCTCACAGCACTGTAAATGGGGAGTAATTCCTCTGAACCCCCAGCCCACATGGAGTTGTATCAGTGTAAAATATCTGTCAATTAAATTGTGCATTCTTTGAGGGCAGGGGCCATCTTTTTGTTCTGGTTTTGTACTGCATCAAGCACTATGGGGCCCAGACCATGACTAGAGTTCCTGCTTTCTCCTGTAATGGAATAATTAAAAAGGAGAATTGTACCATATGTTTTCCATTCAGATTCTTCTATCATACCTATCACAGTCTGCAAAATGGACTCATTATCCTTCTTTCAGACTTTCCTTAAAACTCTTCTGGGCTGCGAGGCCTACAAAAACATTAACATTGGGTAAGCTACTGGTGCACTGAGATCAGGCTGACCATACTGTATCCTTCTGCTTGCATTTGGTCTTTCCATATTCATCAGTCGTCTGGTCTTGGTTTGTGAGTTCCTTGGGCCAGGGACTGTCTTTTAGTTCTATGTTTGTACAGCACCTAGCACAGCGAGGGTGGGGCCATAACCAGGCTTGTAGGTTGTGTAGTAATAGAAATGATAAATAAATATGGTGGCTGTGTATTTTGTATAATGTTTGGTGAACTGAGATTGCTTAATCAGTGTAAAACAGTACTGTACCTTTAATATGACCCTGCAGTAGTGGTTATTTGACAGACCCATTTACTGCAGTTGGAGTTGGAAAAATATGTTGCCCTGTACTGCAAATGCTGTTGATAAAGACAACATGAAAGTTCTTGACGCAAAGGAAAAGAAGTCAATATACACATCAGGACACTACAAGAGATGATATTTAGCTCTATTATAACTAGGTATTTGAGTGCTTTTGGAGAAATTGAATCTGCTTGCTGACACCTCTGCTGTGCCGGCTTTCAGCTGCTTTCTCCTCCCGCTCTCCAGCTGGTTTTCTAACCGAGGACACAGCTTGCGTGTTAAGGAGACATTTTGCCACCGGCAAAAGCATGGCCTTTCCTGAGAGGTGCCACAGCAAAAGGTGTCATGAGATGCCAAAATGATATTAAATCCATTCAGCTCCTCTCCCACCCCCTTGCAACAATCTTCTTTCAAATGCATTCGCTGCCGCTTCCAGACAGCATTTGTATAATGTCAAATTATAACAAGGTGGGAGAAAGGAGTGCAGGGGACAAAAGGAAATTCTGTCAGCATAAACATTGCTGTGGTGATTTGAAAGCCTTGAAGAAGACCCTGGAGAGCAGGCTGAGTGTCCAGCGAAGGTTAGGGAAAAAGAATTATTTTGTGGGGGCTGATTACCTTTAGAACAATTGAGATGCCCTTTGAGTCATCATAAAACAAACCCCTATTTGCATGGTGCATGGAAGATGTCCATTCTTATCGCAAATATCCTCCCAAGTCCCTGAGAGGTTTGTGCAATGATTAAAACATGAAGCATACTCTCAGGGGTGTTTGAATTCAGGCACTTCAGTGCCATTGTCACAGCTTGAGCTGACTGGAAGACTGTTACTGGAAGGCTACGATCATGTGTGGTCTAGCCACTAGAAGGGAACGAGGTGTACATTACACCATGAACCAGTGATGTGGCATCAACCATAGTTCAGGATCATACCACGGTCCCCTGTTCAAACAGTGTGACTGGCTTCACATTCACTTCTGGATCCCTTGCAAGATGGTTCTCAGTTTCAAAAGCCCCCTTTTGACTTTTTCCCTAAGTGGCCTCACATATCTTGGACCTGATTCTCTGTTGCACATTCATATCTCTGCCAATCACTACTCTTAGCCTGATGTTGTCTTTCATTTGCCAACCAGATTGCACTTACACTCAGTGGGAGTGAGGACTACACTGGGGAATCCAAGTCCATGGTTTCTACTCGCTGGTCTCTCTGACCATTCTTTTAGCATCAGCCTCCTCTCTGTCCCTTTTGCACAGTCTCATTTCCACTGATGCAGGAGACTTCTCTGCAGTTGTAGGGAATGATACCATCAGCCGGACATCACCCCCCACTACCCCAATGTGCCCTCTCTGCAAACATTAAGCCTTGCAGCTAGGGGGAGGGTTGCTCAGTGGTTAAATCATTGGCCTTGTAAACCCAGGCTTGTGAGCTCAGTCCCTGAGGGGGCCTTTCAAGGGTCTTGGGCAGGTTAAATTAAAAAAAAAATCAACATAAAACAATTGTCAGGGGTGATGATGGGTCCTGCTGTGAGTACAGGAGACTGGACTTGATCTCTTGAGGTCCCTTCCAGCTCTATGAGATATGTATACCTCCACGTTTCAATCCCCAAGAGTGGATCACTGAATGCTTGTTATCCGGATGGGGAAACTCAGGCACCCAGACACTGGGAGCTTTTTCTAGCGTTCAAGAGGCTCTTCTATGAGCAGCACTTTAATCACTACTAGGGAGCTGAAGTCAGCAGCAGAGGAGCCCAGATGTGCATTTTTGTCATCACTGAATCCAGAGCAGAAGCCCATCCACTGTACCCATGTTATAATGCTACCAGGTGGAGGAAGGCCCTATTAGCAGAGCTAACAGACTCACCGGGGCCCTGGGCAAGGTGGGGGATGCTGCTCTGTGTTTTGGGGCAGGGCCTTGAAAGGAAGGGGTTAGGCTTTAGAAGAAAGGGTTGGAACACGGAAGGAATGGGCAGCACTTCTGGTGGAAGGGGTGGGACCTCAGAAGGAAGGGTTGGGCTGGGAAAGGAAGGTGCGGGGCCTCCAGTGGAAGGGGAAGGACCTCAGAAGGAAGGGTTGGGGTGGGAAAGGAAGGGCCTCCAGTGGAAGGGGAAGGACCTCAGAAGGAAGGGTTGGGCTGGGAAAGGAAGGTGCGGGGCCTCCAGTGGAAGGGGAAGGACCTCAGAAGGAAGGGTTGGGCTGGGAAAGGAAGGTGCGGGGCCTCCAGTGGAAGGGGAAGGACCTCAGAAGGAAGGGTTGGGGTGGGAAAGGAAGGGCCTCCAGTGGAAGGGGCAGGGCTGGGGCTAGGAAGCCCTCGGCACTGCCTGAAGAGCACCATGCCTCACCCCTGAGCTCTCAGTGCTCCCCAGAGAGTGCAGCACAGCCCTCGGGGAAGCTATTTAAAGTGCTCATGGCTTTGACCACCACTGCTGCCACAGTAGCAGCAGTGAGGGCTGGGATCAGCGGGTTCTTTTGTATTGCCAGGCCCCAGGACAGCTGCCCCCTTCTCCCTCCTTCCTCCTCCCTGGCGGTCCTGGTCTGTGGTTACCAGGCTAGATTTTTAGCTCCAGATAATCAAGTTGGGGTGAGCATTTCAGGTGATTATTATGCTGCACGTCATTTGAAGTGATAGTAAAGTTACTGAAAGGCCCCAGTGTACAGCCCACATTCTGTCTGCCAAGAATCATTATGATTTCCACTGCATTATCTATTGCCTCTTAAATAATATTGTTTTTCAGTGGAAAAGTCAAATGCATCCTCTCATAGCTCCATGAGGCTGTTAGCTTACTGCTGAGTTAATACTTTGCCATGTTAAGAAAACTGTACAGAAAAGAGAGAGCAGGCTTGTAAAGAAAAACAGAGAAAATAATTCATTAGTGCTGAGGGCTTAAAAGCTGGTGAGTTTTTTTCCTTGTCTTTTTTTTCCCTTCCTGTTTCCCTCAGAAGTCAATGTATTCAAACAGCTTGAAAAATACTTTGAAATAGAGCTTTATGTTGGGGACTTAAGAGGAGCTGAATTTTTCTTTTGTGCTATTTTGTTTGTGTCTTACTTTCATACAGAGTTCATAATAGTGAGAGAGAAGCCAAGTATTTTCATTCATTTACTTATCGGAGGTTAGAGAAGTTTCCAGGGTTTTGCTGAGCAACTAATCATTACCACTTGTTCTTAACCAAGTCAGGTGTTTGTACTGGGAAATTCCAAGTTTATATTGCACAAACGTTGAAAAGGAATGATTTATTTTAACTCTTTGTAGCGTATTTTTGTCAGGAGAAAACATGCTTTGACAATTTAAAACAATAATTTTTCCTGCAAAACAGGCCATTTTTGCATCTGAAAAAATATTCGGAACTAAAAAACCAGTGAACCCTCAAAATGCCCAGTTTCAAGTTGCACTTAATGTGAGTTAAGCACAGCTCAAAGTCCCACTTTCCCCAGCCCTGGCTCAATTCCCTGTCATCCCTGTGTGGCCCCAGTTCAAATGCTCCCGGCCCGGTTGACTATCCTCGTGCATGGCTCCAGCTCAACCTCCCCCCTCCACCCTGGCTCAACCTCTCTGCTCACTGCCCAGGTTCAAACCCCCTGCAGCCTGGCTCCACCTCTGGTTCCAGCTCCGGCTCACTTCCCACCCCCCCCCATACACAACTCCGGCTCAGCTCCAACCCACCCCAGGCTTAACCCTCTTGCCCCTCTCCCATGGTCCAAGCCCACCGCCAGCTTAATCCTCCTGAACTCCCCACCACCACAGGATTTACCTTCCAAAAGGAGCTCCAGGTGCTCCTGCTGCTTCCCTGGCTGCAGAACATGCATTCTGCAGGGGAAAAACTTGCCCCCAACTACGCAAAATTGAAGTCACCAGAAGGTGCACGGGAATGGAACACTCACGTAACTCAAGGGACTACTGCACTGGGACCAATAACCTGGATTAGGCTAAACTGTCACAGCCCTCAGGAGTTTCCTCTCGTGTACCATTTGCAAAGAATAGGAGAGACCCAGGGTTTACCAGGGCTGGAGTTCCTTGCAGTGGCAGAAAATGGATTTGTTCAGACACCCAGATGAACCTAGCAAGTGACATGTCCTGTCCATGCTGCAGAGGAAGGCAAGAGAAAAACTAGAATTCCTGAGAATTTGACTTCAGCAAAAATTTCTTCCTGACTCCCCCAGGTGACATCAATTTGGCCCAGAGTGTGTGAGCATGACCTATCAGTCAAGCACCTGAAAGAGAGAGAATTCTCTGCACTACATTAGAGCACTTTCTCAGCAAAAAGCATACACTATATAGCCGATGATGTTGAAGTTTGTGCTCACAGATTAATATATTAAGCCAGTAAAATGAGGAAATAGATGACTGTTCCTTTTTATGGCCCACAATCAAGGAATAAATGACCAGAGGAGTTGGGCATAAGTACTGCTTTCTAGTCCTTGGGTTCTTAACCTCAGTATTGCACCTGTCACAATCCCTACATGGTCCCCAGCATATTGCTAAACAGAAGATGCATCTCACCTAGATCAGGGGATTGGAGGGGGTCCTTGAACAGAAAGGGCTGCAGGGGGGAAAGTTATGAAGCAGTATGTACCAACAAACCACATGCGGGTTGCTAGTTTCATAGGAGCAGAGTTAGCCAAGTGTGACTGCCTTGACTTCAGGCATGAATTTGGCTTAATGTGTCCGCTGGTTTCATTTGAGTATTTGACTCGTGTTCTGAAACTCATCTTTTGTGCTATTCCATAGGGGAATATTCCACTCTGGAATACGCAAGAGATGCCAGTTTTACCAAATGAAATCCAATTTCCTCCATGTTTCTGATCCTCTCACCGATAAGAACAAATATGCTGTCATTTTTCTGTTTAGTCTCATAAAAGTTATTTTCTAACTTCTCAGCATTGGTAATTGCAAGTGGAAATACTAATATAATTATCTAAACTTCAAGATATGTTGCTGGTTGATTTGCTTCCAGGGTGGAGGCATGTTTGCAAATGTACAGGGATGGCTTCACTGAAAGGGAAAGGCAGCTACAACTCTGATGCCATATTGATAAATAGCAGTGCATCATCTGAGCAGAACACCCGAAGCCTTGACAACTGCTAGTCAGAGGGCATGTGTGACTAGTTCAGAACATGCGTACACTAACTAGAGTGTGCTCTTGGAAGGAAAGATTTTCTTTAGCCAAGTACAAGTCTTTTTTTTTAAGTTAGTTTAACAAATGCATGTACTGACTAATACAGCTGAACCAGCTCTCGCTATTTTTATATTATCCCAAGTGCTACACACTGTGAAGAAAGCTACCCAGACGGACAGTTCTGTGACCAGACTTACCACAACTGTAAAGTGCTTTTGCAAGAACTTGCTTATCTTGAGCTATATCTGAGATTCTTCTACATTGGCTCTGCTGGTTCTCCTGTAAGAGAAATGAAATAAATAAAAACTTTCCTCCCCAAGATAAATATTTTCAAAAGGGAATGTGGAATAATACCTTTCTCCCCTTCTTCTCACCTCCACCCTCCCACAATGTATGTGAGTTGGCAAGTAGTGAGTTGGAATAGGAACTAGGGAGGTGATTTCAACTCTGTAAACAACATTGTTGAGACT
Organism: Carettochelys insculpta; assembly: GCF_033958435.1. Lineage (NCBI taxonomy): Eukaryota > Metazoa > Chordata > Testudines > Carettochelyidae > Carettochelys > Carettochelys insculpta. The sequence continues at coordinate 368,993,938 of NC_134137.1, read as the reverse complement.
CATAAAAGAGTAACCTGTGTACAGTTCTGATGTCCATAATTTGAAATTGATGTTGAAAAAATTGGAAAAGCCTGGGAGAAGACCCACAGAAAAAAGTCTTGAGAGCTGGAGGTAATACCTTATGGTGAGGGACTTAAAGAGATCCATCTGCTTTTTAGCAGTGTCCAGATTCCAAACCCATTACCTCTTAACTGGAGGGGGAGGCATCTCAAAAAAAGAAAAAACTGTCTATAAAAGAATCTGAGTAGTCACTGCAATTGAATGGACTGAAAGTCTGGAGCCCTGTCATGGCTTTATGGTGCTCCAAGATCTGTGGATGAAATAGCCTTTCTCAATAGCCATAGATCTCCAAGGCTGTGTCTACACTATCTCGTTACTTCGAAGGGAGGATGGTAAGTAGGGTGTTGGGAGTTTGTTAATGAAGTGATGGGCTGCATATGTTAAGCAAATTCCACCCCCCCCCCTGCTGTGGCAACTTTGAAGTGCCGGCTTGCATCTAGCTGCGGTTCATCCGCCAGTACTTCAAAGTGCCCAGAGCACTTTGAGGAATAAAGGGACTTCAAAGTACTCCAGGCACTTTGAAGTACAGGTGGGTGAGCCGCGACTAGATGCGAGCCGGCACTTCAAAGTTTAACACTTTGGAGTTGCCGTGGGGGGAAATTTGCTTAATGATGTGCTGCATATGCACCGCAGCACTTCATTAATAAACTCCCAACACCCTACTTATCATCCTCTCTTCGAAGTAGGGAGGTGGTGTAGACACAGCCCAAGTGTTTTGCAGAGGAAAGTCAATATCACTAGCCCTGCCTCTCCCGTGTTAGGCTAATTTACACTTCAGGAAGTAACTGCTGCCCATCTTCTTCTTATCAAAATCATAAAGTTTGGCACTGCTGTACTGATGTGACCCATCTTCTCATTAAAATCATAAAGTTTGTTTCTACTGTACTAATGTTACCTGTCTTCTTATCAAAATCATAAAGGCACAGATAGAGAAGAGACCTGGTAAGGCTAGATGAGGAAGAAATAGGGAATACGTACAGACCCTCACTCAAAGAGAAGATTGGGAATGCAACCACAGAGAAAGAGCTAGATAAGAAAGTTGAAGGAATAGCCATGGCAATAGAAGAGGCAATTGAGCAGACTGTTCTGGAAGAAGAGAAGATCAATAAGAAGTGGATTACGCAGGAAACACTGAAGTTGGTCCAAGAGAAGAGAGCATTGAGGATGAGGAGGAATTTTTCTGAGAGGGCAGAACAACAATATAGGGTGAAATGCAGTGAGGTGATGAAAGCGGCCAGGAAGGATAAGACTAAATGGTTAGAGGAGCAGTGTGAAGATAAACAGAGGTATTATGGAGAATGAAAGAACAGGTAGCTATATAAAATGCTTAGGAATATTAATAGGAAGTTGCAGCCAATGCAGATGGTAATCAAAGATGAGAATGAAGAGATGCCCATGAACAAGGGGAAGATTGTGCCATAATGGACAAGATATTGCACTGATCTATACAAAGCACAGTTGGACCTGAGTGTCTCAGAGAGACTGGTCGAACAACTGAAAGAGATATCTCCACTGACCATCGAGAGTGAGACCAATATTTTGGAGAAGGAAGTAGAGAAAGCAGTGAAATGGCTAAAGATCAAGAGCCCTTGAAATGATAAGATAACAGGAGAGATGATCAAATACAGCAGAGAAAGTATCATTGAGGAAATACACTGACTATGTAAAATAGCATGGAAAGAAGGGAAGGCACCTAAGGAATGGACAAGATCCATGTTAGTGACAATACACAAGAAAGGAAGTACATTGGAGTGCAAGAACTACAGAACAATTGCCCTTATGAGTCATCTAGGCAAGGTGCTGATGATGATACTCATGGGAACACTATGATCGTAGGTAGAAGAACATCTCGTGGATGAGTAAGTGGGGTTCAAGAAAGACAGAAGTACCATACACCAGATATTAGCACTAAGATTGATAGCAGAGAAAGCTCGAAGAAAGAACAGGAACATCTACACTTGCTTCCTCAATTTTCAGAAGGCATTTAACAGTATAGATCAGAAAGTGACTTGGGCGATGTTAGAGTCATACAGCATGGATAGCAGACTGTAACGGTTGTTGAAGGATATCAATGACAATGTGGAGGCAGTGGTGAGAACCTGCGGGGAGTTAGGAAGTTGGTTCAGGAAGAGTTGAGACATGAGACAAGGAGATCCATTATTAATGAGTATCATTATGAAGCATATAAAAAGAGCAAAGGACAAGATCAAGGAAGAGGTAGAAGGGATATCTGTGCATGGGAAAAGAGTTAACAGCTTGAGGTTCGCGGATTATATGGTTATCGTTGAGGAAGATAAGGAGAAGTTAGCGAAAATGGTGCAGGTGCTAAACGAAGAAGGGAAGCAGAAAGGACTGATTATGAACATCAATAAAACAAAAACAATGGTATATGGAGATAAGGAAATAGGAAAGAAGAGCAGTGTATATGGGTTTGCACTAGAAAATGTGGAGAAGTTCACATATTTGGGGAGCAACATAACATATGATCTAGACTGTAAGAAGGAAATAGCAACTAGAATAGCAAAAGAAAAAGTGAGTTTGAAGGTGATGGATAAGATCTGAAATAGCAAAGTAATTAACTTAAGAACAAAGCTGAGCATCTTGCAAATGTGTGTATTCAGCAGCATGTTGCACGGATGTGAAACATGGGTGATAACAGACTCGAAGATTAAAAGATTGGCATTTGAGAGGAATTGTTATAGAAAGATCCTGAGAATAGGATGGATGCAAAAGGTCACCAGCAAGGAATTATATAGGAAGATACAGCTGAAAGAGAACCTACTGCAGAAGGTTATACAATGGAAGTTACAGCAATTCAGCCATATTTTCAGAATGAATGAGGAATGAAAAATCAAGACCCTGGTATTCAGCATAATGGGTGGTTTGAATAGGAGAGGTAGATGCCGCGGAACCTGGGTAAATGATGTAATAGATTGGTGCAGAGCTAGTCTACAGAAACTAAGCCACTCTGCACTGGACAGGGAATGATGGAAGGAAATAGTGAGAGAGGCATCAGATACCAATGAGAGCTGAGCCCATGGTTGATGACAATGATGATGACGTTGAAGTAACGGCTGTTTATGGACAGGACTTTTAAAGTCACAAGTGGTCTTTAGCCACTTAACTTCAGTTGATTTTTTTTTCTCAGTGGCATCCAGGCACACATTTAGCTTCTGAAAATCTCAGCCTTTTGGTTTTGAATAGTGGTCAAGGATGTTTGCTGATTATGACGATCCAGATGGTCACAACAATGTGATAAAAGCACCTTAGAACAATGCTTTTCAGAGCATGAGACTCTGCCCTTGAGAAACAATTGAGTCTCTTCTTGTTGAGTTTAGAACATGATGCACATAAATATTTGGTGCCTCCTGCCCCATATCCTTTCTTAATCATTTTCACTTAAGATTCCAAAGTAATGGAATACGTATTTGTAGTGAGTGATGTATGTATAGAAGGGATCCTAGACCTTTTTTATTTTGAATTAACCAACAGTGCTAATTGTTTAGGCATTTGTCCAAAATACAGAAACAATAGTGAGACCCCAAAAGTCAGCTTATGTGCTGTGAGGGCCCATGTCAGCTGAACATTCACCTACCTGCTTTGTCATTGGTATTAAGCTCTTTTCTCTACTTCTCCAAAGTACTCATGCCTCACGCATTATCATAGTAGTAGAGTATCTCATAAATTTAATGTGCTTTAATGAGTCCTTACACCCAAAGCTGGTTTTTAAATTCTTTGCTGAGCAGGGGTGCTTTGTTTCACTATGGCCTGACTACCATCAATGAAGCCCACATCAAGTTTTTTCTGTTTCTATTTCATCAGTGAAAACTAAAAATAGTAATAAATCAATAAAGTTACACAGGAGAGTAAAGCGATGAAAATAGCTGGTCTTCTTCAGTGCCTAAAAGAAATAGCTGAAAAGCAGAAGTCCTACATTCATCCTGGGTGCTACTGATGGAGAAGGAGAAAAACTGGCTAGACCTGTGATCTGATCCTCACCAAAGGGCAACTAGAGGTCAAGGTGAAATATTGTGTCAAACTCTTGCTGGATAACTCTTTCTTGAGATTCTACTGCACCAATGACTGTTTTTTTTAAACACCCAAATGACAACAAGTATCCAGAAATAGTTTGTCCTCTTTTAGCTAATCAGAAAAGTGTATCCTTTCCTTTTAGAGATGGAAGATTGTGACACATCCCTTGGGTACCTCAAAGGTAGATTGTGATGAGTTACACCTACAGCTGATCATGAAGGCCTTATGGATGTTCCTTCTCATTCAATGTACTACAAAGGTCTATCATTAGAGTTAAATCAGGCTGATGAGAACACATCAGTGGTCAGAATTTGGCCAAGACATTGATCTTAATATCACTATTCTTGCAAAAAGTGACATGCCATGCTGAATGCTAACTAACAGGTGCTGCAAAAGGGGAGCAAAAGTATAAAAAATTAAACAAAATTAACATAAAAACTGTTGAACAGGTTCTCAAAAGTTGACAGTAAATTCACATATTTACTGGAGCTACAGCAAATTATAATACCTGAGAATCTTCGCTTATTACTTCAAGTTTCCCTAATGTATTCCTTAAAGGCAAGAAAGCTTAAAATTACAGAAAATATAATAAGGTGTCCTGATCTTAAATTACATGAGAAGTCTGACCTGGGATCAACATCTGCATTTCTTATACAGGCAGACAAATAATGGAAAAACTGTTCTGCAATACAGTAAGAGAAATATAGCCGTGTTAGTCTATATGCTATCAAAACAAAAAAGCAATCCAGTAGCACTTTAAAGACTAACACAATTATTTATTATGTGGTGAGCTTTCGTGAGATACACCCACTTTTTCAGACCATAACCATAGTGTCTGTTCTGGTATGGCTGTGGTCTGAAGAAGTGGGTCTATCCCACAAAAGCTCACCACCTAATAAATTATTTTTTTAGTCTTTGAAGTCCTACTGAACTGCCTTTTTGTTTTGTTCTGCGATATATGCTTAAATAGGACACTGGAATCTTTTCTATTGTATTATTATTAGTTGCCACATTTTTCCAGGATATTCTAATGAACACACAAGCTGGCAGAAGTGTGCTCTGAAATTCTGATTTAAGTAAATATTAAATATCAGTAGAAAATACATTCTGAATTGGTCAGTAGTTTGTATGGTAAATCTGACTCTAAAAATGGAAAAAAATTCACATGACCTAAGAGTCCAATCAAAACTGAGTGACGCAGCTCAAACCCTGAAACTCAAATACATACAACAAATTGCTCATGAATAATTTGCCAAGAATTAGTCACAGAAATTATTTCCTCATGCATTTTATGAAAAATATACACTAATTTGTGGAGAATTCACAAGCACAAAAAGATGATAAATTTGTCAGATGAATTCTATGGAAAATGCAGTGTTAGTCTGGAGTGAAGCTGAGCAAATTAAATGTAAAAATACTTACTATCAGCTTGTGCATGAGGTTTTTTTTACTCACTATTTAATTTGGGCCCAAGAATATTCATGGACGCTTACTGTGTGAAATCTGTTGCTTTCTCACACTACCCAAGAACTTTAGCAGACTGGCTTTTGCAATATATTTCAAGCTGAAATGAGCAACATAAACGGTAGAATTCACAATCTATGTCTTCTTTACCTGTCTAGCTGAGGCTAGCTCTAACCCTAGAATCATAGAATTCTGGGGCAGGAAGGGACCTTAAGAAGTCACCCAGTCCAGCCCCAAGCCTGAAGTGGGATCACCCCTAACTAAATCATCCCAGCCAGGACTTTGTCAAGATGGGACTTAAAAACCTCTTGGGATAGAGATTCCACCACTGCTCTAAGTAAAGCACCACCCTCCTGGTGAAATAGTTTTTCCTAATATACAACCTCAACCTCTCCCTGTGTAACTTAAGACTATTGCTCCTTGTTCTGCCATCTGTCACTTCTGAGAACAGCCTCTCTCCATCCTATTTAGATGGCCCTCCTCCTCCCCTTTCAGAAAGTTGAAGGCTGCTATCAAATCAACCCTCACTCTTCTCTTCCAAAAGCCAAATAAGCTCAAGTCCTTCAGCCTCTCCTCATAGGTTATGTGCTCCAGCCCCCTAATGTTTGTTGCTCCAATGTATCCACATCCTTTCTATATGGGGGGGGGGGGCGAGAACTGGACCAATACTCCACATGAGGCCTCACCAGTGCCGAATAGGGGGGAGTAATAACTTCTCTAAGTCTGCTGGAAATGCTTCTCCTAATGCACCCAAATATGCTGTTCACCTTTTTAGCAACAAGGGCACATAGTTGACTCATATCCAGCTGCTCATCCACCACAATCCCCAGGTCCTTTTCTGCTTCATTGCTACTAACCCAGTAGGCACCCAACCTGTAACAATGCTTGGGATTCTTCCATCCCAAGTGCAAGACTCTGCACTTGTCCTTGTTGAACCTCATTTGAGTTCTTTAGGCCCAAACCTCCAATTTATCTAGCTCACTCTGGACCGTATCCCTACCCTCCAACATATCTACCCGTCCACTTAGCTTAGTGTCATCTGTAAATTTGCCTAGAGTACAATCCATCACCTCACCTAGGTCATTAATGAAGAGGTTGAACAGTACTGGCCCTAGAGCTGGTGCTTGGGACACTCCACTTGAAACTGACTGCCAACCAGACACTGAGCCATTTATCACTACATGAAGGGCCCGACCATCTAGCCAGCTTTCTGTCCATCTTACAGTACATGTATCCAATCCATACTTCCTTAACTTATGGGCAAGAATGTTGTGGGAGACTGTATCAAAAGCTTTGCTAAAGTCAAGGTATATCACATCCATTGACTTCCCCCTATCCACAAAGCCAGTTAGCTCATCATAGAAGCTAATCAGAGTGGTTAGGCATGACTTGCCCTGGGTGACTTGAAGTTGACTATTCTTGATCACTTTCCCTCTCCCAAGTGCTTCAAAATGGATTCCTTGAGGACCCCTTCCATGATTTTTCCAGGGACTGAGGGAAGGCTGATTGGTCTATAGTTCTCTGGAGTATCCTTCTTTCATTTTGTAAAGATGGGCACTACACTTCCCTATTTTCAGTAATTCAGGACCTCTCCTGATCTTTATGAGTTTTGAAAGATAATAGCCAAAAGCTCTGCAATGAAATCTGCCAATTCCTTCAGTACCCTTGGAGGCATTAAATCCAGACCCTTGGATTTGTGTGTATCTAGCTTTTCTAAATAGCTCTTAACCTGTTCATTCCCCATTGAGATCTGCCCACCTCTTACCCATACTACATTGCCTAGTGACATAGTCTGGGAGCTGACCTTGTCCATAAAGACTGAGGCAAAAAGAGCATGAAGTACTTCAGCCTTTCCCATATCATCTGTCACCAGATTACTCCCTCATCCAGTAATGGCCCAACACTCTTCTTCATAACACTCTTATTGTTAACCTGCCTGTAGAAACCCTTCTTGTTGCCCTACACATTCCTTGTTAGGTACAATTCCACCTGTGCTTTCACTTTCCTAATTACCCCTGGCATTCTCCAGCCATATATTTATGCTCCTCCATGGTCATCTGTCCAAGTTTCCACTTCTTGTATGCATGCTTTCTGAGTTTAAACTCACCAGGATTTCCCTGGTAAGCTCAGCTGATTTCCTACCATATTTGCTTTTCTTACTGAGCAGTGGAATGGTTTGTTCCTGTGCCTTCAGTAAGACGTCTTTAAAATACTGCCAGTTCTCACAAACTCTTTTCCCCTTCATATTAGCCTCCCAGGGGATCTTGCCCATCAGTTCTTTCAGGGAGTCAAAGTCTGCTCTTCTGAAATCAAGTGTCTGTATTTTACTGCTCACCTTTCTTTCTTTTGTCAGAATCCTAAAATCTACCACCTCACGGTCGCTGCAGCCCAGATTTCCTCCCACTTCTATTTCTCCTACTAGTTCTTCCCTGTTTGTGAGCAGGAGGTCAATCTGGGCACAGCCCTGGTCCGTTCCTTCAGCACTTGTACCAGGAAGTTATCCCCAACTTTCTCAAAAATCTTCCTGGATTGTCTGTGTGCTGTGTTATTGGTCTCCCAACAAATGTCTTGGTGATTAAAGTCTCCAATGAGAAGCAGAGCCTGAGATTTGGAAGCTTCTCTTAGTTGCCTGAAGAAATCCTTGTCCACTTCATCTACCTGATCTGGTGGTCTATAGCAAACACCAACCACAAAATCACTTCTGTTGCTTCCTTTTCTAAGCTCAACCCAAAGACTCGCAACTGGCTTTTCTCCCTCCATATACTAATCATCAAGAAGGCCCAATATATCAGATGACATTTCCACATTAATTTTCAGAGAAAGGGAAAAGAAGGAGGTCAGGCAGCCTTCATCTTGGTTCAGTCATATAAGTGAAAATAAAACCATTTTCTCCGAGCCTGCTGGGTGTCTGACACTGACAGGTTAACTTGAGTATACTGTTCTCTTCCACCATTCTGACAGTTACTGGTGAATGACTTGTCATTGTGTTAATTTGGTTCACATCATTCTATTGCATTATTGGGAAGTTTGCAGATTTCTCCTGTCACAATTTTCTTTTTGTATCATAGCTTGAGACCAGTGTTCCTTCTATTGTTTTCCATCCAAGTGCAGAATAAATTTTGTTATGTGTGTAACTGTAGAGGCACTGAGACCACTGATATGGAAGGGTAACAGGTCTACAGCTTTAGCTGGGAGACAGCAGGCTTTTAGTTCATGCAATAGAGCAATGGCTTTAGCCCCTAAGTTTGCAGGTTCATTCCCTCCTGCTGACAACCTGGGACTGTTGGCCTTACATGTGCAACAAAGCCAATGCAGCTGTGCACTACCAATACAGTTGCATACTACTGCCTCTGGGTGCTCTGCTAATCAGTAGGGTGGCACCAGGGTGGCTGCAGGAAACAATGTGTGAGACCTAGCCTCTGGTAAAATCTACACACTCCTGGAATTCCCTCATTGATTTGGGAATGTTGTATTTACAATCATATGACTGTTGTGTCCTAGTGATATTTGCTGGACTCGGACTTCTCAAGTTGCATGAGCAGCAGGTGCGCCTCACCTCTGGAAAATTAAGATTTAAGTGACTTTTCTTTACAGGAAATTACTTCACACAGGCAATAGATGGAAGAGCTGATACCTAAATCAAGTGATTTCCTGAGCCCCAAGGGAGCACTTAAACTATAAGACCTTACTTCCACTCCAGTTATATGTGTTGCTATATGAAACCACCCAGTTCATACAAAAGTTATGAATTGCAAACTGGATTCCCACTTATTTCCAGATCGAAAAGTTCTCTCAGACAGCTTTTCCCCTGTGCTGGGGCACAGCTGCTTTGCTCTGTCATAGATGACTGCAACAGGCTAGACCAATATCTGTCAAAAACATCTAGATCATACACAGGCCACCTCTACATTACCTGGATGATAGACCTGCTCAGGGTCAGTCTTCTGGGGTTCGATTTCACACATCTGGTAAGGATGTGCAGAATCAACCTATCAGGGGTCAGCACTTAATCCCTGTAATCTTCGCTGTTGCAAGGAGTAATGGAGGCTGATGGGGGAAACTCTCCCGTCAACCTTCCTCAGTGAGGATGTCCAGGTAACTCAATATCAGATAAGTTGATGCTAGCTACACAATTGCTGTAGGTTGAATTGTGTATCTGAAATTGACTTATTTTCCTAGTGTAGGCCTGACTTAGTCCTCTTTCAATGCAGGTGAATGGACTAGGTGACTTAGTAAGGTCCCTTCCAATCCCACATTGCTATTATTTCTAGATGACTGAGGCACGTGCAAGGGAATGTGCATATGTTAAAATGTAGTTTTTCGCCCACGTTTGCTTGCTCCCACTAACAGCCCTTACTCCTAAAAAGGGATGGGAGTACTGGTGCTGATGTGGGTGCCCTGAAAATTCAATTTAGTGCATCCCTACCTGGTGCACTAAATTGATTTTCCTAAAGGTGAACCACAGTAGCATTGATCTTCCCAGAAGTGTAGGTATGGCCTGAGAAAGGGACTTGCTAATAGCTTTCAAGTACCTAAAAGGTTGTTACAAGGAGGAAGCAAAATTATTCTCCTCAACTTCTGATAGGACAAGAAGCAATGGAATTAAATTGCAGCAAGGGAGAATGTGGCCAGAACCTCTTGCTTCAGGCTTTGCAGCATGTAAAAAAAATCTTTCCCCTCCCATCTGACAGCTAAATCACTTGTCCAGGCTCTAAACATCCCCTCCCTTGAATACAGACTGTTCTCAAGAAATCTGGGTGTGTCACAGATTCCGAGGCCAGAATGAGCCATTCTCATCATCTAGTCTGATACCTGGCAGAATATGGGTCAGAGAACTTCCCCAAGATAATTCCTACATTTCCTACATTTAATTAAAAAAAACCCACTGAAATCCAATGATTTAAAAATTGTTAGCGATCCAGAATCCACCATGGCCCACGGTCAATTGTTCCTGTGATTAACTACTCTCACTACTAGATATAGATGCCTTAGTTCTGGTTTGAAATGTGTCTAGCTTCCACTTCCGGCCACTGGAGCATTTTAGATGTTTCTCTGCTAGACTGAATATTTGTTCCTCATATACATAGTGATAGACTGTAATTAAGTCACCATTTAACCTTCTTTTTGTACAGTGAGATACATTGAATTCCTTCAGTTAACCACTATACAGCAGGTTTTCTAACCCTTCAAGCATTCTTTCACCTCTCTACCCTCTCCATTTTATGAACATCCTTCCAGACCTGTGGGCATCAGACCTGGATACTGTATTCCAGCTGCATTTGCACGAGGGTCAAACATAGGGTGACCACATTGTCCTATGGCAAATATGGGACACAGCCTCTGGGAATGGGGAGCTGCTCTCCCAAGTCAGGGATCCTTGGTGAGGGGGCTACTGCCTTATGGTGAGGGACCTGAGATGGGGGCTCTGCAGCCTTCAAATGAGAGAGAGTGGAGGATAGGGGATCCACAAGTTCCTGGTGGGGATGTGCCAAAAATAGGGGCTCTGCAGCCTCCTGGCAGAGGGGCCCAGGGAATATGGCAGCTGCCCTGTGGCAGGGATCCCTGGCAGCAGAGACTTGGGGAACAGAGTAGCTGCCCCACAGAGGAGCTTGCCTGCAGCATGAGCTGCCTCCTCAAAGCACGGGATACCAGGGAATGAGGCAGCCACCCTGTGGCAGAACTTGCCAGCAGAGGTAGCTGCTGCCCTGGAGTGCCAGGGAATGAGGCAGCTGCCCCAAGGAGGACCCCCCTTGCATCATGAGCTGCCACCCCAAGGCACAAGGCACCAGAGACCTGGGCAGCTGCCTGCTGCAGAGACACTGCATGCTGGAGAACAAGAGCCCCATGGATTAGGGGACAATTTGCCCATTACCTTAAAGAAGTTGGGAAACCTGTGAGATGGATTAAATAAGGGACTGTCCTGGTGAAAATGGGACAGGTGGTTACCATAGTCAAACATGGATATAAAATAACTTCTGTGCTTCTCTTTGGCATTCCCCTATTCATGCATCCCAGGACCTCATTGGGCCTTTTGGCCACAGCATCACATTGGGAGTTCAGCTGATTATCCACTGTGACCCCCAAACCTTTCCAAAACTACCTGCTTCCCAGGTTACCATCCCTGATCCTGTACACAAGGCCTACATTTCTTTGTTCCTAGATGTATACATTTATATTTAGTTGTACTAAAATAATGCTTGACTTTGCCCCACTGTCCAAGTGATTCAGCTCACTCTGTATCAATGGCCTGTCCTTTAAGTTATTTACTACTCTCAATTTCTGTCATCAGCATAGTGTATTGGTGGTGACTTTTTTTTCCAGGCCACTAATAAAAGTATTCACTATGATATAGCCATGAACTGATCCCTGCAGGATCCCTCTGGAAACACACAGAATCACAGAAACCTAGGGCTGGAAGAGATCTCAGGAGGTCATTGAGTCCAGCCCCCTGCCAACGCAGGATCAATCCTAACTGAATCATCCCAGCCAGGGATTTGTCAAGCCAAAGCGTACAAATGTCTAGACATGGAACTGAAGAACACACATTCATCTCCCCTCTCTTCATCCCAAATGACATCACAATAACTATCTTCATCAAGTATCTGTTCAGTCTTCTCATTCCCCTTCTTAAAATCTGTTCACTGACTCTGCTTTGCCAGCTTCCAGCTTCCCGTCCTCCCCTTCGAGGCCCTAGATCAGTCAGCCTCCCCGGCATCTCCAATTTAGCAGCTTGAGATATGTGTTAAGAATTACATGACAGCACATTAAAGATGAGATTTCTTTCACTGCCTCTATTGAGAACTTTGTCTCACATATCCTGTGCACAGACGGGAAAGAAGAATGATGTTGAAAGCTTGTGTACAGTTCCTGTGAGTGGAGACCAGAAAGAAATTGAATTTGGCAGAGATAACCGTGGTTATTCTATTTCTCTCCCCTTCTAGCATTCCCCTTCCCAAAAAATCAACACTGCAGGCATAAGAGGACTGGGACCCTTGCACTGACTTAACCTTCAGTATGAGCATGCGTACGTACACAAACACAAGATCTTTATATGCAAATATAAGCTATGTCTACACGTGAATGCTACATTGAAATAGCTTATTTCGATGTAGCAACATCGAAATAAGCTATTTCGAAGAATAACATCTACACGTCCTCCAGGGCTGGTGCCGTCGACATTCAACATCGACGTTGGGCAGTATTACATCGAAGTAGGCGCTGCAGGGGAGCGTCTACACACCAAAGCGGCCCACATCGAAATAAGGGTGCCAGGCACAGCTGCAGACAGGGTCACAGGGCGGACTCAACAGCAAGCCGCTCCCTTAAAGGGCCCCTCCCAGACACATTTGCACTAAACAGCACAAGATCCACAGAACTGACAACTGGTTGCAGACCCTGTGCATGCAGCATGGATCCCCAGCTGCAGCAGCAGCAGCCAGAAGCCCTGGGCTAAGGGCTGCTGCACACGGTGACCAAGAACCCCGCAGGGGCTGGAGAGAGCGTCTCTCAACCCCTCAGCTGATGGCCACCATGGCAGACCCCGCTATTTCGATGTTGCGAGACGTGGATCAGCTACACATGCCCTACTTCGACGTTGAACGTCGAAGTAGGGCGCTATTCCCATCTCCTCATGAGGATAGCGACTTCGACGTCTCGCCGCCTTATGTCGATTTCAACTTCGAAATAGCGCTAGCCATGTGTAGACGTGGCGGGCGCTATTTCGAAGTTGGCACGGCTACTTCGAAGTAGCTGGCATGTGTAGACGCGGCTATAGTGCTTGTGAAAGGTTCCAACTTCAAATCTTCATATGTGATGTTCCCTCTGTTTAGCCACACTAAAGGTATAACAATTCAGGATTCCTCACTGCTCTTAGCAGAGTCTCAATCATTGACTGGTGGGGCCATGTTTAGGGGTGTGACATGGTAGTCTTATTTTCCACAGTAGTACAGCCCTTGCCTTCTCTCTGCTAAAACTTCCAATTAATGTGACTTGTGAGAGTATGAACCAAGACCACCAAATTACATTTCCTTAATCCATGAGAAGGCAACAACCTAGTCACTACCAGTTCCGATTCATTGCCAGAACCATCCAGTTATCCAAGAGCTACACCTGCTTTTAAAAACGGAGTCTTTTCAGGGGAAGGAATAGACCATGCTATAGTATGTCCAGCTACAAAAAGCCATCCATGTTATCAAGGTTTTTATCTTTTGGGACTATATCTCAACACACACACACACGTACACACACGTACACACACATTTTCTTTCCATTTTATCTCTTGATGCTGCTGTAAGAAAAGCTTGAAACTAAATGGAGATTAATTTCTATGATGGGGAGTACAAACCCCCCACAGGGCAACATGGGTTATTTTAGGCTCAGCCAGCCCACCCTGCCACATGTGCAGCAAATGCTCCATCTGCTGAAGGAACTAAATGAAGGGAATTAGCTCACTTGGGTGGCAGAGCTGGAGCTGAGTAGCTCTTCCAACCATAGCTCCAGCAGCATAGAGTGGATGGGAGGATAAAGGTTTGACACAGTTGCCCAAAGGGACTCTCCCTGAGGGAAAGGAGATCCATGCCACAGACAACCAGAGAGGAAGGTTCCCTGTGACCTTGGACATTACTAACTTCCTTCTTTTGGTTTGGATTTCCCAACCAGGGAAAAGCCTTGGATGGAGCTGATGATGGAGAGGAGAAGTCTCAGGGAAGACAGCCTTAAGCTTGGTTGACAGACTACTGGTAGAGCAAAGAGCCCTGGATTGGAGTCTGGGCTCTCCTCCACACAATCCCATTGGCCAGTCGGGAGTTGTGTCCATGACCACTAGGTCATGGTCCCCAAACAGATCCTGAGTGAGGACTATTGCAATATCTTTTGATTGGAATAATGGATCAATTACTTTAAATGAAATTTAGCTTTAATTTCCACTTCTATCTGCCAGGCTGCAGTTGTAAGACAATAATCAACTGCATCCCCTACCAATAAAATGTAGGCCGAACAGAAGGTAAATCAGCTTAACTAATGGAACTATGCTGGATTTCCACAAGCCAAGAACTGGGCTGTGAAGTTTTAATACTAATGATTCTTAAGTTTTCTCCAGATTTTGATAGCGATTTGGGGTGATCGATTTGGGGATCGGGTGAGAGGTGGTGTTCAAATTAAAAGGCTTTGAAGAGGCCTGAGGTTCAGAGAAAGGGTGATCAGTTCTTTTTGAAAACTGGGCATCCAAAGAACTGAGGCACACAAAATCACAAATCCTTTTCAAAAGTTAGACCCCGGATTTGTTTCTTGCATGCCTTACATGATAGCAAAGGAGATGCTGAGAAGAATTTAACCTTCTGTTGGATGCTCTGCATGTGTCTGTCGTGAGAGATTGAAGTGGAAATTGGAAAATGGGCATACAATCCTTCTCATTTTTTCTGCTTTTTGAAAAGGGGAAAGAAACTAACCAAGAGATTCAGTATTAGAGGACATGCATCCATGTAACAGACACCAGCACTATTATCATGAGGTCACTTTTTATCCTATGACTTTTTAACCTTTTAAGTTTTGTTTTAAACACTTCTGTGCACTTCATGAAATTCTGACCCTCCGTATAAGAGATTGCCTTGTATAAACTCCTAGCAGCTCTTGCAAAAGAACATTCTTTCACTGCGCCTTCTCGGAGACAGAACACCCACCCATGGCTTCTGTGATAACTCTTGGACCATGGCAGTCACTGCAACACTAAGTTCTCACAGTAGGTCTGTGCAGTTCCAACCTCACTAGCTATTCCTCTGTTTGCCGTCCCTATTCTCTGTCTCTATGTTGATCAGATCCAGACATAAAAGGGACTTCACTCTTCCTTCAGACTTTTGCTCGACCTTCCAGCACTCTTGGAATTTGCATTGTGTGTTGGGGCGGTGGGGAGAATTCCTACTGACTAAGACTATATCTACACTAGTGTACAGATGCATCTGCACTGCTGTAAGATCACTCATATAACCACTCTAGGCTGACAGGAAGCT
The DNA here is from genome assembly GCF_033958435.1 of Carettochelys insculpta. Classification (NCBI taxonomy): domain Eukaryota; kingdom Metazoa; phylum Chordata; order Testudines; family Carettochelyidae; genus Carettochelys; species Carettochelys insculpta. The sequence goes on along the minus strand of NC_134137.1, from coordinate 368,978,378 downwards.
CTCCTATTGACAGCATAAAACCACCTCAATGAGGGGCAGTAGCTATGTTGTCGGGAAAAGCTCTCCTGATAATGTAACCCATATGGCAGTGAAACTACATCGCTCCAGGGTGGTGAATGACACAACGACACTATGTTTGCTGACATAGGTCACAGACACTACTGCTAAATTTGTACAACATGCATCCTCCATCATGCAGAGCCCTGCCCACATACTTAATTTAATACACTACAAGTAGTCCTATTGACTTTGAAGGATCTGAGCTCTAGAATTCTTATCCTATTTCCAGAGGTAAAAGTAAGCCAGGATGAGCCAACAGAGTGTAGAGGTAGAGAAAATGGCTGCCGCTGAGCAAGTAAGCTGGTCTGGTATGTTGTACCAGCAAGTTATTTATAGCTGGTATGTCATAGTGAAAAGATGGCATACTGCCCCTAGCCCCTGAACAGACCTGCCTCCCAGGAACAGGGCTGGAGGGAACTGGGAACAGTAAGGAGGTCAGAGGAACTGCCTCTGTTTTGCTCCTTTACTTATGTACTTCTTCCCCTCCAATCAGGGAAAAGAACAGAACACCCAGCCCCAGGCCTGGCCTTATAACAAGGTGAGCAAGCTGGTTCCCTTAAACCCCACCCACCAGCCAGGCCTCACTGGGCTGACTCCGCCTAGCCATGTCCTTCGGCACAGATGCTGCTGTAAGGAGCCAGAGGAGATGCAGCTCTGTGGGAGCATATGAGAGAGGCAGTGGGGAAAGGAATATCATGCTGGCAGCTCCTCCAGCTGTTGTAGTGTGGCCAGCACTCTGCACGGGAAATGTGGGATGGGCAGGGGAAGGGAAGGGCAGAGTCACATGGAGGGCCATAAGGGTAGGTCACATGCCCCCTCACATTGCTGGTGTGCCCCCGTCATACTCAGAAAAATATTTTTACTTTTGCTACCACCTATTACACACTTCCGGGCACCACCTTCTTTTGGCTTTTTCCAAACTGAGCATGGAACCTGTTTAGATGCTTCACAAAAAAGCACCATGTGAGCCAAGGAATAATGGCCAGTTTTACTCTTACTACACTCAAGAAACCATCCAGTGGTCAAGTCAGTGAGTGACGGAGAGCAGAACTTGATTCTGGAAGCGAACTGTCCATGTTCCTTGTGAAGTCTACAAATGGCACTACATAATGAATACATTTCCTTTATTGTGACTCTAGAACAGTTTGGCTGATTGTAAATACCTGATAAGGACTACATATTAATAGGGAACATTTATTTAACACAGTGTTGTTTCTAAATAGAACAAACAAACAAAAAACCTTGTTCTAGTTAGCGATAGTGTCAAACCACAATTTGCTTTATTCCGTTGGCATTCAGCTATCTGATTCAGTTTTATGTGAATGAGTTTATTCAAATAAAAACAGTTGAAAATATAGGGGATAGTTCTCCAGGCAAACTGCATAGAAAGTTTTACTGTTAAATACTGGCACAAAGCCATAAATAAACACAACACCAGTTTTGAAAGTTCACATGGAAGGCTCAGGGGCAGATATAGCATTATAAAGAAGCACAAGTTAAATAGAAAGAACTCATTTATAATAAGTGTTTTCCTTAGTGTCACGCTCTGCCTCCATCATGGTTAAGCATTATAAATTAGCAGTGTGCATTCCAGTTCCAGTATCTTGTGTTCTTCAGTATTCTTCAAAATCAGTGGAATCAAAAAGTCTGCTACAGCTTCAGTGGAAGTAATAGGAGACAATTCAATTGACAGAACTGAGTTCCAGATAATACCTCTTATCTTCAGGCAACACATTTTATTACCTAAAACTTCATTACTGTGCAGAAAAAGGGAGAAAGAGAAACATATGTTTACTTGTAGTGATGCATAAATTTAAAGTGTTAACAGAATCGATTTCTTCCTGTCTTTTTAATCTTCATGGTATATTGCATGAACTAAATGCAGAAATACGGAAACCTAAAATATCTGGTATATTTTTTGCAGTTCTTTCACATGCAAAAGAATACTAACAATCAGTAGGAGACTCTCCAGGATCATCTCAAGCATCTTGTATATAACCATGACAGGCACCCTAATATCTCTTTCCCCAGACATACTTTGTGGCGGATGCCTCTGATGGGTCACAGTGAGCATGACACCCTCAGGGCACACTATAATTAACTTCACCAAACCACTAATAATAGAACTTCTGCCATACCATACTCGTTAACCAAAAGCCAATCACATTCCCCTTTGAACACTGCATCCCTTTGTGCCTAGCCTGGAAACCAGGAGTGAAAGGTTACTGGAAATCCATTTCCCCATAGGTGAGGTTCTTTCTAATCCCAAAGGATCAGACACAATTCCCAGGTCAATATGAATCTCAGATTTTACCAAATGTCATGTAACTAACAAAAGAGTTAGTAATAAAAGAAGAGGGTGATAAATGGTTAATAGATCATACACACACAAGTGACTGCAAAGTCTTAATATCAGGTTTGTAGCAGTGATGACTACTGACTTGTAAAGTCTCTCTGAAGAATGGAAGGTCCTCAGTCCATAGCTTAAGATGTTCCTTTTTGCTGTAAATCCACAGTCCAGAAAAATAAAGCTGGAATGAGGCAAAATGGAGGTGTCTCAGGGGTTTTCTCTGTTTTTGTCATGTGCATGGAAATTTGCTATCCTAGACAAAGCCCACAACCATTATATGTGGGAAATTACTAGACCAAGTTCAAGGCTAGGAGCACATGAACACATCTCATGCCCTGACTTGTCTTGCTGAACCAAAGGTGGTCTTTGGCTCCTACTGAACCAGAAGCCCTCTCTGTCAACAGAAGCCCCCCGCCCCAGAAGCTGCATCTATACTAGAGCACTCTTTTGAAAGGGCACCTTTTGAAAGACAGTAATTGAAAGATGCCCTTTCAAAGGGGAGCATCTACACACAGGCTTGGGCTGTCAAAAGGGCCATCTGCCTCATCAAAAGGGGCCATCCAGGCCACCAAAAGAGAGTATCTATGCTCACCAACTCCCTCTTTCAAAAGAAAGGGTCAGGGAACACTGTGGGCAGGGTCACATGGTGGCCAAGCCCTTCCGGGGCCACAGATAGCCATTTGTCTACAGAGCCCCTCCCCAACATCCTCTTCCTGCACAGCATGAGGCTGCCACAAGCCTTGCAGACACAGTGCTCACAGGAATGGACATGGAGCAGCAGCAGCTCGACACCCTGCTAGTCACAGTAGTGGTGGCTGCCCTACAGCTCCTGCCAGGTGAGCCCCCCCAGAGGCAGACGGGGATGCCCCAGACCATGGGGTCCTCCACCCCACCCCCACCATTCTTTCCACTGACTCTGGAGCTAACCCACCAGCTCAGAGTTGTGGAAGCAACTGGTCATGGAGAAGTGAGATGATGACCGGTGGCTCCAGAATTTGTGGATGCAGTGTCAGACCTTCCTGGAGCTTTGCCAGTGGCTGTCCCTGGCCCTGAGATACCAGGACACCCACATGCAGTGCACCCTTCCCCATGGAGATGAGGGTCATGATAGATATCTGGAAACTGGCCACTCCAAACAGCTAACGCTCCATGGGACACCAATTGGGTGTGGGCAAGACCACAGTTGGGACCACTGTGGTGGAGGTAAGAAGGCCTAGGCTCACACTTACCGGGCGGGACCCAGGGTGGGCCTGGAGTGAGCCTGGGGCGGGGCAAAGGTGGTGCCTGGCACACCTGCACACCCTCATGGGTGCCAATGCTCCTCCCCCTGTCCCCCACAGGTAATGTGCTCCCTCAATTCTATGCTTCTCCAGAGGGTCATCTGCACTGGAGACCTGGACGTGGCCATCACCGGCTTCACTGCACTGGGGTTCCTAAATTGCTTCAGGGCCCTCAATGGGACCCGCATACCCATCTGCCCGCCAGAGCACAGTGGAGGACAATAGGTAAACAGGAAAGGCTACCTTTCTGTGATCCTGCAGGTCATGGTGGACAGCCGGGATCCAGTTCCAGGACATGTAAGTGGGCAGGACCAGCTGCACCCAGGATGCGCGGGTTTTTGGCAATTGAGGCCTGTGCTGCTGGCTGGAGGCAGGGACCGACATACCCGAGAGGCAGATCCCACTGCGGGAAGACCACTCTGCCCCTCTGCCTGGTGGCCGATGCGCCACATCCTCTCCAGCCTTGGCGCATGTGGCCCTGTACGGGCCACCCCCAGCCCCAGCCAGGAGTGGTTCAACACACAGCTCAACCCTGCCTGCCAGCTGTTTGAGTGAACCTTTGGCCACTTGAAGGGGTGGTGGTGCTGCCGACTGGCCCACCTGGACGTGGGTGTCCTCAGTGCCCCCCAGGTGGTGGGCATCTGCTGCATTCTCCACAATATTGTGGAAAGCAAGAGGGAGGCCTTCATACAGAGGTGGGAGGCAGGGATTGGCCTGGGCTATCCTCATCCAGCCTCTGCCCCTAGCTGCCAGGCCCCTCAAGATGGGATCCACGTCCAGGATGCCCTGCACCAATGCTTCGAGCAGGGGCCCCAGTGAGCGCTGCCTCACCCACCCCAGTGGGTGTCCTGCATATTCCCCCCCCACCCTGTTCACCCCATGTTATACCTCCTGCACAGTGCCCCCCACCTCCACACACTACCCCCCTCCTCCACACACTGCCCACCTCACCGAGCACACAGCACACAGGGGTTTTGGAAAAATAAAGAGTTATATTGTGCACTAGAAAAATGTGTGATTTATGTCTGCTATGAATCACATAATGTCCAACTATTTATGGGGCAGGAGGGGTGGGCTAAATATTTACAGGAAGAGGGGGACCTTGGTGGCCAGCCTGTTGGGCCACCACTCCAGGGCAGGGGTGGAGGGCCGTGAGCCATGCCAGCCCCAGGACCCACTCCCCCACTTGTCTGGGGTCCATGGAGGGGCTGGGAGGGGGTGGAGAGTCAGTCTTTTGCTTCAGTCTTCACAGACAAAGACAACTTCCTCATGACAGTCCTAGATGATGCGGTATGGGAAGGTGGAAGGCAGCCATCTGTGGGGAAGGAACAAGTTCTGAGCTATCTAGAAAAACTAGATGTGCACAAATCCATGGGTCTGGATTTAATGCACCCCAGGGTACTGAGGGAACTGGCAGAGGTCATTGCTGAACCTTTGGCCATTATCCTTGAAGACTCTTGGAGATCGGGGGAGATACTGGATGACTGGTAGAAAGCAAATGGAGTGCCCATCTTTAAAAAAGGAAAGGACAATCCAGGGAACTATAGACCCATGAGCCTTACCTCAATCCCTGGGAAAATAATGGAGAGAATCCTCAAGGAACCCATTTTGAAGCACTTGGAAGAGGGGAAAGTGATCAAAAGCAGCCAGCATAGATTCACCAGAGGCAAGTCCTTCCTGACCAATCTAATTAGCTTCTATGATGAGGTAACAAGCTCTGTGGACATGGGGAAATCAGTGGATGTGATATACCTTGACTTCAGCAAGGCTTTTGATACGGTCTCCCACAACATTCTTGTCCATAAGTTAAGGAAATATGGATTGGATCCTTGGACTATAAGATGGATAGAAAGCGGGCTTGATGGTCGGGCCCAACGGGTAGTGGTCAATGACTCAATATCTGGATGGAGGTCTGTTTCAAGGGGAGTGCCGCGAGGCTCGGTTCTGGGGCTGTTGTTATTCAACATCTTTATTAATGACCTGGATGAGGGACTGGGTTGCACCCTCAGCAAGTTTGTGGATGACACAAAACTAGGGGGAGAGGTAGATACGTTGGAGGGTAGAGAGAGAATCCAGAGGGAGCTGGATAAATTGAGGACTGGGCCAAAAGAAATCTGATGCGGTTCAATAAGGAGAAGTGTAGAGTCCTGCACCTGGGGCAGAAGAATCCCAAACGTTGTTACAGGCTGGGGACTGACTGGCTCAGCAGCAGTCCGATGGAAAGGGACCTAGGGGTTATGGTGGATGAAAGGCTGGATATGAGTAAACAGTGTGCCCTTGTAGCCAAGAAAGCTAACGGCATACTGGGGTGCATTAGGAGGAGCATTTCGAGGAGATCTAGGGAAGTAGTTATTTCTCTTTATTCAGCACTGGTGAGGCCACATCTGGAATATTGTGTCCAGTTTTGGGCCCCCCAGTATAGAAAGGACGTGGATTTGCTGGAGCAGGTTCAGCGAAGGGCGACAAAAATCATTAAGGGTCTGGAGCACAAGACCTATGAGGACAGGCTGAGGGATTTGGGCTTGTTTAGTTTACAGAAGAGAAGACTTAGAGGTGATTTAATAGCAGCCTTCAACTTCCTGAAGGGGAGCTCTAAAAAGGAGGGTGAGAAACTGTTCTCAGTGGTGTCAGATGGCAGAACAAGTAGTAATGGTCAGAAGTTGAAGTGGGAAAGATGTAGGTTAGATATTAGAAAAGACTACTATACGAGGCAGGTGGTGAAGCATTGGAATGCGTTGCCTAGAGAGGTGGTGGATTCTCCATCCCTTGAGGTTTTTAAGTCCCGGCTGGACAAGATCCTGGCTGGGATGACTTAGTAGGGGTTGATCCTGCTTTTGGCAGGGGGCTGGACTAGATGACCTCCTGAGGTCCCTTCCAGCCCTGTGATTCTGTGATTCTGGGAGGATGGGGAGGTAGGGCCAGGGATCGGCCTCAGCACAGCAGTCTGGGCCAGCGGGGCCCTCTCCTGGAGGGCTGGCAGGTAAGGCCATGGCAGGGGGTGCAGCGGGGTGGGCAGCAGAGAGGGCAGCATGTGGAGCAGTAGGTGGGGTAGCCGGAGAGAAGAGAGGAACAAGCTGTGAGTACCAACCCCTGCCCTACAGCACACACACCCTGTACCTCTTTGGGTGGCGGGTCCCCGTCCTCTGTCCCTCATCCGTGGGTGTAGTGGCCCTGTGGGAGTCCCCCTTGTGCGGGCCAGCCCTCCAACCCCTCCCCTGGGGGCAGGGTGCGGCGCTATCCACAGAAGCGGGTGCTGACAGGCGCTAGCAGCCATGCCATCATCCCGAGGGCTGTGGTCTGGTTGAGCCCTGGTGGGCTGGCATCCGCCAGGGTCATGGGGGGGCCCAGTTGTGGATGGTGCCCTTGCCCTATGATCCGGGCTGTGTGCCCTGTCAGGTACGTAGCTGAGGGTTCACCGCCAAGGTCGGGGGGTGCCTGTCTGGCCTATGCCCCACTGGATGTGCAGGAGGGGAGGTCTATTACTTGGTCCCTTTCCTTTCTGGACCAGTCCCCAGCTGCAGCTGACTCTGGCTCTGGCCCAGGTGGTACAGGGCTGGCTGATGGTCCTGGATCCTGCTCATCTCCGGGTCGGTGCTCCTTGGCCAAGGTGTTCAGCATGGCAGGCGGGGAGGATGTGTCCCGGGGGTCCAGGATGCCCCAGAGCTCCCAATAGAAGGGGCTCAAAGCTGGGGAGGCCCCTGAATGGCTGGCTGAGTCCCAAGCCTGGTGTTACCCTGCTGCAGCTCCTTGACCTTAATCCTGTTTTGGTCAGGAGTGTGGGCAGGGTGACCCCAGGTGGTCCGGCCCTCGGCCAGCCTGGCAAAAGCAGCCACATTCTGCAGCTTTGTGCCCATGACCCAGAGCACCTCCTCCTCCTGCCAGAGCCCCAGCATGTCACGGAGCTTGTTCTCCATCAAGGGAGGGGGCACACTTTTCCCCCCAGCTGGACTCCTGGGAGCCCTATGTGTGCTCAGAGGGGGGCCGTGGGGCTCCTCATGTGGCCGGCTGGTGGCTATGCCACTCTGGTAGCTGCTGGGGGTCTGGCTGAGGCATGCAGGGGCACCACATGCAATGGCTGCTGCCTGCACGCTTTCAGCTTCCTGCAGTGGGGCTTCCAGGTCTGTGAGGCTATAAGAGTTGTTGCAGGTACTGACCATAGAGCTCTGCGGGGGCTGGGCAGTACGTCTCCACTTAACTGCTGATTGCAGCCATAGCAGACCCTGCTCTTTCGAGAGAGCGGGACGCGAAGCATCTACACACATCCTTTTTCAAAAAAAGACATGGGGGGGGAGCTCTTCCTAGTTCCTGTTTGGAAGAGTGATTTTGATTCCTGCAGCACCTACTGTTGATTTCGGTTTCAAACGAGCACGTGGAGTGTGTGGACGTACCACACTCTACTTCGAAAACGGGTCTGCTTTTTTGAAAGAATTGCCTAGTGTGGACCTGACTGGCGTTTCTACACTATTTTTTATTGGCAGATTCAGTCAACAGAAGTGCTGTGCCTCATACAGTCAAGACAGGACTCTGTCGGGAAATCTGCTGTGTTCTGTTGACAAATTCTAGACAGAACGCGTTTGTAGTGTGGGTGCTCCCTGGTTGTGTTGACGGAAGGCCTCTTCTGTCAACAGAACTCTGTAGTGTAGGCCCAGCTGTTCTGTAGACAGAAGCTGTGTCAGGAAATATCCCCTTGCTGTGGCAGGACCCCGCCTGCAATGGGAGGCAGCTGAAATGCTGCTTCCTGGCCCAAATGAGCTGGCAGGGAGCCTGCCCTCACTCCCTGCTCTGGCCATGGGATGGGAGAGACAGCAGGAACGTGTTAGAGCTGGGATGTGGTTTAAATACTGTCTCCTGGCTCCAACAGGCTGGCACCGAAGGAAGCCAGCTGCCGGCATATATAGGTAATCCGTTGTGTCTGACAATGACGTCTTGAGCTTGCACAGGTTCATTGGTTGTGGACTCGCATGTGGCTAAGGAGTCCAAGCTTTGAACGGCATGGGCGTTCACAGTAGGGGCAAGGGAATTGTCCTGGCTGTGTTGGTGTGGCTGCTGCTGTTGCTTTCTTCCTCTCACAAGCATCAATGAGGCGTACGCGTCGCTGCTCTTCAAAGTTGTCATACACGTGTAGTAAGGGAGCACACCAGCCTGTTCGGTCTTTTGCATGCTGCTCTAGCTGATCTGGTTTTAAACCAGCATGATCAATGTTGGTCTTCATGTAGTCTTCACACCTCTTGCGAGGCCCACCTTGATTCCTTTTGTCCTGGGAGAGTTCACTGCAGAGGAGTTGCTTAGAGATTATTGACTCCTCCGTTCATATGACGTGCCCTGTCCAGGGAAGCTGGGCTTTCAGAATCATGGCTTCGATGCTCATGGTTCCTGCTCTGTCCAGGACTTCCAGGGTCATAACTCTGTCCTGCCATTGAATGTGCAGTACTGACCTCAGGCTGTATGTGTGGAAGCACTCCAGCAGTTTTCTCTGTTTTCTGTACAAGGTCCGGGTTTCACAGCCATACAGGAGACTGGTCAGGACTACAGCCTTGTACACTTTCAGTTTAGTGGACTGTCAGATATTGTACTGATTTAACACTCGCACTCTCAGATGTCCTAGTGCCTGGCTGGCCTGGCAGATTCTGGCATTGATGTCTTTGTCAAGGGAGCCATCATTGGCTATCACACTGCCAAGGTACTTGAACTCCTCTACTGTTTATAACTCTGTTCCTTCAATAAAGATTGAAGCGGGGAGAACAGCAGATCCTGGAGCAGGCTGAAACAACAGAGAGAAAGCCATGCTAGTCTATATACTATAATAACAAAAAGGCAGTCAAAGTAGCACTTTAAAGACTAACAAAATAATTTATTAGGTGGTGAGATTTCATTGGACAGACCCACTTCTTCAGACCATAGCCATACCAGGACAGACTCAATATTTAAGGCACAGAGAACCAAAAAAGTAATCAAGGTTGACAAATCAGAAAAAAAATTATCAAGGTGAGCAAATCAGAGAGGAGAGGGGCAGAAGGGGATGTGGGGAGTAAGAAATAGATTAAGCCAAGTCTGCAAAAGAGCCCCTATAGTGACCCAGGAAATTCACATCTCAGTTCAAACCATGTGTTAATGTGTCAAATTTGAATATAAAAGAGAGTTCAGAAGCCTCTCTTTGCAGACTGTTGTGAAAATTCATGTTCCTCAACTAACATCATATATGCCATCATGTGCCAACAATGCCCAGATGCTTTGTATATTGGACAGACTTCAAACTCTCTCAGACAAAGAATTAATGGGCACAAAACAGACATAAGAACACTCCTGATTCACAAACCGGTCAGTCAACATTTTAATGGAGTAGGCTATTCTGTTAATGACTTAAAAGTTTGCATTTCAATGAAGAGGAATTTTCACTACAGTCTGCAAAGAGAGGCTTCTGAACTCTCTTTTATATTCAAATTTGACACATTAACAGGTGGTTTGAAACGAGATGTGAATCTTCTGGGTCATTATAGGGGCTCTTTTGCATACTTGACTTAATCTAATTCTTACCCCCCGCCTTCTGCCCCTCTCCTCTCTGGTTTGCTCACCTTGATATTTTTTTTTCTGATTTGTCAACCTTGATTACTGTTTTTGGTTCTCTCTGCCTTAAATATTGAGTCTGTTCTGGTAAGGCTACGGTCTGAAGAAGTGGGTCTGTCCCACGAAATCTCACCACCTAATAAATTATTTTGTTAGTCTTTAAAGTGCTACTTGACTGCTTTTTTTGTTCAGGTTGAAACAGTATCTCAGCCTTTCCTAAGCTGATGGTCAAACCAAAGAGGCAAGCTTTCAGTGGTTGCTCATTTACTCAACATCCCTAACATAGCACTGAGGAGATTTTGCAAATGTGTCTGTGCTTGCTATCTAAGACAGTGTGGTGGATTTGCAATACGAGTGCATTTGATCCTTGTTTAGCTTGTATGCACTGCTGTGTTGCAAACCTGTCCAGTAAGACTGTCAACGTAGTAAATGTAAGTAAATGTGACATTTATGAGCAATCGATTCAGCTGAAAAAAGTGGGTGTGCCTGGAATAATCTGTCTCACTGAAGCATGCCGTGTTTCTGAAAAAGTGGGGAACTGCTACTGTAGTCAGTGGTCCAGAGTAGGCAGCTTAATCACCACATCGTCCTCCTCCTTCGGTCGTTTTGTGTGGAGTGAGATGGTTGCCTTACACACTTGTATAAAATACTGATTTCATGAGAAAAGCTCCCTACTCCACTAGGAGGGATTGTTCTGAGGCAGATAGCTTACAACGCACCCCTCTCCCCGGCAGCTGGGGGCATGCATGTGCCCCTGGAGCCGCTCGAAGACCTGGGCATGCGGGTGGTTTTTCCTTCCGTCCCACCCTTCCTTCCCAACTCTGCCCTTCTGCTGTTCCTCACCGCCCTGGGCCAGCTTTTGTCAGTCCTGACACCCCTCCCCCTAGGCTGTAAAGACCCCGCCCTACAGCACATGCTCTCCTTCCACCGACAGGCCCGTGTCCAACTGCCACCGGTGGCAGCACAGGGCGGGGTGGTCCAGGAGGGGACTATACTGGTGCCCTATCAAGGGACCCAGTACTGGGTCTTCTACACGCTGGGGGAGGCCCGGGGCTTTGTGTGCCGGGTGGTGGGTCACATCCGGAGGTATGGCCCCCTGGCCCGGCATGAAGAGGAGCCCAGGACCTCCTCTGACACGGGGGGCGTCAGCCACAAGATCGGTGGCGCCCCGACCGCGACAGGCCCTGGGACCGCCCCTCCTCCTCTCGTCCCGGACGGATCCATCGCTGCTAAGGTGTCGGACGGCACCCAGCTGCATGGTGCCGGGCAAGAAGAAGCAGGTGCCGGCGCCCGAGCGGGCACAAGAGCCGGGTCTGTGGAAGACAGGGAGGCAGGGCAGGTAGCAGGACCAGAAGAGGGCCCACCCCAGGGCGGGTTGCCCCTCTCCCTTGCCGCCCTGCCCCCCCCTTCCCTCCCTCCCTCCTCATCGGCTCTGTCCCCTGGCCCCTCCTCCTCTACCGCCCAGCCTGCCTCCTCGGAGGGCTGGGTGCTGGTTGGGGGGAAGCGGAAGAAAAGGAGTGCACGCGCCCGGCACTCCACCCCATCGGAGGACGGGTTGGACGTGCCATGCAAGGCACTCAAAAGAGCTGCTAGCCCCGAACCACCTGCCGAACCCCCAGCTACTGACCATCTGCCGGGGGTGACAGAGGCCGCCACGGCAGCGGCAAAAAAAGACACCATCCCCCCTGCCCTGGAGCCGGAGCCCAAGGAGGCTGAGACAGCTTTTTCTACACCCTCGCCCTCTTCCGACACCCCTCCGGCTGCTATCCAGACCGTTGCTGCAGAGCCCCCAGAGGAGGTGGGCCTCGGCCTTGCCCTCCTCTCGCCAGAGGCCTCACCCCAATGGCCCTGGACGTAGACGGCCTACTATTGGAGGCCTGAGGGCCATCCATTCACTCACCACCGCCCCCCCAACTCTCCCCCTCCCCACCCACCAGCAATCCCCCACCTACCACCCCCCTCTGCTTTGGGACATCTCAGGGGGCAACCCCCCCTTAACTAGGGACGACCTCCCAGAGGAGGTTGGCCAGCCCCTGGACGCCCCAGGGGAATCAGTGTTTCCCCTGTACCCCTCCCTCACCCCTAGAACTGAAAACCCTGACATCCACCCGCCAACCTGTTGGCGCCTGCCGCCGAGTGTGCTGGCACCTCGCCCTAACCCTCCCCCCCACACCGCCTGAGGAAGCCCCCCCTCCCGAGACCCCTTCTGTTCATATCCCCACCCCTGCTCCCACTTTAGCCCCACCAGCCGCCACCACCCCCATATCTTTTTCCAGCCAATGCCCCGCCCGAGAACCCGCAATCCTGCCCCTTCCAGACCCTCCCCTTCCTCTTCCTCCACTCCCTCCCTTTTCTCCCCCTCCCCCTCCACGTCCCCCTCACAACCCTTCCCTTCCCCCGATGATTTCCATCTCCCCCGCCCCCACCCTTCCTCTTCCCACCCCTCCTTTCGACCCCTGCCCACTCATAACTGCCCCCGAGGCCATAACCCCTCGGGAGGCCCCCCTTGCATCGCCCTCTCCCAGCACTTCCAGGGCTGCTCTCCCTCTGCCGCCCTCATCCCTCCCAAAATCAGACCCCAGTCCCCACGTCAATAAAAAAAAAATGCACCCCTCTCATCATCCTTGCCTATTGACTAGCTTAAGCAACTCCCACTCCCTCTAGTGCACTGCCTTTCATGGATCACATTCTTGGGTGCCAAATCTGGCAGAGACAACCTGTGCCTACTGAGAGTTGGATGGGAGGGCAGAGTGGCAACAGCCTGCTTCAGCAGTGTGTGGAGCATGCTCAGTCTGTGGAGCATGCCAAGCAGCAAATCTGGGGGGCAGAGGAGGCATGTGACACTGCATTCCCCCACCCCCAATGTGTGATTTATAGAGTCCTGGCCATTGCTGTGTTTAAAATATTTATCAATGTGACATTGGAGCCTAAATTCTATTTGAACTCTGCTCTGTGCATCTGGAGAAACATAATCCAAGAAAAAAACAACGTGAAGTCCTGTGGCACCTTACTGACCAGCAGATATTTTGAAGCATAAACTTGCATGCACAAAGACCCGCTTCGTACCCAATGATGCCTCAGATGAAGCGGGTCTTTGTCTACAAAAGCTTATGCTTCAAAACATCTGTTAGTATATAAGGTGCCCCAGGACTTCTCATTGTTTCTGCACATACAGACTAACATGGTTACCCTTCTGATACATAACACTATGAAATGTCCTGGCATGAGGTATGCAGCCATGGGTCTGTCAGAACAGTTCACAAATGTCAATGGGCCTCTGTTTGCCTGAGCACTCAATAATAAAAGTGGGAAGCTTGAAAGGCCCACCAAAGAAGAAAATAAATCTCCTGTTACCTGAGCCTCTACAGCTGATGAGGTATCACTGACATTTCAGAGTGATGCATTCTGGGTCTTGTTTGACAGATCTCAAAGAGAAAGTTGATTTTATTGCCATAACATTCAAGTCAAATTAGACTCTGCATTTCTACTGTATCTATACTAAATTCTTAAGGACCTCCAGGACTAGTAGTGTTTATAATACTGAGGATCTAGCAATGCAATAAACTGCACCAGGTGCCGTGAGGTAAGTAAAGAAGGGAATGATTTTTCCCAGTACTTTGTTTTAAAATGCTTTTATAACTTCAGATGACATGGTTGATTTGGAACCTTGTCTTTCCAATTTTGTGTGTGTTTCACATCACAGTCCCAGGCAGATGGACAGCTCAGACCCTCAGCGGTGTAAACTGGAAAAAAATCTGTGGAAGGCTACATGAGATGAGAATCTGGCCCATTATATTTGTCTAGTGATGGTATTTTATTTACTCCATGTTGTATTATTAATTACCAGTATTCTGTGTGTTTTCCCTTTATTTAAAAGCACTTCTTTTTCAAATTAAAAAAAATCATGTATCTGATATTTTTTCTGGTATTGTTTCTGTAAATGATTGGATTCCCTATTGCCCTCCCTGCTAACCTTGAAGAAGAATATTTTCTTATAATGTCATGATCCTACTACTCTTCAATTAAATGTGCTATTTATATAACATCAGCAATGGAATACAAACACAAAATGGAGTAGATGAAGAAGCGACTGCTTAGTGTTTCATCAAAGTGCTTTCCAAGCATTAGCTAATTATATTTTCAACAGTTTTATTCAATAAATTAAAATCTGGGGATGTTAAGTGATTCACCAAGGCCACAGAATCAGTGGCAGAGGTAGGAGTGAAATCCCAATTGTTCCCAACTCCTGCTCCCATAGATGTTCTTCTGATCTATACCACCTCAAGAGAAGAGGGAAAGCACATAAAGGAGAAGATCCTCTGCTAACCCGTATGATGTTCATTGGTACAAGCTAGCTACGTTTTCTTTTTCCTGATCATGAAAACAGGATCGCTAAATTCAGTCTGACATACAGAGGGTGATCCAAAGAGGAAACCATATAAGGTCATGTTTTTAGTTAGTCATTTCCAGGAGATCATTGTCTTTTCTTCCCAGAGATAACAGGCTGATCCTCAGCATAGCACCAACACCTTCTCATGGACCATGGTTCCTGGGAATGTGAAAATATGCTGTGCCATCAATGCCCTTTCATTCCTTTCTGCCCTTCCCCTGATAAAATATGAATTGGATTTACTGCTGTGCAGGGAGCAGCCTTCCAGCATCAGCAGAACAGAGATTGTGTGGAACTTCCAACATAAAAATGGCTAGACCTCCTGCTGGTCAGTCTCACTTAACAACCCCTTGCCAATAAGGCTTGATGCTTAACATGCAAGTGACCTTGATTCCAGAACTACTATCTTTTTGATTGAGCTATCTTGCCAGAAGCAGCCCAGATTTGATCCATTTGTTAAATGACTAAAGAATGACTAAAGGAGGATTTATTTTAACCCATTAGTGTCATACTGAGAAAATGAGGTTTTGGTTTTTTATAAGGAGAATTGGTGAGATTGTGTTTGTTTTTATCCAGTAATGCAGCGTCCTTGCTTGTATCTCTTTGTTTCAGTGCTGCAAAACGCATCAGACATCTAATTTTTAGCGGGATCAGTCCTCAGATTCTGTGCGTTGAGCTAGAGCGCAATCCTGCATCATTCTACAGGACAGAGGACCCTTTTCTCTCTGGCTCAATGGGAGTGGAACATCTTCAGCACTTAGCAAGACAAGGTCCCTAGTGTTTCTGCAGCCACACAAGTTTCCTTCCAGTTGTGCACCTGATGGGTGACTGATGCAAACTGATATTCAACTTCTATCATATGTCTATATTCTTACGAACACAGAACTTGATCACTGAGATGGAGCCATGCAGATGGATCGCAGGGTGAATGAAAGGCAAAAGCCCCACTGGACTCACATAAGTGCAGGATCAGGCCCTAACAAGGAGAAGCATTTAAAATGCTAAGCCAAGATGTACAAAAATGGATGCCTCCTGCTGCCTAGATATCTGGCCTGATTTCATCAAAGGTGCTGAGAACCCAGTGGCTCCATCAATTATATATAGAAGCTAATAGTCATAAGAACATAACATCAAAACATAAGAATGGCCATTAAATGGGTCAGGCCAAAGGTCCATCTAA
The DNA here is from genome assembly GCF_033958435.1 of Carettochelys insculpta. NCBI lineage: Eukaryota > Metazoa > Chordata > Testudines > Carettochelyidae > Carettochelys > Carettochelys insculpta. The sequence continues at coordinate 368,962,554 of NC_134137.1, read as the reverse complement.
CCCAGCCTCCCTTCTGCCGACAGTGGTCAGTGCCAGGTGTCCCAGAGGGGGGGTGGACCAAAGACAATGGTCAAGCAACTTGTCTCTTGCCATCCATATCCAGCCTCAGACAAACAGGCCAGGGACACATTATAGGCACTCCCTTCTCCTCCATTTGCAGTAGCAGCACAGGAGGGGAAACGAGCTCTGCGGACAGTGGGGCAACAGCTACCAATGTCCAGGGGCAAGGTGGGAGAGGAGCTTAGCTCTGCATCCTGGAAGGGGCAGGGCAAATGCAGAAGCGGTGTGGCCTAGGTGTCAGCCCTTAGCACCACCCAGACCACAGCACTGCCCTCGGCCCAGAGCTGTGAATTGCAGTGCAGCCATGCCAGTTCAAAGGGGCTCAGAGCTCAGGCCATTGCCACTGCTAAAGTAGCAGCATCAGCGGCCAGAGCTCTGTCCCCGTTTGAAACCCAGGCCCCTATGCAAGTGCCCCCCTTGCCCTCTCCTACCCACCAGTGGGCCTGTCTGCAGAGTAACTACATTTGCATCCTTGAGTGAGCAAACGAATGGGAGGAGGTAGGGACTGGGCTGACCCTTCCTTCAGTACCCTCCCCCTGCATCCCTCAAATGAATAGGCTGGTGAGGCAGGAAGCATACACTACAACAGGCATAGAGCTGAGCAGTTCACTCCCTCCCTGGAGCAGTGAGCGACCAGGATGGAGCCTGTAATTCAGACTCCTCCTGGGGCAGCACAACATCATGTTGCTTCTTATTCTAGGCTCAGGGCAAAGCCATGATTAAGCCCTACACGGAAGCAGCAGATTTGTAAAAGTTCTGCTGTATCAGCACTGCTGTAGGGACTGAGCTTACACTGGGCTTTGCATTGCCTCACTCCCAGCTCCTTAGCTGCTATTATTATCGATCATTTGTATAGTTGGCAAGAACACAGGGCACTTCACATTGTCATCTTCCCTGCCCCAAAAAGATGATGGTCTGAGGACCGGGTTTCATTTGCAAAGGGGAAAACTCAGGTCCTGCAAATCTTCCTCATATTGAGCTGTCAATCGCAAGTAAATGCCTTTCAGATGGAATAAGGGCTGCAGTGATGTAGCTGAGGCCCTGATATTGAAGGATGCTCTGCACAGACGCCCATTGAGTTGTTGGGTTCTCTGAATACTGGCTGTTTTCCCACAGAGCAGCTTGAAGGCTTAGCACCTAAACAAAGTCAAGGTATTGGTAAAAGCATGATCCTGTGATAAGGGCACTAGTGTAGGACTTAGCAGATCTAGGTCCAAATTTCTGCTTTGTCACCGTCTTCTGTAAGGACCGTAGGCAAGTCCAAAGGAAATACAACCTAGACAGGGCTATTATAAGCTGGGGTAGGTAACTGCTTTGAAAACTTCCCAGAGCATAGTTATCAGTAGCTTACAGTTAAACTACTGACAAGCATATTGAGTGGGGTCCTGGGGGGATTACTTCTGGATCCAGTTCTATTCGATATCTTCATCAGTGTTTTAGATAATGACAGAGACTACACATATAAGCTGCGTCTATACAGCTCCTCCCTTTCAGAAGGAGCATGCAAATGAGTGTGATCAGAAATGCAAATGACACACAGATTTAAATGTTTCACACCTTATTTGGGTATGTCCCCATGATCTGCCTTCCAGATGAGCCATTTCTGGAAGGAAATGGATGGGCTTCCTTTGAAAGAAAACTCCCCTTTCAAAACCACTTTTGAAACAAACCTTGTCCACACAGCTGCTTTGGCTTCCAGAAATGTCTCTTCTGGAAGGCAAATCATATGGGAATATGCAAATGAGGTATGAGATAATTAAATCCATACCTCGTTTGCATTTCTGAGCTCACTCATTTTCATACCCCTTCCGAAAGGGACAGGCCATGTAGACGCAGCTGTAATGTTTGAGGATGATACCAAGCTGGGAGGCATTGCAAGTGCTTTGGGAGACATGATTAACATTTTAAATGATCTCAGCAAACTGAATTAAATAGGATGAAAGTCAATAAATAGTACTTTGGAAGGAACAATCAAAAATGGGCAGTGACTCGTTAGGATGAAGTACTGGGGAAAGAGAAATGTGGGGTGAGAGTGCATCACAGGGTAAATATGAGTCTACAGCGTAACATTTGCCAAAAAATAACCCACAACCTCATTCTGGGATGTATTGATAGTAGTGTTGCAAGCAACATACATGAAGTAATTCTTCTACTCTGTGCTGATTAGGCCTCAAGTGTCCAGTTCTGAATGCCAAATTTCAGGAAAAATCTCGGCAAATCAGAGATCAAAGGACAGCTGGCATTGGTTAGGCTCCCATGCTAGGGCCAGTCCTGGTTCTTGGGGTAGCTGGCTATGGGGAGACTCACCAGCATGGGCAGGTCTGGGTCCTCAGGGTAGCTAGCAGCCAGATGGCTCACTGCTTTGGACTGGCTCCGGTCCCTGGAGTACAGGACTCACAGCGAGCCTGAGGACTCAGATGGGTCCAGGAACTTTGGGTACCAGGCCAAAGGCAGGCTCAGTTGTGGTGCTAGGGTTCAGTCAGGGTGACTGGGTGGTTGGCCCAGCCGGTGTAGCAGTCTGGGGTGGGCCTTTCAGCTCCTGCTTGCAAGATCCCAGGCAGAAGCCTCCACTCGACTCAGAGGATGGCTTTTTAATGAGCCCTGGGCCCCATCTCTGGCACTTCTGGTCCCAGGTGCCACTCTCTGTGGGGTGGGGCTCAGGTGCTCTGGACCCACCCACCAGGGCTTTTGAGAGGCTTCCTCTGGCTCAGAGTCAGGGAAAGGCCACTGCACCTCACTACAATTGCCACCAATCACCATAGGGCCTGAGCAACATGTTCATAAATGAAGCAAAAGTACAATCCCATATGATTGTACAACCTTTAAAGTAATTGACAGCTGTTACCATGTTGTGGCTCAGTCTTCTCCTTTCCAGACTAAACAAACTCAATTCCTTCAATCTTCTTTCATTGGTCATGTTTTCTATGTCTTTAATAATTTTTATCACTCTTCTCTGGACCGCTTTCATTTCTCTGCATGCCTACGTGGAGTATTTTGCATTTGTCCTTATTGAATTTCATCCTATTTACCTCCGAACTTTTCTCCAGCTTGTCCACGTGATTTTGAAATAAAATCCCATCTTTCAAAGCACTTGCAAGCTGTTCCAGTTTGATATCATCTGCAAACTTTATAAGCATACTCCCCATGTCATTAACTAAATTGCTGATGAAGATATTGAACAAAACCAGTCCCAAAACTGGTCCCTGAAGAATCTCACTTGTTATACCCTTGCACATGACTGCAAACCAAGTGAGTCTTACCCACAAAGGCACATTACCTAATAAATAAAGTTGTTAGTCTTTTCAGGTGCCACAGGACTGCTTTTTTGTTGTGTTTGTTGTGTTTTGTTTTCTCTCCTTTTGTGAAGCTACAGACTAACACAGCTGCCCCCTGAGCCTCTCGGGGCATGGTGATCCAACCAGTTATGTACCCACCATATATTAGATCGGGGTAGGTTTTATTTCCCAAACTGATTTACAAGAAGGTCATGCAAGACAGAGTATTATGGGTAGAAACTGAGGAATAGATCAGGATATCAGTACCAGAGTAGGGAAAGCAACAGCTGCGTTCAAGGCACTTCATCCCATATGGAGTTCACAAATAATATCTGCGAAGAGAAAACTGCGGCTCCTCAACACTCAGAGTGTGTTCAGAGTGTGCTGGTGAATGGATGCGAGACCTGGCGGCCTGAAAAGTCTTCAGATCACAAGCCACAGACATTCCAAAAAAGACGCCTGAGGTACAGGAAGGTCTCAGTGCGCGAGCTCAGGACGCGTTATCACTCTGACGCGCCTGACCCCGACTCCTATCGTAAACCCTGGAGCGCCATTTCCAGTGGCGCTTAACTCACTCCCCGGGCCCTGGCTCAACCCCACTGGCTCTGCACGGCCTGGGCTCAGCCACCCCCCAGCTCCGCTCAGCCCCCGCCCCTGCCCCTGCCTCTGGCTCTGGCTCACCACCCTGTGCACAGGGCTCCGGTTTACCCTCCCTGGTCCCCTGCTGGCTCACTGCCCTTGTACGGCTCTGGCTCATGTGCCACCCCCACTTCTGGCTCTGGCTCACCACCCCGTGCACAGGGCTCCGGTTCACCCGCCACCTCCTGCCCCGGTTTAAATCCCCCGCTCACGGCTCTGGTTCAACCCCCCCCAGCCTCCCACGCGCAGCCCCACTTCAGCCCCCCTGCTGGCTCACCATCCATGTCCGGCTCTGGCTCAACCCCGCCACCCGCCACGGCCCGGCTCACCACCTGTGCACGGCTCTGGCTCACCTGCCACCCCTGGCTCTGGCTCACCACCTCTTGCACGTGGCTCCAGGTCACCCTCCACCCCCCACCCCAGTTTAAACCCCCCACGTGCGGCTCCAGTTCAAACCTCTCGTACGTGGTCCCATTTCTATCCTCCAGCCCCCTTTTAAATTCCCACGCGCAGCTCTAATTCAACCCCCAGTTCACCCCCCCACCACCTCACTGCCTGCACCTGGCTCTTGGTCTGGCTCTGGTTCTGGTTCAACCTCCCGCTGCATCCTGGCTCACTGCCTGAGAAGGGCTCTGACTCACCACCCCTCCCACAGCTCCAGCGTAACTCCACCACTCTTCCCCTGCAGCCCTGACCCACCCCAGACTTATTCCCCCCCTACATGTTCCCAACACACCACCAGGCCTAACCCTCCCCAACTGCCCCCCCCCCACCCCAGGACTTACCTTTCCACTGCTTCCCTGGCTGCAGAACATGTGTTCTGCCGAGGAAAAAGCCAGACCCCCCATTTAGGCAAAATCCAGGTTATGCGAGGGTGCCTGGAATGGAAACCTACCGTACTCTGAGACCTTAATGTACTTCCTTCACAACAAATGGCAAGACTGTCACAAATGAAGAGCTTTAGAACAGAGGACGAGAACCACTTGACCTTCTAATCAAGAGAAGAAAGTGGGGTGGCTAAGCCACACTGACAGAAATCCGTCATCCAGCACAGTCCGTCAAGCTCTCATAAGGAACATGCAAGCAAAATGCAAAAGAGGAAGACCTTGGACAATGTAGAGGAGATTTACTAAGACTGAAGGACAACAACTGGGGTACGCCAAGAGTAAGCTAGAAGTTTTGTCCTGAGACAGAGCGAAGTGGAAGAGACCTGTAGATGACCTATGCTCCACTGAGAGTACAAGGGTTTAAGTCAAGCCAGTCATACGAGACTGTACCAAATGCTTAACTGAAGTCTAGATACACCATATCCATCATTTCTCCCTCACCCACAAGACTTCTTATCAGGTTATCAGGTTGCTTTGAGGTGCTTTGTTCTTTACAATTCATGCTCACTTTTACTTATCACCTTATCTTCCAGAAGTCTGCAAATGGATTACTTAATTATTTGCTCCATCATCTTTCCTGGCACAGAAGTTAAGCTCACTGATCTGTAGTATCCTGATTTGTCCTTATTTCCATTTTTTATAGATGGGCACTATATTTGCCCTTTTCCAGTCTTCCAGAATCTCTCCTGTCTTCCATGACTTGTCAGAGATGATAACCAATGTCTCAGATACCTGCTCAACCAACTCGTTGAATATTCTCGGATCTTGTACATGCCAGTTAATAAAGGCATCTAAAAACTTCTCCATTCTCTGAAAATGAACGTAGAGGCATTTAGTAACAGAGATGAAGCTGTGCTGGTCTATACACTATCAAAACAAAAAGCAGTCAAGTAGCACTTTAAAGACTAGCAAAATAGTTTATTAGGTGAGCTTTCGTGAGACAGACCCACTTCTTGAGACCATAGCCAGACCAGAACAGACTCAATATTTAAGGCACAGAGAACCAAAAACAGTAAGCAAGGAGGACAAATCAGACTCCTCTGCTGGGCTGAGTTGGTAGTCTGAAAGGTTAACAATGTTGTTGGTCCAGCTACTGTTATTGTGGTTGAAGTATCCTGAGGAATGAAGTAATGAAGAAAATTTAAGAAAAGGGAATAAATTTTCTTCATTACTTCATTCCTCAGGATACTTCAACCACAATAACAGTAGCTCGACCAACAACATTGTTAACCTTTCAAACTACCAACTCAGCCCAGCAGAGGAGTCTGATTTGTCCTCCTTGCTTACTGTTTTTGGTTCTCTGTGCCTTAAATATTGAGTCTGTTCTCGTCTGGCTGTGGTCTGAAGAAGTGGGTCTGTCCCACAAAAGCTCACCTAATAAACTATTTTGCTAGTCTTTAAAGTGCTACTTGACTGCTTTTTGTTTTGGTAGAGACATTAGATACTTCAACCCTCAACTACATCTTCAAATCTTTTGTTGGATCCCATGCAGCTGATTCTATCATCTCCATAAATTCATTCCCTTCTGTCATATGACAATGGTGAAGGATAGTAGGAAGTTTCTATCTAAAGCTAAATTCTCTCTGCTCTGCTCCAGTCACCAATCTGCCTAAGACCCTTCAAACACATTCAAGGAAATTTTTTATATGTCCTCACCCAATCTTTCCTCTTCTTTTTGTGGGTGGAGCAGAAAACAGGTGGGAAGAATTAACCAAGCAAATCTGGACCTGAGCAAAGATTTGGAAATGAGTTCCCATTTTGGCTGTTCCATTTTACCTGTCTTCATGGATGAATTCTACAGAATGCACCAGCAATGATAATAAGAGCACTCTACAGTAACCTAAAAACCTATAGAGCCACTGAAGTCAATGGACTAAGGCCAGTTTACCCAACAGAATTTAAGAGAATAATATTTCCACTATATGAGTTGTGCTTCTAAGTTTCCAAGTTATTTTAAACATTCTATAGAAAGGTTAGCGTTCTCACCTCAGTTCCATAGGTTTCTATTTTTACGCATGACGATGTCTACAAATTAAAGACAGGAGGGACTATTCTGACTCCACTCTCTATTATTCATTCTATAGAATTTTACCTAGTCATTCCTGCATCAATCCCACAGCTTCTGACTGAGTAAAAGCATATTGTCTCAGACTCAGACCAGTGGGCTACTGATGTCTAATAGAAGGTAGATTTACTGGCCAATGGATGAATAGCTTTCTGTTCCCTGAGGGACCAGGGCAGGAGGTGCTGGGAATCAGATAAGTCACTTGGAGCCAATTAAAACTCACCAGAAGTAATGGGCTAATCAGAATACCTGCAGCCCTTGAAGGATCTGCTGGAGCTTATTTTAAAAGACGTCTCTTCAGGGAGGGCCAGAGACCGAGAACTGATGAGGTGTGCTGGGGCAGAGTGGAAAATCATGGCCAGGTACCAGGAGGAAGATGCTTGGATGATTCAGTTGGGGAAGTGGCCCAGGAAACAACTGCAGCTCTGGGGGTGGTGGAATCAGTACCTGCTGCTGATGCCATTAGGGTCCCTGGGCCAAAGCCCAGAGTGGAGAGTGAGCCTGAGCCTCCCTGCATCACTATGGGGGCCAACCTGATGGGGGAGTTTGGAGCTAAACGTGTTTCCCCCAAAACCTTTTTGCTTGGCCTACGATGAGGATGACTCAGTGGGCAGTGATCCCTACTTGTGGCTATATTGAGGGACACAGTGAGCCTCTGAGGCAAACGCTATCCACCTAGAAGCACCCAAGCTTTGCTGCCATGTCTTTTAAAAAGATACCTTTTTTTTTTAACCTTATGCTACTGTAGCTAGCCAAGCATCTGGTTAACTGCCAATGGTATCTGTTTACGGATGTCTCTTCCGTGTCTTGGTGAACCCTCACTTCTGAAGGCCAAAGCCACGCTTATTATCAGTCCTCAATACACTATTTCACAGTCCCACTCGATAGTTTGTGGGCCCGTTCTCAGCCTATGTAATTTTTTTAGATATTTTAATGAAAACTGAATCCAAGGTTTGCAGCGGAAAACAGTGATAGGACATGAATGTCGAGGAGAATAGGCAGTAAGTGATGACAGGATAAAGTGTGTTAAACAGCAAGTGTAACACAAGCAGTGGGTGAAAGGTTCCTGAGAACATTGATAAGAAAGGGCCTTTAATCTTTTTGCATTGTGTATTGTGCATTTCAGTTGGATGCCATCTGCTTCTGTAACTTGAATAGATGTAAAACAGTCGCCTGGAAAAAATCACATGAAAATAAGTCTTACTTATGATTAGCATTGCTTTGCTGTTTTATTCTGAGCTGATAGGTTTTCAGACAAGCAATAGAGGGAAATAATTTCAACAATACTTTTTGCACCTGTAAGTAGATCATCTCTGGAATTTAGTTTTCCCCATGAGAGACTTCACAGCAACTTTTGCCTCTTAGTAGTTTGCTATTTTCAGCCCTGTGTTTAGTTGGGATATGATTAACCCTCTTGTACCTGCATGTATGTTTTCATGAGGTAGCCTTTCTTTCATAATGTACCACAAACTGGGAGCAGTAGGGAACCATTAAACACACTTTTGAAGCTGCAAGAGACAGCTTCTTTCCACAAAATGGAACTAGACAGATTTTTTTTTCTTTCTTTTGCAGTGGCGGAGGAAAGGAAGGAGGGAGGAGGAATCTGAGCTTAAAGTTACAGGCATGATGCCAACAATAATCTTGACATAGTGAGGCAGCTGGCTATTGTTAACATGCTAATCCTAATTATCTCACTGTTCCCTTTTACTCCCCTATCTGCCTGCCGCTATCCACCTGTTGTCTCTTACCGTGAACTTAGATTGCAAGTTTTGGGGGAAAAGGACCATATTTTGAACTGTGCCTAAAACAGCCCCTTTTCCTAAGAAGCTTGCAGGTTTAGTATATGATAAGAGACCACTGGAGCATTAATCTTGAGAGCAAAGCCAAATGTGCATCAAATAATTTTTAATGTTCATAGAATCATAGAATGCTAGGACTGGAAGGGACCTCGAGAGGCCATCGAGTCCAGCCCCCTGCCCTCATGGCAGGACCAAGTACAGTCTAGACCACCCCGATAGACATTTATCTAACCTGTCCTTAAATATCTCCAGAGATGGAGAGTCCACAACCTCCCAGGTAATTTATTCCAGTGTTTAACCACCCTGACAGTTAGGAACTTTTTCCTAATGTCCAACCTAAACATCCCTTGCTGCAGTTTAAGCCCATTGCTTCTTGTTCTATCCTCAGAGGCCAAGAAGGACAAGTTTTCTCCCTCCTCCTTATGACACCCATTTAGATACTTGAAAACCACTTTCATGTCCCCCCCTTAATCTTTTTTCCAAACTAAACAAGCACAATTCTTTCAGCCTTTCTTCATAGGTCATGTTCTCTAGACCTTTGATCATTATTGTTGATCTTTTCTGGACCCTTTCCAATTTCTCCACATCTTTCTTGAAATGCAGTGCCCAGAACTGGACACACTACTCCATCTCAGGCCTAACCAGTGAAGCGTAGAGCAGAGGAATGACTTCTCGTGTCTTGTTCACAACACACCTGTTAATGCATCCCAGAATCACATTTGCTTTTTTTGCAACAGCATTCCACTGTTGCCTCATATTTAACGTGTAGTCCACTATAACCCCTAGATCCCTTTCTGCCATACTCCTTCCAAGACAGTCACTTCCCATTCTGCATGTGTGAAACTGATTGTTCCTTCCTAAGTGGAGCACTTTGCATTTGTCTTTATTAAACTTCATCCTGTTTACTTTAGACCATTTCCCCAATTTGTCCAGATCATTTTGAATTATGACCCTATCCTCCAAAGCAGTTGCAACCCCTCTTAGCTTGGTATCATCTGCAAACTTAATAAGCGTACTGTCTATGCCAATATCTAAATGGTTTATGAAGATATTGAACAGAACTGGTCCCAATATAGAGCCTTCCAGAACCACACTTGTTACACCTTTCTGGCAGGATTGAGAACCATTAATAACTGATCTCTGAATACGGTTATCCAGCTAGTTTTGTACCCACCTTATAGTAGCCCAATCTAAGTTGTATTTGCCTATTTTATTGATAAGAATATTGTGCGAGACTATATCAAATGCCTTACTAAAATCTAGGTATACCACATCCACTGCTTCTCCCTTATCCAAAAGGCTTGTTCTCCTAGCAAAGAAAGCTATCAGATAATATCCACTTGAGGGAGGAAACTGTTAGTCCTATTTTACGATTGTGAACTGAGGCATACAGCAATTGAACTGCTTCCAGAGTCAGAATGGTCAATGAGAAAGCTGTGAATTAAATCTTCATCCCCTACATCTCAGTACAATGCTTCCACCACAAGAACTGAGTGGGTACTTGTGATTCTGTCTAGTAGTTGGAGGCCTGAAATGATATCTTTACTTTTGATTATGATTACTATAATTAACTGAAGTTCCCCTGCACTTCTAGTGAAGCAGCCTCTTTGGAGTTGATGATACTCTTAGATCTTGTTGTCACTAGTGTGTGGCCCAGCTAGCAGCCAATGTGTGTGTATGAAGCAATAGGTTTATACAGACCAATATCAGACCATTATAGTGAAACTCTCTAAGTATGTATGGAATTCCCTGGCTAAGAGATTCTTGAGGAATTGTGGCTCACATTCTCCAGCCGATAAAATACTTAAGGGTTGATCCATAGTTCATTGAGGTCAATGGGAGTTTGTGCCTTGACATCACTGGGCTTTAGATCAAGTGCTAAGCACATTGGGCTTCACCCTGAACCCTTTTTACATTGGCATGACGCAAGTGAACCACATTCCACCCTCATTTACTCCAGTGTAAATCCAACTCACCTCAGTTGATTTATAGTGGTTCATTTACATCAGACCAAATGAGCAGAATGTAGCCCATTGCCTTTCTTGGAGTCAGTCCTCCAAGCCCATCATCTTCCCAAGTCTTGCTTTCAGTTGGCCAGAGAAGAGGAAATGTACTTACTGGCCAAGTGAGTATGCTAATGCACCTCAAGGGCATTTTAAGATTCTTTCAGTTACTCATAGGAATTTTTCTTAACCCTCCTATTATGGTATAGTCACATTTCAAATTCTCAACCCTATATTGAGTTTATTTGCATGTACTTTCTCTTCTTGCTTAATCACTTGGATTTGATCCTGCTCTCTGTGTACTGCTGGTTAGGCTGCTTTTCAGACCTTATGTATCTTTCTGTTTGCAGCAATAAAACTCAGGCATAAAATGCCAAGCACCCCATTTTTTCTAGGCTTGTTGCCATCAGCTATGTCAGCAGGAGTCTTGGGTGCAGTAGCAGAGTTAAGATAAAAGTTGCAGGGAAATTTTGCTTAATTCATATTGAATGGGGGTGTGCTCACCTTTCATGAGCACCCCCAGTTGAGTACATGTGCCTGCACTCTCTCTCTTTGGTGTGTCATTGATGACTCAACCTTCTGGCTGAGGTCATACGTTGTCTGTGATGAAAACTTAAGCAAACCCTTTCCAGGATACAAATCCAAGATGATCTTCTCTCAGTGCCATCTGATATCTTTCAATTTGTTCCCTCTCCAGAATGAAGCAGTACCCCATGGCTCCTTCCTGGAGGCAGTGTCTTCACCCTCTTAGGGCATTTCTGGCCACAACTCTCCAGCTGGGCCATTACAGTTCAGTTCCCTTTCTGGGGTGCCTCAATGTCCATGTCTTTCCTTACCAGAAACTACTGGGGATTTTTTGGGGGGAACTAGGCCCACCCACTATTCTGGGTCATGGCCCAGGGACTCTGTACATAGCAGCTGTCTGTGTCCTAATGCTGCTCTAATTCCTTGGGCTACTTCCCCATGGTCCTGTACTGCCTTCACCCTTACCTTGGGATTTGTCCAAATACAGTCCCAATAAAGCACCCAGAACACCACCTGCTCTCCCCTAGCTCTAGCAGGAACTGCTCTTGCTCTGGCCTTGCAGCTGTTCTTATACTTATCCGCTGAGTCCTGATTGGCTGCTTCCTTTACAGCTACTGTAGGTAGCTCAGAAGGCCTTTCTACTGACCAAAACAAAAGAGAAGTAAAGTAGCATTTTAAAGACTAACAAAATAATTTATTAGGTGAGCTTTGGTGGGACAGACCCACTTCTTCAGACCACAGCCATACCAGAACAGACTCAATATTTAAGGCATAGAGAACCAAAAACAGTAATCAAGGTTGACAAATCAGAAAAAAAAATTATCTAGCTGAGCAAATCAGAGAGCAGAGGGGTGGGGGGAATCAAGAATTAGATTAAGCCAAGTATGCAAAAGAACTCCTATAGTGTCCCAGAAAATTCACATCCTGGTTCAAACCATGTGTTAATGTGTCAAATTTGAATATGAAAGAGAGTTCAGCAGTCTCTCTTTCCAAGGCCGTGTGAAAATTCTTCTTCAATAAGACGCAAACTCTTAAGTCATTAACAGAATGGCCCACTCCATTAAAATGTAGACTAACTGGTTTGTGGGTCAGGAGTGTTTTGATGTCTGTTTTGTGCCCATTAACTCTTTGTCTGAGAGAGTTTGAAGTCTGTCCAATATACAAAGCATCTGGGCATTGTTGGCACATGATGGCATATATGGTGTTAGCTGAGGAACATGAGAATGTGCCCGTGATTCTATGACTAACCTGGTTAGGTCCAGTAATGGTATCTCCAGAACAGATATGTGGACAAAACTGGCAGCAGGTTTTGTGGCAAGGAAAAGTCCCAGAACCGGTGTTCCTGTGATATAGACTGTGGCTGTTGGGGAGAATCCTCATAAGGTTGGGAGGTTGTCTGTAGGAGAGAACAGGCCTGTCTCCTAGGGCCTTCTGGAGTGTGGCATCCTGATTAAGGATAGGTTGTAAGTCTTTAATAATTCATTGCAGTGGTTTGAGTTGGGGGCTGTAGGTGTTCTGTTCTTGGCTCTTTTGGAACTATCTTGGAGTAGCTGGTCTCTGGGTATTCGTCTGGCCCTGTCAATTTGTTTTTTTTATTTCTCCTGGTGGGTAATTCAGGTTTATGAATATTTGGTAAAGATCTTGTAGTTTTTGGTCTCTGTCAGTAGGATCAGAGCAAATGCGATTGTACCGCAGGGCTTGACCTGAGGATCTAGTTCTGTGTATAGAATGGAAGCTAGAAGCGTGTAGGTAAGTATAGTGATCAGTGGGTTTCTGGTAGAGTGTGGTACCAATTAGGCCATCCTTGATTTGTACTGTAGTGTCCAGGAAATGTATCTCTTGAGTGGAGTAATCAAGGCATAAGTTGATGGTGGGATGCAGATTGTTAAAGTCCATGTGGAATTCTTCTAGAGACTCTATACCATGGGTCCAAATCATAAAGATGTCATCAATGTATCTTAAGTAGAGGAGGGGTAATAGGGGACGAGAGCTGAGGAATCATAGTTCCAGGTCCACCATAAATATATTAGCATGTTGTGGGGCCATGCAGGTGCCCATAGCAGTGCCACTAATCTGGAGGTATAAATTGTCCCCAAATCAGAAATAATTGTGTGTGAGAACAAAGTTACAGAGGTCAGACACCAGACTGGTTGTGGTGACATCAGGGATAGTATTCCTGATTGCTTGTAATCCAACTTCATGTGGAATATTAGTGTACAAAACCTCTACATCCATGGTGGGAAGGATGGTGTTGTCAGGAACTTTTCCGATATTATGTAATTTCCTCAGGAAGTCAGTGGTATCTTGGAGATAGCTGGGAGTATTGGTGGGTTTGAGAAGTGAGTCAATGTAGCTGGATAGTCCAGTGGTAAGGGTGCCAATACCCAAAATGAGAGGTCGTCCAGGGTTCCCAGGTTTGTGGATTTTGGGAAGTAAATAGAATAATCCAGGATGGGGCTCAGATGGTGTGTCTGAGTTAATAAGGTCCCGAGTAGCAGCAGGGAGTTCCTTAAGTAATTGTTGTAATTTCTCTTGGAATTCCAAAGTGGGATCAGAGGAGAGAGGTTTATAAAATGTGACATTGGAGAGTTGTCTGGCTGCCTCCTGTTCATAGTCTGACTTATTCATGATGACAACAGCACGCACTTTGTCAGCTGGTTTGATTATAATGTCTGGGTTATTTTTGAGACTCTGGACAACATAGCGTTCAGCATAGTTGAGATTGTGTCTCATTTGGCATTGTTCGCGTATAACATCAGTCTGAGCACAGTTGCGGAAGCATTGTATATAGAAATCCAGACTTTCACTACAGCCGACGGGGGAGTCCACATAGAGTTCTTCTTCTCTTGGTGGTGGTAGAGGGGGTTGCGAGAGTCAGACTGTTGTTCATAGTTGTGTTGGAAGAATTCTTTAGATGGAAGCGGCAAAAGAAGGCTTCAAGGTCACCACAGAATTGTATTAAGTTCATGGAGGAAGTGGAGCAGAAGGGAAGACCCTGTGATAAGAGAGATTCTTCTTCTGGGCTGAGTTGGTAGCTGGAAAGGTTAACAATATTGTTAGTGAAGCTGTCATTATTGTAGTTGTAGTATCCTGAGGTATAAAGTTATTTAGAAATTTTATGGTCTTTTCTTTTTTGTAGGAAATGGAAATGTGTTTTATAAATTTCTTGTCTGGTACAAGTAAAGCCTTTTTCTGTGGGATCTTGTGTGGATGCCTGATTGTTGATTAGAATATTAAGTTCCGAGAGTTCATTTTTAATCATCTTTTGTTTATTGTAAAGAATTTTGATCAAGTGGTTCCTTAGTTTCTTAGAGAGCGTGTGGCATAGATGCTTGCTGTAGTCGGTGTAGTACGTTGATTGAATTTATTAGGTGAGCTTTTGTGGGACAGACCCACTTTGTGGGTCTGTCCCACAAAAGCTCACCTAATAAATTATTTTGTTAGTCTTTAAAGTGCTACTTTACTTCTTTTTTTGTTTTGATAGTATATAGACTAGCGCAGCTTTCTCTCTGTTTCTACTGACCTTTTCTGTGGTCAGGTATGGCAGGACCGTAAGGCCTCCAGCGGGGGCCTCAAGGTCTTGTCTACCCCATCACATCATAACTGCCAAAAGTTTTAAAGCACCGACTGCTTGTGTGGGAGGGATTTCTAAAAGTATGGCATTCTTTAATCTGATACTCAAAGCCCTCACAAAACCCAAGAGTTGAGAGCTGAAGCTAGAGAAATCCAAGCTAGAAATAAGGTGCCATCTTCTAAAAGGAAGGGTAATTAACCATTGGGACAGCTTATCCAGATATGTGGTGGATTCCCCATCATTTGGTGGATGACTTTAAATCAAAACTAGTTCGTGTTCTGAAAGATATGACCCAGCTCCACCAAAAGCTACTAGACTTGATAGAGAAACTACTGAGTAGAATTCTGTGCTAGACAGGAGAACAGACTAGATGATGAAAATGGTCCTTTCTGGCCATAAAATATTATTTTATTTGTTTAGTATAGAATAGTGCCGTAATCCTGATTTTCTATCTCAAGGAATAAAATATTTAAAGCAATGGATGACACAATCATGAAATCTAACCTCTGTACAAAATGATTGACTTATATTTTTTAAACAAGTGAAACCTAACCATGCAGTGACACCTCCACAGGGTACCCAGAGCTGTGAGGCACCTCACCATCACTTGGCTTAGCTTGAGGAAGCCCTTTCTCTACCTATCAGGGGTCAGCTCCCTGACTCCACTGGTCACTGGCAACACAAGCAGCCCCCTGATGATCAACATGTGCTCTGCCATCCTTTTGAAAAGTTTGGAATAGGTAAATTCTGATCCAGTGCCCTCCATCTATCCTCTAAGAGTGTCCAGCCCTAGCTTCATCAGACCCTTTCCATAAGTTCTGAGATCTTAGCTTACCTGCTACAGTGACAGTAAGTGGGAATACTGGGAACAAAGGTTACGTACAAAATAATAACACCTATTCTAGAGCCTAAACTTAATGTACAAGAGGCACTCATAAAGCACTGCTTATCCGAAGACCTTCCCACAGTATTTTCCAATCAAGATGAGATACTCCTTTCATAAGACCAAGCCCTCTGGCAGCTTGTGCCTGCCACATCTGTCAGTACCTGTACATAATTTAGACTAGTCCTTTTTGCTTCGCCCGTAAATGGGGATTCCACCCCACCCACTGTTCATCTCTTACAGCTAATTTCTTCTCCTGAAGTCCCCACAATCTATTCATTAACATATGCCTCAGTATACCACTGAATTTCCATTGCAAGACATACCATCCACAATAGTCACTTAGGGAGATAAGTATCTCCTACATGTTGTCTGGGGGTCTACTGTGCTAAGCTATGCCATGTTTGGGTGGCCTGTTTTATTTTCCAGACTTTAAGAACATAAACATGAATATATTATTTTCTCCAAAGGAAAATTCCAAACAAAATTGTTCCAGATCTCTCAGTTCCTACAAAATGGAGATATTTTGATTTAGGCTATTCAGCTATTGATATTACAATATAATACAAAACAGAAACAAAGCAATTAAAAATAAAAATAGAAATTTTTTGTTTTGAAAAAGTTGGTGTGGGACATAACTGTTTTATTGGAATTCTTTCTCCCTGTTTCCTCCAAAATGAAATTTTGGCAAAATCCACAAGATTTCCCGATGTGTTTTGAACTGCATTTCCCTATGGAAAATAGTTCTGTCAAAGTTTTCCAAACAAATACTAAGTGACTTTTATGAAGCAAATACTATAAAAGGCATAAACATTAAGACAACAGCAGAATATCTCAGAAACTTCGTGAGTGAATCTGGGTCTTAAGCCAATGGAGACATTGTATTTATCCTGTTCCCTTCCCACGGAACTGGACAATGCTGGTTAGGTTACATTTTTAACAAATGCAGACAACAAAAGCAAACACAGGAGTATGCTCTGTATAAAATTTACTTTAGAGCTATTCTGAGGAACACTTTAAAGCTGTGTCTGAAGTCATTTTATTTTGATAAAGTTCTGCTCGTTAAAAGTTGTAAATCCTTGATATATTGCACAGGCTGTATCTAGTTCTCAGTTAAATGGAAATATATAATCCCATTCCTATGTCTGCTTAGCCTCAGTTAATGGTAATCTCTTCAGAAACAGTTATGTAAGACACTGAGTGCTCTTCAGCTACTATTGCCTATACAAAGGGCCAGATTCCATCCCATACTGCATGCCTATGCATGGGGATAACCATCTGAAACACCCCACTTTTTCCCCCATGGTGACTATCAACCTTGTATATTAGCATGGAGGGAAAGTGACCCAGAAATCCCTTATTGCCAACTGGAAGAGGAAGAAAAGAGGTGCACAATGATTACGGGAATCTCCTGGGTCTGGAATATACATCTCAGATCACAAGAGATGGTCATGTGCCATCTCTAATGCAATACAGTTTCACATTTGTCTTCAATATCATTGTAAAGGACTCATACAGATGTTATGCAAGGAGTTATATATACTGGAAATTATATTCTTTGCAAATTATATTCTTTGTAATTATATTCTTTGATTTAGACTATTAAACTATTAAAAATTATATTCTTTGGAAATTATATGTCTTTGTCAAGGGGACTAGACCTAAGGCTATGTCTACGCTACCCTGGAAGACAACCTACTCAGAGTCATTCTTCTGGGATTTGATTTCCCATGTCTAGTGGGGATGTGCAAAATGAACCTCCTGGGGTTGCAGTTGACTCCTGTACTCCCCGCAAGACACAAGGAGTAAGGGAGGTCAATGGGAGAAACTCTCCCATCAACCTTGCTCAGCATGGACAGGCCAGTAAGCCAAGCACAGATAGATCAACTTTGGCTACACTCATGCATTAGTTGACTCAATGCTACTGTATGCATGTGAAACCTGGACAACGTACAAGCATCGTTTAAAGGCATTTGAACAATATCCTCAACGCTGTCTCAGGAGAATTCTAAATATCTCTAGGGTGGATAGGTGCATGAGCACTGGTGTCCTAGAAGAGTTGCACAGAACCTGCATTGAAGTCATTATCATTCACCAACAACTTCATTGGACTGGTCACATGGTTTGGATGTCTGATTGGCACCTCCCAAAACAGATTCTGGTTTTCGAGTTGGAGGAAGGATAGTTCTCTGAAAACATCCATGCAGCGTGCAAAGGCAGTAAAAAAAAGCAAATAGAATGGTAGGAATTATTTAAAAAGGTATAGAAAATAAGACAAAGAATATTTTACTGCCCCTGTATAAAACTATGGTACGCCCACTTCTTGAATACTGTGTACAGATGTGGTCTCCTCACCTCAAAAAAGATATTTTGGCATTAGAAAAGATTCAGGAAAGGGCAACTGAAATTATTAGGAGTTTGGCATGGGTCCCATATGAAGAGAGGCTAACGGGACTGGAGTTTTTCAGTTTAGAAAAGAGACTGAGGGGGTATATAATAGTGGCATATAAAATCATAAGGGGCGTGGAGAGGATGAATAAAGAAAAGTTCTTTATTTGTTCCCATAATATAAGAACTAGAGGACACTAAATGAAATTAATGGGTAGCAGGTTTAAAACTAATAAAAGCCAGTTCTTTTTCACACAGTTCACAGTCAACTTGTGGAACTTCTTGCCAGAGGAGACTCTGAAGGCTAGGACTATAAAGCTACGTCTACACGGGGATGCTACGTCGAAATAGCTTATTTCGATGTAGCGAAATCAAAATAAGCTATTTTGATGCATAGCGTCTACACGTCTTCCAGGGCTGGTGCCGTCGACGTTCAACATCGACGTTGGGCAGCACTACCTCGAAGTAGGCGCTGCAGGGCAGCGTCTACGCACCAAAGCAGCCCACATCGAAATGAGGGTGTCAGGAACAGCTGCAGACAGGGTCACCAGGTGGACTAGCACTTCCAGGGAAACAGCTAGCCGCTCCCTTAAAGGGTCCCTCCCAGACACACTTGCACTAAACAGCACAAGATCCACAGAGCCGACAACTGGTTGCAGACTGTGTGCATGCAGCATGGATCCCCAGCTGCAGCAGCAGCAGCCAGAAGCCCTGGGCTAAGGGCTGCTGCACACGGTGACCATAGAGCCCCGCAGGGGCTAGAGAGAGCGTCTCTCAACCCCTCAGCTGATGGCCGCCATGGCGGATCCCGCTATTTTGATGTTGTGGGACGTGGATCATCTACACGTGCCCTACTTCGACGTTCAACGTTGAAGTAGGGCGCTATTCCCATCTCCTGTTGGGGATAGCGACTTTGATGTCTCGTGCCTTACATCGATTTCAACTTCAAAATAGAGCTCGCCACGTGTAGACGTGGCAGGCGCTATTTTGAAGTTGGCACGGCTACTTCGAAGTAGCCAGCTCGTGTAGACGCGGCTTAAGAGAGTTCAAAGAAGAGCTAGATAAATTCATGAAGGTTAGGTCCATAAAAGACTGTTAGCCAGGGGGTAGGAATGGTGTCCCTAGCCTCTGTTTGTCAGAGGCTGGAGACAGATGGCAGGAGACAAGTCACGTGATCATTGTCTTCAGTCCACCCCATCCGGGGCACCTGGCAGTGGCCACTGTTGGCAGATGGGGTGCTGAGCTAGATGGACCTTTGGTCTGAACCAGTAATGGCCATTCTTATGTTCTTATGATGGAGGAATGCTGGGGGCCAGCAGAAGCAATATAATGACATGCTGAAGACACTCATGAAAAAGTGCAACATTAGTGCCAACACTTGGGAGAACCTTGCCCAAGACTGCCTCCAGTGAAGAATGGTAATCCATGAGGAGTTGGCACAATTTGACAGGTCCTGCCACAGTGCAAACTAGGAGAGGCAGGGAAGAAGAGAAGAGCATCAACAACTGCCCTGAGTCCCTACTACATCCACCAACACTTGCCCCTTCTGTGATAAGACCTGAGGATCCAGAAGTGGGCCATCAACAGACTCACAAATAGGAGGGTAACATGAAGATGGCTTACTCGTTATCGAGTGACTACCAAGATTTCCATAGTTAGAATTGTGTATCAACGGTCAACTAACTTTGTCTAGTGGAGACATAGCCTAACAAAGGTAAGAACCCATTGGCTATCAGGCAAGATGTGCCTTCTCTGTTTGGTTGTCTAAACCAAATACTAAGAAGAGAGAGAAATGAGACAACAGAGAGAGAGACTCCAAAGATGAAGTGCACATAAAAGGTTAGCTTTAGCATATTTTGGAGTATAAAGAAGACAACCTGCTGTTCTTCACTGAGAAAGTAAATGAGCAGTGCATTTGATTAATATAAAGAGTGAGGCTTGTCTGAAAGTGCTGGAGAGAACATGGGTGAAACAAGTTTCTTGAGACAGGAAGGAAACTTGCTTGTTAAGTTTCATCTCTAACAAGATTGTTAGCAAGTTTTTTTTTGTTGTTGTTGCTGTTTTTTGTTTTTGTTGTTTTTACATATTGCCATTTGTTTCCAGACCTTTTACCCACTATCTTTGTTCTTTGAGAAATAAACTGAAGCCTTGTCTACACCATAAACCAGGAATCAGCAACCTTTCCAAGGTAAAGTGGCAATATTTGACCTTTTAACCTCCATTTATGGTTCAAGTGCTGGAGATACTTTTTAAAGTCACTAATAGTCCTACTTACAACAGCTTCATTAATATGTAAATTAAGATGCAGAACTCTACCATTCAGTTGGTGGTTGGTAACATTAGCTGGTCTTTTGTTAATCCACAGTCAGCATAGCTTTGAGCAAGCTCCCAGCTGCATGGGGAAGTTGGCGCAGGGCTGAGCTCTGGTTTTGTGTGCTGATGAAAACTGGCTCAGGTACCACCCTTGGCACCTCTGCTGGGGGTTGCTGATCCCTGCTATAGACCTTATAGTGGCATGTCTGTCGTGATGCAGCTGCACACCCTGGTGGCCACTTTGTACCAGTGGCAGAGAGCTCTCCTGCTGGCAAATTTAAACCACCCCAAATGAATGGCTATATTGATGCCAGTAGGAGATGTTCTCTCACCAGCATAGCGTTGTCCACACCAGCACTTTTGTCAATGAAACTTTTATCTGATGTGGCGAGTGTTATTTTTATTAAGAAAAAGAAGAGTGTAGACAAAGCCTTATTCTGGTTTATTCTATAAATATATCTCAGTGCTGTGCTGTTAACCACCATGAAGATCCTGGTTGTACTGTTCCTTTGGGAAGAGTAGGCCTGGTCCTTCTGTAAGCTTATAGGATGAGAAACTGGATGTGACAGGAAATACATCTAGGACTCAGAGGTTGGTGTGTGCCTGTTACTATCCTTACAGAAAGAGAGAGGCTTGTGGATCCCTGAAAGGAATGCTTGTGTTGCCAGAGGCTGGTGGTTTCAGGGAGCTGATCCTCAGCAAGCACCAAAGAGACTCTTCTCATGAGGTGCCTTGCAGCCCTGGGTACCCCAGGAGCAGGTCAAAGGGCAGAGAGAGAAGCAGTTTCCACCAAACAGTGAGCAACAGGAACTTGTCTTGCACAGAATATTGCTGGTATATGCATACCAGGCCCACTGTGGGGAATAGCGCAATTGTCCCCGGTGCCTGGCAATTCAAAGGGGCTTGGAGCTCCCAGCCACCACCACAGCTACAACAGCAATGATGGCACCCAGAACCCCGGGCCCCTTTGAATTGCTGCCAGAGCACTGCTTCACACAGCCCTGAGGACAGTTGGAGGCAGGGGCACACTGGAGACTGAATAGTACTGGGGGCTGGCTGCCACTTCCTCCCAAGGTCCTTTGCCTTCTGGGGACACAGAGCTGCCCTCCAACCCCCACATAACTTGACCCAAGGCCTGCAGAGGCTGTCAGCCAACAATGCAGCTTAACTGGCCAATTAAACAGATACTGTCTTTATGTGACATCAGTTTCCTGGTAGACACAAGCAATGATGCATAACTACTCAATAAAGCATAGCTTTAGACTGCAGTGATTCAAAGCCACCAGAGTACATTTGACTTAAACTCAAATATCTGCAAAGTGCTGTGTAAATCAATAATAATAATAATCAATCAAGTTACACCAGGTGTAAATTTGGTCCCAGTGTTCTTTGTCTCTTAGCTACATAGTGCATGGAAGGAGGCTGTGTGGAAGGAGGTCACTGCTGTTGGTGAGGATGGGCATGCGCCTGCCTGGAAATGGTTACATGGTGTCTTTGCTTGCCAGAGCAGAAAGCTGTTTTGCACTGTATGAGAGAGAGAAAAGTCAGAATTTTCCATATTTGGGCAAGGCAGCACTGAATAGGTTTTTGCCAGCTAGTTAAAACCCCATTAAAATAACTTTGTGTCAATTGCCAAAGATGCAGTCATCGCTAGTGGACACAGGCAGAGCTTTTGTGAGTGTATGTGAATGCGTTACAAAAGGTCGTTAGGAAACCGCTATTACATATTTAAAAGATCAGGATGACTCTCTGTTGTGAGAAAAGTAAAATCCTCCAGTTTTTCACTGCACTTTTCTTCTGCAGAGGGCTGCAATTGGGCAGGCCCCATTACCCCGCTCCTGCAAGCTGAAGAATGTTTAAAATTGATACAACTATAGCATCCACTCCCCTTACTGATACATATCAAGCTGTAGATGTTTGAGGGCTTGGCAGCCTGGCGCTCTACCTGAACCTTTGTCATCAGCTTCAACAAATGGCTGTTGCTCTGTAAGTCTTCTTGACTTAAATATTTCCTGACAACCGCTTCACCCTACTCCTGTGATTGGCACTTCCCAGAATGCCGATCTATCTGGTGGACTGTGTCTCTTTCAGCACTTCCCGTTTCAGATTCAGTAGTTTTTAAAATGAGTTCCATCCTCATTGTGCATCCTTCATCTGCATCAGCTTTAGCACACACGGCTGTTGATTTAGGGAGAGGAGATGCATTTCATATGCACAGAATGATTGTGTTTTACCAAGTGACACGTTTCATTCTGAAGGTGATAAATGTCATTTAGCATTATCATCAACTGTTTCAGTTGTTGATGACATCTGGTTGAAGGGGGAGATGTATTTGATTTAATAATGTGCTGTCTAATGCGACTGGCCATGCTTTTCATTCAGCAGGATGTCTATGTTTTTCCCTTTATTGTGTAATCTTTACCAATAGATCAGTTTAGAGTATCCCTCTTGTCCAAGACTATGTATACTCCTTTTATCCCTCCTTCTGTCTGTCTGTCTATTTTGACCCTGATGTTGCAAACACTTTTATACATTTGACTTTACCGCTGTGTTAAGTACATGTGTGTTTGCGTTGGGCTTAGTTCTTAGTTCTTTGGGGCAAAGACTGTCTCTACTCTTGTGTACGTAGAATGCTTAGCACAATAAGATGCTTTTTCAGTGGAGGCTTTTAGACACTATGGAAATACAACTAATCTACAATCAGATTCACTTTCTGCAGCATTTTTCTCTGTATTATATTCCATTTTTAACTATTACTTTTCACAAATTTGCACCAGACACTGTGGTACAGGGATAGTTCCTGCCGATATGTTTGCAAAGACTTTCCAGACTTAGTAATGCAATTTCTGTCAATTCTAAAATGCAAGGAATCCATTTTGTTTGAATCACTGAGCAAATACTAGTGGCGGAGATGGGAACCTGCATTTGTCTCATGTGTTTGTATATAATGTTCTTCCATCTTAAAAACTGGGCTTTGGGGCTACCTCTGTGCCACAGTAATCTGTTGACAGATGGCATCTACACACAAAAGCAGATTGAAAAAGGTATGTGCTCTGTTGACAGCAGGTGTCTAGAATCCCCAGGCGCTTTCTGGACAGAACAGGCCCAGAAACCACAGTGAAGAGGGCCTCATGGCAGGCAAGCCCCTTCCGGGAGCCCTGCCCAAGTGCACCCTTAAAGGACCCCTCACCTGACCAGCATTCTCTTCCCATACTGAGGTTCGTCTACCTCCTCGAGGGACATCAAAGCTAGTGCAGGGCTCCCATGTTTCCTGTGAGAGAATTTCTTCTGTCCAGTTAGCCATGGTTCCAGAGTAGCTCCTGGTTTTGCACGGGACCCACTCATAGTTGCTCAAGTGGCTGATCACCCTGATTGCAGCCTTCCTCCAACTCCTCTGGGGGTACAGACCTGCCACTGGGATCCAGGAGCACACTCTCAGTGCCCTAGGGCCCCACTGGCACCCACTACCCCCCCCAGGGTACACCACCAGTTCTAACAGGTGGAGCTGTCCTGTCATGGGGCAGTGGGGTTACCAGCAGTGGTTCCAGAACTTCTGCACGAGGAAAGACACCTTTCTGGAGCTCTGCATCTGACTCGCTCCTGCCCTTCACAGACAGGACACCCAGATATGACCCACCCTCCCCCTGGACAACCGGGTCACCATCACACTGTGGAAGCTTCCCACCCTGGACAACTACAACTCCATCAGGCATCAGTTCAGCTCAGGAAGGTCCACTATCAAGGTTGTCCTCATGCAGGTAAGGCATGCTCAGGCATCAGGCCCTGCACAGGTGGAGGGAGCGGGGAAGCGGGAGTGGAAGTCCTGCCCAAGGGGGACCTTCGGGGAGCAGCAGGGGTGCAAGGGGTTGGGTTGTGGGGAGGGGAAACCCTATCTCTGGGGGACTGTGCCAACCCACCCTCACACACAGACCTGCTTCTGGGGGTATCTCCACCATGGGGTTGGGGATGCCTGGAGAGCCCAGTGGGGAAAGGTGATAACAGGGGTCAGAGGAGCCCTCCGGGAACCAGGGATGCCCTCTGCACTCCTTCATAAGTGTATTTGTTCTCTTCCCCAAGCAGGTGGTGACGGCCATCAACACCATCCTGCTGCACAGTCATCCACCTCACAGACCTGGACACAGCGGTGGCTGACTTCACTGCCCTGGGGTTCCCCATCTGCTTCAGCACTATCAGTGGGACCCACATCCCCATGCGCGCCTGAAACCACAGCGCAGCCTGTACATAAACTGCAAAGGGTTACTGCCCCCAGATGGGTTGGTCTGGGCCCAGGAGCACAGGGAGGTACAGAGGTGGGGGTTCAGTGGGGTCAGGCTCAGGGGGTGCATTCTAAGTCTGGCTGGGACATGCTGCCTTCCACACAGTTACAAGTTCTGGGCCCATGTCATGGGGTCCCACCCTAGCCAGCCTGGCAAGGCTTATGGCATGCCCTGTCTGCATACCCCTCCACACCCTGGGTGTGTGACCTGTGGGGTACTCTGGACAGCACTTTGCTTGAAGGGCCTGAGTCCAGAGCAATGACCAACATCCCCTGGCTGGACTCAGGGTCCATCTCTGGTTCTGTCAGGTGCTCCAGCAGGGTTCCCAGCTACCCCAGGTCCAACTGCAGCTGGGGGGCCTCCTCCACCATGTCAACAGCCACTCAGCTGGGGGACGCTGTCCTTGTCCACAGGAGCTGGTGCAGCTCCGCATAGAATTGGCAGGTGGTTCTCTGTGCCTCCAACCTCTGCTATGCATCCCAGGCCCACATGTACCCTGCCAGATCTCCTTGACTCTGGCCCGCACCTGCTCCAGGGCATGGGCAGGGTGTCTATGCTCTGTCATGGCTGTAGCCAGGCATGAGTTGCCTGGGACATTCAGCTGTTTAGTGGAGGGGTCCAGCAGGAAGGCCTCCTCTGCTGTCCAGGAGGTCTTGGAACTCAGGGTCAAACCATGAGGGGCCTGCTTCCTTCTGCCCTGGGGGGGGTGGGTCATGGATCCTGTGAGGGTCCCGGGAAGTCTCTGCCATCAGTTCCTTGCCTGGGAGTGGCTGGGAGGGTGTGAGTGCAGACAGCTTGATGGATTACCTATGGGGTTTCCAGGGCTCCTTACAGTTTTAAGAGCAGCTGAAAGCAGAAAGCATAAAGATGTGATTGCTGTGGACAGGGCACCTCCCACCTACCCAGTGGCCAAGTGGCCAGCACCATGGAGGACCATTCTGTAATCAAAAGTCTTCCCTGGAGTGTCCACGTGTGTTTTTTGTCAACAGAATCTGTCAACAAAGGCATTCTGCCTTGTGAAGGAGAGGCAGGAGGTTGTTGACAAAAGTGCCCGGTTCTGTCGCCATGGTGTTGACAAAACACATTTTGTGTGTGGCTGCTCCACGAGTTTTGTCGACAAAACACCAGTTTTGTTGACAAAACTCCAGTTTTGTTGACAAAACTGTCTAGCGTAGATGTGGCTTGTCTGCATAAAATACATCTGTACACTTTGGTAGATAACAAGCTTGGGTCAACTTTGTTTGGAAGGAATGATGAAGCATCAATTTAAACTGGCTCTATACATTTTGGAGCCAGAGATTAAAACGAAATCTAAGCTACCTCAACTCAGTCCCTCATATTCCTGAAGCAGATACCTTGAGATTAACTATATTGGACTGGAGAATGAGGGATTTGTCGTTCATCCAGTTCGGTAGAAACAAAGCTGTTACGAGGTGCGTATGATCCTCAAAAAATTAAAGTACTCACAGAAATCAGACTAAAGCTTTAGCCCAATGTTAGAACCAGTTTTTTCACCTACTTTGCCATGTGCCAGTTTGCAGTCCACCATTCAAAACGGCTGCTGCAGTTCACTGATGTTTTCCAAAAATTTAATGTAAGACACTATGTATGTATGCATTGGTATTGCTGCTGTTGTTTGTAGCATAAAAAGCCCATTGAGAATTGTATAAAGTACTTATAAGTAGTCATATGTTGTTTCCAGCTGCATTTAATTTCCTTTACTGAACTATTCAGGGGCACATGCAAAGTTTTTCAAACAGAGCTGGGGGAAAATGTTTGTTTTTTACCACTGCAATCTGTCTGTTGGAAATTTTCATATTTGGATGGCTGAAAAATGGTTATGAATTACAAACATTGCTTTTGTCAAATTTCCAGCTTCTTTGGTTCAGTAGGATCACAGTAAAGTCAAGTGATGTTGATTCTGGTTCCCTGACGGGGTGAGGGCAGGGGGCTAAATTCAATAACTTCTAACAGTCCCTTCCAGCTCTGTGAGATAGGTATATCTCCATATTACAGCAAGGTCACAACATTCCTGAGTTTAATGTTCGTGAATTCAATTATTTTCAAGCGGCTGCTGCTTCCCAGGGGCTCTGAGGGAGGAATGCCAATGGCTGCTTCCCCAGGGATCTGAGAGCCATCCAGGGGCACAGCATGACCACTGATCTGCTCCCCATGTCCCTGCCTCTGGTTTCTGCCACCCCCTTGCTGCTGCCCAGGAGCCCGCCAAGTTCCTCCCCTCCAGCCAGGTAAAATGTTATTCATGAAATTCAACATTTGTGAAGGTTCTCAACACTGAACCCTGGCGAACGTTGCAACCCTACTGTATATTATACTATGTTCTGCACGTGTGGTAATATTCAGCTGTTGAGTGGAAATGTATCCAATTTCCATTTGCTGGTGAAGAAGATTTTGCCTGACACTAGAAAATCAGTTTACTCCCACTGGGCTTCATGTAGGATCCCAGACGAATACATTCCAAAAAAGTAAATCTGGGGATTGAAGAAAATATGCTGCCAATATTCCTAGGAATTTTTAAACTCTTCTGCCCATCGTAAGTAGTCACGTTTTCTTTGTTTGCTTTGTAACACTAGATTTATTCGAAACATGACTGATGGGGATCTGATCCCATACTACCGTACATGAGCAGCAGCCTCAGGTTCATAATTTTGGCTATCTTTCTTGTGGAATTAGCAGGATTACTTTTAGCCATTCCATTCTAAATCACTCTACTTCACTGGGGATTTTTTCCCTTCTTTGAAAACATATTCGTGAGCCACTGAGCAGAGATTGTTGGATGGTCCCTTACATGTTGCTTTGTCACATCACAATGGTTATATAATATCCCTACATGTCCTCAGTCATGGTGATGAGAGAGAGAGAGAAACTTTTACTTGCTGCCAGAAAATAACTGTTATTTCCAAGGGATCTGACACCACAGCACCTCTGAATTATTCTTCTGAAAGACTAGACGTGTAACAAATTATATCTAAATGGAACAGCATCTGCCTGGAGATGAGGTAAAACAGGAAGGGGTTAGGAGTTTGTTATAGATGGGAGAAAATTATGAATAAATGTTTGGGTCTGTCTAAACTTGTCCATATGGCATGATGTAGTGTTTTGAGCACAAGCTTGTGTGAGAGAAGCTTGTGATTTCTAATCCTGGGTCTGATTCATCTTCCCACTCATCAGGTGAGTCACTTCACTTCTCCTCAGCTCACCATTCATTTTCCTCTCTTCCCTACCCTTCTAACTTTGGGGGTCTAACAGCAGCTGGTTCACATTTTTTTTTTTTTGGTAATTAGACAGACAACATCTTAGATGAGGCTTATAGTTGAAGGTGACCCATTTCCTCCTGCTGCAAAAAAGCCAGGGTCACCCATGAATTTTCCAAGCTTTAAATTCTTTTTGTGGCTGTTACTATTGATGTCATGCTGCCACTGTAGCAACCTCCAAAGCATGGAAATTATGAAATGGCTCTCAGTCCATGGGCCCTTACCACTGGAGTATCTGAGTCACACGCACTCATTAGTGGATTATAAATTTTCAACAATCCTGAGAAGTACGGAAGCATTAGCCTCATTTTAGGGAAACTGAGACACTCAAGACGCCTATGGTTAACCAGAAATTAAACACAGGCTTCCTAAATTTCTCGCCAGTGTCCTGCCGAGGAGGCTACACATTCTACAGTTTAGTATAGTGTGAACTTGGGATCTTTAGGTTTACATCCACACTATCCAAACAAGGGAGATACAGCGCTGTAATGTGGTGCATGCTTCTATTAATACCCTCCTAGCCTCAGCTGTGGGGCAGTCTACATGTGCCCTAAAATATCTAGAACTAGCTATCAAAGCACTTTACAAAGGAAAGAAAAATCATGATCTCAGTTTCACAGATGAGGAAAATCTGAGAAAGTTAAAGCCAGTTTCCTAAGGTTATACTGTACATCAGAGGAGCAGACTGGCACAGAACCCAGAATCCCAATGCACTGCAACATCTACTGGGCCACACTGTACCTTCACCTTGTGAAAACCACACTGTGGTGTGTCTAATCTATGTAGGTATTTATACTGCACTCACTACAGTACCTCAACAAAAGGAAAGGCCTTTCCTTATGCACGGGGCAGTCACAGCATTTGTGGAAGTTTAAGCAAAGTTTAAATAATTCCTAAATTGCCACCAAAAAACAAACAGTTTTTTAAGCTATTAGCACCTGCCAGAGAGACTCATTATGGCTGTAACTTGTGCAGAGTCACAAGAACAATTTGAAAGGGAAAAGAGCTAAGAGTAAATGGTGAAATTATACAGTAATTATAGACTTTATTGTTCATTAAGGTCTTAGCTTGTAACCACCTCCATCTGAGGTTTTTCATTCTTTGCCTGTGTTGTGATTTTATACATTTTCTTTTCTCTTTTGGACAATAGGTTATTTAGCTTTTTTTTCTTATTGTATTTTTTTGCTTTGCTTAGTGTTATCTTTTTATAGCTTTATTTTGCTGATTTTTGTTTGCATGAGTTCTTGCTCTAATAACCCCCTTTGGAAGGATGACAGGTAAGGAGTCATGAAGGGTGGAGAACTCCTTCTTTGTATGTGTATAGCTGTGTCTACACGTGCACGCTACTTCGAAGTAGCGGCACTAACTTCGAAATAGCACCCATCGCGGCTACACGCGTCGGGCGCTATTTCGAAGTTAACTTCAACGTTAGGCGGCGAGACGTCAAAGTCACTAACCTCATGGGGGGATCGGAATAGCGCCCTACTTCGACGTTCAACGTTGAAGTAGGGACCGTGTAGACGATCCGCGTCCCGCAATGTCGAAATTGTGGGGTCCTCCATGGCAGCCATCAGCTGGGGGGTTGAGAGACGCTGTGTCTCCAGCCCGTGCGGGGCTCTATGGTCACCGTGTGCAGCAGCCCTTAGCCCAGGGCTTCTGGCTGTTGCTGCTGCAGCGGGGGATTCATGCTGCATGCACAGGGTCTGCAACTCGTTGTGGGCTCTGTGTATCTTGTGCTGTTTAGTGCAAGTGTGTCTGGGAGGGGCCCTTTAAGGGAGCGGCTGGCTGTTGAGTCCGCCCTGTGACCCTGTCTGCAGCTGTGCCTGGCACCCTTATTTCGATGTGTGCTACTGTGGCGTGTAGACGTTCCCTCGCTGCGCCTATTTCGATGTGGTGCTGCGCAACGTCGATGTTGAACATCGACGTTGCCAGCCCTGGAGGACGTGTAGACGTTATTCATAGAAATAGCCTATTTTGATGTCGCCACATCGAAATAGGCTACTTCGATGTAGGCTTCACGTGTAGACGTAGCCTATGTGTGTTTTTCCTGCTGCAGTTCTGACAAGTGGGTTGAGAGACATAGCAGTGGGTGAGATGGGAACCGGCAGAATCCCCTCCACATGTTAGTTCTGCCATCTGCTCCAGAAATGACATGCTCTACTACCCTTTTATTAAACCCTCTTAGAAGGAGTGTAAGTTAGGTGTGGGATGCAGAACGGAAACGCGGAAGGGTGGATTAAGGTTAATATGAAGGCTAGGGCTGAGTGCTTTTGGTTTGACAAAACCCCATCTTTGGAGAGTTTCTTTCGCAAACTCAAAGCAGGCATCCTTTGGTTGTAGGTTCCCTTTCATCCTATCTCCAGAGGTCACATTTGTGGCAGGGAAGGAGAGAGCACGTTTAGATGTGAGATCTGGTAAAGGCATATTTAATCTTGGATACACAACAATGATGCCATTAGCCTGAAGAGGAGTCAGGCTCCAGAAGAAGAGAAAAAGAATGAAAATAAAACTAATGCTTGCTCATATTCTCTACATGAATTTGAGCTACTCCTACATATCTCGTAGCCGTGATGTCCAAGAGTTGTCTGTATTCTTTCTTTGTGCTGATACTGTAGCTGTATCATGGATTCTTAGTTACAGGAAGAAGCAGGGTTTTTTTGTTTTTTTTTGGATTAGGAGTCTGATTGTCCCCTCTCTGAGCATGAACAGGTGAATCTGCCCCATTTTTGTGAATTTAATGGGTGAAATGATGCCTTGGAGAACAGCCATTATCTCTTGATGAGGGAAAAGAAAGATAGCTTGGGAGAAGACTCATTCAAAGTGGTTTTATCTATCAGCCTTTATATGCCTATCTTCACTATGTCAGAATTGTGCAAGTTTCTAGTGTTGTTCCCTGTAAGCTGAATGCTTGAGTGAGAGTCAGGTGCATTAACAGAGTGCCCACAGCCACCCACCATGGGCAGCATGTGTTTCTGTGGTGGTGCACAGTTGCAAATGCCTTGGTGCACATAAAAATTATTCCGCCCATTGATGAAAAAAATTGAGGGAACACTGCATGGGGTGTTTGTGGTGGGGACAGACAGAGGCTCAAATACATACTTGGTATTGTGGTTGTTGTA
Source organism: Carettochelys insculpta (assembly GCF_033958435.1). NCBI lineage: Eukaryota > Metazoa > Chordata > Testudines > Carettochelyidae > Carettochelys > Carettochelys insculpta. The sequence goes on along the minus strand of NC_134137.1, from coordinate 368,931,475 downwards.
TTTCCTGTAGGAAACTGTGTACTGTGTCCAGTCACCATATCCCACAAAGATATACTATTTTGGAAAGGCAGTAGCATGATGGCCACCATCTTGGCCAACATGAGGGACCTCCAGAGCTACAAGCACAATCCCTCTATCTTTGAGCCAGGCTTTCTAGCAGAAGCATTTAAGCTGCGTCTATATGATGAGGTTTTCTCGACATAACTGGGGCGGGGTTGTTTTTTGTTTTTGTTTTTGTTTTTTGTTTTTTTGGTCAAGAAAACCGGTGAGCGTCTAAACTTAAAATGTGGTTCTGTCAAGAAACTGTGAGCAGAATGAAGCACTTTTCCTGGGCAAGTTCCAGTGCTCCCGCATGAGGCAGAAGACCTGTGTTGACAGATTCTGTTGACAAAAAATGAAGCGTAGATGTTCCGGGGGGACTTCTGTCAACAGAAGAGTCCTCCATTGCCCAGGTCACTTGGAGCTGGGAGATGCCCCATCCACTGCAATCAGAGCTCTATGCTCTGTTCCTCTGGCCAGCCTTAAAGGGGCAGGAGCCCTGGAAACCCTGTACTGTACCAGGAAGTAGCCAGTATGTGAGCAGCCCAGCCAGAATGTGTGCCTGCAGTGTGCTGTCAGCCACCCCTGCGGATACAGCAGGTACATGGCAGCTTCCCCGCCACCTGAGGATGTCCCCGCCCCATCCAAGGAGCATGGAGAAGAGCCCCAGGACCCACCCCCAGGTAGGAAGAGGCAGTCCCCATCTTGGACAGAGCCAGAGATCTGGGACCTGCTAGGCCTCTGGACAGAGGAGATGGTGCTCCTCGACCTGGAAGCCACAAGGTGAAACACCCAGGCTACAGCCAGGTCACCGCCACCCTGGTGGCCTGAGAGCAACACACGTGGACTATGGAGCAGGTCCAGGTGAAGAGCTATACCCAGGCCTGGAGATGCTGTCTGCCAGTCAGGGTACAACAGCCAAGCTGCCCATACTACCAAAGCTGCATGAACTCCTCTGCACAGAGGACACCTCCCCTCCCATGAGCCCCCTGGACAGGGCCAAGGATCACCCCTTCTTCCCCCTGGAGCTGGACTCCCACCCCGAGAAGCATGAAACTTAGGGCAAGGCAGAGACCAAGGGCGACACTGCCTCACAGGACACTGGTGATTAGCCTGGAGTTGGGTCCCTCCTCCAGCCAGGGCATATCCAGGGCCTCCCTGGACTTATGCAAGGGACCCTCTGGTGAGCACCCCACAGGGCACACACCATGAGGCATGGAAAGGTGGGGTGTGCCACGAGCCCTGATGGGTTGGCTTGGGTGGGATCCTACCCTGTGGGCCCAGCTTGTGCATGTGCACATGTTCCACCCTCATCCAACCACGCAGCCTCAGGGCAGAGGTGCCAGCCTGCTGCCAGTCCCACACACAGGGCCCTGGGAGTGGGGAGCCCACCCTTGGCATGGCTTGGAATGGGATAGTGGCATGGGTGATGGCCCAACTCCAGACGAGACTGCAGCCTCGGCTCGCAGGCATGCCTGAGGGACACAGGCAGCACCCACATCCATGGACAGCACTCAGAGCCACATCCATGAGCACTGAGCCATGCCTGGCCCACCCACCAATCATGTGTGGACCTTGACTGGCAGGCCAGTGGATGGAGGGGCAGGGGACAGGATGGGGAATGGGCTGGTCTCAGGGTCTCTGTGAAACCACCATGTGGCAAGGGCCACCTGCACTCCTGGGACATCCCCATCCCTGGGTGGGTGATGCTATTGGCAGGGTGGGCAGAGAGGGCCTCAGGGGCAATGTGGTGGGAAGAACTGACCATCTCTCCTCCTTGTCTCCCGTAAAGCTGCACTGTTGGAGGGCCAGGCCAGCCCCACCTCTCCACGAGAGCCAGCCAGCCCCAGGGAGGAGCCAAAGCTGAGTGTGCAACCAGAACTGCCAGCACTGGGACGCATCAGTGTCCCACTGGGTTGGGGGCAGGCCCGTGGCAAGACAGCCCATCTCTGGGGTGAGGAGGACCAAGGGGGCCTTGGGCAGGTCGCTGACATAATGGAGCAGCAGCTGTGGGCTGACAAGACATGGTGGGCAAGGGACTGGGAGTGGCAGGCATGGGCATGAGACCAGCTGCCCCATTCACCCACACCCACTGCCCCCACCCCCACTGTTGCCACCACCACTGTCCCTGCCCCCCAGTGCCTTTCCCCTGCCAGACTTCCCCCCAGCTATCCTACGTTTTGCTCAATGGATCCTGTGCTTGGCTGCTCCCCCACAGCCTTGCCATTCCCTCCGCAAAGCCCAACCTCCCCAGATCTCCCCCCACTGAGCCCAATGTTGCCACAGTCCCTTCCCACTGGCTCCAATCCAGACCTGACAAGGACCCTGAACCCATGGCAGGAAGGGGTCTTGCTGCCAACGCCACTCAGGCTCCTGTTCCCCTGTGGGGTTGCAGCTCCCTATCCCCTCCCTTGATTGAAGCCCATCCCCTTCAGTCCTATGACCCCCCCCCTTCCAAGTTCTAGTGCCCACCCTCATCCATGCCCTCCCCCATATATAGTTGGCAAACCATTTACCTTATACAGTTATTATCCCAGTTGAGCTTTCACACATTTTGTTTTGTTCAAAGTAATGGGGTTTTTTTTTAAATTTTTGCACCACTCTCCATGTCCCTTATTATTGTGGAGGGGTTGGAAGATGTTGGTGCGTTGGGGAAGGAGTTGTGGTGAGGAGGGGATGGGGCTGCGAACCCAAGGCCCCCCACTGGTGGTGCATGGGGGGGTCATTATTGAGTTCCCTGGGAGAGCCTTTCCCTCAGGGCCTCCCAGATCCACAGCCCATCTTGATGGGCCTGGTGGATGGAGGCTATGCCCAGCTTTTCTTAGGTGAGGCGGTGACCACCATCCCCACCCCCCCCACCCTACACAGCAGGAGCAAAGCCTCCCCTTTCTCCTCCACAAGGTTGTGGAGAGCACAGCATGACCACACAACCTGGGGGACATTGTCCTTCCCCACATCCAGACAAATCAGAAAACAGTGAAAATATGCCTTAAGGTGCCTGAAGGCACACTCTGCCTACATCTATGCCTGGTTAAGGTGGGCGTTAAAGAGTTCCTGGGTGGGGTCCATTGTAGGGCCTCAACAACCAGGGCATGAGGGAGTAGACAGAATCCCTCACTATGCACATAAGCATGTCCCCGTCCCCAGTGGCCAGATCCTGGCAAGGAATGAAGGTACTCACACCCCATCCTCCAGAACAGGTTGGAGTTGTGGAACGCCCTTACATCATGCGTCCGGGCTGCCCCCCAAGGTACATGTCTATAAAGTGTCCACAGTGGTCAACTAGGGCCTGCATCACAACGGAGTGGTACCCCTTTCTATTGAAAAATTGCATCACACTGTGGTCCAGGTTGCAGATGGGGATGTGGGTCCCATCTATGGCCCCAAAACAGTTGGGGAACCCCAGGGCATCAAATCCAGCCATGACTGCATTGACCTCAGACAGGAAGATAAGCCTTCACAGCAGGAGCAAGTTGATAGCTCTTATGACTTGTGGTGGGAGGAGGTGGGACACACAGGTGACAAAATGGGCGAGTTGAGCCCTTGGCCCCCAGGCATTCCCCATCCCTTTTCTGTCCCCCCACCCCGAGCTCTTCTGGAACCCCCCAATGGGGCTGCCCCACCCTGAGCAGTAGGACTGTGTGTGAGTTGGACAGCACAGTCCCCTGGGGATGGGGCTTCCCCACGTCCATATCCCATCCCTTGCACCCCTGCCCCTGCCCCCCAAGGGTCCCCCTTGGGTGGGCTCCCCCTCTCCCCTGTGCAGGGCCTGTGGCCCGGGAGTGCCTTACTTGTGTAAGGAATGTGCCAGCAGGAACTCAATGCTGCTGAAGGCTGGGAGGAATGTGTCTCCCAGAGATCATTTGCATGAGAATGCCAAGGTGTGCATATGTGATACCTTGCAAACAAAGCCTGATGGGTAGCAAGGAAGCAATGAGAATTTGTCTATTTGTGCTAACACCCAGTATAAGAACTGTGAAATCTCACCAATACTCCAAATCATTACGGGGGACAGGGCAGTCATCATAACTGCATAAGACATGGATTGCACAGGGCACCCCTGGTTTAAAGCCTTGTAAAACAGAAGGGGAGGAGTATGGGTTGAATTATTTAGCTGAGTAGTTTAGCTATGTATCTCTAAGCCTGGTTTGATTAGGTCTCCCCACTTGTTAAAAGGTAGAGCTGTGTCCTAGTGCTTGTATCTTTTATGAAACTCTACTTTGGTAGGTGCTGAGAGTTGAAATCACAGGGTTTTGCCTCAGGCCAAACCCACAGCAGGCAGTGCAATTATTGGATGGATGGGAGGAGGAGCAGCAGACAGATGGTGTGACAGGTGGATGGCCAGTGCAGCTGTCCAGTAGGAGCAATGGCAGACAGAGGGCATGACCAATGGAGGGACAGTGTGACTGGCAGACAGCCACTGGGGCAGCTGGCAGGAAGCAAGCAGAATTCTGGATCAGTGCAAAGGTGGCATTGCCTCAGGTTCAATGAGGAAATGCATCAGGGTGATGTGTCAGGGCCTGCACAGACTGGACCAAGTTGTAAATGGGGCATTTGAAGTGGGGTTATGGAGAAAGTTTGGGTTTGTGGATTGGCTGTTTACAATATTGGACTGGTGAGCTTGAGAGGCAAAGGACACTGCTCAATCCATTTGAGCTGGGAAAGTTACTGGAGGACTGGTTATGAACTCTGGGGCTATGTCTACACTAGCCCAAAACTTCAAAATGGCCATGCAAAAGACCATTTCAAAGTTTACTAATCAGGTGCTGAAATACATATTCAGCGCTTCATTAGCAAGTGGGCGGCTGTGGCACTTTGAAATTGACATGGCTCGCCACTGTACAGCTCGTCCAGACGGGGCTCTTTTTCGAAAGGACCCCGGCAGCTTCAAAATCCCCTTATTCGTAACAGCAGATAGGGGTGTGTGTTTTTGTCTTTTATCATTCCAATTCATTTGATGGCATAGTGATTATCCTGTTTCACGCACATAGTAGCTTTTGGGGCATTTATGCACTGAACGAGGTATACCACATGTGATTGCCATGTATCAGACTCTAAGATCTTGCGCAGGTGTTTATCATTGTAGCTGAGAGCTTTATCCTGGGGTCTTGCATGTGTGGTTCTGGCGAGGGCTGGTGCTGCTTTGCTTTGGTATGTCCTTGTCTGGGGAGAGCTTGCTTCTGATGATGAATTTGGAGAGGTTGGGATGCATTTGAAGGCTAGAAGAGGGAGTTCAGTAAAGATTTATTTTGGGAAAAGGCCACTATTGAATAGGGGTAGTAATTGTTTGATGACACCCTGTAGAGGTTCCAAGGTGGGGTAGTAGGTGACTACGCGGGTTGTGCAGTCAGAGGAGGTTTTATTTCTGTACTGAAGCAGGTTTACTCAGAGTATGGGAGCGGCCCATTCCATGATGTTATCTACTTCTTGGGTGAAGCATCTTTGCTTGCTGAGGGCAATCTTGTGAGTGTTAAGATATTGTGACAGATTCAGCCTCACTCCTGAGCCACATACCCTTGAGCTGCTCACGGTCCCACAGGTAATCTGTTCTCATTGTCCTGAAGTAATCCTCTGCTAATCAGCCAGTCTGTCCCTGCTTGTGTAGTGTTTCCTCTTTCCCTTTCTAAGCTCACCCTTTAGCCTGACCCTGGCACAGTACATATTTTGTATGTTTGCCTCGAAGCATGTTCTGTGGTACCTCAGTGCCTGGCTGTAGGTAACAGATTGCCTTGGTGTGTACAGTGGTGGTTATTGGATATGTGAAGGTAGGTGTGGTGATATGTGGGTTTCTTATTTGTGGTTGTTGGTAGGGTTCCATTGATGCTGCTCAGGAGGTTGATGCTGGTAAGAGAGTGTTGCAAGGAGAGTTTAATGGATGGGTTGTGGTTGTTAAAGTTATGATAGAAATTTATGAGGGAGTTTAGATCATCTTCCAGGTTATGAAAATGTCATCGATGAAACTCAGATATATAATTGCCTATATGGTGCATGTGCCAGAAATTCTTCTTCAAAGTAGTCAACCTTGTATTGGTGCTGGTGTATTGAGGAGTCATCCTAGTTCTCATTGTTTAGACAAAGTATCATCAAATGTAAAATGATTATGGATGAAGATGAAATGGATGTTTAGCTATATGTTTGCAGAGGGTATTTGAGAGGTGTCCATTATCTTGTAAATATCCAAGGCGGGCAGCTACGCCATCGTTTTCTTGGATGTCTCCTAATAGGGAGGTGACATCCATAGGGACAAAAGTGGTGTTTTGAGGGAGGTTGTTAATGTTGCAGAGTTTGCGGGGGGAGTGGGGATTTGGTTCTGTTCTGGATGAAGCTGGCCCTTTGTGTGTTGATTGGTTTCAGAGCAGTTCCATGAGTCTCAGTATTCCCTTTGCTAAGAGTGCCATGGCCAGACATGGTGGATTCCCTTTTCTGTGTATCTTGGGAAGCATAGAGTAGGTCCCTGGAGTAGAATCCTGGAGGCTGAATTTGTAGAGTTTCTCTTTGGGTTATCTGGAAATAGATTTGTTGATATCTTTAAATTATTGACTAAATTGTGGTGGGGGTCGTTTGTTAATCCTCTCTAGTATGTTGTGTTGGAGAATTGTCAGTTGGCCTCTTTATTGTTGTCGTCATGATCGAGGAGTACAATGGTGCCCCCTGTGTCTGCTAATTTGATCACACTCCTGGTGGCTAGCTTTCAGGGATTGCATAGCTGTACTCTCAGCAGTGGAGAGATTGTGATGGATGTTATGTTTGTTAAAGATTTCAAAGTTATTTTTTCTTCTCCTGAAGTAATCAATATAATGATCAAAAGTCTGTTTTGTCCACTTCATGCTGTCCAATCAGATAATTCTCTTTTCCTGTGCTTGTCAGTGGGGATGTGGTAATTACGAATGGTGTAATCGCTGTTTTGAAAGAATTATTTGAGGCTGAGGCAGTAAATGAATTGGGAAAAATCCCAGAACATTCAGGACTTAAAGAAACATTCCTCTAGCCACTCCCCAAACAAAGGACCAGTTGCCTCCAGGGCATCACCAATGTCCTCTAAAAACTCTGCCACATTAACAATCTATTAAAAACACCATTTTTGGCACCATTGATGTCACTTCCCTACACATCAACATATGTATCCTATCCATACCTTAATAGGCTTGGCTTTCTTCTACATGTAAGCTTAACTTTTAATTTCCTTGATACATGATTTCACAGAGGTTAAGGCCATCATACATAATTTTATCTGACCTTCTGTTTCACCTCATTGCTCTTGTATTGACCCTGATAGCTTGAGTTAAACTTAAATATGGTAGTTGTGTGACACAGTCAAAGATAATTGGTTTTAGATAAATAAACATCTCTAATTAATTTTCCCTAGATTATTGATATATAAACTCAGTCCATTGTCAGGCAGTTTTTGGCTGGAAATATCCTCATTTAGTTTTTGCTTTTCTTTTTGGTTTTACATGAAAATTTTGTCTATGAATAGTAAGCAAGAAACCAACTGATATTTCTAATGAGTTGAAAATATGAAGGATCACTCTTTGGGCCTGATTCTCACCATAAGTACATTGATTTACAGTGTAAGTTAGAAATGCCAACAATCTTCTCTTTTAAGAGATGTAACAATTCAAATAAAAAAAATATTGTCCTGCACCAAATTGGTACGGAATGTGTTTTGTCCTGTACCTCAGCCAGAGGTATAGTGCAGTCAGACTGGATCAAAGCATAGCTCTGGCACCTGAAATCCAGGATGGAGCAGCTCCCTGGCACCTCACCTTGCAAAGTGACTGCTTGACCAGATTCACAAGGTTGCAATGCTGATTAAGTTTAGTCTGGCCAGCTCTCTCTTGGCTGATCGCTCCTGAAAGTTACCCTGCTTCCCCACTGAGATTGAAAGTAATGCCTTTGCTGGTTGCAGGGAAGTCTCCTTCAAACCTCTGTCACACAAAGCTGCAAAAGTCAGAGAACAGTGTCATCTTTCCAATCATACCCACACAGAACTTGAACGAGAGTAGTAGCACCTGCCTGGCCAAGCATCCGACGTCCTGGGCTCTCCTCAGTACATAGAGCTGGAGTGAGGAAAAACTCCTAGGAAAGACAGAAGCAGAGAAAGACCTACCCTCAAAGACTCACATCAAGACTGGGGACATCAGAAGTCTGCTCCAAATATCTCAAATACAGTTTTGGCAGTCCTAAGCAAATCAAGAATAATTCTATTGGAGTGAATGGGACAAACCAGTCAGCAATATGGCCAGCGTTAAGCAATCAGAAATCATGAGTGAGAATCATGGTTCTTTTAGAAGTCTTTTTGTTTAGAGGTGTGCAGAGGCATTGGGGTTCTGGGCGGGGGTTGGAAGCTCTTTGGGTGGCGGGGGGTCATGCAATCTGGTTTCTGTGTTTTTAGGTGAACTTGCTCTATGGTTTCAATTTTTATTCTCATGACTCCTTGATGAGAAGAAAGGAAAGAAAGAAAGAAAGACCTATGCAATCCTTTGATTCCACTAGCTGGCCCTTTAAGCAAAAAAAAAAAAAAATCAATGACCAGAAGCTTGTTATTAAATTAAAGAGTGGGCAACACTAAGAAGTCTGATTCTGGCCCTGTATTTTGCTTAAATGTGAATTAAAATACGCATGAGTTGTTTTACAAATTAGCTTAATCTCCGTGATAGACTATTGCTGTACATGCCTGTTTATGTACTGAATGTCACGTTATAAAAGATCTTGTTCTGGAAGGCAATGCTACACAAAGTAATCAAATAGAAACAGCAGCACAGCCAGTTTTGGGACTGTTAAAAATGTGAACATTGGTGGGTATCTGTTAGGACTCTGGAAAATGTTGACCTCTATTTAGGCTGGCCGACCTTCTCATAACAAAAAATGATAATTCTTAAAGGTAACCAGTCTCCATCAGAACTTTCCTTAAGGATCTGAAGAGACACTGGCAGAAATTGCTTTCCATGCTATTTCAGGGCTTTTCACGTTCTAATGCCAGGGAAGATTCTATTGTGAAATGAAAATACAAAGAAATAGCCCAGGTAAGCAATTTTGGAATGATTTAAGATTTGTTTAGAAATTCTAATGCTTTTTGCCCCCTTTTCACAATGCTATCTAAGCAGAAGAGAAACACTTTAATGTCAAAAGCATAATTTTTATTTTATTAAATAGAGTGTTTTCAAGGGTGTTTAAAGAATTATTTTAAATGGAGAGCATAATGCTAGTAAAATAAAGCAATCTCTTGCAGATAACTTAAGTCATGAGCACAAATCTTTAAAGGCAGGTTTTAAAAACAATTTCTGCTTTTTTAAAAAAAATAAGTGCATCTAATGTGTATTAAATTGTTTAGTTAGCATTGAGATCCCTTTCTGGAAGGAAAGCACATTTAAAATTAATTTTGTGTGTGATTAATTCAAACATATCCTTATTATCAGTTACCTAGATGCTTGTGGTCCTTCATGCATTCATGTTTAGTTCCTGATTATTCACAGTTTGTTAATTGGTATGATATTGGATGAATATTGATGGCATAGTTTGCAAAGATGATTTCCATACCAAAGGAGGCAAGAATATTTACTGCCTGTGCAAAAGGAAGTTCCTTTCTGATCTGAGTTTAAAGTTTTGATAAAAGCCATTTTACTTTTTTTTTTCCCTCCCTGGGTCCAATAGGTTTGTTCAGCACACAGGTACCTGTTTGTGAAGGGCACAATAGAAGATATAACAAAATGAGTAATCTAGTTTGTGAAAGTAATTGTTCTTCCCTGATTCACCATAGTGTTATTCCAGGTTTCTGCTGGTGCTTGGTTCCTTTCATAGCAGCAAACCCTGACTGGGGTGTGCTGATCTAGAATTACTATCCCCCAACCACAGACAGTGCAAAATCAAATATGTTCAGATCCGTATCAGAAATTTCCTAAAATACAGTCACAGAGAGATAGCCGTGTTAGTCTGTATCTGTAAAAACAAGATGTCCTGGAGCACCCGAGACTGTGTCTACACTAGTAATTTTTTTTTGAAAAAGCCGGGATTTTCGGAAAAAAAAAACGTGACATTTACACAGAAAATTCACTCTTTCGATCTGAAATATAAAGAACCTGGCCCTTTTTCTGGTGGCCCTCTTCCTCTCCCAGATGAGGAAGAGTACCTTTTTCTGAAATATTCTTTAAAAAAAAGCATGTATAGACACTCCATGGGCCCTTCTTTCGAAAGAGCAGTCCTCAGGGTGCTGGATTTTTCAATCCCTAGTCCATTCTTTCAAAAGAGTGTGAGCTGTGTGGACACTCTCTATTGAAAGAGCAGATCACACTTTTGATGCACTTTTTTGTGTGGGGTGCAATCTTTTGAAAGACACTTTTTCGAAAGATCTCTTCTGGAACAACTTCTTTCGAAAGATTGCTGTAGTGGACACACAACCTTAGAGACTAATGGATTTAGGAGGGCATAAGCTTTCGTGGGTTTTATAAATCCATCAGCCTCTAACATGCTACAGTACTCCTCATTGTTTTCTTTTCAAAATACAGGGAGGATCTTATCCAGCATTTCAGCTCAGGCCCATTTTTAATCCATGGCAATAAGGGGTTGAACAAGCCAAAAAAAAAAAAAAAAGAAAAATGGAAAAAGGCAAGAAATGCATGCTGGAGACAATTAAAGTGGCTGAGACTCTCACAATACACACAAACACACTCTTAGACAAAGTTTTCCATGTGTGTGTGTGCACATAAATTACACACAGAAAGAGGAGGGACTTGATGGGAGGTCAAACAGCAGGATAGTATTGTGACATAACAAGAGGGACAGTCAGCCAGAAGGTGGTGATGCAGGTGAGGAAACAGCCAATGTGAATGCCTAGACAGGAAGGAGTTGACTGTTGGGCTCAGAAGGATGATAGGAGGTGGAGGAAGACTCAGTGCAGAGCTGTAGAGGGTAGGATAGTGGTATAGTTCAGACTGATTGGAGGTGATACCATCTCAGCAAACTGAGCTGTAAGGTGTCCGACACCACATTCTCCCCCACCATCCAAAGACTCTGCCCCAGGCAGGGATCCAGCAAGAGGGTGCAGCAGAGGGACCAGAGGAGGGTGTATACTTTCTACCTTGGAATGTAGTTAGTAGATGCCCCCAGGCCTGAAGACCATACTGGAGAAAATTCTTCGCCTACACAGGAAAGAGTGTGAAAGTGTGAAGACTTGAGCTCTGACTTGCTGCTGCCCTGTGCTCTATGCAGTCATCTGTATCCACGCAAAGTAGGTCCAAATGCTCCTGTTGTGGCTTGGCACCCAATTTATACTTATTTTGCATGTAAAAATTGAGCATTTTTATTGATTTTTTTTACTGGCTTTAAAGAAAAATCAAAAACTTAGCCAGTACTAGAACTGATCTGAAACTGGACTAAACCATTTGTCTTTCAGTTCAGTGTTGGAACCGGCCTTTCTCCCACCAATTCGATTTTGATTTTTTCTTTTTTAAATTAAACTTTCTCAATACAATTCAAATATCAGAATTTGAATCAACCCTTCTTTGCACTGCTCTCAGCAGCTTAGAACAATGGCGAATCTGGTCTTCTGCATCTTCCAGCTGCCTCTGTGGAAGGAAAAAGGTCCCTCTAGGTGACCGGCCAAGGAAGTCAATTCTCAGTCATGCTTTTAGTTTGAGTGGGAGACAGGTAGGCTGGAAACCAATTGGGATTTTATTTTTTGGCAAAACAAATTTTTTGTCAGAAAATGTTGGTTTGTCAATACAAATCTTCTTACAAAAACGTATTGACAGAGAACCTCCCAGAATAGTCACCAACCCAGGGGTTAGGACATGTCTTTGGCATGTGGACGGTACATGCATATTCAGGCAGAAGCTGAACCCAAGGATTGATTAGTGGGATGACTGTTTTAGGGAAGCTGGGTCCCAAAAAAACCTCATAAAACCATTGAAGAGTAGGGATGAAAGTGACCTCAGAAGAAGGACCAACCAAACCAAATTCAAAGCCTTATTTTTTCCACTAACGAGAATTCTAGCTTTCCAGCAAGTTCTTGATTAGAGGTACCAAGGCTGCAGACTGGGAAGGTGAGAAAAACAAGGAAAACGGAAGGAGGATGGATTAGGCCCAGGTCAACGCAAAGGACACAATTCACACCTGCAGAACTACTTCAGTAGAGGGCAGTAATTGGCCCAGTTTATTTGGGCTTAAATCCTGCTCCTATTGACATGAATGGCAAAATTCTCTGAACTGAGTCTTTTCTTGTTTCTACTAATCACTCCAATTGTTCTTTCCTGTGATGCACTGAAGCACGAGGGCCACCTGTATCACCAATGATCCCTTCTATCATCCAGTTATTTGAACTTAGTTATAGAGGGAACATTTACTTTTGAGACAGCAGGAGCTCAACTGCGAAGTCTTTACCATTTTATAATCTTTCCCTGTATGGATTTTTACTGCAGGAGTTGAGTCCTTTCCCTACTTGAATAACCCTGAAATAACTGACAGAAATGTTCAATATACAAAGATACACAGGAACATGCTTGGGGGCTGAGAGCCATGAAAGATTTTATATTTTCTTTCTTTCCCCCCCTCATATAATGTATTCCTGTGTGAGTACAAGAAGTCCTGTGACACCTTATAGATTAACAGATATTTTGGATGATAAGCTTTCGTGGACAAAGACCATCTGACGAAGCAGGTCTTGGCCCACGAAAGCTTATGCTCCAAAATATATGTTAGTCTATAAGGTGCCACAGGACTTCTTGTTGTTTTTGATGATACAGAGTAACTCGGTTACCCCTCTGATAATTTGTGAGTGCCTGCCAACGCAACCCAGTTGCACTGGGGAATATGCTGACCCATCATCAACTCTCAATAATTATGTCTTCATGGAAGCTTTCAGGAGCTACCTGTCAACTGCACTCCCCCTCAAACTTTGGTGGTTATGTGGAATACTGTAGGACTCGAACCAAGACATTTAAAAACATTGGTTTCACTTTACTTTTAAAATGTGCAAATCATAAATCCAAAAAGCCAAGAAAAGCCTAGCCTGCAGAGATCTATATAGTCATCTGTGTTTCTTCCTAGATAACAGCTTCACCTGTAGTCGGTCAAATAGGCCATGTGTGAACTAAATGAGTGTTGTTTGGTGGTAGGAGTCAGGAGGTAATAAGTGTGCTTGAATGTGTCACTAGGTAGTACAGCAGTTTATACTAGTAGCAGATATAACTAGGTATTAAGTACATTTTTGCTGCTTCGGTCAGGTGTTGTAAGGTCCCAGTCCTTTCACTCACTGCAAGTTAAAAGCACTCAGCAATGTGCCAGAAAAAGCTTACTTCTGTTAAAGGAGGAACTCTTAGTTTGAGTCCAGCTCTGAAAAGGGTAGGGATGTTTTCCTTTAAGGTTACTTTATAGTAAGCAGAGTACCTGTCCTGCTGGAACCTTGTCTATGCAAAAGCTGTGGAGCAAACTGTTGAAGCTTTGCTAATAAAGAAATGAAAATGATTGAGGGGCTGGAGCACATGACCTATGAGGATAGGCTGAGGGATTTGGGCTTATTTAGTTTCCAGAAGAGAAGATTGAGGGGTGATTTAATAGCAGCTTTCAACTTCCTGAAGGGATGCTCTAAAAAGAATGGAGAGAAACTGTTCTCAGTGGTGACAGACATAGAAAAAATGAGTAATGGTCTGAAGTTACAGAAGGAAAGGTGTAGGTTGGATATTCGGAAAAACTACTTCACCAGGAGGGTGGTGAAGCACTGGAATGCGTTACCTAGGGAGGTAGTGGAATCTCCATCCCTGGAGGATTTTAAGTCCTGGCTTGACATAGTCCTGGCTCAGATGACTTATTTGGGGTTGATCCTGCTTGGGGCAGGGGGCTGGACTCGATGACCTCTTGAGGTCCCTTCCAGCCCTGTGATTCTATGAGTATAAATGAGCATTAACCCTGTTCCAGTGTTAGCATACAGATTTACTGCCACTGAAGAATATAAATGGAAGCTGAAGATTTGGATGTGTAACCGTACTACACAGACCTATTCAGTCTGTAAAAGTGAGCTGGAAATCCCATGTGAACATGCTGTCCTGTGAGATTTGCAACCCTTCCACCTGCCACTTATGTCTAGAAATGTAACAGAAAAAATATCTCCATGTTGTATGTTGGCATATCCAGTCTTGATGACAGCTGGAAAATGGACATTTGCATTTAGGCAGGGAGACTTTGGGACACTTACAAACTGAGAGAGAGAGAGAGAGAGATTCAGTTTCAGTTTAATGCTGAAAGTGGATCATCATTCAAAGACAGACAGGAAGAGGCAGATTCTTATTTTCTCTAAACTAATATACCCATGAGTGGCTTTCTCTGTGTACATATCAGTTTTCCGAGTGCTCTCAAGACTAGGGTTTGCAAACCTTAAATATACAAATAAAGGTTAACACTAAAATAGTCTCTGGGGCAAAACTGGATATGATCTATCTTGGATTTTCTCCTTGTTTTTCTTCTGCCTTCTTTGGCCTTATCAGTTTCTCCTACCTGTTTCTGTGCTATACTGAGTACATTTCAAAGACAAGAGGAAAGACAAGAAGAAAGAGATAATAGATATATACCATATCATATATCATAATAGTATATGACCAATCACAATTTTTAATTAGGGAAACGATTTTCAAAGACACGAGGGGAAGGGGAGTCCACCTCCCATTGAATATCCATGGGAATTGAGGACATAATTCTCACTGGCTACATCTACACTGCCTTCCCCACCCCTGCTTCTGGAAGGGTGATGGTTATGAGCAGATCAGAAGATGCTAATGAGGCCGGATTAAAATATCTCGTGCCTCATTATCATATCCCCCGAGATCTCGCTTCTGGAAGCAAAGCTGCCCTGTAGATGGGGCTCCTTTAGGAGGACATGGTGGTCCTTCGGAAGGAAATCCCCCTTCCAGAAGACCCTTCTTACACAAACATTGGACATCTTTTCTTAAACCACATGAGCATTTCCCTCCAGAAATCACTGTGGCTGTGGCCACACTAGCCCCTCCTTTCAGAGGCGCTATGGTAATGTGGCACTTCAGGATATGCTAATGAGGCACTGTCATGAATATGCAGTGCCTTGTTAGCATAATGCCAGCTGCATGCGCTTCATAACTGCTGGTTTCAAAACACAGCCACCTGTGTAGGTGTGGGGCCTTTCTAAATGACCCCACTGATTTTGAAAGTGCCTTATTCCCATCTGGTTTTGGGAATAAGGGGCTTTCAAAATCAGGGGTCCATTTTGAAAGGCCCCCCTGCTACACGGGCGGCTGTGTCTCAAAACCAGCAGTTTCGATGTGTGCCCAGCCACCATTATGCTAATGAGACACTGCATATTCATGGCAGCACCTCATTAGCATATCCCAAAGTGCCACATTACCATAGCCCATCTGAAAGGAGGGGCTAGTGTGGCCACAGCCCGTGTGTAAGTACTAGGAGGAGATGTCTCTTTGCAGCAATGCAAACAAATGCCTAACAAAAGGGATTGCAGGTTGCGTTGTCTGCGGTTTCATTCTGGTTTTGCTTGTTTGTTTGTTTTGGTTTGGTTTGGTTTGGTTTAGATCCACACATTGATGATCATTAGCCAAGCAAGTTATATGGTGTGTAATGCTTTAAAAAAGTGGCAAAGGGTTAGGAGTCTTGGCTTGTAAATCTAATTACAGAGTTTATCAATAAAGATTGATTTTCTTAGATCACTTAAAAACATTCTGCAGCCTAGGAAAGTATAATGGAGGAATGCTACGTGGGTTGTAACTGGGGCACTAGGAGGGATGATTAGCTCAGTCACAGGATGTTTTTTTTCCCTCCACATCTCATAAGATGCAGCTTTGTACAGAAGCATTTTTTATTTTTTTACAAGAGAAGAAATTCCATGTTTCTTGTCTCTTTTATGGGCTGATGTTATTGCTGATGTTATTGCAATCATTATTTTTTATCAAACTTTGACCTAAACTCCCCCAACTAACTACTTTGACTAACACACAGTAGCCACATCTACACGTGCACGCTACTTCTAAGTAGTGGCGCCAACGTCGAAATAGCGCCCGTCACGTCTACACGTGTTGGGCGCTATTTCAAAGTTGAAATCAATGTTAGGCAGCGAGAAGTCGAAGTCGCTAACCCCATGAGGGGATGGGAATAGCGCCCTACTTCGACGTTCAACATCGAAGTAGGGAACGTGTAGATTATCCATGTCCCACAACACTGAAATTGCGGGGTCCTCCGTGGCGGCCATCAGCTGAGGGGTTGAGAGACGCTCTCTCCAGCCCCTGAGCTCGATGGTGGCCGCGTGGAGCGGCCCCTTAAAGCTCCCCGCCCCCTCCCTTCCTGTGCAGGAAGCTGAGAGAATGTGCAGGCGGCAGCCCAGACACGCGGCCAGCCTGCACGTCCCTCAGCCACCACAGACACCGCCCCCCCCAGCTGCGATGGCCGCAAGCCAGCCCCCTAAGCACCCCCAGGGCCCCCCCCCAAGGGGAGCCAGGGCTCCTGGCCCAGCAGCCAGGCGGGGAAGCAGCAGCAGGGCCCCTCCTGGACGAAGGCTGAGCTTCGGGACCTGCTGGAGCTCTGGAGCGAGGAGGAGGTGCTCCAGGTAATGGGGAGCAAGCAGCGGAACGCGGATGCATTCGCTCGGCTGGCCGAGGGCCTGGCCGCCTGGGGTCACCCTGCCCGCACTCCGGATCATGTCCGGAGTAAACTGAAGGGGCTGCGGCAGGGTTACGCCCGGGCCCGGGATGCGGCCGGCCGATCTGGGGCCACCCCCATCACTTGCCCCTTTTACAGGGAGCTCAGGAACATCCTGGGCCCACGGCACACCTCCTCCTCTCCGGCCACTCTTGATACCTCAGCCAACGAGCCCCAGCAGGCCCCGGAGGTGGAGTCCGCCCCGGAGGCAAGCCCTGCACCCCGGGGTCCCCCCCAGGAGCCCACCCCCGGGGCACCGGAGGAGGAGAAGGAGGAGAGGGACTCCTCCTCCAGTGACGCCGGCCTCCGGATCATCCTCCCATCCAGGAGCTCCAGCCGGGCGTCCGCCCCCCGGGTGTCCACCTACCATGGGAATGGACCGTCAGGTATGTACCCCTGCTGGTGCACACCCCCGGGGTTGAGGGGCGGGGGTAATAGATATGACCAGGGCCCTCCACATGCCCAGATGACCATGGCCCCAAGGACAGCAGTGGCATGTCCCTCAGAAGAGTGCATCAGCCCCTGTGCCCCCCCCCCATCACGACAGTGCCATGACCCATCCCCGGGGCTGGGGGGAGTGGAACCTCTAGGTTCCCCCAGGGGAGGGGGTGGGACACCCAGCAGCAGCAGCAGCAGCAGCATGTGATGGAGTGGGGGGAGTGCAAATGCAAGACTCAGGCTAGATATGAGAAACAAGCTGAATAGCTCCCAGTGGCTAAGGATGACCCTGGGGCTGCAACTGGCAGGTTACACCTCTGCCCTGAACAAAGAGGAGGGAGGAGCCGAGCTGGCTTTGAATCGGGGGGCGGCAGTTAGAGGCTAGGGGAAGGGAGAGCTGGAAGGCAGCCAGCCTGAGAAGGGGGAAAGCTACACCCCAGAGGGGCACCCCTCGGGGTCTTCTCCCCAGGACAGGTTGGAAGGACTGTCTCTGACTGCTGTACTGTCACTTCTGTGAGAAACTGGGCATCTGTTGCCTAATAAACCTCCTGTTGTACCTGCTGAGTGAGAGTCACTCCTGCCAGCGGACGGGGTGCAGTGCAGGGGGACCCCTGAACCCCATCACAGCAGCATCTCCCGGGGACGGGGATGGGGAACCTACAGCAGAGGGGTGGGGGGACAAGGGCCACGGCTCGGGGCCCACACTAACGGCTGTCTCCACTCTTCTTCCCCACCTCCTGTGTTCCGCAGCTGCACCATCGGAAGGACCAGAGAGCGCTGGTGAGGCGTCAGTGGTCCCAGACAGCCCTCCGGGGCCATCACTCCAGGCCAGCCCCTCAGCGGAGGACCGACCAGCCCCACAGCAGGGAAGACGGCGGACCCAGCACCACCAGCCAACGGTGACGGACCCCCAGCTGCTGGCCCTCCACCGTCAGCAGCTGGAGGTCACCGAGCAGCAGCTGTGGGTGGAGGAATGCCGCCTCCAGCTGCAGAAGCGGGCGCTGGCCTGGTGCCAGGAGGCATGGGGGTCCTACATGCGGACCTTCAACCTTATCGCAGACTACCTGGCCCCCCATGCCGCGCCGGCCACCGCTGTGCCCACCCTGCCTGCTCCACCTGCTGCTCCAGCCTCTGCTCCAGCGACTGCGCCAGCCGCCATCGCACCGCCACCCGCCACCAAGGTCCCTTCCGCCGAGGGGGACCTGGGGCCAGCTGACACTCATCGGCCGTATCTCCTGGTCCACCCAGCCCCCAGCCAGCCCCAGCCAGGGCTGAGGCCGAGGCAGGGATCCCGGCCGCCCACTCCCAGCGCTGGACTTTAGGGGTGTGGGGCCCAGGACGTGCCCCCCCCTTTGTATATATTCTCCCCAGTATTAAGTTAGTTTGTTGTAAATAGTTTGTATATTTGACCCCTGTTACAAAGCTGATCCTTACCCCCCCCATGTAAACAGTTCTCCCCTTCCTCGTCTTCCCCTTTCATCTTATCCCTATTTATAATATATAGATAGATAGATAGATATAGATATAGATATAGATATAAAAGTTACATTTTCCCTGTAAATAGTTAGTCTTTTGTTGATAATAATAATACGAGTTCTAAAGATATTTGAGTTGACGAACAACTGTCTTCTTTTATTTACAAGAAAAGTTGGGGGGATGCTCTTGGGTGCTCTGTGGTGTGGGCGTAGGGGCAGGGAGTGTTGTGGAGGATGGGGGGGCAGTGGGGGGCCCGCCAGCATTCACCCCACGGCCTCATCGAACTGGGCCTGCAGGGTGTCCCGGACCCGGGTCCCTTCGGGGTCCACCTGGCGACTGGGGGCAGCGGGTGGCTGCACATCGGCCCTGCTGGCCTCCACAGCCCAGCCCTGAAAGAAGGCTTCCCCCTTGCTCTCCACCAGGTTGTGGAGGGCGCTGCACGCGCCCACAATATGGGGGATGTTGGTGGGGCCCGCATCAAGGCGGGTGAGGAGACACCTCCAGCACCCTTTGAGGAGCCCAAATGTGCACTACACCACCTGGCGCGCATGGTTCAGGCACTGGTTGAAGCGCTCCTGGCTGGCAAACAGATGGCCCGTGTACGGGTGCATGAGCCAGGGCCGGAGGGGGTATGCCGCATCTGCGATGACGCAGAGGGGCATGGTGGTGTCCCCCAGAGGGATCTCCCGCTGGGGGATGTAGGTCCCTGCCTCCAGCCGGCGGCACAGGCCCGAGTTCCGGAATACCCGGGCATCGTGGGTGCTGCCAGGCCAGCCCACATAAATGTCCAGGAAACGGCCCCGGCTGTCCACCAAGGCCTGGAGGACCACTGAGTGGTAGCCCTTCCTGTTTAGGTAGCATCCTCCACTGTGCTCCGGGGCGCAGATAGGGATGTGAGTCCCATCCAGAGCCCCAAAGCAACTGGGGAAGCCCAGGGTGGCAAAGCCCGCGATGGCGGCATCCGGGTCCCCAAGCCTCACGAGCCCGTGGAGGAGCAGGGCGTTGATGGCGCAGACAACCTGCAGGGGAAGCACATGGGAGACCACCAATGAGGGGTGTGCAGGGTGTGTGTGGCCCTCCCCTGCCAGGGCCCCCCTCCCCTCCTCTCCCCTGCCAGGGCTGCCTCCCCCTCCCCCCGTGGGTCCTCTTACCTCCATGAGGACAGCCCCAACGGTGGCCTTGCCGACGCCAAACTGCTGGCCCACGGATCGGTAGCTGTCTGGAGTGGCCAGATTCCAGACAGTGATGCCGACCCGTTTCTCGACACTGAGGGCACGCCGCATGAAGGTGTCCTGGTGCCTGAGTGTGGGGTGAGCCACTGGCATAGCTCCAGAAATGTCTGCTGGCTCATGCGAAAGTTCTGCAGCCAGCGGTCATCGTCCCACTCTCCGAGCACCAGCCGCTCCCAACAGTCGGTGCTCGTGGGGTAGCTCTACAGCCGCCGGCATGTGAGGCGGGGGGGGGTGGGGTGCTGCAGGGTTTGGGGTTGCGTCCTCCTCCCCTGCGGGCAGCTCCTCCTCTGTGGCAAGGAGGTGCTCAGCTGCCTTCTGCATGGCATGGAGAAGGGCAAGCACTGCTCCTGCAGGGGCGGCTGGGTGGACCTCTGGCTGCTGCTGCTGCTGCTGCTGCTGCTGCTGGGGGTCCATGCCTGCGTCGCTCAAGGTCTGTGTGCCTATGGCTCTTCAGACCACATGCTGTGCAGGCTGCGTGTGTCTGGGAGGGGCCCTTTAAGGGAGCGGCTAGCTGTTGCCCCGGAAGCGCTAGCCAGCCCTGTGACCCTGTCTGCTGCTGTTCCTGGCACCCTTATTTCGATGTGTGCTACTTTGGTGTGTAGACGTTCCCTCGCAGCACCTATTTCGATGTGGTGCTGCGCAACGTCGACGTTGAACGTCGACGTTGCCAGCCCTGGAGCACGTGAAGACGTTATTCATCAAAATAGCCTATTTCGATGTCGCTACATCGAAATAAGCTATTTCGATGTAGCGTTCACATGTAGACATAGCCAGTGACTGCTAGTCTTCAATAACTCTATTTCAATAGGCTCATCTACCTTTTTTTCAAATATGTCTGTTTTCTCATAAAATCTAAATTTTTTTTGCAGACTAGGACATCTTTTTAAATATCCCATTAAGAAGCTAAACATATAATTACTCATAATTTCCCCCCACCCTCATTTCCACTTACCTCATTTCTGACCTCTCTGCATGCACGTAGGTATTTAAAGGACAAAGTGAAGAAGTTTTTTGTAGATAACTAAAACTTACTGCAGGTACTGTTACCTGTACCCATCTCATATCTCACAACCTGTGGGGGAAGGAAAGAAGTCCCACAGTGAAATTCTGTTTCACAGTTGGTGACAAATGAGAATACCAGTGGTGGTAACTCAGACAATAGCTAGGAGGAATTATATTTAGTGCCTGTGGATAACTGTTTCTGTCCGTGGTGCATGTGATGCAGATCCACCCACAAATTCAGGTAGATAGCGGGTAATCAGAAAGCAGGGTATCAGATGTCATTATCTCTATGTATATCACCATGATAGTTCCATCTGCTAATTCCTTCCATCTTGTCAAGCTCTCGTTCATTTCCTTAGGCTATGTCTACACTGAGCAGGTAAGTGGATTGCAGATACACAATTCTAACTGCAGCAATTACGTACATAGACTTGACGTATCTGCAATTGATTTACCTGGCCATCCTCAGTGAAGAAGGTTGATAGGAGAGTTTATCCCAACCACCTCCCTTACTCCTCGCACATCAGGAGGAGTGCAGGGCATGACTGCCAACCCCCAACAGGTCAATTTCATGCATGCCTACTAGACACATGAAATCCAACCCTGAGAGATCAACCCTGAGCAGGTTGCTCTTCTGGTGTAACGTAAGCAGGATCTTAGTTTCACTTTGGAGCCTTTTTCACAGGTTTATGGACTGGATTTTCTGGTCTGCCCTATCCCCATTCTGCCACTGAAATATCACAGGGTAGATACACTCTGGGTGGAAATGGTCAGTGCAGAGATCCCATTTTACTGGGGAACTCTCTGTTGATGTCAAGCAGCCATGAATTCTCCTTCTTTCTCAACATCCACATTTTAGCGATACGGCACTGGTGTACCATCTCTTAAGGATGTATACTTGTGGTATACAATACAGCAGGCTCTCAGCAGTTCTAACTGCAGCCAGAGCTGGCTAGTGCTAGATCAGACTCAGAAATGGCTCTTGCATCCCTCCCACTTACCTTCTTCCTGCAGAGAGTTTCCTCAGGTTTGAGAACACAGCTCTGTGTCTGAATCAGTGCATGCTTCTCTATTCTCCTTCTCAGCCTACAGGAGGGAGCTCAATATCAATGTTTTCCAATTATTTGTCTAAAGTCAGGCACTTAAGCAAGAGTCATCTGATCCTGAGAAGTCAGGGAAATGTATTTCTTAGATACTTTGGAAAGGGGTCTTACAGCAACATCTAAAATGGAGGGAGCCTTTGGGACCCAGATTCTCCCTGCCAATTCATGGGGAAAGCAACTACTGACACAAACCTTTTCCTTAGGGGCAGTTCTGGGACAACTATAATTGGGGAAGTTTTTAATAGGTTGGCTTCTTTAGGGACTATTGGAAGCCATGCAGCTACAGGTAGACAATGGACCTACACATAGAAATTCCTGTGTTCAGTTGCTCCTACAAAACAGAGAGAGAGAGACAGAGAGAGAAGATTAAGTAGCAGGGGAAAATTTCCACAAAACTCCACTTGCTGAACCTCATGGAGTTCCCACTGCTGTAGGTATCCAGAACCCAAGGATTTAGGTCTTAAAGTGTAACCTGTTTGGGTCAATGAGCATTGTCTTCTTTGGGGTGTGTCTACACTATAGAGTTTTTCCAGAATAGTTTATTCTGGAGTTATTATTCCAAAATAAACTATTCTGGAATAACGCATCCACACTACAGTGAAACCTCAAGTGTTTCCACACACAATATAGTCTATTTTGCATTAGAGCCCCTGGAAGCTCTGTTTGCAGGAGTTCTAATCTGAAATACCATGTCTACACACCAGCATTATTTCAAAATAAACGATTCCAGAATATCTTATTTTGAAACAGCCCCTAATCCCTGTCTATACAACCCCTGTTCCAAAATATATGTTTCAGGATAGGGCCTATTCCTTGTAGAAAGTGATTTACAGAATTCAAAATAAGCTGTCCACTATTTCAATATTATTTCAAAATAGCAGTTTTGCTGTGTGGACGCTTACAAAGTTATTTCAGAATAGTGGGCATTATTTTTAAATAACTTTGCTGTGTAGACACACCCTTAATGGCTATGTCTACACTACTGTGATCCTTCGAAAGAAATTCTTCTAGCAGATCTCTTCTGAAAGAACTGCTTTAAAAAGAGCACACCCTCACACAATAAGCATATCAAAAATATCAATCTGCTCTTTCGATAGAGAGCATCCACACAGCTCCAGCTCTTTTGAAAGAATGGGACAGGGATTGAAAAATCTAGTGCCATGAGGACGGCTCTTTCGAAAAATGTGCCCCCAGGACATCTATACGTGCTTTTTTTCCTGAAGAAATCTTTCAGGAAAAGGATATCTTCCTCATCTGGGAGAGGAAGAGGGCTGCCAGAAAAAGTGCTGCATTCCTCCGATTTAATATCCAAACAATGCATTTTGTTTGTAGATGGCTTTTTGGGGAAAAAAAGAAAAAGAACTTGCTAGTGTAGACTTAACCAATGTCTTTAAAGCCCCATGCATGCTAATGACACTGTATGAATAATATACGTGAGAGGGCAACAGCTGAAACAACAGAGGAAAATAAACCCTGGTAAATCGTGCAGTTGTCTTAAAAATCCCCTGAGGACCTGGACAGTATCTCGTAAAAGATTCAGTCTCTGGGATGCTTCAAACTTTGTAACCGCTTGAGTATTCTGCAGGCAATGAATGCTTTCTAGCTGTCATGGATGAGGCATAGATAACCGAAGATATTTTTGTTTCTCAGTGCCTTAATTCTTTCCACTTGCTTTATCATTGTTCTTTAACTGTTATTAAAGTAATCTTCGGCTTGCACTTGCCAGCCAGATGAACTAGGAGATGCATTTGTTAAATAAAGCAAACTGGTTCCCTTGAGAGGTTCTCTCGCAGTCAGTTAACAAGTCAATAATAACCCTGGTACAGGAAGTGGGGTGGGGGAGAAAACAATTATTTGGGCAGTGGAATATAGCATTCATTATGTTAATTCAATCCTAAGCATTTATGCAGTTGTTTGGCATTAGCAGATGAAATTCCACTGGTCAGGCAGCATCTCCAGATAACCTTAACTCCTGCTAGAAACATGCTGAATTTTTTGGAGTGTTTAGAAGTTCTCCCAGCTATGGGAAGGCAGAGAGATGGGCTAATGCTTTCATCCTAAGCTGCTTGATAGCCAGGTTCAGACCCTCGTTCAAGTTCACAAGTGAAAAGGAGCATTGGCATTTCATCCATTGGTCCCGCATGGATGTTTATGTAGTTCCTGAACCCACTGGAAAATTCTTATGCAGTTTGTGATGGCTGGCAGGTGATGTTCAAGAGAGGTCCAGGCAGGGCAAGATGTTGAAGCAGGGTAATAGTGAGTGCTTTGGTAGAGGGGGGTGGAGGTGCTTGCATGGCAGCGGTTGGCCCTGGATGAGGGCTCACATGTCTGTTTTCTTACTTTCATTTGGCTATAATCTGCTGTCTGCGCAACAAGGAGTATTCAAGAGATGTAACAGTTCTGTGCACTGTCTAACTTCACCATGAGTATTTTTGAGTAACTTAGCCAGAATTCTGCCAAAGGGATGTGTTACAGGGTGACCTGTCCCTCTAAGGGGGCTGCAGCTCAGCTGCTCCTCTGAAAGGTGTGACCTGCCTCTACAAGTGCAGGGAAGGCAGTGAGGAATATGAGAGCTGTCACATGGGGGGAACATGTGACTGAAACCAGATGTGTGAGGAAGATGGAAAAGGTGGTCTGAGATCAGCTGGGATTCTGCAAGGAGGCAGGGCTGCCAGAGAGAGCTGGGCTGTAAAAAAAAAAAATGATCAGAAGAGTTGGTAGAAAGGGTCTCCCTACTAGTCAAAGGAAGAGACCAGTCCGGGCTCATCTGTCACCCAGGAGTGACGTATTGGGCAGCCGAGCCAAGGAGGAGTATAACAACCTCGTGAGTGCAGAGAAGATGGCCAGGAGATACTAGTTTCAAGCTTAATTGTTTAATAGAAATAAATGACTCCCTACCCCAGGGCTCAGTTACAGCACAGCAGCTGGGGGTGATTCTGTTTGGCTGCAGAAGCGGGGAAACAGACAGCACTGCTTGGAGAAGCTCTTCTTACACATTCTCAGACAAGGCACGTTGGTGTGGTAATTGTCCAACTGTGGAAGAGCAGGACATTTTCCTGCTCAATCCCTGGTCAAATCTCTGGAAAGGAAGATAGTGGAGTAGGGCAGGTCTGTCTTTGCTCTCCCAACCCCTTTCAAGGAGGTGGCAAGGGACAGCAACTCTGCCTGATTCCAAACATCCCCTGAAGAGAGATGCTTGCCCCATCCCCCGTGTGTCCGGAATATGCTTCTTTGTGAGGAACAATCTTGACCTAGCCGAGTCAATGGGCATTTGAGTCATGACTGCAGCAGGAACATTAGGCTCTCTGTGTGTTGGGGGGTGGGGGGCACACATTCAGCTTTCACCCATTTTTTCCCATATTTTGAGGAGGACCTGGGGAATTTTTTTAGGCATGTAGCTGAGGAGCAATGCATTCCAGGCACAGGCAGAAGGAGACTGCCCATTAGCCCAAGCTTGCAGGAGGTCACCTCTCAAAGCAAACACTTCTTCGATCCCTAACCTCCCGCCTGCTGGGCCTGGGTCTGTCATTTCCCTCCCGTTGCCAGCAGGAGCAGAGGATGCATGTAACACACTGAGGCTGCAACACTTCTGCTTCCTGGGCAGGCACCCTTGTGTACAGTGCACACAGCTCTGGGCTGCTCTCCTCTCTCAGCATTGCTGTTCCCACCACTTTGCAGCCACCACAGACCACAGGATGGGGGGATAAAGGAGGGTGAGTACTCATTGAGGATGGGGGTGGGAGTCAACAGATTTGCCAGGCTCCTGGGCAACATGTGTGGGGGGGTGGCTTTGTGCTTGAAAAAGGGGCAGAGCCTTGGGTGAAAGTGTCAGGGTGGGAAGTGGGCAGCCAGCCTTCAGTACTGCCTGGAGACTGGCATGCTGCCCCCCTCCCTTCAGGCAGCTCTCAGCACCATCAGGATCACACCACACAGGCTCCAGCACTGATTTAAAGGTCCTGGGGCTCCAGCTGCTGTTGCCAAAGTAACCCGGGCAGTGGTCAGGAGACCCAGGCTTTTTTGAACTGCTGGGCTCTGGGGCAGTTGTTCCTTTCTCTCCCTCCCACCCGCTCCCCCCATTGGCAGGCCTGTGGCCCAGAAGAGAGAACCACTAGCAGCTGGATTTTAGGTCATTTCTATGCATCTATTTGTTTAATATTTGTTTATATTACAGTAGCACCTATAGGCCTTGACTGAGGTTGGGTACCTTATAATATTAAAAGCTGTATAATCCTAGTGAAAGACAGTCCCAGGCCCAAATGATTGAAATCCAAAATTACAAGAGGAAGAGGGGAGTTGAAGTACATTGAGGTATTAGCCAAAGCTGACAGCTTAGCATAAAAAAGTATTTCCATGAATCAGAGTATGCACTGGTTCGATGTTGAAATCAACGTTAGGCGGTGAGACCTCAGAATCACTATTCCTATCTGAAGATGGGAATAGTGCCCTACTTCGACGCTGAACATTGAAGTAGGGCATGTGTAGACGATCCGCGTCCCGCTACTTCAAAATAGCAGGGTTCTCCATGGCAGCCATCAGCTGAGAGGTTGAGACATGATGTCCAGCCCCTGTGGGGCTCTATGATCACCCCGCGCAGCAGCCCTTAAAGCACCACATACCCGGATTTCCTGTTGAGGGAGCTGAGAGTGTGCAGGCAGCAGCACACGCACGTGCTGGCCCTGCATGCCCTCTACGGACCCTGACCTGTCCACCCAGCACCATGGCACTGAGCCAGCCCCCAGAGCGCCCCCAGTGTTCCCCTCCCGAGGGGACCCAGGGACCCCTGGCAGCCAAACGGGGGGCCAAAAAGCGGCAGGGCCCCTCCTGGTCGGAGGCCAAACTCTAAGACCTGCTGGGGCTTTGGGGTGAGGACGAGGTGCTCCACATGATGGGGAGCAAGTGGAAGAACACAAAAGCAGTCACCCAATTGGCCGAGGGCCTGGCCACCCGGGGTCACACTGCCTGCACTCCGGATCATGTCCATAGCAAGATGAAGGAGTTGCAGCTGGGTTATGCCCGGGCCTGGGACTTGGCCAGCCGGTCTGGGGCCACCCCCGCCACTTGCCCCTATTACAGGACCATTCTGGGCCCCCAGGAGACCTCCTCCCCACAGGCCACACTGGACACCACAGCCGAGGAGTCTCAGCAGGCCTCAGAGCTGGAGTCTGACTTGGAGGCCAGCCCTGCACCCTAGGGCCCACGTGAGGTGCCAGCCCTTGGATGGCAGAGGAGGGGTCCAGCAGCAAGGTATGGGAGCTCCTCATAGAACTCCCCTCCCAGATCACCAGCTGGGCATCCACCCACTGGGGTTCTCCCAACCATGGCAGTGGATGGTCAGGTGCATACCCCACAGGGCACACACCACTGGGCCACAGGGAAGGGGCATCAGACATGACCAGGTGCCCCACACACCCCCAGCCAACCCTGACCCACAACTGCCCAGCCACAGCATGGTCCCAGGACAGCGGCATGGCTATCAGCTCCAGTCAGCACCCATACCCGTGGACAGCACTGTGCCCTAAACCCAGGGGCGGGGGGACTGTGCAATGGGGCCACTCAACAGGGACAACAAACCCACCAACAGGGGACAGAGACTCAGCATCCAAGAAGGGACAGGGGGCAGGGGCCACTGGCCAGGGCACAGTACTAACAGCCTTTCTCTCCCTCTCTGCAGCTGTACCATCCGAGGGCCCAGGCAGCCAGGCACCCTCCGTGGTCCCCAAGAGCCCACCGGAGGTCAGGCACCACCAGCTCCTGGGGACACCACCGAGGCCAGCAGGACAGGCACACTACTGCCGGACACAGGGGATGGCCCCCGTGGACCCCAGCTCCTGGCAGCTCTCCGGCAGCAGGTGGAGGTGGCTGAGGAGTGGCTCCGCTTCAACAGGGAGGGGTCCACCTGGTGCCGGGCAGTGTGGCAGGAGTTCATGGGCATCTTCCGGGACATAGCCGGGTCTCTCTGGGAGGCTGTCAGCCGGCTCCCACCCCCCCAGTCCCCCCACTGCAGCCCTCCCCACCACTCCACCCAATGCCCCTCTGCTGCTCCACCTGCCTCACCCGCTGCCCCACGTGTCCTGCCTGCCATGCCATCTGCCAGCCCCCGCCCTCCCCCGAACTGGAGCCCACTGGGGTTGAAGACCAGATGGTGGAGGCATCCTGGCCATACCTGCCGGTCCTCCCGGACCCCAGCCAGCCATGCCAGGGACTGCGGACAAGGGGGAAGCCACAACCTGTACCCACCAGGGGTTGTGTCGCTCTACCCCCACCCCAGATTGATGGGCCGCCAGCCAAGCCATCCGCTGGCCCCATTTGTATATAGTTGTCCCCCTTGTATATAGTTGTCCCCCTTTGTATACGGGTTCTAGTTTTTGTTGTGTACATAAGACAGTTTTAGCAGTATTCAATAATCCATAGTTTTATTTTCCAAAGAACCTGAGATGTGTGTTTGTTGTGGGGGTGGTGTGTAGGTGGTGTGGGCGGTGTGTGGGCGGTGTGCAGGAGGCTCCCTGGGGAAGGCCAGGGAGGTGATCAGGGGTCCCCTGATCAAAATAGGCCCACAGGGCCTCGCAGACCTGTACCCCCTAACAGTGGGCCTGGTGACTGGGTGCGGCGGCCGGCTGGGAGAAGCCTGTGCTGGTGTCAACTGCTCACCCCTGGACGAAGCCCTCCCCCCGGCTCTCAATAATGTTGTGGAGCATGTAGAATGTGCCCACAACCTGCGGGATGTTCTGGAGACCAACGTACAGGTGGGCAAGGAAGCACCGCCACCGGCCCTTCAGGCAGGTGAAGGATCCTCTCCACCACCTGGCGGACATGGCTCCGTTGGGCATTGTAGTACTCCTGGCTGGAGGTGAGGTGGCTGGTGTACAGGCACATGAACCAGGGCTGGAGGGGGTAGGCCACATCTGCCACAAGTCAGAGGGGCACGATGGGCACCCCTCTCTCCCTGGCCCTACACCCATCCCCTTCCCTCCCCAGTCCCACACCCGGGTCCCCCTCCATGGCCCCCCGCCCCTTCCCAGTGGGTGCATGCCCAGGCCTCCTTACCTCCCTGACAACGGCCCCAACTGTTGCCTTTCCCACTCCAAACTGGTGTCCCACAGAGCAGTAGCTGTCTGGAGTGGACAGCTTCCAGACAGCTATTGCAACCCTATTCTCCACGGGGAGGGCGTGCCACATCCAGGTGTCCTGGTGCCTCAGTGCGGGGGTGAGCCACTAGCAGAGCTCCAGGAAGGTCTGCCAGCACATGCAGAAGTTCCGCAGCCACATGTCATCGTCCCACTCCCCCATGACCAGCTGCTCCCACCACTCAGAGCTGGTGGGGTAGCTACAGAGGTGGCAGAGCAGCCGGCGGGGGGAGGAACAGGGGAGTCTGGTGGTCAGGGCGTTCCCATCTGCCCCCAGGAACAGTCCCCCTGCCAGGAGCTGCTGGGTGGCCTCCTGTGCAGCACCTAGCAGGGCGCTTGCTCCCTGGGTGACAACGTGGAAGGCTTCCAGGTGCTGCTGCTGCTGCTGCTGAGGGTCCATGGCTGCTGTGTGTCAGTCTTCAAGATTGTGGCTAGTGCTCTGCAGACCTCGTGCTGCGCAGGCCAGGTGTGTTTGGGAGGGGCTCTTTAAAGGAGCGGCTTGCCGTTGCCCCGGAAGTGCTAGTCCAGTCTGTGACCCCGTCCGTAGGCTTTCCTGGCCCCTTATTTCAATGGGGAGCGCTTGTGTGTGTGGATGCTCTGCTTTTCCTTCCTGAGAGTCTCCTTTCAATGTTCCCCATCGCTACTTCAACTTTGAATATCGACAGCACCAGCCCCGGAGGACATGTGGACAATACATGTCAACGTAGCCTAGTGCAATGTTGTTACTTCAAAATAGTCTACTTCGACGTAGTGTCCTAGTGTAGATGTAGCCACATTAACTTACACTAGAAGTTTATCCACCTTCTGTATCTACTTAGGCTTGGAAGAAGTAGATAAACATTGTTTTCAGAATACATACACCCAACCACATAAAAATATGTGCAGCGATGATAATTGACATGTACAGGCAGCCAAAGTTAAAAAAAAATGGTGCTTGAGGGCTTGCTATGGTTTGATTTAAAGATATTCACTTTGGCTATGTCTACACTTGCCCCCTTCTTTGAAGGGCGTGTGGTAATCAGAGTGATGAGAGATTACTAAGGAAGTGCTGTGATGCATATGCAGCACGTCATTAGGCATGTTTTTCTCCACAGCAACTTTGAAATGTCAAACTTCAAAATGCTGGCATGCCATGTAGTCATGGGCATTTCAAAGTGCCCATGCTACTTCAAGTGCCTTTTCTCCTGAAAATTTGGGGAGTAAAGGAACTTTGAAGTAGCACAGGCACTTCAAAGTGCCCACGGTTACACAGCATGCCAGCACTTCAAAGTCTGACACTTCGAAGTTGCCACAGGGGAGAATTTGCCTAATGAAGTGCTGCATATGCATCACAGAACTTCATTAGTAATCTCCTACCACCTTCATTACCATGCCCCCTTCAAAGAAGGGGACAAATGTAGACATAGCCTTTGTGTGTTTTGATACATGATTGACGCAAATGCCAGCTACCAACCGTACAACAGACACATTAGCCCAGGAACCAATCCCTGCAACAAACCCTCTTGCCAACTCCATCCAGAATCTACCTTCGTGGAACCATCATAGGATTTAATCACATCACCCATGCCATCCAGGGCTTGTTCACCTCCATATCTACATCATATGCCAGCAATTCCCCTTTTCCACGTATATTGGCCAAATTAGACTGTCTCTATGTGAAAGAATAAATGGAGGCAAATCATCTATCAAGAATGGTAACACTTAAAAAGAGTAGGAAAGCACTTCAGCCTCCCTGCACACTCGATCACAAACTGGGAAGTTGCCATACTTGAGCAAACAATCTTCAGAAACAGATTGCAGCATGAAACTGCAGAACTGGGATTCATGTGTAAACCTCACACCAGCAGACTAACAGGGGCTGTTAACGGCTTGCTCTTACAAAAGGTACTTTCTTCCTTTTGGTATTCGCACCTTATCAGCTGTTGGTAGGGGACCAAGTCCACCCTGACTGAGCTGACCTCATTAGCACTGCTCCTCCACATAGTAATGTAACTCCCCCCATCTTTGCATGTGTATATGTTGCAGCCAAATTGAAGTTCCACTTCATGCACCTGATGAAGTAGGCTCCAGCTAAATTTGTTAGTCTTTAAAGTGACACAGGACTCATCATTGTTTTTGCTGAAACAGACTAACACAGCTACCCTCTGAAAAACAGCCTAGAAAATTTCAGTGAAATTTAGTTTTTGTCACCCCACCAATAGATATTTTTAAAAAAAGTTTCATAGTATCCTGACTTACAAATATAGGGGCATCTGGTCTCTTTCATGACACTTCTGTTGTTGTATTGGGGTCCTTTTTTAAGTACAACCTTACAACTAATGTTATTTTCAGAACATCATATGGATTTTTCATTGAAACATTTATGTTAGCTTTTATCATCCTTGCTCTACTTTGTAATTTTGAAAACAGATATAAAGAATGAGCAACTCAGAACACAGTAATATAGTGGGAAGCATCCTTCATAAGTCAATTGAGGAATTTAATAATCTCTTTAGAAATAAGCTCTGCAGCTATGAGAAAAATGTGTGGGTTAAAGGCCTTCCAATTAAGAAAGGTTTCTCTGTGGATTTATAGGCTGGTGGTTAGCTCTTCCTGTTCGTGTTTCCATGGCAACTGTCAGGTAGATTTTCTGCTACTTGCTAGGAAGTTGGAAATGTTGAGTCTGGTTGAGCCTTTCAATTCACTGAAGCTTAAATGAAATTCTTTGCAGGGAACTGGCATTTAGCCTGGGTCATTTATTCATATCTATAAAATAAATCAATTATTGTAATCAAAAGTTATTTTTGTTGGGATTATTTTGGGGTATATCCCTATTTTGAAATTATTGTGCCACAATCTATTTTTAATGCCCTGGGTAGAAAGGTTTGAAAGCTGCAGCTGGCCTGTTCACTATCTGTTGGTGGATGGCTTTAATTACAGTGCACAACGTATACAGGCATTTTTTTCTGGTCCTCTCTTGCAAGCTATAATCACCCCTGGTGATATTCATGATGCCAGTTAGAATCCTGGAGACTCATTAGGGCTGAGACACCTGTACTGCAAGGAACATTGCTCGCAACCTTTTTCCCGTTCATTTCCCTCACCTTGTTGATTTGCTTGGAAAGTAGAAACCTGGCATGTTAACGTTTAAACATCTGAGAACACATCTTAATTTTCACAACAGAATCGGTGTGCACATGTGGATTTCTTCGTATAATTTCCAACCCATAGTGACTGGGGCTTGACAGCTCCATGTAATTTCTTTAATTCTCTAACATCATATATAAAGGTGTACATAGTTTGTACCTATAATGCTGGTCTTTTGGTAATGCAGAATTTGCCACCCAAAATAATGCAACAATCCTATGTTCCTCAGCCTGAATAAGGCCAACAGGATTTGGGGACAAAGGATAAAAATATGAGGTCCAGGTACTCACATAGCGTTACTGACAGAGGCATGGTGTACTGGTTGGGGCAGTAGCCCGGGACTTTGAAAACCTGGCTCATGTTTTGGAAAAGCTTTCCATTCAGGAGCAGTGAGGGAGGGAAGGGAACCAAATTCACTCTGAATTTGTGCTTGGTAAGTTTGATTACAGTGGTATGCAGCCCACCTGCAATGCAAATAGCAAATATCCCCAACAGCCAGAAATGGGGTGCGACATGGGGAGGGTTTAGAATTTCTCCACAGAATTATTTCCCAGGTGTCTAGCTGATTGGTCATACCACCATACTCTGGGTCCAACCAGGACTACTGGGTGTGCAGCAGCACCCCCTGGCTTAAAATAGAGTCCATCATATAAAAGGTTTACAGTTTCAGCACTCCCACTAGAAACAAATGTTTCAATGCCCCCAGGATAGCTCAGTGGTTTGAGTATTGGCCTTTTAAACCCTGGGTTGTGAGCTTGCTCCTTGAGGGGGCCATTGAAGGATCTGAGGTAAAGAGATTAAAAAAACAGAGGATGCTTGGTACCGCCTACAGGTTAGGGGACTGGGCTTGATGACCTCTGAAGGTCCCTTCCAGTGTGATAAGATGCATATACCTCCATATTATGAGGAAAGAACTTCTCACCAGGACAGACTGGAAGAGGCCACAGGATAGGAGGTTGTCTTCTTCTGCAGCATAGGGCACAGATGACTTGCTGGTTTAAACTAAAGGCTGGAGTCTCTATCTTGAAATCTTTAATTTGCGATTCGAGGACTCCAGTAATTGTGCCAGAAGTTATGTGTCTACTAGATGAACAGAGGCTAAAGCTAAGTGGTCTGCAATGTGTATAGACATTAATCTCTTCTGACCTCAAAGTCTATGAGTCCCTAGCTCTGCTACAGACAGCCTGCATCATCCTGCAAAGGTCTTTTCAGGTCAGATCTTAAACTTGCGTAAATTATTACACCACTGATGTCAGGGGAGTTGGTCAATTTACACTAGCTGAAGAGATCCTCTGCTATCCATGTCCCAGTTGTCCATCTGTGAAATGGAGATCCCAGGAGGGGTGTTTTCTGATAATACATTAAAGATTGTGAATTGCTCAGATGAGCCGTGTCTACACGTGCACGCTACTTCGAAGTAGCGGCACTAACTTCGAAATAGCGCCCATCACGGCTACACGCGCCGGGCGCTATTTCGAAGTTAACTTCGACGTTAGGCGGCGAGAGGTCGAAGTCACTAACCCCATGGGGGGGTAAGGAATAGCGCCCTACTTCGACGTTCAACGTCGAAGTAGGGACCGTGTAGTCGTTGCGCGTCCCGCAACTTCGAAATAGCGGGGTCCGCCATGGCGGCCATCAGCTGAGGGGTTGAGAGATGCTCTCTCTCCAGCCCCTGCAGGGCTCTATGGTCACCGTGGGCAGCAGCCCTTAGCCCAGGGCTTCTGGCTGCTGCTGCGGCAGCTGGGGATCCATGCTGCAGGCACAGGGTCTGCAACCAGTTGTAGGCTCTGTGGATCTTGTGTTGTTTAGTGCAACTGTGTCTGGGAGGGGCCCTTTAAGGGAGCGGCTTGCTGTTGAGTCCGCCCTGTGACCCTGTCTGCAGTTGTGCCTGGCACCCTTATTTCGATGTGTGCTACTTTGGCATGTAGACGTTCCTCACAGCGCCTATTTCGATGTGGTGCCGCGCAACGTCGAAGTTGAACATCGACGTTGCCAGCCCTGGAGGACGTGTAGACGTTACTCATTGAAATAGCCTATTTCGATGTTGGCTTCACGTGTAGACGTAGCCATGCTGTGGTAAAGGGGGGAAGAAAAGTACCTTAGACAGAAATCAGCATAGTTCTGATGTGACTCATTACTTCTATTCTGTCAGTCTTCCTAGTAAACCTGAAGGCTACGATTACACTACAGTGATCTGTTGAAAGAAGTCACTGTCTGAAGAGATTTCCCGACAATGCTTCTGTTGACAGAGTGCAGCCACACAAAAAAGCCAGTTGGAAGAGCACTCCACTCTGTTGACAGAGTGTTTGGACTGTCTGGCAGCTCTGTGGACAAAACAGGCACCCAGAAGCACAGCAGACAGGGCTGCCCGTTGTTCTGGATGCCCTGTCTTTCGAGAGAAGCACCCCCCGGTGGAGTATCCATGCAGCTTTTTTGTGGACAGAATGTGTTGATAGCAGCGTTATGCCTCATGGCTGAGAGGCACAGCATTGCAGGCGAAAGTGCTGGGTTTTGTTGACAAAATGTTTTTTGTGTGTTCCACCGGTGTGTTCTGGTTTTGTTGACAAAACCAGGGTTTCGTCAGCAAAACTCACTAGCGTAACTGTAGCTGGAGAAGGAAATGCACAGCCTTCACTTCACTCTTACTGTTTCTATTGACAGGATTTACAGTGAAATTTTCTTAAATAGCTGTCCTATGTACAGCACCGGTTTGGAAATGTATTTTAGTTCATTTGCACCTTTGTCTTTCTACTCTTTATTTTATATCTCTTTATTCTATTATTCAGTGCTCATTTTCCTATTATGATGTGGACTCAGAAGGGTAGCCATGCTAGCCTGTAGCTTCACAAGTAAGAACATGGGAACAAAAGAACAGCCATAATGGGTCTGACCAAAGGTCCATCTAGCCAAGCATCCTGCCCTCAAACAGTGGCCAATGCCAGATGCCCCAGAGGGATTGAACAGAGCAGGTAATGATCAAGTGATCCCTCTCCTGTCATCCACTTCCAGCCTCAGGCAAAGGCTAGGGACACCATTCCTTCCCATCGTAGCTAATAGCCATTGATGGACTTAACCTACCTGAGTTTATCTAGTTCTTTCTTTTGAACCCTGTTAAAACCCTAGACTTCACAACATCCTCTGGCAAGGAGTTCCACAGGCCTACCTTACTCTACATGAAGAAAACCTTCTTTTTATTAGTTTTAAACCTCCTACCCATTAACTTCATTTGGTGACCCTTCATTCTTATATTATAGGAACAAATACATAACTTTTCCTTATTCACTTTTTCCATGCCAGTCATGATTTTATAGACCTCTATCATATCTTCCCTTAGTCTCCTCTTTTCTAAGCTGAAAAGTTCCAATCTTTTTAATCTTTCTTCATATGGCACCTGCCCCAAACTCCTAATCATTTTTGCCCTTTTCTGAGCCTTATCCAATGCCAATATATCTTATCTGAGATGAGGTGACTACCTCTCTATGCAGTATTAAAGATGTGGGCATACTCTGAATTTATATAGCAGCAATAAGATGTTCTCTGTCTTATCCTCTATCCCCTTTTTAATGATTCCTAACAATCAGGGATCTCGGGAAGTAGGTCTTACCCACAATGCTCACTAACTAATAAATCTATTAGCCTTTAAGGTGTGACAGGACTGCTTGTCATTTTTTTTATATTTCCTGCTACATACAGTAAACTCTTTCCATCCAGCATTCTATCATCTGTAACTCTCAAATAACTGGCATTGTGCCATAAATACATTTTAGTTACATTTTCCATAAGTACAGTACAGTAAAAGTAAATAGAAATAAATACAGTAAAAGTTTACAGTGTACAATACTACTGTTGTTGGTAAATAAATTACTCAGCATATATTTTGTTTGTTTTTTAATATCTAATCTTGTTTTTTTAGTGTTATGCTTTGCTAGGAATACATACCTACTATCTAGACAAATGCAAAGTACTCCACTTAGGAAGAAACAATCCATTACATACATGTAAAATGGGAAATGACTGACTAGAAAGGAGTATTGGAGAAAGGGATCTGGGGTCATAGTGGAGTCAACCATATGACACTGTTTCAAAAAAAAACCAAACATCATTCTGGGATTTTAAAAGGAGTGTTGTTAAGAGAGGTATGAGAAGTAACTCTTCTGCTCTATTTTGAGCTAATTAGGCCTCAACTGGAGTGATGCGTCCAGTTTCGGGTACCACATTTAAAAAAAGAAGTGAACAAATTGGAGAAAAGCAACAAAATTTATCAAAGTTGTAGAAAGCATGACTTATGAGAGAAAATTTAAAGAACTGGGTTTGTTTGATCTGGAAAAGAGAAAACTGAGAATGGACATTAAAGCAGCTTTCAGATATCTAAAAGGCATATATAAAGAGGATGAAAAAGTGTTCTCCTTAACCTCTGAGGAAAGGACAAGAAGCACTTGGTTTAAACTCAGCAAGGCAGATTTAGGTTGGACATTAGGAAACACTTTCTGATTGTCAGGATGATTAAGCACTGGAGTAAATTGCCTGAGGAGGTTGTCATTCTAGATTTTTAAAAGCCGGATAGGTAAGCACCTGTCAGGAACGGACTAGATGGTTCCTGGTCCTGAAATGAATGCAGGGTATTGGACAAGATGACCTCTCAATGTTACTTTCAGTTGTGATTCTGTGAACGGATGTTGAGTGCCCAAATGCCTCATGTGGCTCTGAATAGCCCATCCTAGATAATAGGTATCAAGAATTGCTTATGCAGAAAAGGCACAGGTGCTTCATGAGCAGCACATGACACCGGGAGCTTACAGCACTAGTGCTTGAGATCTGCATGAGCTGTCTATTGGGTCATTGATTAAGGTATGCTGCTGGCTCATGCTGCAGTGTGGAAGGTTAGGGGAATCTGATGCGGTATCCACAGAAGGACATAGGTATTGCAACACTTACCTTCCTGCCCCAGGAAAATAACAGAAACAATGCTGGGATTCACAAAACCATGTTAGGTGCCTTGGCTCCTTATAATCTGAATGGGGAGAGCTGAACCTGGGTTTCACATATCTCTGGACTAAAATTTTTAAGCTTGGCAATATGACACTGAACTCTTCTATCTGGTTTTTAAATGGAACCCCCAGCTCAGGAGGTATCATCGGAACACACCCACTTGGCTGGGTCCCGCACATGATTGAGGAAGACACCTCTTGTCATTCCCTTAAACGTGAGTTGTTCTGAGGTAGCAGTGCCCAGAAAAAGAAACAGAAACATTAACCCTCAAAAATGTAGATGTGTATGGGGTTCAGTGGGAATTTTGTGGCTAACAGTAGATCTCAAACTGGGATTTGGGCACCACAGCTGAAATCTAGGCCCTATGTATGTTTATGTACCTCACCCCTGCAATCTTCAATTAACTGAATTGTCATTCCACTGTACAAACATAGGGGAGAGAGGGAGAGACATATGTCCCTGCTCTGAAGGTTACAATTCTTAAGCGCCTGAACTGGGACTTCGACCCTAGCTGTGTAAATCTTATTTTGGAGTAAGATCCTACTCTGCCTTACTCTTCTGTGAGCTACCAAGAAGTAGTATCTAGGTGTGTTGAAATAAGTGGGACGGTGTGTCTGCGTATCCCAGCTCCACTGAAGCAGAGACTCAAAGAAGGGACAAGTGGACAGAGCCGTTGCTCTACTCTATGACTAACTGCTCAACGCAGCTGTGCAGAGGCAACACATGGGTTGACGTGCAAGGTGATGTACCTGTTCACATTTGTTACAGGCCTTTTACTGAGCATACTCATGTGGACTGAGCATGCTCAGTAACATTGCTGAAGCTAACTGCCCTCACTCTGCCCCCTCAGTTGTCGGCAGGCAAAAGCTGTCTATGCAGTTGAGCCAGCAAGCAGAGCAGTGATTTACAACTGCCACAGCACATTACTATCTCCCTACTCCGGGTGTGGATCGGAGAGGAAGCCAGGCAGGTGTACGTGTGTGAAGCAAGGATGTGATAGGTGCCTTCCTCTACCCAGGACTATACCTAATGTCAAACAAGATTCCTTAAAAAACTTGCACTAAACAGCTGACTGTGGCAGAGAGTTTGGCAACAGCTGCTGAGCAAACACTCGGGTCACCACAACTCTAATTGTACTGGAGCAGACCTCCTTAAGAAGAGCTATGCCTGACTGATGATCTGAGAAGAACTAAAAAGCTAATTAGACCATTGGGCAAATGATACGAAAGGCAGGGGAAGGAAGGGAGACAGAAAGGAAGCAGAGGAAGAAGAGAGATCACTCCCCTGTGCTTGCCTCAGGAGCGGAGGAGAGGACATTCAAAATATAGGAACAGGACACATGCTGTAGCCCCATCTACCTCTGTCCTCACACTCCTTTCTCCTCCTCTTCCCCTGATGTCCTGCCCCTTGGCCAGGCTGGAAGACAGAGCCAAGCAGTGGTAAAAGCTGCCTTGAGCACCCAGCTACAGTGGGTAGCCCTGGACTTCCAGCTGTCCTGGGTGTCGGGGCTGAGGTGCTCAGTGTAAGCCCTTGGCCCATATCCTCGCTCCCAGACATACCACACAGACCAGGAGGAGGGTCCAGAGCTCCCCAAAGTGGCTTAGGTTCCTTGAACAGCTCTTAGCGTTGGCCAGCTTCCAGCCAGGACAGGGCAGTGCCTGGGGGTTGAGGGGGTGGTAACAAAAGGAGCAGAGCTTTGTGACAAAGTAGAAGTAAGGCCTACCTGAGCTCCCCCCTCACCTTCAAAAAGTGCTGGCACCACTCTGTGCTTCAGAGGGCTGAGGTGTGGCACTGCATGGAAGCTGGGACAAAGGCTCTCCTGGAGTCATTCAGCCCAGGACAGGGACTTGAAATACACATTTCAGGGAATGTCCCACCCAGAGGATGGATGGCTACCCTGACTGAGGGCTACCTAGAACTGCCTTATAGTGTATAAGGGTGGCAGGCACTAAAACTGAAAATAAGTACACCAAGGTGTTCTGCAAGCGAAAAACGGTTTCTCAGCTGTTTCTGGACTTGAGCAGAGGCAGGAACCAGTGGACCCAGCCACACTGATCCTAATTAGGGCTTTATGTCTGTTGCACAGGTCATGGAAATCACAGCTTCTGTGGCTTTCTGTGACTCCATGATTTCGAGTCATAGAATCTAGCCCCTCTCCCAAGAGCAGTAGCTTTCCTGCCCCTAAGCACCAGCCTAAAGCTAAGGCTTACTCAGGGATGCTTATAGTACAAGCCATAGATAGGTCACAGCTGTGATTTTTAGTTTATTGCCTATGGCCTGTCCATGACTTTTCCTAAAAGTACCAATGACTAAATAGTAGCCTTTACTTTAATCAAATACTGGTCTGAAGCAGTAAGTGTCACGGGGCAAATGGAATGTACAAGTGGCTGTTAAGTAAAATATTAACTACCAGCGGATTCCTTCCCTGCTGTAACGAGCCACCTCTGTTTCCGATGTAAAGGCCGATGTGGCAGAAGATCTACTCTACTTTGAAGTATTGGAGTATGTTTATATGTGTGTTTGGAAAGGTTGAAGAGGTTTTCTCTTCTGGAAGCTATGAGCTGAGTACAAGCAGGGTACTTCAGCCTCACAATAATGCTGCTACCACTTCACATTCCTCAATGGGTTCTTCTCCGTAGTGCTGAGGATCTTTGACACCTAATTAGTGACTACGCTTCACTGTCACAATCTCTCTCTAGATTCACACTGTTATTACTTCCTGGATACCCCTGGATTATCGCTATACAATTACCATGTGACTATTCTCAGCAACTGTGCTACAAGATGGAACAAATTGAACCTGTTGTTATCCTGTGTTCTATACAAAAAGTTAGCATAGTGAAGATATTAAAATGAGCTTTACATGTAGCTCAGCATTCAGACTGGAGTGAAATTATTTTCTTTACTTCCAGTATAATGGTGAAGAATTTAGTCTTGATTTGATTTTACCGATTGATCTCTTGTCCTTCTGATTTCTTTGTTGTTTACAATTAAGTTTCCCTTCCCTTTGACATTCCTGTCAAGATTATCTTAATTCTCCTCCCATTTTTACCAGTGTAAATGCAGAATAACATCACTGAAGTCAATGAAATGACTCCAGATCTACATCTGTGTATTTGTCAGCATAATGTGGCCAGGTGGCTTTACAGAAATAAGATTTATTTCATGTTGCATGGCGGTAAAGATGTAGTTTTCAATTACTCGGCCTTTTCCTTTTCTGTACCTGATTCTTTCATATGCCCTTACGTTCCCATGATTCCAAACAAAAATTGCCTGTTCACCTTCACTATAACATGTTGATGCTGTATTGTACACGCAAGGATATGGACTCTTATTTTTGTATACTGTACCGAGCCTGCTCCCATTAAAAACAATGGCAGTTGTCTTATTAATGTCAGTAGGATCAGGGCTCAGAGCACAGCTCTCTGAGAAAAACTGAGAAAGTACATATGAATTACATTACATACATCATTATTCCCTATTTCATATCATTTCACATATTAGAGAGCCCAAGTCATCAGGAAGATCTTCCCCTGCATAATTTACATGTGAAAAGTTTATTTGAAAATGTTTTAGCTGATGCTGATTGTTCTTATTATAAAAAAGGAATAAGCTAGTCTTTAATTGTTGCTATGGTAACTAACATCTGCCTGGAAATGCTGCTAGAGGGAAAATGCGCAAGTCCTATGTGCATTTCCATTAGACTTTACATAGTAGAGTAGTTGAGGGCAGTGGTCCTTAGTGTTGACTCTACAAACTCAACTAAAATGCACTCTGAAAAGCAACACATTTTAAGCTAATGGAAAGAAATGTCTGGGTTAAAAAAAAATCCACAGAACATAGCTGCCCTACGGAATTCGTTCCCTTGTTGTTAAAACCAACAGACTACTAGAATTTAAGAAAGGGTGGAGTTTTTTATATGTAATCAGAATAAACATAGTTATTTAGAATAAATATTTATAACAGGGATGTAAACATTCAAGCTTGGAAGCCCAAACCATCCCATAAATAAGGGATAAGAAGATAATTCCCTTACAACATGCAATTGTTCAATATGGGGTTTCTTGTAACTCCCTCTGAAAATGTGTCATTGGCCCTGTCAGAGGATATGGATGACCAGTTTTATGGATTATGGCAATTAGTTTGTTGCTATTTTGACCAACACAGACAAATACTAGACTGTGTTTGCATGGAGGTTGTGGGAGGATGTTTGTTCATAAATAGCACTGTCTTTGGAGAACACAAGGCAGGAAAATATTGACTACTGCTTCATCGACTGTTTTTGATAAAGCAACAAATGGAGTCCTAATTCTACCCTTTCCCCATCCGCCAACACCTCTCAGTTGATGCTGAAATAAAGTGCTGCACTTCTCCATTTATAGTCCAGACAATTCAATTGCAAGGCAGGTGGTTCCACTGAAAGATAAACAAACTTGTAGCAAAACCCCACTGGTTCATAAATGACCAACTGTGCTGACATTGCAGGCTGCAGGGGACTTAACCTACCATGGGAAGCTGGCCATTTTCTGTACTACAGAGTAAAACCTCCTGTTGTTTCTGTGACCAAAAACAGCTGGTGCTATCTGTGTCTTCGTCTTTTTTTAAAAAATTGATTTCTGTACAGTCTCTTAAAAGGATTAAGAGTGGAGTATTTTTGTTGTTTTCATTTAATGGATGAAACACCATAACATCTTTTCTTCCTTTGCCTAGTATACTTATTGATTTCGAATTGGCTTTTAGGAGATTTCTGTTAACATTTTTCCTCCTTTTAAAATAGAATACTAGGTCTAATGGTTTATTCCCTGGTGTTTTGGACTTTAGACCTTTTGCATCTTGATCTCATGTTTTGTTCTTTCTGCTGGATTTGTCATTGAATTCAAGCTAGTTTCTACATTCCACTGTATTTTTAGTCAGTACAAAAGGATTAGGGCAATTAGAACTGCTCTAGTCCAGCACTCACTTATCCGACAACATCCATAATCCATAATGATTTTGTTTTGCTGGGCAACCAATTATCATGTGTGTGGCCAAGTTTCCCATGATCTCATAATGTTTTTTAACACCCACCAGCCCTGGCTGTCAGTGTTGTGTGCTGTTATTTACCTGTAATTTACCCCAAATGCCTTCAAAGACCCCAGCAAGTAGTGGAAGCATTGATAATGCTACCAGACAACATTGACCTCTGATCATCTGGCCAAATTCTCTTGTTTGGCACCAGTCGGGTCTCAAGGGTGCCGGACTAGAGAGATTTAATC
This sequence comes from Carettochelys insculpta, assembly GCF_033958435.1. Lineage (NCBI taxonomy): Eukaryota > Metazoa > Chordata > Testudines > Carettochelyidae > Carettochelys > Carettochelys insculpta. Next base: position 368,889,023 of record NC_134137.1, on the reverse strand, counting down.
CGTAGGACATATGAAATTTGGTTCCCCTTCTTTTTTTTCAAAAGTAGTAGATTCCAGAGCAGCAAAATAAACACATTTGTCTATTTCTAAAAGGTTTAAATATGTTACTAATAATAGCACAATTAGATTCTAAATCTATGGGTGGGGACACAAATAAATAAATAATCTAAATTTTTCGAACGTTCTGACAACCTAACATCTCTCATTATTTATTGGCAGGTTTGGCCCACCTGTTCTCAAAATACTTCCAACGGTTTGGATTCCTCAGTTTCCTTGAAAGCCTATTCCAGTGCTAAGTAACTTTATTATTAGATTTCGAGTAGATATGAGGAAGAAGTTCTATCTTGTTGCAGATTAAGTTGATAACTTCTTGTTCCATCTTTAGTGGACTTGGAGAATAATCAATCACCATCCTCCTTATTGGGTGTCCTCTCAGTTTTATTTTGTTAAAATTAAACATTCCCATTTTTAATGTTTCCTCGTACCTCTCATGCTCTAAACTTTATTCATTTTTGCTCCCTGTTGGATAGTCTTCAGTTTGTGCACATTTTTTCTAACATATGGCCCAAGTACTGGACACACTCCTCCAGTGAGGTTTCACCAGTGCTGAGTGGAACACAACAATTATCTGTACTCATGTACAACTCGTCTGTTATTACAAAACACCAATAGACTCTTTTTGCAGATGTATCACAGTGTTGATCATCTTTAGTTGTCTGTCTATAGATTTAACAGTGCTGAACACCAAGTCGCTCCCAGTAAAATCTATGGCTGATGGTGCGTGCTCTGCATTTTTGGAAACCAGGCCACTTGTTTTGGTGGCTGTTGCAGCTAATTTTACTTCCTCCCCACTGTGTCCCCCTCCCTGTTTTCTGTCCTATGATCCAGGAGCTAGATTCTCATTTTCTCATTGATCAGAAAGTGGAAGGACTAATACAGAGCAGAATAATTTCTCATATATTCCCCTGCTGTACAAGTGAATAGTGCTGGCTTCTGCCAGCCTAGGTCAGCTCCATTAATACATCTTTTTACTTTCCCAGCCTCTTCCTCCTTTTGGTGTGCACTCTATCTGATTCATTTGTCTGACAATTCACCATCCCAGTACTGTGAGTCTCCTGATATTTCATAGAACTGTAGACTCACAGAACACTAGAAATGGAAGGGACCTCAAGAGGTCCTTGAGTCCAGACACCTGCCCTCATGGCAGGACCAAGTAAAATCTGCATCATCCCTGACAGACATTTGTCTAACCTGCTCTTAAATATCACCAATGAAGGAGATTCCACAAACTCCCTTGGTAATTTGTTCCAATACTTAACCAACCTGACGGTTAGGAAGTTCCCCCCAATGTCTAGTCTAAATCTCCCTTGCTGCAAATTAAGCCCATTGCTCGCTGGTTTGTCCTCAGAGGGCGAGGAGAATTATTCTTCTCCCTCCTCCTTTTAGGTACTTGAAAGCTGTTGTCATGTCCCTCCTCAGTCTTCTCTTTTCTAAACTAAGCAAACCTAATACTTTCCGTCATCCCTCATAGATCATGTTTTCTTGACCTCAGATAATTTTTGTTGCTCTCTTGTGGACCTTTTTTTATTTCTCTACATCTTTCTTGAAATGTGGTTCCCAGAACTAGACACAGTACTCCACTCAAGACTTAATCAGGGCAGATTCAGCCTCACCCTAGTATTTGTCTTGTGTCTTACCTACGACACTGCTGTTGGAGCATCTGGAATTATGGGTTGTTGTTTTTTTTTTTGGAACAGTGAAACACAGTTGATTCATATTTAGTGACTCATAGTGGTCCATTATGACCCCTAGGACCCTTTCTGTAGTACTCCTTCCTAGACAGTCACTTCCCATTTTATATGTGCGAAACTGATTGTTCCTTCCTAAATTGAGTACCTTGTCCTTATTGAATGTCATCCTATTTACCTCAGACCATTTCTCTATTTTGTCCATATAATTGGGAATTATAACCATATCCCCCAAAACAGTTGCAAACCCCCCCCCAGCTTGGTATCCTCTGCAAACTTTATACTCTCTATAAAGTAGAAGTTGAGTGTCTGAAGCTGCTCACAAAGTTACCTTATTGTGTCCCCATTTAGATCACCTAAGTTCAACTGTGGCAGCATTGCATTGTGGATGCCTATGCCACAGTTTGTACAGACCTGTTGCATTTTGGGATTCTGTGCCAGTATCTTCTGGGGAAAAGAAATCACCACAAGTGGTTCTGGGTTTCTAATATCATCATCCCAGATTGCATTTCCCTCACTTCCCACTGAAAAGAAACTGACAAGGGAATTTTTGTGCCACTTTTACATTGATTGCCACCCACCATTACAAAGAATAACATGGGTCCCAAAATGCTTCAGTGTTTGGTGCACTGGTTTGTGATGACTTCCCACACTGCATTTCAGTATATTCTGAACTTAATGTCCATGGTGAATGAGTTGATTGATCCGGGGTGCACTGACGGAAGTCAAGACCTGGAGAGTAGGAACACCGAGTTGTTGTCAGCACTGGAATCACTGTACACAATGGAGTGCAGGATCTGGTTTTGCGACATCAGCTCAGACTGGTTGGACTGCATCGTTTTGCAGCCAGGGATGATCGGCAGTGGCTGCAAAACTTCCACATGCGTAAGGCCACTTTCATGGAACTTTGTGAAGTGCTGTTTCTCACTCTGAAGTGTAGCGATACCACACTGAAACCTGCTTTGACAGTTGAGAAATCTGTGGCAATTGCTCCATGGAAGTTTGCAATGCCAGACAGCTACTGGTCAGTGGGCAAACCTACAGTGGGGTTTGTTATCATCCAGGTAGCCAAGGTGATTGCTAACCTTCTCCTGTGAAAGACAGTGACTCTGGGGGATGTGCAGGATATAGGGAACCCCATGGGAGCGGATCCATCCACTAACTGCAGTGGGGCCATAGATGGAAAACACATCCCCATCCTGACACCAGACCACCAAGCCTCAGAGTACATTAACTGCAATGGGTACTGCTCTATGGTGTTGCAAGCATAGGTTCATCACAAAGGACATTTCACCAACATCAATGTGGGGCTGTCAGGAAGGGTGAATGGCATGCAAACCTTTTGGAATTCTGGTCGATTTACAAGGCTCCAGATTGGTGCTTTTGTTCCAGACCAGAAAGCCAACATTGGAATTGTGACTCTGCTTACCTCTTGTTCCCTTGACTCATGAAACCATATACAGGCACTCTGGTCCCTAGTAAGCCTTCAATTACTAGCTGAGCAGGTGCAAAATGGTGATAGAATATGCCTTTGGCCATTTAAAAGTCTGGTTCAGGTGCCTTTTGACCTGCTTAGACCTCTGTGAAGAAAACATTACCCTTGCTGTATTCTGCATAATATGTGTGAGGGACAGGGTGGAGAATGTCATGCCAGCAAGGAGGGGCAGAGGCAGATCTCCTGGGCAGAAATTATCAGCAACCAGACACAAGGGCAAACAGGAAAGCAGAGAAAGAAGCAATTAAAATCAGGAATGCCTTGAAAAACAATTTTATGAATGAGCATGAAGGGTCCTAAATCTCCTGTCATTAACTAGCATCCCCGTACACAATGATGTTTCTTCTCCATTTATGAAACCATCTCCAATCACCTGACAACCCTCACCACCACACCCAACCCCAAAGCATGAACCCCAAAACATGCTACCTAATAAAAGAAACTTTCTTTTTCTAATGTACAGTGTTTTTATTCAGGGGGCGTCAATGGTAGAGCGGTATGTATAGGGAAAACAACAGGATAATAAATTCATGGTTGCTGGCTATTAGCCTTCTTCTGATAGTTGATTCCCTGGGAGTAGAGTGCAGAGATCTCCATGACTTTCCCCCACCATTGTTCTGACGTCCCAACAAAAGGAAGGGGCAGAATATGCAGAGGGAGGAGGTATACAAATAGGGGCATAGATTGGGTGGGGCATGCAGAGCCCCAACCAGGGGAAAGTACTGATTGTGTGGAAGGAGGTCTGAAATGGAGCAGGGCCTGGAGGGGATTGGGGATAGAGAGCCCTGAACCCAGGAGAATAATGAATACGGAAAGAGGGGCATGTCATAGGGCATGTATCGCACAGGTGTTGTAGAGTTCATAGAGTATGTTTTTTTAAGTACTGCTTCCATGATCTCCATCTGTCTGTTCATTAGTGACAGAAGTCAAGTGTGCCTTTTAGTCTGAGTGTCCACTATTGTTCCCTTCCAATCTCTCAGCTCCTCTTTTTCTTTTCCTGCTGCTTCAAAATAATCTGCCATCTTTTCCTGCCATGTCTTCTTCCTTCTCTCCATTTGGGGCAATTCACTGCAGGGGGACTGTGGCCTCTACTCCTCTGACTCCTTTTTCAAAGGTCATTGACTGCATAAAAATGTTGAAATATTAAGGGCATTGTCAAAAGCAACATTGTCTAGGAATTACTACAGCAGAAGGGGATCTAGGGGTTATAGTGGACCACAAGCTAAATATGAGTCAACAGTGTGATGCTGTTGCAAAAAGAGCAAACATGATTCTGGGATGCATTAACAGGTGTGTTGTGAACAAGACACGAGAAGTCATTCTTCCACTCTACTCTGCACTGGTTAGGCCTCAGCTGGAGTATTGTGGCCAGTTCTGGGCAACGCAGTTCAAGAACGGTGTGAGAAATTGGACAGGGTCCAGAAAAGAACGATAAGAATGATTAAAGGTCTAGAGAATGTGACCTATGAAGAAAGGCTGAAAGAATTGGACTTGTTTAGTTTGGAAAAGAGAAGACTGAGGGGCAACATGATCGCAGTTTTCAGATATCTAAAAGGGTGTCATAAGGAGGAGGGAGAAAACTTGTTCTTTTTGGCCTCTGAGGACAGAACAAGAGGCAATGGACTTAAACTGCAGCAAGGGAGGATTATGTTGGACATTAGCAAAAAGTTCCTAACTGTTACCGTGGTCAAACAGTGGAATAAATTGCCAAGGGAGGTTGTGGAATCTCCATTGCTGGAGATATTTAAGGACAGGTTAGATAGATGTCTATCGGGGTGGTTTAGACAGTACTTGGTCCTGCCATTGGGGCAGGGGGCTGGACTTGATGGCCTCTCGAGGTCCCTTCCAGTCCTAGTATTCCATGATTCTATGATTTTTATCTTTACTCAGAACAATGAGCATAATAACAGAATGAATGGCTGGCTGTCTCAATGGAAAAACATATTACAACTGCAAGGTCACTCTGTGGACTCTGAAGACTGAAGAATGCATGATTCTAAGCAGAATGATTCAAGCTCTTCTGCAGCTGACATTTACCTTGAACACAATGGTAAGCTATCTTCAGTTCATAGGAAAAAAATAATGTGGAAGCTCCCCTTCCACTGTTTGGATGGGGCATGTCACTGAGTGGTGGGGGTTTTAAAGCAGGCTGTGCCCAGATTTAGAAAGATCATTAAAAGTCACTGGAGATGCACATTTGAAACAGGGCAGGGTTCAATCACCCGCCAGCCCAGAGGGAAGAAGGGGGACTGTCACATGTACTTCTTAAAGCAGCACCTGGATTTTAAGCAGGCTGCACCAGAATTTAAAAAAAAATCATTAAAAGTCACCGCAGGTGTGCATGTGAAACAGGGCAGAATCCTATTGCCCACCAGTACAGCAGGGAGGAGCAGGGATTGCCATGCCATGGTTTAAAAATCAGTCAGGCTGCAAGAGGTTTGCTCTGCACTGGGTGGGTCACAGGCAAAAAATCATTAGTGACTCATGCATTCTAGGTTGCCAAAGGAGATATCAGCCTCCTCAAAATAAGAAAAAGGGATAAGGAAAGATTGCTCATTCTGTCCAGGTGCAATGCTGGAAAATTTGCAAGAACACTGTGATACCAGAATACTTACTGGTGGCTTGGCATTGTAAGGTGTCTTACCATGGAAGAAGGAACAAGTCAGGTCTCTCCAAAAATCACATGAGGAGAATCTAAAAGTGTCTGTCTAAGACCCTCAGTGAGCTGTCTAAACAGGACCAGTGCTCCATCATCAGATATATTAACAATCTGTTCTAAGGGAAATGGACATAGACCACCCCATCCCCAACCCCATGAATTAGCAGTAGAAAAAAAGCATACTCACCAGAAATGCCATCTCCAGCATCCTGGTTTGCCTCTGAAGCCTCCTCCTGGGAGGAGGGGATGGGCTGCAAGTCACAAAACAGGTCCTGGCTTGCAGGATCAGATTCTGCACTCGACTGCACCCCACCGTAGCCACCTCTTCCTCATCCACCAACTCACACCCCACTTCATCATCCTGCTGAACCACACTTACTGAGGAGTCCATGCATTTTTGGGGGGGATGAGGGAACCCTGGGAACTCATGGCTATTAGGTGTGCTCTTGATCTCTGCTCTCCACGCTGCTAGAGAGGAAAGGAAAGGAATTAAAAATTCTCAGGCTCATGACCACTGCTTCCTGCCACCTACTTCCTGCTTACCTGGAGAGCAGCGGAAGTGAAGTGATGACCAGAAAGGACACATTGAGGGGCATTGTGGGATAGTTTCGGAGGCTAATAAAAAGCTATTTTAATAATGATGTCACCTGTGTTTGTATAGGTTAACATTGCAACATCAATCTTTAGGAGTAACTCCCAGTGAATTTTATGTACATATTTGAGCTCTTGGGATTGGCAATCAAGGCATTCCTTCCTCTCCTCTGTTTCACCTCTCCCTGCACTTTCTTGCCAGAGGAACTCTGTGAAGAGAGTAACCTTGGGAGACAGGTTGGCCCTGAGAACTTGACTCATTTGCACCTGTTATAACATGATGAGCAAGACATAAGGTCTTCCCCACCCCCTCCTCAGATCACTCTCTTGTTCACTCCACCCACCCCCAAGCACACATTGCATACTTTCCCCCACCCTTCCTCATGTTCACTGCACAAACATACATTTTTATCGTTTGGATGGCTGTACTATACTAAGTTCAGGTTTTATTTGTCCCAGGGCACTAGAGTTATCAGCAACATAGCCTAAAGGGATAATTTAAAAAAATGCACAAATGTTTTCATGATTCTTTCCTTCTCCTCTCTTCCCATTTTTCATAACCAGCTCCATGTTCTTTTTTCACTAAAGTTATTGTAATTTTTTGTGTGAAATTAGGACCACGTTTTATCACAACTGCAGTGGGTCCATTATAGACCCGATGCTGAAGCCCAAATACATATCCCCAAAGAGCAAAACCACAGAAATGCACTTATTATATATTTGAAAGTGTTTGTCTGTGCAAGTGTTTAAGAACTCCTAATTGGTATACAGCTTCCCCTTGTCACAACTTAACACAAGGTAAGGGTTTGGTTATACCAGGACAATGGGATGTGCATGGAATGTGCTTGTTTCTGATAAAATGGAAAGGAAGGGCTCTGATAGCAGGGAGCATTATACTGCATAATGACCACAAGGGACAGCAAGAATAGTTCCCACCACCCTGGCCAGCCTTGGTGCATGCGCTACCAACAGCATTGCACTGCCAACTGGACAATCAACAGCCTAGTCATTACTGCTGACTGTAGATGCCAGTATCCCTGTTTGACTGGGTGTTTTGTTCCAAAACCAGAAACCTGGTCATGGTAGTCACAAGTTGCATGGCCTTTTCCTTTGATGATAGAAAGCAAGGAAAACATTTTCAGCTTTTGAAAACACAACCACAATTTGCTTTTATATTTGCCTCTTTTCTCTAAGAGTTCTTCATTTGTATTCTATAAGGCTTCTTTCTTCTTTGATGGGTTATTTAGTTACGGGAAGTATTCACAATTTAAATGTTTGAAACTACAGTAATCCCTCGATTTTATGGACCCCAAGTAGGCAGACTTTGGGAACAACAGACTCAACGCATTGTTCCTGAAGTCTGCTGGGGTCGGTAAAATCTCCCCCCACCCCTTCAAAAAAAAAAAATGGTACTTACCGCTGCTGTGTGCTGGAAGAGCTACCATCTCCTCCACCATGCAGTCCGTGCACTAGGGTTGGTGGGATGCATGCTGGCAGATGGCACTTGTACCCCACCCCAGTGGGAGGAGCAGCTGGTAGCTCCGGCAGTGGGTCCTTCAAGATGTGCGGTGGCTCCACCAGCCATGTGCAGCAGGGCTGCTCCAGCTGCATGCAGTGGGGTGCCTCTAGCCATGCATGGTGAGGCACTTCCAGCTATGCACAGTGGGGTGGGATACCCATGTGTGGCAGGGCCTCTCCAGCTAAACCAGCAGGGCACCTCTAGCCACGTGTGGTGAGGTGCTTCCAGCTGTGTGCGGTGGGGTGCAAGCCACATGGAGTTCCAGTGGCAGCTCTGGTAAATCAGGTTTTGGGGGGGGGGATTTTCTTTTTTTTAGTGGGGGCAGGGACTGGAGATGGGGGAGCCGGGCAGGGGTAGTAAATCCTTGCACTTAATGGCCCTTTGAGAACAACAGACAACCTTCCCCACAATTGGTCCATTAAATTGAGGGTTTACTGTCCATTATAACAGGATGCTTTTTAGTGAAAGCAGTGGAATTAGCATCCCATTAGTTTTCTTGAAGTTTAAACAACAAATATATTCTTATATGTTTAACACACACCTTGATTAGCCTGGAGCTGTGGCACATGGTCTTCCAACGTCACAGTGTGCCTTACATTTTATTCATTCTCCGAAGCACCTAGCACATCTTGCATTTTATTGAAAACAAAATAGTCTACTGTAAGGCTATGTGTAGATTACAGGCTACTGCTGGGAGCCCAGAGATCTCCAGACAGAAGTCTGCCACATTGTGACCCTTCTGCCGACATCCCAGTCACCCTTGTTCCACAAGGAAGGGGGGATGTGTCAGCAGAGGGTTTTATTTTTGCCAACAGGTCTCTTCAATCTAGACATCGCCTAAATAGTCTCAGAGGGGTATCCATGTTAGTCTGTAGCTTCACAAAAAACAGGCTGTCCTGTAGCACCTTAAAGACTAACTAACAAATTTATTTGTTAGGCAATGGATCTTACCCATGAAAGCTCATTGCTGAAATAAATAAATCTGCTAGTCTTTAAGGTGCTGCAGGTCTGATTGGTCAACACTAAATGGTTAGATAAGTAATCATGATCTTCCTGTTCTAGAATCTAAATCTTTTCTTGAATGTCACTGCAAGTTCTGCCAGATGGCTTATTTTGTCTGCCTTCTGAACTCTACCTTTATAAAACAGGGCAAACTGAAAGGAGGAAGTTCACTTTTAAAATTACCGGGTTTCATGTTCAACAGCCTTGTCCGTATATCACAGAAGCAGAAAAGGAACAAACAAGAAATCTCTCTGCAACTGCAGAATACCATTTGCTTTGATATCAACTAAAACACTCACGTGGGACTGTATAAAAGTGGTTTGGTTATAGAGCACACATTTCATTACTATAAAATAAATATTTATTTGAAGGGAATTTTGAAAGGACCTAATGGGACTTAAGTGCTAAACTAAATGGAAATAGGGTGTCCCATTTCCAGCTGAAAATCTCCCATATATGCCTAAATATAACTCATAACCTTGTGATAAAGAGAGCTTACAAGGTAACTCTGGAAATTCTACAGGGCTTGCCAGCAGAAATAGAATCCTTACTTTTTTGATATTAGTATTTCTAGTGTAGACATTATATTAAAACATGGAAGTACCTATTGTCAGGAAATATGACTTCCAAATTGCAGTAGTCAACTTCCCCACCACCTTTATCCTCAGAATTCTGCCCACGTTACCTTTCCAAGTACATCAACTACATTTGGAGGTATTCTCCTATCTATCCTCAGGTGTGAGGAGTAACTGAGTATCGATGGTGATATGCAACATCTTGTGGGACTGGCAGCTTTAATTTCTACAACTTTGAAAAGTAACTTTGTTTCTTTAGGGTATTTTTTGTACAGTTATTACTGTTCTAACAATAATGTGCAGAAAATCTATAATCTGAAAAGTTCAATGCAGTGTAATATGTCGACTTGGAAATATTGTGCAATATGATACTACTAAGGATGTAATCTTACTGTTTTTTTTTCTTGTTGCTACAATCCTCCTTAATGCTTTGTAGTCCTGAGAAAATGCACCTTTTCCTTTCAAGTCATCTCCATGAAGCATAGAATGATTCCAAGAGATACCATGATGTCAAATTTCTGGGTTTTTTTTGTTTGGTTGGGTTTTTTTAAGGCAACTTGAAAGTTAGGAAGGTGGTTTTCTTTTTCTTCCTAACAGTAGAAAATGATCTCTCAGCTCCCACCCCAACTGCTTTCCTACAGATAAAATTCTCAAGTTCTTAAATATAGAGTGAGACACAAAATAGTTTAGAAATGTCAAAAATTGATCATGGAAGCTAGAGACAGCAGGAAAAAATTTGTGGCTGGTGAGCTTTGGACAAAAAAGGAGTTAAAAAGTATGTTAGGAGCAAAAGAAATTCTGCCATGGTATTTAGGCCAGGCATGGGCAATAAGCAGCACATGGGCCAGACACGGTTCACTGGGCTTAGCCCCTGGTTGGCTGTTGTATGGGGGAGCATGAGCAAGAGAGGAAAGAGAAATAAAGTGTGTGGGGGTGGGACGTAAGAGAAGGGATAGGGCAGGGAAAAGGGAGCCCTCCCATACTATGCCCAAGGGCCCAAGAAAGCTGCCCTGAATGTGATCCTTGGGGGCGTGTCTACACTTGCATTCCTCTTTCGAAAAAGGCATGCAAATGAGGTAAATCAAAAATGCAAAGAAGATATAAATTTGCATATTCAGCATCTTATTTGCATATTCTAATTTCAAAAGAGCTTCTTTCGAAAGAAGAAAGCCAGCGTAGACGCTGCTGTTTCAAGAGCAAACCCCATCTTCAAAAGATTCCTTCTTCCCATTAAATAAAGGGAAAAAGGATTCTTTCAAAGATGGTGTTTGCTCTCGAAAGAGCAGTGTCTACACTGGCTTTCTTCTTTCGAAAGAAGTGCTTTTGAAATCAGAATATGCAAATGAGGTGGTGAATATGCAAATTTACATCTAATTTGCATTTTCAAATTACCTCATTTGCATGCCTCTTTTGAAAGAGGAATGCACGTGTAGACACACCCTGGATGTATAAACAAGAGAGTAGTGAGTAGTAACGGAGGTATTTTTTTAAAACATTTTGTATATTATGTTAGTGAGAGCAATTCAGGGATACTGCATACAGGTCTGAACTCTACATTTTTACAGAGGATGTTGAAACACTGGAGAAGGTGCAGAAAAGAGCAACAAATATGATTTAAGGTATAGAAAAAATGTCTTCCAGTGAGAATTAGACTCGATCTAGAAGAAGCCAGAAGAACAGCTTTGTTACAATTAAAAGAAAATGTCAGGCAGTTTGTTATAAAGTTAAGAAGCTTCTTGATGATTCTAGAGCTTCTAGAGTTTGTCATCTTAATTAGGGGCCAAATCTTGTGAGAGTCCAAGGTCTTTCAGTTTCCACCGGAGCTAATGAAAATGCAAAGAGCTCAGCAATTTACAGAAAAAAAGCCTACATTTGTCCCCTCTAAGGGCTTATCTATATTACTGCTTCAGTCAATGTGAGTTACATCACTCAGACATGTGAAAAACTACCCCTTGAGCAACACAAGCTACATCAACCTAAGCACTGTCTGTACCAGTATTAAGTTGGCAGGAGGCGCTCTTATACTGATGTAGCTTCTACTTCTTGGGGAAGTGGAGTAATTATACCGAAAAGGGAGCACACAGAAGTTACTGTTGGAATAGATGTTCTGACAAGGGTGCTGTTAACAGATAGCATCTGCACATGAAAGCAGATTGGTCTTTTGATATGCTCTGTTGACAAAACGGGCCCCCAGACAGTTTCTGTCAACAAAAGACATTGGCTAGTGCTACACTCATCACTAGTACTGGCAGCTTGATGCAAATGAGCAGTCTCAAAAAGGTGAAATGGCTGCTCATTTGTGTATTCAAGCAGCTCATTCGCATATTCACAACAGAAAACAAGCCGTGAAGAAGTGGTTCTGTTGGCAAAAACCTCCTCTATCACCAGACCCTTATGCCTGGAAAAAAATCAGGGATAAGGGGCTGCTGGCAAAGCGGGTTTTTGCCAACAGAATTCTGTCTTCATGGCTGCTATGAATATGCAAATGGACTGCTATGAATATGCAAATAAGCATCCATTTTGCATTTTAGAGACTGCACATTTGCATCAAGGTGCTCGTGCTAGGGATGAGTTTAGAGCTCGCCATCTTGTGTATACACACTCTACGAGTTTTGCCTACAACACTCCAGTTTTGTTCAGAAAACTCTCTAGTGTAGACATAGCCATTAGGAAAACGATCTGGCAAATAGAAGGTATAATCACTAAATGAAGATCCAGGTGTGTGATTGGCCAACTAATTTGTGTGGCATAATTTCCTGTAATTTTTCTTGAAAAGGAGAATAATAAACAGCAAATAACTAAAAATTAGCAACTGCACATTCCATACTTCCTCTTGATACTTTCACAGTACATAAGCATTTTTATAAACAAACAGGTAGGCTGACCATTCAAAACATCAACTGCTGCTAACAGTGGCATGATTCACTGTGTTTGTTTGTGAAAATATTCTCAATCTTTTTTTTTTTAATTCAAACAACCCTAACAAAATGTACAACGCAGTGGCACAGTAACACTGAGGGAGAAGCGTAATATGAGAGAAGGAGCAATAGCTAGATGTGATTTTTGGCAAACAATTATTTTTAGATATCAGTCAGCAAACTCCTTTTAGTGGAACCTAGAAAACAGCTGTAATATTCAAAACACCTTTTATAGCAACTTAAATTAAATGGTAGATTTGATATTCAAAAACAAAGGGAGCTTATCATTATCTACATAGGCATTTTCAAAAACTTATGGAGTTTTTCTGGGTTTTTTTTGTACTTGTAACATGTCCAGAGACGCCCAGCCCCTTGGCCTAGGGCTGGCGGCAGCAAAAAGTGGGTTAGAGCACCAGCCCGTACTCAGTTCAGGTGGTCAGCGGCTCACCGCTACAACACCATACAGGCCCCAGCCCTCAACCGAGGGCGGGGCCGCAGTTCACAAGAGTTGTATAGTTCTGGGCCCAGCCCTCAGTCTAGGGCAGGGCTGCAGTTCACAGGTAATAGTACAGTTCTAGGCCCGGCCCTCAGTCCAGGGCAGGGCAGCAGTTCCCAGGTAACAGTACAACTCTAGGCCCGGCCCTCAGTCCAGGGTAGGGCAGCAGTCCCCAAGTACTAGCACAGTTCTGGGCCCAGCCCTTAGTTTGGGGCGGGGCAGCAACCCAAGGGTTTAAGTGCAGGCCCAGCCCTCAGTTTGGGGCGGGGCAGCAACACAAGGTTTAAACACAAGCCCAGCCCTCAGTTTGGGGCGGGGCAGCAACACAAGGGCTTAAGCGCAGGCCCAGCACAGGCTGGCCCTGTCAAGGAGTGGGGGGAGGGGGTCGCAGGCCCTCCCACTCCACTGCGACCCGGCCCGGGGCCCTGGGGGTTGCTCACACGCAACCCCGGCAGTGGGGATCCAGACCGCAACACACTGCCATTGGTTCGTGAGCGTCGTTCCCCGGGCCACTTCCTACCTCACCCTCTGCTGGCGGAAGGTCCCAGTCCATCTGGTCAAGGGGTCTCCCTAGGTCGGTCTCCTCCAGGTCATCCACCTTCGGGGGCTCCGGCCAGTCGTCCATAACAATGTCATTAGGGTAGTCGGGCGGCGGTAATACAGGAGACCTGAGGCGATCCTGGGTCTGAGTGCTGTAAGGATCCGCCGGGACTCTGGGGCAGCCCGCTCCTGAGGCCTCTTCCAAGGCGGGGGGTCTTCGCCGGCATGAAGGTCCTGGTAGGTCTGGGAAGTCCGGGTAGTCCCCTTGGGGCATATGGACCCGGGATTGTTTGGAGCCTCTGGGGGCTTGCTCCTCCGGCCTGGCTGGGCGGCAGCAGGCCCTCTCCCTTTGGTGCCGCTGAGCTCGGGCAGGCACGTCCTCCCTGCCCGGAGGCCCAGGCCTGAATGGGTCCTGAGTCCCGCCTTTGGCTCTTCTAGCCCTTGGCCCTGCCCTCTGAGGGGCGGGCCTCTGGTCTCCTGGCTCTGGCCCCGCCCACCAGGGCCTCTGCATAGTCTCCCCTGCCTCCGGGTCTGCAGGAGGCCATACTGACTCACTACAGTACTCTTCCTAAGTAATTTTAAGAGCAATGATAAGTTGACCCAGGAACTTTTAAATTATAACATGTAATTGAAATGCTTCAATTAAAAACAACGCAGCCCTAAACCCTAAGGTGCTAGAAGCTTGCAAAAAAGGGTATAAATTATTGAATTTTGATGATCTGAAAAACTTCATCCTATATCAGCTATAAATAAGTCATTTGGAAATGAATACATCAAATTAAACTGATATCAGTTTTCTTTTTGTGATCTCTAAATGTATGCATAAATTGCAAGAAAATGTTAACTGACCTTGACCTTCCTGTGATAAGTCTCTTCAGTATTAAAATACTTGCACATATATAGCACTCACTCTTCATACCTGAGGAACGCAAAGAGCTTTGCAAATTAATTAAGTCCCAACACTTCTTTGACCTAGGGAAACCCCATATTACAGAATTTGTTAAACTGAGACAAAGAGGGTACAGCCAATATTTTCAAACAACAATACCCAATGGTAGTAATAAGAATGTGCATTTAGGCCACTTATTTGGGGATTGGGGGGTGTTTTCTGCATGCCCTATGTAACAAGGTCAGACCAGAAGACCCTGTTAGGAAGGGGGAAAGGGCCCTCAGGTCGTCAGCCTGAGGTAGGGAGACAGCTAATTCAGCAATGCAGATGACAGCAACTACAATGAAGTCATAAGAGCCAGCTGCTCTCACTGCCAGCCTGGCAGCAAGGTTTACAAGCAGTCCCAGGCAGGCCAGGACGAGGGAGTGAAAGAGGGGGTGGACGAGTTTGTAAAGCAGTTAAGAAGGAGAAGACAAATGTTTGAAAAGACAACTGGCGAGAGAAGAGTGCCTGGGTTCCCCTCCCCCACCAAGGCTGACAACCCTGGCTTGGCTAGGGGAAGGAAAGAGACTGACCAGAGCAACAGAGGTCGGTGCAGCCTAAGTCCTCCAGCTGGAGTTAGAGGTGTGGGACTGTCTGAGGACAAGGGAGTACTTTGCCACACCTGACAACCACAATTCTTGTCAATTTAGGGATGAAAATAGGGTCTGAAAAATCGGGCTTCTATACTGTAACCTTTTCAGGGCAAGGATTCCACCTCTGTGATAGAAGTGCCAGGCACGCCTGGGATAAGAGAGCTCTGAAAGTGACTATGCATCACATGGGGATGTTTAACATCTAGAATTAGTGTACTCCTGTGATGTCATGCAACTAGACTTGTGGGATTCCTTACCAGGATTGTCCATAGGCATTCAGATGCAGAATAGATTTTACCATGATCCTGTAACCATCACATTCAAACATGAAATGTTCTTATCCTGAGGAGAGTTACACGAGAAGCTTTGAGTTGCTTAACGTGATTGGTCCAAAACACAAGGATGAGAACATAAAAAGAGCCAAATTGAGTCCAACCAAAAGTCCATTCTGTCTTCTGACAGTTGCTACTGCCCCACAGGGAGTGAACAGAACAGTGATCCCTCTCCCATGAAGTAGGGTGAGGTATTGAAAACCTAAAGATTCAAATTTAAGGAGGTCCACCCAAAAAGGCTGATTTTTTGTAAAGGAAGATTATATTATGGGGTTTGCTCGGTTTTTAATACATTCTCCCTGACTTTTGTTTGTGTGGGGTCACAATTAGTGTTGCCCTCTCTCTCATTTGGGGGGATGAGTGATGATCCCACTGCAGGACCTGTCATTCCTACATCTGCCTCTCTCCTGTTAGTTATGCCACTTTGCCCCATGCTCCAAACCAATCCAGTTTCTTTCTGCCTCTGCAGTAGTTCTGCACCAGCAGCCTGCGCTCTGCTGCTGCAGGGATTCTTCCCTCTTCTAGGCAAGATACAGTTGTGTTCCCTTCCCATCAGGGAAGGAAGCATCAGGAGCTTTTCAGCTGTCTCTGACCCTTCCCAGGTTGGGTGTGACAGGGAAGGAGGTAGGAGGCAGAGAGGGTCTGTCCCAGTATTCACCTGAGGGGAGGAGGGCTGGTCTCTATCAGCTCACTCCTCCTTTGAGAACTGACCATACTTGAAATGAAGGGGGGAAAAAAGCTCCTCCTGCTTCCTTCAGTGGCTCTGATCAGTTGCCTGACCTTCTCTCTCACCCCTTGGAAAAGAGCAGCCAGCCAATAGGAGGAAAGGCTGAAATTCATTAGACAGTGGGAGCTTCTCCTGCCACCACCAGATGGGTTCACAAAGCCATGAGCTGGCCACATTGAAGGTTTTCTGTAGCGCATCATACAGTCACAGAGACAGATGATTTTTCACAGATTCATGGCTGAAGGTTAGAAAAGCCCATTAAATCACCTAATCTGATATCTTGTATCTTGCAGGCCATTAAGTGTCACCCCAGTGATTCTTTTTTTTTCTTTAATCTGAGAGTAAAAAATAAATTATCCAGACTCAAACACAGGGTTGTTCTTTGCATCTGCACATTGTTACAAATCAGCTGGCATTGGAGGTGCATGGTACTTTGCAAAACTTGGCCCACAATTAAAACTTATCCAGACAGGAGTGCCAATAAACAAAGGAAGGTTAGGATGAATCAGAGCAAAATCAATGGTAATAATGAGAGATCACGACACGTGAGATCCGGATCCAACCTTGACTGAAATCAGTGAAAAGACTTCTAGAGATTTCCTTCAAGGTGAATCAGACCTGTCGGTGAGCACCCAGTTCTGCCCCCTTTTCAATTTTAGTTTAAAGAAGTTAACATCCTAATGGGCTGAGGTGGCTGATAGGAGCAGCTCTTCAAAGATGAAAACAAATGTCTTTTGTTAAAATGACAAAGGAAATTTCATAATTCACAGCCTCTGTTCCTGTCAGAGTCAAGTCCTTGAACTGAAGTATTCCTGACAGAACATCGCCAGCTGGAACGACTGAACACAATTCTGGCTCCAGCTTACATCTTTATAGCTGCAGGGTCCTACAGTTCACAATGCAGATTTGGCACTACAAAAGACGATATGAAGTTTTAATGCCAAGCTTTGTTTAAAATATTATTTCTATCGGGCACCTATGCAGCAGATGTTTTTGCTAGGTGTCTCCAGGTACCTTGGCATGATGAGTACATTTTACATTATTCAATCATACAGCTGACATATTTTGTAAAATGGCACCCTGAGCATTTCTTTATGCATTTGGCGGTTGTCCCTGAAAGAGTTCAGGAGAAAAAAAAGAGCTGAATCACATACTGTTTTCCTCCCAAGGTGAATTTACCTATACTCATTTCAGTGGTAAGGCTGGAATGTAGCTAGTTTGGCAAATTCTGAAGCGAAATCATTGCATTTTTAGGCCTTCTAATAAAGATGTCTTTAAGTTAGCAAACTCCTCATGGAGATCAAAGTAAAACCTACATACATCTTGTATACATCTTGGTATGACTGAAAGGTCACATTGAATTGAAGTTGGCAAGTTCTTTGAAAATTCCTATAAGGTAAGTCCTTAAGTTACATGGACGTGCACAAAGTATTGGCAAGAACAGGAGTTTTGTTACTTTAAATGGTAGATTAACTAACATTACTGTGTAGATGTCAAGCCCCTTGGACTCAGACTATATTTTCCTTTCTATATTGTCTGGTTTAATAGCCAGCAGGTAGGTCTTAAGATAGCAGCAGAAGCAACTTGCTGGCTTTTCAGTGCTGATGCCCACCCATGTTTCCTCTATTTTTAACATTAACATGCCAAATACATTTTGTTGTGTGCACTAAGGCATGTGCAGATGTGCACCTCTAACAGAAAGACAATGCCAGCTGGGGGCACTATGGATGCTCTGATAATTAGCCTGGTCTCTCCTGGGGGCCACCCAAGCACTTATCTTACAGGGAACACTGGTGCCCATCAATGTAAGTGCTCCCGTATTACCTTGTTCCTGCTGCTCCTAGCACCTGGTCTTGCCTCTGTTGGGTCCCTACCTAGAATCCTTTCTTGCTTGCTGTCCTGCTTGCTCCAGTTGCTGAGTTCCAGGTTGACCCATGGCTTTGGCTTCTGGCTACTGACTTGAGCTCTGACTGTAGGTCTTGATTCTCGATGTCTCCTCTGATCAGCAGGCCTGAGGCCCACTTTGACCACTAGGCTTGAGCACTCTCATCCTGGTCATCTGATACAAGCAAACAAAAGTGAGATAACACTAAGACTAAAGCTTCATAGGTTTCTCACCAATACTCCATTCCAGAGACTTCAACTCTGGGTTGGAGAATCCACTTCTTTCAGACTTGAAAGAGGTTTGGCCCCTTGTTTCTATCCAGTAATGGATAATGATGTTTTTTGCTCTTCTTTCTTTTTATAGCCCAGGTGTCCAGAGGGTGCATTCTCCAGCCCTGTTGAGATTATGTGTTCCTCTTTCTCCACTTGCTTTCCGAATGGTTTCATTTACCTTCAATGTACACGTGATTTGATTTGTCTTTGGTCACACTTTGGCTAACTCACACTGGAGACCCATTCATACCGGTTTGTCTGGAACAGGTATGGCTTAAGCACTACTTGCCAAATTTACATTTTAGAAATGTATTTGCTGTACCTATCTATAAAGTCCTTTTCTGAGCTTACCATACCTGCTCATTCCACCAGTACATAAAAAAAAAAGTGTTATGTAAAGTATCCTATACAAAATGGCAACACTTTGGTTCTTCAAGTCTTTGTGTGATGTACGTCACATCTGATCACAGCTGCTGAGAAAAAGTAGGGAACCACCAATGGGTCTTTGTTACAGACTGTATGCATTTTGATTCCATGACACACTTTTGGTAGGCATGTAGTGACATAGCTCTGAAACTAATGAAGCAGCACCAACAGAGTTCAGCTTAATCTTCAGTTATATAATTCCATAACTTTTCTCACACATGAGGCTGTTCAACTTTTAAGAATTCAGGGGTCTTCTTGAATGCTCCACTGCTCTTAGAACACAACGTACAGTGGAAACCAATGAACTGTGGTCAAGATACTCTGACGTAACTTGGTGTAGCTTCAACAAAGTCAGAGATACTTGACTTCATCAAAATCATGTATAAAGATCTGGTCCAATATTTGTCATGGTTATCTCATATTCCAAGTTTGAGAAGAATTGTGGTAATCTCAGACATTATGTTGAGGTTATTCTTGGCAAACACTGACTTTTCCATGGTGACCATTGAAGCAGTAGGGAGGGAAACCCATCTGTCCTCTTGGATGTTGACTTCTGCACCCTTATACACGTGATTGGTCTCTTCATTCTGTGTTACAACAGTGTGCTTCACTTTTGCTTCATCTGAACATCTGTGCCAGACACCAAGGCTTAGTCCTGGGACTCAGGACTGTGCTTGGGCTCTCTAGGTCCATGACCTGGTACAGGATGAGGCAACAAACAAAGGCAGTTCCATATAATAGTCACTAGGCCCTGACCCTGGTTCAGGTCAGGGCAACAAATCAACAGCAGTTCACAAAGGTCAGGTCTCCTCACAAGGCAGACAGCCAATAAAAGGCAGGGTGCATCTAGAACAGAGAGATGGGGAGACTGCCCCCCACTGGTTATGGGTGGCCGGGGAGGCACAGGCCCTCCCATTCCACTGTGCCCTGGCCCAGAGCCTACTAATAGCAGCATGCTGGGGTCTGTGGGAATCCAAACACCCTCACTGAGCTATCCCTGAGCCACTTCCAGACTCCCCCGCTCTGAACCATACCTCACAGGGCTGCAGGCTGGGTTCCTCTGTGCCTAGATAGAGTGGGGTCTCCTTTCCAGTGTGTGGCTCCTGTTCGGTGAGGCTTGGTGGTGCAGTCCAGTATTTGGCCTCCTGGAAGGTTGGACTGTCCTCCCAGTCTAGACACTTGGGACAAGCATCTGCCTTCTTCAGCGGCTGGACCCCAGCTGAGCTTCCAGACACCACTTTCATATATATATAGCCCCAGCCCCTGTCCTCTGGTCAGGTAAGTGGGTGGGGCTAAGTTCTGCCCAACAGGGCTCGGGGGGGGCAGTTCTCATAAGGCAAACAGTTTACCAATCACCAACTTGCTTTTTGTATCAGTGAAGTTTCAAAAGTTTGAATAGTTCTCCATGATGATCAAGTATTCCTTTCCTTAAAAGGTGAATATGTCCACTCTCATCTTTTCCCAGTTAAGTGGGCAGCTCACATGGTAAATGTGTTTCTGCTGGCTGTTATCACACATTGAACATGTGTTGTAGAGTCATAGACCACTTAAACTGGAAGGGACCTCAAGAGGTCATTGAATCCAGTCCCCTGCCCTCACAGCAGGACCAAGCACTGTCTAGACCATCCCTGATAGATGCCTATCTAACCTGCTCTTAAATATCTTCGGTGATGGGGACTCCACAATCTCCCTAGGCAATGTATTCCAGTGTCACACCCTCTATCAAGGAATGGAATTATGTATTAATTCACAGCCACTTAAACACACTCAAACTCATTTGAGACAGCTGTCAATGCCCAGGTCTGAGGTTTATTTATTTATTTATCATAACTTCCATACAGAAGAAAGTAAGGGCAACAGCCATCTGGCCTTGAAATATGATTCCATCCTGCACCCAGCTCATCTTTCATTTGAAAATGTTTCTCCTCTGACTGTAATTGGTTTTAGTCTTCTGGCCATCCTGCTAGTTCTTTTCCATACACTCACTGGTTCCATCAGCTTCACTATTGGAAATGGGAGTTAGTGTAGCATATTATTAGATACAACATCCTGATCCCAATCCCTCAGCTTGTTGGGTGTCAGCTAGAGCCAGTGGTCACCCTGAACAGTACTTGACCTCCACCTGGTGGTGCTAGAGGTGCACCAAATTATACTAGCGCTTTGGGGTGCTAAGAAGGGGCTTCACCATTATCATCTTCAGGAGTTTCTGATCTGCTTTTACTCCTACTGGTAGGCCAAAGGTCTACTGATGGAATTGCTCCACTTCAAATACCATGACCAGAAACTGCCTTTCTATACTCGTGTGCTCCTACTCAGTTTGACGGTGTTCTGCAGGCGTAAGCAACTGGCTGCTCCCACAAAAGACCACTCCCCATTTCTCAGATGCACAATACTCTGGTGTGTCTTCTGCCTGGCAGCACTTGAGGACAAGGGCGTCTCACTGTTTCAGCATATGAAATGTTTGCTGTGGGAACATGCCCTGTCCTACTCAGCATCTTGCCTTTTGGCCATATATACAAGTTCTGTGAGGTGTGGACTGAAATTGGGCCAGAAAATGTACAATTTTTATTAAGTACCTCTTTCCTAGTCATTTGAGGTGACATATGTGACATACCTGATCGCGTTGGAATCTGCTTTCAGTCCTTCTGCTGTGAACTTCAGTCCCATGTGTGCCACCTCACACTCTGGCCATGTCTACACGTGCCCCAAACTTCGAAGTGGCCATGCAAATGGCCATTTCGAAGTTTACTAATGAAGCGCTGAAATGCATATTCAGCGCTTCATTAGCATGCGGGCAGCAGCGGCGCTTCGAAATTGACGCGCCTTGCCGCCGCGCGGCGCGTCCAGACGGGGCTCCTTTTCGAAAGGACGCCGCCTACTTCGAGGTCCCCTTATTCCCATGAGCTGATGGGAATAAGGGGACTTCGAAGTAGCTGGGGTCCTTTTGAAAAGGAGCCCCGTCTGGACGCGCCACGCGGTGGCAAGGCGCGTCAATTTCGAAGCACCGCTGCCGCCCGCATGCTAATGAAGCCCTGAATATGCATTTCAGCGCTTCATTAGTAAACTTCGAAATGGCCATTTGCATGGCCATTTCGAAGTTTGGGGCACATGTAGACGTAGCCTCTAAGAGTTAACATTTTTCTGGATTGAGTTTTAGGTTCTTGTGTTGCTGTAGGGAAGCTTGTACAGCTTGAACCTCTCCAACACAGAACTCTTTTGTCTGGCAACATACATAATCCAGCATGATTTTAGTTAGCCGGATGACCACATGTCATGGGTTGTGGCCAAGCTTCCCATGGTCCCATAGAGTTTGTTTCCAGCCACCAGTCCTGGCTCTCAGTGTTCTGTGCAGTTATTTAGTTATAAATGACCACTAAATGACTAGTAAGCAGTGGAAGAGTTCATAATATGCTAGACAATAGTGACCTCCCATGGTCCAGCAAATTATCTTGTCTGACACCAAACAAGTCCCAAGGATGCCGGACGAGAGATGTTCAGCCTGTAATTTGTCATCTTATTCAGTTTCTGTATCTCTGGACCCTTCACCTACCATAAAAATACCTGTAAACTGAGAGGAAAAACACAATTGGGTGATAGTTAAAGAACAAGCAGAGGGTAAAGGGTGAAGAATAAAACAGTTCTCCTTATGCAATCCTTCCAATGTGGGTAAGTATTCTCCGGAACCCCCAGGTGCTGTGTTTATGCACATCAGTAGACACAGCCACCTGTAGCACCCAAATGGTGTGGCAAAAATCATCATATGCTGGACAATTTAATCCAGGTTTATGCTCCAAAACCCATTCCTCACAACAGTCCATAACAATTGTGTTTTTGGAAAGTTCTGACAAGAAGTTGTCAGTAGTGGGCAGTGGGTAGCGTTCAATGCCATTTTTATAGTGTCTTTTAGTCTATCAAGGTGTGTAATTGGCTTATATAAAAATAAAGTAAAGGGTGATGCATGTCTTCTAGAACTGGAAGGGGCCTTGGGAGGCCATCTAGTCCAGGCCCCTGCTCTCTTGGTACGACCAAGCACCATCCCTGACATTTATTTGCCCCAATCCCTAAATGGGCTGTGTAAAGATTGAACTCAGACCCCTCTGTTTAAGCAGGCCAATACTCAAACCACTAAGTTATCCCACTCCTCAAACACCCTCTCACCAGGCTTCTTTATCACCAGCTTGATTTTGACAGGTTGTTCTTGCCTCCACCAGTATTATGACATCAGTGCAGCGCAGACTTTCAAGTTCCTTGCTTACTGGACTACGTGGAGCCACTAGAATTTTTTTTTTTGTGATAAGCAGTTTCCATTGTAGGGTCTATTTCAAGAAACATCTTTCCTTTGAGACACCTTTGACAATATTTTTAAACTTGTCTCCATTGTTCATTGGGTTTCCCCTTTTTATTTGTTGCTCGCAGTTATAAATGTTGATGCTAAAGCCTCTTGAGATCCAAGGGGAATGAGATATATGCTTAGCATCCAACTTCCTTTAGTGCTGTCCGTTTTTTGGGATCATTATTATGAGTTTATATTTTCCAGTGGGCTGCATTTTGCTATCCTTGTTTGTTATTCAACTGTGCCTGCTCTCTGTGCTGGGTGCTTTCAATCCAAAGAAGCAGAAAGCAGGAGGTCTACTATCCAGTTGACACTGCACAGGGTGTTTCCCTATTAACATTGTTGAGCTGATATTATTACTTTCCTCTCCCAACAACCTGCACATGTTGTGTTCTGTATCTCAGGATGAAAGTCTGATATGCCATCCCTCTCTGGTACAAGTCTGTGTAAATCTTGGAAACCTTCTTCTGCTCTTGCATACACTGTTAAAATAGTTTAATTTGCCACATCCCGGCTGCGTCTACACGTGCAAGCTACTTCGAAGTAGCGGCACCAACTTCGAAATAGCGCCCGTCACGTCTACACGCGTCGGGCGCTATTTCGAAGTTAACTTCGACGTTAGGCGGCGAGACGTCGAAGCCGCTAACCTCATGGGCTACGTCTACACGTGCACCCAACTTCGAAATAGTTTATTTCGATGTTGCGACATCGAAATAGACTATTTCGATGAATAACGTCTACACGTCCTCCAGGGCTGGCAACGTCGATGTTCAACTTCGACGTTGCTCAGCCCAACATCGAAATAGGCACAGCGAGGGAACGTCTACACGCCAAAGTAGCACACATCGAAATAAGGGAGCCAGGCACAGCTGCAGACAGGGTCACGGGGCGGACTCAACAGCAAGTCGCTCCCTTAAAGGGCCCCTCCCAGACACACTTTCATTAAACAGTGCAAGATACACAGAGCCAACAACTAGTTGCAGACCCTGTATATGCAGCACGGACCCCCAGCTGCAGCAGCAGCAGCCAGAAGCCCTGGGCTAAGGGCTGCTGCCCACGGTGACCACAGAGCCCCGCAAGGGCTGGAGAGAGAGTATCTCTCAACCCCCCAGCTGATGGCCGCCATGGAGGACCCCGCTATTTCGATGTTGCGGGACGCGGATCGTCTACACGTCCCTACTTCGATGTTGAACGTCGAAGTAGGGCGCTATTCCCATCCCCTCATGGGGTTAGCGACTTCGACGTCTCGCCGCCTAACGTCGATTTCAACTTCGAAATAGCGCCCAACACGTGTAGACGTGACGGGTGCTATTTCGAAGTTACTGCCGCTACTTCGAAGTAGCGTGCACGTGTAGACGCAGCCCTCAGGAGATAGGAATAGCGCCCTACTTCGACGTTCAACGTCGAAGTAGGGACAGTGTAGACGATCCGCGTCCCGCAACGTCGAAATTGCTGGGTCCTCCATGGCGGCCATCAGCTGGGGGGTTGAGAGATGCTCTCTCTCCAGCCCCTGCGGGGCTCTATGGTCACCGTGGGCAGCAGCCCTTAGCCCAGGGCTTCTGGCTGCTTCTGCGGCAGCTGGGGATCTATGCTGCAGGCACAGGGTCTGCAACCAGTTGTCAGCTCTGTGTATCTTGTGTTGTTTAGTGCAACTGTGTCTGGGAGGGGCCCTTTAAGGGAGCGGCTGGCTGTTGAGTCCGCCCTGTGACCCTGTCTGCAGCTGTGCCTGGCATCCCTATTTCGATGTGTGCTACTTTGACGTGTAGACGTTCCCTCGCTGCGCCTATTTCGATGTTGGCTGCATGTGTAGACGTAGCCCCCTAGTAACATCATCCAAGTGCACAGAACTTCTTCCTTACAATGTCTCACACAGAAAATTCATTTCACTATGGGTCTGGAACCCTGGCTACCAGATGTCCTTTGCTGTTGTCACAGTGTATGTACTTCAGGGTTGGGTCTCCTAAATTTTCACCCTGTCACCTGAGGCTGCTCTTGCACATCTCATCTCTACTCACCAGTTACAATGAGATTGCCTTCCCAGAGGAACTTCTCAGGGAGAAGTTGGTCCCACATTCTGGGGACAGTCTTATCCCAAATTAGGGAGTCTGTCAAGTCCCTCAAATGGCATATAACGGCAAGTGTGAATCAGGTAGTAACATAGGTGGCCATTCCAAAACAGGCTTTTCTCCACTCTTTTCTTCTGCTTTGGGGAGCAACAAGTCCCTGGGGCTCCACAGATAGCCCTAAAGTTTCTTGCAGTTCTGAGCATCAGAGAGGTGCAGGCTCCTTTGCTTGTAGCCCACTAAGGTTTTTTTGCTTTTTTTTTTGTTTGTTTGTTTGTTTTTTTAACTTTGCTGCTCTTGACACTGTCCTTCCACATGGACACGTCTCTGTGCAGCTCAGATTCCTCCTTCCACCAGGGCTAAGTTTGGAACTGCAAAATTCAGGGCTCCAGGGGCTTCAAATGGAGTTCAGTGCCTCACACCGCCAGCAGCTACACTTCAGAGAACTCACAGCCCTACTACTGCCACTGGGTTTCATTAGCAAAGCACAAAGCTGAAGACAGCTCAACCCAGAGAACCGCTTGGTCCCTGTGGGTGAGTTGCTTCCAGCCTAACCCACCTCCCTTTCCTGATTTTTTTTTTTTTTTTGTCTCTGATATTCCCTCAATGACAGTCCCTTTGGGGAACATGGGGCCTCTGGCTTCAAGGCTACTCATCACTGTAATGTCAGCAGTGGTGCAGGAACATTTTTAAAAGTGGGGATACTGAGCCTCCTTGCCCCTGTACACCCCAATACCGAGCTAAAGCTGGGAGCAAAACCCCAATATTTGGGCCAGCAGCTGGGACCCCAAGCTTGAGGCCAACAGCACAGGCCTCCCCAATGTCTGGGGCTGAAATCAGGACCCCAGCATGGGGACAGGCAGTAGAGGCCTGGTTCATGGGGCCAGAAGCTGGTGCATGGGACTGGCAGCAGAGGCCCCCAGTGTATGGGGATCAAACTAGGACCCCAGCACAAGGGGCTAGCAGCAGAGCCCTAATGCATGGGGCTGGCAGCATAGCCTCAATGAATGGTGCCAGCACTTGGGACTGTGAGTGCGGGGCCAGCAGCAGAGCCCTTGTACGTGGGGCAAGCAGCTGGGACACCAGTCACTAGCCCAGAAGCCCAGTGGTGCTGTATCCCTCCCACACGCCCACACCCTTAGATCCATCTTCTACGAACATCATGTTGTCTCGCCTATTGCCAGTGAGGGCAGAATGCTGCTGGTTTCACATTTCGGTTATCTGTACACAGATTATTTCATATCTCTGCTCTGGAGGTTGCCATAGCTTCCATATCATGTCTTGGTACAAGTCAAGGTGTTAGTTTTGCTTTGTCAGTACAAGTCACTTCCTAATTTTGGTCCTGTTATGCTGCTGATCTTGTGGGGTTTTAATCTTATAGTTGAGGTCCAGTTGCATGCTTCAGCTTATATCTCTAGATTGGGATGGGATGGGATGGTATTTTCAAAGGAAATGGGCTTCCAGGACACATTCAAGTCCTATTTACCTACATATGCTTTTGCTTCAGTGACGGTCTGAAAGATGTTGGACTTAGCATAACATGCTGGATTTGAAAGTCTAGTCTGCTCATGGGAATAAGGGGACTTCGAAGTAGGTGGGGTCCTTTTGAAAAGGAGCCCTGTTGGGATGAGCCATGCAGCCACGAGCCGCGTCAATTTCGAAGCGCCGCGGCCGCCCGCATGCTAATGAAGCGCTGAATATGCATTTCAGTGCTTCATTAGTAAACTTTGAAATGGCCATTTGCATAGCCATTTCAAAGTTTGGGGCTAGTGTAGACACGGCCCTGGTGATGTATCTGTGGGCTCTGGGTCTGGGACTGCACCGCAGGAGGTACACCCTGTAACTGTGTGTGGGGTAAAGGGCCAAGAGCCCCAGCAAGAGACTTGATTCTATAGCATAGGGGGATGGTATCTTGTTAAAGGGGTTTGTCTCTTCTTTGCTTAGATATACTGCATCTGTCACCGTAAACTTGGGGTAGTTATGGTCATTAAATAAGCTGTTTCTATAAGCTGTTAAATAAGCTGTTTCTGTCTTAGACTCTGTGCTTGCCGGGGGGTGGGGGTGGGGACAACTGTCTTACAGGCACCCAGCAAGTGGGGTGAAATTGTCCCAGGCCACTGGGTGGGAGCTCGAGCTCTTTGGTTGTATCCTTGACAGGAAAGCCCCCCAGAAGGTGAATGCGGCCCTTCTGGCAGGCACCTGGCAGTAATAGAAGGGTTAAATTTGCAATTGTGAATAGAACTGAGAACTTAGGATAGGGGAAGAGGGATTTCAAACAAACAGTGCCTCTGTTATTAGGTGCACAGTTTGTGATACCTACAAGAGATTTTCAGAACATGGATGCTCAACAACCTCTCTGTAAATCAGTTTCCTTTAATGGTGTCTGCAGTTGGATGTACAACTGAAACACCCAAAAAAAAAAAAAACACCCTTGAAAATCTTGGCTGGTGCTTTGAAATCTACAGTAAACAAGCTGCAATAAATGAGAGAGGAATATTATTATTTATTAAAGGGTCCTTTGAAGTGTATGTGTGCCACTGGGTGTCTAAGCATTTGCAGAAATTTGAAATCTAAATGAACAGAAATGTTGCTCTACACACAGCTTGATACAGAGCAATAATAGGTTACTGAAGATATTCATGTATGGTATGTAACACACCATATGGTGTTTGACATCTTTTAACCTGTATCACAAAGTTCAGAATGAAAGACTATGAGGAGAGGCAAAAATCACAACCAGTAACAAAGCATTTCTATTGTTGGAATGGCCTTAGAGCACGCACTTGTTAACTCTTTAGGCATGACGATGACTGTGGAGCATCTTGATTCACCAGCACAGAAACAGATGCTCAAGCAGAATATAAGTGGTCATAATTATGAAATGGAGGAGGAAGAGATTTATTGTAGGTTTAGCCTCTAGACAGCCTGAAACGCCATGAGAACAGGCTTGGAGACAGTGCATGGCTCAAACATAAGCACAGAATGATAACCTGGCTTCCAGATTTAAAAGGTGGCCAAGTCCTCATCATGTTCGCATTGTCTCTCGGAAGCACATCTTGGGCTTGTCTACACTTGCCCCCAACTTCAAAGGGGGCATGGTAATCAGGGCAACAGCAGATTACTAATGAAGTGCTGCAGTGAATATGCACCACTTCATTTGGCTAATTGTCCCCCACAGCAACTTGGAAGCTTCAAACTTTGAAGCGCCAGAATGCGTGTTGCTGAGGACACTTCGAAGTGCCCATGCTACTTTGAAGTCCCGAGAAGTAAAGGCACTTCGAAGTGGCATGGACACTGCGAAGTGTCTGACGCTACACTCATGCCAGCACTTTGAAGTTTGAAGCTTTAAAGTTGCTGCAGGGAAGAATTAGCCTAACGAAGGAGGCTGAACTGGGAACTCGTGCACATGAATTTTAACTTTAACTCTGCCTCTGTCCTGCTGAGTGACATTGGTGCCTGTCATCTCAACACTAATCTAAATAGACAAGACAGTGGAATTACCGCTGTACCTAGTAAATTGGGCCTCTGGGTGATAATGGGATCAAAATAACCATGGGCTTTAATGCCAGATATTTTACAATGTTTCTGTTTCTTTTTCTGAATAAAACTTCTGGAGGAGCTGCTGGACACCAATGTGTGTCTGACTCCAAAGCCATATAGAACTGGCTCTAAAACTTTCAGCTGCCTCTGCAAATGTTAGTCTCCATGTTGTAAATAGGTCCTCCAGTGTCCAGTGACCCTAACTCAGATACTCCTGACTCATACATATTACTCCCCACACCCTCCACATAGGCAGTAGACATCCTTCAGTCCACATAGACTATGGATCACGGCCTTTGTAGTTGTATTTGGGATCATCATTTGCAGCGTCGACTGTGACTGTGAAGGCCCACATGAGAATGACAGTCCTTGCTGCATCTCTTGCATGTGTAGTAGGTGTCTGGCAGGTCCTTACTGTGCTTTCTGCGGGCTCACTTCTCCTCTGCTAGCTGTCTGATCCTCATCTCACCCTTCTGAAGGCCCTTGTGTATTTCCTGCCTCCATCTTCTGCAATCGTCTGCCAGCTCCTTCCAGCTGTCTGGCTCGATGCCTACCTCCCTGAGGTCCCTCTTGCAAACATCTTTGTAATGCAATTGCGGGTGTCACGGAGGTCTTTTGCCAGAGGCTAGCTCTCCATACAGGATGTCTTTTAGGATCCTTCCGTCATTCATCCTGTGGACGTGGCCAAGCCAGCAGAGCCGCTGCTGCCTGAGGAGGGTGTGCATGGTTGGGATTCCAGCTTGCTCAAGGAAGGTGGTGTTGGGCACTCTGTCCTTCCATGATATTTCAAGGATGCGCCTGAGGCAGCACAAGCGGAAGACATTCAGCCTCTTTTCCTGGCAGGCATACAGGGTCCAAGACTCGCTGCCATAAAGGAGGGTGCTGAGGATGCAGGCTCTGTAGACTTGCATTTTGGTGTGGGAGTACAACTTGATTTTATTCCACGCTCTCTTGCTGAGTCTGGACAGAGTTGTGGCTGCTTTTCCGACCCTTCACATAAGCTAGTGCAAATACACCCTATGCTTCTCTATAGCTGTGTCTACACTAGCTCCTTCCTTTCAGAAGGGGTGTGGTAAAGAGAAAGATAGGAAGATGGTAATGAGGCACTGCCATGAATATGCAATGCCTTATTAGCATAATGGCCACCCATGGAGATGGGGGCCTTTCATAAGGACCCCCCCCCCGTCTTCAAAAGCCCCTTCTTCCAATCTGCTGTTAGGAAGAAGGGGCTTTCAAAGACTGGGGGCTCCTTTCGAAAGGCCCACATCTCCTTGTGTGTTGCACAGTTCAGAAGTGGCACTTTCGAATCACCACGGCTGCCATGCTGATGAGGTTCTGCAAATTCATGGCAATGCCTCATTAGCATCTTCTGACCTCATTCATTACCATGTTCCTTTCAAAAGGAAGGGGCTAGTGTAGACACAGCTTTTAAGTATTTGCAGCCTCTATAACTACCTCTGTACTACATAGACACTGGTGGACCAAGAAAGCACAAGGAGAAGCCACTGTGAAACATTCCCATTGGTTCAAGGCTGATAGCCATGTTTCATTCATTGCCCTAAGTATTTACAATTTGTATGATGCTCTAAGGAGTAAGGTTCTGTTGGCAGTCCTGGACCAAATTAATTCTAGAATAAACCCAAAATAGCACAACTTATTTGAGAGCTAATTTGAATTTATGCCAGGATTTCTAAAAGTATAATTTAATGTTAATTGGGTTTTTTTTGTTTTTTTTTAAAGTATGTCCATCTAATTTACTTTTCAAAAATATATGCAAGGAGAGCTGACTTGGCAAAACAATCTCTTATAAAAATTGAAAAAAAAAGTTTATTTCAAATTTTTTAATTTAATTCTAATAAAACTTTCATTTTTGACTTTTTTCAAAGAAAAACTGCAATTAGAAACTAAATGAAAATTGGTTTAGTTCTGAAATTTCCCATTTAAAACACATTAAATATTAAATTTTAATGAATTTTAATGATTTCTACTTTTAAATTGTCAATTTCTTGGCAGGGAAATTGCTTTGGAAAAACTCTAGTCTGCCATATTTCTGATTTATTTATATGTGTATAACTTCATATCTTCATGTTTGATTTTCTTGAAGATGGTAGAACTTCTTATTGGTTGTTTTAGCTGTGGGAGGATGGTAGGAGAACTACAGATATCAAAGAAGTCTTTTAAATTGTACACAGAACATCACTTATCATAGAAATGTAAATCTAGTACAGTACTCTACATTTAACAGGATTAATTATTAGATAGACCATTCCTAAGAGGTTTGTCTAACCAGTTCTTGTAAACATTCAATGACCAAGATTCCACAGCTTCCCTAGGTAATTTGTTGCAGTGCTTTTACTACCCTTAAATTTGAAAAGCTTTTCCTAAAGTCTTACCTAAATCTTGCTTGATGCAACTTAAACTCATTACTACTTGTCCTATCCTCAGTGTTTAAGGAGAACAGTTTATCACTCTCCTCTTTATAACAACCTCTTACATTCTTGAAGAGTGTTCATTTTTTTCACAAATCATGTTGCCCAGAACACATTAGGCACAGAACTCTAATTGAGGCCTCATCAGTGCACTCCTGGTAATATGTAATATATACACAATATAAACATTAATTGCTCTAATACTGACTCCAGACTGCGACAGCTGATGGGCAGAGCCATGTTGTGGAGGGTGAGTCCTGGATGATTTCTACCCATATTTTTGGACCTGAATATGTTCCCACGTGTGATCACTGAAGGATAAAGTCTTGAATTTGCCCTTTTTTGTGTCCTATAGTGGTAATATGTTGCTGGATGGATACTGGTTTTATATCCTACTTATTAGGAGTGGGATTTTCAAAAAATATTAGTCTTAAGGTCATTTCTACACTTATTTGGGATTGATGCTAATATGATCAATGCAGCAGAGATCAATTTAGTGAGTTTGATGAAGACCCACTAAAATCAACTGCAGATCACTCTTCAGTTGACTCTAGTGCTTCACTAGAAAGGTTAGTCAATAGGACAGCATCTGCCATCAACCTTATGTAAACTCTACAGTAAGTCAACCTAAGCGCCATCAAATCCAGCTACATTGTTCAAATCTCTGAAACAGCATAATTTAGATCAACTTACCCAAGCAGTGTACACAAAGTCTCTCAAGTCTGTGTCAGTTTTTCCCATTCATTTAAATGGGAGCTGTCAGGTAATACAGAGCACTTTGTTGACAATCAAGCCCACAAACTTACTCAAATGGGAGAGGAGGCTCAACAGTAAAGAGTAAATGAAAGTTCATAAGATATCAAAATAACCTGGAATGAAAAATATTAATGGGGTGAAGTATGAACAGAAGGGAGAACTAAAGAAAAGGTCCTATGCAGGTAACTCAAAAACAATGCTGACATCGTGCTCGGTAAACAAGAAAATGGGGGTGTGAAAATCAGTGAATCCAACTGGTGGAGAAAATAATAAGGAGATGGAGTATTCCAACCATCATTCCCTTCTGGGCCCTTAATAAAGAGACTTTGGGGAAAATATAGGAAATAACAGTCTTTTGGAGCAAGAGTCATCCTTTCAGCTAACAACTCACCCTCCCCCAACAACTTTCTTCTGGGGTGCCAGACCATCTTCTCTGTAATTTGGATCCCTTGATCAGACTGGGCCAGAGCAAGGGATCCAGAGGACATTGCTACACCTAGCAGATGTATCCCACACACTAAAGCTATGTCTACACGTGCCCCAAACTTCGAAATGGCCACGCAAATGGCCATTTCGAAGTTTACTAATGAAGTGCTGAAATGCATATTCAGCACTTCATTAGCATGCGGGCAGCAGCGGCACTTCGAAATTGACGCGCCTTGCCGCCGCGCGGCGTGTCCAGACGGGGCTCCTTTTCGAAAGGACACCGCCTACTTCGAACTCCCCTTATTCCCATGAGCTCAAGGGAATAAGGGGAGTTTGAAGTAGGCTGCGTCCTTTCAAAAAGGAGCCCCGTCTGGACGCGCCGCGCGGCGGCAAGGCGCGTCAATTTCGAAGTGCCGCTGCTGCCCGCATGCTAATGAAGCGCTGAATATGCATTTCAGCACTTCATTAGTAAACTTCGAAATGGCCATTTGTGTGGCTATTTCGCAGTTTGGGGCACGTGTAGACACGGCCTAACAGAAACAAAACAGGATCTGATTTTTGAAACCACAGCAATTGTTGCAGCTTTTCAAAATGACCCCCATCACCACAAAAACAACAGTAACAGCTAGTTGTTACCAGCTTAGGCAATATCTAAAGGAGAGACTCGCATGCAAAGTGATATCCCCTGAAGCTCTCTCTCTGTCTCACAAAAAGGAAGGGGAACAAGCAATGGTGGTACAATGAAAAACTTCCTAATACTCTATATTTTCAAATTCTTTAACTAGAATTTTCTTCTTTTCTGTATCTTTAACAAAAGGTTGAAAGGATTAGTAATGGTGTGTTTGCCGTGGTCTGGTAGAGGCTGAAGAATCTCACCCAAACCTTGTTTCCAGGGCTCTCATGTTGAATAGTGACTGGCTTATATTAACATGTTTGGCCAATATATTCCATCTAAATTCATACAACTGTGTTTCTGAAAATTGGCCATAAATGTTCAATACCAACTCAGTTCCAGGGTGCATTTTTTTTTCCATTGAATCTGACACTATCACAATGGGGTGAGACTCAAGCCTGGAACAGGTCATCAACTTTCACTCTTTCTTCCTGGGCTGGATTTCAACAGGTGAATAAGGTGAATGTCTCTATAGATGAGCCATCCAGTCTGAGGAAAGCAAAGATACTGCTCCCATGTTGCTTTCGGCCTCAGACATCTGTCAAGGAATTCCAGGCACTCCCCAGCTTATGTGTTATGCAATATTATAGACCTGGAAGATTATGCTTTCTGCAGGCTCTCAGAACCCCTTTTGAATCTGGCGATTCAGCATTGTTTTCAACACACTTGTACTTTGCTCCACTTTTCGCAGCAGCATGATGTCAGTCACATTTAAAATCAGATGGAAACCTGAATTTTTCATATTAATTGAAGCTCAACGGATTCCTTATAAAGAATAGATGAAAGGAGCAGCAGTGACAGGGGACTCATGTAGGCTGGATTTTCTGCAGATTAACTAAAGCTGGTATGAACTTCCTCCCTGTGTTACTGGAATGTTTCCTGATTTTTCGAATAGACTGACAAACAATGTTTTGCATAATACCATAGGAGCAATTAGCTTTGCATTTCCACAAGGTAAAGAGGAGACAAGATAGAAAAGATGCGGGGCTCTCTCTTACTGCTTTGTTAATACAAAGGTCTAATCTATCCCCAAGGAATTCCACCAGGAATGAATTTGGCCCCCGTGTTATGCACGGTGTTGCAGTAAAAATACACAAGATACAGTAGCAACTTGAATGACGTACAAATCTTAATAGCTGATATATTAGCGGTGATTTCAGTTTTTAAAAGCAAAGAGAGTGAAATGCAAAGCGATCATTAAGTCCTCTCTGCCTTAGAATGCTAGATCAGTGGCTCCCAACCTTTTCAGTAACATAGCACACTTCAAAGAGGAAACTGTTCCAGGCACACCCACATTTTTCCAGCTGAATTGATTGCTCATAAAAGTCACATTTACTATGGTTATTACAGTCTTACTAGAGTGGTTTGCAACATAGTAGTGCATACAACAAGCTAAGCAAGGCTCAAATGCATTAATGTTGCAAATCCACCATCTTAAACAGAGATTGCCGACACATTTTCAAAATCTGCTGAACACCATGCTAGGGATGTTGAATAAATGAGTAATCAGTGAAAGCAATCTCACCTCCTAGACAGTCCGTTGGAGCCAGGACATGGCCTTTAAACCATGTCCCAGCTCCAAGAGGCTTCTGTCCTCCCCACTTGCGACAACAGGGAGCGGGGTGGGCACCCTGCCAGCTCATTCAGCTGGGAAGCAGCATTCAGCTACCTCCTGGCATGAACGAGGTCCTGTAGGTTGTCAGCTTTTCCCCTCATGGTGACTCTGCAAAGAGCAACGAGAAGAAATAGATGAAACTTCACGAACACTCAGACCGTTCTCATGGCACACCAGTGTGCTGCAGCACAGTGGTTGAAAAAAAATCACTGCTCTACATGATACCACACTTGGTAGAGCATCCCCTGCCTTTCCTCCCCAATGCCTGTGTTTGGGGAGAGCTGACGGTGAAGCAGAAGTGTGCTGGATCCAAAGTGCAGGGGAGTGGTAGGAAAGGAAGCTCCTTCACAGGACACATTTCCCATGTGTGCAGACCTGCAGATGGGGGGGAACCAGACAAAGGGAGCTGTTGCCCCAGGGCCCACTGTTTCAATGGGGCCCAAAGCTCCAGCCACTGCTAAAGTAGCAGTGGCTGGAGCTCCAGGATCCTTTGAAGTGCCATGGCAGTGCTGCTCTGCCAAGGTGTATGTCTGAGAACGGGAAGCACTGCAGTCTTGGCAGTACTAAGAGCTGACTGTCTTAGGCATTGCCCTTTTTGCCCTTGGCCCCACCCCTTCCAGGGACCCAGAGCTGGGCCCTCTCCCACTTTTTATGGCCCCAGGGTGCCTGTTGGCCCTGCTGAGTATGCTACAGCAACAATACAGGTGTTCCCCATGTATTTTGGCCAGCCATATTTGGTTAGCAAGGAGGAAGTAGCAAGGCTATTGGCAGAGACTGTGGGTTTACACAGTTAAATCAGTCTTTGCCCCGCATAGATCTCAGGTGTGCGGAGAAAGGAACCTATGCACCACAGCTATGCACCAAGCTCAGCTACTTCAAGCTGTGATAGGAAGTGAGGGTTTAGCTCTACTTTATGTTAGCTACGTCTCTTCAGATCCTTTCGTTCGTCAGTGGGAAGTGTTATTCACAGCTCTAGAAACAGGGCAAAAAAGTGTTTGCAGAGCAGGCGTCTAAAAATGGAAAATGTTGTAAGTGTTTTCGCTTACTTAAAAGCATGATAAATAGGAAGGATGATGAGACCTCTTGAGTGCAGCCCTCATTTTACTGTATCATATGTCAAGCAGACACATGCTGTTAACGCAGAGTATAGTAAAAACACTGTTCATCCAGTGAATCTCTCAGAAATCTCAGTTGTTTAAAAAGAAGTAAATATCAGCAAGGTGAAAGGGAAAAAATAATGCTTTCACAGCATCTTTCACCCAAGGATGTCAAAACATTTTACGACTCTTAATGAATGCACCTGAGTTAATAAATATCCTGATCTCTATTTTGGAACTGAAGAAACTGAGGCAGAGAGAGAGGTAGAGGTGAAGTGACTTGCTCAAGGTTGCTCTCCAAATTATTATCAGGATTTGAAACAGAAATGCCATCTCTTGATTTGCAGGACCAGGCCTTCTCCACAAGCCAATGTTGTCTCTGAGTACAAAGCCCAGTGAAGTATACTGGAACTGGAAGGAACTTGAGAGGTCATCAAGTCCACTCTTCTGTGCTCAAAGCAGGACCAAGAACTTCTCTGGCAGGGGTTTGTCTAGCCTGTGCTTAGACATGTCCACAAATTCCCTAGACAATTGAGTCCAGTGGTTAACCACCCTGACGGGCAGATTTTCCTAATGTCCAACTTAAACTTTTTTTGCTGAAATTTAAGCCCAGTGCTTCTTGATCGATCAATGTTTTCCCCTCCTACTGGTAATGAATGTTTAGGTACTTGAAAACTTTTGTGTTTCCTCTCAGTCTTCTCTTTCCCTGACTAAAGAAGCCAATTTTTTTTTTCAATCTTCCTTCACAGGTCATGTTTTCTAGACCTTTAGTCATTTTTGTTGCTCTTCTCTGGACCTTCTCCAATTTCTCCATCTTTCCTGAAATATCGCACCCAAGACTGTACATAGTACTCCAGCTGAGGCCCAATTGGAACAGAGCAGAATAACTTCTCATGTCTTGCTTACAACACTTTTGTTAATATATCTCTAGTGAGCAGGGGGCTCATGACAAAGAAGGGAGAGAACCCCTCTCAAAGCCATGGAGGGCAGAGCCACACTCCATCCCCTTACCTGACTGAAAGTCAGGGGGCTGGATTATCTGTATAAAACCCCCCACCAGAAGCTCTGTCAGGGCCCAGGCGCCAGAGAAGGTAGATGCCGGTCCTGAGTTCCCACACTGGGAGGCCAGTACAGCCCTGCAGGAGGCCAAGGACTGACCCAGAGAGCTGGACCTCACTGAAGAGGAGCTAAAAACAGAGCCACAGACCCCAGACATGGAGGAATCTAACCTGTGGCCTCTTGAGGTATCACTTGGAAGGGGGCAGGAGTCTGGAAGTGGCCCAGGGATATCTCGGTCAGCGTGATACAGTTTGGATCCCTGCTAACTCCAGTGGCAGACTGCTCTGCAACTGGTAGCCTGGGCTAGGGCACAGTGGTGTGGGCGACTTTTGGCCACCCCCTTAATCTGTGCATGGCAGTCTCCCCCCTCACTGTTCTAGGCATATGCCTACTCATGCCTACCTTGAATTACTTTTATTTGTGGCCCCTCCCTCAACAAGGGCTTGGGCCAAGTGACTCTGGTTTGAATTGCTCATTTGTTGCCCCACCCTGAAACAGAGTCTGGGCCTAGTGAGGTCTCAGCACAATCCCAAACCCCAGGACTAAGCCTACGTGGCTAACAATACCCCAAAATAATGCCCCCCCATAGTGTCACACTGTTGACTCATATTTAGCTATGATTCCTAGATCCCTTTCTGTAGTACGCTAGACTAGAGAGTCATTTCCCTTCTTGTATATGTGAAACTGAATGCTCCTTCCTAAGTGGTACATTTTGCATTTGTCCTTATTGAATTTCATCCTGTTTATCTCAGACCATTTCTTCAGTTCGTCCAGATCAGTCTTCAAGGACAAAATCAACTTCCACATGATGGTCCTAGACAATGCAGTATGGGAGGGTGGAGGGCAGCCATTTGTGGGGAAGGAACAAGTTCTGAGCTATCTAGAAAAACTAGATGTGCACAAGTCCATGGGTCTGGATTTAATGTACCCGAGGGTACTGAGGGAATTGGCAGAGGTCATTGCTGATCCTTTCGCCATTATCCTTGAAGACTCTTGGAGTTCGGAGGAGATACCGGATGACTGGAAGAAGGCAAATGTAGTGCCCATCTTTAAAAAAGGAAAGAACAATCCAGGGAACTATAGACCATTCAGCCTTTTTCAATCCCTGGGAAAATAATGGAGGGAATCCTCAAGGAATCCATTTTGGAGCATCTGGAAGAGGGAAAAGTGAACAAAAGTAGCCAACATGGATTCACCAGGGGCAAGTCTTGCCTCACCAATCTGATTAGCTTCTATGATGCAGTAACAAGCTCTGTGGACATGGGGAAGTCAGTGGATGTGATATACCTTGACTTCAGCAAGGCTTTTGATATGGTCTCCCACAACATTCTTGTCCATAAGTTAAGGGAATATGGATTGGATCCTTGGACTATAAGATGGATAGAAAGCTGGCTTGATGGTTGGGCCCAACGGGGAGTGGTCAATGGGTCAATATCTGGATGGCAGTCTGTTTCAAGTGGAGTGCCGCAAGGCTTGGTTCTGGGGTGGGTGTTATTCAACATCTTTATTAATGACCTGGATGAGGGACTGGATTGCACCCTCAGCAAGTTTGCAGATGACACAAAACTAGGGGGAGAGGTAGATACGTTGGAGGGTAGAGAGAGAATCCAGAGGGACCTGGATAGATTGGAGGACTGGGCCAAAAGAAATCTGATGCGGTTCAACAAGGAGAAGTGTAGAGTCCTGCACCTGGGGCGGAAGAATCTCAAGCATTCTTACAGGCTGGGAACCGACTGGCTCAGCAGCAGTACAATGGAAACGGACCTAGGGGTTATGGTGGACGAAAGGCTGGATATAAGTAAATAGTGTGCCCTTGTAGCCAAGAAGGCTAACGGCATACTAGGGTGCATTAGGAGGAGCATTTTGAGCAGATTTAGAGAAGTAGTTATGCCCCTGTCTTTGACACTGGTGAGGCCACATCTTGAATATTGTGTCCAGTTTTGGGACCCCAGTATAAAAAGAATGTGGATTTGCTGGAGCACGTTCAGTGGAGGGCAACAAAAATGATTAAGGTTCTGGAGCACAAGATCTATGAGTGTAGGCTGAGGGATTTGGGCTTGTTTAGTTTATAGAAGAGAAGACTTAGAGATGATTTAATAGCAACCTTCAACTTCCTGAATGGGAGCTCTAAAGAGGAGGGTGAGAAACTGTTTTCAGTGGTGTCAGATGGCAGAACAAGGAGTAATGGTCAGAAGTTGAAGAGGGAGAGGGGTAGGTTAGATATTAGGAAAAACTACTTCACTAGGAGGGTGGTGAAACATTGGAATGCGTTGCCTAGAGAGGTGGTGGATTCTCCATCCCTTGAGGTTTTTAAGTCCCAGCAGGACAAGGTCCTGGCTGGGATGACTTAGTGGGGGTTGATCCTGCTTGAAGCAGGAGGCTGGACTAGATGACCTCCTGAGGTCCCTTCCAGCCCTATGATTCTATGAGTTCAGTTTGAATTCCTATTCTCCAAAACGCTTGCAATCCCTCACAGCTTGCTATGATCTGCAAACTTTACAAGCATATTCTCTATGCCTTTATCTGAATCACTGATGAATCCTTCCACTTGGCTTTGAAATGGCCTGTACGGTCTTCACACTGCACATCAACTTCAGTGGTGAGTTTTTCCATTGAAACAAAGATGTGAAGGAAAGTAAATGAATTACTGGATCATTGCAGAAACACCAAGTGCTTCCATAGCTGAAGTTCTGTAACAGAAAAGTATAAATAGCTAATGGCTATCAAACGTAAGAAAAGCATGAATTTACAGATTGTTGTGAAAGCCACTTCTACTGACTGTATCAATAAATAAGAACTTGATACTTTTGCTAAATGGTGTCTTTAAAGGGGCTGTTTTCAAAATTTGATCTGAATTGGGGTTATGTTGACTTTCCAATCAGAAGAAAAAATAAAAAATGTTTGAGAGCTGATACATTAGGTTTTCTAGCATGGCATGTCACTGATCTTCTTTAAAATAGATTTCTGCGATTTTATTTTCCATTGTTGGTAACACCTACTGTGAAGATTAGAAATAAATATTTCCATTGTTATCTACATTGAAAACCCTCTAAAGGGCTCTAAACAAAGGGTAATGTAAACGACAAAGTAGAGAGTTACTGGGAGGTATCTAGCAATTATCACAGGGATTTCTGTCATATCAGGTCTTGCTTAACATCTTCAGTTTGGTCCAGAGGAAAGGAGTGAATAGGACATTAATGAAAATCACAGATGGTACTAAATTGGGAAGAGTTATGAACATCAAACCACAAAAGAAGGCCTGTGCAGAAGAGAATCATGGTCATAAAACCCATATTCAGCTTGGAAAATTGCATGCTAACATAGCTAAAGAAAAGGGGGACTACTCAGGGGAGTGAGTTTAAAATGCATTGATATTGGGGTGAAAGAAAACAGCAAATTAGACATAAATGTATCTGTGAAGTACCAGCCAAAAAAGAGCTCAGGCAGTTTGGGGGTGCATCAGGACACAGGACAAGAAAAGTAATAACTTCTTCCCGTGCAGTCAGCCCTGTATATTGTATCGAAAGCTGGACATCTCCTTACTAAAAAATATTGAGATGGTGCAGGGACTGGAGAGAAGAGTAACACAAATGGTCAAGGGCTGGAGGATTTTACTTAAGAACATAAGAACATAAGAATACCCATACTGGGTCAGAACAAAAGTCAGTCTAGCTTGGTATCCTGTCTTCTGACAGTGGCCAATGACAGATGCCCCAGAAGGAATGAACAAAACAGGTACTCATTACGTGATCCCTGCCCTGTCAGCCATTCCCAGCTTCTGACAAACAGATGGTAGGAAACTCCATTCCTTCACATCCTGGCTAATAGTCAGCAATGGATCTATCCTCCATGTATTTATCTAGTTCTTCTGTGAACCATTCTAAAGTCCTGGTCCTCACAACATTCTCTGGCAAGGAGTTCCGAGGGTTGACTGTGCATTGTGTGAAGAAATATTTCCTTTTTCAGTCTTAAACCTGCTACCTATAAATTTCATTTAGTGGCACCTAGCTGTTGCGTTATGGGGAAAAGTAAATAAGTTTTCCTAATCTACCTTCTCAACACCAGTCATGATTTTATAGACATCTATAATATTGTCTCTTATTTTCCTTGTTTTCTAACCTGAAAAGTCCCAGTCTTTTTAATCTTTCCTTGTATGGTAGCAGTTCCAAACCCCTAATAATTTTTATTGCCCTTTTCTGAATATTTTCCAATGCCAAAATATTCTTTTTGATATGAGGCGACCACATGTTCATACAGTATTCAAGATGTGGACATACCATGGATTTATATAGATGCAATAAAATATTCTCTGTCTTATTCTCAATCCTTTTTTTAATGATTCTTAGCATTCTGTTTGCTTTTTAGATTGCTGCTGCAAATTGAGTGGATGTTTTCAAAGAACTATCCACAATGTCGCGAAGATCTAATTTAGTCTCCATCATTTTATACACACAGTTGGGATTGTGTTTTCCAATATGCAATATTACTTTGCATTTATCAGCATTAAAACTGATTTGCATTTTGTTGCCCAGTCACCTAGTTTTGGGAGATGCTTTTGAAGCTTTTTTCTTAGGAG
The DNA here is from genome assembly GCF_033958435.1 of Carettochelys insculpta. Taxonomy (NCBI): domain Eukaryota; kingdom Metazoa; phylum Chordata; order Testudines; family Carettochelyidae; genus Carettochelys; species Carettochelys insculpta. The sequence continues at coordinate 368,847,747 of NC_134137.1, read as the reverse complement.
GACAAAGTTAAAAAGCTACATTAGCTCAGAGAGGGCTGAGTGGTCAGTGTGGATATATCAATCTATAAATATTTGCAGTATGATGCCAAGACAGGAATTGACTTGGGGTGGCACTAACTGAGGTGGAGTGTAGTTAAGAGACAAAATTAAGATCTAATAGTCTATGAAAAAGAGTCACCCAGGTGAGAGCTGGAAGCATCCTTCCTTAAGATATTAAAAATTACACTGGACAAAACTCTAGTAAGTGTACAGTAATTAACCTTCAGTTAGTAGGGAGATGGACTAGGTGATTTAATAGGTATTTTCCATTTGCATTTGCTGCAGCTCCATACTGACGCTATCCTTTTTGGTTGGCAAGATAACGTTTGCTGGACTGTGTGTTTCAAACTGGGTCACGGTCACTTCCAGAGGTTGACTTTTCATTGCTTGTACAATAGCCTCATTATGACATTAAACATAGATTTTTAAGGTCAGAGGGAACTATTACAATCATCTAGTCTGACCTGGAGCATTAACTTTTACCACTGTAGCTAAAGTAGTAATTTCAGAGCTTTGGTAAGAGCTTTATGCTGTGCATTTCTTCCTCAGGTCAAACACCTACTAACATCAGTCTAGTGCATTACATAGGAGATTGACTAAGTATGAGCTGGAGATGGGGCCCAGTGCTTTTTAGATGTGTGTTCATGCTGCTACCAGTTTGATCCAGATGAATTAGGTTCTATTCCTGGCCCAATAACTGAATTCCTGTGTAATCAAGAGCAAGTTATTTAATATTTTCTGTACATTGCTGGTTCCATTTTATTAACATGGAAGCAATGCACTCCTTTCTAAAGCTCCAGCTACAGATGGAAATTGCTAGACACTTAGTAATATCAAGGCTATTTATCACTTTATTTTCTGGCATTCATTCTAAACTACTACTTCCCCTTTTCCCAGCAAGTTTGCAACATACCCACTCTGTCTTCCCATATATAGTCCGTCCACTGTTTTCTTTGCCTTCATGTTCTCTGCCCCTTAAATCTAGACTTGAACCCTTCAGAGCAGACCACCTTTCACATGTCCTTTATATGTGCCCCTATCTCCTGTCTCTTCTCTTGCAGCTTCTCTCTCATGGTAAAGACTATGGCTTCACTCCTGATGACATCATTCCATACATAGACCAGCAAAGTTATGCCATCATTTCCCTCAAACACTTTCATTTCAATGGTTTCAAGTCTTCTCAAGTGTGCACATCAGCATTGTACCACCTTTTATTTGGACTGGCTTATTTATGAAGACCATCACAAATATGACTAGTAATGGACTAAATGCTGATCGCTGGAAGACTCAGACCATCATACCATCCACACCTTTGTCATGGACCCATTGTATATCTAACACCTTCTTCTGGACAAGTCCTCTAGTACCTGAAAGAATTATAACACAGGCACAAGCAGTCAGATAGGTACTCTGTGGAATGTGTTGTCAGAACTGAGAAAGACCATCTATGCATAGTGTTCACCTCCTACTGCATCTCTACCAGCTCCCTGGTGAACGTGTTGTCCATCATTCATTTTTCATTTCTGAAATCAAACCACCGCTCCTTTCCTAAAATGGGCTCCACTATTCAACAAAGCTGCGTCTACACGTGCACGCTACTTCGAAGTAGCGGCAGTAACTTCGAAATAGCGCCCGTCACGTCTACACGTGTTGGGCGCTATTTCGAAGTTGAAATCGACGTTAGGTGGCGAGACGTCGAAGTCGCTAACCCCATGAGGGGATGGGAATAGCGCCCTACTTCGACGTTCAACATCGAAGTAGGGACGTGTAGACGATCCGCGTCCCACAACATCGAAATAGAGGGGTCCTCCATGGCGGCCATCAGCTGGGGGGTTGAGAGATACTCTCTCTCCAGCCCTTGCGGGGCTCTGTGGTCACCGTGGGCAGCAGCCCTTAGCCCAGGGCTTCTGGCTGCTGCTGCTGCAGCTGGGGGTCCGTGCTGCATATACAGGGTCTGCAACTAGTTGTTGGCTCTGTGTATCTTGCACTGTTTAATGAAAGTGTGTCTGGGAGGGGCCCTTTAAGGGAGCGACTTGCTGTTGAGTCCGCCCCGTGACTCTGTCTGCAGCTGTGCCTGGCTCCCTTATTTCGATGTGTGCTACTTTGGCGTGTAGACGTTCCCTCGCTGTGCCTATTTCGATGTTGGGCTGAGCAACGTCGAAGTTGAACATCGACGTTGCCAGCCCTGGAGGACGTGTAGACGTTATTCATCGAAATAGACTATTTCGATGTCGCAACATCGAAATAAGCTATTTCGAAGTTGGGTGCACGTGTAGACGTAGCCCAAGTGTGATTTTACTTCTCTCATAGTTTTATATAGGGGGACAGGAACCTAATTCCTCAGGAACTTTAAGTAGTCATGTATGTCAGCTTCGTGGTATGAGAAGTATGGGTTACACAGGGTTCTCTTCACCAACTAGCCACATATAGTATTTTCACCCTTGGTCATGTATAGGGTCCTACCAAATTCATGGTCCATTTTTGTCAATTTCACAGTCATAGGATTTTTAAAAATGGTAAATTTTAGTATTTCAGATAGTTAAATCTAAAGTTTCTCTGTGTTGTAATTCTAGGGGTCCTGACTCAAAAAAGAGTAGAGTGCAGGATGCATGGTCATGGTATGGGGATTGTGATACTTCTACCTTTACTGCCGCTCAGCTGCTGGCAGCAGCATTGCCTTCAGAGTTGGGCAGCTGGACCATGGTTGCTGCTGGCAAGGAATCCAGTGCAGAAGGCAAAGCCACTGCCTGCAGCTGCACAGAAGGAAGAATGTCCTGGAATAGTACTGGCAACCTTACTTCTGCACAGCTGCCTGCAGAGCTGGGCCCTCAGTTAGCAGCTGCTGCTCTCTGGACACCCAACTGTGAAAACAGCAGTACAGAAGTAAGGGTGACCTGGGTACAGTATTCCCACCATTGCGTCTGTGCTTCTGCTTGGTGGGATGCTGCCTTCAGAGCTAGGCACCCAGCCAACACTACAACCACCACTTTCCAGCTGTCCAGCTCTGAAGACAAAGATGCAGAAGAAAGGATGGCTATACTGCAAGCCTGCTGAAATAATCTTGTGATCTCCTGAAACTCCCTTTTGGGTCAGGACCTCCAGTTTGAGCAATGCTGATCTCTTCCATGAAATCTGCATAGTAGCGGGTAAAGCTCAACAAAAGTCCAATCTCACAGAAGGACACCAGATTTCACAGTCCCTGGCACATTTTGCCTAGCTGTTAATTTGGTAGGGCCTTAGTTATGCGCCACGTGGCCTGTTACAAGCTGTTGGTCCCCTGAATCCTTTGTGAATGCCATGTTCACTCTATCTTCCCTCCTTTTTGCTTTTTTTTTAAATGCAATTACATATTGGGCTTGTTTACATTACCTCCCTACTTCGGAGGGAGGATGGTAAGTAGGGTGTTGGGAGTTTATTAATGAAGTTCTGCAGTGCATATGCAGCACTTCATTAAGCAAATTGCTCCCCGCAGCAACCTCACAGTTTTAAACTTTGAAGTGCCGGCTCGCATCTAGCCACAGCTCACCCGCTGGTACTTCGAAGCCCCTTTACTCCTCAAAATTTTGAGGTGAGCTGCGGCTGGACATGAGCTGGCACTTCGAAGTTTTAAGCTTCAAAGTTGCCGCAGGGGGGAATTTGCTTAATGAATGCTGCATATGCACAGCGGCACTTCATTAATAAACTCCCAGCACCCTACTAACCATCATACTTCAAAGTCGGGAGGTAGTGTAAACACAGCCATTGTCTTTACACAGCTCATCTAAAGTTAGGAATTTTGCCTGACTGCTGGCTTTAGCGGCTCACCTGGAGGGTCTGCCGGCAGCAATGACTTCTTCCAGAGAGTTATTTTCAATTATTTTTCTGGCTTTTCTCTCATTTCATACTGCTTTCTGCACCATTTTGTTCCTCCATCATTCTTTGTGATATTTTGGATGCACTAACCCCGGTAGGCTACAAAGCATCTAAGCTTCTTGGATAAATATGTTCATGAAGATACATAAGTTGTAACAATAGAAGAAAGTGTGGAATTTCTTGGCTTCAACTTTGCAGTTGTATCTGCACACTGGTTTGCAGGTGTGCTATGCAGCCTCCACATGTTGGTTCATTTTTCATTGCAGCAAAGCCTACACCAACTCTAATACAACATCACAACCACTGCCAGGAACATTAACTTATTGATATATTTGTTTCCAAAAGCTCTTAGTCATGGACTGATACATTTTATCTTTAATTAAATATTTTATAATCCAGAAGATATTCAGTAGATGCCTCAAAGTTGAGGTCTAAATTACATGTCTTTTTGCAGCTGGCATATTTAGCACCTACCACTTTATGGAGAGTGGTTTTCTTTTTTATATACACTACTTAACAGTGATTAATGATTTTCATTGTTAGGACGAAAACTTTAATTACATCTACCCTATGTGCTGTTATAACCAATAATGTTCTAATGTGAATTATCTAAAATCAATTGAATTGAAGGAATATAGTGAAAAATCACTTCCTAGTTCATTAAATATGATATGAGTGATATACAATAGCTAATTAGTTTATACTAAACCAAACAAGTTGAAGCCGCTCACACTTTAAACCCTGAATGTTTTTACTTCATGGCAGGTTTTTTTCTCACCTTAAATCAAAACCAGGAGTCTTTTTTTAAGACTATAGGAAAGGGTTACCATGGGTGATTTGAAAGTTGCAGCAGCTAACATGAGTGACCCCAGCCTGAAGTTTGATGTACCTTTCTTCAGGGTGTCTTGCTGTCTAGCAAAGCAGGAATACAATTACTGTGTGAGGTCACCTGAAATCTTAGAAGGATCAAGAAAGGCACAGGAGGCAGACCCTTTCCCATGCTCTGGCCCCAGTATGTCACTCTAGCCCCTGATTGGGGCTGTAATAGAACTGTAAAGCACACTGGAGAATCCCCAAAGGCATTCATAAGCACACACTGGCAAAGAGGTGTGCGCCTGTAGCGCATATCAGTGTGGGAATTCTGGGCTGTATTGCAGCCCATAGCTAGACCTATGGAATACCGCCATAATTTAGAGCCACTTGGAGCTGCCTTAACTGATACCAGCCACTGCAGAGGTCGCTGGTGAATCCTGGGGCATGTCTACAGTGCAGTGACAGAAGGGACTTTTTCCAAACAGTGTAGGTAACCTGCTTCTATGGGAAGCAGGAGCTAGGTCAATGGAAGATGCTCCTCCCTCCCCATCAGCCTCGCTGTGTCTACCAGGGGTTAGAATCACTTAACTCTGGACAGAGTACAGAACTTGTCAAAGCCCTGAGGTTCACAAGAAGGTTTTCCCTAGGGTTTAAATTTAGAATCCAGAATTTGCAACGAACACACAAGCCCTTAATGTTTGTTCAGTTGTATTGGAGTTGATGGCCCCTGGGGATACAGCAACATAGCTGCCCATAGTTCTGTCAGGACTGGAGCCTGGGTGAAAGATGACATGATCATACGCAGTTCTGCAGGTTGACTATCTAACCAACTGGGGGTGTTCTGCATACACAAAGAGATCATATTATACACAAGTTACTGAAAGGCACAGCGACCAATTGTACAGCTGACGTGGATTCACCCAGGCACTTTGTTTCTTTTCATAATTATTCTTATTTATAAATTTACTTTACAATAACACCTAGAAGCGCCAATCATAAACTGGGACCCCCATTGTGCTAGGTGCTGTACAATTGCACATTAAAAAGCCCATCCCTATCTCTGAGAGCTTGCAGTGCTTCATATTTTTAGGCTAGGTCTACAGTACGCTGGAAGATTGACCCTTAGCAGGTCAGTCTTCCAGGGTTGAATATCATACTTCAGGTAGGGATGTGCAAAATCAACCTGTCAGGGTCAGCTTCAACCCCTGTACTTCTCGCGAGATGCAAAGAGTAAGGGAGATTGATGGGCAAACTCTCCCATCGACCTTCAGTGAGGACAGCCAGGTAAGTCGATTGCAGATCCATTGATTCTAGCTACACAATTGTCATAGCTAGTATTGAATATTGGCAATTGACTTACTTTTCCTAGTGTTGAGATAGCCTTATATTAACACATCGATTGGTTTGGTATAATTAGTTGATTTTCTAATAAAGCTTCTAAAAGAAAATACAAGCTTATAGGAAAGCTTGTTAAATACTGAATCAACTTGTCTCTCCATTCAGGGATTTCTTTCCTGATAAAACTAAAGTTTGAGGACAACATTTATATTTCTTCAGGTGCTCTTCATAGTTGGTGCCTTTTAGATTCCTGTTCCCCCCATGCTGCATCATGGACTGTCACAATACAAAGCTATTACAAAAATCAGATTTCAAGGTCTGCACTGCATTGCAAGGATAATGTTTTGTCTCTGGTCCTATCACATGTATCAGGTTGCACTAGGCCCATTCGGGGAGGCTGCCAAACTGTTTGAATTTGCAGTTGGCAGAAGAAGAAACAGCTGGTCCCCTCAAAGTGATCACATTCTTGGGCATTAAATTAGATTGGATGAATGAAATGATGCCTGCCTGTGGATGAGCTTCACAATACTAAGGGGTGTGTGACTAAAATATTGCTAGCTAGGAAGGCATGTTCAAGGAGTTGCAATTGCTTCCCTAACTAGGCACTTGAATTTTGGGAGTACAGTCAAGTCATTTAGGCAAGGTAGGCTTTGGCAAATGGACTTTCTCCCCATCAGAAGTTACAAAGGCATCATTATTGTAGCACAAGGTAATTAGCCACAACTTTTGCCACTGGGAATCATTTTAGGAATGCTTGGAAAGCAGCTGAAGTCAGCACTAATGCCAGGATGAATAATTTATGAGTGCGTAAAGTGAACATATATTTGATGTATTTCCAAGCTACACGGTGAACTCATGGGAGGGGGGTCTGGATGTATTTGGGAGGAGCTATATCACAGAAAATAGATCATGCGTACAGTGGTTACCAATGAAATATACAGTCAACGGGTGCTCAGTACACTAAGGTATTTCCTCTACTTAAACACTGGAAAACTGCCAGTAAACTGTTGATTTGTAAGTGAAGACCACTCTAACTGTTTCCTATGACTGTGGTAACAGTTGTCTTGTGACGACATTAGATGTTTTATTTTCTTTCAATTTAAGACCATAAATATAGACAGTCTCTGCATATCATTCCATTCAAGCCTTTATAAATAACTTTTTTTTTTAAAAAACGAAAGTAAGCCTCAAAACAAATGTGTAAGTTAGAGAAATAGGGCCTCTATGTAACAGATGAGGAAGCTGAGGCTGAAGAGGATGGAGTGAGACTGCAGCAGAGATCATAATTGCATTCCTCATTCTGGAGTGCCAGTCCCATGCTCTAACCAATAGGTGAGAAGTTCCAACTTGTGTCATGTCATGGAATGCCTTAATTGCAAAATTCCATTTGCAGCACCGCCAATCACCCATTTGCAGGAGCATGGGCAACCTATCCTTTCTTCTGTGAGCACACGCTATTGCTGCTGCATTTCGGAATAGCTGAGTGCATTTTTAATGCATCTTTGGATGTGATTTAACAGCTGTATGTAAAAAGGAGAGCCATTACCATGAGACCAGCCAGTTCTCTGAAGACCACCAGCCCGTATTTCATTGAACTTAAGCTGCATTAACCCAAATCTTGAAAAATATTGTGTGATAAACTGAAGTTGCCACCTTTCCTTTGACTTTGCAATTGTGTTTCCAATTGAGTAAGCCAGGAGTTTGTCAACATCACGTGCTTTTTCTCTCTTTTAAGGGTTGTGGGGGTTGTTTTGTTTTGTTTTTTGGAGCTCATACACCTTAAGACAGGAATATTTGAAAGATTAATATGCAAAAATGAATTAATTTATCAAAGCACAAACCCTGTAGAGATCTTTCATGACTGTAAAAGGAGCAAGAGATGTCTAGGGGACAGCCAACTATGTATGAAAAATGAATACCACAGGCAAAGGAATGGAGAAATACTAAGATATGTAACTCTTAGGCCACATCTACTCGATGAGATAAATTTGAATGTATTAATATTGATGTTGTAATGCTGGATTTTATAAATTTGAGTTTGACTATACTCATCTCCCCACATGTTCCTCACAAAGTTGACTTATTGCTGACACACTCAGTCGGAAAACATTGCAGCAGTGTATTGTGGGACCCTATCCCACAGTTCCCTCAAATCTGTGGCATTCTGGGTATTTGACATCATCTTCGCACATTGCATTTCCCTCATTCCCATCCCATGGTAAGCAAACATCCATTTTACCAGGTGAAAGGAAGGAAAGCTAATACATCAGCAAAGATCACCAAACACACAGAAATCTTTCCTCTATAACTCAATAACTTAATTATGAAAGATTTTATAAAAATCAGATGTGTGTCTCCTCGACTGGGCCACCACTGACTGTCACCCCCACCCTTGATTGCATCTGATCCCTGAAAATAATACAGGGACAATGAGAAGAATGAAGAAAGAATAGATAGTAAAGTTTTTGACAAGTATCAGAGAGGTAGCCGTGTTCTCGAAGCTACAGACTAACAACAAGAAGTCTGGTGGCACCTTACAGACTAACAGATATTTTGGAGCATCAGCTTTCATGGGCAAAGACCCACTTCATCAGATGCATGGGGGGGTCAGAGGGGTATTTAAAGAGTGGGGTCCCAGTAAAAGGGAGGGCCAGAGCTGACAAGGTGTATTCAGTGAGGTGGAAATGTCCCAGTATCAACAGTACCTATCAAAAGAGGAAAAAACAAGACAGATCAGACAGGGGGATGTGAGCCTTTGTCAGAGTCTAATGGGGAGATATCAGCACCCAGAGCAGAGAAACTGCCTTTGTAAGCTGCGATCCACTCCCAGTCTCTGTTTAATCCTTGGTTAATGGAGTCAAATTTGCAAATAAAATGCAGATCAGAGATTTCTCTCCCAATTTGATTTTTAATTTTTTTTTTGTTTGTTTCAGGACTGTCTGCTCTGGGTGCTAATATCTCCCCATTAGACTCTGACAAAGGCTCACATCCCCCTGTCTGATTTGACTTGTTTTTTCCTCTTTTGGGCCGCGTCTACACGTGCCGCCTACTTCGAAGTAGCGGCGCCAACTTCGAAATAGTGCCCGTCACGGCCACACATGTTGGGCGCTATTTCGAAGTTAACATCGACGTTAGGCGGCGAGACATCGAAGTTGCTAACCCCATGAGGGGATGGGAATAGCGCCCTACTTTGACATTCAACGTCGAAGTAGGGAACGTGTAGTCGTTGCGCGTCCCGCAACATCGAAATAACGGGGTCCTCCATGGCGGCCATCAGCTGAGAGGTTGAGAGACGCTCTCTCCAGCCCCTGAGCTTGATGGTGGCCGCGTGCAGCGGCCCCTTAAAGCTCCCCGCCCCCTGCCTTCCTGTGCAGGAAGCTGAGAGAGCGTGCAGGTGGCAGCCCAGACACGCGGCCAGCCTGCACGTCCCTCTGCAGCCACACACACACCCCACCGCTGCAATGGCCAACCCCCAGCCCCACAAGCGCCCCCAGGGGACTCCCCCTAAGGGGAGCCAGGGCTCCCAGCCCAGCAGCCAGGCAGGAAAGTGGCAGCGGGGCCCCTCCTGGACGGAGGCCGAGCTTCGGGACCTGCTGGGGCTCTGGAGCGAGGAGGAGGTGCTCCAGGTAATGGGAGCAAGAGGCGGAATGTGGATGTGTTCGCTCGGCTGGCCAAGGGCCTGGCCACCAGGGGTCACCCTGCCCGCACTCTGGATCATGTCCGCAGTAAAGTGAAGGAGCTGCGGCAGGGTTATGCCTGGGCCCAGGATGCAGCCAGCCGATCTGGGGCCACCCCCGTCACTTGCCCCTTTTACAGGGAGCTCAGGGACATCCTGGGCCCCCGGCACACCCCCGCCCCGGCCACGCTTGATACCTCGGCCGACGAGCCCCAGCAGGCCCCGGAGGAGGAGTCCGCCCCGGAGGCAAGCCATGCACCCCGGGGGCCCCCCCAGGAGCCCACTCCTGGGGCACCGGAGGAGGAGGAGAAGGGGGAGTCCTCCTCGAGTGACGGGGGCCTCCAGATCATCCTGCCATCCAGGAGCTCCAGCCGGGCTTCTGCCCACCGGGTGTCCCCCAACCGTGGAAGCAGACCGTCAGGTATGTTCCCCCCGCTGCGCACCCCCGGGGTTGAGGGGCAGGGACAAGAGATGTGACCAGGGCCCTCCACATGCCCAGATGACCATGGCCCCAAGGACAGCAGTGGCATGTCCCTCACAGGAGTGCATCAGCCCCTGCTCCCCCAGCACAACAGTGCCATGCCCCATCCCTGGGGATGCGGGGAGCGGAACCTAGGCTCCCCCGGGGGGAGGGGATGGGACACGCAGCAGCAGCAGCAGCACCATCTCCCGGGGACGGGGATGGGGAACCTGCAGCAGAGGGGTGGGGGGACAAGGGCCATGGCTCAGGGCCCGCACCAACGGCTGTCTCCCCTCTTCTTCCCCCCCGTCTTCCGCAGCTGCACCATCGGAAGGACCGCAGAGCGCCGGCGAGGTGTCAGTGGTCCTGGACAGCCCACCGGGGCCATCGCTCCAGGCCAGCCCCTCGGCAGAGCCCCAACCAGCCCCACGGCAGGGACGATGGCGGAGCCAGCTGCCCTCCTGGACAGCAACAGACCCCCAGCTGCTGGCCATCCATCGTTGGCAGCTGGAGGTCACGGAGCAGCGGCTTCGGGTGGATGAGCGGCGTCTCCTGCTGCAGGAGTGGGCGCTGGCCTGGAACCAGGAGGCATGGGGGGCCTTCATGCGAACATTCGAGCGCATAGCTGACTACCTGGCCCCCCATGCCGCGCCGGCCACTGCTCTGCCCGCTCTGCCTGCTCCACCCGCCTCTCCACCAGCTGCTCCACCCACTGCTCCACCCACCGATCCACCCGCCGTAGCACCGCCACCCGCCACCAAGGGCCCTTCCGCCGAGGGGGACCTGGGGCCAGCTGACACCTACCGGCCGTATCTCCCAGTCCGCCCGGCCCCCAACCAGCCCCAGCGAGGGCTGAGGCCGAGGCGCGGGATGCGGATGCCCACCCCCAGCGCTGGACATTAGGGGGTGTGGGGCCCAGGACATGGCCCCCCCTCCCCTTTGTATATATTCCCCTCGGTTGTATGTTTGTGTTTGTAAATAGTTTCTATTAGACCCCTGTTGTTATATTTTGTTGTTATGGATGCTGATACCTGCCCCCCCATGTACATAGTTCTCCCCTTCCTTGTCTTCCCCTTTTTTTCTTTAATCTTATTGGAGTTGTAACATATATATATATATATATATATATATATGTAATATTTATCCGGCCTGTACATAGTAGTTAGTTAAGAGATTAATAATAAGGAGAGTTCTCTACAGAGATTTGGTTTCACAAACAAATGTCTGGTTTTATTTCTTTTAAAGAAAGGTGAGGGGGTGCTCTTGGGTGCTCTGTGGTGTGTGCGTAGGGGCAGGGAGTGTTGTGGAGGATGGGGGGAGCAGTGGGGGGCCTGCCAGCGTTCACCCCGTGGCCTCATCAAAATGGGCCCACAGGGCCTCCCAGACCCGGGTCCCTTTGGGGTCCACCTGGCAACTGGGGGCAGCGGGTGGCTGCACATCGGCCCTGCCAGCCTCCACAGCCCAGCCCTAAAAGAAGGCTTCCTTCTTGCTCTCCACGAGGTTGTGTAGGGTGCTGCATGCACCCACAACCTGGGGGATGTTGGTGAGGCCCGCATCAAGGCGGGTGAGGAGGCCCCTCCAGCACCCTTTGAGGTGCCCAAATGTGCGCTCCACCACCTGGCACGCATGGTTCAGGTGCAGGTTGAAGAGCTCCTGGCTGGCTGAGAGATGGCCTGTGTAAGGGTGCATGAGCCAGGGCCGGAGGGGGTATGCCGCATCTGCAATGACGCAGAGGGGCATGGTGGTGTCCCCTACAGGAATCTCCCGCTGGGGGATGTAGGTCCCCGCCTCCAGCCAGCGGCACAAGCCTGAGTTCCGGATTACCCGGGCGTCGTGGGTGCTGCCAGGCCAGCCCACATAAATGTCCAGGAAATGGCCCCAGCTGTCCACCAAGGCCTGGAGGACCACAGAATGGTAGCCCTTCCTGTTTAAGTAGCGTCCTCCACTGTGCTCCGGGGCGCGGATGGGGATGTGGGTCCCATCCAGAGCCCCGAAGCAATTGGGGAAGCCCAGGGTGGCAAAGCCTGCGATGGCAGCATCCGGGTCCCCAAGCCTCACGAGCATGTGGAGGAGCAGGGCGTTGATGGCGCGGACGACCTGCAGGAGAAGCACATGGGAGACCACCAATGAGGGGTGTGCAGGGTGTGTGTGGCCCTCCCCTGCCAGGGCCCCCCTCCCCTCTCCTCCCCTGCCTGGGCTGCCTCCCCCTCCCCCCACGGGTCCCCTTACCTCCATGAGGACAGCTCCGACGGTGGCCTTTCCAATGCCAAACTGCTGGCCCACGGATCAGTAGCTGTCTGGAGTGGCCAGCTTCCAGACAGCGATGCCGACCCGTTTCTCAACGCTGAGGGCACGCCGCATGGCGGTGTCCTGGTGCCTCAGTACAGGGGTGAGCCACTGGCTTAGCTCCAGAAATGTCTGCCAGCTCATGCGAAAGTTCTGGAGCCAGCGGTCATCGTCCCACTCTCTGAGCACCAGCCGCTCCCACCAGTCGGTGCTCGTGGGGTAGCTCCACAGTCGGCAGCGTATGAGGCGGGGTGGGAGGGGTGCTGCAGGGTTGGGGGTTGCGTCCTCCTCCCCTGCGGGCAGCTCCTCCTCTGTGGCAAGGAGGTGCTCAGCTGCCTCCTGCATGGCATTGAGCAGGGCGAGCACTGCTTCTGTAGGGGCGGATGGGTGGACCTCTGGCTGCTTTTGCTGCTGGGGGTCCATGACTGCGTCCCTCAAGGTGTGCGTGCCTATGGCTCTGCAGACCGCGTGCTGTGCAGGCTGCGTGTGTCTGGGAGGGGCCCTTTAAGGGAGCGGCTAGCTTTTGCCCTGGAAGCGCTAGTCTGCCCTGTGACCCTGTCTGCAGCTGTTCCTGGCACCCTTATTTCGATGTGTGCTACTTTGGTGTGTAGACGTTCCCTCGCAGCGCCTATTTCGATGTGGTGCTGCCCAATGTCGACGTTGAACGTCGACGTTGCCAGCCCTGGAGGACGTGTAGACGTTATTCATCGAAATAGCTTATTTTGATGTCGTTACATCGAAATAAGCTATTTCGATGTAGCGTTCACGTGTAGCGGTAGCCTTGATATTGGGCCATTTCCACCTTGCTGAATAGACCTTGCCAGCTCTGGCCCTCCCTTTTACTGGGACCCCACTCTTTAAATACCCCTCTGAAACCACCACCACCCCACTCACCCATCTGATGAAGTGGGTCTTTGTTCATGGAAGCTTATGCTCTAAAATATGTCTTAGTGAGTAAAGTTTTTGAAGGTTTTGAAAAAAGCGGGTTGCTGAGGGGGAGAGTATTTGGTTTCCCAGTCCATTATACAGCATCTGTGCACAGTCTGTATTCTCAGCCAGCTCTCCACGCACTCCTCCCTGTGTGAAGGGGTCCAAAGCTAGATGGGAGGACAAAAAAGGATAGGGAGGAAAAAAAAAGTCTTTCCCCTTCATTACACAGGCATTGCCAACATACTGCCAGGGATGGGGCTCTTCAAACTTCATTGCCATTGGGCCATTTGGTATTTGGGAGGTTGAATGGCCAGTTTACATGGTCCCCAAAAATCTTTTTTGGCTTTGGAGTGTGGGGTCCATGGCTCAAGGGCCATTTGAGCTGTTCCCCTGGAGGTAGAAAAACCCTGAAAATCTTAGCCACTGGGGGGAGACTTCCCCTCAGCAGCAGTCAGCCCCCTGGTTCCTTATTGGGGTGGGGTGTCATGGAGGAGTTTTGGGGGAGCAGTTGAAGTAGCTGCCCCTGGAGGCTGCAAACCCCCACAATTAGTGGTCACTGGGGGAGACTTCCACCCATGGCAGAAACGCCCCAAAAATATTCTTGGTGGGGGGCCAGTTGAAGTAATTCACCTGGGTGGCTGCAAGCCCCTGAAAATCTTTCCCACCCTTGGAACACTGAGTGCAAGCCAGGACGTGGTGCTGCCTGGCAGCATGGTCTGCACCAAACATCAGGCACGTCCTTTGATTGGGTGTGGGGCTACTCACATGATATGGCTGAGTGCGAGAAAGACCGTGACTGCGTGGTGCCTGTGGGGGGTAGGGGAGGGTGCACACACAAATGAAAGCTGCTGAGAAGAAGTTTTGTGGCTGCTTGGGGGAGGGATAGCTCAGTGATTTCAGAAGTGGCCTGCTAAACCCAAGGTTGTGAGCTTAATCCTTGAGGAGGCCATTTAGGGATTGGGGCAAATAGAAGTTAGGGATGGTGCTTGCTCCTGCTAAGAGGGCAGGGGACTGGACAAGATGACCTCCTGAAGTCCCTTCCAGTTCTAGGAGATGTATATCTCAGATTATGTATCTTACGGAAGCACAACCCCCACAACAGGCTTGCTGTTATATGTTGCAGCAGGGGACTGGCTGGGGCGGCACAGAAAAAAACACCAAGTGTAGAAACAGAACCATGAACTCCATGCTCAGGCTATTTGTAATCAGTAGATGCACTCACAGCCCTAATAGCAAAGAAAGAAAAACATTTATCAGCCTCTCACATAAACACAGCCCCACAGCCACAGGCTACCTCGTCCCCAATTTGAAATTCACAGTCTTCCAGTTACCTAATTCCTGTGCACTTGGACTGTGTCTACAGTGAGCCTCAGTGCTGACAGTTTGATGCATATAGGCAGTCTCAAAAATGCAAAATGGTGGATCATTTCCAAACTTACAGTTAATATGCACATTCATTATGCTAATTTGCATTTTGGCCTCAGAAATCACATGGTGTAGACGTGGTTCTGCCTGCAAAAACCACCCCTTTCTCTGCAGCCCCTTATTCCTGAAAAAAATCAGGTATAAAGGGCTGCCGACAAAGCAGGTTTGTCGACAGCCCCTTATGCCTGATTGGAAAAAAGGGATTTTTGCTGGCAGAACCATGTCTACACTGCGTGATTTCTGCCACAAAATGCAAATTAGCTTCATGAATAGGCACATTAGCCAGACAAATATGAAAATGATCCACCATTTTGCATTTTCCAGACTGCTTATTTGCATCAAACTGACAGCTCTAGAGCTCAGTGCAGAAACAGCCCTGGAGAGCAGTGGCCAGAGTGAACACTGTGGGGCATTGTGGGGTACATAGGGGACACCTCTAGAGACTAATAAATTCAATTTTAAGATATGGCACTTCCACACTGGCCTTTAATTGAATTTTTAAATTCAAACTTGAGACCACACCCAGCCAGTCTGACAATATTATGATATCGATATTAGTGCTCCCTAAATCAAGCTAATGGTATTTACCATGAAGACCATCATGTGGTAATATCAAACTAACTGCCTTAAATTTGAATTTATCTCATACTGTAGAGGTAGCCTTACTTACTGGACCATTCAATTCAGGGATCTTTACTTCCTCAATAAGAGCAGTAGCTAAGTAAAGATACACATTAGAAAAACATAGCCCTTTAAAAGCAACTGTAATTAGCTTTATTTTCCTACTGAAAAATAAATGCAGATGGTCATTAAAAATACAGCTACCTTTAGAAATTCACCAACTTACCTTTCACACCATCACACTGTTTTCATGAGATTAGTGGGTTCTCTTCCCCACCTGCCCCAGCTTGTGAATAAAGATATATAGGTCAGCTCTTCAGATGCAGAATTTCTGTAACAAGGTAACAGTTATGAAAAAATGCACCATTTTCAGTAACTCTGTGGAACTGCATAAAAAATATTAAGTTTACTGCAGGTGCCATACAAAAAACTCCCTTTTAAAAGAGCTTTTAATTACTGTATTTCATTGTTTAGAATCCATCCTCAATTACCTTTTCACTGTGAGCTCCAGGGGGAAGCAATTAAATGTATGAGAAAGCCACCCTCCATTTAAAGCTGAAGGAGGAAGAGATTAAGGGTAATAGAATTGGTGGCTTCTAAACAGAGATATACGGTATATGAAGGATCTGGAGACATTATATTCCTCGGACCTAGTTAAAGTAGATTGTAAACCTCCAACTTTTGTGGCTGCTGAAAGTCAAAAGTCATACCAAGTTGTATTACCTACCTTTGTTCCTGAGGGCCTCAAGAGCAAAGAGGCTGATTCTAAAGAGTCCCCTTATGCTTCTTTGTCTATGTAAATAGACCTTACGGCAGGTTTAAACTACAAGCCAGAGTGCTGTAAAGTGGCCTTTGTAGAAATGAACATCAGGCCCAGATTTTTGCTGGTGTTGCAACATATGCTAAGTTTAGAAACATCAGTTTTGCTTAGGTGGGTTTGAGTGAATATCAAAAGTGATCACATTCTTCACCTCCCACAGAATCACACAATCACACAATCATAGGGCTGGAAGGGACCTCAGGAGGTCATCTATAGTCCAGCCCCCTGCTTCAAGCAGGATCAACCCCTACTAAGTCATCCCAGCCAGGACCTTGTCCTGCTGGGACTTAAAAACCTCAAGGGATGGAGAATCCACCACCTCTCTTGGCAACGCATTACAATGCTTCACCACCCGCCTGGTGAAGAAGTTTTTCCTAATATCTAACCTACACCTTTCCCCCTTCAACTTCTGACCATTACTCCTTGTTCTGCCATCTGACACCACTGAGAACAGTTTCTCACCCTCCTCTTTAGAGCTCCCCTTCAGGAAGTTGAAGGCTGCTATTAAATCACCTCTAAGTCATCTCTTCTGTAAACTAAACAAGCCCAAATCCCTCAGCCTATCCTCATAGGTCTTGTGCTCCAGAACCTTAATCATTTTTGTAGCCCTTCGCTGAACCTGCTCTAGCAAATCCACATCCTTTTTATATTGGGGGGCCCAAAACTGGACACAATATTCAAGATGTGGCCTCACCAGTGCCAAATAAAGAGGAATAACTACTTCTCTAGATCTGCTCGAAATGCTCCTCCTAATGCACCCCAGTATGCCGTTAGTTTTCTTGGCGACAAGGGCACACTGTTTACTCATATCCAGCCTTTCATCCACCATAACCCCTAGGTCCCTTTCCATCGTACTGCTGCTGAGCCAGTTGGTCCCCAGCCTGTAACAATGCTTGGGATTCTTCCGCCCCAGGTACAGGACTCTACACTTCTCCTTACTGAACTGCATCAGATTTCTTTTGGTCCAGTCCTCCAATTTATCCAGGTCCCTCTGGATTCTCTCTCTACCCTCCAACATATGTACCTCTCCCCCTAGTTTTGTGTTATCCGCAAACTTGCTGAGGGTGCAACCCAGACACTCATCCAGCTCATTAATAAAGATGTTGAATAATACCGGCCCCAGAACCAAGCCTTGAGGCACTCCACTTGAAACAGACCACCATCCAGATATTGAGCCATTGACCACTACCCGTTGGGCCCGACCATCAAGCCATCTTTCTATCCATCTTCTAATCCAAGGATCCAATCCATGGCTACATCTACACATGCCCCAAACTTCGAAATGGCCACGCAAATGGCCATTTTGAAGTTTACTAATGAAATGCATATTCAGCGCTTCATTAGCATGCGGGCGGCAGTGGCACTTCGAAATTGATGCACCTCGCCGCCACGCGTCTCGTCCAGACGGGGCTCCTTTTCGAAAGGATGCCGCCTACTTCGAGGTCCCCTTATTCCCATGAGCTGATGGGAATAAGGGGACTTCGAAGTAGCTGGGGTCCTTTCGAAAAGGAGCCCCGTCTGGACAAGACGCGCTGCAGCGAGGCGCGTCAATTTCAAAGTGCCGCGGCCGCCCGCATGCTAATGAAGCGCTGAATATGCATTTCAGCGCTTCATTAGTAAACTTCAAAATGGCCATTTGCGTGGCCATTTCGAAGTTTAGGGCACGTGTAGACACGGCCCATATTTCCTTAACTTATGGACAAGAATGTTGTGGGAGACCGTATCAAAAGCCTTGCTGAAGTCAAGGTATATCACATCCACTGATTTCCCCATGTCCACAGAGCTTGTTACCTCATCATAGAAGCTAATCAGATTGGTCAGGCAGGACTTGCCTCTGGTGAATCTATGCTGGCTGCTTTTGATCACTTTCCCCTCTTCCAAGTGCTTCAAAATGGGTTCCTTGAGGATTCCCTCCATTTTTTCCCCAGGGATTGAGGTAAGGCTGACGGGTCTATAGTTCCCTGGATTGTCCTTTTTTCCTTTTTTAAAGATTGGCACTCCGTTTGCTTTCTACCAGTCATCCGGTATCTCCCCCGATCTCCAAGAGTCTTCAAGGATAATGGCCAAAGGTTCAGCAATGACCTCTGCCAGTTCCCTCAGTATCCTGGGGTGCATTAAATCCCACCCCTACCCCCAAACAGAACCAAAGGGTGGCATTAGATGTGGCACATAAATAGATTTGGACATGCTCTTTAGCTGTTCCAGAAAACACCTTGCCTTTTTTCTCCCAGCAGCATGCTCATGTTAGGAGTGGGGCCTGTCTATCTGCAGAAAACAGAGAAAGTGGAATCCTCTTTCACCCTTCTCAGGGCCTGATCCTAAAAGGTGCTTACACCTCCTAGCAAAACTCTCATTGTTTTCAACGGGGCCAGCACATGCTAGATTCAGCCAAGGAGAATTAACTAACCTGTGTGCACCCTTCTCTGAGACACTTTCTGTTGTATTTTATGATGGTGCAAACTCCACTAATTAAGGACAACAAAATGTATCACTGTTTCATTACAGCTGATTGTATACCTGCCAAGAAGCTAATGCCTTTTCTTTAGTACCTGCCTTAATAATGCCTGGATGCCAAATTCTATAACCCTTAAGCAAGCTTAGCTGCTACAGAGACTGAGCTACTAGTAATGATGTGCATCAACACAAGAAGTTTTGGCCACACAGTCTGGTATTGGATAATGCAGAGAAATAATCGATACAGCCTCTCCTAAAACTAAAACATTAGTAGCCTATTTGCATTTAAATTTAGAGCTTTACCTGTATTTAATTGTTTAAGTAAAATGTTTCCATGAGTGTTTGATTTGATTAGGGCTTTTCCACTTTTTGTCAAATAATTGGGGAACTAATAATTATTCTTGAGTGTATCACCTGGCAGTTTTCTTTGTGTGTTTGCTATTTAGTTAGGGGACCAGATGTCCCATTTTTAAAGTGACAGTCTTGTGTTTAAGCCTTCCTGCCAGTGTCATGACTTTTTGTCAGAAACAGGCATATTGTCCCATTTTTTTCCCCTGCTTCCCAATACGAGCAGGTCCTGCTGCTGGGCAGATTCCTGCTCATAAGTCACCTTTCTACTAGCAGTGATCGAGGGGCAGTCCAATAGCCAATGATGGGGGTGGGTGTGCAAGGCTGGTGAAGGGGTACAAATGCAGCATATGGGGCTGGCTGCACTCTCTGCTGGTCTGAGAATGTAGCCCCTGGGGTGTGCCAGGTTTCAGCAACAATGCCCTGCCCCCACCCCATCTGTGGCCAGTTCTGGCTGCGCTCTGTGAGCTGCCATGGCTGGTGGGTGTGAGAAAGTGTTGGGCAGTAGCCACTTACATGTCACCTCTGCTGCCCCGCCATCAGCCCTCTATGTGCTTTGCCCTCCCTGTCCTTCCTCTGCACCTCCACCCCGCCCCCACCAGTTAAGCTGCTCCTCCATCTCCTCATCGGTGGAGGATGCATGCTGCCCCCAGTGCAGTGCTGACACCCACCTCCCAGTTGCAGCACTCAGCTCAGCAGCAGGTTGACTGCCACGTTCTTTCTTCATTCACTGCCTCTGGCTGGGCCAGAATCTCAGGAAAGCACAGTACCGTCTGGCCTGTGGCACTGCCGAGGTGGGAGTGAGCCATCCATGTCACACAGCGATGGCCTGGGGAAGACTCTCCAAGCTCAGATCTGGAGTAGCAAGGAATGAGGGGAACAATTTCCAACCTGTTCATGCCCAAACCTGCAGACTCCACAGCAGTCCCCTGGGGCAGAGGCTTAGCACCCTCTTTATCCTCCAAACCACAAAACATCGTGTCCTGCCCCAGCACAGCATGGGACTGCTCCATCCTCTAGGCATCCCCACCTGCTGGGCCATGTCTGTGGCCTGGTTCGTTGAAGCCCCTGCAGTAAGGGTCCCTGGGCCCTAGCACACAAACACATACTCAGGGCCTATCCCCTTCCTGCCCATGTTGTACCTGGGGGTGAGCAGGAAGCAGATGGGTAATGTCACTGGCTAGCAGCAGCCTGGAGGTGTCAGCTGCTGTTCAACTCTGCATGGGCAGGAAGGGACAAGCTGCTTCTAGCTGCAACGGGGTAGGGGAGAAGAAGAGATGAGCTCTTCAAAAGACACTGGCCAGGTCCTCCCCACAACATCTCCCTATGGCTGGAAGTAGCTCCCTTCATTTCCCTCCTGCACAGTTCTGAAAGGCTGCTGCTGGCCACATTGTGGTGTGAACCCTGGCAAAAATCAGGGGCCAGGGGAAATGTGTGTTCTTTTATGTCTCCCCCCCGATGCTCTCTTGAGACAGCACTGGGTACTGGAAGAGGCCAGGCCAGATGTGAAGGGCAGAGAGCATTGGGCAAGTAGGGTTGGGTCAGCCAGTCACTCCTCCATGAGATAGGGGCATATCAGAGTGAGAGAGAGAGAGAGAGTGTGTGCGTGTGTGTGCGTGTGACCTCTCACTGTGTGTGTCTGTGTGTGTGTCACCTCTCACTGGGTGTGGGGGGGGGTAGTGGTGTGTGTTCCATGTAAATTGAGAACTTGGACAGCTGCCCAGGATAAATTCAGGTGCTGGCCATCTGCTTGGCAGAGCGGCCACTGAACCACACAGCCAGCAACATATGATTCCACTGGTGGAGCACATAACAAAATTTATTCTGCCCATGGGTAAAAAAACTAGAGGGAACACCAGTCATCACTCCTTGTGCAAACCCTAATGGCTTAAAGATAAGAAGGTAAATAAAAAGAATCCAACTATGCAGTATTTCTTTTTAACAGGAGCTCGGTCAATCTGATTTTAATTTGACAGTTTATACTACAACAATTAATTGCCATTGAAGTCACTCAAATATAGGTAATTTTACCAGGTGTCACATATTCTGCATAGGGAAATAGAGTCATCCCATATTTAGTGTACTATATTTTTATTTTTAGAGAGGACATCATTCGATTACTTCTCTTTAGAAAGTTTCAACGCCTTGTCAATGATGGCCTGTTTGTAAAAAGTAACATTTTGAATTATTGAACAATCAATCATATTAACCCATATGATTATACACATATGTCTATGTATATTGTGACTGGGTGAGGCCAGAGGCCTAGCTGAGAATGGGAAGAGAAGGCTTGGCTAAGTTAACAGAGGGATACTTCACGGCAGGGAGGAGCAGCTGACCTGGGGAAACAGTGGAGGAGGGGCTGCTATCAACCAATTAGGGCCAGCTGAGATCACCTGAGGCGGCCACGGGACTGTATAAAAGGCCTCCCCTGGTGGGAGAAAGGGAAGAGAGTGAAAGAGGAAGTTGGATTGAGGTGAGGACAGAGTAGGGAGAGTGAGAAAGGGTTAGAGAGAGTGGGGGAGGTGGCGAATTCTCACAACAAGTGTCTGGACTGCTCTTCCTCCAGAGGGCCTCTGCTCCATCCCTCTTCAGCCCAGGGACACAGAGGCAAACCACGGCTAGAACACATGGGGCCTTAGTTATGTACAGGACTGTGAACAGAACCAGGGGCTGGGGCACGAGAGTGAGGCGCTCTCTCTCTCTCTCTCTCTCTCTCTATATATATATATATATATATATACACACCCCCTTTAAATTCAGCTAAGTATGTCTCTATATGAGCCTTGAAATATGTGCATTTCATCTGTAGGTGATGCGTATGTATCATATGCCATCCAAACATCAAGAATATCAGTTTTTACCATTTATCATGCCTCTCCTAAAGGATGAACAGTGAGGAAATGAGATCTTGTGATAAGAGAGAAGACTGGGAGTCAGGTGTTACAAAGTTACAGAACTTATCCAGCATTGTTATAGTAACCCCAAAAATGTGACTACAAAGCTATGCAAACATAAATCAACTGGATATTCTAATAACAAAAGTCAATGATGCACACAGAATATTGGATTCAACCCTGCAACTTTTACTCATGTGATTAGTCCTATTGAAACCAATTGAACTACTCAGATGAGTAAGGGCTGCAACATTGGGCCCATGTACAGTATAATGAAATAATATAATCCATATGGTTACTGTAGGGCTACTGAAACCCTATTTAGAACCCAATTGCTTATGCTCCATTCTGTATGCCTGTGTCCCTTCTTGTCTAAATAGCAAACGTGCAATGTAAGTGGAGATTACTTTAATTAAGTTATATTTTAGCTTTTTAGTATATGGTTACACACATAAGTAGGGTAATCACTGAACACAAATTTGACATATTTACTGTAGCATAAACCAAACAATTAGTATGAAAGTGTTAAGGAAAAGCATCATTTCACTCTTTTAATTTGATTTTATAATTAGATAGGAATCAGATTTCAGTGATCTATAGTTGCATTTTGTGGAGGGAAGTTGGAAGCATGGTTTTAGTTCTGCAAAACTGTTATTAATGGCAATATGTAAAGTATAGCTTCTGAATTTTTATTATATCAATTATTTCACACTTCTGGTAAGTAGTGTGTCCCGATATTTGTTTTTCATGGGCACACATGAGGGTTTTAAAAACATCTAAATTGATTAAAAAACAGAGAATACACATTACTGGCAACCTTTCTTTGTGCCAAAGAGGGGTTTTCACTGTTAAGTTGAAAGTTTTATATAAATTAATTACTCTTGTCTGCTTTCCAGCCAAAAGACTTTCTGTGAAAGACAGAAAATATCCACAGGCGCATGTGTGTAAATTCACTCATACTATTTATTTGTGTGTACACACCCACATACTGCTACTCTGTGTGTATGCATGTATCTGCACAGAATATGCTATTAAAATCAGTCAGACCGGACACATTTTTAAACTGAGGGGGGAAAATAAACTGATTGAACACCAGTTTCTATAAGGTGCTATGTTATATCAGTTAGAACGAAATTAAATGTCATGCAAAGAACCATATACAGCCCTCCATCCACTGGCAAAAAACAACAACAAACAACCTTTTCAACTCCTTGTTTTTAGTCATCAGGAGTGGAGAGAGACTCAGACAGCAGACAGCATGGTCCCAGCATGCTTTTTGCCTTTTTTTTTTTGTTTGCACATTAGCTGTCAGTTGCAGCCCTGCAGGTAGTAGAACCCAGTGGGAAGAGGGGCGGGACAGAACGATGCAGCCTGAACTGACAGCAAATTTAAATTACTGACTCTTCTCTTTTCCTCCTTTGGTTTTTTTCTATTATTATTTTTTTCTACTGTGCAACAAACTGAAAAGATTTTAGCACACATTCATTTAACAACCCTGCTTCTTGTGGCTTTTTTTTTCCTCCCTTCTGCTTCCAGGATAATTAAAAGAGAAACCTGTAAAGGCAACATTCCTTCAAGCGAGTTGGTGCTGCACCGTGCTGGTGAGACAAATTTATTTTTTTTCCCTTTCCCTGTCTTTTCCTTTTTTGGTGCTGAAAGCTTTTGTATGTCTAAGACAGTCATAAGTGAGGTTCCTCTGCCGTGGGGGGTACGAACGTAATGAAAAGGTGTAATTGCTTGATATCTGACCTTATCATATTACTTAAAATGGATAATAACAGTATCTGTGCCCGTCCTCGTGAAGCTTTCTCTCTGCTGGGCAAGCAGTCAATTCATAGAAGCAGGGCTGTGACTGTCACACTATGACAATGAGCACTAGATTGTTTTTTGGTTATCATTCCACATTTCTATCAGAAAGAATACTTGAGTTTTGGGGGGTTTCTAATTGTCTGAAGCATTGATATTAAGGTGCGGGGGGGTGGGGATTAATAAGTCTTGGCTGTGTTTCTATCTGGCCAGCTGTTCACTAGCAGACAGGAAGCACAAGAGTGAAACTTTCTAAAATATATATGTATTCTTTAGTTTGGTCTTACTGGGATCAGAATAAATATGTGGGTTAAGCTGTTAAGTACGGGTTTGGTGGGGAGGGGGCAGTTCTTTCCAGACATTGTGCGGGTCTTCTGTCAGGCAAGGGGAGGGGAAAACTTCAGATGTCATTTCTTAGCAATAGTTGATTTCAGTGGAGCTAAAACTTTTGCACAAAATACCTAGGCTACATTGTTAAAGAATGAGTTTGATTCTGCAGTTTCAGAATGTGTCAATTACAGTTATTAGACTTCTATTGTGCACATTCAAATTCTCCGACTTTCTAATGTCTTTTTGACTTTCTCAATCATTGCATTTAAGAAGCGTCAAAAAAGTCAGATCAATTGCTTGTCACATGAGATTCTTTGTATGACTTTCAGAGCCTGATCCTGACAAGTGCTGAGCATGTGCAACTCCTATTAAAGTCAATAAGGAAACTGAGCTTGTGAATTATTTTATAGAAGGCTGCTTAACACAGCCTTACAGAAGTTTGGGGGCAGGGGGTGACCCAGGACAAAATCTGAAACTGAGGAGCCCCCTCCCAAAAAAGCTGCCATGAGGGGAAGCCCGAGGGGCAGTTCCTGTCCTTTGGGCCTGCCCCCAGTTCCCTGCTCCAGTAAGGTCACCAACTTAATAAGTTCACAAAACCACCCTTGCCTAGCCCCCTGTCCCTCCTCCAGGGCCTCTCCCCACATATTTCATTCCCTGCCCTCTGTTGTTCATTCTTCCCTACTCTCCTACACTTTCACTGGGCTGGAACAGGGTGCTGGAGTGCAGGTGTGAGCGAGAGCTCTGACTCAAGGTGCAGGCTCCAGGCTATGTCCAAGGGGTGCAGACTGCATGGGGGATCTTAGTGCTGGGGGCTGGAGTGTGGGAGGAGATACAGGGTGTCAGCTCCAGCTGGTACTTACCTCTGGCAGCTTCAGCTCCCAGGTTCAGGAGAGGTCAGGGATCTGTGCATGCTGTCCTTGCCTGCAGGCTCCGCCCTCACACCTCCCACTGTCCCTGGTTCCTAGCCCGTGGGAGCTGCAGAGCCAGCCCTGTGGCTGTCCCTGCATCTAGGAGCCAAACAAGCTGGCTGCTTCTCAGAAGCAGCATGGTGCCAGAGAAAGCAGGGACCCTGCCTTAGACACACTCAGCAGCTGACTGGATTTTTAGTAGCCCAGTCAGCATGCTGACCAGCACCCCCAGAAAACCTTTTCAACTTACCATTGCAGTCAAAAACCAGACACCTGGCAACCTGATGCTCCAGGACTTGTGACATGGTGGATGGGCTTGCAGTAACATGCAGATTTATGGTGACAATGCCAGTCACTCAAATTTTGTCATCGCTGAGGAGCGGCTGGGCCACACTTCAGCATCTGTGCAAACCAGCGCACTTGGTTGCAACGCCACTCGGCTTGGGAAGCCTCCTGAACAGAAACCCAGACCTGCTCCCCTCCTCAAAGGGGCCCTGGTGGTCACCCGCACACCCAACACTGATCAAATAGTTTTCTTTTTCAAATTAATGTAATTAACAATGATTATTTTATATATATAAAATAATATATATATGTATGAGCTCTCCAGTCTGAGGTCTTTGTCCTGCAAACTCTTATTCACATGAGTACCTTCACTGGGGCCAACTGCAGGAGTAAGAATTGCTCATATGGCTAAATATTTACAGAATCAAGCCCAGCCTCATTGAGCAATGTTTTCTTAGGTGTACACAGGCTGAGATTTTCAAAGGTTAGGGTTAGGGCAGGGTTAGAGTTAAGGTCCCCAATCCCATTGAACTTCTATGAGATTTAAGCCCCTATCTCTGCTGGGCTCCTTTGAAAATCCCAGCCTTATTCGATAAAGTACTGGAACCAGTGGGGCTGACAGCCACCACAGGCCTTAAGGAAAGGGGGAGGGGCCATGACCAAGGGCAGAAGGGGCAGGGCCCAGTCCAGTGAGCCATTAGCACTGCCTGGACTGCAGTGCTGGGTTGCCCCACTCCCACACAGCCACGCAGTCCAGAAGAGGAGTCATGCTGCAGCACTTGAAGGGGGCCGGAGCTCTGGCTGCTGCTGCTACCAAAGCAGTAGTGGTGGTGGCTGGAACTTTGAGCTCCACTGAAATGCTGGGCCCCAGGGTCACTGCCCCCTTTGCCACCACAACCCCAACTTGTTGGCAGGCCTGACTGGAGCCATCTACTATTTGCTTTGAAATTCATCTGCACCAGGGAGGTGCGTTAGCATTTCACAGTTTGCAATATACTTGGCCAAGTCTGCGTTAAACCAAAGGGGCCAGAGACCATGTGTTAAGGGAAGCTATATGGTAATGATCAGAGAAGTCAAGCACAAATTTACTTTAGCAACTGTAGAAAGAGGAAGAGGAAGAGGTGATGGTGGCTATGCTGTATGCTCATTTCTATTACTTTGTGGCCTCCGGAAATTGACATGCACAGGCGAGAGGATTAAGGTGCGTTGGTGGATGCTAGCAATTGTAAGACAGACACTTTGTTTCTATGCCTATTTAAATCACATTTTGCAACCTTCTTCTTGTAGAATATCTCACTATAAGATGTTTACACCTCTTGTGTAGAGGACTGTGGTATTTTGTCTGAAATTAGTTTGCTATAGCACTTGTCTCATTTCTTCATCTAGCCCTGTCACCTCACAGTGCTAAGGTCCACAAAAGAACCTGGCTATCCTCTATAATGATCAATTCCCACCCATTAGAGGAGAAAACTATTTAATTCAATATTCTTGTTTTATATTCCCCAAATATAAACTGCCAGAATCATATGTTTGGTGTGGAGCTTGTCTACAGAAACTAAGCCACTCCTCGCTGGACAGGGAAAGGTGGAAGGAAACAGTGAGAGAAACATTGGACACCAACAGGAGCTGAGCACATGGTTGATGATGATGATTATGAAGAATCATATGTCATATAATATGAGTAACTTGTAGTCTGCTGACGGTAAACTGTGTAGATATAGGCCTGGATTCTGTCTGATAGGATAATCCTTTTTACACCACTGGAACAGTATAAAGGAACTAACGATCCCTCTAACATACCCTCTGAGAGATGAAAATAAAAAAGCAGTTCAGTAGCACTTTAAAGACTAAGAAAATAATTTATTAGGTGATGAGCTTTTGTGGGATAGTCCCACTTCTTCACACCTTCGCCATACCAGAACAGACTCAATATTTAAGGTATAGAGAACCAAAAATGGTGCCATTTTTCATTCTCTCTGCCTTAAATATTGAGTCTGTTCTGGTATGGCTATGGTGTGAAGAAGTGGGTCTATCCCATGAAAGCTCAGCACCTAATCAAGTGCTACGGGACTGCTTTTTTATTTTGATAGAATATAGACTAATGAGTATCTCTCTGTTACTACCTCTGATAGATGGATTCTCTAGGTGGCATAGAACAATCAAGGGTTTAGAGGGTCACTTTCCTTGCCCTTCTAGCAGTTGGCACGTCAGGGTGGAGTCAGTCCAATAGCCAATAATGCCACTGCAAATTGAATCATGGGTTTGTCAACTGCATTAAGATAAGTAAATTGTAAAAGGTGACCCTAAACCAGTGTTCACTGCAAGCTGAGCACTTGAGCTGTCTTCCAGAGCACCAAAAGCCAGGCACAGTGGGCAGCATTTGTTTCTATTGGTGGTGCACATCCACCTATGCCTCAGTGCACATAACAAAATTTATTCTGCCCATTGATGGAAAAATTTGCAAGGAACACTAAACTACTATTCTTCAGCCCTTTCCAATACAGGAACAAGGTGCTGCAGTGGCCACAATCTCTAAATGTTCAGGAATCGTAAATTGTCACTTAGAAAATCAAACATAGCAATCCAGATCACTGTACCTTTTACAATTAGGTTCTTGATGAAAACATGAACTTTTGCCTTAAATATGGTTATTGAAAGCATGCAAATTTTACATGACTGAAAATTACTTTTAATACTTCTGTATGCAAAACTATGTAGTTTTAGGAAATTTCTAGTTAAGCAAAAATTAATCTGTCAAAATAATTTTTCAGAGATTTCTAGGTTCTAAAGCCAAAAACGACAATTACAGTAGACTAGTTTGACCTCCCATCTAATATTAGCCAGAGTCCTTCACCTCAACCTCACAGTTAGAAAACAACATACTATTAAAAAGCAATTGGGGACTCTTCAATTGTTAACAATATTCTAGAAGGAAAAACAGTGCTGTTATAGGTGAAGAGCTGTTATCACTAGACAAATGCAATACTTATAAAATTATAGGTATTACTGTAGAGCCTGGTCATTCATACTGGTAATCAGTCCATAATCCTACTCGTTTAGATGCCTTGAAGTGTGCTGCTTTCCCCCTCATTAATAAAATAGACCAGCTCACAGTGACATCATCCAACAGGCAAATTGTCAATTTTCTTGTAGAAAAATCAAATTTACCCCTGCATTGTTCCCACAGCACCAATTCCCAGTGAAATCAGTTGAAGTCAGAAGTACTCAAGAAACTTAGAATCAGGCCAACTTAGTGAAGCCCAAAATTCATCATGAGCTATTCAACGCAAGATTCTGTCTGCCAGCGTGTGCAGCTTTCCTTCAGTATACCAGACTCCTGTGACCTCATGTAGGCCCTGGTCTGGCAAAGTATTTAAGCCCATGTGTAGGGACTATGTGGAGGCTTCAGTTCTTTGCTGGTATGGAATCATACCATTATCTCTTGTGTTGCTGGCCAGCTGGTAGCAGTGAGTTTTGCTCCTTTGTTTGTATGCTTGGGCTTGGCACTATTGAGGACCTGGCCCCAAACTGGTGGATGCCTTGGATTTGTGGGAATTCAGAGCCTCTATGTTGCCTTTGGGTGGCCTCTTTTTTTTCTTTTTCCAGGCATTCTTATCTTCTGTACCTAATGGTCATGCTCCCCCCGCCTGAACCCACCAAAACCCAAGAGGAGTCCCTAAGAAAGATCTTAGGTCTTCACAGAACCCAAAGGGGTGAAACATAGGTATGTCCTGCCCACCCTCTTCCCCACAGCCTTCCAAGTGTCTACTCTCTCCACCTACGCAGACCGTGATCTACAAAGCATTCTCTGGTAGAGGGTAGCACCTCAGGGCTCCATAGGAAACCCACACTATGGCTCTCAGTCCCTCTCTAGCAGTAGCTGAGCTGTAGAGAGAAGTTGAGGAGCCTTCTACAGCCTTAGCTAATGGAGCTAGGTCTTTTAGCTCGTGCAGTAGTGGGTCAACCAGATGCCCCAGATTCCTTTTCTGCTGCTGAGTATAAGGGGCATTACTGGGCCTTGTTTGTACTAGGAGAGTTGACCCTGTATAGTACCAGAGAGATAGCCATATCAGTATGTAATGTGTCAAAACAAAAAAAAACAGTCATCTAGCATTTAAAAACTAACAAAATAATTTATTAGTTGATGAGCTATCATAGGACAGAACCACTTCTTCAGATCTACAGCCCCACCAGAAGAGACTCAATATATAAAGCACAGATGTCCAAAAATTGTTATCAAGGTTGACAAATCAGAAAAATGATCATTGTTGGCAAATCAGATAGAAGAGCAAGGAAGGAGGAGTAAGTGTTAGATCAAACATCAAAGTGTGTCAGAGTCCTTGTTTTGGGTCAGGTAATTGTTGTTCCTGTTCAAACCATGCGTTAATGTGTTGAATTTGAATATGACTGTTAGTTCTGAACATTGCCTCTGTAGACAGTTGTTAAAGTCCCTTTTCAGTAGAACACAAACTCTCAGGTTTTTAACAGAATGGCCCACTCCACTAAAGTGCTGGCTGACGGGTTTGTGTGTTTGGAGATTTTTGATGTCTGCTCTACGTCCATTCATTCTTTGGCAAAGAGTGTTTGCAGTCTGCCCTATATAGAAAGTATGTGGACATAGTTGGCACATGATGGCATATATCATGTTAACT
This sequence comes from Carettochelys insculpta, assembly GCF_033958435.1. Taxonomy (NCBI): domain Eukaryota; kingdom Metazoa; phylum Chordata; order Testudines; family Carettochelyidae; genus Carettochelys; species Carettochelys insculpta. The sequence goes on along the minus strand of NC_134137.1, from coordinate 368,817,807 downwards.
TTGTTGGAATATAGACTAACATGGCTACCTCTCTGTTACAATATTACGTTAGTTGAGGAACAGGAGAATGTGCCAATGATTGTGTAATTAAAGTGGTTAGGTCCAGTGATGGCCTGTTTTCTCCTATAGACAGTCTCCTAACCTTATGAGGATTCTTACTAGCAACCACAGGATATACCACAATAAACCTAATCCTGGAGCTTTTCCGTGCAACAAGCCCCATTGCCAACTTTGTCTACATATCTATTCTGGAGATACCATCACTGGACCTAACCATGTTAATTACAGAATCATTGGCACATTCTCCTGTTCCTCAGTTAACCTTATATATGCCACCGTGTGCCAACAACAAGAAGAAGTGCTGTGGCACCTTATAGACTAACAGATATTTTGGAGCATAAGGTTTCATGGGCAAAGACTTGCTTCTGTTAGTCTATAATGTGCCACAGGACTTCTTGTTGCTTTTGAAGATACAGACTAACACGGCTTTCTCTCTAATACATGCATGAACAATGTCCACGTACTTTGTGTACAGAACAGACTGCAAACACTCTTTGCCAAAGAATGAATGGACAAAGAACAGACATCAAAAATCTCCATATACACAAACTTGTCAGCCAGCAGTTTAGTGGGGTGGGTCATTCTGTTAAAAACCCGAGAGTTTGTGTTCTACTGAAAAGGGACTATAACAACTGTCTACAGAGGGGATGTTCGGAACTAACATTCATATTCAAATTCAACACATTAATACATGGTTTGAACAGGGACAGTAATTACCTGACCCATTACAAGAACTCTTTTGCATACTTGGATATTTGTTCTAACACTTATTTACCCACCCCTCACCCCACTCTCTTGCTCTTCTATCTGATTTGCCAACAATGATAACAATTTTTCTGATTTGTCAACCTTGATAACAATTTTTGGACCTCTGTGCTTTTATATATTGAGTCTGTTCTGGTAGGGCTGTGGATCTGAAGAAATGGGTCTGTCCCATGAAAGCTCAACACCTAATAAATTATGTTGTTAGTCTTTAAAGTGCTACATGACTCCTTTTTTGTTTTGACCCAGTTTAGTTGCTGTAGTGTCGCTAACCTGGTGGAACCCCTCTAATACAGATGCAGGTATATTAGTAAAATTGTATGTATGTAGGTTCAGGGAACTAACATACGCTATACGAGTGCAAGTACAGGAATACTCATCCACAGGTCTACTGGCATAGAAAAGTTAGTTTAAAAAAAGAATCACATCCCTACCAAACATAATAGTAGTAGTAGGCATCCTTCGATCCCGAGGGATCATGGGTTTGCGCCCCAGTTGGAATGATTCGAGCCGCGTCTTCTGTGGCTGTGCAATCCAATGTGGGAGTGGCAGTCCGTTCCGCACTGTGAGCAGCAGTAGGCAGATGTCGCTCTGGTATCACGGGCACGGATCTTCCTGAGGGCTCTCCTGTCTTCTGCTTCCTTCACCAAGATAGTTTCATATATAACAGGAGCTTCCTTCACTCCCTGTTTCCAGGCATGCCTGTCTGAGGCGGGCGAATGCCAGGTGTTCGCACTGATAAAGAGAGCGCTGAGGTCACGCTTGCACGTGTCTTTGTAGCGCAATTTAGGTCGCCCTTTCAGCCTCTTTCCATACGTCAGTTCGCCGAAGAGGACGTCCTTCAGTATTCGGCCATCCGTCATGCGTGAGACATGGCCCAGCCAGCGCATACGCCTCTTTTTGAGAAGGGTGAACATGGAGGTGGTGCCTGCCCTCTCAAGCACTGCGCTATTGGGGACCTTGTCCTGCCATGAGATACCGAGTATGCACCTAAGGCAGCGCATGTGGAATATGTTGAGCCGCTGCTCTTGTTTTGAGCGCAAAGTCCATGTTTCACTGGCGTACAGCAGTGTGCTCAAAACACAGGCTGTGTAGACCTGCACCTTGGTGTGTACAGTGAGCTTATTGTTAGCCCATACTCTCTTCATCAGCCTGGAGAACATTGTGGAGGCTTTTCCAATGCGCTTGTTGATCTCGCTATCAAGTGACAAGTTGTCCGAGATCGTCGAGCCTCGGTACACGATCTGGAAGTCGTCCATGAGTTCGTGTACCAAACATAGCTATGCCAATATAACCTTGAATTATAGAATCATAGGGCTAGCAGGGAACATAGCAGGTTATCTAGTCTGCACATGATGTGTAAACCAGTGTTTTGCATACACAATGGAAGAGTTCACACACTGTTATCACCTCCTTCCACAGCAGGTGAATAGGAGACATTGCAACTCAGTGTTTTTAGGTAAGCTGTGGTTGAGGGGAAAAAAAATGAAGAAACAAAAGTTTTCCAAAGGACTTTACTCTTACGTTTCATAACAGACACGGACAGAAAGGTAAGTCTAATGGTGATGTTTTTGCATAAACCAAACCAATGATTTTCTCAGAAATTATCTGCAGTCACTACAGATGAAACATAGTTTGTGTGAAACAAGCATTTATTTCCATCTCAAAGTTTTTCTTGCACCCTTCAGTGTACTGCACATGCAGAGAAAAGCCTCCCAGACTCTAAGATCTGCTGACTTTTCCAATAACTGTATTTTAATTTTTATCTCTTCCATCATACTGCTGTATTAATTGGCAAAGCACATTCCCAGCAAAGTCCTTAATGACATTTTTTAACCATAGAGATTACAAAAACACCCTGCTTCACTGGCGCATTCAAGTTGCCACAAAATTGTATTTGTTAATGTAGCTGTGAAAATACATTGCACCTGCCATCTCTTAGCTCAGGGATTTTACATATGGCTAAGAAGAATTGAGGAATGCCTGCAAAATGGGGTTTGGCTATATTGGCTTAGCTGTAGAAGGAAGAGAGCTCTATAAAATTCTTACCCATAATTGGATACAGCTGACAGCCCATCTTAACTGGTGCTCACGAATGAGTGAACAATGAAAATACTCTGCCTCTTTTCACTCCAGAAGCATGGCCATTCCAGATCAGATGCCAGATGCTAATGCTTTTGGGAATAGTCTTCTTGTAAATGCAGGTGAGACAAATGTGAAGCATTTAGTGACATTTGCTAGTCTCAGAATTAAAAAAAAAAAAGTCATTCATAGTATTGTAATGAACCACAAATTACTCCACATGCTGCTTGCAACATAAGACTGTCAGATGTGAGTGATGCTATAGATATATATTCATGCAGTAGAAATGTTATTCTGATCTTGTATTTTTTATGCCTCAAACTGTACTGCATTTTGCTGGGTGAGGCTTCCACTGAAGTCAATTGTAAAATTCAACTTGCTTCAGTGGTATTAGGACTGGCCCAACTGTCCAAAGTCCAGGAATCTAATCAAGCTATCAGAGTTTAGACACAGACAAAATAACTTTTCCTCCCTCCAATTTACATCCTGACTTCCAGCTTGATCCAAATCAATTCAGTTGATTTCAATGGGCTGTGATGTAAAAAGCAGCAATAATTACAGACTGTGATCCAGCGAAGGAGAACTAGGTGGCAGAATAGTCATATGCTTAACATTCTAGCACGTGAATGGGAGTACACACATGCTTAAAGTTAAGCAAGCATGTAAGTGCTTTGCTGGATCATGGCCACAGCTTCTCATGCCACGTCCTCAGTGAAGCAAAAATAATTGGTGGAATTCAGTGATGGCCCAAAGCTTATCCCTCAGCAGCCAGAAATTCTGATGAAGTTTGGACCTCTGTCCAGGTTTTGTGGCTGAATTATAATTCTGTAAACCCCAGGTTCAGCAAAACGCTCGTACTCATGCTTAAAAATTTAACATCAGGGGAATTATTTCTCTACATAAAATTAAGCATGTACTTCACTGGCCTGAGGCCAAAACTAAAGAGGATTTGAAACACACACATATGGATTCTGGGGAAGCGAGGATCTGGTGCTGCTCTTCTTGGTAGAACATGATTTTTAAATAAATCAATCTAATGATCCCTATGCAAATAGAGAAATATTTCCTTTTGTGATCTAAACATTTTATTGCATCCCTAGTCAGCCAAACACGCAGTGCATCCTTACATAGAAAATGTGCTGAAAGTTTAGCATGTACCCATGTGTCTTGTTGAACTGGAACTGCGCTGTATCTTCTGAACTGTTCTGTGATCGTGAAACTTACCCTTGTGACGGTGTGACAGTTTTGCTGGTTCCATCACACTGTACCTGGTGTTTCATGATGTCATTTGGTTTGTGTGTGTGGGGTCTGATCAGAGTAGGTGCTTGATGATAATGATGCCTAGGCAGGGACCAAATATTACAACTGCCGTCTTGGTTCATATTATGCAACAGTGGCAATAGTGTATACTCCTATTCGGGTTGGCAGCTGCAGAATTCGTTGCACAACAGGATGTTTATTACTGTCAGAAGTGTGTATGAGCTCCATTAGAGCCATGCACTGTGTTTATTGCTGGATCATAGGATATAACTCATAAATGAGCAGCCTATGCTGACCTAAGATCATATCCAGTTCCCTGAATGGCCAACAGCCACTGCTGGCCTTGGGGCAAGGTGGAAGGGGAATCCAGCTGTGCAACACAGAAGGGGCATGGTCAAGGGTAGAAGAAGCAGGTCCAGGAGCATTCAGCCCTTAGCACCAGCTAAACCCCTCCCCGCTCACAGCCACATACAGTGGTCCCCTTCCCCTTCACAGCTACAGGCAACAATGCAGTGGCACTGGTGCAGCTCTTCAAGGGGGCCTGGACTTCCAGCCACCACCACTGCCAAAGTAGCCTAAGCCGGGGGCATCTCACTATCTGTAACAGTTTGTATTACAGGTAATACATGGCCCATGGCTGGATCCAACCTATGGGCTGCATCTGGCCTGCATACTATTTATATCCCGCTGCCATGGTAGCAGTGAGTGCTGGGAGGTGTGAGTTTTTAAATACCTGCAGGAACCCCAGGTGGTGGCCAGGCTGTGCAGTAGCAACAGGGGCTGGAAATCATGAACCCAGCATTCTTTAAATTGCTGCTATTTAAAGGGTCCCAGCCCCACATTGCTACTGCACCACCTGGGCCTCCTGCAGCTATCTAAAGAGCCCACAGCTCCCAGTCCCTGCCACCATGCCAGAAGCAGGGTGTAAACAATATGTGGATCAGATGCAGCCCACGGGCTGGGGGCCGTATTTTGCCTTCCCCTGCACTAGTCAATGTGTGTGAAGGATCAGTATCAAGCCCAGAATAATATCTTGGATTGCTGTTAATTGATTCTTTCAGATCTAATTAGTGATCCAGGAGTTGTCTCTATATCTGAAATTCTCAACTTCATGGGCAAATGACCCTAAGAAATCTGTTTCCCAGTAAGTCAGAAATATTTTGACAGCACTATTTCCTCCTTTATTTGGAAAGCATCATCTTTTCTGCTGGCTTCTGGGGAATTAAACTATAAAATATTTTCCCTTGGGAAGCCATAGCAGACCCATTGCTTGAAATCTTTATTCGGGCAAATATTCAGTGTTGCTCATCTCCTTCATTGGCAGGGTGATGAACGAGGTAAGGTAATAGTCTCTCTCATACATAAAGATCAGCTGACATCATCCAAAAGTTGAACCAAACTTTCCTAGAGATCAGATTTAAAAATATATATTTTAATGGTAGAATAAATATCTTTTTGTTCTGGGTTTCACAGTGAAAATAAACAGGCTGTTCTCAGTACACATCTAACCAGGTTCAAACCTCAAAGTACTAAAAACCTCTTGTAAGTCTCTTGCTGGAGTTCCAGTTTCACAGATTCATACGAAAAAGAGATGGGAGAAAAATCTGCAAGTTTAGCTACTGTAGCTCATCCTTCACCTTATAATAATGTTGCTAAGGATTATTACTGGCTTATTTGAACTATATTTGTGTTTCTACATGCGTCTGCCGTACTACGAGAATGTCATTTAAATCTCTTTAAAGCAAATAGTTTTCTCACAATCCCATATTTAGTCTGTGGGCTGGGGCTTCAGAAAATTAAAAAATACTGATTCATTGGCTTCTAATTTATCGCCAAGCACTCGGTACACTCAGCAGAAGATTCAGAGCGAGATAGGCAAATAGACCCAGGCTCTCAAACTGAGTCCTGCTAGGTATTTGGACAAAATACTGACTCTTTATACCTCGGTTTCTCCCCCTGTAAAATGGGAATAGGAATGCCCACTTATCTACTGCCCAGGGACATGTGCAAAATAATTAATGTTTACAAAGTATTTTGACATTAAAAAGCAGTGTGTAATTGCCAGCAGTGCTAAAAGGCACCAAGGACAAGGTGGGAGGGGTAGGCCATTCCCCACCCAGGAACGGGTGAAGCCAGGGGCCAAAGGGGCGAGACTTAGGACTGTCAGCTCTCTACCCCCCACACTCCCTCAGTGCTGCACCCAGAATGGCAGTGCAGAGCTCTGAGGTATTTCAAAGGGGCCTGGAGCTCCAGCTGCTGCCACTGCTACTTCAACAGCATCACACTGGAGCTTGAAATGCCAGGCATAGGGGCAACTGCCCCCTGCATTGGCAGTCCTGCTAATCACCAAGTACTGTCAATAAGCCATCCTTGGCAATTATTAATCAACCTCAGCAGTTATTCTCTTCCACTAGCTGTGGACAGTTATGTCCATGATCCTGCAAGCTGTTCTGCATTGGTAAACCCCATTGCATGTCACATGTGCGCCTTGCTGTTCCCACACAGAACAGCCTGCAGGATTGGGGGCTTCACTGTTTGTAAGTATATTGAGTCTGTTCTGGTATGGCTATGGTCTGAAGAAGTGGGTCTGTCCCACGAAAGCTCACCTAATATAGTCTTTAAAGTGCTACTATACTGCTTTTTTGTTTTGATAGTATATAGACTAGCATGGCTTTCTCTGTGTTACTAAGTATATGGAGATATACCTATCTCATAGACCTGGGAGGGACCTTCAGTGGTCATCAAGTCCAGTCCCCTGCCCTCACATCAGGACCTAGCACCATCCCTGACAGGGGCAGTTGTTGTTTGTTTGTTAATCTATTTGCCCCAGATCCCCAAATGGGCTCCTCAAAGATTGAACTCTCAACCCTGGGTTTAGCAGGTGAGTGCTCAAACCACTGAGTTATCCCTTCCCCCCAAAATACTTATGTGTAGGTGCAGATATAAAATTTGTGCAGATATAAAATTTGTTTCCATATCTTCATCCGTATGTGCAAAAATGAGCCACATGTATCTTCCCCCATATCTGTAGATGCAGCTTATCTGCAGATATAAAGTGGATAACTGTGGAATTACAGGGCTCTGTTCATGTGATATATTAATCTTCACCCCTTGCCAATCCTAGCATGCCTGGAAGTTTAAAAAAGAAAAGGGGAGCAAAGTTAGAAATTTGAGAGCAAAGATAGTGGGTGAAATTTTCAGGAACAAATATCCCAAGTTGTGCATGCCTGACCTATACAAACAGAAACTCCAATGTCTATGCATAAATCTGACCTTGTTTTGAGAGGAAATTTTCATATGAATGAGCAAACTGGGTCTGGAGCACACGCCTCAGTCTGTGCATGCACAAAAACTTGGCCATGTGGCATTGGAAAACTCAGCCCAATGTACTTTAAAAATATTCTTTTTGCCATTTTGACATGTTGAATTAGACTTTTTGGAAAAAAAAATGTGAGTCTTCGTATTTCTTTACTTGCAGATTCCCTTGACATGAGTATTAACTAGCCAATAGATCTACTTATCTGGAGTAATAACAGCTAAGGTCTCATTTCATATGTATACTCTCCAATTTGAGGGAAAGTTATTTCTGGCAATGTAGTAGTCAGAATCATGAATGCACATTGACTAATAATGTGGCTTTATTTTTTGTTTTTCTAAAGGGATATGGCTTTATTTTTTGTTTTTCTGAAGTGGATATCCCACGTTATTTTAGCCAATGAACATTGCAGACCTACCAATATATGATACATTAATAACAACATTGGACCTCCAGTGACTTCTTCTATCCTCTTCCCTTCTGTCTTTTGGTTCTTCTGTCTTCGCTCCTCTCAAGCTGATGATTCCTCTCAGCACTGTTCTCCAGACTGACTCTTTCCTGGAAGTCCCTTCTACCAGATGGATCTTTTATATTTTCCCTCCTCAGGGACAAATCTACTAGTGCAGTTTGAACCTCTCTAATCTGTAACGTTCTCATCCAGCAACACCTGTAACAGCATGATTTGAGTCAGCTGGACGACCACTTATCATGCGTGTGGCCAAATTTCCCACAGCCCCATAAAATTGGTTTACAGCCACCAGTCCTGGCTCTCAATGTTCTGCGCTATTATTTAGCTGTATTTTACCCCTAAATGTCTTCTACAAGCCCAGTAAGGAGTGACATGTTGGTAATGTGCTAGACAATATTGACCTCTTGTGGTCTGGCAAATTCTCTCATTCAGCACAGGTCAGGTCCCAAAGGTGCTGGATGAGAGAGGTTTAACTTGTAGTGTGAAACAGTAATAGTTAATTGAAGTCAATGGAGAGGATCCCATTTATACTTGTAGAGAATTTGCCTCCATAATTCTGTACCAGGCCTCAAACAGTTGGTTCCAATGTATCTGAGAGACTGTACAATACTCCCCCTCTCCTCGGGGGAATAATTTTCTCACAAGAGCTGTGTGGGAAATGATAGTCCTTTCTAGTGAGATTTTTTGAGACTTCAAAATCTTCCCAGTTCTGCTTTGTGATAAACAAAGAGCTATCAAAATATTTTATAAAAGAGAGACATCCCTCCTCATCAGATAGATAAGATAAATGCTTAGGGTCTTTCCTAGGATGTTGGACACCCTGCTTCAAATCACTTCTATACATGTTTTAGAGAAAGAACTTGAGACATGGCCCCCACATTCCTGGGAAGGGTTCTGATCACTGGACTACACATGGAGTCAGCCTCTTCATCCAATCAACATATAATTATTCATACAAAGTGAAAAGCTCCAGGAGGAAAGACGGTGTGCGATACACAAGAGAGCATCCTGCTTAGTCTGGCCCTCAGGGGATTCAGGGAGAGAACAGGCAGTTGAAAGTGGGTCTCTGACTCACAAGGAATTGGGCTGATCAGCCATCAATGGACTCACGATTAGGAGGATGACATGAAGATATCCTATTCATTATCGAGTGACCACCAAGATTATTGACTTTTCAAGAATGGGCAGCTCTCTGTCTTTTCTCTCTCTCTCCTCCCACCTTGCCCTAAGACATGCTCCCCAAGAAAATGTCAGATATGAGCCTTTCTCACGAAAAGCTTCAGTTTCAACAAATTGCTATATCTGATGGGGAAAATATTGTTCCCTCAAAAAAAATTCTCAACCAACCTGACTTGGCACACAAACCAAAACAAGAGCTGAAAAGGAGTAGAAACACTTGTTATGAGACACTATTGCATTGCCAGGATGGCGCATTAAAATATCTAACAGAAATTTTCCATATTCCTCTTCTGTGATCAATTTCAAGCATAAATTAGGGCCATTTTGTTGACCTCTTCAGCTACTCACAGGGCAGATTTTTTGAGCAACCTCTACAGCATGGATCTCTTATTCCAGGTTTCTCTTTGGAGAAGGAATCTAATGCATCAGAGATTAAATGTGTTACTCATGATGAGTTGTGCTTCAGGGCTCTGTATAGCACTGAAAATTATGCATTTTACACTATCTTGTAAAATAATCATTTATCTAAGTAAACATATCGATTCCTTTCAGCTTCATGTGAACACTGTCCTGGGCTGTGAATCTTAATTTAGCAAGCTGTTGACAGACAGGAAAGAAAAAGAGATGACTAACAATGATGGAGAAGAATCAGTTACTTAAATGTCAATAGGAGGAGTCTAAAAAATGAGCTCCCAGAAACAGACCAATTTGTTCTCAAGTATCCAGTCTGATATACGGACTTGGTAATTTTACAACCTTTTCACCAGTTGAAATGCATCTTTCAGCCAGTAAGGCAAACTGCACGGTGATATGCTTCTCTGATAGCAGACCATCTGTGGCACAGATTTAAAAGTACATTTAGGGAAGGAATAATGAGCAGTGATGAGATGAGCACAAGGTGGCGGGGGGGGGGGGGCGGGGGCAGCTTTCATGGATCATTTTCCTAATCTTCCCACTGACTTTCTGTGGGGACAGGGGCAGGACATCTTGCCCTTGATGCACCCGACTTGGTTCAGCTGTAATATGGGGATGATAGTGCAAGGCCATATTCCTTGCTGGTGTAACTCGAATGAGGTCATTCTGATTCTCCAATCCTAGATCATCTGGGGGGGAATAGTTTTAGCTGGGGGGATGCGGGGCACACAATGAATGTTGGAAAGGTGTCAGGTACTGTACCTTTCTTATTAATGAAATTACTATCTATTGGAGGATGAGTAAGATACGGCACTGGAGTTGGATTCTGCCAGGGGGTTGCATGTGGCCCATGTATTATTCATAGGCCACTGCTGGGGCAGCAGTGGGGGCTGGGAGCCATGGACTTTTTAAATAGCCACAGGAACCCCAGGTGGTGGCCAGGCAGCATGATAATTGTGAGGGATGGGAACCGTGAACCCTGAGCCCTTTCAGTTGTTACTATGTTAAGTTGCTTTTAGAGATCACAAGGTGGAGGGAGAAAAAATTTTTCTCCTTGGCCTATGAGGACAGGACAAGAAACAATGGTCTTAAACTGCAGCAAGGGAGGTTTTGGTTGGACATTCAGAAAAAACTTCCTAACTCTCAGGGTGGTTAAACATTGAAATAAATTGTCTAGGGAGGTTGTGGAATCTCCATCGCTGGAGATATTTAAGAGCAGGTTAGATAGACATCTGTCAGGGGTGGTCTAGATGGTGCTTGGTCCTCCCAGGAGGGCAGGGGACTGGACTTGATGACCTCTCAGCATCCTCTCCAGTTCTAGTGTTCTATGACTCTATTCAAAATGCTCTCAGCCCCTGTTGTTACCATACAACTGCTGCTGCCTGGGGATCCTACAGCTATTTAAAAAGCCTGAGGCTTCCAGCTCCTACCACTACCCTGGCAGAAGGATATAAATAGTAAATGGGCTGGATTCAGCCCATGAGCCAGTTCCAAGTGTACCTCACCTGACCCTGCTGTAGATCTTCAACCGAGGTGAACCAGGAGAAAATTTGATTCACATACTTTACCCAGCTTACAGGAGTATGGGGAATCGTAAATTAGGATCTGACTGTGCCAAGCTGTGGACAAGATACAGGAATGAGGGGAAAAAGATTTTCCCCATCCCACCCCTCCTCCAGCCCCTTCATCCAGTAGCGGGTAATGTGTGGCCCTCAGTCTATATGCTGCCTGTCAGGGTTCTATGTGTGACCCATGAGACATTTTGTTTACTGGCGCCCGTGTGCAGGGTTGCCAGATTGTGCAGGTTTCCATCCACTTGTTTTTTTGTTTGTTTGTTTGTTTTTTCCCTACCAGTATTATTAAAGTGACATGCACATAAAAGGAGGGCACGTGAAGTAAGGTGAGTGCTGATTGCATGCAACATTGTGGAAGCCATGCACTCCCACTACATCCAGTCACAGCACTGATATGGTTCAGTCAACACACACCACAAATTCTAGGTAAGCATGCAGTTAGTGAAACTAACCTATCCCGGGAGACTGTCTTAGTTACAACTATCTTGCAGCCCACTGAGATGAAGGAGGTCCACTCATGCGGCCCACTCACTACCCTAGGTTAACCATGGCTGCTTTGATCTATCTCAGAGGGAAACAAAAGCAAGTTCTAGTGAGCACCACAAGTGGCAGGAGGTGGGTAATTCCTTGTCCCCAGGCATGTCGATGGTGAGGGGGCAAAAGGGGCAGCTGGACAGGGGCCCAGCCTTTTAAAGAGTCCTGGTGTTCTGGCTGCCACCGAGCCCCTTTGAAATGCCTCCGGAGCACTGCTCTGCCACTCTGGTTGGAACTGTGGAAGACGGAAGGAGGACCCTAGTGCTGGAGATCTGAGCAGCCCTAAGAGCTGACTGCCATAGGTCCCACCCTTTCCAGAAGGAAAAGAGCTGAGTCTTGCACCTTGCTTCAGGACCCACATTGGCCATCGGCTCTGCTCCATGCCCTTAATCACCTCTGAATTGGTCAGTGTGTACTTCATGCATTTAACAAAGCCAAGCCATTCTATATGCCCTATCCAACATCTAGACTCTCTGCACCTTCCTCTAGGTAAGCACAGACACTAAAATCATTTAGTTACAGAGAGGAAGCTGTGCTAGTCTATACACCATCAAAACAAAAAGCAGTCAAGTATCACTTTAAAGACTAGCAAAATAGTTTATTAGGTGAGCTTTCATGGGACAGACCCACTTCTTCAGACCATAGCCAGATGAAAGCTCACCTAATAAACTATTTTGCTAGTCTTTAAAGTGCTACTTGACTGCTTTTTTGTTTTGATAAAATCATTTAATGTGTTTCTCCACTCTTGATGTTCACACCTCCACATTAGCTACTGATAATGGGCCACATCATCCCTGACTGAATTGACTTGATTTCTCCTCTCTTGGTGCTCACAACTCCACATTAACTGCTGCTAATGGGCCATGTCTTCTGTGACTGAACTGACCTTGTTGACTCTGGCCCTCTTCTTGACTGGGACTCCCTCCTTTTCACAAGCCTGTATATTTAAACCCTTCTCTAGAACCCCTCACTCATGCCTCTGACGAAGCAACGAAGGGTCCTGTGGCACCTTATAGACTAACAGAAAAGTTTAGAGCATGAGCTTTCGTGAGTTAACTCACTTCTTCAGATGCTGGTCCTGGAAATCTGCAAGGCCAGGTATAAATAGGCCAGAGCAAGGCTGGGGATAACGAGGTTAGCTCAGTCAGGCAGGCTGAGTTGTATTGTCATCAGTAGATCTGGAGGTGTGAACTCCAAGAGAAGGGAAGCTGCTTTTGTATTTAGCCAGCCATTCACAGTCTTTGTTTAATCCTGAGCTGAGGGTATTGAATTTGCAAATGAATTGTAGCTCAGCAATTTCTCTTTGGAGTCTGTTCTTGAAATTTCTTTGCTGCAGGATAGCTACTTTTAAATTTGCTACTGTGTGTCCTGGGAGATTGAAGTGCTCTCCTATGGGTTTTTGTATATTGCCATTTCTGATGTCTGATTTGTGTGCATTTATTCTTTTATGTGCTCTGGCGAAGCGGGTCTTTGCTCACAAAAGGTTATGCTCCGAAATGTCAGTTAGTCTATAAGGTGCCACAAGACTTCTTGTTTTTGAAGATACAGACTAACTCGGCTACCCCTCTGATATTTGCCCTGGTATCTGTGACAGAGCAGTCTTTCCAGGCCTACAATGAGCACCCTAATTTAAAGCAACCATCTGTCTGGCTCATAGTATTTACAATGAATAATTTGAACAAGACAATTTCAAAGGAGAACTTTGGAGCAAAGGATTATTATCTTATATATTCCTGCCACCCCAAAGGGTTGCTCTTCAGAAATGAAAGAAATGCCATTGTCCTACACATAGTGTAACATAATTCACTATGGAGCAAAACATTGTAACTTGATATACATCTGGGCAGTGATTGAAATAATAACAGGCTCTTTAATTACTAAATGACAGTGGAGACATAACATATTATATCCACATTTATAACAAATTAATCCATCATGATTAAAGATCTCAGAATGAATACCAAATGAATTAATACATGATTGGCCTTTATAAGGATAAGCCTTTAAAATTATGCACTATTCCATGAGCACTGACAATTCCCCAGAAGAAAGGTGCTTTGAGACAGTGTCTGTTGTACAAAAGTATTTCCAACTTTAGTTAACAATTCATGGTGAAGACCTCTTCTTTTAGACCAATGACTTAAAAAAAAAAAACCAAAAAAAAAACCCAGCTTTCTAAAGCATCAAGAAAGCTGCACCTAATTCCTCCAACACATAATGTGTATGAGGGTTGGGGTGGAATTACTATGATCTGACTAATTTTCTTGAAAGACATCTATCATTTTCAACTGCTGTAAGCACGTGTTGCTCAGTAAGTCAATTTAATTAAACAGATTTCTCATGTACAAAGAAAAAGAGCCTTTTACAGCATGACAGGAACATGTACATTGAGTGTAGTTTGTTTAATATGTCTACTTTGACTTGGCTGTCACAATTTATGAACCTAAAATAGCCACAATTAAGTTGTTTCCACTCTTTTGCTAGATGCCATTTTTGAAGCCAATTGGCAGTTGCTTATTTATTCACATTATGGTGATGCAGAGTGTCTCCAGTTGAGATCAGGATGCAGATGAAGACTATAATCAGAAACAACCCTTGTCTCCGTCAGTTTACAATCTAAACAGACAAGAGAGACAGAAGATAGGAGGGAAATTAGAGACACTGAGGCATGAAAGGAATTTCCTAAAGTCACACAGCAAGTCAATGGCAGCTTGTTTGACTCCCACTCCCAGTCTAGTGCTGTATCCACTAAACTGCACTACCCTCTGACCTTCAGCCTACATTTTGTCAACAGAAATGCCTCAATGATTTCTATGGTGCAGGATCAAACCTCCTAAGCTCAGGATTCAATCCAGAAGCTACTAGGAGTGACTGTGTGAAACCCTTATTATATTTAACAGTACACTGAGGCAATATTAATACTAGTTATGAGTGGGTGATATGCTCGGTGCTGTACGAAATGCAAAATAGAGACAGCTCCCACTTCAAAGAGCTCACGCTATTTTATGAGCTGGGCGTAACTTTATGAGTTGGCTTCAAATCATCTCCTAAGACAAAAAGAGTGTGTGAAACCGAGCCAGGAGCTTTTGATTGAGTGGTCCTCGATGTAGGTGATTTGTCCATGGGGAAGCAGAATAGAGAAACTGAGAGAGAATCTAAAAGAACAGTTGCAAATGTAGCACCTCACTGTGGAAGGCATCTGGGGTGACGTTGCTGAGTCAGCTTTGCAGGCTGAAAAGACTGCAATTCGTGCTCTGTCCAAAAAGGTGTTATCTACTGCTATTTAATCCCATCCATGGTCGGAGACCTAAGATTAATCACAGTTTTTGTAAACAAGCAGAACTGCGTCAAAGGAAATACCAGACACCATCACTTTCAGCTTCCAGATGGAACATCCTCAGGGCCCCCACATTTGAGTAGCCCAGGGGTCAGCAACCAAAACAGCCAAGAACAGCCATTTTTTTGAATTCGGTAAAAGCCTCAGTAATTCAAGAGCGGCAGCGCATGTAAATAAGAGACAGTCCTTAATAAATTAATCAAGCCATGCTTTTTGTAATGTTACTTTAAAAACAGTGCAAATACAATGATTTGTAATGGGATACATGTTTACTGTAGGACTTCACAAACTTTTTACATATTTTGTTTTCTCAGACTTTACATGAGTGTATTTGTACCACTATCTTCCTGATTTTCGCTCCCAAACCTACCTTAATTATGCCCATTTTACTTCATGTTTTCTTTTTTTAAAAGGCATGTTGCCCTTCATAACAGAAATGCAACACACTACATTTTCCTTCTCAAAATCAGGACAGGTTAGCAACATGATGAAAACACATATACAGTACCATATCCCACAATGCACTGCACATATTAAAGGGGGAATTACTAAAGTTTTGAAACCATATATTGTTTGCTATTTAGATGGGAGCTGTTCATTGTTGAGCTTTTGTACATTCACTGGTTATTGAAAATAATCAGCAGGGTTGAAAGGCACAAAAAAAACCCTAAAAGAGCTGCAGGTTGCAGACCCCTGGACTAGGTATTCAGGCCAAATTGGGTAACAAGAGAGTTCTAAGTCCAGGTCTCTTAGCTACTTGACAGAACATCGGTCCTACAAACATGAAACTATTTTAAAGCCCATAAACAGACTAACTTATGAGGCACCTGGAGTAGTTGGGGAGGATGTAATACTACAGACTTGTAGAAGCCATAGTGAGCTTTCTCAGGCCATTAGAGGGGAATTCATGTGGATGTTATAATCGAAACAGTGTTTTGCCGGGACGTCAAATTCTCAGCTGCGGGGAGGATGTAAGGAATGTGGCAGAAGGAACGCAATGCTGCTGAAGGCTGGGAGGAATGTGTCTCCCAGAGGTCATCTGCATGAGAATGCAAAGGGCGGCAGGTGTGATACTGAGGCTGGGAGGAGTGTGTTTCCCAGTGATCATTTGCATGAGAATGCAAAGGTGTGCATGTGTGATACCTTTTCAGGCAAAGCCTAATGGGTAGCAAGTAAGCCATGAGATTTGGTCTATTGTAAACATGTAATTGTAAAAATCACAATTTAAGCTGACACTTAATGCGGGAGTTGTGAGATCTCACCAATGCTCTGGGTTGTTGTGGGGGACAGGGCAGTCGCCTTAGCTGTGTAAGACATTGATTACACAGGGCTCCCTGGTTTAAAGCATTGTGGAATGAAGGGAAGGGGTATTGGTTGAGTCAGCTTGCTGAGTGCCTTGGCCCTGCCTATGCCTTGGCCATATAGCTATAAGCCTGGCTTGACTATTTCTCCTCACCTGTTGAAAGATAGAGCTGGATACTAGGGTGTTTGTGAAACCCCACACTAGAGATACCAAGAGCTGAAATCACTGGGTTCTGCCTTAGGGCGGTCCTAAGCAGTGGGGTTAGGACTGGTGGATGACAGCAAGACCGGCGGGCGGCCGGTAGGAGCGGCGGCGGATGATGGCGACTGGCAGATGGCTGGTGACAGCAAGGGAGGCTACAGACAAGTGGACAGCTAGTATTCCCCTGGTGATGTATCTGCGGGCTTTGGGTTTGGGACTGCACTGCAGAAGGTACACCCTGTAACTGTGTGTGTGTGGAAAAGGGCCAAGAGCCCCACCAAGAGACTGGGTTCTACTGCATATGGGGATGGTATCTGGGTAAAGGGGGTTTGTCTCTTCTGTGCTGAGATATACTGCATCTGTCACTGTAACCTTGGGGTAGGTTACAGTCATTAAACAAGCCATTTCTATCTCAGACTCTGTGCTTGCAAGGGGGGGAGAACCGCCTTACAGGCACCCAGCACGGGGGTGAAATTGTCCCAGGCCACTGGCTGGGGGCTCGAGCCAGTTGGTTGTATCCTTGATAGGAAAACCCCACAAGAGTTGAACCTGGCCCTTCTGGCAGGCATCTGGCATTAACAGAAGGGTTACAATTTATAAACACCTACTTCAATTCTAATACATGGAAGGTCAGATTCTGATCTTATGTAGTATAAGGCACAGCCACTACTGCTGGAGCCTGGGAGCCTTCCAGCAGCATTCCCAGAGCCCGGCAGCATGGAGTAGATGGCAGATCTACCCCACTTCTGCAGGGCAACCACCCCTGCAACTGAGGAGCTCCACCGTGGGGCAGCAGCCCTGTTCCAGCACCCCATAGCATGGGACAGCCAGGGAGCAGCACTTGCTTAGCAGCTGCGGCTGGGGAGCCACACCCCACACCTTGAGGCATCCCACCTAAACTGACCGCCAACCAGACATTGATCACTACACGTTGGGCCTGACTTGAGATACTTTGGTTGAGATCTATGATTTGAGATACTTGGGTTCAATTCACTGCCCCACCATAGACTTCATGTGACACCTCAGGCAAGTTCTCATAAAACAGGGATTGCAACATGCCCCGACTGCTCAGAAGTGTTGTAAAGATAAATACCTAAAAATAAGGGGCTCACATATGAATAATACTATAATACTGATGGGGGAATTAAGGAAGAACTGAGAGGAGGAAGCAAAATGCATATTATCGAGAAGAAGAAAACAGAGACAGCCCAAGATGACACAGTAAAATCTATGCCAACGCATGGTACTAATAGACATGTCATAGTCATCTGCCAATCCACATGAACAGGGTCACCAGAAAAAACGACTGTGTACTCTCATAAAGGGAGTTAGTCTAAAGAAAGAATGCAGGATCATGCACTGCGTCTGAAGAGATTTTGGGTGAGTATAAACAATCTTGCCATTAATGGAGACATTTTTTTCCCACTAGCACCAGTAGGTTGCTGCCTTTTAAATTAAAAACAGTTCTGCCTTAGGAAGACTTCCCAAAGAATTTGTATGTTAGGAGGCTGTGGAGATGCAGTGGGCATGCCGCATTCACTGGGGAGGAGTACAAGCTTATCCTTCAGAAAGTGTCATCTGCCAATTATGACAGCTACATATTTGTATTCATTTATGAATTCACTACTTACAACTCTGGCCTGTTAACTCTACAATTGCCTAGAAAAATTCTTGCTCTGCAGGTTTGAATGGAATGAAGAGCTTTCAAGAACAGCTTTTATGCTTTCCCTCATTTTTATTTTGCACTTAGCTGATTTGTACAGAAGCATTTTAAAACTAGCCCAAATGGTCATGCGTCCAAGCACTGTAGATGCACAAATCTATATCCATCATAAATTAGTGTGCTATACTCCTGCCTCAGGTGACAAGAAGATTGGCTGGGCCAAGTGCTGCAATGTGCTAATTGTTCTTCACCAAATTTGTGCTTGGTCCTTCTACTGGGATACAAATGTGGTCCTATGTGGTATAGGAAGGATAGTCTACGTTACTGGAAAGGGCACGGTACTTAGAGAGGCCAACTGTCTAATCTCACACACCAAGACATCTTTACTCCACCCTTGTCTCGCCCCTTCCCTGAGGCTATGCATCCTGGTCACTCCAGCCTACACTTAGTGTGAGTGCAGCATATGGAGACCCTCTGTCCTCTTCTGGGACTTGCACAGGGCAGAGCAGGCAAGGATCATGTCTTGGTCCCATTGCTCTGCTGGACTATGAGTGGACTAAAATCTCCTGGTTTGGCTTCAGTAGCCTCCAGGAAACATATCCAGCGAGACTGCCAGCAAAACAAGGAGGGTTGACAACCTCAACTGTACTGCTCCAGAGACCTTGGTTTAATTCCTGACTCACTCTTAGAATTCCTGTGTGAACCACAATAAATCACATAATCTACACTGCATTTCAGCATCACATCTATAAAATGGGGCAAATATGGAAACCAAATTATCAATGACTGTGAGGTGCTCAGATGTTATCTGTGGTGAGAGGGGTTATCATTCAGTGTCACCTGTTCCCTGTAGTTGCACTAGAGAAGAGATGATCCTGTACAGGATATCAGTTCCAGAGGGTAGAGATATTGGGTTCATTCTCTGGGGATGCCCAAATAATGGAGGTAATTCAGCTGTCATTTTATCAACTTTCTTCTAAACTGCAATCTTGTCTCAGAGTTCTTCATAATCAAGAGCATAATATGAAGGGAGGGGCTGTCTGTCTCAGCTGAAACAAAATTGAGACAGAATGCCAGCTTCCTGAAAATCCCTTGACCTGCTTGTTTAATCTAGTAAAGCATCTGCATTCTAAACAGACTGACTAATTTATTTTGTATTGTTTACAGATCAACTTTTACTAGCCTTGTAGAGGAAAAGAGTTTTACACCAAATAAATTTATTCACCCTTTCTAGCATGTGCAGGAAGAAGAGGGTTACCAAGCCAGCAAGCCAGAATTTTTAGCCGGGTTCTTTGAATATCAACTGGATTCTGAGCAAGCAATTCCTGATGATTAACAGTTAATGTAACTTTGATTAATAGAAAGTTGGTGAGAGAGCGCGAGAGAGAGATGTACAAAAAGTATGAAATGGCACTTGAAATGGAGAAATAAGCTATAAAATTCTGACTTCTGTAACCCCAGATTAATTTGGGAGGAACTCAACAGCCTTTATTAGTGTGGATGGTGAGACTGGAAATCAGGCTAAAAAGGGTTAATGCTAGTGAATTATTGTAGTCTTCGTCTTATGGTGATTTTAGAGGGTAGGTCTACACAGCACAGTTATTCTGAAATAACAGCCATTATTTTGAAATAACTATCCTAGCGTCTACACAATGTAACTGCTATTTCAAAATAAATTTGAAATAATGGCAGTGTTTACACTAGCAAGTTCTTTTGAAAGACTTTTTCAAAGAAGGGGGCTCTTTCAAAAGAGCCTGTGGAACATCTACACACAAAACAACATTCTTTCGAAAGTAAATTGAAAGAATGAGGTGCTCCTTTTGAAATCACTCTTCCTTTCCTATTTCAGGAAGAGTGCCCCCTTTCAAAATTTTCATTCTAAAGAAAACATGTGTAGACACTCTGCAGGGCCCTTCTTTCTAACAGCAGTCTTCATTTATGACCCCTGACCCATTCTTTTGAAAGATCAGGGCCTGTGTGGACACACTCATTCAAAAGAAGTGCTTTCAGAAGAGATCTTCCGGAAGGGCTTCTTTCAAAAGGTCTCTGAAGTGTAGACATAGCCAATGGTTGACTTATGTCGGTAAACCTCATTTCATGAGGAATAGCGCCTGTTTTGAATAGCTGTCAAAATTGTTGCTGTTAAGACAGGCTATGACTACACTGTAGCTCTAATTTGAAATAATTTATGCGAAATGCACAATGCAAATTGCATAATTTATTTTGAGTTAACTTATTTTGAAGTTTCCGCTACTCTTTGTTCAACTAGGGGTACCAGAACTGGAACACTGTGCTCAAAATAGCACTGCTATTTTGAGCACAGTATTTAGCCATGGAGTATCCCAAAATAGCAACTGCAGTGTAGCCTTAGGGAATAGAACCTATTCTGAAATAAGCCATAGTGCATCCACTGGTTCTATTTCGAAACAGGTTCTGTGTGTGTAGGGGCTTGTCTACACTAGCTCCCTCCTTTGAAGGGGGCATGTTAATGAGCCCGCTCGGCAAATGGCAATGAGGTGCTACACTGCATATGCAGCACCTCATTAGCCTAATTTCTGTCATGCAGACTTTGAAGTTGCTAACTTCAGAGTGCTGGCAAGTAGGATAAGAGCAGATAGCGGCAGTCAAGAAGGAGATCCAAGATGGAGTTATACCTAAAGTGAAATTCCAAAATTCAGGACAACACTAGTCGTCCCCCCACATCAGGGGGACAGTCAAGATGGGTAGTTGCCCCCAGGCCTGGCCTTTCAAAAGGGCCTGGAGCCCCAGACGTTGCTGCTGCCAAAGTAGTGGCGATGGCCAGAGCTCCAGGCTTTTCTGCAGTGTTCCAGCCTGCTGCTCCTCTGCTCTTTGCAGCTGCGGGGAAGGGTGCTTGACTAGGGGCTACTGCTCTTAGCCCCACCCCTTCTGCCCTTTTCTCCATCCCTCCCTGGGTGGAGTTCAGCCCCCCTACCACTTTGCCTCAGGGCCCAGGGTGACTGTTGGCACCGCTAGACAGTACAAATGTAGTAATCAGAGGTTTTTGAGGAGAAAGGGAGGCTACAAGAACGGATCATGTCGATCTTCTGCTTCAGACTGTGCTCACTATTTTCCCAAGAAGCTGATTTAGCCATCATTTTCTTAACTCCTCCAGTTGCTTTACATCAAAGGGACTCTTTTCTCTTGTTTCCACTTGTCTCAGCCTTCTGTACCAGAATGGGTCAGATACCACAGGTCCATGGTCAAATAGCTCCCTTGTAACTACCTGTCTAATCAACCTAAATGCACCTGACTTCATCCTCTGAATGGACATGGCTATTTCTCAACTAAAGGCAGTTGACTAACAGAGATAACTCATGCAAGCTCTATGCTGTCTCATTAGAGGCTGTCTGTACGTGAATTTACACTGGGAGCACAGAATAGAAGATGATTGGGTAAACGAAAGTCTTAAAAAAAGCACTAAAAATCAGTATTAGAACTTAAATTGCAAATTGAACTCCATATCATAAAATATGGTCAGGGTTCGTAGAGATCTCGGGAAGTTTAATCCAAATCCCACAATCATTTCAGCCCAGGCTTTGTCAAGCCTACCTTTAGAAACCTGTGAGTACAGTGATTCCAGTACTTCCATAGGTAACCTATTCCAGTGCAAATAAAGCATTGCATCATGTGCTATATAAGGCTGAAGCTCATGTTCTGACAAGACAGTCTTCTAACGTACTGAGCTATTAAGTTTCAATTCACTTCTGAGTTTCTTTGCTTTGGACTGAAAATTATTCAGTATATTGTAGTTTTATGATATTCAGTTATTTTAAAAGAGTATAGACTGTAAGAGAGAGCTCAGACTCAATGAAATCATTTTTCTTCACTGGGTAGATGTAGAAGTACTGTCACAACAGTGAAATCATATTACAGGGAGTAGATATATTGATCATTCGCTTACTAGCATGTGGGTATTTGCTGCAAATTGCACTAGTTCCCAGTCTGGTTCTGGATGTTGTTCAAGATGCTAGTTTTGATTCATAAACCTATATGAATCAAATCCTATATATAATGATCTCAGTACTTAGTGTTTCTCTTCCTCTGTCCTGCCAAAGGAATCAGCTTTCTACTAACAGGTCCTGCTGGATGCTGAGGGAGTGCAGGCCATCAGCTACAGAATGTACCTCTGCTGGCCTGACATCTCAAGTCATTTATAGTACAATGCAAGGATTGTCTGTTGATTCAGACTGTCACCTGAGGGGTGAATCTGTGTGGAGTAGAAACCATAACTAGAAATGTATGTGTCCCGATATTTACCAATTTGTTTGAAATCACAAGCGTGTATCTTCTGCATGTGCTCAGAAGTTTATACCTTGGGTGGGTTTTTTTTCCTATGTACAACAGGGCCTTTCACCTTTTCAGTTGAGAGGTTAGGTTCAGCTCAGGTTAGCAGTGACCAGTTGTTACCTATAGGAGCAGTTCTTCAGAGGCCTAGGTGAAATAAATTTGTTCACTAAGCTTGTGCACGGAATTTGTACAACCTTTTCAGTTGACATAAATTGGCAGTCTAAATGGAAGGGCCAAAGTTTGAATGTAACAGGAGGACTCCTTTCTTCACCTAAGCAACAGGGTACAGGTTGAACCTGCCGAGTCCGGCTCCTTCAGGACCTGACCAGTGCTGAACAAGAGAATTTGCTGAATCATGGGAGGTCAATATTGTCTAGCAGCATGACCAACACTTTCACTGCTTACTGGGCTCTTAGAAGACATGTGGGGTAAAGTACAGCTGAATAACAGCACAGAACAGTGAAATCCAGGACTGGTGGCTATAAACACAATTTATGGGACCACGGGAAACTTGGCTACACTCATGATAAGTGGTCGTCTGGCTAACTAACATCATGCTGTATTACAGATGTTGCTGGATGAGAGAGTTCTGGGTCAGAGTGGTTTACCTTTAAGTAACACATTGTCAAGGCACTTGGAGGAATCTTGCAGTGCTTCTGTCAATGTTGTCCCTGTTCTTTGGGGTGGGAAATGAGGCATTCAGAAGCTTTCTGCACCATTATTCAGGCACCTCACAATCAAGTGGCATATACTGGCTGTTTCATTATCTTGCTTTGCCTTTGAGATCTTGTTCATTATAGCTGTGTTTTCCCTGAGGAGCCCATGGGGCCATGAAATGTGAGCGGCTGTGGGCCTGTTAGGTATGTGTTCAGACTTCTTCTAAAGTATGAATTGCACTGGCTGGCAAGGGACAGGAAACAGATGAGAGCAGACAGAGATTTGTTTGATAGAATGGATTGTTTGAAACAAACATTTCGTGGTAAAGAGTAGATCATGGCAACATTTTTACTGAGGCCCAGGATGGAATTTCTGATCAAAATCGAGAGAGAAAAAACCATAGTAAAATAGTCAGTAGCCCAGTGGTTCAGAGGCACCCTCCTGAGATGCAGGAAAGCCAGGCTTAAGTCGCTGCTCCAAAATAGGAAGATCTGGAACTTAAACCTGTGTTGCCGGGGAGCATGTTGCAGTTCCAGATCTCTTTGCTTCATCCTTCTGGAGAATAGGAATTATTTTGCTCACTCAAACATTTCCACAAGGTGGAAATAAAATCATTTCCTGCCCCCCTCAGGTCGTTACCTATAAAAGTTCCCCTCCTTCCCCACTCACAGGCCAGGTCTACACTAGTGGATAAAATCAATTTTCAGCTATGCAAATCCAGTTACAAGAATTGCATAGCTGCAGTCAGCTTATCTAAAATCAGTTTTTGCTGCCATCCACACAGTGGGAGAGTGACCAGAGAAACTCTCCCGTTGACTTCCCTTACTCCTCATGACTGCCAGCAGTACTGATGTTGAAAGTGGCTCCATAACAGTTCAATTTAATGCATCCCACTAGGTGTTCTATATCAACCACCAGTGCGTTGATCTTCCCATACATCTAAACATACCCACAGAATTCCAATACTGAGTTTTCCTTACTCAAGGCTGCTCACTGAGTTTATTTGGTTTTGTGTTTTGGACAGAGGAGCTCATTTTGTGGGGAGATGGGGAGCAGGAATAAAAACATATTAGTGTTTGGAAAACTATCAGGAGGGGCATATAGTTAGTTTGCGGATTACTGTTGTTTTTGCTATCCAGTACTTATCTCTGACACCGTGTCCTTTCAGTACTAGCTTGTCCCACATAATCAGAGCACAGAGCTGCTACATTATCAATTCCATAAAACCCTCCCCTTCTCCTTGTTCTGCAAAAGCAGATAAATAGGAAGTAGATGTTGTATCCAGCATGTTAACTGAGTGAACGCTCCTAAAATGTGCATCTTTCACTCTCGCTTTTATCTTGCCTTTAACACAGAGCAGCAAGTGCTGATAACTAGGAGATTAAAAATACTATCAGATTAGCATTTTCATGTAATAAACGATCA
Organism: Carettochelys insculpta; assembly: GCF_033958435.1. Taxonomy (NCBI): domain Eukaryota; kingdom Metazoa; phylum Chordata; order Testudines; family Carettochelyidae; genus Carettochelys; species Carettochelys insculpta. The sequence goes on along the minus strand of NC_134137.1, from coordinate 368,793,263 downwards.
AGAAACCCACATTAAAAGAATATCTCACTTGGCATTAAACATCCTTCCTTCACCTAGGAAGCCTTTATCAGCTTGAACCTGGTCTGCTCATTGCATATTAAATCTCTGAACCCTGATTTCATTGTGAGGAAATTCTTCGTGAGGACAGTTGGGAAGTAAATAGATGAGTGCGTTTGAAAGGAAAATCAAGCAAAATGATTAAAGAGATGGTCTATGCTGGTTTAAAGCTAACTCCCTGCGGCACAACTCTTTTGCCTGTCTCCAGAGTTTGTTGATGTGAAACCATCTTCTGCCTTCAGGACTGCCAGTTCAAGTCCAGCCAAGGTCAGCAACATCTGGCACTAATTCAAAAAAGTTTACCCAAAATGTGTTTTCTTGTTTCTTTCCTCCTCTTCCTTCTTCATCTTCTTCAAACAATGGCCTTCCTCTTAAAACAAACCCCTTCCCCAAAACTGTTGACATTATCAATTGTCGCCATTTTTCAACTTTATTTATAGAAAATGTATTGACATTATCTTTAAAATAATGGCTGAAATATTTCATTTGCCCAAAACTCTTGTTCCTTAGTGATGTATGTTTGTTTGTAAAATAAAAAATGAAGATTATTAAAATAAAAAGTGTGTGGGAGACAACACAGAAGATTTTATTTAAAATGGCCCATTCTAAATGGGACAAAACGGAAACAAGTTTGAAATTTCACAAAATTATTTTCAGCCAGCTCTAGCAGTAATCAGAAAATGAATGGGTGAGGTATAGTGCCTCATATTACATGAGAAGATTGATGTGTAAGGCATCACAGAAGTTTGTCAGAACAAAGATAATGAATGGGACACAGCAATACCAGTGTACAAAATGTATTGGAAAAACACAGGAGGTTGGGGTGGGTGAGTGGCATTATATGTGAAAGAAAGAACAGAATCAAGTGAAGTGAAAATCTTAAATGAACCAAACTGTACCATGGAATCGCTATGGATAGTATCTCCGTACTCTAATAATAAAAATATAGCAGTAGGGATATATTACTGACCACCTGACCATCATGGTGATACTGACAGCAAAACATTCAGGGAGATTGGACAGTGGCTGTTAAAGAATAATACACAGTAATAATGCCCATTTCAGGTACCCCCATATTGACTGGCTATGCGTCGCATCAGGATGGGATGCAAACATAAAGCATTGAGACCTTAAATGACAGCTGCATGGAGTAGGTGGCTCTGGAACCGTGGGAGCCAACTTCTGCTTTTAGTTGGGTGTCCTCAACCCACACCCAGCTCTGCCATATGGCCTCACCCCCACTCCAGCCATGACCTCAAGCCTCCTGCCACCCCATGTCCTTCTGTTCCATCCCCTGAGCATAGCGCATCCTCACTCTTTCCCCTCCTTCCTGGAGCCTCTGAATGCTGTGAAACAACTACTTCACGGCACACAGAAGTAGCTGGGAAGGAAGGGAAGGAGAAGATCAACAGGCCACTTGTGGGCAGGAAGTGCTGAGGGTGGGAAAGAAGGTGATGGGGGAGCTTGGCTGCCGGTGGGTGCTGAGCACCCAATAATTTTTCCCCACAGGTAGTCCAGCACTGGAGCACCCACATTGGCATTTATTGGCAGAGTTGGCATTTATTCCTGGCACCCACAAGGGGAGAGGAAATTTTTGATTTACTCCTAACTGGAGCACAGGATTTGATCAAAAAGGTAAATATAACTGGACCACTTGGTAATAATAAACAAACAAATACACTCATGAAGAGACTATAATATAATATAATATAATATAATATAATATAATATAATCTGTACATGGTGGAGAAAATATCACAGCAGCCCCACCCTGTAGCATTTAATTTCAGAATGAGGAACTATAGAAAAATGAGGATAGTTATGTAGAAATTAAAAGGTACTATGCCAAAAGTGAAACCACTGCCAGCTGTATGGAAACTTTTTGAAGACATCATAATAGAGTCTCAACTTAGGTACATACATGTCAAATTAAAAATACAAGAACCAGAAATGGGCTACCATGGCTGAATCCTACTTTAAACACAGAAAGGAGCATAAACTTTGGTAAAAGAAGTGTAACAATATAGGCCAAAATTGAAGAACAGCTTACCAAAGACTCAAAAAGTTATAGAAACAAAAAAAAAATTAAGTATATCAGATGCAACAAGGTTGCTTAACAACCAGAGGAGTTACTGGATGATTGAGATGTTAAAGGAGCACTCAGGAATAAGACCATTTTGGAGATGCTAACTGAATTCTTTGCATTGGTCTTCATGGCTGAGGATGTGAGGGAGGTTCCAATCCTGAGCCCTTTGTCATAGGTGACAAATCTGAGGATCTGATGCGAATTAAGATGTCATCAGTGTGATGTCAAATTTTAAAAAGGGCATCAGAGGGGATCCTGGCAATTATAGACTGGTAACCCTGACTGCAGTATTGGGCAAATTAGTTGAAATTATAGTAAGGAACAAAATTGCCAGAAACCTAGATGAACATAATTTGATGGGGAAGAGTCAATACGATTTTTGTAAAGGGAAATCCTGCTTCACCAATCTACTACAAGCCTTTGAAGGCATCAACAAACATATGGATAAGGAGGAGCCAAAGGAGAGCGTGTACTTAGATTTCCATAAATCCTTTGACAAGTTTCCTCACCAAGGTCTCTTAAGCAAAGTTAGTGACCATAGGATAGGAGGGAAGATCCTCTCATGGACTGGTAACTGGTGAAAAGATAAGAATCAAATGTTAGAAATAAATGGTCAGTTTTAAAAACCGAAAAAGGAAAATAGTGGCGTCTTCTACAGCTCTGTAACTGATCCATTCAGCCTATTCCTAAGTGATCTGGAAAAAAGGACTAAACAGTGTGGTGGCAAAATTTGCAGAAGGCACAAAACTATTTAAAATAATTAAATTCCAGGCAGGTGAAGAACTAAAAATTCTCTCTCAACACTGTGTGACTGGGCAACAAAATGGCAGATGAAATTTAATGATAATAAATGCAAAGTAATGCACATTGGAAAACATAATCCCAAATATACATATGAAATGATGAGGTCTAATTTAGCTGTTACCACTCAAGAAAAAGGTCTTAGAATTACTGCAGGTACTTCTTTGAAAACATCCATGTGATATGAAGTTGCAATCAAAAATATGAAAAAGAATGTTGGGAATCATTAAGAAAGGGATAGATAATAAGACAGAAAAATATTATATTGCCTCTGTATACGCATGATATTCCAACATCTTGAATACTGTATGCACATATTGTTCCCCATCTTGGGACTGAAAAGGTTCAGAAAAGAACAACAAAGACAATTAGGGGTATGGAACAGCTTCCGTACAGGAGAGAAGATCAATATAATAACATAGTTTTTAAAAAAAAAAGTAGATAAATTCATGGAGGACTGGTCCATCAAAGCCTATTTGCCAGAAATGGCAGAATGGTGCCCTCAGCCTTTTTTACCAAGAAGCTGGGAATGGGTGTCGGGGAAGGGGAAATAACTTAAAGATTACCTGTTCTGTTTATTCCCTCTGGGGCACCTGGCACAGGCCACTGTCAAAAGACAGGATACTGGGCTAGATGGACTTTGGTCTGACCCAGTATGGCTGCTCTTATGTTCTTTTATTCTTATATTGTGGTGGTTTCAGTCCAGTTTCTAGAGATAAAGGCTTCACATTGTAAAACAACCCAAAAATAAGCACTAATTTGCACTCTTCTGGGCACAGTAAGAAAAATGGTCAACAGTTGAATAGTCAGAGGAAGAGCAGTCCACATCACTCTGAAGGTGGTCTCTCCAACTCAAGGTCAAGACACAATTGTGAGGAAACATGATGCTTCTGTCATTCCTATTCTGTGGGTAAAACAAAGTATTTGAAGACTTTTGACATGACCTCTAAAATCACTCAATATTTTTTTAAAAAATCTTTGACAAATTAGATAAATGAACAGTTTAGTTTGCAGAAACACTGCTTTTTGTAATAGAATATCCATGCTAAAATAAGATAGATATATCTTCCTCCTATGCTCTGTTGCTTTCTGGAAGATAATTTTTTGTCTATTTTCACAAAACAAAGCAGTCCTGTAGCACTTTGGAGACTAACAAATTAATTTATTAGGTGACAAGCTTTTGTGGGACAGATCCAGAGACAGACTCTGTGACTAGTCTATTTCCAATGCAATTTAAAAGAGGTTGGCTGGCACAGTCCCAAGTTACCTGACTGCTGGTCCCTGATAGATTTGATTTTCAATCCTGAGCTTGTTTTCTGGAAAAGGTACTGAGAATCTATAGGAAGGAAAATGAATTAAACTTTTCTCCCCATACTGCTGCAAAGCTTGTGTACTTCATTACTGGACTGTTGTGTATTCAAACAAGATCTTTGGTCTTTCCATATCATTACCCTTCAAGGAGGGTTTTATGTAAGAACAATGGTCTGCCTGGCTCAGTATCCTGTCTTCCAACAGCAGTCAATGCTACCTGCCTCAGAAGGAATGAACTGATAATCAAGTCATCTATCCCCCGATCATCCATTCCCAGCTTATGACAAACAGAGGCTAGGGTTACCATCCCTGCCCAGTCTGGCTAATAGCCCTTGATGGACCTATCTCCAGTGAAACTCATATGAAAATGTCAATGCTTTGCCATTTAATAAGCCCACTTTTCAAACTTGGAGAGTCATCATGTGACCTGAGTGAGTTTTGGAAGAAAAAGGTACCTTCACTTTAGAAAATTTTGCCTGTGACAAACCTGCATATGGAGCAAAGCATAATTTTGCTTGGTTGTTAACATCAGCATACAGGTTGTGAGTTTGTTGTTCTGGTTTGGTTTTAAATGGTAATGCCTATAACTGTGCTCCCTGGGTTAGACTTTACAACCCTTACTCGCACTGTTTAACATGTATGTACATGGAATTTGATCCTGCACCATTGAACTCAATGAGAATTTTGACACTCACTTTAATGGGAGCAGGATCAGCCATGAAAAGAAGTCCCAGTGGGACTATGTGAGCCAGGATATCATGATGTATCCCCTGAGAAATTACCTCTCTTTATAAAGACACCTCTGTATTTTTATATAATGTAACAACAGCTCATATGTTTTATATTATTTTAACCCCTAGTATTATGTACTTTCTGGTCTGGCAACCTTTTTGATAACCAGGTTTCCACTTTTCATAGCTGTAGCCAAGTTTTCCGTGGCTCATAATTTGTTTACAGCCACCAGTCCTGGCTGTCAGCGATCTGTCCTGTTATTTAGTCTTAATTTATACCTAAATGTTATCTAAGATCCTCTTAAGCAGTGAAAGTGTTGGTAATACAACGTTGACCTTCTGTGGTTTGGCAAATTCTCTGGTTCGGCACCAGTGATTTGTAGAGTGCAGGACTAGAGAAGTTCAGCCTGCATATGAATTGAAGTTAACTGTGTAACGACAATATCTTACTTGTATTGCACCCTTAGTGTAAACTGATCCAAAGGTACTTGGCAAAACTAGCTGATTGTACAAACAATATAAAGATTCATTAGACCAAATGCTCAAGTTGTGCACCAGCTGGAGATAAACAAGACCACTGTGTTCTCTGTTCTCTTGTTTAAAAAAATATAAAGGCTTAAGGCTTAAAATTAATTATGATCCCACCAGGAGGTGGAGTCTTCTTAATTTTGCTTTGAAAGGATATTGAAGGAGGAATAGACATTATAGACCAAAAAAACTATTGTGACATAAAAACCAAGATGAACAGACAAAATGCTCATTGGCAAAAAGACCGAACAATAAAAATCGCTTTCAGCATGACATGTCAATTTCTCATAAATTCTCAACTATTGCATAATGTTTTGGCTACATGGCTTCTATAAATTTAATTGGATTCATGCAGCTAAAAATCTTCATAGATCTGAAAGTTTCTTATTAAAAAGTGACAACAAAAATTAATTCTAGGCAAAGTGTACTAGAAGATCTTGCACAGAAATATACTGATTTCTGTCCACAGAGAGTGTAGCCTATCTCAATACTTCCTTTTACAGCTTTTATATTTTATACCTTCATAGTGTGTGGGGTTTCTATACACTCCCAGTGAAGATAAATGCAGATGCTGACTAGTTCATTGAGTTGTTGCAAGTCTTATTTGGTTTTACATTCAATATTGGGGGGCACATTTGTCATGCATGGCTGCTGTAACATAGTCAGGTATCTGTTCCATAACTGCTTGGTCTGAGTGATTACTTAGGAGACCATATATGCAACAAAGCTGCATCGAAACTGGGAGCCAGGGAAAACTGCAGTTTGTGTCTGGCAGTTTCAAGTGAGAATCAGTATTGCCAAACCTAAAGGTCCTAAAATTATGATTGAGCCCAAAACTTAAAAATTATAAGATCTTTTTTTAAAATAATTTCTGTGGTTTTTGTTTTGTTTCAGTTGTTGTTTCTGAGTCATTAGGGCTTACAAGCTTTTCTACATAAATGTGAGGTCTGTAAACATTTTTCATGAAATTAAAAAACGAGCTGGATCTTTAAGTAAGAAGCATACCCCTATCATAAGGATGATAATAAAATAGTGTGAGTTGGCAATACTGATTAATTCCTTTGTTATGTTCTGTCTCTTCTTTGTCCTGAAACATTTACTGCTAGAAGTAGAATTAATTAGACCTTGCCTACTAATCCTTTGCAAGGAAGGGTTCTTCTACTGGTTCTGCTTGTTGGGGGGGGGGCGGTGTGTGTGTGTGTGTGTGATCAGTGTCTCTTTTTAAAGCAGAGACATATTTACATCTCATTCTAGCAAAGGGTTAAAGGTGTGGTGCAGTCAACTGGGTTGTCTAGCAACAGCACTATGAACTGTAGCGTGGGAATCCAAATCTTCCATCTCAGCCATCCGCCAAATAGGCTGTCGGGAGATGAAAATCTCGTGAAGGAGTCCCTCACTGTTGACAAAGGAAGGGTTTTAAGGGATGCAGCTGCAGTTCCCCCCAGCAAGAGGAATGTTGCCCCCTGAAGAAAACCTACCTCTTGTCCTCAGGACTACAGAGGGGTGCAGCATTTTCCTCCAAAACAGTGTCCTTGACAGCAGTGGAGAATCAAATAGCAAGAGAGATTGTAAGAGGTCTTGGTAAAATGATTTTAGCTGAGACACAAGATGAAATGGAGCCTCAGTGTGGTGCAGAGCAGAGACTTTTTTCAGGTAGGCCCTGAGGAGAGATTTCTGTAGAAGCATCAATAACACTCTCTGCTGGGGAGAAATTATCCAAGATGGAGAGTGAGTGAGGATCAGATATTCATCAGAAGGTTTGTCGTAGCGATGGATCATATCTGAAGCTCAACAGTACAATAGGTGCTCTTTCTTGGCAGCTACAAAGTTGCTGATGGTTGGGGCAAGTTGACTGTTGTTTTTGCTGGGATAAGAATCACAGAATCATAGAACACTAGAACTGGAAGGGGCCTCGAGAAGTCATAAAATCCAGTCCCCTGCCCTTACGGCAGGACCAAGTACCATCTAGACAGTCCCTGATAGATGTCTGTCTAATCTGCTCTTGAACATCTCCAGTCATGGAGATTCCACAACCTCCCTAAGCTATTGCTTCCAATGTTTAATCACCCTGACAGTTAGGAAGATTTTTCTAATGTCCAATCTAAACCTCCCTTGCTGCTGTTTAAGTCCATTGCTTTCTGTCCTGTCATCAGAGGCTAAGAAGGACAATTTTTCTCCTTCCTCCTTATAACACTCTGGCTACGTCTACACTAGCCAAAAACTTCGAAATAGCCATACAATGGCCATTTCGAAGTTTACTAATGAAGCGCTGAAATACATATTCAGCGCCTCATTAGCATGCGGGTGGCCGCGGCACTTCAAAATATGAGCAGATAGGAATAAGGGGACTTCAAAGTAGCCAAAGTCCTTTCAAAAAGGAGCCCCGTCTGGATGAGCTGCGCGGCGGCCAGCCGCGTCAATTTCGAAGTGCCACAGCCGCCCACATGCTAATGAGAAACTTAATATGTATTTCAGTGCTTCATTAGTAAACTTCGAAATGGCCATTTGCATGGCCATTTCGAAGTTTTTGGCTAGTGTAGACATGGCCTCTTTTAGGTACTTGTAAACTGCTATCATGTCCCCTCTCATTCTCCTCTTTTCTAAACTAAACAAGACCAGTTCCTTCAGTCTTCCTTCATAGCTCATGTTCTCTAGACCTTTAATCATTCTTGTTGCTCTTCTGTAGACCATCTCCTATTTTTCCACATCCCTGTTGAAATGTGGTGCCCAAAACTGGACACAATCCTCCAGCAGAGGCCTAATCAGTGCAGAGTAGAGCGGAAGAATGACTTTTTGTGGCTTGCTCATCAAACTCCTGTTAGTGCATCCCAAAATCATGTTTGCTTTTTTTTGCAAGAGCATCACACTGTTGACTAATATTTAGCTTGTAGTCCACTGTGACCCCTAGATCCCTTTCTGCAGTACTCCTTGCTAGACAGTTGCTTCCCATTCTATATGGTGAAACCAATTATTTCTTCCTAAGTGGAGTACTTTGCATTTCTCCTTATTAAACTTGATTCTGTTTACCTCAGACCATTTCTCCAGTTTGTCCAAATCATTTTGAATTTTGACCCTATCCCCCAAAGTAGGTGTGACACCTCTCAGCTTTGGTGTCACTTGCTAATTTACTAAGCATACTGTCTATGCCAATGTCTAAATAGTTGGTGAAGATATTGACCAGAACTGGTCACAAAACAGTCCTCTGTGGAACCCCACTTGTTAGGCCTTTCCAGTATGACTTCGAACCATTAATAACTACCCTCTGAAAATGATTATCCAGCTAGTTATGCACTCACCTTATATTAGCCCCATCTAAGTTATATTTGCCTGGTTTATTGATAAGAAGATCATGCAAGACCATATCAAATGCCTTACAAAAGTCTAGGTGTATTAAACCCACTGTTTCTCTCTTATACACAGGACTTCTTATCCTATCAAAGAAAACTGTCAGATTGTTTTGGCATGATTTGTTCTTTACAAATCCATGCTGGCTGTTATTTATCATCTTATTTTCTTTCAGATGTTTGCAGATGAGTTCCTTAATTACTTGCTCCATTATCTTTCCTGGCACAGAAGTTAAACTGACTGGTCTGTAATTCTTTGGGTTGCTCTTATTCCCTTTTTCATAAATGTGCACTATATGGCTATGTCTACACATGCACACTACATCAAAATAGCTTATTTCGAAGTCGCGACATCGAAATAGTCTATTTCGATGAATAACGTCTACACGTCTTCCAGGGCTGGCAACGTCGACGTTCAACTTCGACGTTGGGCAGCACCACATCGAAATAGGCGCTGCGAGGGAACGTCTACACGCCAAAGTAGCACACATCGAAATAAGGGTGCCAGGAACAGCTGCAGACAGGGTCACAGGGCAGACTCAACAGCAAGCCGCTCCCTTAAAGGGCCCCTCCCAGACACACTTGCACTAAACAACACAAGATCCACAGAGCCGACAACTGGTTGCAGACCCTGTGCATGCAGCATGGATCCCCAGCTGCAGCAGCAGCAGCAGCAGCCAGAAGCCCTGGGCTAAGGGCTGCTGCACGCGACAACCATCGAGCTCAGGGGCTAGAGAGAGCATCTCTCAACCCCTCAGCTGATGGCCACCATGGCAGACCCCACTATTTCGATGTTGCGGGACGTGGATTGTCTACACGTGCCCTACTTCGACGTTCAACTTCGAAGTAGGGTGCTACTCCCATCCCTTCATGGGGTTAGCGACTTCGACGTCTCGCCGCCTAACGTCGATTTCAACTTCGAAATAGCGCCCAGCACGTGTAGCCATGACGGGCACTATTTCGAAGTTGGCGCCGCTACTTCGAAGTAGCGTGCACATGTAGACGTGGCCTATGTGCCCTTTTCCAGTCTTCTGGAATCTCCTCAGACTTCCATGACTTTTTCAAAGATGATAGATTGGAAGGCTCTCTGATAGTTGTGGGGGGGAAACAATTTCCCCAGTTTAGTCGCTGACACTATTCTTCCCACCAGGTAAACTCTCATAGGTTTAGCCAATGCAAACTCATCTTTATTAGTACAAACATGCCAAACATTCCTACCTGTGCTGTTTGAAGGGAGGTCTCTGGAGTTGCAATGCATTTTGACCCATAGGGAATCTGCAATGCTACATATAGGCTACTTTGTAACTTGAGGTATGCCTCACATCAGTGGCCCTAGTATAATCTGATTCCAGTTTGTGAGTGATGTACAGGTTGAGAGGTCAAGGTAAAGAGCTATCAGAGGAAGCCATTTGCAATAAACATCAACTTATTGTGTTGGTCCTACAAAAGTTAGTAAATATGTGACAGGCCAGCTACTGTGGCATTTAATCTATTAATCATTTATAATATATCTAATAATGCTACTTGTGCAATGTTGTGGCAGTCTCAATGTCTGTCTACCTATCTGTCTATTTATATGGACACTAAGGGTGTGTCTACACGAGCCCTCTCCTTTCGTAAGGGGCATGTTAATGAGGGAGTTTGAAGGATGCTAATGAGGTGTTGCCATGAATATGCAGTGCCTCATTAGCATAATGGCAGCCGCAGCAACTCGAAAGTGCTGCTTTTGAACCATATGCCACCCGTGTAGCTGGGAGCCTTTAAAAATGATCCCCAGGACTTTGAAAGCCCCTCTTTCCCATTTGTTTTGGGAAGAAGGGGGTTTCGAAGACGGGGGTTGTTTTCAAAGGCCCCCAGCTACATGGGCAGCACACGATTCGAAAGCGGCATTTTTGAATCGCCACATCCACCATCATGCTAATGAGGCACTGCACAGTCATGGCAGCACCCCATTTGTATCTTTCAAACTCCCTTATTACCATGCCCCTTCCAAAAGGAGGAGGCTCGTGTAGACACACTCTAAAGTTGTGTCTACACTCAAGTTTTATCTACAGAATAGGCCTTCTGTTGAGAAAACTAGGGAGCATCCACACTGCAAATCTGTCTACAATCTGTTGACAGAACACAGCCTTTTTCCTGGCAGAGTTATGTTTTGAAAGTTTGAGGCATACCGCCTCTGTAGACAGATTCTGTCGACAAAAAATTATAGACACTCTGGGGGGCCCTCTGTCAACAGAGAGGGCTTCCAGTTCAACAAGCAGCCCTGTTTGCATAGCTTCTTGTTGGCTGTTCCATTGACAGGGGGCTGGGCAGTCTGGCTGCTCTCTGTCGAAAGAGGACATTGACAGGGGAGCCCCTATTATGTGTAGATGTGTTCTGTAGACAGAGATTCTGTCAGGAAATATCTGTTGACAGTGACTTCATTTGACAGAACTCTGTAGTGTAGACACAATGTAAATTTTTCTGTAACAGTGCACAAGTAGCATGACTCCATCAACCCTCATGGATTTCTAGGCCACAATTATTGCAAACACACACACACACACACACACACACACACACACACTCCTCTCTTGTAAGTCTCACTTGTAAGTGTTAAACTGCCTTTCTCTCCTACTAACCCTTTACAGTCCAAAGAAGTAAGCCCAGTAGTGTCAACTTTTCCACCTCCTCTGCAGTCTGTGATATTTCCTAATTTGGTCTGTGAGGAATCGGGAGTGTACAGAAGGCAGCAAGGAGGTCTGGAAACTGCAGAGGGAAAAGGTTTATGTGTCGGTGAGGTGAGATGTTACTTTGATTTTTGGTTTTTGACCTTCCAACCTGAATTGTCCAGGACTAGTTGTAGTAGCTCAGTTGCATGCATTAAAGGCGATCATTTATACAAATACTTGTTACAACTTGTCAATAAACACAGTCTACAGAAAGTCCCTTTTCAGCTAGGTGACTGAACATGGGGTGTGAGTGCTTATTTTTTCAATTCACAGTTATGGTGAGAAGCATGAAATGTTTTGATTCTTCTTTTAAAATGTTCTCCCCAAGAGGTGTCAAGTTACTTGCCAAAGAGATAATTTTTTTTAAGAAAATATATCCTTGCTGCTTACAAACCTTGGCAGTCAAGTACAGCAGAACACACTACTGCCCACAGCCATGTTCCTTTGTTGCAGATGATAAAATGTAGCCTTAAAGAAACATATATGAAATGTCAACTCCAGGGACACTAGACACAACAATCAGTTTAAAGACCAGATGCATGTTAGTTAGAAATCAGAGGGGGGCAGGAGTTAAAACAATGCCAATGTGTAGCATTCCTTAGAAGGTTTTCAGATTGTGACTGCTTTTAAAATCACATTTTTTTCAGCATAACAAACATGGAAACTGCTCAGTGGAGTAAGTTGGATATCATGTACTTTGTGGGTTCCTTTGTGATTTGAAAGAGAATAAACAGCTGTCTACATTTCTTCCATCAATCACCCAATCCTGCTGTGACACCATTTTAGTTATCAGTTTGGTTGCTAAAACACCATGCTTCTGAATTTCCTGTTCATGCAAATTTTGCAATGCTTAATAAAATATTCCGCTAAGCCCACATTAAAAGGAAAGTATTCAGTAACAGTTAAAAAAGAGGAGGGAAAGTATTTTAAAAGATGATGACCAAAATTTTCAATCTTGCAAGCTTAAAATCAGGTATTTGAGTCAAAATATAGGCACTTAAATATGGTACCTTAGGCTATTTTCACTACTATATGGGAGCTAAGTTCAGATCCAGTATTTGGTCCAAAACCTACATGATGCTAGAGTGTATTAAAAGACAGAGAACCTGATCCAAAGCCCACTCTTCCAGTTTGTCCATTAACTTCAGAAGACTTTGAGTCACACACAGAGGATCAAATTTTCAAAAATGACTTGAGATTTTAGGGTCTTGTCTGCATCATGGGTGGAACCCTAAGAAGGACAGTTGCATACTAACTCTCTCGGGGGAACCCTGCTACCGCGCACTGACAGTTCTGGAGTGCACTTTAATACATTGCTGCTGGAAACATGAGCATATGAAAGTGCATTATGGTACTTTCAGTGCAAGGTAGCATGGCTAACATGGCAAATGAGTGCACAGCCAAGACTGTAAACTCAGACCTGGTTTTCTGCACCCTGGCTATGTCTACACTAGCCAAAAACTTCGAAATGGCCATGCAAATGTCCATTTCGAAGTTTACTAATGAAGCTCTGAAATACATATTCAGCACCTCATTAGCATGCGGGTGGCCGCAGCACTTCGAAATTGACGAGGCTCGCTGCCGCGCAGCTCATCCAGACGGGGCTCATTTTCAAAAGGACCCTGCCTACTTTAAAGTCCCCGTATTCCTGTGAGCAGATGGGAACAAGGGGACTTCGAAGTAGGCGGGGTCCTTTCGAAAAGGAGCCTGTCTGGATGAGCCATGCGGCGGTGAGCTGCATCAAGTTCGAAGTGCTGTGGCCGCCCGCATGCTAATGAAGCACTGAATATGTATTTCACAGCTTCATTAGTAAACTTTGAAATGGCCATTTGCATGGCAATTTCAAAGTTTTTGGCTAGTGTAGACATGGCCCCTGTGTAGAAAAGCCGTACATCTCAGTGAAAGTCAACTGAGAACATGGTCTCCTAAGAGTACAGGCTGCTTTTGATTTGGGACTTAGGCTCCTCAGTCACTTAGGCATGTCTAAATATTTCTCCATCGGTGTTTCATTCTTTTCTTTTGAGTAAGGTGACCATCTGTCCTGTATTAGGGATGCCAAAAAGGCATCTCTACTTATTTTTTAAAAGAGACTAATTGTCCCATATTTGGGCCCTCCACTGCTGACCATTTCTTCCAGCAGCTGCGCAGGCACAGCTGCTGGCCAGAGAACACTAGGTCACTTCCCCTAGCCTCGGGGAAGCAGGAGGAGTGCGGGCAGCTTTCACTTCCCCAGGGCTCCCGAAGAGCGCCGGTAGCTGCTGCCTCCTTCCTGGCTCCCCAGGGCTTAGTCAAGTCAGAAGGAACCGTCTCTTCCCCCCATATCTCCCTGTCCTGTTTTTGGGACAGGGAGATACGGTCACCCTGCTTGTGGGAGGATTTTAAAGTATTTGCCATTAAAGTCTTGGCTGTCTGGACTTAGCACAAGAGGTATTGACCCTGCCTAGAAACATTTGATGCCCTTCTCACAATTACAGTACACCCTGAGTCAAAACATAATAGAGCTTAAAATGATATGAGGCCATCTAAGACTACACCTATACTACAAAAGATATTGCTTCTCTTTAGAGTCTGTTTTTGAAGGGATTTTTGTTTTTGTTTGTTTGTTTTGCAATTTAGTTGCAAATTTGACACCATCAACCTAGGATTAAACAGAGACTGGAAGCAGCTGACCAATTACAAAAGTAGTTTCTCATCTCTTTGATGTTCACACTTCCACATTAGCTGCTGACAGTGGGCCACATCCACCATGAATGAATTGACCTTGTCAACACTGGCCCATTTCTTGCCTGGGACTCCCTCCTTTTCATAAGCCTATAAATGTAGACCCTTCTCTAGACCCCCCACTCATGCATCTGACAAAGTTGGTTTTTGCCCACAAAAGCATATGCTTCAAAATATCTGTTAGACTTCTTGTTGTTTTTGAACCTGTCCTGGTCCTCCTCAGGCATTTCTAAAAGAGATGGGGTTTAAAATAAGGAGAGAGAGGGAAGAATATATGTTCTAAGCAAAAGTGTGTAGTGATCAAGAATTTTTTTCCTGCTGAACAAACAGCGCATGGCAAAATGCTTGTGCTAGAGTCATGTCTTGCAGCAATTTTAATGAGCTTGTCCCTTTAGCTTCTAGAGATGCACTTCAGTTCTATGCAATGTAAGCATGAATAGTCTATGGAGGCCACTGCCCATAATGCCGCAGTCTCAGTGGCAGTGTTCAGATCTTCACATTATCTAACCCTCACTATTCTGTAGCTTGCATGGTGGCAAGTATCACAAGGGTAGTTGTGTTAGTTTCTATCTGCAAAAAGAAAGAGAGGTCCTGTGGTACCTTATGGACTAATAGAATTTTTGGAGCATGAGTTTCTGTGGCCAAAGACCCACTTTGTCAGATGCATTGAACTGGAGGTTCCAGAGGCAAGTCTAATTATACAGGCTCATGAAAAGAAGAAAGCACCAATCAAGAGGAAGGCCAGAGTTGACGAGGTCAATTCAGTCAGGGAGCATGTGGCCCTCTTCCAGCAGCTGGAAGATCTCAATCTCCCTGGACACTCAGGAGCGGATTTAAATGTACCCATCCTGCAATAAAAAAACTTCAAAAGCAGACTTCAAAGAGAAACTGCAAGAGCTACAATTCATTTGCAAATTTGACACCATCAACCAAGGATTGAATACAAACTGGGAGTGGATGGTCAATTAAAAAAGTCGTTTCTGATCTCTTGATGTTCACACCTCCAGATCAGCTGCATGTCTCCCTCCTTTTCCTGAGCCTGTATAATTAGACTTGCTTCTGGAATCTCCCTTCCAATGCATCTGGCAAAGTGGGTCTTTGCCCACGAAAGCTTATGCTCCAAAAATTCTGTTAGTCTATTTGGTGCCACAGGGCTTCTCGTTATTACACCATACCATAGCTCCTACTCTTTGTCTGAGTGACAGAAAAGCCTTCACTACCTCCTAATTCCTTCTCCTCCTGCTCCAACAGTCATAAGGCAATTTCTTGTCTATATATGTTAGGGAGAGATCTTTGGTGCATGTTGCACTCATCTATATGCATGAAAATCAAAGTGTAGAGAGGAAATGATGCCCCTGTCTTCCAGACCAGGTTCTTTCATCAATATATTCCCTTTCTGCTGGTGCCTGTTACCATAATGTCTGTGCACCTCATTAAGGCATGTGGCCACACATCCCATGATGATGGTGAACAGCATCCATTGGAGCTGCAAACAGCCATGCTTCTGGAAGCTCAGGTAGACAAACTGTCTTGCAGATTACCAGTGTCTAGCTCTGCACTGCCTGAAGCTCTTACGGTAATTAGATTGCAAGTTATTTTGAGCAGAGACAGTCTGTTTGTTCTGTGGTTGTATTTTGGGTTTGGGAACTGAAAATCAACCTGATATTCAGAGATAGTGGTCATTCAAGCTGCAGTCAAAATCTCGGGTAGCTACCCATATTTAGTGCCTGTAACAGTCAAGATGAAAGTGTTTCAAACAAAGCAGGCAGAATGTTGGCCTGAGACAACCACAAGTCATGTATAATGTCTATAGAAGAGAACTGTCTCCTGAGTCCGAGTCCCAGGCTTGACCGCAAGTTCTCCCATCTATTTTGCCCACAGTCATTTTGACTAGTTTAGATCTAAAGTTTGAGTGCCTATGACGCATTGCAGAGTGGATGGTATATTTTCCTCCCACTTGCTGGCGTGGCTTATATGTGCACTAATGAGCGTTACACACATGTATCAGAAGCTAATAAGTATCTAAACTTAATAATCTGAAGGGCTGCCTTCTACACAGCTGTATGTTTTAGCTTTAATTCAAGGAAAAATAATCTTCTGAATCAGCTGCTAGACATTTTATAAGCTTAAACAGTATCCTGACTGATTTATGCCACTTAGAGTTCTTTTAATAAGATGGGAAAAATGATTTGTCAACAGATACCTTCTGCTATTCTCTCCTTTCTTCTTAACACAATTAACTCCCCCACAATCTGGTAACAGTCCTATTAAACCTGGGCAAACAAGAAAAATAATACAAACTAATTCTGACCACCTTCTAATTGTAGCTAACCCCTGAGATGCACTAGCACCCATTTAAAATCAACCCTAAAGCTATCCATTCCTAATGATCCAAAAACTGACAGGTTTATTCATATACTTCACCAGGCACTCTTAGCCCCTGAGGGCCTGGGAACATTTGCTTCCGAGATCCTCTGGGAATTTATGCAAATGCCAACAGTTACAGGAGTGGTATGACAAGGACAGGGTAGCTTAAGGATGAAGGACTGTGATGAGGGGGGAAAACTATTTAACATTTGCCTGCATTATGCAAGGTGAAGATAATTAACGGTTTACCCAGGGTAGTGGTAGATTGTCTATCATAGATGATTTTTAGACTAAATTGGATGTTTTTCCCCCTAGATCTGCACTGGGAATTGTTTGGGAAAAGTTCTACGGCTTGTATTATACAGGTCAAGTTAGACAATCACAATAGCATGTTCTAGCCTTGGAATATCTTAATCTATGAGTGAATTCAAACTGGATCCAGCCGGTGTTATCAGCCCTTGCACCTTCACAAAAGTAAATTCACTCAAGTTCCATTTTGCAGTAAAGTCATGCCAGTCCCACCAATTAGCAAAATAAAATGCCCCGGTAGGTTAAGGCATGCAGCAGGCTGCATGTCCAATCAAGAAATTTAAGGCAGATATCATCATCTTAGATGTGCTAGATGTACTTACAACAAATGTATGATGCAATCGATAGACACCTCTCTGCAGCAAAGTATAAACACATGGAAGCACATGAAAGTTGAGGAAGTCTGCCAGAAAGGTAAATCCAGCTTTGGCTTGTTTTGTGCCCTCTTCAGCTTCTCAGCATCGATTTTTATAACATGACAACCATTGGCATTTAGCTCATAACTCTTTCTAATATGGACTCATCACATGGTTTATCTCCATTATGTACAGAACCTTGTTATCTCTATACAAAGATGTCTTGCTTCTGCTCTAGCTTGTTTGTCTGATTTAGAGGGAGGCAGTAAACTTTTGGGAGCTAGCTAGTGATCTGGAATATTTGTATGGCCCCCTTTACTCTCGTTCCCAAGAATCTCACTTATAAAATGTATTTATTCTTATAATATCCCTGTGAGATAGGAATAGGGTGACCACATTGCCCTATGACAAATATAGGACACTGGCCTTCAGGGATGGTGGCGGGGCTGCTGTCCAATGTCAGGGCTCCTTGGCAATGAGGGCTGTTGCTCCAGGGTGAGACACCAGGGATGGGGCTCTGCAGCTTCCAGTGGGGAGACACCATGGATGAAGGGGAGTGGAGGATGGCGACTACAGAACCCCCAGTGCAGGAGTGTTCCAAAGCCTCCCCATGGGGGCCAGGGAATGAAGCAGGAGCTGCCTTCCTGAGGTGTGGGAGGCCAGAGAATGAGGTAGATGACCCATGGAGGGGCTCCCTTGTAACAGTAGCTGCCTCCACTAAGTGCAGGGCACCAGGGAACGAGGCAGCCACCCCAAAGTGGAGTTCACCGGTAGTGGGGGCTGCCACCGTGGGGTGCCAGGGAATGGGACAGCTGCCCCACCAAGGAGCTCCCCTGCAGCAGGAGCTGCTGCCACAACGTGCAGAGCTCCAGGAAACAGGGCAACCACCCAGTGGAGGAACTCCCTGGCAGGCAAGGCTGCCACCCCAAGACACAGGGTGCTAAGGAACAGAAACCCTGTAAAATATGGGACAATTTGTCTGTTTTCTTTAAAAAATTTGGGACACCTGTGAGACAGCTTAAATAAGGGACTGTCCTAGTAAAAATGGAATGGATGGTCCCCTAGATAGGAAAGCATTATAACCCCATTAGAGCAGAGAAACACAGAAAGATTAAGGGACAGATCTTTCAAGATATTCAGACACCTCAAGATGCAGATAGGTATCACCTGGGAATTTTCAGAAGTGTGTAGATACCGAAATCCTATTGGAAGTTAGGTGTCTAGTTGCTTTTGAAAATCCCTCCACATATCATAGAATCATAGAACCATAGAACACTAGGACTGGAAGGGACCTTGAGAGGCCATCGAGTCCAGCCCCCTGCCCCAATGGCAGGACCAAGTACTATCTAAACCATCCCTGATAGACATCTATCTAACCTGTCCTTAAATATCTCCAGAGATGGAGATTCCACAACCTCCCTTGGCAATTTATTCCACTGTTTGACCACCCTGACAGTTAGGAACTTTTTGCTAATGTCCAACCTAAACCTCCCTTGCTGCAGTTTAAGCCCATTGCCTCTTGTTCTATCCTCAGAGGCCAAGACAAACAAGTTTTCTCCTTCCTCCTAATGACTCCCTTTTAGATACCTGAAAACCGCTATCATGTCTCCCCTCAATCTTCTCTTTTCCAAACTAAACAAGCCCAATTCTTTCAACCTTTTTTCGTAGGTCACATTCTCTAGACCTTTAATCATTCTTGTCACTCTTTTCTGGAACCTCTCCAGTTTCTCCACATCTTTTTTGAACTGCGGTGCCCAGAATTGGACACAATACTCCAGCTGAGGCCTAACCAGTGCAGAGGAGAACAGAAGAATGACTTCTCGTGTCTTGTTCACAACACACCTGTTAATGCATCCCAGAATCATGTTTGCTTTTTTTGCAACAGCATCACACTGTTGACTCATATTTAGCTTGTGGTCCACTATAATCCATAGATCCCTTTCTGCTGTAGTTTTTCCTAGACAGTCTCTCCCCATTCTGTATGTGTGAAACTGATTGTTCCTTCCCAAGTGGAACACTTTGCATTTCTCCTTATTAAACTTCATCCTGTTTACCTCAGACCATTTCTCCAATTTATGCAGATCATTTTGAATTATGACCCTACCCTCCAAAGCTGTTGCAACCCCTCCCGACTTGCTATCATCTGCAAACTTAATAAGCATACTTTCTATGCCAATATCTACATCATTGATGAAGACATTGAACAGAACCGGTCCTAACACAGACCCCTGCAGAACCCCACTTGTTATGCTTTTCCAGCAGGATTGAGAACCATTAAGAACTACTCTCTGGGTATGGTTATCCAGCCAGCTGTGCACCCACCTTGTAGTAGCCTCATCTAAATTGTATTTGCCTAGTTTTTTTTTATAAGAATATCATGAGAGACCGTATCAAATGCTTTACTAAAGTCTAGGTATACCACATCTACCGCTTCTCCCCTATCCACAAGGCTCGTTATCCTATCAAAGGAGGCTATCAGATTAGTTCGACAAGATTTATTCTTTACAAACCCATGCTGGCTGTTTCCTATTACCTTACCACCTTCCAAGTGCTTACAGATGATTTCTTTAATTACCTGCTCCATTATCTTTCCTGGCACTGAAGTTAAGCCGACTGGCCTGTAATTTCCTGGGTTATTCTTATTCCCCTTTTTATAGATGGGCACTATATTTGCCCTTTTCCAGTCTTCTGGAATCTCTCCTGTCTCCCATGATTTTCCAAAGATGATAGATAAAGGCTCAGATACCTCCTCTATGAGCTCCTTGAGTATTCTGGAGTGCATTTCATCAGGCCCTGGTGACTTGCAGACATCTAATTTTCCTAAATGATTTTTAACTTGTTCTTTTTTCATTTCAACTTCTAACCCTACCCCTTTCCCACTGGCATTCACTATGTTGGGCATTCCTTCATCAGACTTCTCAGTGAAGACCGAAACAAAGAATTTTCATCTTCAGGCATCTTAATATGTTTAAAATCTGATCATAAATGTGCTGTTCATACAGGAAACCTGAAGCAAAGTGGGCAATTGCAATCTGTCTAAGACTAAGCCCAAGCCTGATAGCAACTAATCTGTCTGTTTTTGTACCTGTCTCCTCTAATCCCACTTTTTACTCAAGCCCATCCAATTTCCACTGACTCCATCGAAGTCTTTCCTTTGATTCTAATCGAAGTGCAACTAAAGCCATGATTGCTTCCCTTTGGTTAGTGATGCAGGAATAGAAGTCCACCACTGTTGGATAATATTACTTAACCCACACTCCCACCTCACCTGCCAGGGAGCCTTAGTCAATCACATTCACAAAATGTCTCTTCGGTTAGCAAATGTACCCAACAGTGTCTCACTAAAGCAAGTCTCCTAATCAGACTTAACTGATCTGGTGCTGTGACCAGGCCTGCCAACAAAGAGGGGAAAATGGAGTAAATGCCCCACGGTCTGGCCTTTCAAAGGGGCCCATTGCTCCAGCCACCACTGCTGGTGTGGCTGCAGTGGCAGAAGCTCTAGGTGGCTTTGAAATGCGGCAGCAGTGCTGCTCCAGCTGTCCACAGCTCTAAGGAAGTGGATGGGGGAGGAGGCTATAGCCAGGGTCTGGGTGGTGCTGAGGGCTGACTGCCCTTGGCCCTGCCCGTTCCACTCTTGGGCCTTTCCCTTCCAGGGCGCAGAGCTACACTCCTGCCCTCTTTGACCCAGGGCCTGAAGTGGCCATCAGCACTGCTGGGTTTGACCCGTCCGTACCTGATTATGAAGCTCTTACTCACATTAATGTGTGGTCAATGTGCCTACTCATCTGAGTGAGTAATGGGCAATATAATGGCTGAATAGTAAAAATACATGATCTGGATAAATCTGTAGGCAGGGGCAGGTTAAGATCTTCAAAACATTCAAAATATTAATAGGAAAAAAGAATTCAAGGACCCCAGGCCCTCTATATTTTTCTGGAAATTCTTTATTTCTGTTAAATTATTGAGAAATTGCAAAACTATGTGTGCTTTTTAGATTAGCACTATCTGTAGCCCAGGCATTTTACTCTTCTGTCCACTCTTCAGAATATCTAGGTCCTAATCTTTAACAGGCACTCCGTACCAGGCTGAAGGCATCCTTTTCTCTGACACACTATTTCAGATACTAATTTAAGCACACACTTAAATTTGACTTGAACAAGACGCGGTGCGTGTTTGAAGGTGAGCATGTGTGAAAGTGCTTTTCTGTGCTGGGACCCTCCCCCTACAAAAATTTGCATATGTGCTTAACTTTAACCTTGTGATTGGTCACACATAAGTCAGCACAACTGCTCCTGTGCTTAAAAATGAGCTTCTGTGAGCCTGTCAGCCTGGGGCCTCAGAGAAAGTAGATGAGTGTGGCAGTAAAATCAGACCATTATGTCTTATGGTGACTGTATCAGTAAAAGGATGGAGTAAGGGCACACCAAGATCAGTAATTATTCCTGTATCCTGTTGTTGACCTCATATTATTTTTTTAAAGAAGGACCTTGTCTTTAAAATTTATTTTAGCCTTTTTCCCTGTAGCTTTCACCCAGGGGCCTCTATCATATCATAGCCAGGAAAGATAATTGAATGAAGAATTGATTTTTATTGCCTGTAATAAAAAGCAGCTCTTATTACTTTTACAAATTACTCATAATTACAATTGTCTGGAGAATGTCTTATCAACCTGAGTAGGACAGAAATAAGCTGCACGCACAATAGCACTTCTGTGTCTGTGATTTAAAACTTGTATTCTCATTAATGGCAATGTAAATTAGCATTAGAACAAATTCAGTTCATATCACTTTACTGGACAGATTCTAATACTGTTGAGGAACAGTCTTAAGCAGACATGCAATTTATTTCTGAACGGCATTTCTGTTAGAGAGTGTGGATTGGTCTGACTTAGTAATTATTAAGAAAAAATGAGAAAGAAAAGAAATTCTGGACGTTGAATCATGCAAGTTAGTGTTCATGAAACATTTCAGTTTAGTCGAAGTCTTTCAGAGCCAGAGTGGCACAAACTCCTATGTGTTGTAACCAAGTCATAGATATTGAGTATGGTAGATGTTCAAAGCTATTTTCAGCAATAAGATTGTGCCTATTATTTTCTCAGATGCAGAATGAGTGCCCTTTTCTAAAGTCTTTTCTCATATTACAAAGAAGAAAAGCAGAAGTTAAAACTGTGCGTGCATCATACGGATGCTTATCTTATTTTTGATGCAATCTGGACAATTAAGACAATATCTGGCTTGGTGGATGTTGGTTTGTTGTGGGCTTTTTTTTAATAAAACAAGTAAATATAGGTGTAATGAGACAGAAAAGAAAAAAAAAACAATTTTAATTGCAAGCCCTCACCCTTCCTGTTCTAAAGAATAGATAATTGTTAATAATCTCCAAAGGAAGTCTGTCTTCATTAACTTGCATCTTACAGATTTGTACTTTGTCCCCCCTTCCAAAAAAATGTTCCATCCTCGTAGATCAAGAAATCAGAACTATTTTACTATAAGGAAAGTGTCTTCTTGGGTCAGAGCACGGGACTGAATCAGAATTCTGAGTCTGTCCTGTGATCTGTAAACATGCCGAATGACTTGGGCCACATCAGACTATCTGTACATTATGTAATGTAAGCATGAAACGGGGTCAACCTTTTGAATTTTCAGATAAACCAGTTAGATTATAAAAAAGAAATCTAAAAATTAGATTGCTCAGTCTGGTAAATATTATAGCTGGTATGTATACCATGATACTGAGTCCAGGGAGCATTCACTTATTAATTTTAATGCTAGTTTCTTCTCTAGTCAAATTTTATCTTGGACAATATTCCTCTCAACAGAGGAATTTGTTATTTTCAAACAGTCAGAAAGCTTGTGTGTGTGTGTGTGTGCATGTGCGTGTGTGTGTGTAAAATCATGAAGGGTAATAGATTAAGTTTGGAAACTAGATGTTCTAGGCATGCCCTAAAAACAATGTGCATTCTTGTAAGCAGTTAATATAGGCGAGTGCTTGGACCAAGCAGTTACACCACAGAACAATCAAACAAGGATTTCTTAGTACATTATAACAAATAAGCTGTGTCTACACATGCACGCTACTTCGAAGTAGCGGCACCAACTTCGAAATAACGCCCGTCGCGGCTACACGCATCGGGTGCTATTTCGAAGTTAACTTCGACGTTAGGCTGCGAGACGTCGAAGTCGCTAACCTCATGAGGGGATCGGAATAGCGCCCTACTTTGACGTTCAACGTCGAAGTAGGGACCGTGTAGACGATCCACGTCCCGCAATGTCGAAATTGCTGGGTCCTCCATGGCGGCCATCAGCTGGGGGGTTGAGAGATGCTCTCTCTCCAGCCCCTGTGGGGCTCTATGGTCACCGTGGGCAGCAGCCCTTAGCCCAGGGCTTCTGGCTGCTTCTGCGGCAGCTGGGGATCTATGCTGCAGGCACAGGGTCTGCAACCAGTTGTCGGCTCTGTGTATCTTGTGTTGTTTAGTGCAACTGTGTCTGGGAGGGGCCCTTTAAGGGAGCGGCTTGCTGTTGAGTCCGCCCTGTGACCCTGTCTGCAGCTGTGCCTGGCACCCTTATTTCGATGTGTGCTACTTTGGCGTGTAGACGTACCCTCGCAGCGCCTATTTCGATGTGGTGCCGCGCAACGTCGAAGTTGAACATCGACGTTGCCAGCCCTGGAGGACGTGTAGACGTTATTCATCAAAATAGCCTATTTCGATGTTGGCTTCACATGTAGACGTAGCCATAATCAGTTATTAATTCTTCACTATTACATTGAATACACTCCTAGGAGTAAAGTTGTGCTTTGTGAGAAAACACCCTTATGACTGTGTTCTTTGCTTTCTGTAACTTTCGGTTGCTTATATTAAATAGAAGCAAAGACAAATACAGTCTCTGAAATGAAGTTTCATCTTAGTCTTCTTAGTGCTGGCAGCCCTGGAGGTGGGGAGTGGCCTTCATTGTGGCTGGTCCAAGTTTTTGCTTGCACTTTATGGGTTCTGCCTTTTCTTTGATGGACTCATCCAAACTGTAAAGTTCCACATGGTGGCCTCATGTTTTCTCCTCTGTTCCAGGAGTCACTGGATGGGGCAAACTCTAGTTCCTATGTTATGGGAAGGAGTAAATAACTCTTTTTTCATTCACTTTCTGACTGGTGTGGAGAAAGTGAATAAAGACGAGTCGTTCACTCCTTCCCATAGTACAAGAGCCAGGGGTCACCAAATGAAATTTATAGGTAGCAAGTTTAAAACAAATGAAAGGAAGTGCTTTTTCATACAACGTGCACTCAAGCCATGGAACACATTGCCAGAGGATGGTGTAAAGTCCAAGATTACAACAGGGTTCAAAAAAGAGCTAATTAAATTCATGGAGCACTGGTCCATCAATGACTAGTAGCCAGGATAGCCAGGGATGATATCCTTACATTCTGTTTCTTGAGAAGTGGGGCATGTGCAACAGGGTATGGATCACTTGATGATTATCCATTCTGTTCATTTTCTCTGGGGCACCCAGCATTGTCCACTGTCAGAAGACAGGATACTGAGGTCGATGCACCTTTAGTCAGACTTAATATGGCCATTTTTATATTCTTATGTTAAACTTCTTATTTTCCTGTTGAACACTTGCCAATGGGCTGTCAGCTACCCATCCCTATTGAGAGTTGCCCTGAATAAAGATGTTCTCTATACTTTGGACCTTGGCCAGTAGTCCCATTGACTTCAGTGGGACCATTTGCAGAATAAATTTCTTTGAATGAACATGGAAAACAGAAACATCCCCTAAAATTTCCAAGGCTTATGCCTCTGTCTAATGCAAAATGGGCATGACACACTAACAAACAAAATTCACCATTCACAACAGTGATAGCCCTTTACCCATATTGCACCCACCATTAGAAAAGACTACATAAGATTCTAGGCAGTGGAAAATTCCGGCCCCTTTGCCTTAGTTTCTCCATCTGAAAATGGATATGGAAGAACTGACCAATATTACAAGGGTTGTACAAAATTATCCTCAAAATGTACTAATCACAACATTTATTTTCCCTCCATACTGCAGTGATGAAAGGACTTGTTATTCTTTTCTCCCTTTTAAAGAGAGTTATTTGTCCCCAGCACAATAAATGATTGGAATGTTGCAAGCGCATATTATTCATAAACATATTATTATACTACAAGACTTACCTGCAGTTGTTTGGGTCCTGCTGGAACCGTGGGGGGGTGCAGGAGTCAAGGCAGAGGTTTGTGGCTCAGGGCAGATATTGGGGATGCAAGAATCAGGACAGAAAGTTAAGTGGAGGGGGTCTTAGGACAGGGTTGGGGTGCAGGAGTTGGGCAGTGTGATGGGAGGTATGCGGGGGAGCAGGGAAAGAGATAGGGATGCAGGAGTCAGGGCAGGGGTGTAGGAAGTGTTGGGAGCTCAGGGGAGAAGGCTGGGAGGTGGCTGGCTCAGGGAGGGGTGTGGATGTAGGAGTCAGGATAGCAGGCTGGGGGCAGGATAGCAGGCTCGGGGCAGGGTGGGGCTCAGGCCAGAGGGCTGAGCCACAGAGCTGGGAGTTTTGGGGGACCTCACCAGGGCTAGGGCTGCAGCTGCCACCCCTCAGCCCCTCCTAGGGAGCTCTGGGTCTATGGTATCTGGCCCTGGCTGCCAGCTCCTCTGGGGGCAGTGAGGGGTGGGGCTGCATAGGCCAACCTCAAGTCCCAGCGGTGCTCCTTGGAGGGAGTGGGTCTGGGCCTCCCAGCAGTGCTACTTCAGGACAGTAAGGCTGCTGTCCTGCAGGGCCTCCTACTGTCTGATGCTTACAGCCAAAGGGGAGGAAGGGCCACTTACCTGGGCTGCTGATGGGCAACATGGCAAGCCTTGCCCCTGATGGACACTGTCTTCCTGGTTCAACTGCTCCTCTGTGCTCACGGTGCATTATAATGGTCCTCTGAACCTGTTGTCCCCAGTGGTCACTCTGTAATGTAACTGTCCATCCTATCAGCCCCTCCCTTTCCAAGATTATGGAAAATAATTCTATTCCAAGCACATCCCATTTTCTTGGCACGACCAAGCCCTGATCTTGCTTTCAGTTAGGATAAGAGGAAGCAACATACCAAATTTGGTGGTCCCAGTTCTTACAGTTTAGGAGGAGTTCTTGAAGAAGCAGACTCACAGACGGACTCATGGAGAGACAGACACATTCCCTTATAGATATCGATAGATAGATTACCTTGAACCATGGCTAGATCATAAATATTACACTCTCCTAATTGTTCATATTCTTTTTTTCCATTTTCTGAGAGTCATGTTTCAGGAAAAAATATGGGCAAATTGATGGAAGTCCAGAGAAGAGAAACCAAAATAACTAAAGGTCTAGAAAATTAGTCCTGCAAGTTTGCTGTTTGTTTTAATCTGGAAAGGAGAAGATGGAGGTGGGCATGATGACATTTTTCAGATACACGAAAGACTGTCTCAAGGGGAAGGAAGATAAACTACTCTCATTAACCTCTGGGGATAGGACAAGAAGTGGTGGTCTTAAATTTCCACAAGGGAGTTTTAGGTTTGAAATTAGGAAAACATCCTTTCTGGGTTGTTAAGTACTGGAATCAATTAGCTAGGGAGATTGTGGAATCT
This sequence comes from Carettochelys insculpta, assembly GCF_033958435.1. Lineage (NCBI taxonomy): Eukaryota > Metazoa > Chordata > Testudines > Carettochelyidae > Carettochelys > Carettochelys insculpta. The sequence goes on along the minus strand of NC_134137.1, from coordinate 368,766,336 downwards.
CCATCATTGGGGATGTTTCAGAGCAGGTTAGACAAACACCCATTGGGGATAGTGTATCTAGATAACACTTAGTCCTGGCATGAATGCAAAGGACCAGACTGGTGCAGTGATTCTATTTTATGATTCTTCCTGCCTCATAAAAGGAAAACGTCTTAGTAAGAAGACCTTATCCTATTACATGCTATGCTATTTCTAAGAGCATCTTGGAATATATTTAATGGTCATTTGAAGTCTTTTAATTAAACTTTTTGCTATGCATCTGCTTTTAAGGCAGCAAAAGAGATTCTAATTCTATGGAGGTTGATTGTCAGCAAGGAACAGATTGACTTGGCATGTGAGTGGGACTTATTAATCTTCTTCAAATACATACCAGGAAAATAGGGAGTTCTCTCAACAAGTTGTTACTGAAATAGTGCTTCTATGTGAACAGTTGACAGTATAAGTTTGAGTTACAAGTGAAGAGTAACGTGCTTTTCCACGATAAATGTGGGCTTTTCTGTAACTGTGTGTAAATGTAACATCAAGAACAATGTTACACTTATTACAGAATGATCTATTGTGGCTCAAATATGGAGGCTTAAACACTCTGTACTATATACAATTAGTTGTCAAAATCATGCTTGGGTTTCCTTTGTTGAGTTTTGATACATAAGTTCATGTTTATTATAACCATAAGCAACGAGGCATCCTGTGGCACCTTATAGACTGACAGAAATGCATGAGCATAAGCTTTCATGGGCAAATACCCACTTTGTCGGATGCGGGGTTTTTGCCCACGAATGCTTATGCTCATACATTTCTCTTAGTCTGTAAGGTGCCACAGGACCCCTCATTGCTTTTGCAGATCCAGAGTAACATGGCTACCCCTCTGATACTTGACACCATGCAAGGTATTATAACCATGTGCAGTTAATTAAAAGAAAATTAAAGATTCTTACTATGGCTCCATAACATTCTGGTATAGGTGAAAACTATGCAACATATGTCTTAGGTACCGTGGGTAGCATAGTAGAAAAGAGGACACTTGGATTTTTCTGTGGAGAAGGAAATATAATAGAGATTGTCTCACTGAACAGAGGGCTTCTCTGTAAAACACTTTTATTCTCAAACAGTGTCCACATGGGAGCTATCCCAAAAAAGTTGTGCTGGTCAATTTCCTCTTGCAGAGAACGTCTAAATGCATCTCAACATTATTAGGTGTATTGAGAAAGTTTGTCATTTTTTTTCTGCCGTCTGACCCTTTTCTTTGTAGGATTTCATTGGATTTTTTTTTTAAGATTATTGGACAACTAAGTTTACAAGTACTAATAATTTAACAACTTCTCACAGTCTGCTCATATAGTTATCGGATGTATTAACAGCATGCTTGAAGCATCCAAAGAAGAACATTAAGGAAGAGAGACTAGAGAAATTTGCTCACACCATGCTATTGAGTGTATAAATGCTACACTACCAAGATGAACCTCTGAACTGAAATACAACAACCAGTGCTGAATGTTCCTTAGCTCCCACTAGTTTCAACAAGATGATTAGCACCTTACAGGATAATCTCCATACTGCAAAGTATGGAAAGGATCAGGACACTGGCACTAACCCCCATTTCTTATGGAAGGATTCACCAGATCAAGCGAGCAGGCAGCACCAGTTTTTAAAGGTTTCACATGCTGCAAATGACTTCATAGTTGATGCATGTGCATCATTGGGATGAAAGGCAAAGCAGACCCAGATGAAATTTGAAAATGTAGTTGCAAGGTGTAAAATGGGATTAAGCGGCATTATCCTGGCTAATTCGCATAATGCCACTGTGAGTGAGTAAAGGGGTCTGAAGTTAAATGAGAATTAGGCTCTGACTCATTCAAACCTGCTGCTTAGGTCACTTTGCCCTTTGGTATATTTCCCATTTATAAAATTAAAAACAGCTCCACTGATGTTGGGCATAGGTCCTGGGAAATTACACATTTTAAAGAAATCCACTCAATTGGGTCACTATCTCTTTTACACCCAATGCATTGTAAACAGAAGTTTCCATTCATGCCTTATGATAGACATTTCTATTCACATTTATTGGGTCCACAGATATTTCTGCTGCAAAGCAGTGTCAATCAAATATTTACATACCATACATTTTACTGTGCACACAACCTTACAAAGAAATTGATCTACAGTGCAACACATTCAAGCTACTTGTTATGCATGCTGGAGCAAAGTTGGACATTGTTAATGGAAATTTCATGGTGACAGAACTACTCCAATATGAATTCTTAATAGCATTTTCTTATCAGATATGGTGTGTGGTGTCAGATTATATTCTGAGAAATACAGTTTATAGTAATAAAAAAATCAAGCTACTTTATGTGACTGTAGAGAAAGCTGGGCTGTGGGTCACTCCTTTCTTCTGCACCTTTGACCTCAACCAACACTTCAGATCTTTTCAGTTTCAAAGATCTCCATTGGAAATACAAATTTAAGTTAATGTATGTTACCTGAGCTAGGTTAGTATCATTAACCGCATTTTACAGCTAAGGAAGTGGATTCTGGGAGAGCACCCCCTATATTTTCAGACATACCCACAGATTTTTAGTTGGTCTGTTGAGACACCATAAAATCCTGATGCTGTCTACGCCAGCTGAAGTCATGGGGATCTGCAGGTACTTAGCAGCTCAGTATAGCAGGTCTGTGGCATCTCTACTGAGCATCCAAAATTACCTCACCCAAATTTGGTGGCCACTCTTAAGAGAAGAATGGCCAACCTGGGTCAGACAAAAAATCCACCTACACCGGTGTTCTGTCTGCTGATGGTGCCCCATGCCCAGTACCTCAGAGGGAATGAACAGAGCAGGTGATCCATCCCCTGTCACCCATTCCCAGCTTCTGACAAACAGATGCTAGGGACACCATTCTTGCCCAATAACCGTTGATGGATCTGTCCTTCATGAATTTATCCAGCTCTTTTTTGATCCATGTTATATTCTTGGCCTTAACACCATGTTCTGGCAAGGAGTTGCACAGGCTGAATGCACAGTGTATGAACACACACTTCCTTTTGTATGTTTTAAACCTCCTGCCTATTAATTTCAGTTAGTGACCTCTAGAACTTGTGTTTATGGAAGAAGTCAATAACTCTTCTTTATTCACAAAAAACAAGCAGTCCCATTGCACCTTTAAGACTAACAAAATTATTTATTAGGTAATGAGCTTTCATGGGTCAGACCCACTTCTTCAGAGTTTTTTTTTATTTTTTATTCTCTTTTATTTTCTTCCTTATTCATTTTTCCACAAGATTTAGGACACAGTACCTCACTCAAAGCCACTCAGCGATATGAACATTAGACCTCATGAGTGCCTCAAATTCAGCAATCAAAGACTGCTGCTTTTCTCTACCTCACCAGATTCCAGGTCAAAACAGTTCCACACACCTCTCCAACTTGCACACCAGGTGTGTCCCACTCATTTATTACTCTACGCATTCTGCATCTTCTCCCCCAGGGCTTATGCCATTGATATACCAGAACGGGTGCATAGCCTTCTCAGTCACAAAGGAAGTCATTTAGCTCATGTAATGGCAATCACAACCCACCCAATAAAAAGCTTCTGCTTGGATATAAAGTAATTTTCAGTCACAGCAGGGGAGGAAATACATCCTACAGGTGTTGGGCAACAGTCTTGACTTTACATTAAAACTAAGAATTTGAGAGCTGCTTGGCTTTTTAAAGTCTCCTGAAGTGTGCTTTTCTTACATTCATAGCACCACACTGGAACATGTCATAGGCTGGAAACTCTTTGGCTGTGTCTACACGTGTCACTTCTTCCAAAAGAAGCAGCGTGGTAATGAGCAGCCGGAAAGATGCTAATGAGGCTTGGATGTAACTTTCCCAAACCTCATTAACATGTGGCCGTGTGACTCGGAGTCTGGAAGAAGCTCTTCTAGACTCCAAAATACACATGCAGATGCAGTTTTCAAGATAACAGGCACGTTACTCAGGCATTCCCATGAATCTCATCACATGAGGAGTACAGGGATGTCTTGAAATAGGGCTTTATTTTGACATGTGGCACTGTTTAGCCAGTACCACATGCCAAAATAGCCTATTTCACAATCTACTTGACATGAGCTGCGTAATTTGGGTAGCGAACATACAATAGCTTATTTCAATATTAGAGCACTGTGTAGACGTAGCTTGTCTGACCTGAGTCCATTGTCATGAATACAGATTCATAGTATCCTCATGGAGTCTACAAGGTACTATTACTGTCCTTCATTTACAAAAGAATTGTGCAGGTGCCTTAGATCCTTATCGGATTTTATGGTCTTTTGGGGGCTCTCTTGGAGTCTACTGTACCGGCTATTTGTGCAGAGCCTGTACAGCGAACAGAGGAGCCAAGCATGCAGCAAAATGGTTATCGTCACTGGACAGAGTATGAGACTTGTCAGGAAAGCACACCAGTGACTTCTGACCCACAGAGGCATCAAGTATGCTATATCTACAGATGCCCCTCCTTACCCAATAAACATACTGAGAACACACAATAGATACCACTTCACAAGGCATCTTATAGCTCTCGCTATCATTCTATGTCATTTTTAGTTTTTAGCTTAAGCTATCTTCTGAAAGCTCCAGATGAGAAGGTGCATGGTTGCCCTTTTAAGTCAGCTGTGCCATGTACTTAAGGAAAACATACAATTCCTGCTTTTAACAATATGAGACAGCAGCCAGCTTCATACTGGGGAGTTTGTTCTGTTGTGGGGCATGATCTAAAATGCTCCTTGCATCCAAAGTTTTCCTCTTTTGGATAGGGAGTTATAACCTCCTTCTCTCTCTCTATCAGATCATGCTGCTGTTCACAGAATTAAGCATCCAATAGGACCACTTTTCTGCTGGGGAGCCAGGCCTTCAAAAGTGAATTAGCAAGCTGCTACAATGAACCCGTGACCCTTCAACCACCATTTTCAATGTCCCTATGCCTGTGTTGTCTTTGCTTTCTGGAACACTCTTCACATGGGTCTATCTCTGTTCTGAAGACTGGAAAAGGGAAAAGAAAAGAATATGATCTGCTGGCCACAAAACAAAGCCTAAAAGAAAAGATAAGACATTCACTCCAGCAGAGACAAAACCTGACAATATAGAGAATAAAATAATGCATATGTGCAGGCACCGTTATCAGGAAGGTCTGCTGTTTCAGATGATACACGAGCTTTATCAAGGCATTAGATAGTTATAAGAGCAGAGTGCCCAAAAGCACCATTAAAATTCTCCCAAAAATGACTAACCCCTCCAGCTCCTTTCTAAACTATACAAAGGGTAGGATTTCAGGAGCACTGGCACTAGGAGTATGGAAGTCCCCTTGGTTTGCACCTGAGTCCCTGGCCTTTATGATATAAAAGTGGTTTGCGGCCTGGATGTGATTCATCAGGTTGGGCCTTGACAGGCCAACAGGCATTTTATCTATCTTTACATCCACAAGTATGGCTGCTTGCAGCTCCCATTGGCCACGATTTATTGTTCCCAGCCAGCTAGAGTTTCAGGAAGCAGTGCAGGCTGGGCCACAGCTTCCTGCATCTTCCATTGACCAGAAATGGTGAATGTCAGCCAACAAGAGCTGCAAGCGGCTGTAACTGCAGATGCACAGGTAAATAATGCATCTGGAGGCCTGCCAGCAGCTAAACCTGGTGAACTGTATCCAGCTCTCAGACCACTTATTGCCTACTCCGATATAAAGTTTTATTCAGTGATTTTCAGCACCTACTATAAACATGGTTCCAGCAGTCCAGTAGGATTTTCAAAATCCCCAAAGCCCTGTCTACACAATATTTTGGAGTGAACCTCCATGTCTAGGTCAACAGACTTGGGCTGGTGAGGCTTGCACCAACACTCTAAAAATAGCAGTATAGACAGTCCTTTGAAGTTGCAGCCCAGGATGCTGCTTGGGCTCAGCAGTCTCCCACCCCCACCCAGCTTTAAACCCCTAAAGCCAACTGTCTCTTCATGAACAGCCTAGCTACGTCTACACGTGAAGCCTACATCGAAGTAGCTTATTTCGATGTAACGACATCGAAATAGGCTATTTCGATGAATAACGTCTATACGTCCTCCAGGGCTGGCAACATCGACATTCAACATCGACGTTGCGCAGCACCACATCGAAATAGGCGCTGCAAGGGAACGTCTACACGCCAAATTAGCACACATCGAAATAAGGGTGCCAGGCACAGCTGCAGACATGGTCACAGGGCGGACTCAACAGCAAGCCACTCCCTTAAAGGGCCCCTCCCAGACACAGTTGCACTAAACAACACAAGATCCACAGAGCCGACAACTGGTTGCAGACCCTGTGCATGCAGCATGGATCCCCAGCTGCAGCAGCAGCAGCCAGAAGCCCTGGGCTAAGGGCTGCTGCACACGGTGACCATAGAGCCCCACAGGGGCTGGAGAGAGAGCGTCTCTCAACCCCTCAGCTCATGGCCACCGTGGTGGACCCCGCTATTTCGACATTGCGGGACGCGGATCGTCTACACATGCCCTACTTCGACGTTCAACTTTGAAGTAGGGCGCTATTCCCATCCCCTCATGGGGTTAGCGGCTTCGACGTCTCGCTGCCTAACGTCGATGTTAACATCGAAATAGCGCCCAACACGTGTAGCCATGATGGGCACTATTTCGAAGTTAGTGCCGCTACTTCGAAGTAGCGTGCACGTGTAGACACGGCTCCTAAGGCATAACTCTCATAAGCCGTGTCTACACGTGCACACTACTTCGAAGTAGCGGCACTAACTTCGAAATAGCGCCCGTCACGGCTACACGTGTTGGGCGCTATTTCGATGTTAACATCGACGTTAAGTGGCTAGACATCGAAGCCGCTAACCCCATGAGGGAATAGGAATAGCGCCCTACTTCGACGTTCAACGTCGAAGTAGGGACCGTGTAGTCGTTGCGCGTCCCGCAACATCGAAATTGCGGGGTCCTCCATGGCGGCCATCAGCTGAGGGGTTGAGAGACACTCTCTCTCCAGCCCCTGCAGGGCTCTATGGTCACCGTGTGCAGCAGCCCTTAGCCCAGGGCTTCTGGCTGCTGCTGCTGCAGCTGGGGATCCATGCTGCATGCACAGGGTCTGCAACCAGTTGTTGGCTCTGTGGATCTTGTGTTGTTTAGTGCAACTGTGTCTGGGAGGGGCCCTTTAAGGGAGCAGCTTGCTGTTGAGTCCGCCCTGTGACCGTGTCTGCAGCTGTGCCTGGCACCCTTATTTCGATGTGTGCTACTGTGGCGTGTAGATGTTCCCTCACAGCGCCTATTTTGATGTGGTGCTGGGCAACGTCGATGTTGAACGTTGACATTGCCAGCCCTGGAGGACGTGTAGACGTTATTCATCGAAATAGCCTATTTCGATGTCACTACATCGAAATAAGCTATTTCGATGTAGCGTTCACATGTAGACGTAGCCATTGAGTCCTCCTCTGTCCTTGTGCCAAACCATCACTCGACTCTCTGTAGATGACAGAGCGGGAACTCCTTAGCTGTATAAAGCCTTGATCATGTGGGTACCTATACAAGAGAATTAACTAACTAATCAACTAAATTCATTGGCACTACGCACAGTGTACACATTGGCGAGGTTGAAAGCATTGCCTGTAGACACTGCAGCTTGTATGGCCATTTCGAAGTTTTTGGCTCGTGTAGGCACGGCCCTTTTTGTTCTTGAAGATACAGACTAACACGGCTCCCTCTGTGATCCTTTATACGCAGTATTTTATTTTTGGGCCTAGGTCCAGTTTGTATTTCTTATGGAGGTTCTTTAATAAATCATGTATATGTGTCTAGGTACAAAGACCACAGAGTAGCTGAGCATTTCACAGTCATTAGTGGATTTTAAAACACCCCAGCAAGAACTTTTTGCCCCATCTGGGAGATGGGAACTGGGGAAGAGTATAGATTAAGCATCTTGTCTATGGTTGGTCACAAAGGCTACGTCTACACGTGCACCCAACTTCGAAATAGCTTATTTCGATGTTGCGACATCGAAATAGGCTATTTCGATGAATAACGTCTACACGTCCTCCAGGGCTGGCAACGTCGATGTTCAACTTCGACGTTGCTCAGCCCAACATCGAAATAGGCACAACGAGGGAACGTCTACACGGCAAAGTAGCACACATCGAAATAAGGGAGCCAGGCACAGCTGCAGACAGGGTCACGGGGCAGACTCAATAGCAAGCCGCTCCCTTAAAGGGCCCCTCCCAGACACACTTTCATTAAACAGTGCAAGATACACAGAGCCAACAACTAGTTGCAGACCCTGTATATGCAGCACGGACCCCCAGCTGCAGCAGCAGCAGCCAGAAGCCCTGGGCTAAGGGCTGCTGCCCACGGTGACCACAGAGCCCCGCAAGGGCTGGAGAGAGAGTATCTCTCAACCCCCCAGCTGATGGCCGCCATGGAGGACCCCGCTATTTCGATGTTGCGGGACGCAGATCGTCTACAGGTCCCTACTTCGATGTTGAACGTCGAAGTAGGGCGCTATTCCCATCCGCTCATGGGGTTAGCGACTTCGACGTCTCGCCGCCTAACGTCGATTTCAACTTCGAAATAGCGCCCAACACGTGTAGACGTGACGGGCGCTATTTCGAAGTTACTGCCGCTACTTCGAAGTAGCGTGCACGTGTAGACGCAGCCAAAGGGAGTTTGTGGCTAACCCAGAATTTGAACTCATGTCACCTAGAATCTTTGGCCTGCACCTTATCCCATTGTCCATCCATCCTTCCTCCCATCTATATGCATCTCAAGGCATAAATGGGTACATTAAAATAAATAAAAGGTTTATGTTAATGCAATCACACATGCACACACATCAACTCTACAGCAGTGGTGGGCAACCCATGCTCACGGGCCACCTTTTGTTTACTATTGCCCATGCACAGAGTTGCCAAATTCTGCTGTTTTCCATCCATGTAGATTTTTTTTTCCTTCCTGTGTTACTAAAGTGACACACAAAGTAAAGGCACATGAAGTGAGGTGAGTGCTGATGGCATACAACATTGACTGTGAGAGCCATGTGCTCCCTCAGTATCCAATCAAAGCATTGCTTCAGTTCAGTCAACACACCCTGCAAATTCTAGGTACAGAATCACATTTAGCAAAACTACCCAGTCCCAGGAGACTGTCTTGGTTATCACAATCTTGCAGTGCATTTAAGTGATGGAGGGCCATTCGTGTGACCCACTCACTAGCCTAGGTTGCCATTGCTGTTCTACAGTGATGCTTTGGAAGAAAGCAGTAAGCACTGTGCTAGAGCCAATTTTCAGTATAGAAGCCAAATAAGTACTGGCTCGGGTGCCTATCCAAGCGGAGACAGAAGGAGCTTTTAAATGAAGAGCATATTGCACTAAGACCATCTCAATGGTTAAAGTGTTGAGAAAAATGGGAATAAGTCAGCAAAGGAGATGTATATTTTTGGCTGCATACCAAGAAGGTAACAATGAAGGCAGGTTTGGAGAGCAAGCTTTGTGCTTTAAAACCCTCAGGAAAGAGGATGACACTGATAATAATCAATGAAGGAAATATGACAAGCACTTTAAAAATTATTCATATCTAAGACACCTAGTTCTGCTAATCCAGTCAAAATAACTTCAAAAGTGCTGGGACTGCATATCCAATAACAGTTTTCTGAGAAGCTGCCACTTGATAACGATATGCTTCTTAAAGATTGCTACGTAGTGGGTGTTAAGCTACCTCACAAAGTGTATGGTAATGTTCCAGTTATTGCCACATAATTTCTATATTGCTAATTATATGGTGCATCTTGAATAAATTATTCATAAACTGTTTAACCTTTTTTAAAACAAATGCTTTTAATCTAGTTCATGTTCACTATATTCAGCACTCTTTCCATTCAACTGCATGCTCTCATTTTGGATAATAGAATTGTTGCTGCTGGTAGCAGGGATGAATGAGAGAGAGTAGGGGGAGGGTATTCAAGATGTTTATGTAGTTCTAATGCCTGGACATCTGGTTAGATCATCCCTGTAATTGCGACAATGCCTATGCTGAAAGTAGCCCAAGCAATAAAACTAGTCATGGTTAAATGAATCAAATGTTGCATCTGCAACAGTAATGGATCATATATAGTCAATGATCCAACACATACTGCCAATTAGTTTACTCCCTAGTCAAGAACAAGACGAATGAAACTAAAATTGATAGATATGGTGCAGACAAATGTTTGTCATTACTAAGACTATTATTCCACCTGTTTTGACCCATTCAGGATATTTGAAGATTATTTAAAGATTGGTAAAAAACTTTAGGGATAAAGATGCAGATTCTGAACCCCTCTGATGTGACTGAAGTTACTCTGAATTTACACAATTGTGAATGCAGCTGGCAGGTGATCCAAAAAGTGCCAAGCATTATTATTGATACTAATTTTCCTTTAACTAGAAGAAATGTTAGGTCTTCATAAACCATCATTGGACTGACATTCATTAAGCTGCTCCTATAGTTGTTGTGCATACATGTGCCTCATTCTCACCAGTGAGTGCTGAAAGTGCAACAATATATGGGCTGTGTGTACTCTGGAGAGTTCTGTTAACAGACGGGGCCTTCTGTCGACAGAACTCGGCAGCATTAACACTCATAGGCTGGGTCTACATGGCATGGCTTTCCCGGCAGATCCATGCTAATGAGCAGCCTCGAAATTGCAAATGACCACTCAGTAGCATGGTCCCATGGCTCATTAGTATAGCAGCGCAAGAGCTTGGTCTCAGCAAAGGGGCATGCCAGCGGTAAAGAAGTAGTGTGGACGTGCCCCTGCTGGCCAAAAGCCCCTCTGTCGCCAGACCCTTATGCCTGATTTTTTTCAGAGTACTGTCGACAGAACCACTGTCCACACTGAGGCTTCCAGTTGCCAGGCAGTCCTGTTTGCAGAGCTGTCATCCCACTTCGTCACCAGAGGGCAGTGCAGCCTGGCAGTTCTGTCGACAGAGCAAGTTGTGTATAGCAGCAATCTATCGACAGAGGTTCAGTCAAGGTTCCTCTGTGGACAGTAACTTCTGTCAACAGATTCTTCCAGTGTAGCCATAGCCATGGTGTTCTAAATGCCAGATTGACAGCATCCAGCAGCACCACTTAGGCTATGTCTATACTAGACCAAGAATGTTGACTGCAGATACACATTTTTAGCCAACTGTGTAACTAAAATTGACGCAGATGTGCTCAGCTAACTTGTCTGTATATATGGGGAAGGTTGATGTGAGAGTTTTTCCCTTCGTTCTTCCTTATTCCTCACATCTTGTAAGGAGTACAGGGATTTACTGCAACCCCCAAGAGCTCGATTTTGCGTGTCCAGATTAGGCATACAAAATCGCACCCTGGAAGATTGACCCTCAGTGGGTTAATCTTGTGTGGTAGTATAGATAAACCTAGTATAGATGGCTAATACGTGGCCAGATTTTTCAGAACAGCTCAATTACCATTTAGTCAGACAGGTGAATTTGCCCCTACAAAAGAGTTCAATTAACACTGAGGCTAATGTCATCACAGAGCACTTCGTAAAAGCTGACCACACTGTGGATCTGAGCATTTTTGCAAATCTGGCAGCATGTTTTATGTTCTTACCAATTGTCTGTTGGTGGCTTTCCCAGCCTTCTGAGTTCTTCAGATTAGATTTGGAATTTCTGTTTATTTCAGCTACTCTGCAAAAGTAAGAAAAGCACAGTTCTTTTCAGCTTAAATGTTAAGAATTTTTTTCATCAAAGTGGTCTCTATAACCTTAGCCGTGTCTACACGTGCACGCTACTTCGAAGTAGCGGCACTAACTATGAAATAGCTCCCGTCACGGCTACACGTATCGGGCGCTATTTCGAAGTTAACTTCAACGTTAGGTGGCGAGATGTCGAAGCCACTATCCTCATCAGGAGATAGGAATAGCGCCCTACTTCGACGTTCAACGTCGAAGTAGGGACCGTGTAGTCGTTGCGCGTCCCGCAACGTCGAAATTGCGGGGTCCTCCATGGTGGCCATCAGCTGAGGGGTTGAGAGACGCTCTCTCCAGTCCCTCAGCTCAATGGTGGCCGTGTGGAGCGGCCCCTTAAAGGTCCCCTCCCCCTCCCTTCCTGTGCAGGAAGCTGAGGGAACGTGCAGGCGGCAGCCTAGACACGCGGCCAGCCTGCACGTCCCTCAGCCACCCAGAACAAGGCCAGCACCTGCCATGGCTGCCCGGCAGCGCCCCCAGGGGAGCCCCCCCCAGGGGAGCCAGAGCAGCCAGGCCAGCCAGCCCGGCAGCCAGGCTGGGAAGCAGCAGTGGGGCCCCTCCTGGACGGAGGCCAAGCTGCGGGACCTGCTGGGGCTCTGGAGCGAGGAGGAGGTGCTCCAGGTAATGGGGAGCAAGAGGAGGAACGCGGATGCGTTCGCTCGGCTGGCCGACGGCCTGGCTGCCCGGGGTCACCCTGCCTGCACTCCTGACCACGTTAGGAGTAAGGTCAAGGAGCTGTGGCAGGGTTACTCCCGGGCCCGGGATGCGGCCAGCCGATCTGGGGCCGCCCCCGTCACTTGCCCCTTTTACAGGGAGCTCAGGGACATCCTGGGCCCCCGGCACACCTCCTCCCCTCCGGCCACTCTTGATACCTCAGCTGAGGAGCCCCAGCAGGCCCTGCAGCCGGAGTCCGTCCCGGAGGTAAGCCCCGCACCCTGGGGGCCCCCCCTGGAGCCCACCCCCGGGCCATCGCAGCAGGAGGAGAAGGAGGAGGAGGAGGGGGGCTCCTCCTCTGCAGAGTCCAGGCTACAGATCCTCCTCCCGCCCTCCTGGAGCAGCAGCTGGGCGTCCGCCCCCTGGGGATCTCTGGACCGTGGGAGTGGACCGACAGGTATGTACCCCCCTCTGGTGTACACCCCCGGGGTTGAGGGGCGGGGGTAATAGATATGTGTCCAGGGCCCCCCACATGCCCACATGGCCATGGCCCCAAGGACAGCAGGGCCATGTCCCTCACAGCAGTGCATCAGCCCCTGCCCCCCCGCACCCCGCACGACAGTGCCATGGCCCATCCCCGGGGCAGGGGGAAGCGGAACCTCGAGGGGCCCCCAGGAGGAGGGGGTGGGACAGATTAGATAGATGTTGATCAGGGATGATTTAGACAGTACTTCGTCCTGCCATTGGGGCAGGGGGCTGGACTCGATGGCCTCTCAAGGTCCCTTCCAGTCCTAGTATTCTATGATTCTACGAGGAATAGCTATTTTGAAAAAGGCACTATTTCAAGTTAGGAGCTATGTGCACAGATAATGGATTTCAAAACAGCAAAGTGTTAATTCAAAATATATTTTTGTGTGTAGCAGTGTTATTTCAAAATCTCTGTCATGGAATAGCTTACAGTAAGTCCTCAATTTTACAGACTCCACTTTAGTGGACTTTGGGAACAATGGGCACCCCCACATTGTTCCTGAAGCCCGCTGGGGTCATTAAAATCACCCCCCACGCACAAAAAAAGTTAAGACTTAGAGCTGGTGCAGCTTGGAGTAACACCACCTCCTTCCCCAGTGCCACCATGCCTACATGGCAACGGCTCCTCCAGGCCATGCGGTGGTGCCTCTGGGCGCACACATCAAGGCTGCTCCAGATGCAGGGCCACGTGCCTCTAGCAGCACATGGCAAGGCAGTTCAGGCCACGGAGCTGCCAGGTCCAGCAGCTCTTCCATAGGCGGTAGCTCCAGTGAGTGGCAGAGGTTTAGTATTTTTGGTGGGGGGTGGGCTGGGGCTGGGGCTGGGGGAGCCTGGCAGGGTGGGTGGGCAGGCAGTAAACCCTCACATATAACGGGCTTCCAGGAGGAGCAGAGAACATTCCCCCAGTTAGTACGTTATAGTAAGGGCTTACTGTACTTTGGAATGATGCTATGTAGATGTACCCTAAGGTCAAAGTGTATTCTTCTGAATTATACCTTTTGCCACATTTACCAGTACACTGTCCATTCTTATTGTACTTACCTAAGCATGGTGCTTCTACCATTTTGCTGACCATGTCCAGTAGCCTTAATTATTAGCTGTGCCCTGATAGAAGCTTTTAGTTTCCTTTATTTAGTAGTACCCCTTTGGTACTTCACTTTAAAGACAGATCTACACAACAAAGATTAACGCAGTTTGAATTTTATAGTATTTACTCTGAAACACAGGTTTGGATACCTGTGTTATTTTTGGATGGTGATGATTGTTCTTTTCCTCTTTGCCACATGGATGATTGTAGTTACCAACATGTGAAATTGTTTCTCCCATTCATTTGTGAAATGATAGAGAAGCTCGTGGTGCTTGATTTCAGAGATCTGTAATTTCATTTTTATTTTTAATACCACTCATTTAAAGTTTCACATCTGCGGATCTGAAGAGGAGGATGTGAGCTATCAAGTACACAACATTCGTAAGAAAACAACACAGGAGTAGGTGGCTTCAGATAAAGCAATCACCTTGTATCTCTGACACTGATTATTTTGTTTGGTTGTACAGGCTTGAAAAGAGAGTCCATTTGGGAGAGTCAACCAGCCTCTGACATTGCCAAATACAATGGGATACTACTGAGACCTTGATAGAAAAATTATTCAGCTACCTTAACATAGATACAAACATGTAGTGTTTGGCAGGGAATCCTATATTAGTGAATGGATGTGAAAGGAGAAGAAATTGGTCAGATAACTCTAACAGATACCTTTTGAGATGAAAAGACAACACTGCATCCCTTTTTCTGCATTTTGTTTGCAAGGGTGCTGTTTCAGAATGGTGTAGGAAGGGGGTGCAGCCATGCAGACAGGGCTACTGCTTGCTTTTCTTCCTGTTCCCTGACTCTTATGGAGCAAGGGGACAATATACAGCTGTGTGCATATCTCTGTCTCCTGGCTGGTAAGGGGAGGGAACATAGGAGTGATTAATGGAGTCTGCCATTGCCCTTCACTCTCCCATAGGCAAGGAAATGGGAAGAAGAGCTAACAGCACCCCAGTATACCTGGCTGCTGATCCCCTCAACCTCCTGAAACGGTGCCCTTGCTTGTTTGCACTGAGGTAGCAGTGGAAAAAAAGCCATAAAACGTGTCTTCGAGCCATCTGTGTTCTTCACTTGCTTGGTTTGCAATTTGTGTGCTGGAACTGACCAAAAGTCCCCACAGCAAACAGAAGTTTATTCGGTTAAGACAGGCCAGAAATTTCAGAATGGGACTACATGGATCCTTGCCCATCCCTTTGGAATAATTTGTTACTGTAATACTGTAGAGATGCCACAGTTGCAGTCCAGAGGCGGTGGAGACCAAGCTCTGTGATATGGCTTTTGAAAAGGTTCCCCAAGTCTCTCCTGGGAAATAAGTATGCTACTTGGAAATGTGAAATGTATTGATGTGAAATCTATTCCTATTTGTAAAGGAATCAAAATTGTTACCTTTTCCCAAGCAGATATTTACAAGATTGACACTGAACTAGATCCTTTAAACACATTGTGCTCTGCATCCTCCATTCTAAGCACACTGTGTCAGATGTGCCATGGGAATAGAATTCCGTCTTGTTGTCTTGAGCAAAGGAAATATCACAGGCAAAGCTTGTCCATTCACTATCCTTGTTGCTCTATGGCAGGATACTGAGAGAGAAATGGAAATGGAAAGAGAATTTACAGACAGAATCAAAAATCAGCATGAAAAAGAGAATTGATGCCCAAAAATGTAAACAAACTACTGCTTCTCACAAGGAGATGATCAGAAGCAAATTGACACAAATAAACAAATGAGAGAAAATCAAAAAGAAAACGCCAAAGGACATTAATATGCTGAAAATGTACTAAGGGAGAAGGAAGAATGAAATGAAGCAAAAAATCCAAGAAGGGCAGGACACTTAAAATAGAGACATCTGGGATATACCCAAGACAGGAGAATGAAAGACAGATATTTACAAAAGAAGAAACAAAAGAGTAAAGAGGAAAAGAAAACACGCATACAATAATTCCAAATACACTTTCATGAAGTGCCCCTCAATGGGTCTTAAAGGTACTGTAGACATAGACATATAGATGTCACATTCATTTCAGTGGGATTCTGAATGTAGTGAGAATATGCTTAAGTGCGTTGCTGAATCAGAACCTGTTGGCAATAGGTTAATTTGAAATATCCAGGGAAAGATGGTTTTATAGTCAATGCCAATTTCCCTTTAATCAAAGCCTTTGTGTGGCCATATGGAGTGCTATGGGGTTACACATGCATTGGAGAGCTCTGTTCAAATGCAATCCTTGTCATTGTCAATTGTTCTCTTTCCCAGTACCATTTACAAGCATATGAAACAGATTTGCAAGAAAAAAAACCAGCATGAGAGTAGCACAATACATGCAAAATGAGTAAGGATGCCAGGTGTAGTTGGAGAGAGTGGGGGTTGAAAACATGCAGTAAAACCAGTTTATGCAAATACAGAATTGTCTCTGCCCAGTTTATCTGCTAATTAATCACAATCATAGAAATAGTGGCAGACACCCATTTGTGTTCTGTGTTCTGACTTCTTAGAGCATTCAAATTGGCATGTCATCTGTATCACTGCCACGGTTTAGATTAATCTGATGTGACCAGCATATTAGCTAAATGAAGCATGACCAGGTGAAAGGCACCTATAAAGACTGGTGAAGAGAAAGGAGGAGTCTGAGCTCCTCATTGTCCTGTACCTTTGGCATTTATTTACATCTGTTAGAGTGTGTGTAAACAGCTACTAAATCAGAGTGTGTAAATGACAATACACCATACCTGTCCTGAGAAAGGGAGCACATCAGCCCAAACAAATAGGCACACCCTAACCAAGAATTCCCCAAAGCTACAAAATCACATTTTACACCATTCAATTGATACACATATACAGATTTAAGGACGAATTGTTATTTGATTTAAACACTGCAACTCACAGTATCCCATAAAAAATGCAACCAACACCTGAAACTTCACAGTGGTGTGTGAGACTCAAATCTTGTGTGGCAGGCTTTTGTCATCGCCTCTGTGTCCCATGCTTCTTGGTAGCCTCTCTCACGTGCCTCTGAGGCTCATGGTGATCTTTCCACATCTCAGGTCTCCACTTACCAAGCCACTGTCATCTAGTCAAGTCACTAGTATTAGGTCCTGGCATTCTGTCCTTCTGCTGGGGCATCTCTCTAGGGGAAGGGTGGGGGAAGCCCAGGCCCATTCACTACTCTGGTCTCTGGCCCAGGAACCCTAAATAGTAGCAGCTGAAGGGAGGCTTCTCCTCTGCCCCAGTCACAGCAGTCTTTCCCTTGGCCACTTCTCCCACTGCTTCCCTCTAGCACTTTCTCCCTGATGCCTCACTGAGTCTCCCCTTTCCTCCAAACCTCAGTTCTCCAACATCACTTCCTGGTTCATTCCTCTTCTTCTTCCCCCTCCTTTACCTGTGGGGGCCTCTTTAAAGTGAGCCTGCCCACCTTAACTGGCTGCAGGTGTCTAATTAGCCTGGTGCTGCAGGAAAACTGTTAATGAGCATCAAGAGCTCTGTTTATATGGGGAACAGAAACTCATTCACCCAACTCTTGGAGTATCTGCCCTGTATAAGGCTTCAACAGACCACACTGTTTTTGGTTTGCCACACTTGAAATAGCTAATAGCGCCTCAAGCAGGTGCATTATCACCATAGCAATTTACCACACCCTTAAGTCACTTGACCAGGGTCTTGCTCTGGTAACCACTGCTTGGTGAATCTGCAGCAAGATCCTAGTAGTTCTACCTGGGCTGCAGGGGTGGGTTGCAAATGGCAAGAATGGAGCCTGCACCCTGCATTCCCTGGTTTCCCCGCACCGCGAGATAGGATCTGTGCATGCATGCCAGGAACTACTGCCAAATCCCAGGCACAACTCATGCTTCTCCCTCATGCCCAGGTCTAGATAGACCTGGCAGCAGCTTCAGTTTCCAGGGCCAACTGCTGCTCCTTCACCACAAATAAGGTAAGCTGCTAAATTAGACACTGTATGGTGATTTGTTCCTCAGCTGCCAAAAATGTCACATGCTACTATGAGTCCAAATTGTGGCTTGATAGGTACCAACAAACTATGCCAGGAAGCAACTACTGATGTCTGCATTTTGGTAGATCTATCTTCATGCTCTTGGTCATCCTCTCTCTGCCTTGAAGCCTTGTTCCTGTGTGATTTGCACAAAGGCAGGGCCAGCAAATTGCACCTGTAATAACCACAATTCCTCTTGTATGCCTATACTGACCAAGTGACCTTGTAGATCAAGTGCTTTCCTGAATGAGGATCCACTGAAGTGTATGCTTTGCTGAATCATAGCTACGGAGATTAAGTGACCTGCCCAAAGTCTTTGAGGAAGTCTATGGAAGAACTGGACTCAATACACAGCTCTCCTAAGTCACAGCCTAGGACCTTCATTACAAAGCTATCATTCATCATTTCCTTCTTGCTGTTTCATGCTCATCAGACCAAGTTGTTCCACAAGTACTTGTACTTGGATCCATGCAGACTCTGAAGCCTTGATCTTAGCAGCTTTACATACATCTAGTGTTGCAGTATTATTCTGTTGACTGTTGCAAGCAATAGTGCTCTTTATCAGTTTTTAATTTTGACTTAATTTTCAGATCTGCATAAATGCCCCCCTAGATAATCTCTGCAGATTTTGCCACCCACAGTCTGGTAACAGGACTATTGTCAGAGATGTTTGCTTTATAAGCCCAGGTCAACTATACAATTCTGTTCGCACCAAGCACTAAAAGCATGTATCTTTCTACCTCCATTACAGTATGGGGTTTATTATTATTATTATTATTATTATTATTATTATTATATTAGAGTCCATTATAAGGTGCTAACAGAATCAATTTAAAACGGTACCATAAAAATGGCAGAACAAAGCATAGATGCTTTGTAATGTACAGTATGTTTATGCAATTGTTGCATTACAAATTAGAAGCAATCAAGACTAAAATCTTTCTCACTGATTTGTACTAGCATGTCTGTGATTGAGCCAGTAGATCGGAGGTGGGCAATAATTTTTGATAGGGGGGCCACTCCAAGGAGTTGGTAATTAGTCAATGACTGGATTCTTCCATGCTATTAATGGAGGAGGTGCGGGCTCTGGGATGGAGGGTGGGCACAGAAGGGAGCTTTGGCTAATGGGCTGAGGTACAGCAGGGAGTGGTATCTGGTAGTGAGTCTGGGTGACGGAGGCAATTGTGACCTGGGACAGAGGATTAGGTCACAAGAGGAAGTACAGGAACCACGAGGAGATATGGATACAGGAGAGGATTCTGATGTGGAGGAGGGGTGGAGGAGGATTTCAGGGTCTAGGAGGGGGTTGTAATCTGGGGCAAGAGTGCAGGAGGGGATGCAAGGATTTGGGTTGTGCCTGGGGTAAGATATTGGGATTCAGAGTCTGATGGGGTTGTGATCTGATGGAGGGACATAGAATGGGGTGCAAGGACTGGGAGGGGTTATAAGTTCAATAATGATAGAGTTACCATATAAAAAAGAGGACACCCCAAAGAGAGGCAGTGTACCTGTATCTGTATCTACCAACTCACATTGTTTGAGTGTTACAATATATACAGTACATGGTTCTCTGTGCCTTAAATATTGAGTCTGTTCTGGTCTGGCTATGGCCTGAAGAAGTGGGTCTGTCCCACGAAAGCTCACCTAATAAACTATTTTGCTAGTCTTTAAAGTACTACTTGACTGCTTTTTGTTTTGATAGTGTATAGACTAGCACGGCTTCCTCTCTGTTACTATTCAACATGCAAGGCACTACATTTAGCCGTTTGGAATGGAGATCCATGAAATACATGAAAAAATTCACCCAGATCCAGACAGACATCGTCTTTCTCTGCAAATGATCATTTATATATTGGACAGACTTCTAACTCCCTTAGACAAAGGGTCAATGGGCACAAAACAGACATAAAAACACTCCAGATCCACAAACCAGTTAGTCAACATTTTAATGGAATGGGGCATTCTGTCAATGACCTAAAGGTATGTGTGTTATTGAAGAAGAATTATCGCACCGTTCTGGAAAGGGAAACAGCTGAGCTGCCTTTATATTCAAATTCGGCACATTAACACATGGTGTAGATTGTGATGGGAACTTTCTGAGTCACTATAGGGGCTCGTCTGCATACTTGGCTCAATCTAATTCTTGACCTTCCCCCCCACCCCTCCACTATCTGATTTGCTCACCTTGATTATCTTTTTCTGATTTGTCCTCCTTGCTTACTGTTTTTGGTTCTCTGTGCCTTAAATATTGAGTCTGTTCTGGTCTGGCTATGGTCTGAAGAAGTGGGTCCGTCCCACGAAAGTTCACCTAATAAACTATTTTGCTAGTCTTTAAAGTGCTACTTGACTGCTTTTTGTATTTATACAACTTGAGTTGGTTGATCCTGATACAGACATATTCCCTCTCAGGGGTGTCCTCTTTTTTGAAAGGTCAAATATGGTAACTCTGGAATGGACCTGCAGAGAGTTTGATCTACATGGAATAGGGGTGCAGGAAAGTGGGCAGAGAGTTGAAGGGAAGGAGGAGCTGGGGTGTCAGAGGCAGGCTCTGGCCAAGATGCACTCACCTGGACAGCTCCCGGACAGCAGCCCAACAGATTCTCTAGCCAGGGTTCTTGCCTTCCATGTCCCTGAACCTCCTCCGAGCAGCTGCAGGACTGCCATGTACCACTGTGGACTGAAAGCTGCAAGCCTGCAGGGGAAGGTACTTCACAAGCTGCCTCTTCTGCAAAAAAGGCATCTCCTATTGTCCATAAACCAGCCAAGGGGAGCTGAAAGATTTTGCTGGTGTGGAAGCAGCATGAGAAGCCTCTCCACCCTGTCTTAGGCTTGCAGCTTTCACAGTGCTGTGCAGCCAGCTTTTCTGAGCACTGAGTGGGAATGGGACAGACAAGGAGTTGGCCTGGCCCTGCAATAGATGCATCAAGGAAAGCACTTCTAAGAAACATTTGCATATATACGAGTACCAGCAATGTCAGGAACCAGGCTGCCAGGTACTATTTCTGGGAACTGAGCACTGAGACAGATTCACATCTTTAGAATCCTGGCGCCTGATTCTCAGTTGCTATAATTTAGAACAGAAACAAGTGGGCAAGCGAAGAAGGTGGTATTAATCTACCTGTGAACTGTTTTCTGATCTGGAGCTGTAGGGGTCCTGCCTGGTCCCCAGTGTAAGTTAGAGTACCCTCGATGCTGTTCTAGCCTACTTCTTCACTCCTGGGAGGCCCTGGGAAGCAGATAATAGTTATAGTTTAGTAGATTCATCCAAACCACTCCCTGCACTTAAGCTAGGAAATGGGGCACACAGCAGCCAAGGAAGACCTCTGAAAAGAGTAACAGAGAGGAAGCTGTGCTAGTCTATACACTATCAAAACAAAAAGCAGTCAAGTAGCACTCTAAAGACTAGCAAAATAGTTTATTAGGTGAGCTTTCATGGGACAGACCCACTTCTTCAGAAGCAGCAGAGCTGGCTTTTATATTCAAATTTGGCACATTAACACATGGTTTAAAACGGGATGGGAACTTTCTGAGTCACTATAGGGGCTCGTCTGCATACTTGGCTTAATCTAATTCTTGACCTCCCCCCGCACCCCTTCACTCTCTGATTTGCTCACCTTGATCATCTTTTTTCTGCTTTGTCCTCCTTGCTTACTGTTTTTGGTTCTCTGTGCCTTAAATATTGAGTCTGTTCTGGTCTGGCTATGGTCTGAAGAAGTGAGTCTGTCCCACGAAAGCTCGCCTAATAAACTATTTTGCTAGTCTTTAAAGTGCTACTTGACTGCTTTTTGTTTTGACTCTGAAAAGAGGTCATTTTCGGGGCTTTCCCTTTCCTTTGCAGGTCTTCTTTATGTAAGGACATACAAAAACTTTAGGCTGTGTCTACACTTGGCCAAAATTTCAAAATGGCCATTCTAATGGCCAAATCAAAGAATACTAATGAGGCACTGAACTGAATATTCAGCACCTCATTAGCATTTGCGTGCTGCCATGACACTTCGAAAGCACCACTTTTGAACACACTCAGCTCAGCATTGCTACACGGGGGTCCTTTAAAAAAGGACCACACACATTTTGAAATCCACTTATTCCTCTCAGCTGAGGGGAATAAGGGGATTTTGAAATGTGCAGGGTCCTTTCGAAAAGGACCCCCCTGTAGCTGTGGCGAACCACTACAGGACAAGCCCATGAGAGAAACCAACAGAACACCACTAGCCATCACCTACAGTCCTCAGCTAAAACCGCTACAGCGCATCATCAGGGATTTACAACCCATCCTGGACAATGATCCCCCACTTTCATAGGCCTTGGGAGGCAGACCAGTCCTTGCCCACAGACAACCTGCCAACCTGAAGCAAATCCTAACCAGCAACTATACACCGCACCACAGTCACTCTAACTCAGGGACCCATCCATGCAACAAACCTCATTGCCAGCTCTGCCCACATATCTACACCAGCAACACCATTACAGGACCTAACCAGATCAGCCACACCATCATGGCTTCATTTAGCTGCACTTCTACCAATATAATTTATGCCATCATGTGCCAGCAATGCCCCTCTGCGATATACATCGGACAAACTGGACAGTCTGTGCGTAAAAGAATAAACACACACAATCAGATATCAGAAATGGCAATATACAAAAACCCATAGGAGAGCACTTCAATCTCCCAGGCCACACAGTAGCAGACTTAAAAGTAGCTATCCTACAGCAAAGAAATTTCAGGACCAGACTCCAAAGAGAAATTTCTGAGCTACAATTCATCTGCAAATTCGACACCCTCAGCTCTGGCTTAAACAAAGACTGCGAATGGCTGGCTAAATACAGAAGCAGCTTCCCCTCCCTTGGTGTTCACACCTCCAGATCAACTGCTGGTGGTAAGCCTCACCCTTTCTGACTGAGCTAACCTTGTTATCCCCACCCTTGCTCTGGCTTATTTATACCTGGCCCTGCAGATTTCCAAGACCAGCATCTGATGAAGTGAGTCTGTGCTCACAAAAGCTCATGCTCAAAACATTTCTGTTAGTCTATAAGGTGCCACAGGACCCTTCATTGCTGTTATACTTTCAAAAGTGGCTCTTTCAAAGCACCGCAGCCGGCAGCATGCAAATGCTAATGAGGCACTGAATATTTGCTTCAGCATTTCATTAGTATTCTTTGATTTGGACATTCGCATGGCCATTTTGAAGTTTTGGCCAAGTGTAAACACAGCCTGTTAGTGTCCTGAGAATTAGAAAAAAATGAAGAGAAGAGTGATTCCAAACACTGATGCACTGGCAATTTTGCTGGTCCTGAAGGTGTTGCAATACCAGCAGACAGTGCTGTGCTCTTTATTACAAAAGGCCTGTATAGACATTTTCTTATCACCACCGTGTTTGGAAGACCCTAAGATAGTTAAAAACTGAAATGTGTGGGAGGAAGGAAGATTAAGATGCAAAGGAGAAGAGACCAAGACTAGTGGGTGGATGGGGAGTTTTTTATGAAAATGAATAAAAAGATTTGTATTACAATAAGTTGATTATCTCGTGCCTCAGAATACAGTCAGAAGTGCAGAAGCTCAACCCTTCTTGGGAACTGGTCAGAATCTTATATTTCCCTCCTTCCCTCAAGCAGCAGAAGTACCTTACAAGTTATTCTTATGATGGTTTTGATTTTGTGGTTATTAGGGCACTAGTCTGGGACAGAGAAGCTCAGGCTTCAGTACTGAGATATGCCATAATCTTGCTCCTTTAGCTTCCCATCTGCAAACTGAGGATAAAGGATCATTCTCCTTTCTTTTTCTCTTCCCACAATTGGTCAGGTTTGTCTAGACATAACACAAGGTTTTGAGGGCCGGGAATGTCCCTAACTCTGTGTTTGTACTGTGCCTATCACAATGAGTTCCCAGTCTTGCTTGGTCTCTTGATGAGCTATTCCAACGCACATAGTAAAACAAGTGAAATTATGGAGCTGGCGAGAGGCCTGATCAATAGTTGACATTAGTGTCTAAGGGTACAGCTAGACTACGTAGAAGATTGACCCAGTCAGGATGGACTTCCAGAGTTCAATTTTGCATGCCTGGTAGAGAAGCGTGAAATTGAACTATCTGGGGTCAGTAGTTGACCCCTGTACTCTACGATGTCACAAGGAGTAAGGGAGGTCAATGGGAAAGTTTCTCCCATTGACCTCCCTCTGTGAAGACAGCCGGCTAAGTCTATTACAGATAATTCAATTCTAGCTATGCAATTGCTGTATCTGTAATTGACTTAGGTGCCTAGTGTAGACCAAGCCTAAAACAGATCTCCATAATAGCCAGTTCCTATATTTCCATTGAAGTCAGATGGACCCTTAGGCCATCTGGGCATTCTTGTGTGTGTCCTTCTCCCTGCAGTCTATATTCCACGGCATTAAGCACAACTCTTTATCCTTTTCAATCATTTGCTTATAATAGGGAGGAGAGAAGGAAAGTGGAGTTCCTCAAGGATCAAAGTTGGCATCAGACTTATGTAACATTTTCATTAATGACCTTGGCAAAAAAAGTGGGAGTATGCCAATAACACTGACAGATGCCACAATGTTGGCAGGATTGTACATACAAAATGGGACCAGAGTGTCACACAGGAAGATTTGAACAACCTGAAAACTGGAGTAATAAACATGGGATGAAATTTAATAGTCCACAGTGCAAAGCCAAGCGTTTAGAGATTAACAACCACAATTTTTTGCTGTAAGCTGAGGACATATTTTTTGGAAGTGACAAACGAAAAAGGCTTGGATGTATTGATAGATTGCAGGAAGAGTCGGAACTGCTAACATGCTACAACAGCGAAAAACACTAATACAATCTTAGGAAAAAACAAACAGAGTACGTCATGAAGCTGGATGAACAGTCCTGTGAGCTGGTGGATCAATATGTATATTGGCAGTTATATATTTAATATACAATTTACATATTTTATATCTTTAATATGCAATGTGTATCTTGGACAAACATTGCAGATGGACATTGAGTTGGACCCAGAGTAGAGCAGGAGGAGGAGGTCAGTTTGGATTGCCTTTGGGAATCTGCACAATGTTTTTGTTGATTCTAAACTTTCTGCACTTGCAAAAATTCATCTCTTTAACACCAGCTTCATTCTGGTAACGCTGTGAAACATGAAATACAATTCTTAAAGAAGAACAAAGTTGCAAAGCACCCAAAGAGCAATGGAAAGGCATAAAGTGGGTGTTAAGTAGGTGACAGCATGTTGTTATTGATTTGCATGCAAGAAGTGTCAATAATATTGTCCAAGTTAAGCATGCAAGATTGAGAAACAACAGCATGTATACTCCACTGGTATCCACGAGACACGAGAAAAACAAGAGGAAGGCTCCAGCACATTGGGTGGATTCTTTATGCAGGATTCATAGAAGGACATGGACGAACGTTGCGCAAAACAGGACGGTGTGGAAAAGTTGCAATCTGCATCCATGGTGAGACTATCCACATCAGTGAAACTATGGATCTTTCCAAGTAAGCAATCTTAGGTTGCATCAAGCAAGAAATTTCCAGAAGAGACAAGGAAGTGTTATGTGCAGTTCTGATGTTGATATTTAAGAAAAATTAATTCAAATGGGAACAGGTGCAGAGAAGGGCTATTAGGGTGATCAGATGAATAGAGAACCTACCTTATAAGAAGAAACTTATGGAGGGAGAATGGCTTGTTTAGCCTAACAAAATGAAGGCTGAGTGGAGATATGAGCGCTCACTATAAATACACCAGATGGATAAACACCAGGGAGGAAGTGGAATTGAATATAAAGGCCCAGTGTTGGTACAAGAAGAAAAGGATATAAACTGATCATTGAAAACGTTTAAATTAGATGAAGGTTTCCAACCATCAGAAGAGTGAAGGTCTTGTGCAATCTTATAGGGCAATTATTGGAGCAAAGAAACCTAACTTGATAAATTTATGGCAGAGATGGTGTGTTGAGGTTGCCTACAATGGCATATGACCCATCAGCAACTAGTGTTAGCAAATATTTTCAAAGGCTGGAGATGGAACACTAGATGGGGAGGGCTCTGAATTACTATGCAAAATTCTTTTTGAGGGATCTGGCTGGTGGGACTCACCCGCATGCTCAGGATTTAACTGATTATCATATTTGGAGGAAGGAAGGACTTTTTCCCCAATGGCAGAGACTTTGGGGGGTTGTGGTTTGCCTTCTCTGTGCAACGGTGCCTGGGCCACTTACTGTTTTGAACTATATAAATGGTGAATTATCTGTAGCTTAAATTCTTTAAATGAAGACGTAAGGACTTTGAAAAATCCAGCCAGAGGTTATGAGCCTACTACAAATGTGGGTGGGTGAGATTGCAATATTCAGGAGGTCAAACTAGCTGATCGTGATAGTCCTTTCTTCCCTTGAAGTCCATGAATCTATGAGAAGAGTTTTCTTATAGTGTATAGAACAGATTTCTTTTGGTGAATAATTAGTTTGTGTTTGAATCTAAATTCACTTGTAGATGCCACAGTTCAAGCACCACCTTTGTGCAAAGTGAACAGGAATTGGGTACTTCAGTGAGCAGATAATGAAATATCAAGATAGGCCTTCAGTGGTTCAAATTCAGTCAAGGTCAACAGTTGTTCCTTTCTTTTGACCATTTGGTAACATATGAGAAAAAAGTTTTGTAGTCGACTTCCCAGTAAATAGAGATGCTTCATCACTGTAATCACTACTAGTAGTACAGTACAACTAGTACAGCTGCTCTTAGCACTCAAGGATTGACATGACCTATCGTTTCCCATAAAGCACATGTCTCCAGATTGTGGTAGAGTTGCATAAATGAGGCAGTAGGGGAAGCTCTACACTTTCTCTTTCCTAGTTCCATCTGCTTTGTGAAGTGATATTAGAGGTAGAACTTCTCTAATCCAGCACCCTTGGGACCTGACCAGTGCCAAACGAGAGAATTTGCTAGACCATGGTAGATCACTATTCCCCAGCAACAGTACCAACACTTCAACTGCTTACTGGGCTCTTAGAAGACATTTCGGGGTAAATGACAGCTGAATAACACAGAACACTGAGAGCCAGGACTGGTAGCTGTAAATGAACTTTATGGGACCACAGGAAACTTGGTCACACCAAATGGCCATTCAGCTAACTAAATTCATGCCAGATTATGGATTTTGCCAGACAAGAGAGTTCTGGTTTAGAGATGTTCAACCAGTATTCCATAGTTGATGGGCTGAAGTGCTGCCATTTTTATGATCAATAATATGATGTGAAAATTAAAAGAGTGCCATATTTTCTGGCTACAAAGTGAATTTACGTACAGCTATAAATATCAAAGAAACAAAACTCAGCATTTAGAGAAATCTCTACTCTCTGTCTGATGCATATATTTTTCTCACTCCAAGACCTTGTACTCTCCCTTTCTGTCTCTCTCTCTCACTCTCACACACAAACACATTCTTCCTTTCTTTCTCTTTCTCTGTCTTCTGCCAAACGTGCCCCATCTATTTTAACAAAACAGCCATAGTTACAATAAAAGCACAAAGTTAGAGAAGGTGAGATTGTAGCCTTTGGAGTTAGAATGCAATCTCAACACCAGTTCAAAGGCTGTCTTAGGTAACTATTTTTTGCACACGTGATTTTGGAGCACAACTTCAGTAAAAAGCGTTTGCAAACGGTGTTGTTGTCTTGCTGAAAGGCTAAAGAGGAATGAATATCTGTAGACTGATTTATTAGTGCTGCGCTATGTATTTTGCTAGAGAACTCTGTTTTACATTAACTTTTAAAAGCTCTGTGTGTGTGTTATTGTACATTTAATAAGGAAAACTTATTATACAACAAATAAGGGTAACAGCTACAATTATTTTTGCATCTTTCCTGGTAAATAGCTGATTGAAATCAAAGAATAAATTTTATCTGTGACATTTATGTGTCTAATACACAGGGCTTATATATAGTACACATTATATGGCTGTCTTATACAGATGCCCAAGTGTTTGTGCGTGCCTGTGTGTATATAAATTATAGTGTATATAGATATATACACACATACACAGAGAAAACTTTTATGAAATGTTGCATTATTTATCTCCATCTGTATATGATGTGATGTTTTCATCATCTCAGCAGCACTCATACTAACAAACTGTGTATATTAATCCAAATATGTACTTTATATAAAGGACAATATAACATGCATATTTGGATTAATATATGTATCTTTTAAATATGTTAATACAAGTTTTGGTGTGATGATGCAAATATTGCATCATTCACATATATGAATACTTCATCTTGTCTGTCAGCTTCACAAATATTAATTAAGAAATATAATTACTTCCTTAAATTTTGTTATTAGCATTTAGTAGAAAAGGAGCTCCTGAAAGTAATACATTTTAAAGCTTAGTAAGTTCCATAGATCTCTGGTGTCTCAACCACCGCTGTGTCTTCAGTTAATCTTCTTCTGAAATAAGGGCATGCTTTGGTCTTATTTCATTTCTCTGGAGGAAGCTCATCATCTTACAGCGGGGAAAGCAGCCTTCCATTTTTAAGCGTTTTCCCCCATACATCTCAGAAATCTTATTTTGAAATGTCTTGGGGTCATTTTAATTGTGGTAGCTCATTCCATATCATGATGGCCCCCACAGAGCGTATGTTTTATTAGATCATGTCTTCAAGCTCTGGCTAGAGTTTTTGAAGCGTGCTTCTGGTCTAAAAAGTGGCTATAAAAATGACATTGTGCATTCCCTGATATATTCTCCCAATGAATTCCACATCACATTTTCTCAGTCTACAAGTCAAAAGGTGTGGTTTTCTTTTCTGCCTCTGTCAGCTATGCAAACTCATCCCAGGATCTGAAAATCAAGCTGGGTGGGATGCCTGGGTGAGACACTGGGGGTGTCCTTTTTTGTTTTGTTTTGTTTTTTTATTGTGAAATATGACCTCACTAGAAATAAAGATTTTAGATTTTTTTACACACAGCCTTGCTAATGATGTCAAGATGAGAATAGAATGCATTTGTTCTCACCTATTGGCTTTAGAAGCTTAATCATTGTAAAGCCTTTTTTTTTTCTGTGAGCACTGAAGCAAATGGACCAAGAAGGGATACATGCAATGAGGAGGCATCATATTACAAAGTGATAAACTGTAATAGGACACACTTTAAATGGGTTGTTAGGAAAGTAGGAAAAGCAGATTTTTCTGAAGTAGAAGGTGCCATTTTTTTTAATCTGATGGCATGAAGGATCAGTTTCAAATTCTACTCAGAGCAGTGATCCTGCAAGAGATTCAGTAAGGATAGGGCTACACAGAAAAGTT
The DNA here is from genome assembly GCF_033958435.1 of Carettochelys insculpta. NCBI lineage: Eukaryota > Metazoa > Chordata > Testudines > Carettochelyidae > Carettochelys > Carettochelys insculpta. The sequence continues at coordinate 368,737,049 of NC_134137.1, read as the reverse complement.
ATTTCAAAATAACTATCCTACCATCTAACAACACAACCGGTTGGCTCATTTTGAGATTGGCAAGCCTCATTCTACAAGGAATAGCGCCTATTTCGAAACAGGTGCTGTTTAAACAGGGAATAGAGCCCATTTTGAAATAACCCATAGTGCATCCAATGGCTCTATTTTGAAATTCTGGAATAGCTTATTTTGAAATAAGGCTGCCGTGTAGACATACCCTAAGGCTGTGTCTACACTGCAGCAATCCTTCGAAAGAAGTTCTTCTGGAAGAGTTCTTCCAAAAAAAAAACTTCCAAAAGATCACATCCACACACAAAAAAGTGGATCAAAAGATTGATCTGTATTTTTGATAGAGAGCATCCACACAGCTCCCACTCTTTCAAATGAATGGGCCAGAGATCAAAAAGTCCGACGCCATGAAGACTGCTCTTTCAAAAGAAGGGTTTATGAAGTATCTACACGTGCTTTTTTCTAAATACTCTGTCAGAAAAAGGTGCTCTTCCTCATCTGGGAGAAGATGAGGGCCTCTGGAAAAAGGGACGCACTCTTTCAATTTCAGATCAAAAGAGCGCATTTTGTGTGTAAATATTCCTCATTTTTTTTTGAAAAAGTCTAGGCTTTTACAAGTCTGGGCCTTCATTCATGAGGTATGATTTAAACATACATAAAAATGATACATTTCTTCAATACAGTATATTGTTGGGTTTTAAACCCTTGACAGTGTCATTTTTATTAAAGCATTCTTAGTATTTGGAGAGACCATATTTTTCTATCAACTGGCCTAATGTCTAACTTGTTCCTCAGGGCTATCTCAAGTTGCACTCCAGGATGTTAATAGGATTTCAGGAGATATTTTGTAGCTCCTAGTTTCATGTAGTTGATTCTGCATCACCGGACTCATTTTCATCGTTCTTGCTTCTGAGACGGTCAAGAAGCTGTTTTAGTTATAACATTGACCATATCAGAGTAACCATTCATGTAGTCAGCTTACTAACTCTGTTATCTTGTGGAAGAGAGTTCTTTTGTTAGATTTTAAAGTGACAGGGACAAAATGAAAAAATTAATACGTCATGTTATTATTATAAAGTAAAATCACAACCAAAAACAATTATCATATGATAATCAGACACTAGAGACATGAAGTTGTATGGCAAAACCTTTAATCTTCTCAATATGGATCACACTACTCTATTTTGTGGCAGATTGTTGCGAAATGCTCTTTGCCCTTATAAAAATCCAGGATTTTGTGTGTGCTGCTGTTAGCTGTACTCTCTGTGCAAAAGCTAACCACTAATTTCTGAAAAGGTGATCTTTCTGATGCACAAATTAGTTAGACACAAATGAGTACAGCAGTTGTGTTGATGATCTATACAGATCTGTTCAAGTGAGGTTTTTAAAAGACATTAAAAAGCCTCCTGTGGCAAAAAGTAGGTTAATCAAAATTATGCTGTCAAGTACAGAGTACAGACCTTCTTATAAAAGAAAATTAAGTAGAACTGGTAATTATAACTGGTGTAGAACCTTTGAACGTAGTCAATAAGACAGTCAATTTGCTTAAAATAATGAGGTACTCTGGCATGAACAGTCTGTTCATACTTTGTCCCCAAGAGCCTCTAGTGGAAATCACAACCCTAGCTGACATTTGATACTTTCTGTCAATTTATCAACTCCATGTCAGCCTGAGTTATAAAATGGTGCTGGGATGTTGTTTAGGGAGAGAGACAAAACTGGGACTGTAGTTCTTGTTTGAAATACAGCACATCCTTATTAAATGTCAATAAATGGCTCACAGTTCCATCTTTATTAGTCAAAAATGCATTAGGATTTAATCATTTCTGTGAATTACAAAATTTTTAGAAGGGTGTTAAATCTCATGATTCTGGGTTTAAGACAAACTATTGGAGATTAGGCTAAAGCTTCTTGTTTGGAATAGGTTGCCACACTTCTACCTGCTGCAGAGTTCTTGACTTCCTTTGAAACATCTGGTACTGTATTGTCAGAAATAGATACCAAATTAAAAGGATCTCAGGTCTCATGAAGTCAGACACTCCCTATCTTCCATAAGTTCCAAAATTCAAAGCAAGCTCAGACATTTTGGATTCACTCTGAAGACAGTGTATGAAAAGGTTTGTGAAACCTAAACCTGATAAAATACGCAAGCAAGTGGCTGAGGGGGCCTCTTGTTGTGACTTGTCGCTCCTTTTTACTGGGCCAACTTGTCCCAGTCTACAGCCAAAATCAGGACTGAGTTCCACATAGACAGACCCTCACAACTTCAGAGAACTGATGCTCTGGGAGGCAACAACAGGTCTTCTAAATATGGTGTACAGAAGAGATGCATGTAAATGTATAGATAGCTAATGCTTAGTGGGCCCAAGTGTCCCTGCTGGGAGCTTGAACAGGTTGAAGTAGCAACATAACTTGAACAAATCTCATCCTCAATGATTTAACAGCAGAGCTGAGGTAACATGAGGGTGTTTACCCTCATCGAAAGTACAAGCTCATATAAACTTGTCATTTCAACAAAGGGAACTGATTGTGCACAATCTTGTGCCTCAAGTGAAGTCTTCCAAACACTTCAATCGAGACACACACAGGATTAGAAAGATAGACTTTCAGTGATTACATAAAAGTCAGGATTGGTTACAAAAGAAGTAAAAGAATTAGAAACACAAGCCAATTCTTAAACTTTAAGATTTAAAGCAAGTATCTTTCTCTCACCACAAGTTTCAGTAGTTCACAGGCTGGGTTTTCTTCCGTCAAGGGTTCTCTTCCCCACTTAAGAGTCCTTCAGGTGTTCATTGGTATCATAAGCACAGAGACAGGAGGAGGAGAGGTGAAGTCAATTGTTTTCCTTCTCCTTTATACCTCAGTTTCTTGGGATAGAAACACCCTTGCTCAGTTATGTGACACACTGTCTGTTGTAGGAGATACGAGGTTTGAAATATTCCTGTGACACAATGTAAAATTTCTTGTTTGCATTTTCCTGGTATTGAAGAAAGGCTGCTTAAGCAAGTGATCATTCTTTAAAACCCGGCTGCAATACCAGTGAGTCTTTGCCTCTGAAAAACTGCTTTGGATCTGCTTGTATGAACCTCAGAGCATGTTACAGGATTCATCTCTCAGGTCCAGTATTCTCTTGTCAAGCAACTTCCATGGTCTGGTGGGATCACGGATGTTCTAGGACAAGAGAGTACTGGGCTGGGGCTGTGGCAGGGCAGGATCCCTGCCTATCCCATGGCAATGGAGCTGGGAGCAGAGAACCCTCTGACCCCACCCCACCTGCTGCCCTGTAGCAGCATGGGGGATCAATGAAGGAGCCCCACATGCCTTGCAGTAGCATGGGACCAGGAGTTGGAGCCCTTGCCACCCTGTGGTAGTGTGGGGCCATGGGTGGAAGCTGGAGCCTCTCTGCCTGCCATGCAGCAGGGTGGGGTAGGAAAAGAAGCCCCCACATGTCCCGCAGGTGCTGGAGCCCCATGGAAGCCCCATAGGGCCTGGACAGGGGCCAGAGTCCCAGGAAAGAGAGGCTGGTGGCTGGGATCATGGCAGCCCCAGAGCACAGGGCTGCCTGTGGACAGAAGCCCTGGACTTCCCCTCATCTGGCAAATTCTCCTGTATGGGACCTGTCAGGTCCCATGCATGCCAGACAAGGGAAGTGTAACCTGTATGTCAAAGATGCATAATGAATCCTACAGCTTCACACACAATGTGGATACGTACATTTTACCAAAACAATAATACTCAGCAGATGATGGGTTTTCAAATTGTAGTACAAAGGGCATGCTTTCCTCAAAATATATCATAACCATGTACAAGCAGTGAAGATGGGGTAGGGGCACAGGGTGTCACAGCCTAAAGACAGAGAAAGGAGATGGAGGGTGGGGATGTTTGTGCACAGTAGCAACAAGATCACAAAGGCTACGTCTACACGTGAAGCCTACATCGAAGTAGCCTATTTCGATGAATAACGTCTCCACGTCCTCCAGGGCTGGCAACGTCGATGTTGAACATCGACGTTGCGCAGCACCACATCGAAATAGGCGCTGCGAGGGAACGTCTACACGCCACAGTAGCACACATTGAAATAAGGGTGCCAGGCACAGCTGCAGACAGGGTCACAGGGCGGACTCAACAGCAAGCCGCTCCCTTAAAGGGCCCCTCCCAGACACACTTGCACTAAACAGCACAAGATCCACAGAGCCGACAATGAGTTGCAGACCCTGTGCCTGCAGCATGAATCCCCCACTGCAGCAGCAGCAGCCAGAAGCCCTGGGCTAAAGGCTGCTGCACACGGTGACCATACAGCCCCGCACGGGCTGGAGAGACAGTGTCTCTCAACCCCCCAGCTGATGGCCGCCATGGAGGACCCGGCAATTTCGAAGTTGCGGGACGCGGATCGTCTACACGGTCCCTACTTCGACGTTGAACGTCGAAGTAGGGCGCTATTCTTATCTCCTCATGAGGTTAGCGACTTCGACGTCTCGCCGCCTAACGTCGAAGTTAACTTCGAAATAGTGCCCGACGCGTGTAGACATGACGGGCGCTATTTCGAAGTTGGTGCCGCTACTTCGAAGTAGCGTGCACGTGTAGACGCAGCCAAACAGTGTTAGTGCAAGGACAATTCTACTGCTGCAACTTTAGTTTCATTACAACAACTAAGGAACAACTGCCCTCAAGGGAAGGCCCAAATGAATCACAGCTCCTTGCTTTGGATAAAAACCTTGACTGAAAAGGAATTTGTGTAGTAGGGGGTCGGCAAAGACAGTGCCATACAATGTAGCAGCACAGAACTCTCCTGTGGGCAAAAAGCAACAGACCGAGATATGAATTGGGAGAGCAGCAAATCTTTTCAAACGCGTTATAGAACATTGAAATTATGCATTTTCCTTTCTAACAAGACAAATGCTACAAGAGTGCACCATGTGTGCCTATATGCTAACATTAGCTCATGGAAAAAGTGCCAGTAGATAGAGGTCAAGAATAAGCAGCACTGTTCAGAGATTTTGTAGGCTTAATGCCACCTCACTAATTGTAGAGTTAATAGCACACTTGTTACCATATGACATTTTGATTAAAAAAATAGAATGTAAAATTAACGTGCACAAAAGATGCTAACTTACCATATTTGCTTTTTTTTCTGGCTATGTCTGCACTGGCCTCTCCCTTTTTGAAAAGGGCATGCAAAGGTGCTGGGTCAAAAATGCAAATGAGGTGCTGATATGAATATTCAATGTCTCATTTGCATAATGGCAGCCACTCGCTGCATTGAAAGTGCTGCTTTCAAAATGTAAAATAGCTGTGTAGATGGGGCTCCTTCAAAAGGAAGCCCCATTTTTGAAAGCACCCTTCTTCCCAAAACGAATTGGCAAGAAGGGTACTTTTGAAAATGGGGCTTCCTTATAAAGGAGCTCCATCTACATGGCTATTTGACATTTTGAAAGCAGCACTTTCGATGTGACGAATGGCTACTATTATGCAAATAATATGCTGAATATTCATATCAATACCTCATTTACACTTTCAATTCACTGCATTTACATACCCTTTTGGAAAGGGAGTGGTAGTGTAGACACACCCTTTGTGTTTCAGGATGGTTTGTTTTCCTGTGCCTTTATTAAGGCTTCTTTACAATACTGCCCCCTCTCCTGGATTGCTTTCCCCTTCATGTTAGCATCCCAAGGGACCCTGCCCATCAGTTCCCTGAGGGAGTCAAAGACTGTTTTTCTGAAGTCCAGGGTGTGTATTTTGCTGCTCTCCTTTCTTCTTTTTCTCAAGATTCTGAAATCATCTGTCTCATGTTCACTGCTTCCCAGGTTGCGTGATCAATACTTCCCCTACTAATTCCTCTGTTTGAGGGCAGCAGGTCCCTCGTCTGTTCCTTCAGCACTTATACCAGGAAGTTATCTCCAACATTCTCCAAAAATCTTCCTGAATGATCTGTGTACTCTTGTATTGGTCTTACAGATGCTAGGGCAATTAATAGCCATTGATAGAGCTATTCTGTATGAATTTATCTAGTACTTTTTTGAACCCTGTTAAAATCTTGACCTACACAACGTTCTGTGGGAAATTGTGAATAAGGGCCCTTTGAAAGATGTAATACACTTGGATTTTTTTGAGGCACTAGCCTGTGTATACCACATTCCAAGAGCCAGTCTCTGGTGATTTCTGGTCATATGCTTGTGAGTAGCCATGAACCAGTGTGGCTTACATAGCTCGTCCACAGCTCTTTCAAGGATCAGGCAGGGCTTACAAAGGGAATCAAGTGGTCCTGAGAGAAGCTCTGTCTGTATAATGTCTACTCTGTTGGCTCCCTGCTCCCTATGAGGGAGGGTTTAAGCTAAATTCTTTCACTCTAATCCCTTGCATAACAGGACAACCTTCAGAAATAGTTTGTGAGTTATGCAATGTTTTTCCACTGAATTTCCACTGAATTTTCTGCTCATTTATTTCTTACACTCAGGCAGTCTCTAGGGAAGGAAGAAAGATTAAAAAAACAAAAAATATATTGTTATCACAAGAAATGGAAGTAATAAGGGAAATTGCAACACTAATATGTAACCACACGCACATGCATGTAGCTGACCCCATCCCCAAAAGCTTGCCGAGGAGTGTTACTGAGCTTAAGAGAGTGGTTTTCAACTTGTTTTATGAATTTGCTGATATTCATGTGGATGTGGGTGTGAGTTTTTCCAAAGCAACAGGTGATTTTGGGTTCTTTTTTTTTAGAAACTTTACTCAAGACTTCTAAAATGGGCAAGATTTTTAAAAAGTGCTGAAAATCGGCCCTACTAATGTAATTTAAATTTAGCATTGAACATTTAAAAGATCCAAAATCATAGTCTACTTCTAACAGTGTTGTCCACATTATCTGTGTATGGAAAGGAATTTCTCCAGCAATGATGCATGCACTGTGTTTTAGTCTTTGTGTTTTAAATTCTAGTAGTAGTAGGCATCCTTCAGTCTGCATAGACTATGGATCGCGCCCTTTAAAGTTTCAATTGAGGACTTCATTTACAGCATCTATTGTAACTATGAAGACCCACACAAGAGTGACAGTCCTTGCTGCATCTCTTGCAGATGTAGTGGGTGTCTGGCAAGTCCTTATTGTGCTTTCTGTGCGCTCGCTTCTCCTCTGCTAGCTTTCTGATCTTCATCTCACCCTTCTGAAGGCCATTGTGAAACCCCTGCCTCCATCTGCTGCGGTCGTCTGCTAGTTCTTCCCAGCTGTCCAGCTCGATGTCTACCTCTCTGAGGCCTCTCTTGCAGACATCTTTGTAGCACAATTGGGGGTGTCCGGGAGGTCTTTTGCCAGAGGCTAGCTCACCATACAGGATGTCTTTTGGAATCCTTCCATCATTCATCCTGTGGACATGGCCAAGCCAGCAGAGCCGACACTGCCTGAGGAGGGTGTGCATGGTTGGGATTCCAGCTTGCTCGAGGGCGGCGGTGTTGGTCACTCTGTCCTTCCATGATATTCTAATGATGCACCTGAGGCAGCGCAAGTGGAAGACGTTCAGCCTCTTTTCCTGGGGGGCATACAGGGTCCAAGTCTTGCTGCCATAAAGGAGGGTGCTGAGGATGCAGGCTCTGTAGACTTGCATTTTGGTATGAGTGTACAGCTTGTTGTTATTCCACACTCTCTTGCTGAGTCTGGACAGAGTTGTGGCCGCTTTTCCGATCCTCCTATTTAGCTCAGTGTCCAACGACAGGGTGTCAGTGATGGTGGACCCGAGGTAAACAAACTCGTGGATGACCTCTAACGTATAGTTGTCAATGCTGATTGATGGGGATTCAGCAACATCCTGACCGAGTACGTTTGTCTTCTTTAGGCTGATGGTAAGCCCAAAGTCCTTGCATGCTTTGGAGATCTGATCCAGCAGTTTTTGAAGCTAGTCTTCTGTGTGAGACACTACAGCAGCATCGTCTGCAAACAGCATGTCTCTGATGAGGACTTCCCGCACCTTAGACTTAGCTTTCAGCCTTGCAAGGTTAAACAGTTTCCCATCAGATCTTGTGTGCAAAAAGATGCCCTCTGTTGAAGATCCAAAGGCATGCTTCAGGAGGAGTGCAAAGAAGATCCCGAACAATGTCGGAGCAAGCACGCATCTTTGTTTGACCCCGCTCCGGATTCTGAAAGCATCCGATAATGCACCGTCATATTGGATGTTTCCACTCATGTCTTTGTGGAATGACTGGATCAGCTTGAGTAACCGTGGAGGACAGCCTATCTTGTGGAGCAGTTTGAACAGACCATCCCTGCTGACCAAGTCAAAGGCCTTGGTCAAGTCGATGAAGGCTATGTAGAGTGGCTTTCTCTGCTCCCTGCACTTCTCCTGCTGCTGCCTTAGAGAGAAGACCATGTCAACGGTAGACCTCTCTGCACAGAATCCGCACTGCGATTCGGGGTACACCCTCTCGGCAATCTTCTGGAGTCTGCCAAGGATGACGCGAGCGAACAGTTTACCAGTGACACTTAGGAGGGAGATTCCACAGTAATTGTTGCAGTCGCTTCTGTCTCCTTTGTTCTTATACAACGTTACAATGTTAGCGTCGCGCATATCCTGTGGAACCTCACCCTCTTTCCAGCACAGACACAGTAGCTCATGTAGGGGTTCCAGGAGTGTGTCCTCGGCACACTTAATTACCTCTGGTGGTATACCATCCTGACCAGGGGCCTTTCCTGCTGCAATGCTGTCGAGGGCTCTCTTCAGTTCATCCACAGTCAGTTCTTGATCCAGTTCGTCCATTACTGGTAGGAGCTCGACAGCATCGAGGGCTGCGTCAACCACAACATTCTCACATGAGTACAGCTCGGAGTAGTGCTCCACCCAGTGCTCCATCTGTTTGGCTTTGTCAGCAATGACTTCACCAGATTAGGATTTCAGAGGTGCCATCTTGTTCTGGGTGGGTCCTACTGCCTTCCTCATACCCTCGTACATTCCTCCGAGATTACCAAAGTCAGCACAGGTCTGGATGCTGCTGCATAGCTGGAGCCAGTGGTTACTGGCACAGCGCCTGGCTGTCTGCTTTACTGTTCTTCTGGCCGCTCTAAGCGCTTGCTGGGTACTCTGGCTCGGTGAGCGTTTGTACTCCAGGAGTGCAGCGCGCTTCTTTTCAATGACTGGAATCAACTCATTGGAGTTAGCTGAGAACCAGTCGTTCGTGTTTCTAGCTCTTCTTCCAAACACCAACAAGGCCGTGTTGTAAACTGTATCCCTCAGATGTTGCCATTTGGATGTCGCATCGGCAGTCAGAGGTGTGATTGCAGCACGCACATGCATACCTACACTAGCCAGCCAAGAAGCAATAGCAGTGAAGCAGTAGCAGCAGAGGCTAGCCAGCTGAATAAATAGGGTCACAAGTGGGCTTGTATAGCCTGCATTGAAACCTGTCCTGCTATAGCTTTACCTCTCCTGGTAGTAGTGCTAGCTAGATTAAAGCTAGCTCAGGTAGGTCTGGTTGTGCTGCAGTCACAGCTTCAATTGCAGTGCACACATAGCCTTAACTAATGTTAGAGCTGGAAGAGACCTCAGGAGGTCACTGAATCCAGCCCCCAGCCCAAAGTAGGACCAACACTAACTAAATCATCCCAGCCCGCATTTTGTTAACCCAGGAGCATGATTGGAGATCCCATGTAGCTGGATGTATGATACAGGCACATGGCCAGATGAATGGGGATTAATGCCTGGATAGTACTCTCCTTATTTTACCTTGCTATAGTATCAAGTATCGGAGCGGTAGCCGTGTTAGTCTGGATCTGTAACAGCAACAAAGGGTCCTGTGGCACCTTATAGACTAACAGAAAAGTTTTGAGCATGAGCTTTTGTGAGCACAGAAATCACAGCATCTGATGAAGTGAGTCTGTGCTCACGAAAGCTCATGGTGAAAACTTTTCTGTTAGTCTATAAGGTGCCACAGGACCCTTTGTTGCTGTTGCAATAGTATGTGTACATTGTGTGCTCTTCATTGTAACGAATCACCCCCAAAATGAGTATTATAATGATTATAATGATGATGATTGTTGTTGTTGTAAAAATGTCTTTCCTAACCATTCCTATGTCAATCTCCTGATGGAGAACTATTGATGCCAGGAATGAAAGGCATTTCCAATAAAAAAAAAAAGCAATATTTCTCAAGTACCTATTTGAACTAGTGTTCCAAGCTCATATAGTCTTAATGATATGTAGCAGATCTAAATTATTTTCCTTTGAGTTTGACATGCTGCCTGAATATTTAGTGTATTTGAAATGCTAAAGTATCCAGTGATTGATTTCTGAAACTGCAGCCAGCATACATAAAACAAGAGCATGTTTATTGCATGTTGTCTTGATATCACAACTGGAAATATTTTATAGATTTATGTCAGTCATCACGAGTTCAAAGGTGATTCCCCGTTTACCATATTTCTTCAGGGACCTAGCCCTGAGCAGTATGGAAGACCTTTGACTTGTGTTGGACAGCTGTAATGATCAAGGCTGAAACATGGAACAAAGTTGCAATAGCAAAAAACTTATTAACATGGAGATGGGCGTGTAGTGAAAGTGACTCATCATAAAGCTGCTGGCAGCATATTTGTTTTGGTGTCTTTTTGTTTTCATTTTGTCCTCTGATAAATGTTCATCACCATAACTGAGACTTAAGAGCTCATTAGTTAAAATGTAGGGTTGTGTTTGAGTCAGGTCAGGCTGCTATAACTGATGTTTCATGAAAGCTATTAATAACCACAAAATGTTCTCCCAATAGGAAACACTGAAAGGAAATGTATTGTATTTATAACCAATGAAATAGTCTGACAGTGGTTGTCTTGTTTCTTTATCTGCTCATAATGTATGCAAAATATATTTTCTCACATTTTGTTGCAGGGGGGAGGAGAGGTTATTATGACAAGTCATAAACTTCTAAATCTTTTGTAGAAAAACATCATGTTCAGTCTGTTTTTAGAAACATTCTGTTAAATCTTCAGCCCTTTTTTCAGTGATCATTGTGGGTATGACAAAACCTGCGTACACTTGTGTAATTAATCACTCATGATGTCAACCCTGCATCCGACTTATCTTCCATGCCTTATCGTTTTAAATCTGGATAGCATGTGTTTGATCCTTAAGTGGGCATTACATTTTCACAGCACTAGATAAGATTTTAGAGTCATGGACTGGTAATTGGTATGATTTGCTTCTGAGATCCCTATGACTGGATGTTAATATGCAAAAGGGACTGTACTTTATCGGATAGTCCCCAAATTATTATTGGGCTATCAAAAGAGTTGGTCAGACTTTTTTAAAACAAATGTAGCCATTTCACCACGGGCAGGAGGGAGCACAAGGGGAGACAGAAAATTGCCATCTGCAACTATTCCGGTAGCATGCCATGTTCTTGACTTTAGAGCACAACAAAGACCTGGCATGATTTGGTCAAATCCTGAGAGCCATCATTAGACAGGGCAGTGTTATTGTGCCCCTTTTACAGATGGAGGGAGAAGTAGAGCACTGAGAGACTAAGTGACTTGCCTAAGATCAGACAGGAAATCTGGTGTAGTAGGTAGCTGAACCCATGTCTTCTGAATTGCGAACAATTGCCCAAACCATGTGCCTGTGCTGGAAAGAGGGTGAGGTTCCACAGGATATGCGTGACACTAACATTGTAACGTTGTATAAGAACAAAGGAGACAGAAGCGACTGCAACAACTACCGTGGAATCTCCCTCCTAAGCGTCACTGGTAAACTGTTCGCTCGCGTCATCCTTGGCAGACTCCAGAAGATTGCCGAGAGGGTGTACCCCGAATCGCAGTGCAGATTCCGTGCAGAGAGGTCTACCGTTGATATGATCTTCTCTCTAAGGCAGCTGCAGGAAAAGTGCAGGGAGCAGAGAAAGCCACTCTACATAGCCTTCATCAACTTGACCAAGACTTTTGACTTGGTCAGCAGGGATGGTCTGTTCAAACTGCTCCACAAGATAGGCTGTCCTCCATGGTTACTGAAGATGATCCAGTCATTCCACAAAAACATGAGAGGAACCATCCAATATGACGGCGCATTATCGGATGCTTTCAGAATCAGGAGCGGCGTCAAACAAGGATGCGTGCTTGCTCCGATATTGTTCGGGATCTTCTTCGCACTCCTCCTGAAGCATGCCTTTGGATCTTCAACAGAGGGCATCTTGCTGCACACAAGATCTGATGGGAAACTGTTTAACCTTGCAAGGCTGAAAGCTAAGTCTAAGGTGCGAGAAGTCCTCATCAGAGATATGCTGTTCGCAGATGATGCTGCTGTTGTGTCTCACACAGAAGACCAGCTTCAAAAACTGCTGGATCGGTTCTCCAAAGTGTGCAAGGACTTTGGGCTTACCATCAGCCTAAAGAAGACGAACGTACTCGGTCAGGATGTTGCTGAATCCCCATCAATCAGCATTGACAACTATACGTTAGAGGTCATCCACGAGTTTGTTTACCTCGGGTCCACCATCACTGACACCCTGTCGTTGGACACTGAGCTAAATAGGAGGATCGGAAAAGCGGCCACAACTCTGTCCAGACTCAGCAAGAGAGTGTGGAATAACAACAAGCTGTACACTCATACCAAAATGCAAGTCTACAGAGCCTGCATCCTCAGCACCCTCCTTTATGGCAGCAAGACTTGGACCCTGTATGCCCCCCAGGAAAAGAGGCTGAACATCTTCCACTTGCGCTGCCTCAGGCGCATCCTTGGAATATCATGGAAGGACAGAGTGACCAACACCGCCATCCTCGAGCAAGCTGGAATCCCAACCATGCACACCCTCCTCAGGCAGTGTTGACTCCGCTGGCTTGGCCACGTCCACAGGATGAACGATGGAAGGATTCCAAAAGACATCCTGTATGGTGAGCTAGCCTCTGGCAAAAGACCTCCCGGATGGCCCCAGTTGTGTTACAAAGATGTCTGCAAGAGAGGCCTCAGAGAGGTAGACATCGAGCTGGACAACTGGGAAGATCTAGCAGACGACCAGAGCAGATGGAGGCAGGGGTTACACAAGGGCCTTCAGAAGGGCGAGTTCAAGATCAGACAGCTAGCAGAGGAGAAGCGAGCGCACAGAAAGCACAATAAGGACTTGCCAGACACCCACTACATCTGCAAGAGATGCAGCAAGGACTGTCACTCTCGTGTGGGTCTTTATAGTCACAACAGATGCTGTAAATGAAGTCCTCAATTGAAACTTTAAAGGGCGCGATCCATAATCTATGCAGACTGAAGGATGCCTACTACTACTACTCCTAATGCCCAAACCATGGGATCATGCTTTCCGTAATAAATATGCAGTGTTTCTTTGTATTGGTACATGCTGGTACTGAGTACCAGCACCTCAGCAGCCCCAGCTACAGGATTGGCTGGAGCAGAGGACAGGGAGCTGGCTGAGTACCAGATCCATTTTTTTTTACAGTAAAGGCTCACTAAATATGTATCCATTTCTCAAAATAATAGCATATATAAGGACAGTCCATGCAAGGTAACATGGTCTGCAATTTCACTTGTCTCCCAAGGAGACGGGGAGAAACTGCGTGGTTTGCTGGTTGCACTCCTGCACTGCATGGTATGGAATGCAACCTAATTTGTACTGGCAGAGTTCTGTGGTGATAACTTGAAAATCATAGAAGTCAGAAGGTTTTTTTTCCCTTTTTTGTGACCACAGATTGCCCCCACCCCCATCTTTGCTGTTAAGCAGGAACCCCACACTGGCAATTTACCCAAGTCTGTACAGAACCTGGCCAGCAACTATGGGCCTATTGCTTTCTATCCATCAGGTATATGAGCTTTAAACTGGTGGGTCAAGAGAATAGGTTCAAGCTACACACTGAACCTTGGTCTTTTCAGCCCAGGGACCCCAAGCACCGGGTCTCCAATATCATTGAACCAGACCGGCTATGCATGGCAGCTCTATAATCACTTACTAAAGGCTTAATCAGGACTCAGTAAAATCTCTTCATGAGTACCTTCCTGTAAATTCTGGCATCTACCATCGTGTGATACTGTAATGTTTTGCTTCATCCCTGAACTCTTGACTGTTTTAGCCAAACTTGAAACAGCTTTAGCTACAAATCCTTTAAACAGAGAAGATGTGAGAGAGCTTAGTATGTGATGCACAGCATTCCTGACACCTTAAAGCAACACACGTGATGTTTTAAGAACAATCTTGGAGCCAAATAGGCACTGACTTAAAATCCATTCTGTAACCCTGTTAACTGTACTGAAAAAGCCAAAATGGCTTTGTGTAGCTCTAGAGTATGAAAAATAGCCAAGAGGACAACAAATTGAAGGTAAAATTATTTTCCGTATATTAAAACCTAGGAAACAGGATTTTTATTCAGGCAACCTCATCAATGAGTAATGGAGTTAGCATCATATAGACTACTTTGGTAACCCAGTGTTCAGTGAATATTACATGTCCTCTTCCATGACTCAACTACAGATTGTGTGGCTCAGTTATAGCTCTCAGCTTGCTTTTAGCTATAGCATTTAGCTTGGAAAGTTCCTGGTCCAGTACTTGACGCTGGCCAAGCTGAAGGTCATCAGCCTTTGACTCTACAAACCAGCCAAGGTTTTGTCAGCTTCATGTGTGGTATTTCTTAAATGGAGGAATGTCACAAAATCCCCCACCAGTGCCAGAGAGTGCAAGCAGATGTGGCATGCTGTTAAAATTTGCTACAGTCAGAAACCGTTATGGAAATTTCCCCTGGGATGGGAACTGTGTTGTACCTTCAGAAAGAGTTTCAGAAGCAAACTCCACTCGATTGCTGATCTAGTTCAGATTCATACAACGCTGGGAACTGAAGTTGTTCAGATCTGGGAAGCTGTTCAGATTCTTGAGACAGCAAGAATAAGTGTGGCTGCTTAAAAATTTCCAGTGCCTTTATAATACTGATTACATTTACATGTGTGGCTTGATAGTAGAAGTTATATCTTTCAAATTAGTAGTGCACATATTATTTGGCTCACCACCGATGTCTTATTCAGTATATTTCATTTTACTTGTGTAGGAATAACATTAACAGCAGAATATGGCAGTGAAGCACATATCTCTTTAAGAAACTAGGGGAAAAGAGGAATAGATTGTGACTTTCAGCCTATTTCTTTACAATAGCAGTCTTACTGCACCTAAAGGACTAACATATTTATTTATTAAATAATGAGCTTTCTTGGGTAAAACCGCCCTGAAAATCACTACCATATAAGTAAATGTGTTTGTCGTTAGGGTACTGTAGGACTGCTTGGTTTTTGTGACGCTACAGACTTACATGTAATCCTCTGAGCCCATCCCTAAGTGAGGGTTGCTGCACCAGCCCAGATAGAGATGGGATTCAAACACCAGCCCAGGACCATAGTTCCTGCTAATCTCATGCTGTTAGACCCAAATTCCACATAATCTGAGTCTCCATCAAGATCTAAAGGGGATCTGATCTGGGTTAGACTTCTTGTTTTTGCTTTAATACAAACAATAAGTGACCCTTTAAACCCATAAAATGAAGTAAGAAATATTCTATTCCCTTGAAACTGTACAGGAAAGAATGACATTACCCAAAACCAAATTTGCTCAGAACTGGTTTAGCATGTACTACACATTTTTTTTGAGGCCAATCAGAGGGATCTACTGAAAAAAGCATAGTTTATGCAGGAAAGACTTAGTATTTGCATTTTCTTCTGTATAAATAATGCAATATTATGAAAAGGAATAGAAAAAAGATTATCCTCTTTTGAGCTCCAGTACTTGGATGAAGGTTGAAAAATATATTATTGTAGTTTGCAACATTAACTTAGAGAAAGAATTTGAATATCAATATGCTGAGAGATTTTTAAATGGGTATTTACATATAATATCACTGTGTGTTTACAGTTAATATCATATTGGATTTAATTTTATTACATTCAAGAAAGTAATTGGGTGAAGAATAAACACTGTGTGATAGTATCATATTGATATGCTGCATCAATATGATAATCAGATTGCTGATATGAACTCATAAGAAAAGCATCTGACATTTCATCCAGGCTTCTTAATTTAGTATTTACAGTGGATGTATGAAACCTTATACTGTAATCTTATTGTTTAATTATTAAGAGTAAACTTTGTATCATATTTTTGATTTTTTCTTATAACTCTTACTCTGCTTTCTGATGATTTTTTAAATTACCAAAATGTAATGAAGACATTTCTTTAAGGTGTTTCTATTAACAAATATATAATGAACATATACAAAAAAAGACTAAATGGAATCTACACTGGAAACAGCAAACTCTGTTTGTGTGTATCTTCCCAATGCCACAAGCTCATTCAGTCCTCTAAGAGGACACCCCAAGGGTCCTTTAAATGTATTAAATGCAGTAGTTTGTACATATCCTGAGTTGAAAACAGTTAGGCTATATCTACACGAGAGGGTTTTGTTGGTAACACAAAACCTGCAGGGCATCCAGATGCCCAAGGTGTTCTGTCAACAATTAGTCAACAGAACACGGCACTTTTTTTCAACAGCTGTATCCAACACCCCACAAGGAATAACACCTCCATCAAGAGCTCTTGACAAAGCCTGTCTGGACATTCTGGGCGTCCCTCTGTTGACAGAAAGGCTTCCAGGACACCAAACAGCCCTGTCTGCTGTGCTTCTAGTTCGCCATTTTGCCAGCAGAGCGGCTGGAAAGTCCAGATGCGTTGTGTCGACAGAACAGATCACTCTTGCAATCCACTTGGCAGTTTTGCCATGATCCATCAACAGAAGTGTTGTTGGAACATATTTTCTGACAAAAACTTCTGTCAACAAATCCCTGTAATTTAGACATAGTCTTAGAAAGCATAGACATGGTGCTGGCCTGAGAGCCAGGATGACTGGGTTTTATTGTTCCCTGCTTTTCTATCTTAGGCAAGTCATTCGTATTCTCTTTCTGTTTCCCTTAGTTCCTGTCATGAAGAAGACAGACAAAAAAGTCTTGTTTGTACAGCACCGAGCATGGTGGGGCTGTGATCTCAGCTGGAATGTCTCATTGCTACTGTAAACAATAAATGGCCCTCTGACTTTATATAGCATAGCCACCTGCTGTTTGAGAAAACTAACAACTAACTAAAGTCTGTTCTTTACTGCCACGAGCCATCCACCTAAGTTACACAACTTCAGCTCTAATGTAGCTGAAGTCAACACATTTAGGTCTGCTTGCTGTGGTAAGTCGACAGCTGATGCTCTCCCATTGATTCCACTTACTGTTCTCACTTTGGTGGAGTACGAGAGTCAACGGGAAAGCAGTCAGCAATCAATCTGTTGCATACATAACAGGTGCAATAAATCGACCCCCACTGAATCAGTCACAACCCATTAGTCCAGCCCATCATGAAGGCATGCACTGAGATAACATTGGCACAGGTCAAACACCTTTGGGACCTGACTGGTGCCAAACTAGAGAATTTGCCAAACCACAGGAAGTCGATATTGTCTAGCAGCATTACAAACACTTCCACTGCTTACTGGGCTCTTAGAAGAGATTTCTGGGTAAATTAGAGCTAAATAACAGCACAGAACAATGAGAGGCAGGACTCGTGACTCTAAACAAACTTTATGAGACCATGGGAAATGCGGCCACACCCATGCCACGTGGACCTCCAGCTAACTAAAATCATATTGAACAATGGATGTGTCCAGGTTAGAGAGGTTCAACCTACAGTAGGTCTCCTACTCACTCTCTTGGTCACCACTTAGAGGACAGTATCTCACAGATGTACCCTGAAATTGCACTCTTACAAGCAAAGACACAATGACAAAATATTTTTCAGAAGTGTCTTTAACATTGCAAGGTCTCTTCATGAAATATGTTTCACTGTTGCATTAAAGAAAAACTTCCCGTGTGGGAAAGGATTCTGTAAAAAGTTGTAAAAGGCCAATACCTCTAAAGCTGATATATCATTAAAGTCTCTACAACATTCCAGGCACTGCCACAAGTAATTTTGTAAGGTAGGATTGATTGAGTCTCTATTCAAGAATAAAAAACAAGCAGTGTGCCAAGAATGTTGACAAGGAGCAATATGAAGCCAGTCTTATCTCGGTGTTATTGCTCTTGCCAGTCACTATCTTACTATTAAGATAAAGCAAGTTACCCTGCTGTGTAAGCCACTGATTGAAAGCTGGATAATGATTTCTGGATTTTTCACTACGAGTGCAATATTAGACAGAGTCTGGGAGAAGACGGATTGGTAAATTGGAACTTACATTTTAGGATATGCACCTAAAAAGTAATTTACTACATTTATGTATCTGCACATAGATATATCTCCTTCTCTTTCATCAGCTTAAACAAATCACTTCTACACTTTATAAATACATACACATAAACATGCCATATATGCTTATTGTAGAATACCATCGATGCGCTTACCATTTCAGACATTAAAAGACATTACTCCAGATCTCAGGAGTGCTACTGTACATGTGTCTCTCTCCTTACCCAGAAGAGGTTTTTGTAGTATGTATATTGGATAGTCATGTGTATTTACATATGCAAATGCATGCATAATGAGCTCGAACATGAACCATTGACTTGAAAGCAAAGATTTCTATTGATTTTGGCAGCTTTTGGATCAGATTCAGTATGTGTAACACACTCATCTGATATTGCATATTTTTGTTCAGAGGGGACTACTTTTAATATATTAGTTTTGCCGGTAACTGCTAAATGGGTGATCTCTGTTTACAAGCATACAGCCTTCATTACTTACCTGGAAGGTTATTATGGATTTACTTTCAAAGCCCTCCTGGGACGGAGGGAAGGGAAGCATTATTATGTCTTTTATGTCTGTACAGCACCTAGTGCAACAGGACTGGGAGCACATTTGAACCACCAGGCAATAATACGAATAAATAACAATTTTGATTTTACAGATGAAGATCTGAGACACAGAGCAATCAAGTGTCTCGCCCAAGATCCCATAAGAAGTTTTTTGGCAGAGCCAGAAATTGCAATCAGATCTCTGGAGTTCCCGTGTGTCATGCCTTAATCATGACACTATTTTTCCTGAATAATGATTAACAATCAAAGGAGGCCTCAAAAAGAGAGGGAAGGAGAAGGATATAAAATAGGTCCAACCCAGTAGTCGGTGTATGTTTGTTTTCTCCCCCTGGGCCCAAGTGCCAGAGGATGTAAATTTGTCTGATCCTAGTTAAGGCCCAGCCTTACAGCAAGACGAGCTTGCCTAGGGCCCTGCATTTCAATTGACTGTAACATCCACTGCCCACTGGCCAGGCCCCACTGTGCCGGCTTTGCCCTCACTACAGCATCTGGCTCTAGCTCCAGCTGTACAGACTCTCACTTTCAGCTGTGGACAGCCCTGGTTCAGCACGTGACGTGTGAGCCAAGATGGTGGCTTGTCCGAGAGAAGGGATTCCTGAGGAAAATAGGAATATAAAGAAATGACATCCAAGCTTAGGTTGAGGGTCAGCTGACTATTGTCCCTCGCTGTATTTTCAGACTCACCCTGTACTACTTTGTTCTCTTCCCCCTCTCACATTTAAAAGCAGCTGTTAACTCTGTTTGGCTGTGTATTTTAGCAGCGTCAAACATTTCCACTGAAATCATATTGGATTTGTTAAAAATCTGAGCTGAGCATCGTAGAAGCGTGAGGTTTGTGCATCTCCAGCCACTTTTTGGTTTTCCACTGAAATTGTGCAGAGTTTGTCATTTCATATGATTTTGACCAAATCCAAGTGAAATTCAATGGTTTATCACTATTTAGCATAAAAAATTTGGTTACAGTTCATGGAATATTTTTAACAAAAAGTCTTAAGTTCAAAGATTGTTTTTCCTCTAAGTAGGAAAAGTTCTCAGAAAACTAGAGCTCTTCCTCAAAAATTTTTTCTTTCACAAAATTGGTAAACAAAAAATTCAGGTTGGTCAGGTTAGAACTAAGGTGGGGCTATTGGTAATTGTATCCCTTCCATTTTTCTCATTTTCTGCTTTTTCATTAGTAATATGGAAAACAGAGAAAAACAAAGAAAGGACAGATGGAGAGAAGGAAGAACAAAAAATAGGGAAATATGAAAAAAAATCACATAATGGAACAAATGGGCATCTCCGTAAAACGTTCAGAAAAATGTGTCTAAAGAACAAAATGTTCTTTCTCTGATCTTCTGGAATTAAAATATTTTTGATATTCCCCCACCTCTTTAGTAATCTTCTATAATTTATGGGGGGGGGGGGTTGAACTTGTAACTCAAATCATGATTGCAACCCTCAGCAGATTGAATCTAAGGAAAAATCTGCATAGACACCATCATCCAGCTATGAATGTGTGTGAAGCTGAAGAACTGTTTACATCAAGCAGGTTTGTTACACATTGTGCATTTGCCTAAGCATCAGTAGTCACTGCTGGGTTAAATATGGATCTAACTATTAATTATCTTGCTAAAGAGAGAAGCTCACTTACTGTCTCCTATATAATTTCTTTAATATGCACCATATTAGATGACTTTACAGGACTTTTTCAGGTCTAATTTCTGATTGTGTGATTCATTCCAACTCTTGGCAAATATTTTCCAGTAGTAATTTAGCTGGCAATTGAACAGAGAAGTGGAGAGGAATTGTTCAGTTTGATCCAGGGTATTAAAAGGAATCATGCAATGCAAATGATAAATGAAAATTTGGGCTCTATATCAGGTAAGTTCCTAAAACAGACGTATTAAATTATAGAATAGCTTCTTTGAAATACATTGTTAGGGCTATTGTACCAGACTGGACAAAGCACTCTAATATATGCTAACAGAAACCTTTCCAAATTGGCCAGTGACTCATTTAGAATCACAGAGTCACAGAATGTAAAGTGATGGAGATTTCACAAGGGAAAGGAAGCATAAAAGTTTGAGCTTGAGACACAAGAGACGAGGAAGCCAGCAGAGAGATTCAAAAGAAGGAGTGATGTGAGACTTGATTTAGAGCCCAGAGAAGTCAACAGTAGTTCGTTATTGTTTTCAGTGGAAACATGGTCAGAATTTCCAGTGGCATTTTCAGAGAAACAGAGGGGATCGAGGGGAACATCAAGGACATCAGAAAGCAGTAGCCTGCAGTAATTGAGAGAGGACACAAGCAAGCAATGGATATGTATTTAAACTGCAGGAATGAAAAGGAAAATTGAAATTTTAAGTAATTGTGGAGAAGGAAATGGCTGAATTTGATGACTGCTTGGATGTACAGGAAAGAGGAGAGCATTAAAAATCACCCAAGGCATAGGGGAGGATGACTGTAGTATCAATATCAGAGGGGTAGCCAAGTTAGTCTGTATCTTCAAACACAACAAGAGTCCTGTGGCACCTTATAGATTTGGAGCATAAGCTTTTGTGGGCAAAGACCCGCTTTGTCAAAATGTCTCTTAGTCTGTTGTTTTTGTAGTATCAGTAGTGAGGGAGGAAAGATGGTTTGGGAGGAGAGGTGATTTGTGACATAAAAATATTTCACAGTGCTGCTGGTTTCCAGCTCCAGTACACACTGCTGTAACATGCAAAAGCCTAGGCTGGAAATATTGGTCCTGAAATGATCCAGGATAAAATGATGATGCTGAGATTTATCTATCCAAACTGAGTTTCATTCATCTGGCACAGTCACGTGCCTGGACAAAATTGTAAAATGTGTTGGCTGTTTTATTGATTTACATTATCATGTCAGGCAGTGTGTAATTTCAGCTTGATGAAGAATAGAGCTTGGGATACTGGGGTTTCATTGTTCAAGATAGCTCATACACAGAGCAAGGATTATTGAATTTCTGCACCCACATACACACAGATGAATCTGTATTGGGTAAAATATGGACTATATGAAGGAAAAAAACAACAGACCGAAGTCTGTAGATCTTAAAGCTGTTAGCAGTATTTAGATTCATGTGATTAACAATCTCATGCATGTAAGGCAGCTCTTCTAGCTGTCACAGAAAAAAAACCCAATTACACATAAACAGATCTTGAATTCTCCCTCTGGGATTGTTTCTCTTAGCTATAGATTTTCATTCTTTCTGATGATTTTTTTTCAAATGTAATATTTAATACATCTAAAGGTTGCTGTTTTACTGAGTAGTTCAGACTGTAATCCTTTGGGTAACATTCTTTGATCGACCACAATACACTTTAAATTGAATATATTGACAACCTATTATCACAGGCTTTGTCTATAAATTAATTTGCAAATTATGTATGTACATTGAATATGGATTGTAATTACATATATATAGTTTTGTTAATTAGTTTGTTAATGTGTTAACTAGTTTGGCATGTGAGCACCCAGACCTGAGCTAAAAACATCTGGCATTAACTGTTTTTTGTTGTTCTTAAAGGAAATTTGTGCAAGGAAGGGATTTAGCAAATTAATAAGAGTATAACTGGGGTTATTCACCTGCAGTGTTCCCTGTGAGTATATGATCAGCTACCCAGGATGGATTCAAGTGTCGCCCTGCTGAATAACAGAGCACCCACAGCCAGCAACATGTGTTTCCGTGGTGGTGCACATCTGCACATACCTTGGTGTGCATAATATTTATTCTGCCCATGGATGGACAAAAATAGAGGGAACATTGTTCACCTCCTATTTTATTGGCTAGAATTCATGTGGGTAAAATTTTAAAGAGCGTTACAAGCCACCTGTTTGCCTTTTTGATTGGACAAGACAAATTAGTTTCCCACCAGGCTATACTAGACACCTGCCCACATCCCAAAATTCACCTCTGCAGTTTGTGTCTTTGTAGCCTCAGCAGAAAAATCTTGTATTGAATTGTGTTGAAACAGAACCCTTTGTCGATATGCTCCTTCTGAAAGAGCTTGAGGAATCGGGGGAGGGGATGGGAAGCAAGCACATTTTGCTACTGCCATTGCTGTAGAGGTCTATGAGCATTGGCATCTCAAGTGTTCTCCATCTGGAACATTTCATGAGTGCTGAATTCTCTTTGTTTATATGTATCTTATATTAATAAAAAGAAATTGTGACTGAATTCTGTAGAAAGGTTAAAAATGTGTTACTTATTTGGGATTAGTCAGAGATAGCCCTCCGCTCAAACCACTCCAGCACTTTATTGACAATCTGCAACCTCTACTGGAAAATGAAGTACAGGTTAGATAAATATCTAACAAGGATGGTATAGATGGTTCTTGGTCCTGGTGTGAGGGCAGGGGACTGGACTTGATGACCTCTTGAGGTCCGTTCTAGCTTTAGTAGTCTGATTGTCAGGATGTGGCTATAAAGCTCTTTTGACCCACTTTGTCCTTTTGTTCTAGTCACACCCGATAGTTTGTTGTCCTTCTTGCAAACTCTTCAGGACTGGGACTGGGTCTGTATTCTTCTGGCAAAGGGTCTTTTTTAAATACACGACCAAGCTGTTGAGTTTTACCTAGTCCTACATTTAGAATACCAGTACACACATCCATAGCAAATGCTCACAGGCCTGTGACATGATGGAAGAGCAAATGCTGCCAACTAAGGCACATTACATGTGGTGTGTGCATGCATTAGTCCATAGCTCTCCCAAATGTTTAATGGAGCTCATTTGAGCTGTTCTTTGAATGAGGCATCTTTTATGTTGACCTGTCTGAGAACAGCATGGTGCAGTGCACTGACAGAGAAATGTGTTTCAGATGATCTATAGGGCTTCTGACGGGGATTGAAGAGCAGCATAAAGGTAATGTGGGAGAATTCCTGATGAAGAAGTAGGGAGCAAGAGAGAATGTGTGAACTGTTGCTCTGGAGTCTCAAGGTTATGTTTGCCCAGCAAAAAAACTTCTGACAGAACCCAATGGCAGCATATCTCAGAGCACAGGTCAAGTGATTTGGCTCACAGGGCTTATGCTACAGGGCTCAAAATAGCGATGTAGCTGCTTGGGCTGAAGCCTGGACTCTGGAATCAGGTCAGCAAGGCTGACAGCTGCTGTGGCCCCAGGGCAAGGTGGAAGGGGGCCTGGCTGTGTGCTCCAGAAGGGATGGATCCAAGGGCACAAGGGGCAGGGCCTAGGGCAGTCAGCCCTTAGCACCATTCAGTCTGTGGCCTTGCCTACCCCAGAGCTGTGTGGCGTGGCAGAGCAGCACTTCAGAGGCATTTCAAAGGGGCTTGGAGCTCTGGCCACCACCCCTGCCAAAGTAGTAGTGGAGGCAACCGGCGTTCTGGGCCCCTTTCAAATGCTGGGGCCTCGTCCATTTCCCCTATTGCCCCCCACACACCATTGTTGGGCCCGAATCAGGTCATGGGTTGCTTTTATTTTTGTTTTGCCTGCATAGACTTTTTGCAGGGAAGGATTGTCTTTCAGGCACACCGTTGTTTTCTCCCTCCGGGAGAGATAAAATTCGAGACTCATATTTTCAAAGGGACTGGGCAGAGTCACTCAATTCCCAATGAACATCAGGGCGAGGTGGGGCCCTGAACTCTCTGAGGCCCCTTTAAAAATCAAAGCTCGATATAAATCCCTCCTGAGCATCCTCTGTCCTGCTGAGCTCTGGGACAGCAGCTTTGCTTCCTGTCTGTCAGAGTAGATGGTCCACCTTAACCTTTCAACTGGAGCACACCAGAGGTGATTTGCCGGAACCTGTGGAAAAATTATGGTGAAACGAGGTAGATCTCAGTGAAGGAATTGACAGACTTTACTTGTCCTTGGCTCCCAAATGAGACATCTACCAGCAAACTTCCACACAGACTCATGGAAAGAAAACTGAAACTTGTGATGCACAAACTAAGCAGAAACACATGAAAAGTACATGAAAGCTAAAAGAAATATGGATATGCCTGTGTTTGAAAAGATCTCTCCTGGGAGGTAGGGGCTTATGCAGAAAATATAAATACACTTCCATTACTAGTGCAAGATAAGTAATGGTTCCCACAGCAATTGTATCTTGGTTCCTTTATATATATATGTATTTTTATTAGTGTATTTCCTGTAAAATGTATATCTTAAGGTGCTCACGTTTGGCTATGGTATATTTCGAATTTCCGAATTCTGTGCGTTAAAATATTCAGCCATAATACCACATATGAATGGTAGCTGGTAGAAGGATCAAGGGGTTGTTACACCGGAATTCATTGCTTCTAAAGAGGAAAAAAGTACATGTATAATTGTATCTTCTCACCTACCCTCTATTCATGTCAGAACCTGGGATTGGTTCTGTAGCACTTTTCTGCTGATTTCAATGGAAGTTTGATCTGACTAAGAAAGGCAGGAGTGGTTTCTTGAAGCTGACTGGAGGGGAGCCAGTAATCTAAATGAATTTCAACATCTATACTGTTGTCAATGCACGATGGAAGCTTGTGCCTGTATGTCTGAGGTAGACTTGATCTAGTGAGCTTGGATACTGGAGGAAAAGTCAGGACTGTGGGTTCTATCTCCAGTAATTACCCCAAGGTTCTAAGTGGGCTTGTATGGCCTTTGCAGAACCCCATCCTGCCACACTTTGCTAGCGCATAGCCTGAGCTAGCTGGATTAAAGCTAGCTCTGGTATGTCTACATGAGCTCTAGTGTAGACATAGCCTTATGAACAGAAAGGACTACAGATGCAGAGTTTATAGTGTTAGCAAGTTGGTCCTCAGTCCTGGACCAGTGGCATAGCCCAAGGAGACAATTTGAGTTGGTGTGCAATAATGGGTAGAAATGGAATTATGCCCCCACCCTTCCCCTGCAGTGCAGCACCACGTGGAGTTGGGGGTATGCCTCAGGGCCCTGAGCCCTCTCCCTGGCTGCAGATGGGTCTGGTTAAAAAGTGGCTATGCCACAGCACACTCAGGCCCACCCATGACAACACAAATTGTCCTGAACTTCTGTTTCTGTTGCTACGGCATGAGAGCTTTTACTGCAGCTTTTGCCATAGAAGACCACCTCCCCTGTATCTCTGTAACTTATTGGCTTCCAGTGTCTGATGACTCTGATCCAAAGCACACAAAATTAGGAGATCGCCATTGACTTCAGTGGGTTTTGGATCAGGCCCATTGATGATAAACTCGTTGTCTGCAGTTACGCTACAGCGCTCTGTCAACAGAAGTTACTGTTGCTAGAGTTTTCCTGCCAAAACTTTGGTTGACAGAATGCGGCCACATAGAAAAGCCAGTTGGGAGAGCACTCAGCTCCGTAGACAAAGCAGCTGGACTGTCCAGCCACTCTCTCAACACGAGGCACTCAGAAGCACAGCAGACAGGACTACCCATTGTTGCGGGTGCCCATTGTTGTCTGTTGAGAGGCCACCTCAGAGAGGCCACACAGCTTTTTTGGCAACAGAATCTGCCCACAGCAGTGTTATGCCTCAGAGCTTTGAGGCAGAATGCTGCTGGGAAGAGTACATTTTGTGTGTGCACTCTCCACCAGTTTTGTTGACAAAACCAGGGTTTTGCCAGCAAAACTTGCTAGTGTCACCATAGCCATAGAGTCTGGGGCTGACTTAACTTTGTGTTGTAGAGTGTCTTGTACGCTATTGAGCTTACCAAATAACAATGGTAATTGTCTTACTCACTCTTCTTTATACATCTTTTCTGGAAAGGTACCTTTTCCTGCTTAGCCCCTCACTCTTTGCTTTTCTCATCATCTGATGCTGCAGGCACTATACAATTTAAACTTGTATCATGCTGTATGTATGTGCGTGTAAATTGACATAGTTGCTTTGAAGTAATATGGTCAAAAGTAGGTGGATGGGATCTTCCAGAATCTCAGTATATTGTCAGAGAAGGAAAATGTTCACAGAGGCTTGGTCTTTTGTTTATGATTGCAAGGTGGCTGTCATTTATAAGTGGCAAGAGTCCGATTCCTAAAGTCAAAACGTCAATTCTGTGGTATTAATGTTATTTTGCATTGTCCCTTGGGATGACAGTCTCAGCCAATGTGTTGATGTTAAGCGTAGTATTAATGTAAGCGTTGAGAAGTTATTTTTACTGAATGTATCATATTTTTCCCCACAATTCTGTGCATCCATGTTAAATATCTTAACACCTCGCAGTAGCTGAAGTAAGCATTATCTTAAGAGGATAGGAAAACTGTCAGGATGAGGACATTTGAGTACATTGCAGGTATGCAGTTACTTTCACGGGCTAATATTGTATTGTCCTAAAGGAGATGATACATCCCTGGTACAGGCCTAGGAGGTGCCTTCATGATCCTTAGTACCTGAGATGTGTGTTGCAAACAAAGAGATGGGGGTACATCAAGGCACCAAAAAAACAAGTCAGATTGTTTAAATCTAGTTTCAGTACCTTTTCCTGTAGGCAGGTAAAATGTAAAACATGCCTTTAAGAATATAATTTTGGAAGCACATTTTCTGTATCAGGAGACTGGAACAGTGATGCACCTGATGGCCTTCCAGAGACTCAGGAATCATACTGAACCTTTTTTTCCTGGATAGTATTGTGATTGGCTTATAGGAATAAACCTGCTGGGAAATGGTGTCTTGAATATATTTCATAACGAACCAAAGTGTGGTCAAGCAATTGACTATATGATTTATCAACAACAGAAAACACATCTAAGAAACTTGTTGAAGAATTAATGGGCTCTTAAAATATAATGACTGATCTGTTTCCTGTTAAACCCCAATGAATCTCTTGGGCAACATATTCAAAGCAGTCCAAGGGAGTTTGTTGCTCACCTACCTTTGGAAGTCAGTGGGAATTGGACACCTAGTCCCCACCCTACCCCCACCCCTCCGATGCCTTTGAAAATTTGGCCTAACCAAGGTGTGGCAATCTCCCATCAGAACAAAATTTAGGCCCTGGGGAAGCAAAACACATTTCGATTTCATAGACTCATTGATTCCTAGGACTGGAAGGCTCAGCCATATCTCAGTCATCCCTGCCAGGACTTTGTCAAGCTGGCACTTAAAACCCTCTAGGGATGGAGATTCCACCACCTGTCTAGGTAATGCATTCCAGTACTTCACCACCGTCGTGGTGAAGGTTTTTCCTAACATACAACCTCACCTCCCCCTCTGGACCTGGAGACCATTGCTCCTTGTTCCACCGTCCGTCGCTTCTGAGAGCAGCCTCTCTTTATCCTCTTTAGAGTGCCCCTTCAGGAAGTTGAAGGCTGCTATCAAATCCCCCCTCACTCTTCTCTTCTACAAACTAAATAAGCACAAATCCCTCAGTCGCTCCTTATAAGCGATGTGCTCCAGCCCCCTAATTATTTTTGTTGCCCTATGTCACTAGCCTTACAAGTGGTTAAATTCACCTCTAGATCAGGTCCTTATGCTGTTACTTTTATGTCTAATGCTTTTAATCAGATTTGTAATGATTCCCTGTCAATTGTCAATATCACTGATTAAAATATGGGAAGGAGAACCACATCTAATAATTAAAAGACAGTTTTGAAATGTGACTCCACATGGTTTAATGTGATACAGACGTAATAATTGGCTTTTAACCTGCAATATGTGAGCATTCCTCTCTCTGGGCTCTTCTGATTGCTCTGTTATTATCACTAGGAAGACACAGGTTTAATTCCATATTACAGATATTTTATTTTAAATACCTTCTGCTGCATATATTAACATTTCTCAATGCACTTCTTTAAAGCAGCTTTGAGTTCTGCAATAAAACCAGATTCACCGTTTAGTAATGTTAATAGCCCTGTGTGGCAGTAGAATGGATTTGTTTTCAGGAAAGAAAGGTGAATCAGTCAACTGCAACATAATAGTGTGTGTTTACACTATAGAGAAATGTATATTAAGAAACTACAGTTGAAACACATGCCACACACAAATATCACTTATGCTGAGTAAATTGTGGAAGGAAGAATTGTAGAATGGAGGCTATAATACCATATTTATTCTGATAGTTACTCCTATGTAGTTTGTTGGTCAGAACTTCACCCTGGTGTGCCACTCAAGATAGTTGCTTAAGTGGGTGAACCTTATCATTGATGAGTACCATATAAATTGGTTTCCATTCTCATCAATTCAAGCCAGATGCCAGGAAGTTTGTAAGGAGTCTTTAAAAGGCTTTTGCAGCTACAAGTGAATTATAATTTACAGGACACCACTTGCACAGGTAACAGCCACTGTCATGTGATCTTAATTCTTTGCAGCTTAAATACAGAATGAGGAAAGCATGTCAACTGACGTACATGAACAGTCCTGGATAACCAGCTCTTCTTCAGTATCATAAGGCCCATGTAGTGATCTCAAAAGTTCATACCTCAATGCACCTTTGACATTTTAGTTGTGTGATATACTCTTGCCCTTGTAATAGCAATGTTGAGGATTCTTGACCAAAGGGCTTTGTGGATGTGGAATGTAAACTTAATGGTTGAGATTTTCACAGCTAACTAGGACTGACACATAACTCATCAACTTTATTCAGTGTTGCCCAGCTCAAGTCTACAATCAGCTGTGAACATTTCAACTCCTAGTTCCTCCCAGTGAAAGGGGAGAATTGTCACCTTTTGCTACTCTGTGAAGGATGGGCTCAGGTGTCTTTCCCTGGGAATATCATAGAATCATAGAATCCTATGACTGGAACAGACCTCAGGAGAAGGTCATCACATCCAGCCCCCTGCTCAAAGCAAGACCAACCCTAACTCTTCCTCTTGCATTTACTGTCTGTGAGAATTTGTTCATTTTGCAATTATCTGTGTTTTAGTTATGCCAAACATGAACAGTGATTTTATTTAATTTGCAGTAGTAGCCTTCTACGTCTTGAGCTGAGGAGCTATCCCCTGTCTTGATTTGCTGTAAGCACCATTTGCAGGTTGAATCAGTAACTTCCTTTTTGGTTTCCTAAACCAGAAGTTGGTTTTTGATTCAGGTTGTTTTGCTGTCTCGTCACTGTGGTATCTAAGCACCTTGCAGTGATGTGTAAAAGCACATTGCTAATATCTATCACTTGCGGTTTATTCTCTCTTTAATCCTCTCACTATGGGAGGAATTATGTGTGCTGTGTACTATTTTTTATTTGGATTTTTAAATGTATATCCTGATGTATGAAAAGACTGCTACCAATAAGAAAGAGTCACAGATGGAGGAAGAGGTTAGTTTATGAATATATATGTTACAAAAAAGTAACAGATCAGCCTATTTTCCTCAAATATGAGCATTTGCAACTAGTTCTCTGGGTGCTGAGTAAATACTAAGGCAGCTGGACAGCTTTCTATAATCTACTTATGTTGAAGAGTACGATGAATCCTATCCGAACCAGCTGTAATTTGCATTCACTAAATTGGATCCAGATTTGCCTTTTTACCTACAGAAACAGAAATAACAAGGACTTTGGGGAAAAAAATGCTCATATTTGGTCAGACGTCTTCTTGTTTGCACTCTGCCATCTTAAACAGAGAGGGGATGAAATAACAGTATTTTGAAGTTCTTTATACCTTGTCATCTGAAGATCTCAAAGTGTTCTCCAAGTGCTAATTAACACTTCACAATATCCATGCCCTCAGGCATAGCAGCTTTCAGGTTGTTAGGCTCTTCTCATGACCATGATGGTTCACTAACTTTAGGTCACACAGATGGCAAAGGGAGATTGCCAATTCCTCCATCCCTGAGACCCAAGCTGTTTCCTTCTCCTTGCACTGCCTGCCCTGAAACCAAAGCTGTGGGCCCCAGCGAATGGTTCCAAGGTCCAACTCAGACGGGGTAAAATTTACTAAAGCACCAAAGAGTATGCCTGGTATAACAGATACACTGTCCCAGTTGTGACTGGCTCAGGTCAGCTGACTTGGGTTTAGAGAGCTAACAGTGCCGTGTAGACATTCAAGTCCAGGAAGAACTTGAGGACCTTCATCTTTTGCAGAGTGGCAGTAGTTTAAGTTCAGCGTAGATGTAGCCTAAGTGATTTAGGTGCCCAAGTGACTTCATTGCCTTTAGGTGCTTCAGAAAATGTTACATATCTTACAAAAATAATACTCTTTTCTCAGTTTTAGAGACAATGGCATAAAAATAAGCTCAGCTTACTTCTACAGAAAACAATATGGATGCTCAGCTGAGGCATAAAGTACAGAGTATTTACCCAGAATTGCTGTAAAAAATCTTGACTGCAAAACATTTTTTTTCTAATGGTGATTCTATTAGTCTTCTGTTTTTTTGAGCTTTAACATTCATGGCTCAAACTTTCTCCACAACTGTGAAGCCAAGAAAATTAAATTTGTAAATGAATTTTGAGTTTATCATCAGTGTTTCCTGTAAGCGGAATGCTTGAGTCGCCACCCAGGAGAGATTAAGGTGCCACCCAGCTGGTTAGCAGAGCCTCCCACCAGCAGCATGTGTTTCTATTGGTAGAACACTTCTGCACATGCCTTGATGCACATAACAAAATTTATTCCACCCAGAGGGAACACTGTTTATCACAGTATTGCAGAAGGTGCAGCTTTAAAGGGAAACACTAAATATTGTGTGACTCACTAAATTTGTGAGGCTTGGCAGTACTGTTTTCCTGGTATTAGCTTCTCTTTTTTTTCTAGCAGGACAATTTCTGGTGCAAGACAATACTGACAATGTGCTTGTTGAGGAAGAGCCTCCCGCTCCTGTCACAAGCATATGTGTGTAAACCCCTGAGTATGAGTGACAGGCTTGCCGCTGTTCTCGCTCCCCAGAGGTTGTATATCTGTTGTAGCCCCATGCAGCAAGCCTTAGCTTTTCATTCTTTTAGCTTTGGCAGTCCTGAGTTCAGTCCCTGGTATGACAGCTGTGGCATTTAAATACTACTAATTATACTCCCAGCCTTTTCCTCAAAGGCTTTCTTTCCCCTCTGATATCATCCATGGAGTACTTTACAAAAATTTCTCTCAGTATGTTTTGGAGGAGAATTAGTATTTTAGGGACATATTGTACTCTCAGTCTATGGTAGTACTTCCATTGTGTTTCACAAGAAATGTGTGAAACAAGAGCTATGTACAGGTTAAACCTTTCTGGTCCAGCACCCTCATGACCTGACTGGTGCCAAATGAGAGAATTTGCTGAACCACAGGAGGCTGATATTGTCTAGCCACATTACCAACACTTCCACTGCTTACTGGGTTCTTAAAAGACATTTAGAGATCAAGTAGAGCTAAATAACAGCACAGAACACTGAGAGCCAGGCCTGGGGGCTGTAAACAAACTTTATGAAATCATGGGAAACTTGGCCACACCCATGATAATTGGACATCCAGCTAACTAAAATCGTGCCAGACAAGAGATGTTGCCAGACCAGAGAGTGCTGAACTAGAGATGTTCAACCTGTACATTTTTTGGATGGCTACGTTAAGACTCAAGACATATTAAGTAACAAAATAGATTTCAAATGCGGCTTTAGCTGGCATTGTTATTAAGCAGGAAGTACCTTGTTTAATTTATAATTGTCACAAAAAGAGTAACAAAATCTATGTCCAGGAGAAAATCATGGTCTTTTTGTAGTAGTAGTAGTAGGCATCCTTCAGTCGGCATGGACTATGGATCGCGCCCTTTAAAGTTTCAATTGAGGACTTCATTTACAGCATCTGTTGTGACTATAAAGACCCACACGAGAGTGACAGTCCTTGCTGCATCTCTTGCAGATGTAGTGTGTGTCTGACAAGTCCTTATTGTGCTTTCTGTGCGCTCGCTTCTTCTCTGCTAGCTGTCTGATCTTCAACTCGCCCTTCTGAAGGCCCTTGTGTAACCCCTGCCTCCATCTGCTGTGGTCGTCTGCTAGATCTTCCCAGTTGTCCAGCTCGATGTCTACCTCTCTGAGGTCTCTCTTGCAGACATCTTTGTAACACAACTGGGGGCGTCCAGGAGGTCTTTTGCCAGAGGCTAGCTCACCATACAGGATGTCTTTTGGAATCCTTCCATCGTTCATCCAGTGGACGTGGCCAAGCCAGCGGAGTCAACGCTGCCTGAGGAGGGTGTGCATGGTTGGGATTCCAGCTTGCTCGAGGACGGTGGTGTTGGTCACTCTGTCCTTCCATGATATTCCAAGGATGCGCCTGAGGCAGTGCAAGTGGAAGACGTTCAGCCTCTTTTCCTGGGGGGCATACAGGGTCCAAGTCTCGCTGCCATAAAGGAGGGTGCTGAGGATGCAGGCTCTGTAGACTTGCATTTTGGTGTGAGTGTACAGCTTGTTGTTATTCCACACTCTCTTGCTGAGTCTGGACAGAGTTGTGGCCGCTTTTCCGATCCTCCTATTTAGCTCAGTGTCCAACGACAGGGTGTCAGTGATGGTGGACCCGAGGTAAACAAACTCGTGGATGACCTCTAACGTATAGTTGTCAATGCTGATTGATGGGGATTCAGCAACATCCTGACCGAGTATGTTCGTCTTCTTTAGGCTGATGGTAAGCCCAAAGTCCTTGCACACTTTGGAGAACCGATCCAGCAGTTTTTGAAGCTGGTCTTTTGTGTGAAACACTACAGCAGCATTGTCTGCGAAAAGCATGTCTCTGATGAGGACTTCTCACACCTTAGACTTAGCTTTCAGCCTTGCAAGGTTAAACAGTTTCCCATGAGATCTTGTGTGCAGCAAGATGCCCTCTGCTGAAGATCCAAAGGCATGTTTCAGGAGGAGTGCGAAGAAGATCCCGAACAATGTCGGAGCAAGCACGCATCCTTGTTTGATGCCGCTCCTGATTCTGAAAGCATCTGATAATGCGCCATCATATTGGATGGTTCCTCTCATGTTCTCGTGGAACGACTGGATCATCTTCAGTAACTGTGGAGGACAGCCTATCTTGTGGAGCAGTTTGAACAGACCATCCCTGCTGACCAAGTCAAAAGATTTGCTCAAGTCGATGAAGGCTATGTAGAGTGGCTTTCTCTGCTCCCTGCACTTCTCCTGCAGCTGCCTTAGAGAGAAGACCATATCAACGGTAGACCTCTCTGCGCGGAATCTGCACTGCGATTCAGGGTACACCCTCTCAGCAATCTTCTGGAGTCTGCCAAGGATGATGCGAGTGAACAGTTTACCAGTGACGCTTAGGAGGGAGATTCCACGGTAGTTGTTGCAGTCGCTTCTGTCTCCTTTGTTCTTATACAACGTTACAATGTTAGCGTCGTGCATATCCTGTGGAACCTCACCGTCTTTCCAGCACAGACATAGTAGCTCATGCAGGGGTTCCAGGAGTGTGTCCGCGGCACATTTGATTACCTCTGGTGGTATACCATCCTGACCAGGGGCCTTTCCAGCTGCAATGCTGTCGATGGCTGTCTTCAGTTCATCCACAGTCGGCTCTTGGTCCAGTTCGTCCATTACTGGTAGGAGCTCGACAGCATCGAGGGCTGCCTCAACCACAACATTCTCGCATGAGTACCCTACTGCCTTGTGGGTTATCCTGGGAAGGAAAGAGGCTAAGGGAGGAAACCCCGACAGAAAATCTGGAGTGGAGTCCGAAGGCGGTTCAGTGTCAACTTCTGGCACTCTCCCAGCAACTCCTGCAGCTGAGCTGGTACCAGATGTGGAGGTTATCCTCTCCTTTGGACTATATCAGTAAAGCCGAGAGGGGGACACTGGTGTCTGGGCAGCCCAGAGTCTCCATAACAAATGCCCAGGCTCACGCCCAGAGAGGTACTCCGGCATTGCTGAACGGCATTGCGGAACAGCATTGCATCAACACAGGAGGCAACAGTTACTGGTTATAAGCTCTTGCTTGATTGGCGTAGAGAACGAGCGCCAGGGGTTGCCTTCGACGGTGGGAGGGATCCTCGCATCTCCCTGGACAGTCACCGCCCGCCTCAAGCTGGGCAGCCCCCAGCCAATAGGGTACTGTCCCGCCACAGTTCACCTGCCTCGCTGGGTGCGTGAGGCTTAAGGTTCCTGAACCTGACAAGTGACTGCAATTTGGGCACCAGGCAAACCAATAAGAAACTCAACAAGAAATGAGAAACATCAACAATTCAAGCTTGCTTGCTGGAATGTGTGGACCGTGCTGACCGGCTTGACTGAAGATCTTCAGGCCATCAGTGACACCCGCAAGACCACTGTCATCAATGAGGAACTGAAGAGGCTCCGAGTTGATATCGCTGCACTGCAAGAGACACGACTCGCAGATTCGGGATCTCTAAAGGAAAAGGACTACACCTTTTTCTGGCAGGGTAAAGCCCAAGAAGAACCCAGAGAGCATGGTGTTGGATTTGCTGTCAGAAACACCCTTCTACAAATGGTGGATTTAGTGATGGGCGGATCAGAAAGACTTCTTCGGATCACGCTTCAAACTTGCGCCGGTCCTGTCCACCTGATCAGCGCTTATGCCCCAACCCTGTATGCCACACCAGAAGTAAAAGACAAGTTCTACGACGTGCTTAGTGCTTCTGTAGCGCAAATACCTGCTTGTGAACAACTGTACACCTTGGGTGACTTCAATGCAAGAGTTGGAGCTGATTGGGCCTCATGGCCTTCCTGCTTAGGACACTTCGTTGTGGGAAAAATGAATGACAATGGACAGCGTCTCCTTGAACTGTGCACGTACCACAATCTGTGCATCACAAACACATTCTTCCAAACAAAGCCACAGCACAGAGTGTCGTGGAGACACCCACGCTCGAAGCACTGGCATCAACTAGATGTGGTCATCACTAGGCGTAATAACCTCAAAAACGTCCTTCTGACATGCAGCTATCATAGTGCTGACTGTGATACAGATCACTCGCTAGTTTGCTCCAAGCTCAAGGTGAGACCCAAGAAGCTGTACCGCTCTAAACCTGCTGGAAGGCCCCGCACTGATGCCAGAAAGACGGCAAACTCGGAGAAAGCTGAAAAGTTCAGAGAGACCCTCCAGGAAAATCTGCGCAGCGGCCCTCAGGGCGTCGATGCGACATCCAAATGGCAACATCTGAGGGATACAGTTTACAACACGGCCTTGTCGGTGTTTGGAAGAAGAGCTAGAAACACGAACGACTGGTTCGAAGCTAACTCTGATGAGATGATTCCAGTCATTGAAAAGAAGCGCGCTGCACTCCTGGAGTACAAACGATCACCGAGCCAGAGTACCCAGCAAGCACTTAGAGAGGCCAGAAGAACAGTATAGCAGACAGCCAGGCGCTGTGCCAACAACCACTGGCTCCAGCTATGCAGCAGCATTCAGACCTGTGCCGACTTTGGTAATATCAGAGGAATGTACGAGGGTATGAGGAAGGTATTAGGACCCACCCAGAACAAGATGGCACCTCTGAAATCCAAATCTGGTGAAGTCATCGCTGACAAAGCCAAACAGATGGAGCGCTGGGTCGAGCACTACTCTGAGCTGTACTCACGCGAGAATGTTGTGGTTGGTCTTTTTGTATTATTTGTGTATGATTGGCGTGGAAGTTATGAAACACTAGGAATCAGAACACAATATCTAGATGTCTGGATTTTTGTTTAATGGCTAATATCATTGTCAGTTTATGGCATACAGTGTTTTTAATTATGACAGAGAGAACGAATTCCGACCGGAGTTAAATACAGGCTGCAAAAAACATTTTAAATGTAGAGCTTCATTTGCCTGAGTTTGAGAGTTAAGGTGGTCTAGAAATGTTCTGGCATGTGTTTCTCTGGCCCTTTCCCTAGGATTCTTTTGTAATGCATGTGCACGCGCATTATATTAGAGAAGGTCTCTAGGAGCAGACAGTGGTGACATTTGTGATAGTCTTTAGTTCCTGTGGGAGTTTAGTCTTTAGTTCCTGTGGGAGTTCTTTGCACAGTCTTATAGAGACATCCAAGAAAGCTCCATTTCCTTCTTATTATGCACAGCCCTGCACCTTCTCATGGCATATTCTGGGTTACCAGCTCTCAGTTGACATTCTACAGAAGAACCTTCTGCAACACCTGGATCTCTTTATAGAGCAGTCACTAGATGAGCTTTACCACCATCACCAAGCTACAGTGGGACTGGTGGTGGGTAATAGGATTAGTAATGCCTTGGATATAGTCCTGCAGCACTTTGTGGTCCATGCCTTTTGGAGCCTCCTTTCCAGATATCTAAGACACTGTGTTGAGATCTCTGGCAGGAAGCACCCTCCAAAGGATACACAAACATTTTTTGCCCAAGAGGTATCATGAACATTTTAATCCAACAAGCAGTTCTGTGGCATGTCAGCGGGTTTTACCCATGAAAGCTAATACATTTGTTTGTCTCTATGGTGCCACAGGACTGCTTGTTGTTTTTAAAGTTACAGACTACCCCAGGTACCCCTCTGAGACTTTAATCCAAATATATAACAAGAGAATCTCCTATCTATTTAGGAAGGTCACACCATAATTCAGAGCTGGTAACGAAATCCGTGTCTCTTGAATTCCATTACAGTGGATGAACCACAAAATGATCTATTCTCCACAGTCTTCTCTCAGTGGGATAGCAGAACTAATACTTCTCCTACTGACTTTACCATATGGGTACAACAATATATATGGCTAGAAACAATGTGTACCACAAGTTCAGTCTATAAACCAATGTATAGGTCTCTTGGCAGTACATCAGCATATTTAAGCTTAAAAGGCAGACCTTGTCTGTTTCATGACTGTGCTCTCCTTTCAAAGCCTTGTTCCCAATTAAAAATGAGCTAGGATGTCTTTGAAGTTAATAGCCATCAGAAGCTGCGTCTACACGTGCACGCTACTTCGAAGTAGCGGCACCAACTTCGAAATAGCGCCCGTCACGTCTACACGCGTCGGGCGCTATTTCGAAGTCAACTTCGACGTTAGGCGGCGAGACGTCGAAGTCGCTAACCTCATGAGGAGATAGGAATAGCGCCCTACTTCGACGTTCAACGTTGAAGTAGGGACAGTGTAGACGATCCGCGTCCCGCAACGTCGAAATTGCCGGGTCCTCCATGGCAGCCATCAGCTGGGGGGTTGAGAGACGCTGTCTCTCCAGCCCGTGCGGGGCTCTATGGTCACCGTGTGCAGCAGCCCTTAGCCCAGGGCTTCTGGCTGCTGCTGCTGCAGCGGGGGATTCATGCTGCATGCACAGGGTCTGCAACTCGTTGTGGGCTCTGTGTATCTTGTGCTGTTTAGTGCAAGTGTGTCTGGGAGGGGCCCTTTAAGGGAGCAGCTGGCTGTTGAGTCCGCCCTGTGACCCTGTCTGCAGCTGTGCCTGGCACCCTTATTTCGATGTGTGCTACTGTGGCGTGTAGACGTTCCCTCGCTGCGCCTATTTCGATGTGGTGCTGCGCAACGTCGATGTTGAACATCGACGTTGCCAGCCCTGGAGGACGTCTAGACGTTATTCATCGAAATAGCCTATTTCGATGTCGCCACATCGAAATAGGCTACTTCGATGTAGGCTTCACGTGTAGACATAGCCAGAACGTCCCATGAATGCTATGCTGACCTAGTCCTTCATCCTTCTGAGACATAAATTGAGTTATGTGTCAGTTGCTGTGTGGATGAGTCCTGAAAATGTAAGACCTTTGTGGGCTGCTAATCATAATTATTACATGACATCAAGCACAATCCAGGCCCTTTTATAGGGAGGCAGTGTGGCCTATTGGAGAGTGTACTGGAGGAGACTCAGGAGACCTGTGCTGTATTTGTGCTGGCCAACTGCACGCAAGTCTTTTCCCCACACTGTGTCTCAGTTTCCCCATCTGTAGAATAGGAATAATCTTACTGCCCTCTTTTGTAAACGATTTGCATCAAGCTGCCAGCACTGTGGCTCAGTGTAGCCCCAGCCATAGTGATCACTGTGTTCTTCACCTTTCCAAGTTATTCTCTAGTCCACTGCTTCATGCTACTTAAACACTTACAAATTCTGCAAAACTTTATTTCAGGATCTGATGACATATGTTCCTACACAATTTAATGGAGCTCTGTTTTTTAAAAAAGAAAACACACCCAAGTTACATCACCTGGGAGTGTCGACATCTGAATCATTCCTCTAATGAAGAATAAAAGGTCCATCAGTAAAACTTATTCCAAATATTGCTGAGGACAAACACATCTATTCTCTCTCTCCCTTCCTGTCCATTCAATTATTTTTAAATATTTGTTTCTCCAGCCAACGGTCCCTTTAAGGGGAGTTTATCAGAGCTTCATCGTGAATCCTCTTTCTCCCTTTTGACACTCTGAAGTTAGAGATTAGGTGATTATAAAAGCCAACAAGCAGCTCAGTTAGGGTAGAGAGGTACTGGCAGTAGGGGAGTTGGACTGCGTCTACACTACAAGATAAAATCAAATTTATTAATATCAATTTTGTAACTCTGGAATTTATAAATTCGATTTTGACTATCTTCCCCTCCCCACGTGCTCCTCACAAAGTCAACTTATTGCTGCCACACTCTTTTGGCAAACATCGACTGTTGCAGTAGTGCACTCTGGGAACCTATCCCACAGTTCCCCCATCCCCGTAACATTCTGGGTATGCTCACTGGTCTTTGACATCATCTTCCCACATTTAATTTTCCTCACTCCCCTTCCCGTGGTAAGCAAACATCCATTTTTCCCATCGGAAGGAAGGAAAAGTAGGGCACCCACAGAGATAACAAAGAAGTTAACAGAAATCTCTTTCTTCTGTAACTGAATTCTCAACTGGCCATCCACTGACTCTCCCCCCTCCTGTGATTGCGTCCAATCCCTATATAAAATACAGGGACCCTGAATAGCTTAAAAAAACAGATGATAGGAAAGTTTTTGAAAAAAGAGTTTCTGAGGGGAGTTTCTTGGGCTTCCCTGTTCACTATCAGTATTCTGTACACGGGCTGTGTTCACAACTGACCATTCACTGACTGCCCCTGCTCCTGTGATTGCATCCAATCCTTGAAGCTAACACGGGGACAGACTGTATTCTCAGTATTAGAAGAAAGATGATAGAAAAGCCTAGGAAAAAAAGATCTTTGCCGTCCCTCTTTATTACATAGACATTGCCAACCCAGGGGATGGCAGTGAAATCTCATAGACTGAACTTACAACAGAAACAGGAATCTCAAGTAGCCCTCTGCCCTGTGTTTTTGGGGATCAAAGCATGAAGACAGATGGGAAATGTTCGGAAAAAGATTTTATAACAGAAATATCAAACCAGCAGGTGTGTGTGCAATGGACAGCAAGGCCCCAAAAATATTTTTGGTGCAGGGGAATGTGGTCTGCAGCTGCAGAGCCAGTCGAAATGTTGAAGTAGTACCCCCAGATGTCTTAGCTGCCAGGAGAGACTTCCTCCTGGCAGCAGCAAGCCCCAATGGTCCAGTACTAGGAATGTGGGGGGGATTCTGGGGGGAGCAGTTGAATTAATCCTCCCGAATATCTTAGCCTCCAGGGGAGACTGCCTCCCAATGGCAGCAAGCCCCCTAAGATCTTTCCCAGCCTTGGAGCCCTAACAGCATGCAAGCCAGTACATAGTGCTGCCTGGCAGCATGGTCAGCACCAAATGGCAGACACATCCTTTTGTTGGGTGGGGGACTACCACGTGATGTGGCTGAGTGTGGGAAAGACCCCAACTACGTGGTGACTGTGGGGTAGAGGGGGATTCACACACAAACATAAACCGCCGAGAAGTTTCTTGGCCTCTTATGCAAACATGACCCCCATAACAGCCTTGTTGCCATATGGCACGGCAGCGCAGCAGCTGGCACCAGGCAGTACAGAAAGAAATACCAAGTGTAGAGACAGAACCATGAACTCGGTGCTGGGGCTATTTGTAATGGGTAGATGCCCACACACAGCTCTAACAGCAAAGAAACAAAGACGTGTCTCAGGCTCTCATACAAGCATGACCCCACAGCCACAGGCTCCTGGTACTGATTTGAAATTCACAGTCTTCCTGTTCCCTAATTCCTGTGCACCTAGAGAGCAGCAGCCAGAGCGGAGCCCTGAGGGGCATTCTGGGGTACATATAGGGCACCTCTGGAGGCTATTAAATTTGATGTTTTAGACAGGGCACTTCCACATTGGCCTTTAATCAAACTTTTGTATTCGAGCTTGATGCTACACCCAGCAGTTACCAACAACATTA
Organism: Carettochelys insculpta; assembly: GCF_033958435.1. NCBI lineage: Eukaryota > Metazoa > Chordata > Testudines > Carettochelyidae > Carettochelys > Carettochelys insculpta. Next base: position 368,696,233 of record NC_134137.1, on the reverse strand, counting down.
TGATATCAATATTAGTGCTCCCTAAATCGAGCTAATGGTATTTACAGTGACGACAGTCACGTGGCAATATTGAGCTATCTGTCTTAAATTCAAATTTATCTCATAGCGTACACACAGCAACAGTTGTTATAATAAGCCATAAATCCAGTGCCTGTTCATAGTGATCACAGTGTTCTTCACCTTTTCAAGTTAGTCTCTAGTCCACAGCTTCATGCTACTTAAACTCATGAATTCTGCAGAACCTTTTTCAGGATTTGACAACAGATGTTACTACAAAATTTAACAGAGCTCTGTTTAAAAAAAAAATACACCCGAGTTACAACACCAGGGAGTGTCAACATCTGAATCATCCATGTAATGAAGGATAAAAGGTCCATCAGTAAAACTTATTCTAAATATTGCTGATGATGAACATATCAGTTTTCTCTCTCCCTTCCTGTCCATTCTGTTAGTTTTAAATATTCTTGTCTCAGGCCAACTGTCCCTTTAAGGGGACTTTGCCAGAGCCTCATCTTGCACCTTCTGTCTCCCATTGGACACTCTTCAGTTGTAGATTAGATTATAACACCAGCAAGCAGCTCAGTTTGCGTGGAGAGGCAGCGAACGAAGGAGAGTTACTGCAGGGTGAGAGAAGCTAAGGAATCAAGTTGGCTTCCCTGGCAGGTGCCAGTGCAGGGTGACTTCCAGGCAGATGGCATGTAGAATCATACAATCCCAGAACTGGAAGAGACCTCAGGAGGTCATTGACTCCAGCCCCCTACCCAAAGCAGGATCAACCCTAACTATATCATCTAAGCCAGGATTTTTCAAGTTGGGAATTAAAAAAAAAAAAAACCTCTGCGGGTGGAGATTCTACCATCTCGGTAGGTAACACATTCCAGTGCTTCACCTCCCTCCTAGAGAAACAGTTCTTTCCCAATATCCAACCTAGAGATCCCCTACTGTAACTTGAGACCATTGCTCCTTGTTCTGCCAAGTGTCGCTACTGAGAGAGCCTCTCTCCATCCTCTTTAGAACCCCACCTCGGGAAATTGAAAGCTTTTATCAAATGCCCCCTCACTATTCTCTTCTGCAAACTAAAAGCTCAAAACCTCCAGGCTGTCCTCGTGGGTCACATGCTCCACTACCTAATCATTTTGGATGCCTAGAAGGAATGGGGAAATTGCTGCCTGCAGCAGGCGGGTTCCAGGAAGCTACTGGGTCAGGGGAAGGGACAGGTTTGGACTGTGGAATTCATGTCAATAATTACGTCTAGAAATCATAGTGCTGATGCACTGAGATAAGGGCCTGATGCAGACTGAGTGTGGTGTCACTCCCTTCTGGGCTGAGGGGAAAGGCAAGAAGCCTACTAATCTGAAATATTTAGTGACATTTGAGATTCAAAGAAGTATTGTGTAGTAGGCGTTCTGGCAGCACGTACACAATCCATGTGTTGTCCTTTGAATCCCTAGCAAACCAAAACCGATCAGTAACAATTAAACACTAACATTTTAAAGAAAATGTGAGGGAGGTTAAAACCCGTTAACACATTGTCACAATTTTGGCTTCCCTTACAAAATCATGTCTAGCCTCTACTAGCTTATGATAAATAGAAGTTGTACTGCATGACATGTGTGAACAACGGGTGAAATAGATATTAGAAAAATCTCATTTACCTTCAGCCTTATTCCTCAGTAAAGGAGCTTGTCACCATAGTTATTATGTGACTAGCCCTAGAAAGGCCATCTCATTAGTTTTCCTTATCAAGATAGCAAGGTCCCTTTTAATGGGCTCGGACTTACATTTGTGGATTCAGTTAGAACAGTGTTTCCCACATGGTGTTCTGTGGAAACCCAGGGTTCCACAAAGTGAAAATAAGGGTTCCATGAGAAAAAGATCAGGGGTTGGCAACCTGCAGCTCTGAAGCCTCATGCAGCTTTAAGGAGTCATTTGCAGCTCCAGATGCTGCTGTTGCTGCTGCTTCTGCAGCTACCTGCCCTGCCGCCACTGAAACAGTAGAACTAAATATAATTGGTTTAACAGCCATCAGGGTGGTGGGAGGGATCCGGCTGTTAAAGCAACTGAATTTAGTTCCATTGCTTCAGCAGTGGCAGGCAGGATGCCGCCACTTGCAAAGAGCCACTCAGTCGCAAAATAGCCAGAGCATTGTTGTAAATTCCTCTATAGAGAACATGTCCCTGGCCATGGGCTGTGAGGTTTGTGTGTGCCTTTCACTACCCTTTACCAGATAGCCTCGAGATGTCAAGCAGTTTTAAATTAAAAATAGGATTTATATGGACTTAACAGTCTTCCCCACTAATCTAGGTAAGAATAAATTTAAACTGTAAAATAATTTACTTCATAAAATACTGTTTAGGTAACCATATAACCCAGGTAAATGCAAGGTATAGGAAGTGACCGTTAGGGTTGCCCGTTGCCTATGCATATTCATAAGCTAATTGCCTATTCATGAGCATCGGTTTGAATTCAGATGCACGAATTGGACCATTTATGATGCTCATGAATATGTAAACGGAACGTGCATCCTGGTTGCCGGGGCAACGCAGGTGCGGACCTGACACCTGCGAGTGTTCAACCAGGTCCGCCCCAGCTCTATAAATTCTGGAGCGCAGCCCGGCTTTGCCAGTCCGTCGGGGAGCAGCGGAGAAGAGGACAACGGACCCAGAAGAGCAAAAAGGACTGAGTTTAGAGCTGGACTCAGCCTTGGCCGAAGATTCAACGAGAAGAGCTGAAGCAGACCCACGTGTCAATCTACGCACCCCAGCCACCGTGGGACGCAGAAGCCTTTTCGAAGAGCTCCGGCTAAGAAGCCTTTTTGAAGAGCTCCAGTGAACAAGAACTGAGCTAAACTCACTAAAGGCCTCAGATTTTACCTGAGGCAGGCTCGCCAGGCAGACCTCGCCGGCAGGTGCCCTGCCTGGGGAGCCGCACAAGCGGCGGCCTCTGCTGGCCGGCGGCGGAGCTGCTGCTGCTTTTAGCCAGGGGTTTTTGTTAACCAAGCTGGCCTTTTCCCCTGGCCTCCTCTTCTTTTCCCTATCTATCCTATCTGCCTGCCGCGGCTGCCAGTAAAAAGCGCGCCGTGAGGGCTTCACTTCCTAGGTTCCTGTGGAGACCCTCGGGCCCGGCGCCCGGACTGACAGATCAGGAGGAGGATAGGTATTTAATAACTGCTCTCCACAAACATTAGGGATATTAGCTTAAATCACTAAAGTTAGGGTTTATATATTGTTAGCATTAATAATACTGATCCCTTATTGATATTACAAGGGTTTAAATCGTCTTAAATTGTGGAACCCTGTTCCCAGGGTTCTCATTTGTAAAGCACAGGAGGCGGTCTACTGACCTAGCCGCTTTACCTTTTGCATACATAATAGAAGACTAGATAAAAATTTTAATTCATAGGGACCCAGAACTGATTGCTCCCTCCGCTGGGTAAAGCTCACCCAAGCGGGGGTTAAAGCATAAGGGAATAACCCGGTAAAGGAAGAACCCCAATTAGAATTTTACACATAATCTTAAACTAAAAGAGTAATTTAAAGGGACACCCCATTAAGGGGGTACCCATATTAAATAAATCCCTGTAGGGTTACATAAGACCTCAGGCGTTGCCAATAAGTCCTGAGGCGGCCGTAGGAGGCAGGTATCCTATTAACATTCATTAAGTGTATACATATAAGAAGTCCTAGGGTAGTAGCCATAGCCACTTTTAGAGGCCCCATCTGCCTGGCCAGCAGGGGTAACCTCACCTAGGCAATTTTAAATTCCAGCTGTTCCCTTGGGTCGCTGGGGGACCTAGGGTAGAGCATCACCGGCCATTTTCCTAAAAGGCGAAAAGTGCTCTGAAGGGGGCAGGTGCCCCGAGTAAGAGGAATATAATATTGTATAGTTCCTCCCGAGGCAGGGCAGTAAAGGGGCTCCCTTATTAGGGGGTCCAACATAGGCAGCTCTCGGGAGGCGTCGTATTATAGTCCCTTTAAGCCCAAAACTACCCATAATTAAGCGTTTGGGACGCTGAGGCGAAGGGAAGCCAGCGCAGTCTTAATTTATTGCGCTGGGGTCTTTTCGGGTAAAAATATCCCATAAATCTGAAAGCCCGTTACCAGATTAAATAACCTGGCATATTATATGTATACATAGACATTCTGGAAGCCCGTTACCAGATTAAACAACCTGGCATAATTAAATATATAGAAACGTATTAATATATAACATAAAGAAAAACATAAAGATATACACATATTCAAATAGATACATAAGGAAATATATAGCAGAGTTGTTGTTATCAGTTCTGGTTTATTTCTTTTCCCTTATAGCACACGCACGGAAGAGCACCAAGTTGTGCGTCCCAGTGGAGCCAACAGTAAGTCTAAAGAAGGGTATAGTTTAAACGTTGTAACTACACAAATACAACAAAGGGGCTATTAGTCAACTAGTTCCAAATCCTGTGCTAAAACTCAGGGAACAGGGAAGGATATAGTTGTAGCTTCTAGAGATATTAAATAGATACATAGTAAAATAAAGTGTGGTAACATAGTAAATAAATAGGAAAGAGAAAACACTACATTGTAAAAACCTAGCTCTTGTTAGAATAAAAAGAAACTTAGTTGTGGACAGTTGACCCCTTGTCTGTCATCTTTTCTGGGGAACAAACGGGCTCTGTCACACACCCTGTAAACCCCTGTGGATCAGACACCGTTGACATCGATCCAGGTAGCGGGGTAAAACCTGGGCTGGTGCTTGGTGGCTGGTGGAAAATCTTAGGCAGCCTTATTGGGCCCTTGGTTGTCTCTGTATTGGCCACTGCAGCTTGACCTGTGCCAGCCGTTTAAAAATCGTTAAGCATATGCAATGGGGTGTGGGGCACGGGGAACCAATGGCTATCCAGAAGAGGAGCCAGATGGGTTCTGTGTTTCCTGTGTCATCTTTGCCTTTCTTTGGCTGTGACTGGCCTCTCACATTGCCATAGGGTGGCCAAGGAAATTAGGCCCTTGGGACTAGAAACAGAGGAGCGGCGGTGGCTCGGGTAGGTTTGTCTTACATGTTAGGTGAGGAAAATGGGGGGGCAAACTCAGGAGAAGTTTGTTCAGGCAGGATTAGGCTGGGGGCCTCTTTGGGCGGATGACTCAGTCCCAGGGCCCAGCTTGGGGCTGAGGTGGGTTAATCCTGGGTATGGGGCAGGATTGGGGCTGAGAGGTGTTAAGCTATATATAAGACTGTTATTAGGGGTTCTGCAAAATTCTTTCAAGTTTAAAGGATTCTGTTAGCCAAATAAAAAATTGGAAACACTGAATTAGAAAATGGAATTTTTATTTAGTTAATTTTGGCCTGTTACTTCTTCCTTGAGAAGAACCTCTGCCTGTTATGGCTGCTAAAATGCATACATCGTTTCCATAGTTGTCATTACTTCCATCATGTTCAAATTAACACCCCCATGAGTAATAAGGTATCTATCAGCTACAGATGCTGAAAACTGTTTTATGTGCAGATGCTAGTATTTACCATGTGTATTTCTTTATTAAACAAAAAAACATCAAAAGCCGTCTGGTGAATGAATTCTGAATATATTTTTCTCTTTGTTACCTCTACTCACAAACACATTCTCCAATGCACTGACAACAGCTTTGAACATTTTCCACTGTTGCCACCAAGACAACAATGTGAATGTCAACAAATCAGTAACAATTTAGATTATGTCAAATAGAATACAGCTTCTTAGACTCCTTTCAAAAATCTAATGACAGCTCGATACAGTTGGACAATGCCATCTCCATTGACTTTCTCTAAATTTAGTGGGTGGCAGGAGGTTACAAGAAGGAAAGGGTTTAGCAGATTTCTCCAGCAGACAAGTCTAGGGAAGACTAATACTATTCATGCAGCACGAACAGCACTGAGCTGTCGTATCAGCCACATCTAGTTTTATGCATAATTAAGAAACATTTCAGAGATTGTGAGAGAAAAGATCAATGATTACAAAATCTATATTGTTAGTTTCTCAATGTTGAATCACAGTGTAATAGTGATTAGCTGTCATAAAATACTGCTAGGTTGTGATAAAAATCAAATGAGTGGATAATACTAGACAACATAGAAGAGAAGAGTCTTGGTAGTAATAGGCAGACAGTGAGGTGAATCTGACAGCACTAATAACTTGTGCTATAAATCATTGTGACTTACTTTATTGTGATTTAAATTAAGAGACAATATTAAATGCAATAAATTACATTAATAGAACATTAAGGCGTATAGAATTTAAAGGCGTATAAATCAGGAAATGTAAACACTAATTCTCTCATCGTAACAACCTCTATTTCACATGTATTTTCAATGACTGATTTGATTGACAAATGTTATACATAACCATGTAAAATATATTTTTATGTGTATCTTCTTCAAGCTATGGGGACTGAAATGTTTGTATTAAGTGTTAATTCATAATTTCGAATAGAAGAAAATCCAGCTCACAGCATGGGATTTTCCTAAGAATTTCTGCTAGTGCTGCCACAACTCTACTCAGATTAGGAATGAGGCCTGGTATATGCTTAAAAGGTCCATTGACATAAGTGTGGCTCAGGGATGTGAAACAACCACACCCTTAAGCAACTTTCTAACCTAATCACAAGTATAGACACAGCCTGTTGACAGAAGAATTCTGCCACTGACCTACCTGTCATTGCTCGGGGAGCAGGGTGCCAACAGTGATTGGAAAGCATTTTCTGGTGCTACAGTCTGTGTCTCCATTACACAGTTATACCAATGTAACTTCAGCACTGTAGCTAGGGTGCTGTGGTTATGATAGTATAGACCAGGGATCAGCAAAGCCATTCCACTCATGGATTAACAAAAGACCAGCTAATGCTACCAACCACCACCTAAAAGGTAAAACTCTGCATCTTTATTTATTATATATTTATTATTAATCAAGCTGTTGTAAGTAGGATTATTAGTGACTTAAAAAAAATTATCACCAGTACTTAGGCTGTATATAGAGGTCAAAAGGTCAACATTTTGCATTCCACCTTGGAAAAGTTGCCAACCCTTGGTGTAGACACTTTGCTTCTTGCAGTACTCCCCGTGTGGGTTGCTGACAGCCAGGATTGATTCTGGGAGTTCTGCATCCGAAAGCAAGAGTGAAAAGATCCATCTTGGTTAGCCAGTGCCGTAATTCATCTAGAAGAAAATAGTGCCCCACTGAATACGTTTCATGTATACTGACTGATCCATTGGTGCCAATATGGAGGATAGAGAAATGGCTTCACAACTCTGCTCTCAGAACTTGTCCTGTTGGCACCTAACTATTTTGGGGATGGAACCATCAGTGTCTTCAGGGCATCACCCAAAGTAAGCAGGGGGCTTGCTCATTTGAGCATCCTTTCTCTCAACCTGCTACATATAGGGTAGGGCTTGTTTGTTTTGATAAGTGCAGTTTGGTGATTACAACCACTGCGTGAGAAACTGGAGAAAGATCAATATGAACATTCAGTATAGGTCAATGAAAATTCACCAGATATATGGTCATTAACATTGATTTGATCTGGATTCATGCTAAGTAGTGACCTAAAAAGGAAAGGGTATATTTACCTTGAGATACATAGTAGGCAAAGTGCTTCTTCCATTAACTGGTTTTGGGTCCCTATTGTGCCAAGCATTGTACTGTTAAATTAGAAGATGTTCCATGTTGCCATTAAGCATTTCTTTGAGCTGTAGGTCAGATGCAGACCTAGTGAAAGTCAATGGATGTGCTCACCTCCTTTTTTCAGATGATGGGGTGTCCAGGATTTACAGGTTTGTGGATCTTGGGTAGTAGGTAGAATAGCCCCAGACGGGGCTCTAGAGGTGTGTTGGTATAAATCTGTTCTTGTGCAAGTGTAGAAAGTGTCCTGAGCAGATGGTGTAGTTTCTTAGTGTATTCCTCGGTGGGATCTGAGGAAAGTAGCCTGTAAAACCTGGTATTGGAGAGTTGTCTGGAAGCCTCCTTCTGGTAGTCAGACCTGTTCATGATGACAGTAGCTCCTCCTTTATCTGCCTCTTTGATTATAATGTCAGGGTTGTTTCTGAGGCTGTGGATGGCATTGCATTCCGCACGACTGAGGTTGTGAGGCAAACGATGCTGTCTGTCTGCCCCATCATCTCGGTCATTGGCACTCTCACTGAAGGACTGTCTGGTTATGTGGACTCTCTCCTCAGACCCTATGCCACCAGCACTCCCAGCTATCTCCGAGAGATCACTGACTTCCTGAGAAAACTGCAATACATTAATGACCTACCAGAAAACACTATCCTAGCCACCATGGATGCAGAGGTTCTCCATACCAACATCGCACACAAAGATGGAATAAATGATGTCCAGAACAGTATGCCTGATGATGCTACAGCACATCTGATGGCTGAGCTCTGTAACTTTATCCTCACACACAACTATTTCAGATTTGGCGACGATATATACCTTCAAATCAGTGGTACAGCTATGGGTACCCACATGGCCCCTCAATATGCCAATATTTTCATGGCTGACCTGGAATAGCGCTTCCTTAGCTCTTGTGCACTAACACCCCATCTCTACTTATGCTACTCTGATAACATCTCCATCATCTGGACCCATGGGAAGGAGACCCTGGAGGAATTCCACCAGGACTTAAACAACTTTCACCCCAACATCAACCTCAGCCTGGAACAGTCCACACAGGAGATCCACTTCCTGGACACGACGGTGCTAATACACAATGGCCACATCAATACCACGCTGTACCATAAACCCACTGACCACTACGCCTACCTTCATGCCTCTAGCTTCCATCCCAGAAACACCACACGATCCATTGTCTACAACCAAGCACTAAGATATAACCGCATTTGCTCCAACCCCTCCAACAGAGACAAACACCTAGAGGATCTCTACCAAGCATTCTTGAAACTGCAGTAGCCACCTGAGAAAGTGAAAAAACAGATCAACAGAGCCAGATGTGTGCCACGAAGCCTCTTACTACAGGACAAGCCCAAGAGAGAAACCAACAGAACACCACTAGCCATTACCTACAGTCCTCAGCTAAAACCTCTACAGTGCATCATCAGGGATTTACAACCCATCCGGGACAATGATCCCCCACTTTCATAGGCCTTGGGAGGCAGACCAGTCCTTGCCCACAGACAACCTGCCAACCTGAAGCAAATGCTAACCAGCAACTATACACCGCACCACAGTCACTCTAACTCAGGGACCCATCCATGCAACAAACCTCGTTGCCAGCTCTGCCCACATGTCTACACCAGCAACACCATTACAGGACCTAACCAGATCAGCCACACCATCGTGGGTTCATTCAGCTGCACATCTACCAATATAATTTATGCCATCATGTGCCAGCAATGCCCCTCTGCTATATACGTCAGACAAACTGGACAGTCTCTAAGTAAAAGAATAAACGCACACAAATCAGATATTAGAAGTGGAAATATACAAAAACCCGTAGGAGAGCACTTCAATCTCCCAGGCCACACAGTAGCAGACTTAAAAGTAGCTATCCTACAGCAAAGAAATTTCAGGACCAGACTCCAAAGAGAAATTTCTGAGCTACAATTCATCTGCAAATTCGACGCCCTCAGCTCAGGCTTAAACAAAGACTGCGAATGGCTGGCTAAATACAGAAGCAGCTTCCCCTCCCTTGGTGTTCACACCTCCAGATCAACTGCTGGTAGTAAGCCTCACCCTTGCTGACTGAGCTAACCTTGTTATCCCCACCCTTGCTCTGGCTTATTTATACCTGGCCCTGCAGATTTCCAAGACCAGCATCTGATGAAGTGAGTCTGTGCTCATGAAAGCTCATACTCAAAACTTTTCTGTTAGTCTATAAGGCGCCACAGGACCCTTCGTTGCTGTACCATGATTACAATCTTCCAGACCACCTCTGGACTGGAAGTAGCATGGCTAAGTGGCTGGACTCAAGCTACCTGACCATGGAATCGAGGTGTACAGCATGATGCTTGTCCATCAACTTCACATGGGTTCAGGGCTGTGTGGTCTAGTGGCCAGAATTTATACAACTGCTCTTGAAGTCAGGACTAGGAGGTCCCATGCTCCAACATAGTATGGCTGCCTAGGTGATCACAGCTGTGTTGCCAAATGGCTACAGTCAATGGCTCTTCTGGGGATTAGAGATTTGTGACTGAATGGACAGAGTCAGTCCAACAATCTCAGAGCTCAGGGCTTTTCAGCCTGATGCCCAGAGTCAGTACAAGATTCCTTGAGGTCAAGGTTGTATGGCTTAATTGTCAGAGTTATAGATTTCCACCATATAAGGGGGAGAGGATGGAAGGAAGGGCAGGGGAGCCTGAGTTCACCCAGCTCCTATGGGTTTGAGCCCAGCACTCTGTCAGGGATGAGTGTGATCACCATCCAGTCATGGTGATCCTACCATAACCTGCTAACTTTTTTCAGCTGGGAGATACCTCTCGGCTGCCTCCCTGGTCCACTTCCTAATGTGTGTCCTGAAGCTGGGGTCCATTCTTCATTGGGTGTTCCAAGTTCCTTGGTGCAGGTAGCTGACTGTGATTCTGACTCCAATCAGTCAGTCGTAGGCAACAAGTCTCCAATTTGGGCCTTGGCGATTCTTGTTGCTACAGTCAGGGGCTGAAACAATTCCTTATCTGGATCTTCCACCAAGCTTTCATTCTTCTCAGCCTTCTGCCTAGAATGAGCTGTGTTGCTCCCATTTATACCGAGGCACTAGTTGGAGTATGCCCATCATGGCCTGATGGATGGAACATCCACTGCCTATAATGCGGTATTAACCCTATCTTATTCAGTGTGGCATCACTCCATCACATCTCTATATTGCAAAAGATAGCTAAAGACAATACATGCCACCACCTAAGGCTCTCAACCCCTTGACAAAGGCAGAGTAGAGCTAAACTATGGGGTCTGTGCAACTTTAGGCACTATCCAAATGTTTTTGGCAATCTCTAGCCGCGTCTACACATGCACGCTACTTCGAAGTAGCGGCGCCAACTTCGACATAGCACCTGTCACGGCTACACGTGTTAGGCACTATTTCGAAGTTAACATCGACGTTAGGCGGCGAGACGTCGAAGTCGCTAACCCCATGAGGGGATGGGAATAGCACCCTACTTCGACGTTCAACGTTGAAGTAGGGAACGTGTAGTCGTTGCGTGTCCCGTAACATCGAAATTGCGGGGTCCTCCATGGCGGCCATCAGCTGAGGGGTTGAGAGAAGCTCTCTCCAGCCCCTGAGCTCAATGGTGGCCACGTGCAGCGGCCCCTTAAAGCTCCCTACCCCCTCCCTTTCTGTGCAGGAAGCTGAGAGAACGTGCAGGCGGCAGCCCAGACACGTGGCCAGCCTGCACGTCCCTCAGCCAGCACAGACACCCACCCCAGCTGTGATGGCCGCACGGCAGCCCCCCAAACGCCCCCAGGGGACCCCCCCCAAGGGGAGCCAGGGCTTCCAGCCCAGCAGCCAGATGGGGAAGCGGCAGCAGGGCCCCTCCTGGACGGAGGCCGAGCTTCAGGACCTGCTGGGGCTCTGGAGCGAGGAGGAGGTGCTCCAGGTAATGGGGAGCAAGAGGCGGAACGCGGATGCGTTCGCTCAGCTGGCCGAGGGCCTGGCCACCAGGGGTCACCCTGCCCGCACTCCGGATCATGTCCAGAGTAAAGTGAAGGAGCTGCGTCAGGGTTACGCCTGGGCCCGGGATGCGGCCAGCCGATCTGGGGCCACCCCCATCACTTGCCCCTTTTACAGGGAGCTCAGGGACATCCTGGGCCCCAGGCACACCTCCTCCCCTCCGGCCACTCTTGATACCTCAGCCGAGGAGCCCCAGCAGGCCCCGGAGGTGGAGTCCGCCCCGGAGGCAAGCCCTGCACCCCGGGGACCCCCCCAGGATCCCAGCCCCAGGGCATCGGATGAGGAGGAGGAGGAGGAGAGGGACTCCTCCTCGAGTGACGCCAGCCTCCACATCATCCTCCCATCCAGGAGCTCCAGCCGGGCGTCCGCCCCCCAGGTGTCCTCCGACCATGGGAGTGGACTGTCAGGTATGTACCCCCCCCCCGGTGCACACCCCCGGGGTTGAGGGGCGGGGGTAATAGATATGACCAGGGCCCTCCACATGCCCAGATGACCATGGCCCCAAGGACAGCAGTGGCATGTCCCTCAGAAGAGTGCATCAGCCCCTGAACCCGCCAGCACGACAGTGCCATTCCCCATCCCCGGGGCTGGGGGGAGTGGAACCTCTAGGGTCCCCCCGGGGGGAAGGGGGTGGGACACCCAGCAGCAGCAGCAGCATGTGATGGAGTGGGGGGAGTGCAAATGCGAGACTCAGGCTAGATATGAGAAACAAGCTGAATAGCTCCCAGTGGCTATGGATGATCCTGGGGCTACAACTGGCAGGTAACACCTCTGCCCTGAACAAAGAGGAGGGAGGAGCCGAGCTGGGTTTGAATCGGGGGCGGCAGTTAGAGGCTAGGGGAAGGGAGAGCTGGAAGGCAGCCAGCCTGAGGAGGGGGAAAGCTACACCCCAGAGGGGCACCCCTCGGGGTCTTCTCCCCAGGACAGGTTGGAAGGACCATCTCTGACTGCTGTACTGTCGCTTCTGTGAGAAACTGGGCATCTGTTGCCTAATAAACCTCCTGTCATACCTGCTGAGTGAGTGAGAGTCACTCCTGCCAGCGGACTGGGTGCAGTGCAGGGGGACCCCTGAACCCATCACAGCAGCATCTCCCGGGGACGGGGATGGGGAACCTGCAGCAGAGGGGTGGGGGGACAAGGGCCACGGCTTGGGGCCCACACTAACGGCTGTCTCCACTCTTCTTCCCCTCCTCCTGTGTTCCGCAGCTGCACCATCGGAAGGACTGGAGAGCGCCGGCGAGGCGTCAGTGGTCCCGGAAAGCCCTCCGGGGCCATCACTCCAGGCTAGCCCCTCGGCAGAGGACCGACCAGCCCCACGGCGGGGAAGACGGCGGACCCAGCACCAGCAGCCGCCAGCGACGGACCCCCAGCTGCTGGCCCTCCACCGTCGGCAGCTGGAGGTTGCCGAGCAGTGGCTGCGGGTGGAGGAACGCTGCCTCCAGCTGCAGAAGCGGGCGCTGGCCTGGTGCCAGGAGGCATGGGGGGCCTACATGCAGACCCTCAACCGCATCGTGGACTCCCTGGCCCCCCAAGGCCGCGCTGGCCGCCGCAGCGCCCTCCCTGCCTGCTCCATCCGCTGCTCCACCTGCTGCGCCACCCGCTGCGCCATCCGCCATTGCACCACCACCCACCACCGAGGGCCATTCCGCCGAGGGGGACCTGGAGCCAGCTGACACTTGCCGGCCGTATCTCCTGGTCTGCCCGGCCCCCAGCCAGCCCCGGCCAGGGCTGCAGCCGAGGCGGGGATCCCAGCCGCCCACTCCCAGCACTGGACTGTAGGGGCGTGGGGCCCAGGACGTGGCCCCCCCTCCCCCTTTGTATGTATTTCCCGCAGTTTATTGTTATTTTGTTGTAAATAGTTTGTATATTTGACCCGTTACTATGCTGATCCTTACCCCCCCATGTAAATAGTTCTCCCCTTCCTTGTCTTCCCCTTTCATGTTATCCCTTTTTTTATAATGTACACATATTTATCAGTTAGATTTCCCCTGTACATAGTTAGTTTGTCTTGTTAATAATAATCATAATAATAATAATAATAATAATGAGTTCTACTAAAGATGTTTGAGTTGACAAACAACTGTCTACTTTTATTTTTACAAGAAAAGTGGGGGGGTGTGCTCTTGGGTGCTCTGTGGTGTGGGCGTAGGAGCAGGGAGTGTTGTGGAGGATGGGGGGGGCAGTGGGGGGCCTGCCAGCATTCACCCCGTGGCCTCATCGAACTGGGCCCTCAGGGCTTCCCCGACCCAGGTCCCTTCGGGGTCCACCTGGCGACTGGGGGCAGCGGGTGGCCGCACATCAGCCCTGCCGGCCTCCACAGCCCAGCCCAGAAAGAAAGCCTCCCCCTTGCTCTCCACCAGGTTGTGGAGGGCACTGCACGCGCCCACAATCTGGGGGATGTTGGTGAGGCCCGCATCAAGGCAGGTGAGGAGACACCTCCAGCGCCCTTTGAGGTGGCCAAATGTGCGCTCCACCACCTGGCGCGCATGGTTCAGGCGCTGGTTGAAGGTCTCCTGGCTGGCAGATAGATGGCCCGTGTACAGGTGCATGAGCCAGGGCCGGAGGGGGTATGCTGCATCTGCGATGGCACAGAGGGGCATGGTGGTGTCCCCCACAGGGATCTCCCGCTGGGGGATGTAGGTCCCCACCTCCAGCCGGCGGCACAGGCCCGAGTTCCGAAATACCCGGGCGTCATGGGTGCTGTCAGGCCAGCCCACATAAATGTCCAGGAAACGGCCCCAGCTGTCCACCAAGGCCTGGAGGACCACTGAGTGGTAGCCCTTCCTGTTTATGTAGCGTCCTCCACTGTGTTCCAGGGCGCGGATGGGGATGTGAGTCCCATCCAGAGCCCCGAAGCAACTGGGGAAGCCCAGGGTGGCAAAGCCCGTGATGGCGGCATCCAGGTCCCCAAGCCTCACGAGCATGTGGAGGAGCAGGACGTTGATGGTGTGGACGACCTGCAGGGGAAGCACATGGGAGAGCACCAATGAGGGGTGTGCAGGGTGTGTGTGGCCCTCCCCTGCCAGGGCCCCCCTCCCTTCCCCTCCCCTCCCCTGCCAGGTCTGCCTCCCCCTCCCCCCGTGGGTCCTCTTACCTCCATGAGGACAGCCCCGACGGTGGCCTTTCCAATGCCAAACTGCTGGCCCAAGGATCGGTAGCTGTCTGGAGTGGCCAGCTTCCAGACAGCGATGCCAACCCGTTTCTCGACGCTGAGGGCACGCCGCATGGCGGTGTCCTGGTGCCTCAGTGCGGGGGTGAGCCACTGGCATAGCTCCAGAAATGTCTGCCAGCTCATCCGAAAGTTCTGGAGCCAGCGGTCACCGTCCCACTCTCCGAGCACCAGCCGCTCCCACCAGTTGGTGCTGGTGGGGTAGCTCCACAGCCGGCAGCGTGTGCAGCGGACGCGGGGGCAGGGTGCTGCAGGGTTGGGGGTTGAGTCCTCCTCCCCTGTGGGCAGCTCCTCCTCTGTGGCAAGGAGGTGCTCAGCTGCCTCCTGCATGGCATCGAGCAGGGCGAGCACTGCTCCTGCAGGGGCGGCTGGGTGGACCTCTGGCTGCTGCTGCTGCTGCTGGGGTCCATAACTGCTTTGCCGAGGTGTGCGTGCCTATGGCTGTGCAGACCGCGTGCTGTGCAGGCTGCGTGTGTCTGGGAGGGGCCCTTTAAGGGAGCGGCTAGCTGTTGCCCCGGAAGCGCTAGTCCACCCTGTGACCCTGTCTGCAGCTGTTCCTGGCACCCTTATTTCGATGTGTGCTACTTTGGTGTGTAGACGTTCCCTCGCAGCGCCTATTTCGATGTGGTGCTGTGCAACGTCGACGTTGAACGTCGACGTTGCCAGCCCTGGAGGACGTGTAGACATTATTCATCGAAATAGCCTATTTCGATGTCGCTACATCGAAATAAGCTACTTCGATGTAGCGTTCACGTGTAGACGTAGCTTCTGTGTGTGTACATTTTAAAGCAGCCAGAAAGCCAGCAGACCAGAGGCAGTGTAGTCTTGTTTAGAAGGAGCAAAGGGAGAGAGTTCTTTGGGGCTGGAAGGGCAGGCTTGGAAATTGTGAGCAAAAAAACTGTCTAGTGTTTTTTGTTGGTACTGTGTTCGTGGAAATGGGACACTGTGTACGTTCTTTGTAAATAAACAGGACCAAAGAATATACCTGGCTCAAAGTCAATTGCTGCTTCTCATGGAAACAATCCCATACGGCCTCACACATTGGGTAAGTACTCAGGGTAAAGTGGCACTGGTAAGAAATTACCGAGTGACACCCCTTGAGGGCTGGGATTTACATAAGACAGGCACAAAAGGCGGGGAAGAGATAAATAGAAGTAAAGTGAGTTGCCCACAGACCATGCAGCAGGTCAGTGGCAAAACATAGATGAGCACCTAGGTATCCTGGCCAACTGACATCACTGCCTTCCATCCGTTGAGCCCGTCCATTTCCTTATTCTTTCTTCTCCCGGGCTAAAGCAAAAATATATCTTTAAAAAAATTCTGAGACACATAAAATTCCACCACATCTCAAATTCTGGAGAGCTCAAAACATCTTTTGAGGAGTGGGTAGGGGAAGCTGGCTGTTTTTAACTCCCTTTGTTGTGTGCTATTGCACATATTGGTCACCTCCATAGCTCACTCGGCTGTATACATACAAGAGGCTTTCATTACATAACAAATCTTTATCTATTTACTTTTCCAAACATTAGATTGATCCGTTATGAACTCTGGCCTTCCCATAGTCATAACTATTATCGTTTCTCATTCATTGCAACTGCTGAAATATCAGGGATACTGCTGATGGAAAGACCATGACCTTACTTATTTCACCACTGGTACACCCTCGAGAACCCTGTAATTGAAACATTACATGTTGACTCATGACACCTTTTTCTCATGATGCATTGCTGCTTCTCAAGGCTAGAGTTTTCAATCATGGGTTTTCATAGCTGTAGCACTGAAAATGATTTCAAATCTATTCTTTCCTGAAATAAGCTGCTCTTCTTCAAGAAGCTCTCAACCTTTCCCAGATATTTTTTACTCCCCTGAAATGGAGGCTCTTGAAACTAACTTTTATTTTACTTCTTTTATAAACAAACAATGGTACATGAACTGGAAGAGTTTAAATCATTTCTGGCAAACAGTTCAGAGCCAGCTTTGGTGGACAGGTGAAGCAGTGATAGGAATGGGCGCTTCTCTTAAACAAGGTCTACTGTATGTGGGTCAACCCTGAATTTCACATGGAACCATGAAATCTAATGCTAGCTGATTCACTGATAGGCTGTCAGGATGACCACAAAAGAGACAGCTCTCTAGCCTTCCCTTTCCTGTGTTCTTAACAACTGGGAGAAAGAGGAGGAAATAAATTTTTGGCTCCAGAAAAAAATTGGTCCAGATTTTCTTTTGACTTTAATGTCTTGCACTTCTGAGGCAGCTCGTTGGGCGGCAGATGGCTGTCAGAAATTCACCTGGAGCTTGTCTACACTTGCACCCATTTTCAAAAGGGGCATGTTAATCAGGGCCACAGGAGATTACTAATGAAGTGCTGTGGTGAATATACAGCACTTCATTAGGCTAATTTTCTCCCATGGCAACTTCAAAGCTTTAAACTTTGAAGTGCCAGCATGCATCAACAATTTGCACTCCACCTTGGAAAGATTGCCCACCTTTGGTGTAGACACTTTGAGGGGGAGTATTGCAAGCTTCAAAGTTGATACAGGAGAAAATTAGCCAAGGCAGCACTTCATTAGTAATCTCCCTTGGCCCTGATTAACATGCCCCCTTCAAATTTGGGGGCAAGTCTAAACCCAGCCCTGATGTAGGAGAACACCACGTGGGACCAAACAGGTCTAGGCTATTGCCTTCCAATGTAGCTGGGAGGGAAGACGCAGTTTGGCGTTACTACACATACCCTCTACTGCTGTCAAACTGGTTAAAGAACCTAAGCCAGTTAAGCTAGAGCTATCCAGCAGCAAACCTAAGTGGGGCTGGAGGTGACTTTCTGAACCAGGGAGCTGGAACACACTCCCTGATATTTCCCATGTCTTCTGGTCCAAGCTGAGTTCTGCTATGGGTGCAAATCCACCCCTATTTAATTATTCAGTTGGAATATGCCTACTTCACCCTCTGGCTGCTGCATCACCATGAAATCCAACAACCTTGCCACACCAAATGTAGACTCATTAACCAAAACCCCTGTAAGTACATACATAATCACCAGGGTTTTCATGCTAACATGGAGGAAGATGAAGCAAGGAGTGTTGGAATACCCTCTGATCACCTCCTTCAGTAAACGCAGAGGTACCTATTCAGGATGGATGCTTTTATAATTTACAGGAAATCATGTTATTCCCTGCGTGCTGAGGCGTAATTTAATTTTAATTATAACTCAAAACACCCACACCATGTTCTGGTGATCATCTGAAGTCTTTTCAAGCCCGAACACCTTAAATTAGCATATTATTCACAAGTGCATTCCTGTGACGGACGTCACCTCCTGCAGTAGTTACAGCAGGGAGTATGTTACTAGATGTTAGAACTGCAGAAGAAGCTGTTTACCATAGAGAAAGCAGAGCTAAAATAGTCTCAGATTTGAGGTGAACAATTGAGCCTCTCACCAGATAACTAAGGATGGGGTTACATAGGAGAACTGAACTATGGGTAACTGAACTGGTGGTTTGTTTAGTCACTGGTGTGGATTTGTGCTGGGCACTGCAGCTGTAGTGCTTTCTAGCTACTTACCCCTTAATTCCAATTTTGTTAATCCTTCCTGGAAGTGTACAAATGTTGCCTAAAGGATAGAATATGGGCTTGGTTCTCAGGGTGCCTGAGGTCCAGTTTTAGCTCAGTCATTATCTTGCTGAGGGACTTCGGCAAATCAGGAGACCTCTCTGTGCTACAGTATTCCGATCTGTAAAATAGGAATAATGTTACTTAGTAAAGCATTTTGAGATTTACTGATGAAAATATTTATATCAAGCTTGGTATTATTCAAGCAGTTTGGGAGAATAGATTAAATTCCCATAGTGCTCTAAGATATCCCATAGTTCTTAGGGATCTTACTTGTCAGTCTCGTAGTCCTGACAGCTGGCTGTCTCTTAAAATTGCATGCAATTACATACCACTGCATCCCTACTGTACATGCATTAAAGCAGGGTGAGCAACCTTTTTGCACTGAGCCCCACCTTTCGTACCTGCAATTAGCAGGGGCTCCCCAACCTGTCCAATGAAATCCAAACCCGTGGAAATTATGTTCATATGCAAAAACCCCTTTCAGCAGATGTAAGAAAACACGTATGTAGAAAGTGAAAACTTTATTAATCGGTATAGAAATGCAAATACGCAGAAATAAAAACAGTAACATATTTCAACATTTTAATGGGGTGAATGAGCCTGACACATAGCAGCCAATTGTGCTATGCCTTCTTTACAGGCCCGTCCCCCATTTTCCTCACCCCACTTTAAAGAATTAATGTTCTGTTTTACAAAAATAGCATGAAAATTAGGTTTGTCCATTTCTAGAGAAGTCTGACACAAACCACTTAGGTTACTCTTATAAGGTGTTATCCATATATTTTATTTATATGAATGTACCTTGAGAGCTTGACCATGAATAGCTTTTGTTTTCCAAGTTCTTCTTGACCTGCATTATCCCCTGGTATAAATTCCTTTCAGAAAACAGGTGTATTAAAGAAATCATGTTCATTGTACAAATATCAAAACAAAAGGCAGTCAAGTAGCACTTTAAAGACTAGCAAAATAGTTTATTGGGTGAGCTTTCATGGGACACACCCACTTCTAAGAAGTTGGTCTGTTCCGTGAAAGCTCACCCAATAAACTATTTTGCTAGTCTTTAAAGTGCTACTTGACTGCTTTTTGTTTTGATAGTGTATAGACTAGCACGGCTTCCTCTCTGTTACTATTGTACAAATAATTTTTCATTATTTGCATATTAAGAAAGTAGTATGCCAGTAATCCTTTCTTTACAGTAAAATATTTCTTTTGTAAAAAAGTATGCTGCCTCAAATTGGAAACTTCTAGCATATGAAGAATATTTTCAACGCAAATTGTTTAGAATACACCAGTTGCTTTCTGTCACAAATTCTGTCCAAAAGAAAAATTTTAAAGGCTATATATATTTTATATATATACATATATTTTGGTCAAGGTGCAATTTCATTCATGGCTTGTATGTTTACAAGAATATGTCATAGGAATAAAGAAACCTAAAAATTCAATTCAAGAAGTACAAAGGAATTCCTTGTTGGCGGAAAAATTTAACACTAGCATCCTGAAGATGTAAACATTGCCTCTGTCAATACAGTATGGCTCTTTACATAAGAACAGCCATACCACATCAGACCAGAGGTCCATCTAGCCCCATATCCTGTCTTCTGACAGAGGCCAATGCCCAGGAAGGAGTGAGCAGAACAGGTAATCACAAAAGCGTTCCCTCTTCTGACATCCATTTCCAGTCTCTGACAAACAGAGGCTAAGGACACCATTCCTACACATACTGGATGTGTCTACACTAGCCTAAAACTTTGAAATGGCCATGCAAATGGCCATTTTGAAGTTTACCAATGAAGCACTGGAATACATATTCAGCGTCTCATTAGAATGCCGGCAGCCGCAGCACTTCGAAATTGACGTGGCTGACCGCCACTCCAGATGGGGATCCTTTTTGAAAGGACTATGGCAACCCTGAAATCCCCTTATTCCTATCTGCTGTTAGGAATAAGGGGATTTCGAAGTTGCCGGGGTCCATTCGAAAAGGAGCCCTGTCTAGATAAGCTGCCCGGTGGCGAGCCGCGTCAATTTTGATGTGCCGCAGCTGCCTGCATTCTAATGAGGTGCTGAATATGTATTTCAGTGCTTCATTAGTAAACTTCAAAATGGCCATTTGCATGGCTGTTTTGAAGTTTTGGGCTAGTGTAGACATAGCCAGTGTCTAATATCCATTGACGGACCTAACCTCCATGAATTTATCTAGTTCTTTTTTGAACCCCATTGAAGTCTTGGTCTTCACAACCTCCTCTGGCAAGGAGTTCCACAGGCTTACTATGTACTGTGTGAAGAAAAACTTCCTTTTCTCAGCTTCAAACTTGCTACTCATTAATTTCATTTGGGCTACGTCTACATGTGCACGCTACATCGAAATAGCTTATTTCAATGTAGCGACATTGAAATAGCCTATTTCGATGAATAACGTCTACACATCCTCCAGGGCTGGCAACGTCCACGTTCAACTTCGACGTTGGGCAGCACCACATCGAAATAGGCGCTGCGAGGGAACGTCTACACGCCAAAGTAGCACACATCGAAATAAGGGTGCCAGGAACAGCTGCAGACAGGGTCACAGGGCAGATTCAACAGCAAGCCGCTCCCTTAAAGGGCCGCTCCCAGACACACTTGCAATAAACAGCACAAGATCCACAGAGCCGACAACTGGTTGCAGACCCTGTGCATGCAGCATGGATCCCCAGCTGCCGCAGCAGCAGCCAGAAGCCCTGGGCTAAGGGCTGCTGCACACGGTGACCATAGAGCCCTGCAGGGGCTGGAGAGAGAGCATCTCTCAACCCCTCAGCTGATGGCCGCCATGGTGGACCCCACTATTTCGATGTTGTGGGACGCGGATCGGCTACACGTGCCCTACTTCGACGTTCAACTTCGAAGTAGGGTGCAATTCCCATCCCCTCATGGGGTTAGCGACTTCGACATCTCACCGCCTAACGTCGATTTCAACTTCAAAATAGCGCCCAACACATGTAGCCATGACGGGCGCTATTTCGAAGTTGGCACCGCTACTTCGAAGTAGCGTGCACATGTAGACACGGTCTTGGTGACCCATGGTTCTTTTGTTATGCCCCGTATGGCTGTTTCTACACAGGCAAGATCTTCCGGAAGAATGGCACTTTCCTCCGGAATATCTAAGAAGCATCGACCCATTTAAGGTGCTCTTCTGGAAGAAATCCAGAGGAAGACGCCTCATCTTCTGTATTCTGTACTCCGCTGCAGAATCAGGAAGAGGGCCTTCTTCCAGAAGAATCTTCCAGAAGAGGGCATATATAGATGCTACCGGACTGCTCCTTCCAAAAGAAGCAGTCATCCATGGTGTCTCCCACTGGAGAGTGGGGACACTCTATGTGACCCCAGCGAGCCTCTATGGTCTCCAGGTCCTGCAGCTTTTAAAGCTGCAAGAACCCGGAGACCCCATGTCAGGAAGCTTGAGAGTGAGAGACGAGCCCCAACTCGCAGAGATGGCCAGTAGGCCAGCACCCCACCATGCTCAGGGAAGCCCCAGGAACCCAGGCGAGGGCAGCCAAGACCCCGACCAGGTTCCAAAATGGAGGGCCCCCTCCTGGATTGAGCCAGAGCTCCAGGACCTCCTGGGTTTCTGGCACAATGAGGAGGTATGTGGAGTGGGTAACCAGCCAGGGAGACTGGGGCCATGCCACCCAGGTCTCACATGTGGCACTGACTACCCGCTCTACGCCCAGCCTCTCTCTCTTAACAGCGGCACCATCCAAGGACCAGGGCAGCTGGATGAGGAGCCCAGGGCCTGCCAGCCCCGTCCAGGCCGGAGGACCCAGCAGCCCACCAGCTGGGCCTGGGCAAGTCCCCACAGTGCAGTGGCCACAGGTGCACCGGACCAGGCACAGCCGCCATGAGGACAAGGTCACAGCCGACACTGCAGCCCTCCACCACCAGAATACCCTCACCAAAAGGTGGCTGGCCCTCGATGAGGCCGAGCTGTAATGATGGCAGGACACAGGGGCAGGTGGTGGAGATGCTCCGCACCGTGTGTGGGGCCCTAGCAGGCCAGCACCCAGCCCCCCCAGCTACTCCTGCCACAGTGCTCCCTGAGGCCCCCCCACAGTCCTCCCAAGTCTCCCCCCACCACCCCCCCTTTAGTCCCCCCCCACTGGCCCCTTGGCTGCTCCTGTGCCCCCAGCCCATGACCCTGAGGCCCTGGCCGCCCTACTGCCCCCAGGCCTGCCTGATGCTACACTGAGGGACCTTGCACCATGGCTTGTGGCCACGGTGGCCCCTTGGAGGGTCCCCTGAGCCAAGACCCACCCCCCTCCAGCTCTTCTGCCAAGGTTGGGCCAGGTGCTGACCAGCCCTACCTGCCGTTGCTTCTGGCCCCATCAGTGCCCTGCAGCGGGACTGCACACCCATGGGAGGAGGGGCACCCACGGGCACCAGGGCTCGCAGCCTTCCACCCCGTCCCTTGATTAGGGCCCCCACCATTCCTGCTCCAGTTCCCATCTAAGTTTAAGTGCCCCTGCCCCTTACCCCCATGTATTTAGTTTGCTCTGTATGAGGTTTTAGTGGTTACTTTTATTATTCCCTATTTAATATTAACATTAGTCACTGTTGTTAAAAGTTGAGAGTTAAATACATGTTTACATTTTGCACCCCCTGTGTCCCTGATTACTATGGGGGAGGGTGGGGGGCTGGGGGTGGCGGATGTGCACATTGGGGTATGTGTAGGGGGGCCCGGTGTGGAGGGATGCAGGGGTTAGTAGTCACCTCAGCTGAATGCCTCCCAAAGTGCCTCCCAGATCCAGAGCCCAACACGGTCGAGCCGCCCGCCGGGGGCCACAGTGGGATGCTGGTAGCGGGGGGCCGGCTCCACCATCCAGCCCTGGGGCAGGGTCCCCTCACATGCCTCAGCGAGGTTGTGGAGCATGAAGCAGGAGGCCACGACCTGCGGGACATTCTCCACCCCCACATCGAGGCACATGAGGAGACACCTGAACCATGCCTTCAGATGACCAAAAACACACTTAATGGGATACCAGACCCATGTGAGCCAGACGTTAAACAGCTCCTGGGAGGGTGTGAGGTGGCCCGTGTATGGGCGCATCAACCATGGCTGCAGTGGGTAGGCCGAATTGCCCACAAGGCAGAGAGGTATCACAACGTCCCCAATGGCGCACTCCCGCCAGGGCATAAATGTCCCCGCCTCCATCCATTGGAGCAGGGCAGAATTCCACAGGATCCGCGTGTCATGTGCCCTGCCCGGCCAGCTGACATAAATGTCCGTGAACTTCCCACGGGCGTCCACTGCCTGGAGCACAATGGAGTGGTACCCCTTGCAGTTGACATATCGGACGCCACTGTGGTCTGGGGCCCTGATGGGGATATACATCCCATCAATCACCCCAAAGCACTGGGGGAACCTGAGGGCAGTGAAGCCCTCAACAACTGCATTCAGGTCCTCAATGCGCACCAGCCACTGCACCAGCACTTGGTTGATGGCCCTCACAACCTGCAGGGGAATGGGAGCAGATGCACTCGTGGGCATACACAGAAGGGTCCCTGCCCCCTTCCTCTTCTACCTCCTCACTCCCTCTCTGCTGGGCCCCCCCCCTCCTGGGGGACCCCTCCGGCAGCAGCCATGTGGTATCCCTTCTGCACTAGGCCTGCCTATCCCGCTGGCCCTGCCCCCTCCCAACTGGCACCTGGGGTCCCCCAAGCCCGCCGGCCCCCTGTCTCCCACCAGTGGGGCAGGGTCTGGGACAGGGCTTACCTGGAGGATGACAGCTGTGATGGTGGATGTTCCCACCCTGAACTGCTGCCCGATGGATCGGTAGCTGTCCTGGGTAGCCAATTTCTATATGGTGAAGGCCATGTGCTTCTCTGGGGAGAGGGCTGGCCTCATCCAGGTATCCTGGTGTCGTAGCATGGGGACGAGCCAGCTGCAGATCTCCAGGGAGGTCTCTTTCTTCATCCACAGGTTGTGCAGCCAGTGGTCATTGTCCCACTCCCCCATGACGACCCTGTCCCACCAGTCTGTGCTGGTGGCGTGGGTCCAGACACACTGGACCAGCTGGAGGGGGTCTGGCAGGGGCAGTGGGGCTAAGGAGTATGGCCAGGAAGATGGCTAGCCCATGGGTGATAGCAAGCCTGCTGTCCTGTGGCTGCTGGGGGTCCACGCCTGCTGATTGGTGGGCAGTGGACAGGGACCCGGGTCTGGCTTGCTGTGCACAGACATGGCTGGCCTCAGCAGCATTTGCAGAGAGGGACTGTTTGGGTGGGGCTCTTTCAGGGGCCGTGTGGCCAGTTGCCCCGGAAGGGTTCCCTGGCTCTGTGACCCCATCCGCGTTGTTTTCTGCCCTGTTTTTCCGGAAGTGTGCCAGTGTGTGTGTAGATGAGCTCTTCCGGAAAAAGGAGCTTCTCTTTTGGGGGCCTGTTTGCTGTGTAGATGCACTCTTCTGGAAGAGGATCTTCCAGGAGACATCTTCCAGAAGATGATCTTCTGGAAGTGCCATGTATAGAAACAGCCTATGTTATGTTTTGCCCCATCTATTGGCTAGCCAACATATAAAGACTGAGGTATTGAGTACTGTTTTCAAGTTCATGGTTCTGCTCAAAAAGTAGACATTCGTATTTCTAGATATCTCAAGTTCAGGTTTTGCAGATGACCTGTCTGGGGTGATGTTACACAAATGCTTCTCATACATTAGTAATTTTTCCCTTACTAAGGTTGTGTTGTTTCTGGTGTGTGGTAATAAATTGCTTCCCTCTCCTGGGCCAAGTATTTTCACCACCTCCTCCTTGCCCTTTTAAAGAAAAAAAAACTATCTAAATTTTGTAGACTTACTCTTTGGTCAGAAAAAGAGATTGGGGAATGTGATCAGGTGGACTAAGCCCTGACGCCCCTACAGGAGGGAAGAGGTCTTGCCATACGCCAACCCAGCAGAAGAGATCCTCCAGGCAGGATAGAATGGCTGTCTCTGCAGCAGACAGTTAGGATCCAGCAGACCAGTATAAAAGAAGCTGCTGGGCTATAGCCTTGCAGTTCCTCACAGCAGCTTAACCCAAGCAGATCTATGTACAGACTGGGAGCCCACCAGCACTATGGACAGCTCTGAGTGCAAACTGAACTTAGACCTGGGTAAGGCCCACGTCCAGTGGCTAAAAACTGACCACAAGCCTTGTACAAGAACTGACAGCACCACGGTCAGGGCTAGTCAGATCCTAGCCTCAGATGGCCAGGCAGAGACCTTCCATAGTACCTCTTTGCCGCAGAGGGGCACTCACAAGTGAGTGGACCTGGTTACAGGGAAACTATAAGGGTAATCAAGCAATGCATTTCTGAGAAAAATAAAATGTTAAATTTTCCCTTTTCAAAAGTATTTGTAGTTTTTGATTATTTCTGTGATACTGTTCAAAAGGCTATAATGAGCATTTGTATTAATGTTAGGAAGAAAACTTTGGTTGTATTAAGTGCATGGGTGTGAACATGCTGGAGTTGTTTGAATACCTTCAAACTTTATAAGCTCCAGGAGAGGACTTTCACAAATTCTTATTACAAGAGTTCCTACAGAGCTCTTAAGTCTCACAAAACAAATATCTAAAATGAGAGATTATAGCTCCATGATTACCCTGATTTCTATTCTTCCTACCTGAATAAAGCTCCATTGCACCCTAAATTGTCACATGTGGTCCACTTGTTACTCAACATTTTGAGTTGGTTTTTATATTTTGAGAAGGAAAATGCTATTATGCCTGCATGGGGGAAAAGGCAGGCTGGTTTGAATGGAAAAGTATATTTATAGCTCCGGGTGAAAGCCGGGTTAGAGTTGAAGCTTGATGTTTTCCCATTGTCACTAATGATCTTGAATTTAAAATAAATTCAAATGGCCAGAATGATAGAGAAGCTTCAATAAAATTCCACAGATTGGAATTCAGAGCTAGCTGTTCAGAGCCAGCATCTCAGAAGCCGCGTCTACACGTGCCGGCTACTTCAAAGTAGCCACGCCAACTTCGAAATAGCGCCCGCCACAGCTACACGTGGCGGGCGCTATTTCGAAGTTGACATAGACATAAGGCAGCGAGACGTCGAAGTTGCTAACCTCATGAGGGGACGGGAATAGCGCCCTACTTCGACGTTGAACGTCGAAGTAGGGCACGTGAAGCCGTTGCGCGTCTTGCAACATCGAAATAGTGGGGTCCGCTATGGCAGCCATCAGCTGAGGGGTTGAGACACGCTCTTCTAACCCCTGAGCTCGATGGTCACCGCGTGCAGCGGCCCCTTAAAGGTCCCCGTCCCCTGCATTCCTGTGCAGGAAGCTGAGAGAGTGTGCAGGCGGCAGCCCAGCCATGCGGCCAGCCTGCACACCCCTCTGCAGCCACACCCCCCTGCAGCCACACCCCCCCCCGCTGCGATGGCCACCCGCCAGCCCCCCAAGCGCCTCCAGGGCACCCCACCCAAGGGGAGCCAGGGCTCCCAGCCCAGCAGCCAGCCTGGCAAAAGGCAGTGGGGCCCCTCCTGGATGGAGGCTGAGCTTCGGGACCTGCTGGGGCTCTGGAGCGAGGAGGAGGTGCTCCAGGTAATGGGGAGCAAAAGGCAGAACGCAGATGCGTTCACTTAGCTGGCCGAGGGCCTGGCTGCCTGGGGCCACCCTGCCCACACTACTGACCACGTCAGGAGCAAGGTGAAGGAGCTGCAGCAGGGTTACGCCAGGGCCCAGGATGCAGCCAGCCGATCTGGGGCTGCCCCTGTCACTTGCCCCTTTTACAGGGAGCTCAGGGACATCCTGGGTCCCCGGCACACCTCCTACTCTCCGGCCACTCTTGATACATCGGCCAACGAGCCCCAGCAGGCCCCAGAGGTAGAATCCGCCCTGGAGGTAAGCCCCGCACCCCAGGGCCCCCCCCAGGAGCCCAACCCTGGGGCACTGGAGGAGGAGGAGGAGGGGGAATCTTCCTCCAGCGATGTGGGGCTCCAGATCGACATCCTGTCATGGAGCTCCAGCAGGGCATCCGCCCATCGGGTGTCCCCCGACCGTGGGAGCGGACCATCAGGTATGTACCCCCCCGGTGCACACCCCCGGGGTTGAGGGGCAGGGGTAACAGACATGACCAGGGCCCTCCACATGCCCAGATGACCATGGCCCCAAGGACAGCAGTGGCATGTCCCTCAGAAGAGTGCATCAGCCCCTGCCCCCCCTCCACGACAGTGCCACGCCCCATCCCTGGGGGTGGGGGGAGCGGAACGTAGGGTCCCCCGGGGGGAGGGGGTGGGACACTCAGCAGCAGCAGCAGCATCTCCCGGGGACGGGGATGGGGAACCAGCAGCAGAGGGGTGGGGGGACAAGGGCCACAGCTGGGACCCACACTAACGGCTGTCTCCACTCTTCTTCCGCCCCGTGTTCCGCAGCTGCACCATTGGAGGGACCGGAGAGCGCCAGCGAGGTGTCAGTGGTCCCGGAGAGCCCACCGGGGCCATCACTCCAGGCCAGCCCCTCGGTGGAGCACCGACCGACCCCAGGGCGGGGACGACGGAGGAGGCAGCACTCCCGGACGGCGACAGACCCCCAGCTGCTGGCGATCCTCCGTTGGCCGCTGGAGGTCTCCGAGCAGTGCCTGCGGGTGGAGGAGCGGCACCTTGAACTTCAGGAGCGGGTGCTGGCCTGGCGCCAGGAGGCATGGGGGGCCTTTATGAGCACATTCGAGTGCATAGCGGACCACCTGGCCCCCCATGCCGCACTGGACGCTGCTCTGCCTGCCCTGCCTGCTCCACCCGCTGCTCCACCGCCGTCGCACCGCCATCCGCCAGTTAGGGCCCTTCCACCAAGGGGGACCTGGGGCCTGCTGACACCCGCCAGCCATATCTCCTGGTCCGCCCGGCCCCCAGCCAGCCCCGGCCAGGGCTGAGGCCAAGACGGGGATCCCGGCCACCCACCCCCAGCGCTGGACATTAGGGGGTGTGGGGCCCAGGACGTGGTCCCCGCCTTTGTATATATCCCCTTCACTTGTCTTTTGTAAATAGTTTGTATTAGACCCCTGTTATGTTGTTATGATGATACCTGCCCCCCCATGTAAATAGTTCTCCCCTTCCTTGTCTTCCCCTTTTTTTGCCTGTCATCTTATCTTATAATATATATAATATATATAATATTTATTTTGGCTGTAAATAGTTATGAGAATAATAAGAGTTCAACATATTCTGGTTTGACAAACAACATGTCTGTTTTTATTTACAAGAAAAGTGGGGGGGGTGCTCTTGGGTGCTCTGTGGTGTGGGCGTAGGGGCAGGGAGTGTTGTGGAGGATGGGGGGGGTGCAGTGAGGGGCCTGCCAGCGTTCACCCAGCAGCTTTGTTGAACTGGGCCCACAGGGTCTCCCAGACCTGGATCCCTTCAGGGTCCGCCTGGCAACTGGGGGCAGTGGGTGGCTGCACATCGGCCCTGCCATCCTCCACAGCCCAGCCCTGGAAGAATGCCTCCCACTTGCTCTCGACGAGGTTGTGGAGGGTGCTGCACGTGCCCACAATCTGGGGGATGTTGGTGGGGCCCGCATCAAGGCGGGTGAGGAAACACCTCCAGCGCCCTTTGAGGTGGCCAAATGTGCGCTCCATCACCTGGTGCGCGTGGTTCAGGCACATGTTGAAGCGCTCCTGGCTGGCTGACATGTGGCCCGTGTAAGAGTGCATGAGCCAGGGCCAGAGCGCATATGCCGCGTCTGCGATGATGCAGAGGGGCATGGTGGTGTCCCCCACAGGGATGTCCCGCTCTGGAATGTAGGTCCCCGCCTCCAGCCGGCAGCACAGGCCCGAATTCTGGAATACCCGGGCATCGTGGGTGCTGCCAGGCCAGCCCATATATATGTCCAGGAAGTGGCCCCAGCTGTCCACCAAGGCCTGGAAGACCACTGAGTGGTAGCCCTTCCTGTTTAAGTAGTGTCCTCCACTGTGTTCCAGGGCACGGATGGGGATGTGGGTCCCATCCGGAGCCCCGAAGCAACTGGGAAAGCCCAGGGTGGCAAACCCCATGATGGCGGCATCCGGGTCCCCAAGACTCACGAGCATGTGGAGGAGCAGGACGTTGATGGTGCGGACTACCTGCAGGGGAAGCACATGGGAGAGCACCAATGAGGGGTGCGCCAGGTGTGTGTGGCCCTCCCCTGCCAGGGCCGCCCCCCCCCGCCCTCCCCTCCTTTGCCTGCCGATGCTGCCTCCCCCTCCCCCCGTGGGTCCTCTTACCTCCATGAGGACAGCCCCGACGGTGGCCTTTCCAATGCCAAACTGCTGGCCCACGGATCGGTAGCTGTCTGGAGTGGCCAGCTTCCAGACAGCGATGCCGACCTGTTTCTCGACGCTGAGGGCACGCCTCATGGCGGTGTCCTGGTGCCTCAGTGCGGGGGTGAGCCACTGGCATAGCTCCAGAAATGTCTGCCGGCTCATCCGAAAGTTCTGGAGCCAGCGGTCATCATCTCACTCTCCGAGCACCAGCCGCTCCCACCAGTCAGTGCTGGTGGGGTAGCTCCACAGCCGGTGGCGTGTGCGGCGGGGGGCTTGGGGGCGGGGGGCTGCAGGGTTTGGGGTTGCTTCCTCCTCCCCTGTGGGCAGCTCCTTCTCTGTGGCTAGGATGTGATCAGCTGCATGGCATCAAGCAGGGCGAGCACTGCTTCTGCAGGGGCGGCTCGGTGGACCTCTGGCTGCTGCTGCTGCTGGGGGTCCATGACTGCGTCGCCCGAGGTGTGCATGCCTATGGCTCCGCAGACCGCGTGCTGTGCAGTCTGAGTGTGTCTGGGAGGGGCCCTTTAAGGGAGCAGCTAGCTGTTGCCCCGGAAGTGCTAATCCGCCCTGTGACCCTGTCTGCAGCTGTTCCTGGCACCCTTATTTTGATGTGTTCTACTTTGGCATGTAGACGTTCCCCTGCAGCGCCTACTTCGATGTGGTGCTACCCTACGTCGATGTTGAACGTCAATGGCACCAGCCCTGGAGGCCATGTAGACGTTATTCATCGAAATAGCTTATTTTGATGTCGCTATATCGAAATAAGCTATTTCAATGTAGCATACACGTGTAGACGTAGCCAGAGAGTAGTTATTAATGGTTCACAGTCATGCTGGAAAGGAATTACAAGTGGGGTTCCATGGGGGTCTGTTTTGGGACCAGTTCTTTTCAATATCATCATCAACGATTTAGATATTGACATAGAGAGTACACATATTAAGTTTGCAGATGATACCAAGCTGGGCGGGGTTGCAGCTGCTTTGGAGCACAGAGTCCTAATTCAACATGATCTGGACAAATTGGAGAAATGATCTAAGGTAAACAGGATGAAATTTAATAAGGGCAAATGCAAAGTTCTCCACTTAGAAAGGATCAATTATCTTCGTACATACAGAAGGGGGAGTGACTGTCTAGGAAGGAGTACTGAGGAAAGGGATTTAGGGGTCATAGTGGACCACAAACTAAATATGAATCAACAGCGAGATGCTGCTGCAAAAAAAGTAAACATGATTCTGGGGTGCATTAACAGGAGTGTTGATAACCAGGCACAAGAAATCATTCTTCTGCTCTACTCAGTGCTAATTAGGCCTCAGTTGGTGTATTATGTCCAGTTCTGGGCACCACATTTCAAAAAAGATTTGGAGGGTGTCCAGAGAAGAGCAACAAGAATGATTAAAGGTCTAGAGAACATGAGCTATGAGGGAAGACTGAAAGAACTGGGCTTATTTAGTTCAGAAAAGGAAGTCTTTGAGGGGACATGATAGCGGTTTTCAAGTATCTAAAAGAGGGTTACAAGGAAGAAGGAGAAAAATTGTTCTGCTTAGCCTTTGAGGATAGGCCAAGGAGCAATGGGCTTAAACTGCAGCAAGGCAGGTTTAGGTCAGGCATTAGGAAAAACTTCCTAACTGTCAGGGTGGTTAAACATTAGAATAAATTGCCTGTGGAGGCTGTGGCACTTCCATCACTGGAGATATTTAAGAGCAGGTTAGCCAGGCGTCTACCAGGGATGGTCTGAACAGTGCTTGGTCTTGCTGTGAGGGCAGGGGACTAGACTCGATGACCTCTTGAGATCCCTGGCAGATCTAGTGTTCTGTGATTCTATTCTATGATTCTATAATTCTATTGCATAGGCTGCAGTTTAAGATGATTGCAGTGGTCAAGCCATTGAATTGAAGAGAGCTGTGGGGAGAGTGTGGGAGTAAGAGATATAAATGTACTGAGTTAATCTACTCTCCCTCCTGCCCACTGCCATCAGAAGATTCCTACTCTGCCACTGAATTGTCTCAAGTAGGGTTTTTAGAATTTGACAAATGAAGGCAGTTTGAGGATTTTATACTTGGAGATACATTGCAGGATTTACCGAGTGATTTAAAAGACCTTTTTCCCCTGTAAATCAAATATTACCAGGGAAAATAACAACACTGGCAAATGAAACCAGTGAGGTGCCACTCAGGTCTGTAAGTCCTGCTCTGGTCATTTTGCTTTTAGGGAACGTAAAGCTTTTAATTGTGCAAGGCTGCAGACTCCGGGGTCATAATTCATGGAAATCTACAGGCATTATTTCGGCTACTAGAGCAGTCCCTATAGATACAATGGCAATCCTACTGACAGTGATGTCACAGGATTTTTTTAAATGGCATATAATAACTGCAATTTCAAAGTCCAGGCCTGCATACCTATATGGCACATTTAATGAAAAGTAGATTTAACTTACTGAGTGTTGGTATCGTCTGTACTTCTATAGCCCCTTTTTATATTCCACCAGGCTAAAATATTAGTCTGGTAGCAGAGACTGGCTCTGTGCAAAATTTCCCAGCATACTTTGAATGAATGGCCCTGTCAGGGCAATAGCTCAGCCCCTCTATCAAACTCTGATTCTGAACCAACAGCACATGGGTTGGACCTTGCACCAGTGCTTGTTTCAGAGAAGTATCTGAGTTACATTTAATTCTGCACAGAACAGCTACTAACTGCTGGGGGATAGGATGCAATGTCCTTTATGAGATGATTTCATAACTGTGTGCAGTTGGACACTGCTTATTGGTAACATCGTGGCATCTGGAGGCCTCAACCAACATGGGGTTTGTGCTAGATCTGTACATAAGTAGAGCAAGAAAGGTTTGTGTTCCTAAGCAACATATCCTCAGAGGCTACGTCTACACTATGAAATAAAGATGAATTTATTAAAATCGACTCTGTAACATGAGATTTTATGAAGTCAAAACTGGGTGTCTGCACCTGCTCTCAAAGTCGACTTAGTGCATCCCCACTAAATCGCCAACATTCGACGGTTGCTGCTTTGCCTTTTGGGCACCTATCCCATAGTTCCTCCAGCCCTGTTGCATTCTGGGGTTTTTTTGCTGGTGCTTTATGGGAAAAAATGCCCCACAAGTGGTCATAGATGTGTAATGTCATGTTCCCAGACTGCACTGCCTTCATTTCCCCCTGCCGTTGAAAACAAATGGCCATTTTTCAGAAGTCTCTTTCCCCGATGAGAGAAATTGTTTGAGTTGTCTGCGTTATGGAAAGAGGCAGCTTTTTATAGGGAAAATCTTCCTTATGGACAGAGGTGGCTTTTCCAAATTTTTTTTTCAAGATACTTCAAATCAACATTAAGTACAAGTGAAGAGAGAAAGTGGCTGAAGGAGCCAGGTCTGAACTAGAGACAGAGAGAGAAATTTGTGAGCTGTCTCCACACATAAGTGAAGAGGCTGGAGCACATGACCTATGGGGAAAGGCTGAGAGATTTGGCCTTATTTAGTTTGCAGAAGAGAAGACTGAGGGTAATTTAATAGCAGCCTTCAACTTCCTGAAGGGGAGCTCTAAAGAGGATGGAGAGAAACTGTTCTCAGTGGTGACAGATGGCAGAACAAGGAGCAATGGTCTGAACTTACAGAAGGAGAGCAGTGGGTTGGATATTAGGAAAAACTACTTAACCGGGGGGTGGTGAAGCACTGAAATGTGTTGCCTAGAGAGGTGGTGAAAGCTGCATCCCTAGAGGATTTTAAGTCCTGGCTTGACAAAGTCATGGCTGAGATGATTTAGTTGGGGGTTGATCCTGCTTGAAGCAGATGGCTAGACTCAATGACCTCCTGAGGTCCCTTCCAGCACTTTGATTCTACAATTCTATGATTTTAATGTTCATTTTTCAGAAGTCTCTTTCCCCAGTGAAAATACATCAAACAGGTGGGCTTCAGAAACTGAAGCCATGATACCCATATGGAAAAAATTGGGTCTGTGCAACCAATGAAAGCCCCCATAAAATGTGAAGCATAGAAGACAAGTTTCTTATAGGGAAGAAGCCTTCACCCTACGCAGGGCAGGACATGCCACTGTCTGCAGGCATATTGCTCGGCTGCCGCATGGTATGGTGGCTGGCAGGAAGATAGCCCCCAGGTGCATGGCACCTTGGAGGGGGGCAGCCCCATAAAATATTTGTGAGCGGCTGTTGTACATTCCAGAGGTTGAAGCTTTTAAGAGGAATTGCAAACTCTTTATGGTTATGTTGTGTTCTCCAGCACTGAAACCCCAGACAGGGCAGGAAACTCCACTGCCTGGAAGCGTGGTCTACAGTGCCCAGCAGCTGTGTGGTATGTGTTTGGGGTGGGGGTTAGCCATATGGTGGAGGGGGAGGGAGCTAGCTTGCCAGCCACATGGCACTTTGGGGTGGAGGCAGCCCCGTAAAAATATGAAGATGACAAAACAAGTTTCTCAGCCTCTCCTGCTAACTCTCATGCTGGGAGGAAGCCCTCTCAGTCACTGAAACCCAGCACAGGATAGGGCATGCTGCTCTCTGCAGGTATGGTCTGTTCACGGTCAGCCATGTGGTGTTTGAGGAAACTTGATTTTTTCACCTGGCATTGATGAGCATCCCTCCTGTTTACTTATCACAGATTCGTCCACCCACACAGAAATGAGATCCTGGATCTCTTGATGGCTCCATGCTAGGGCTCTTTTGTGACCCTGAGAAATCATGGCTAGATGTGATCACCACGTTGGCCAGAAAGAAAATGAATTCAAATGGCTTGGCTTCCTGTTTCCTACTTCCTGTACACCTGGAGAGCATCACAGGTGATAGCAACCAGAACGGACACATTCAGGGCATTGTGAGATACCTTGGAAGGCTGATAAAATCAATTTAAAGTAACACTGTTTCCACACCAGCATTAATTCAACCTTGTGAATTCAAACTTGGTGTTACACAGCAAAGGTGTGGGGCAAGAATGTCAACCTTATTGCCCCTTAACATTGGCCTGATGGTGTTTGCAGTGAAGACAGTTATATTGTAAAATCATGTTAAATGCCTTAAAATCGACTTTATGCTTCAGTGTAGACATAGCCTAAGTAGAGACTAGGAAGGAGCCTATAGATAAAGTGACCCACTCAATGTCCAATAGCAGATGGATGTCAAAGTCTGGAACAGAATCCAGCATGCTTACAGCTCAATGTCCTATGCACTACATACAGTTGGTTAGTGGTATAGTAGTACAGCAATTTCTAGTGTTCCGGGATAATATATAGTATAAAGGGTTTTACGAGGAGGAGGGAGAAAAATTATTCTCCTTAACTTCTCAGGGTAGGATGAGAAACAGTGGTCTAAATTGCAACAAGATTTTAGATTGGATATTGGGAAAAACTTCCTGTCAGGGTGGTTATATACTAGAATAAATTGCCTAGAGAGGTTATGGAATCTTCCTCATTGGAGATCTTTAAAAGGAGGTTAGACAAATATCTGTCAGGTATGATGTAGATGGTGCTTGGTCCTGCTGTGAGGGCAGGGCTAGCCTTTGTGACTTCTCGAGGTCCCTTCTAGTTCTAGTATTCTATGATTCTAATATGAAGAAAATCCACAAATAAAACTCTCTGTTTCAGGAATAATTTATAAGATACCATAATCCATGGTGCAATTTATTTTATTTTGACTTCTTCCTAAATATAAAAATGGTCTGTCAGGGCTGACCGGTACCAAATTCCAGATAATAGCAATCTGAAATGGCATGTTGTACAAACTTAGAACTCCAAAACTTAGACGCAGTAAGAAATCTCAATCTACAGAGGTACCTACTTGTCCCCAGTGTAAGTCAACACTGGACAAATTCCCTATCCTGTAGTGACCATGTCAGCATGATTTTATGGGCTTCGTTGTGTGTATCTAAGCCTTGTGAATATTCCTCCAGCAGTAATATTCTTCTTGTTGACAAATCTTTTAAAAACCTTATGCAAGCATTGGTTTATGCAAATCAGATTTTCAGAGGTGTCCTGTGAGAGCGCATTAGATCCAAATCCACCAGAACGCCAGGGATAAGTGCATGTTACAGAGCCATGGTAAGATCGGAGAGAGGGGAAAGAAAGGAGATGAGGAGGAAGCAGCCTTTCCAGCATCCAAATTAATTTTCCTACAGTACCACTTTCCAGCTAGATTTATTCCTGAACACCAGAAGTTTTCAATGCATCGTAACTTGGCTCTCTGGATCCGAGAACTGTCAGCTAGAAATTTGAACAGCTTTCTATTTTTTTCAGACATTTAAATTAATCTATTCATGGATACGCATGGCTTGTAAACCTACTTCTACACACTGATCTTAATGAGATTTTGCTCTCCAGACCTCTGGTTATGGGCAAAACAATACAATCCTGTGACTCCAGTGCATATGTCTTGAATATGAAATGTGTGTAGGCACTTCTAAGATGCCCCTCACCTTGGTTTCTAGCTATTAACATGTATTATAAATAAATGCATAGGATTTCAATGAATAATACTGCCATCTTAATCTTGCTAAAACCTTGAAGAAGTCATGAATTTGAAACTGCATGAGCACAGAATAAACTGCTGCAGCTTGTGTCTAACAAATGGAGCTTTTAACAGAATATCTACATGCTGTTAACATTGAGTATAGCAAGTACATGCTATTTACAGTGCAATTAGTACCATTTACATCAGAATGCAGTACAGCACAATAGATTTCATTTTTTTTTTGCAAGGGTGGATTACTATTGGAATTGTTAATTAACTGAGTGTAATTAGCTAAGCAAAGTATAAAGGACTGTATCACCATAACCCAAGCTGCTTAACCTTTAAGTAAGTGCCTTGATTTATTAGCATTGCAGTCTGAGAATCCAATCTGATTCAACTCAGCTGTAGGCTGTGTAATATGAGAAGCATATTATACTGAAGAAGATGGAAATACATACTGGCCTAGATTAGCTGACATTAATGGTTTGTCTGCATGGTGAAATTAGCCAACATAACTAAAACAGAATAACTTTTGAACCCTATCTCTTCTGATATAACTGCCTCTGATGGATATGCAGTTCTGAAATAAAGTGACTTTTAACTAATGCAAAATAAAGTCCTGCTTATCAAAGAATAATGTCTACATGGTGGAGTTATACCATAATAACATATCACAATAATCCATTATTATTATTAGTAGTAGTAGTAGTAGTAGTAGTAGTAGTATTAAGAATAATAATATATCCTTCCCACGCAAATGTTGTGGCTCAAGGAAGAAGCTTTTCTTTTCTACTCCTCTGTCATTTGCTAATGCTTCCAGTGGCTCTGTGGTGTTGAGACCTACTGTTTGGCTCTACCGACCACAGATTCTCTTTTAGATTTTTCTTGGGCTCCCTCATTTCCTCACACCAGTTGGTTTTCACATGAGGACTATATGTGGGAATTAATGTCTTGGCAGCAGGAATACATGTGCCAGATACAACCTGTGCTTCCTTCCAATTCTCATGCAGACACATTATTGGTTAGTGATTTTGCTGATCCGTTCACTGGTGATGACCAGGGTCTTATGAAGGCACTCATTTTTAAGGGTTCTTGTCTTCTGACATTTTGGTAGATGTCTATTTCTCAGAGCCATATTTTAGCACTGAAATTATGTTTGAGTTGAAAATTCTCCAGTTTGCTCTGGGGTTGTATATGTTTGATATATATACACACACACAAGTTACATAGAAAAATAGTTAGCCGTGTAATGATCACATTATCTGGCTATGTGGGTTAATTTTCCCATGGGGATAAGCCTTTAAATTCCAGAATCCTATGCTGATGGTTCACACCATGAATCACAAAATGGACTTGTTTCTTCATGAGAAGGTCCCCATATAAGGAAAGAGAATACATTTTTCAGTAGTACTAGAAATGCTGGTGAGTTTGAAGTATAGTTGACACAGAGGATTTTTGAGAGCTGTGTTTTCTAAGAGTGTTTGTTTTGCTTTTCTTGAAGAAAGAGATTCCAGCCTAGGCCACTTGAATCAATATATCAACGACTGAAAGTCACCAAAAGTTAATATTTTTTTCTTACCTGATTGTAACATGGTGATGCCAAAAAACTCCAATCTCTACAGATGAATGACAAAGGAGAAGGCTATGGTCACAGGTTCAACCCATTCTACTGGTAACCTGGGTCCTTCAGCATTACATGAGCAAAGCAGTTAAACACATGCATATCTTTTACCAAGCATGGAGTCCATTAGAAGTCAGTGGTACCATTAGACTTGTCATTAAGTGCTTTGCTGGGCCAATACCGCTAATGACTTTTTTCTTTTGGTCTTAACAGTCACTGAGAGCCTCTGACATGCCAAATTTCCTCCCACTGACTTTCATATGGAAATGTAAGGCATATATTTGGAATTTAACTCCTGCCTTTGCCTAGTAACATACTTCATACTTTCTTCTTGACTCTAAATTACTGCTTTCCTTTTTTTTTTAATTTTCATGTGCCAAAATATGAATATACCAGGTGCATGAACTACACTCTCTTAAAAAGTAGATGTATATCTTGATGAGAGTGAATCCTTTTAAACCTCAATTCTTACCACTTTAGGGCCTGATCACGCAATCCATTGACAACACTGGAGCCTCACTTACAATCATCCTTGTTGTTTAATTGAAAGAACAACTTGAAAGGTTTGCCAAAAGAATAACATGATGTGCTAATTATGTTAATATAAAATATATTTCTTAGGGATGGAACATTATTTATTATCTTTAATTTCTTTTCACAATTTTGTTTGTTAGGTCTACAGATGTAAACAGCTCACGGTGTTAGACAATTGAACAGGTAAGAATCAAACTTTACCTAGGGCTTAAGATTCAGTGTTTTCATAAGTCATCTGTTTTTCTACTATTTATATTGTAGACTTAAATTATCTGATATTGCTTTCAATTTCTGTATCTGTTATTCATCTTATGCACTTGCTGTTTCAGGGGTATTTTATTGTTTTCTTTTTTGGCATTTGTTTATTTCTTTCATATTGCATTATTGCTTTTTCACGTGTTTTCATTTCTAGTTATTTTCCATATTTTAGTTATTAAATTTTCAGTAAAAAATAAGGTTGTCAACAACATACCTCTATGTTATTTTGGTCAATACAAGGAAACACAGCAGGCTCATGTATTTTTAACTACTGGGAAGCAAGGAAAGGTATGAGCTAAAGAAATTACATGATAAAGTTTCCGATGCTTGGACAAATTCTCCGTATTAATATTTCTTCCTGCAAACACACATGAACCCCTAATCCCATCCAAATAGACACTCGAGAAAAACAGAGCACACTTTTTATCTGATCATATGAACTTCATCAGCGTAATTACTGGGTAGTTGAAATGAAATCCCCATCCTTTAATGTATTGAAAAGTTGCAGTTAGATTATACTTATTGTTGGTGTAACAAAGCTTCATTAAAATGTACAGGGGTTCAAAGCCCAGAAGATAAATTATAGCTATCAATAGTTAACTTGGCCACTATTTGGAAAATACATAAATCTTACTCTCCTTTCCTCAGATATTCAGCTGTTTGTAACTGAACAACAAAGACTAGGTAAGCTATGATGATAAATGATGCATTCTACTATCATATTCTATTTATAGTATTTTTATTCATTAGGGTTTTTAATGTGTTTTGGTTTTGTTTTCTTTCACGCTTGTTCATACTTCTTTTTTGAAAAAAATCATTACAGTTCAGATTTCTTTCTTGTCAATATTTTAATTCAATTACTTTACTTGGTAAACAAGCATTCTTCATTTCGATGTGTAATGAGCTGCAAGCAGAAGTGATTTTTGATTAGACAAGCTAATTTTGAAAGGACAGAAGGAAACAAGCAATGAGCTGGATAAAAATAATTATGGAAGATACCTTGTAAGATGACAAATGGAAGAGATTTAGAATATGTGGTAAATAGAGGAGATACTTATTGCTAAGCTATACAAATATGCTTTGTCTTCTGTATTGATTATTTATATATTACAGGGTTTTTTTTTTAAAAATCATACTGAAAATATGGCTGTCCTTTGTCAACATACGTTCTTATTACTGCTGGTCTACTCTTCATCATGTTTTAAATTAAGCCCCAGAGTTATTTGA
Organism: Carettochelys insculpta; assembly: GCF_033958435.1. Lineage (NCBI taxonomy): Eukaryota > Metazoa > Chordata > Testudines > Carettochelyidae > Carettochelys > Carettochelys insculpta. The sequence continues at coordinate 368,656,484 of NC_134137.1, read as the reverse complement.
GGATTGTGGCTTTAGGTTATAAACTCTTTTTGGGTTGAGCTGTCTTTTAACTTTCTCTTTCAAGAGAATCCTCACTCTGAGGCCCTTATCTTGTTTGTGGCCTCTTGGTACGACCCCAACACTAACAATAGCCATAAACAGTTTTATTAAGAAATCTGAAAAAGGGAAACAATTATGCAGCTTATTGTTCAGACAGAATCTGACCAAGCCCCTAGTTTGTCAAAGCAATCAAATGCATGCTTAACTTCAAGAATGGAAGTAGCCCCACTGAATTCAATGAGATTCCTCTTCTGCATAGATGTAGGAATATGTAGGAATATGCTACAGTGTCTTGTTCAGTTTGGACATTAAGTATCATCAGTCTGAGAGAATCCTCATCAGTTGTAACCTAGAGCCCATTCTACTGTCAGTTGCATGCCTTATTGTTATTGTTCCATAACACCTATGGAAAATTTGAACCTGCAGGGGTGAAAAAAAAAGCCATAAATGTCTGTCTTAAAAATATCAGCCTAAAATATCCTTTAATTTGCAATAAAATCCATCATTGGGATACTAACAAAAGCTCCAGAATAAACCCTGAGTCTGTCTGGAACCCCACTGATTTCAAAGGTTCCATGCAAGCGTGCAGAGTCTGTGTCAGCAGGCCTTACTTCAGGATTGGGACCTTAATTATTAGTTATTTGCATTATCACATGAAGCAGGAGACAAAGGACATTTCTTTTAATAGCCCTTGCCTTTAAATGACTAAGTATTCAATAACTATAGTCAGAGAATATATCTATATGCCCCACCTTTCTCCATTTTTCTTAGCTTGCTTTGTTTGCTAAATGTGTTTTGATACATTATTTACCTACCTCTGCAGCTGCAAGCAGTTTGTTTTTCCATATGCTGGTAAATTCGCAAGTTTGTCACTGGTGTGATGTTGCTGTGATATATGCTTAGGGAGAGATAAAGTGATTTAAGGGTGGAAAATGGTGATTCACAATGAAGCCGATTTCTTCTTAGGGTTATAACTCCCCATTGGTTTGCACTTCAACTAGAATCAGGTGAAATGAAGGGAAAAGTTTTCGTAGAAGCTTGTTGCCGCATAACTATAGCATAAAACAGAAAACAGTGACTAGCAAAGATTTGAAACCTAGTTGCTGGGGCAGGTTTGCTATTTTGTTTCATGCAGATAGCTTTTAAGAGTTGAATCCTGCAGAACTGAATTGCAAGGGATAGGGCCTGAGTTTCCTGTCCCAAATTTTATAACTGGACTTACAGAATTGATTTCTCAACCTAATGAAATCAGCCTGAAAAGGGCCTGAATTTTAGCTAAGAGCTTGGACCAATATCATTGGCTAGAAGAAAAAGAATGCAGAAGAAAAGTTAAACAAAATTACATGAACCTTCTCAACCTTGGTTGTAGAGGCCTTAGAATTCCATAACACTAACCATGGTTGCTCATGTTTAAAGTCAAAAAGTTAAACAATTAGTGGTTGAATCAGGCCAGCTCACGTGCAGTTAAATTAACTTGTGCTCAGGATCTTCATTGTGTTTGGAGCAGGGAGGAATATTACATAAGACAAGTACCATTGTCTGTTTTCCTTTTGTTGAAGCTTTTGCAGATTTTCTTTATACTTTCCTGGAAAATCATACATAACTCTTCTCAGAAGATATTCTGCACTCAAACAGTAGATAAATGCTTTTTGAATATATTAAAAGATCAACGTTTAATATAATCTTCTAATGGTGTATTGTATCATCATATTTTGTATCAAACAGCAAAAATTACTGCTGTGAAATAATCTGCTGTAACACTATGTCGGGTGCTGAAGTGAACAGTCACAGAGGAAGGCAGGAGTAGCTGCAGACACAGTTGATGTAGGAACCGCTGTACTGTGGAGGGATAACTGGGGTCACTCTTCTCTGCAACACCACAGAGACTTCTGGGGACACTAGGTGTCAATCAGTATCTCCCCACCCCTGCTTCCATTTTGCCTATGGGAAAGAAATTACAGGAAGGGACAGTCTCAGAGGGGTAACAGCCAACAATGGGAGGGCAGCTGCAGGAATCGCTTAAGAATGGACCAATTAATGCTGATGTTGGAGTATAACCTACAGTTTTGACTGGGCATTGTATTCCCTGTGCTGATTGGCCATTGGCTCCAACCCCCTCCCATCTTCTGTTTCACAGTCTCTTCACTTCAGCCTCACCTGACACCTGCCCCACAGTCCCTTCTCCTTCCTGTACTGGCCAGTTCTTCCTGCTCCCTTCACACTACCCTCTCCTTCACTTTGTTGTTCTGTTTAGCACATCCCCTCCCAACTCAACCCTCTCCTCCCAGAAATAAATCATAAAACTAAGGGGATGTTTTCTGTCATCTGGTTGTGCAGTCTTATCTATTAACATTGCAAGCTTTCTAGGGCTGGCTAACACCCTCTGTCTGTGCAGTGCCCAGGCCAATGAGGCCCCAGATTTGGCTGGCACTAATGCAGCAAACATGCTTAAAAGTAAAATTTGATGGATGAAATATATGGGTAGATATGATACAATATTTAACTTCTCAACATACTATACACACCAGGGCTCCTCAGCAAAAGAGACTGTGCAGTGGACCTCACCAGTTCAGGGTCACATGGACCACCTCCCCTTTTCTTTGTCATTTGTGACTACTACAGCAAATGGTTACAGGGAAAATTGATATTGAGGTAAATTAATCTGTTCTACTGATGAGCTCGCTTGCTTGAGGTTCATGCCTGTTCCCCTTCCTTCTTTCCCTTATGTGCTGCTTGGAGAAGGACCTGAGCTAGCTCCTCAATGTTTCCAATTGACTTGACTGACACGCAGGTTCTTTTCCACAAGATCTCTAGACTTCCAGTGGGAAGTCAGTCAGTGCCATTTGATTCACCAGCTGTCTAGAGACTACCGATAAGAGCTAAACAGACCCCAGTCTGAGAATCACTAGTAGAAGCTACACCTAAGATTTGCTGTTGAAATGGTTTTCTAGTTTAAAGCCCCCAGGTTGGGATCCTTATTCTTCGTTCCTCCTGGGGATGGATTCTCTCTGGCCAAGGCACTAAAGAGATGGATGAAAAACCTTTTGCAAGCTATGGCCTGGAAGACATTCTGACCTTAGCACTGTGGAGATTCCAGGCGGAGTTGCAGGCCACACGTTAGGCCCAATGAGGCATTTGTAATGTTGACAACTCTACCGGGCAGACCAAGGCTTCATCTGTACTGCAGTCACAATGTGTGACTGCAGATCAAGCTTTAATTGGGTCCTGGACTGAGGAATTAATGGAGCTGAGGCAACATGTGTTAACCACCTCAATAGTTATTTATGGCATTAATCTAGCTAGATTTGTCCGCTAGCTAGATTCATTTCTCTAGCTAGATTTGTCCACCCAAATTTGTGATTGACTTTAAGGTTGGGAAATATAACCTCATTTTATAGATGGAGTCCTGAAATGCAGAGAGACTGTGACTTACTAAAGGTCATGCACGAAGTTACTAGCCAGCCTAATATTTGAACCTGCATTTTTAGTATCTCACCCTGGAGCCTTAACCACATGATCCAAGACTTCACGTTTCTTGGTTGTGTTCAACCCTACATCACTCTCCTTCTCCCTACTTAGCATCTTCTATTACTCCATGCACCACTTTTAATATCTTCTGCATGCCATTTTTCCTGCAGACTCCTTTACGGTTTCTTCCAGACCACTCCCTGCTTCACAAGGTCACTGAACTTTTTGCACAGTGATCTCTCCCATGTGGCTGCAATGGAAAAAGAACTGAGCAAGTTCCCCTTAACTAGCCTAATAATCTTCTAGTAGTTCTGGCTATCTGGCTGTCATCTGTCTTCTGGAACTCACCAGCACCAGGCAGGGGCAGGACTGTGTATAAATATGTTACCAAGTTGTATATGTTGGAACCATGCTTGTGCAGCTCCTTCATATTACATAAGTAGTGTAAAGAGCTGGGGCAGGGGCTGATAGAATTTCTGGTCTCCTAGATAAGGTGTGGTGGGGACAGGCCCCTTACTCCTGCAGGGGCGGGGCCTTGGGCAGAAGGCGTGTGGCCTCAGGTAGAAAGGGCTGGGCTGAGGCAGTCAGATTTTAACACTGCCTGGGCTATGCCCTACAGGACTCTGGTGGTGATTAAAAAGCCCTGGGCTCCAGATGCCACCACTGATACACTAGCAGCAGCCAGTTATCCTGGGCCCTTCTTTTGAATCACTGGGCCTCAGGGCACTTGCCCCCTTAACTGCTGTCCCCTACTGGTGGGGCAGGGGAAGCTGTAAAGAGAAAAGACACTGTAGTTGCCTAGGATGAAACTAGATAATAATGGCTTAGTTGCTGGCAACTGGCTGTGGCCTATATATGGACTATCTATCTAATAAGAAATAAAGTACGTGATGTCAAGATGTCGTGACTATCACACCAGCTACTTCATTCATATGTTTTAGCCCAGGCCCCACAACTCTGTCTGTTTGTCTTCGCAGACTGTAAATTTTCCAGGAAAGATGTGGTGCCCTCCTTTACATTCAGTGAGAACCCTGACCACCTTCGCCATAACACTGACTTTAATTTGAATCATTATCCATTTTTTGGGTTACATCTGGGTCAGGATTTCAGAACAATCATTTCATTTCCTGTTGTGGGGAAGCAAGAACGTTGCACGCTTTTAACTATGTATCTTGGAACGTTATCTGTTGTTGTAGTGAATTTTGTACCAGTGAAAGGTACCGCTTAGGGACAGCTTTCTTTTCTTGATCCTAAGTATATCCAGGACATTACAATATAAGCCATCACTGTTGGAGATTCCACATATCCAGCTAATGTGTTTCAACATTAAGGCTGAGAGGATATTCTGCTCCTTCATTCTATCCTATCCATTCATGTTCTAATGGGAATTACATTTTGGGCAAGGACTATGCTTTTGTTACATGCTTTACAAGTACAAATTCTGTCAGAGTATGCAGGTATTTTAGTTTCCAAGCCTATTCAGTTAAAGGCCTCACTGCTGTTGATGATGCAAAGAGATTTATTGATTGATGAAATAATGCTGCAGATTACCTAACCACCCCAAATGAGTAAGCAGTGCACAGTGTTTGGATTGTCATTGGAAGACCTGGCATAGGGAAAATGTGTATGTCAATAAAATTCAGGCTCTTACCACTTCAGATGCTTAATTGCAATATTTTAGCTCATGGCTTCTATTACCTGCCAAACCTGATTTATAATTTAGATGAAAACCAGGTTCATTGTTCTCATTTCTCATCTGTAGTGCTGAGGTTTAGTTAACATTTGAAGTAGCATAATGTATTTTTTGCTCTAATTTCCTATGTTCATAGAGGGAGAACTATAATCTCATGAAACTGATGTTAAATTATCAAACAATACTGAACAACCTAATGAAAATCTTAAGCAAAAGTCCCTGTAAATTAGTTATTTACTATACTCAGAACACAAGCCTTTGTAAACCTGATATTGTTCTTATGTAAACTCATGAATGGAGACTTTCTCAAATAAATTACTTAATAACATCAGAGAGTCATTGGCTGTGTAAATATATCCCAGGGGCACATGCTAAGATTGCTGAATTTAAATGTTCAATAGAACTTCATATTTGTCACCTTTACTAACGAGTTTTTCCTTATGAAATCATTATTAGCATGAAAAAGTTAAATTTTGTATCTAACTTCTTGAATTAATGCTGTTTAAAGACCCTGAGGGGTTGAAAGTTCTTTTACTGGAATGCATCATTTCCATAATTTTCATAGCCTGAGCACTCTGATGCACTCAACTATGACTGCATATTGTCATTTTTTTAATGCTTCAAGGCAGCAGCTTTTATTTTTCCCCTCACAAAACAATTAACAGAAAATAACAGGTAATAAACATACTTTATTTTTCAAAATTATATTAACAATGAAGGGCCATATTTCATGGCTCTGTGGCAGTGCTGTCTGCTAAATAGCAAGGCAGCCTATGAGGATCTTGCAAATTTTACACTGTGAAAATATTTGATTAGAAAGAGGAAACAATTGAGTTAAATGAGATCAGTGAGTTTGCCATCATTTTCAATGAGACATTTGCAAGCATGTAGTAGCATGGACAGACTTTTAAATAGACTAGATGGTATTTCCCTAGACATTATCTGGTCCTAGTCCATCCTACTTAACATAACTGGATTAGTTACCTGACAGGTTTTTGCCTATCTGTCCTTGGTGATAAAGCTTCTCTTTATGACTCCTCTGTTCCCCCATGCATAGTGGAATTTTCTAGCTCTCTCAGTCCACAAGTTTACTGTCTTAACCAAAATTTTCCTGACTTTGACCCATTGCTGATTATTATTTAATTGTGGTAGCACCTAAAGGCCCCAAATGAAATGTGGTAGGCATTAGGCAAGCACTTCTTGAGATACAGTTCTTGTCTTGAAGAACTCTCAATACACTGGTGCTAAAGCTAGGATTAAAAACCAGGATTCTTTACTGACAGGTCAGTGTCTTAAATATTAGATCCTATTGCTTACTAATTTAATTGAAATGAATGTTGTCAACATTTAAGGGTAATTTGGTGAGTAAAGAAGGCCTTTTTAGGTTATCTGTTTTGTGACAAGTTAAGATTCAATTTCTATATGCCAAGATATGTAAATGAAAAATATGCCACAGCTAACATACTTTTAGACAAATGCATGAGAATAATTTATCCTATCACGTTTTTCCCTGTCAGCTGCCTCCACCTTGAATAAAAGACAAAATAAAAAAAAATAATCCAGTACAATAAACATAGACCTGTAAGAGCTGACTTATTGTATCTCAGATTTCCCTCAGTCTTCTCAAGGTCCCAAAAATGTATGGCATGCAGGAATTTATGAACTGGAAGCCACAGTTTCTATATACTTGTCTAGATAGACCATTGGTCAGGCCCAATATAGCTACTCTTATGTTCTTAGATGACTGGATGGATCAGTGGTTCTTCCCATCCTGATTTCTGTATCTAACCTGGTACTGGTGTTTTGGCAAGTGTCAAATGCTGAAAAGGAAGGAGAGGAGCTTAATCAAAATAGAATTTAATGTTAAAAGTTAAATCCTAATTCTATAAATTCTGTAAAGTATGAATTACTACCCAGCACGGGTAGCTAGAAATGCCTTATAGTGGATTAAAATTGAATTGGTAGGTTACTTGCTATGTGCACGCCAAAAAAAAAGGATCAGATATACAAGTTTAGCCATCATCAGTTTTTCTTTTTGAACTATTTTAGTCTCATACAAACTAGCATGTGCCCTTTTAACTGTCTCCAAACGAACACCACTGTCCCACATAGTTTTTCTCCTGGAAACCTTTAATAAACAACATTATGTGAATAGTGAATGTCAATATCCAGGGTTTTAAGTGATTTTAAGCCACTTGCTGCCTCCAAAGTCTTTATGCTTGCAAGTTATGTTCCACATGTGCTGTGATGCTAGATGAATCCAGATTCTGATTTCTCTTGTGTTTTCCATGGCAGCAGCCAATGAGTTAGGCCCTAAGTTCACAGCTCACAGAATTCTGTGAAAAGACTACTTCATTTCAGTGGTTTTTAGATCAGGCAATAGATGAGTCTCCATGTAGCATTACCCTGGCCTAGTGTGGACCATGGACCAATCCTCTAGCTGAGCCTGAAACGTTCTGCAAATGTATCATCTTTGCTTCCATTTTGCAATATGTCTTAGATTCCTGATTCATTCTAGTGGCACTGGCTCCAGAAGAGAAAAGGAAGGCCCCAAACCGAAATGAAAACCTGTTATTCAACTTCTCCGTGCATTAGCAGTGTTTGATTGCATTATTTAAAAAAAAAAAGAAAAGAAAAAAATGCCCTGCATTGAATTTGGCACCATATTTAAACTTGGCATAAGGTTGCTGCCACAAAAGGCCATGAATTACATGGACTCAGAAAAAATAAGAGTAAAAACATGAGGACAATTACCTTTTCTGCTTAGCATTCCATGTCCATTTGTAGCGTCCGTTTTATGCTGGATAATACTTGGACACATCAAGACTGTTTTGACACTGATTGTCCATAAAATTTTGTCCATCTGTAACAACTGGTAGGCCAAAAATATTTTCACATGCCTGACTTGTGATTCACTTATTTGCACAGCACTCTCTTGCAGTCTCAGAAATGAACAATATATCAAGGAGTGCTTTATTTCTCAATAATTATAATAATAATAATGTAAATAATATATAAAATAGTAATTATAGTCACAGTTTGGGTGTGAATATTAAGGAAAAAGCTAGGTGTCCAGTTTTATTTTCTGAGAAGTCTAGGCCTAGTAATTCTGAGTTCTCCATTCCAGGTGCCATAGAATGACATGACATGTAATTTCTCCACTGTTGCCTCTTCACGTGAACTTGCCATCTTTCGTTCTGTGAGATGTGTTTTCTCCATTGGCTTTTGGAAAGTGGGTGGTTGGAAAGTCTTAGGGTTTAATAACCTCGTTATGTTTATTGTGTTCTCTATGCATGATAAATGGAGGCTTTTGTACTGTATTGGCGCTTATATGGTGCGTTTCAATTTAGGTAATGAGTGCCTTCTTTATATGGTTTGATTAGTTATGTACGCATGAAAGCAAGAAAAGTTTAAGATATTTAGTTTATTGAAGAGAGAAGTTAGAGGGTGACTTGATCATAAACTACAAGTAAGTACATAGAGAAAAATTTCTGAGAGTAGATAGCTCTTCAATCCAACAGCAAAAATGTACAATGATCTTGAGTAGTTAGAACCTAAAGCTGGACAAATTCAGACTGGAAAATATGGCACAATTTTTTTAATGGTGAGAGTAATTAACCATTAGATTAATTTGCCTAGGGTTCTGGTGGATTAATCATTCCTTGCCATCTGCATAACTTTCTAAAAGGTCTGCTGTAGGTCCAGCAGAAGTTGTGGACTTGGTACAGAGCTTTTGTGGTAAAATTCTTTTGCCTGTGTATTACAGGAGATCATGCGATATTATCACAATGGTCCCTTCTGGTATTAAAATCTATGAATCTAGAGTTGGGAATGCATTTCATAGTCCTGTGACTAGCCATATTAATTCTAGCTTGACAGCATCACTTGGACGTAACCCAACATTTCTGCCCCTTGGCACTTCAAAATAGGATTATATCAGTGACTATAATACACGCAACCCCTTCATATGAAGGACCTGCAGTCAAGTGAATTTAACCTGCATTTTTCACAGGAAATATTTTTAACAGAAATCATGGAACGCTTATAATTACAATATGATGACAACAGCATGTTGCTTGGACAGCCCTATAAATGTCTATGGCATTTGCTTATATACGACAAGTGAGAAGATCTTCAAAGCACTAATGACTCTCAAAATCTCTGGGAGTGAGATGCCAACCCGCCATTTCTGACTTTGAAAATGTTTCCCTGTGCTCCGCATCATGCCTTGTAAAGTTCATAATCACAAAGATCAAAATATGATGGAGCAGGAGAAAGGCAAAGGGTAAGGAGGACAAAGATATCAAAAAGTTCACAATGCTACTTTGGTTATTAGGGCTCACCTTTTGAAAGTCAACAGTGGGTTTAGGAGGAATGCCAAGCCTTTGAAGAAAATAATATGCAGTAAAACCTAGATTATCCAGAGTTTGGATAACCAGCATGCTCAGTTAACAGCATCTGCTCCACCAATGGCTGCTAAGCTAGGGCTGGCAGCGCAGGGCTGGTTGACACAGGGCTAGGGCAGACGGCTGCCTGGCCAAGGCCAGCAGAGCAGGGCTGGTGGCCATGGGGCCAGGGTAGCCAGATACCTGGCTGTGACCAACAGCCCAGGTGGGGCCAGTGGCAGTGGGGCCAGGAGCTGTCTGGTTGGCTGGCTGGCAGCAGTGGCAACAGGGCCAGTGGCCATCTGCCCAGCCAGTGCCAGCAACAGCAGGGCTATACGCGTGACTGTCAGCAGCTGCAGGACCATGGGATTGGAGTCAGCAGCCCTGCTCCAATATCCAGAACACTTGATTATCCAGCACTTCCAGTTCTGCAGAGAAGACAAATAATACAGCTTCCACGGTATTTTTAAATGGGGACATGGAGTACAAGAAGGTGGCAGATTGGGTCAAGCCTGAGGCTTCAGGCATAGGGGACTGTATGGAAAAAGTCATATGTTGAGAGAAAGGAAGAAGCCAAGGGATTAGAGGATGAAATCAATCAATCAATAGAAAAGACTAAATCCCTTATTATTCATTGGCTCTTACCAGAAAGGATTTAGGCACAGCCAGAAAAAGATTAGGACAGGCAATCTTGCCTTCCTACAGACAGGCTCAATCTCAAATTCCCATAACTTTTCATTATTGGAAGAGTTACAGATCAATTCTTAGTTTAAACTATTCATTCCATTTCACACTGATGCCACACACTGTGCAGCACATTTTGTCTGCTTCCTTGTTGCAGGATAGATGAATTTAGTGGGTGGGTAAGAGGAGCCTCAGGCCTTCACTATACTTAGTGGCATCCATAGCATCGCAACAGCACTGGAGAGTTTTACTTTTGGGAAGACACTGTGCATCTGGCTAATGCCATTAGTGTCAATTCTAGTGTAACCATAAGGCTCCTATTTGTGCTTCTGAAGTGCTAGCGGGTGGGTGAGTTTGTATAACTGTGTAATTCTTCAAATTGGGCTATGCTGAATGGTTGGCTCCAAATCACTGACTAGATGAGCTAAAGTAGAGTCAAAGTCACCACCTTCCCAGAATTTGATTTTATAAAGGCAATGTCAAAAACTCCAGCCTGAAGCTTCTTAGAGTTCATCTCTTTGCAGTTCTGAGCTACACAACCTAGACAGGCCAGTCCCACAGCCTCTCCTCAAGTCTGGTATTACACCGTTATACCTGCCACAGGAAATTAGCATCTCCCAGCAAAGTTCAAATACCTGCAAAGGGATCAGGTCAATTGAAGAACCCAGCAACCTACAGTTATTATTACACAGTTCTTATATGGTGAAAATCTATAAAATGATTTGCGTATCATCATCATCAACAACAACAACCATGGGCTCAGCGCCCATTGGTGTCTGATCGTCTCTCTCACTATTTCCTTCCATCTTTCCCTGACCAGAGTGGAGTGGCTTAGTTTCTGTAGACAAGTGCCACACAAGTGCCACACCAATCTACTAGGTCATCTACCCATTCTCTGTGGGCTCTGCGTCTCCTATTCAAACCATCCATTATGTCAAATCTTTACATATGCTAGCCACCATTTTGAGGAGAAACCTGATGAGAAAGTCTGTTTGTGCGAGATTTTGGCCATATGTAAAACATAACCAGAAAATAGCCTCTTTCTAGTTGTGGATCTGTTAAGTAACCCAAACCCTACAGGCAGACCAATCCAAGGATTCTGAGACAATTCCTCCAGCATTTGAAGAGGTGTGAATCAGAGTTTCTGGTTTTGGCCTACTTCTGTCTTCACTATTGTTTTCACAAGCATGCACATGAGCTATCAGTTAGGTCAAATATCAATGGAATTGAGTTTGAAATATCAGCCCTGTAGTGAGTACGACAGTTAATTCTGCTGGTAAATGTTGTTCATTGCTAATTGCTAAACCTAAATTTAACAATTAGTTTAGAAAATGTAAAGATTCATTTGCAATGAGATCTGAGAAGCAGGATGCATTTTGTGTTAATCATTCTTTTATAAAGGCCTACAGTGGGTTAGGAAAAGAAAGCTGATGCACAGTGGAACTCTCATTTCCAATAGAGAAATCTGACCATGCATTGAATGTATGCCTAATTATCTTCAGCCAAATTTGGCATGTGTGCCTTCTGAATTAGACTGAGCTATGGCTGCAAAACGCAATTTCGAACAAGTTACACAAGGACTGATTTTTTTGCTTTACACAATTCACCAATATTAATGAACCAATATTGACTTTTTTCACTTAATCATTTATTTAATTGTGACAGTAATTGACATTGTCATAGAGTGAGAGTTTGTTAGCTGTGTGTCCTATCTATTTCCAGTCCATTGAAGGAGAAGTTTCTGCACTTGGTGTTGGGATTAAAAGGAGACTGCAGTACCTTTAGCCAAGCTGCATAACTTCAATAGTGAACATAAATACATTTTGAGCTACACAGATCTTAGGGGATGATAAAACATTGGCCAGTAGTTTCAAACCTGAATGTTTAAAGTTAGGCACCTAAATTTAAAGAAAGAATGAATGATTTCTTTCGGAAATGGTGCCACGGTTGCTCATGGGTGTTGTAGTTTGGCTGCCCTTCTCCTCCCATTAACCCTTAGAGAGAGAGAGAGAGAGAAAGAGACCGCTCATTATGTAGATAATGCACACACACTTCCTGTGAACCATTTAATTTTGGGTGGCCTTCCAAATAACCCAAAGCCCAGTCCAGATGTTTTGGTCAACCCTGTGTATGTTGGTGTGATAAAAGCAGATTGGAATCTGTTAGGATTTGAGGCCAGAGGGGCTGAAAAATATTTTTTGCAGGCCCACTCAAACATCCTAACACCAACTTTTGCCAATAGGCACTAAGGGTGGAATTCTCAACACCACTCTGTTTTGGCCTATCTCTCCTTCCACTTAAGTTACTGAGTTTCCATTGACTTCCATGACAGCAGAACGTGCCCAATACTGAGTGCTTTTAAGAACTCCACCCACAGATCATTGTACCAAAGGGGAGCATAAATCCCATGCTTTTCTCTGCTTTATGTACATAGTACTACATTAGCATTGGTGAATTAAATGTGTACAAATGTATAATTGGGAAGCCATCAGTTCTGCAGTGGTGTAAGTTCTAGTCATCATAAATTCTTTCCAGGAACCAGGGAAAAGTTCAGCTACGCCCCTTTTATATTAATGTCCAATGTTATTGTTATATTAAATAAAACTTACTTTTTTATTTAAAAATGTATTAATTTTTAAAATCTACTTTTCTTTTCACTATTTTCTTTGTATCAATTTGTCACTCGTTGTTGCCTGGACAATAAAGTTTAACTGGTCAGTATTATTTCCTAGTTCTTATGCTGTAGGACAAGGTTTTTCCTTGTGTTTGTAGCAGCCAGAGAATGCTTTATTCTCTCACAACCCTGCTTTTAACCACTTTTATTTGCATGAAACATTTATATTCCTATTATGTTTTTTAAACCTCAAAATTTTAACTTGGAATACGTACTTCCAAACAGTGTCCCTTTAGTAACACATCTACATTGCTAATCAAGGCAAGTGAAATGCATTTTATAATGAAGTGGATAAATCCAGAATTTCTAATAAGTGACGATAAATCATGTTTGCCTGTGAATAACAGTTTTTATCAGTGACTCAGTGGGATCATAATGTATTCTTTCAATCTTCTCCAAAGGTAGTAGCAGGAAAGCTATTTTATAGATTTCTTGGTAATCTGAGCTGATGTTATACCTGTTACAGGACATTTCCAATAAAATAGAAACACAGCAGGATAAAAAAGATACAAATGGTGTTTTTATACCAGTCAATAAAAGCATGACTCTGTAGTAATAGCAAATTTGTTCATGAATTGTGAAGTATCAGCAGCTCAGTTGGTAAGATATTAAAATAATTCATGTCCTACCTCTGCAACTGTTCTTACCATTGTGTTAGCCCGTGCCTTCAATTTGCTGTCTTTTTTTTTTCGTGGTCAAGTAGGAAAACAACAAGTCCAGTACACAGAGATCCTGTATAGTCAAATTAGCATATAGGAATGACTTCTTAAGCTATCTCAATTCACTTATCTCAATTCAGAAACTGCTGATTTAAGTTGGACTTCATGCACGTCCATGAGTCTGCCTGTATGGCTGTAATTTGTATAACACAGCTAAGCAAGCTATGTCAATTCTGAGGCCAATTTACCCAGTGTATATCTGGAGTAATAAAGAGCTTATTAACGTTACACTGGTTCAGCAGGGATGGACTGTGCAAACTGCTCCACAAGATAGGCTGTCCACCATGGTTACTCAAGATGATCCAGTCTTTCCACAAAGACATGAGAGGAACCATCCAATATGACAGCGCATAATCGGATGTTTTCAGAATCAGGAGCGGCGTCAAACAAGGATGCGTCCTTGCTCCAACATTGTCCGGGATCTTCTTCGCACTTTTCCTGAAGCATGCCTTTGGATCGTCAACAGAGGGCATCTTTTTGCACACAAGATCTGATGGGAAACTGTTTAATCTTGCAAGGCTGAAAGCTAAATCTAAGGTGAGGGAAGTCCTCCTCAGAGATATGCTGTTCACAGATGACGCTGCTGTAGTGTCACACACAGAGGACCGGCTTCAGAAACTGCTGGATCAGTTCTCCAGAGCATGCAAGGACTTTGGGCTTTCCATCAGCCTAAAGAAGACAAACGTACTTGGTCAGGATGTTGCTGAACCTCCATCAATCAGCACTGACAACTATACGTTAGAGGTCGTCCACGAGCTCGTTTACCTCAGGTCCACCATCACTGACACCCTGTCATTGGAGACTGAGCTAAATAGGAGGAGCAGAAAAGTAGCCACAACTCTGTCCAGACTCAGCAAGAGTGTGGAATAACATCAAGTTGTACACCCACACCAAAATGCAAGTCTACAGAGCCTGCATCCTCAGCACCCCCTTTTACGGCAGTGAGTCTTGGACCCTGTACACCTGCCAGGAAAAGAGGCTGAACGTCTTCCACTTGCACTGCCTCAGGCGCATCCTTGGAATATCGTGGAAGGACAGAGTGTCCAACACCGCTGTCCTTGAGCAAGCTGGAATCCCAACCATGCACACCCTCCTCAGGCAGTGGCAGCTCCGCTGGCTTGGCCACGTCCACAGGATGAATGATGGAAGGATCCCAAAAGACATCCTGTATGGCAAGCTAGTCTCTGGTAAAAGACCTCCTGGACACCCCCAGTTGCGCTACAAAGATGTTTGCAAGAGGGACCTCAGAGAGGTAGACATCGAGCCAGACAGCTGGGAGGAGCTGGCAGATAATCACAGCAGATGGAGGCAGGAACTACACAAGGGCCTTCAGAAGGGTGAGATGAGGTTCAGACAGCTAGCAGAGGAGAAGCAA
This sequence comes from Carettochelys insculpta, assembly GCF_033958435.1. Lineage (NCBI taxonomy): Eukaryota > Metazoa > Chordata > Testudines > Carettochelyidae > Carettochelys > Carettochelys insculpta. The sequence continues at coordinate 368,641,447 of NC_134137.1, read as the reverse complement.
GCCCACAGAAAGCACAGTAAGGACCTGCCAGACACCCATTACACATGCAACAGATGCAGCAAGGACTGTCACTCTCATGTGGGCCTTCACAGTCACAGTCAATGCTGCAAATGATGATCCCAAATGGAACTACGAAGGGCGCGATCCATAGTCTACATAGACTGAAGGATGCCTACATGATTGGTTCATGATTTGTCTCATGCATTGTAAGTCTCTCTCATGAAAGTCTTTAGTTTAATTTTAAATCAGGAGATGATAATTAAAAATAGAATCCACTTAGGAACAGAAAGAACATCGTAGGAATTGTCCTAATGCATCAGAACTGTTCTCCACCTAAATGTTGGAAATAACTCCACTATAGGCAATTTTGTTCTCCTATTTTGACAATTCTGTTAATTTAGACTATGTACAAGTCCCGTCTTTTGCCCTTCCTCTCTAAATTTTACATGTTTCTCACATATTCAGTATGTTGCTATATTCTTTTCTTTGACAGGGCTTTTTTATGCAAATATGTTATTTAACAGCATATTTTGTTAAGCACATTCAAATCACAAAATTTTTTTCTTTCTATCTTTCGTGAAGAATGTGAGTAGTATCAATTGTATGTTTTTTATCTCATTTCCTCTCTCATACATAAATCTTGCACAAAGAAAATAGGAGCTGCATTATCTCTTAAAGATGAAACAGTGTCTAATGTGGATAGTCCACATTCCCTCACTAATACTCTTGGAGGGCATGATAATAAATAATTAATTAAATGTCCTATTTTGCAGACTCTAAGTTATGGTATTACATATTTTATCTATACATAGCTACCTTACATATTTTATAACATTTCAATCATTATTAGAAAGGGCCAATGGAAGAATTTATGTTCCCTTGCATAGGTTTATTTATACTGATTTATGTGATAAACAGGAAGACTTGTTCCAGTTTTCCTGTTTGTCATCTTCTGGTGCAGCTGTTCAGAATTTCGCAATGTTTCACAAGTACAGGAAAAGCAGCTAAATTTCCATGATCTCTCCGTAGCAGGCATGTTGGCTGCTGCCGCGTGAGCTGAAACACTTGTCAGAATGATTTCAGGGCAGTGTACTGTTAGTGGGGGGAAAAGTCAAGAAGATTTGAGAAGATTATACTGAACATTTGAACAACGGTGTCCAGATGAACGTATGTCAGACAGCTCTAATAAGACTGTGTATGCAGGTTTTCCTTAATCTACACTATCCAGAGCTTTCAGTGATGAATAAATCCATGCAATAAGGAAGCCTGGCTATTTGGCCTGCCACTAGCCAGGGTACTATTCCCTAAGGTCTGCTGAATAACTGTGGTTTTTCATTTATTTTTCTTTCAATTTCGCTTCTGTGTCCAAATGTCCATAGGAAATAGGTAAGACTCATAGAATCATAGAACTCTAGGGCTAGAAGGGACCTCAGGAGGTCAGCTAGTCCAGCTCCTTGCCTAAGGCAGGATCAACCCCAACTAAATCATCCCAGCTATGACTATGTCAAGCCAGGACTTAAAAACCTCTAGGGATGGAGATTCCACCACCTCTCTTGGTAAACCATTCCAGTGCTTCATCACCTTTATGGTGAAATAGTTGTTCCTAATATCCAACCTACACCTCTCCCTCTGTAACTTCAGACCATTGCTTCTTGTTCTCCCATCTGTCACCACTGAGAACAGTCTCTCTCCATCCTCTTTAGAGTCCCCTTTCAGGAAGATGAAGGATGCTATCAAATCCACCCTCACTTGGCTCTTCTTCAAACTAAATGAGCCCAAATCTCTCAGCCTCTCCGCATAGGTCATGTGCTGTAGCCCCTTAATCATTTTTGTTGCCCTCTTCTGAACCTGCTCCAATGTATCCACATCCTTTCTATACGGGGGGGACCCAGAACTAGATGCAGTACTTCAGATGTGACCTCACCAGTGCTGAGTAGAAAGGAAGAATAACTTCTCTAGATCTGCTGGAAATGCTTCTCCTAATGTGCCCCAATATGTCATTAGCCTTCTTAGCTACAAGGGCACACTGTTGACTCATATCTAGCCTCTCATCCACTGTAATCACCAGGTCCTTTTCTGCTGCACTTCTACTTAGCCAGCCGGTCCCCAGCCTGTAACAGGTCTTGGGACTCTTGCATCCCAAGTACAGGACTCTGCACTTGTTGAATCACATGAGATTTATTTTAGCCCAACCCTCCAATTTGGCTAGTTACTCTGGACCCTACTTCTACCCTCCAGTGTATCTACCTGGCCCCCCAGCTTAATGTGATCTGCAAATTTGCTGAGGCAGCAATCCATCCCCTCACCCAGGTCATTAATAAAGATGTTGAACAGTAATGGCCCTAGAGCCAATCCTTGGGGCACTCCACTTGAAACTGACCTCCAGCCAGGCATTGAGACATTGACCAATACCCCCGGGGCCCGTCCATCAAGCCAGCTTTCTAGCCATCCTAAAGTCCATGTATGCAATCCATACTTCCTTAACTCATGGGCAAGAATGTTGTAGGAGATTGTATCAAAAGCTTTGCTAAAGTCAAGGTATATCACCTCCATTGACTTCCCCATGTCCACAGAGCCAGTTACCTCATCATAGAAGCTAATCAGATTGGTCAGGCATGACTTGCCCTTGGTGAATCCATGTTGACTATTCTTGATCAATTTCCCCTCTTCCAAGTGTTCCAAAATGGATACCTTGAGGATCCCCTCCATGATTTTTCCAGGGACTGAGGTAAGGCTGACTGGTCTATAGTTCTCTGGATTGTCCTCCTTTTCTTTCTTAAAGATGGGCACTACATTTGCCTTTTTCCAGTCATCCAGGATCTCTCCTGATCTCCATGAAGTTTCACAGATAATGGCCAAAGTCTCTGAAATGACATCTGCCAATTCTCTCAGAAGCTTTGGATGCATTAAATCTGGGCCCATGAATCTGCGTACCACTAGCTTTTCTAAGTAGCTCTTAGCCCATTCTTTACCCACAAAGTGCTGACCACCTCCTTCCAGTACTGCATTGCCTAGTGCTATAGGTTGGGAACTGATCTTGTCCTTGAAGACTGAGGCAAAAAAAGCATTGAGTACATTTTCTGCATCATCTGTCACTAGGTTACCTCTTTCATCTAGTAACTGCCACACGCCCTCGCTGATCATCCTCTATTGTTAACATGCCTATAGAAACCCTTCTTGTTACCGTTCATATTCCTTGTTAGTTGCACTTGCAATTGTGCTTTCACTTTCCTGATTACACCCGGACATTCTCCAGAAATATATTTATACTCCTCCTTAGATATCTGTCCAAGTTTCCACTTATACACATGCCTTTTGACTTCGAGTTCACCAAGGATTTCACTGTTAAGCCAGGTTGGTTGCCTGCCACGTTTGCTTTTCTTACTGTGTATTGAGATTGGTTGTTCCTGTGCCTTCAATAGGACTTCTTTAAAATACTGCCAGTTCTCCTGAACAACTTTCCCTATCATATCTGTTTCCCAAGGGATCCTGCCCATCAGTTCTCTCAGGGAATCAAAGTCTGCTCTTCTGAAATCACGGGTCTGTATTTTACTGCTCACCTGCCTTCCTTTTGTCAGAATCCTGAAATCTACCATCTCATGGTTGCTGCAGCCCAGTTCCCACCCATGTCTATATTTCCTATTATTTCTTTCCTGTTTGTGAGCAGCAGGTCAAGTGGTGCACAGCCCATGCTCGTTTCCTTCAGCACTTGTACCAGGAAGTTATCCCCATCATTCTCCAAAAACTTCCTGGATTGTCTGTGCACTGCTGTATTGCTAACTCATGCTAAATGAACTCTCCTGTCTCTGATTGGATGCTTCTTCCTGTTTTGAGGTCAGCATGCACAATGGAGTAGACTTGAGTAAACTTGTCAAAAGTGCCAAAGTGATTAAGATGCCTTAAGTTTCATTTTCAAGAGTGCCTTCGGCACAGAAAGTCTAAATTGGAAAAAAAAAAAAGAGAGATTTAGAGGAGACTGTGCCCAAGTCCTTTTTGAAAATAGGACTTATGGCTCCTAAACTGCATAAACAAATCTAAATATTTTAGCCTTAGGATCCCGATCTGAAAATTTATTTTTAACAGGTTTTAGGATATTTAGGACTTTGTGTAAAATATTGTGTATTTAAAATAATATTTTTACATTTAATAAGTATGCTAGAACTCTTGCCACTAAGCTCTGGACCTCAGGCTCTCAATATAACCCTTTTTCTCATTTCAGACTATGTTTGGCAACTATTCTTAAAATCTGGCACGGTAAATGATAGGCTTCATCACTATAGTCCATGACAAAAAGATACAATAATTCTTTTGCAGATGTAGCTTTACCATAGCAGTTTGAAACATAAACATGACCTTTCAATACTTTTAGTAGAGCAATGCAGAAAATGCAAGCTATGAGATGGAGTGGGATTGACATGGGAGACCATGTTAGTTGTACAACATGTATGGGAAGGCGAATTCTCTGATGGATCTTGCTAGAATTGTGTATGAATCAAACTTTTGGAACTAGCCTTAAAACTCTCTAGCTCCATGGTTAGAATACAGGCCTTAGATACTGTGATGCTAGTTGCAGGTAGAAGAGGATTTAACCCTTCATCCCCCACCTTCCAGCTGAGTGCGCTGACCACTTAGGATATGGCCTATTTTAGAGTTGCTTTCTCTCTCCATTCCCATTTCACAACAAAATTCAGATGGTAACTGTGAGTGAGTGAGAAGAGAATCTGGCAGCACAGGGGCTAAACAAGCCTTTTTTGACCAATTAGTCCCATCCCACTTCAGCTGCAGCCAGTGAGGGAGAATAAAAGAAGGGAACCTGGCTCAGTTCAGGGCTGACCAGCAAAGAGGCAGGAGCTGGTTCTGCCATCCACAGGACCTGAGCCAGAGCTGTCTGCTGGGTCACCTACAAGAGGATGCAGCCTCCAAGCTCTGTCCCAGGCACCCAGGGGGACAGCCTGAAAGTAAATCCCTCTGAGGAGGGGGAAAGGCGACTGTTGGGACCACGCCCCAAACTGAAGGGACAGACTTTTGTAGGTGGCCGGAAGTCCTAGATCTGGGCTTTTGGTAATACGAGAACCTAACCACTAGACCACCTCAGTGCTTGGGGGACCCAGATACAGTAACATTTTCGTTGCTACAAAATAAAAATTGAAGCCTTGAAGCTTTTATCTATCTGATTTCCAGACAGCTCTGATACTTAGCTCCATTTATCTCCATGTTACAGGTGGAAAATTAAGAGACAGTACCAGTAAGTGAGAAGCCCCATTGAATTCAATAAGACTTCTTACATACTTAAAGTTAGGTATATGCTTGAGCATCTTACTGAATCATGCCCTAAATGACTTATCCTTGGTCATGTCAGAGATTTCTGGCCGAGGCTGGCATTAAAGAAAGATGATCCTGAATCCAGTCTTGTGCCTGGATTCCTGTCATTCCTTGGAATAGTTGCACATACTTTATCACATGACTTGTTAAGAGATCCCAGCCCTTACCAGGGGTGACTATAGGGCAAACTAAGAGATCTCAGTGGTGGGAAATCTCTCCAGCTATTACTTGAAATAGTCCTTTCATTATTTTTTATTTATTTCTCAGGTTATTGGAATTAGTCTTGTCCACAAAGTAGTTCCTTTATTTCACCTGAATCTCTGTTCACTCCAGTTTCTATGCTGGTGCACTGGCATGGTAAGTGATAGCCATGTGGGATTCAAAAGTTCTTCTGTAGTTGTCTGGAATTAACACCAGTTCACTGGTTGCTAAACTCTCAATTGCTTTGCTTCTACTACCATTTGCTTTTCTAAGCAGAAACACATCTGTTCCCACTCTTAATGGACATGTGTCACAGAACATCCTGTATTTATTTATCTAAATACGTATAGATGTTTATCTGTTATATCAAGGTGTCTGAGTGTAATTTCAAAACCTACATGACACGGGTGCCTTAAATGCTCTGTTTGCATTATGCAGAGTGAGAGAAGGATATTTATTTATGAAATCACCTCATCAGCCTCCAGAATGCCCCAGGGTACAATGTGGCAGCTCTTCAACAGTGCACAGCAAAGTTACCTAGCCATTTAGGACAGGAAGCATAGACAAATTTCTCCTCAGTAATGCAAATCAAATTATCCATTTGGAATTGAGCCAAAACCCTAGGGCATTGTGACCACTATGATATTTTCACAAGTGATATGCGTTGTTAAGAGCTGCAAGTGGTCAAGATTCCTGTTCCATGATCTGTACCAAAGACATCTCCAGCAGCATCATGGCCCCTTGCATTATAACAGGACTCTGCCAAATTTATGGCCATGAAAAAGGCATCACAAAACATGAAATCTGATCTCCCCCCTTGAAATCTGGTCTTTCGTTTTGGATTCTTTCCCCTATATTAACAGAGGATACCAGCATTTCTCAAAATGGGGTCCTGACCAAAAGCAGGGATGTGGATGGGGCACAAGTTTATTGTAGGGGAGGGTTGTGATATTGCCAACCTTAATTCTGCACTGCCATCAAAGCTGAGTGGGCAAAGAATGGCAGCTGTGAGCTGGATGCCCCAGCTATGAAGGCAACACCTCCACCAGCAGCGGCTCAGACGTAAGAGTGGTAATATCATACCATGCCACCCTTACTTCTCCATTTCTGCCTTCACAGCTAGGTAGGACACCTATAAGTACAACACCATGACATTTCAGATTTAAATATCTGAAACCATGAAAGATATGATTTTTAAAATAATAACATTGACCAAAATGGACCATGAATTTGGTAGGACCATAATTAGAACAAAGACGTTCCATCAGTACTAACTTAGAAGGAAGCATGATTTTTACTGAATCGTAGAATCATAGGGCTGGAAGAGACCTCAGGATGTCATTGAATCCAGCTCCCTGCCCCAAGCAGGATCAATCCCAACTAAGTCATCTCAGCCAGGACTTTGTCAAGCTGGGACTTAAAAACCTCTAGGGATGGAGGTTCCACCACCTCCTCAGGCAATAGATTACAGTGCTTCACCACCCTCCTGGTGAAGCAGTTTTTCCTAATATGCAACCTACTTCTCTCCTTCTGTAACTTCAGACCATTACTTCTTGTTCTACCATCTGTCACCACTGAGAACAGATTCTCTCCATCCTCTTTAGAGCTTCTCTTCAGGAAGTTGAAGGCTGCTATTAAATCACCCCACAGTCTTCTCTTCTGCAAACTAAACAAGCCCAAATCCCTCAGCCTCTCCTCATATGTCACATGCTCCAGCCCCTTAATCATTTTCGTTGGCCTCCACTGAACTTGCTCCAGCACATGCACATCCTTTCTATACTGGGGGGGGGGTCCAAAACTGGATGCAATACTCCACATGTGGCGTCACCAGTGCCAAATAGAGGGTAACATCAACTTGTCTAGATCTGCTCGAAATGCTCCTCCTAAAGCACCCCAGTATGCTGTTAGCCTTTTTAGCTACAAGGGCCACTGTTTACTTGTACCCAGCCTTTCTTCCACCACAATCCCTAGCTTCCTTCCCGCTGTACTGCTGCTCTTAGCGAGTCGGTCCTCAGCCCATAACAATGCTTGGGATTCTTCCCTCTCAAGTGCAGGACTCTACACTTCTCCTTGTATCTGTCAATATTATCCATACTATTTTCTGTGGCTGTCTGGCTTTGTCTTTGAGGTATTTCATGTAGGTATTCACCAGGCAAGAGCCTGATAACTCTGAAATCTGATGTGGTGTGGCAGCAGATGGTAGGATAATATTGAGTACAAAAGAAAAGGGATTAGAATGTAAAAATCTTAATTGTGAATTGCAAATACATCCTACCAGCATAGAATATTAATTCCTAATGTTGGTTTTCCCCTTAAGGATATTTTTGCTTCTGTGCCGACATAGTTCATTAGTTAGTCACTGTGGCTGATCTGTAATTATTGGCTTGCCTTTGATCTGCCTGGGTACCAAATGCCTTTGTACTTTTTGCAGTAATGGCAGTCTGAGGTTTATTTCACCAGAAGACAATAGCAAATCTTTCTAGGTTTAATGCATTGCTTCACATCAAATTGCCTCATTTCATTGAAAACACTGTGAAAATTATACTCTGGGTTTTGTTGGCTGCAGTTAGTTTTCTCTTGCAATATACATCTGTGAACTTTTCTAACTTCACCCAAATTATCAAGTGATTGGTAGAGTCAGAAGTCCCTATTATAAGAATATTGTATAGTTGGGACAACAGCTCTAAACACCTACATGGGTTCCAAATATTTATATGGATTCTGTAACGTGCAAATCTATAATACATAGTAGAGTCCCTAATTTCAGCCATATTTTTGGCTTATGAACATGTGATAGGAAAGCCCATTCAGCAAGACTTTTACGTATATACCTAACTTGAAGCACATGACTACTTCAATGGAAATAAAATATCCAGTTACACAGTCCCTTCCACAAAATAATCCTGAATAACTCAGTTAATTTATACAAACTTCAGGATTATTTAAAGATAGTCACTGCCTAATTGGCTTAGCCATCAAAATTAGTACAGAGGTTAAAATATTTTGTCTTCATGTCATATTCCTCGTTCAGTGTTGGGAGTATTACATGTTTAAGCTAGTGAGTAGAGTATTGAAGAAAAAAATCTCTGAAACCTGGAACCTCTCTGGATAGAAATTCTCTGAATGAATAATAAAAAATATCAATAGAAATATAATACCACCACCTGACCAGGTTGGTGGTGGTGATTTCGAAATGCTCTGGAAGATTAGAGAGAGTGGATATAGAACCCTGTGCAGACATAAAATTTGTATCCTCTGTGTCTACAAAAATGATCCTCAGATATCCACAGACACATTGGTTGATGTGGATATCCACAGATATAAACAAGCTATCTGCAAATGTGTAGGGTTTTAGATACAAAATTTGTTTCCACATGTGCATATGTATCCACAAAAATGAGCCACGGGTATCCCCATCTATATCCACGAATGTAGACCACCACAAATATAAAGTGGATATCTGTGTATTTGCAGGGCTCTGGCTATAAAAAATAGAAAATCCAATAATAATTGGAGATTTCAACTATCCCCATATTGACTGGGAGCATGTCACCTCAGGATGTGATACAGAGATTGTTTCTAGACCCCATTAAATACTGTTTCTTGGAACAGATAGTCCCAGAACCCATCGGGGACAGGCAACTCTTGATTTAGTCCTGAGTGTAACACAGGAAATGGTTCAAGAGGTACATAGTGATACAGACCATAATATGATTACATTTAACATCTGAGAAGTATAAAAGAAGCCTGACAAAGCAGCATTTAAGTTCAGAAAGGGGAACTACACAAAAGTTGGGAACCTAGTTAAACAGATACTAAAATTCAGAAGAGCGAAGTGCATGCACATTTTTAAAAAAAATCATAATAAAGGTTCAATTTAAAAATATCAGTAAGATGACTTTAAAAAAAAGGAAAATACCCTACCATGGCTAACAACAGACTAAAACAGGTGGTGAGATGCAAAAAGACAACCTTTAAAATGGGAAATCAATCCTATTGAAAATAGACAAGAGCATAATCTTTGGCAAGTTAAGTGTAAAAGTATAATTAGGAAAGCCAAAAATGATTGTGAAGAGAAACCAGCAGAAGACTCCAAATAACAGATTTTTTTTCAAGTACAGGAAGCTTGCCAAACAATTCAGGGAGGAACTGTCCCAGATTGAGGTTTCAGTAGGGGTGGATTCGGAACAAGTTGGTAAATTAAACAGTAATAAGTCAACAGGTCTGGGTGGTATTTACTCCAGAGTTCTAAAGGAACTCAAATATGAAATAGCAGAATTATTAACTTCTGTATGTAATCTACCACTTTGATCAGCTTTTGAACCACATGACTCTCCAGTAACAGTAGCTAATGTAAAAAACGACCTTTAAAAATGCTTCAGGGACAATTCTGGCAATTAGAGACTGATAATTTCAGTACCAGACAAATTGGTAGAAACTACAATAAGAAACAGATGCATAGGTGAACGCAAAATGGTGGGAAAGAGTCAAAATTGTTTGTAAAGGGCCATGATCCCTCGCCAATCTACTGGAATTTTTGAGACAGTCAATAAATGTGTCATCAAAGGATCTTAAGCAAACTAAACAATCTTGAGATATGAGGGAAAGTCCTCTTGTGGATCAGTAAATGGTTGAAAGACAGAAAGCAAAGGGTAGGTCTAAATGGTCAGTATTCACAACGGAGAGAGGCTAATGGGAGGGTCACCACAGGATCTGTACTGGGACCAGTGATGTTCTGCATATTCATAAGTGATCTAGAAAAACTTGTATTCAGTGAGGTGGCAAAAATTACAGACAATGCAAAAATTACTTTCAAAGCAGACTGCAAGAAATGACAAAAGAATCTCACAAAAGTGATTGAGAGGCACCAAAACGGCAGATGAAATTCAAGATTGGTAAATGCTAAGTAAGGCACATTGGACAACATAATCCCAACTATACATACAACATGTGGGGTCTAAATTACCTGTAACTACAGGTTGAACTTCTCTAGTCCAGCAGCCTCAGGACCTAACTGGCACTGAAAAACAGTATTTGTCAAACCATGGGCAGTCAGTGTTGTCTAGAGGCATTACCAAAACTTCCACTGCTTACTGGTCTTCTAGAAAATATGTAGGGGTAAATTAGAGCTAAATAACAGCACAGAACACTGAGAACCAGGACTGGTGACTTTAAACAAACTTCATGGAACCACAGGAAACTTGGCTACACACTAAAATCATGCTGGACCATGGATGCTGCTGGATGAAAGAATGCCAGACTAGAAAGATTCAACCTGTACTCGTGAAAGAGATACTGGTGTCATTGTGAATAGCAATCTGTAAACTTCTACTCAGTGTGCAGCAGCAGTCAAACAAACTGACAATGTTAGCAGCTTTTAGAAGAAGGCTAGATAATGACAATATCATAATGCTTCTGTATAAGTCCATGGTACACCCAAACCTTGAATCCTCAACATATATTGAGATTGGGCGACCAAGACTTATATAGACATATGTTAAAATGGGACAAGTTATAAAGTACAAGAAAAATGGTTGGGGTATGGAAAAGCTTCCATACAAAGAGAGATTAAAAGGACTGGGTCTTTTCATCTTGGAGAAGAGACAACTTAAGGGATGGATATGACAGAAGTCTAAAAAGTCATGAGTTGTGTGGAGAGCATGAATAGAGAAGTATTATTTAGCCCATCACCTATCACAAGAACCAAGGGTTACCCAATGAAATTATTAGGCCACAGGTTTAAATAAACAAAAGGAAGTATTACACACAATGCACAGGTAATCAGTGAAGTCACTTCCGAGTCTTCATTAGAAAGTCCAAAACACTTACAGGGATCAGAAGGAATTAGATAAGGTCAGTGGGTCCATTCCTGGCCATGGACCAAGATGGTCAGGGATGCAACCCCATCATCTGTTTGTCCAAAGCTTCTGATTCCCAAGAAGCTGGGACTGGATGACAGGAGAGGGATCATTTCATGATTATCCATCCTGTTTATTTCCCTGTGAGGATTCTGGCATTAACCACTTTTAGGATTAGGGGCTGGATGTATCATTGGTGTGACCTAGTGTGCGTCTACACTTGCATTCCTCTTTTGAAACAGGTATGCAAATAAGGCAAATAAAAATGCAAATGAGGTACAAATGTGCATATTTGTGCCTCATTTGCATATCCTAATTTCAAAAGAGCTTTTTTCGAAAGACGAAAGCCAGGTTAGACACTGCTCTTTCAAAAGTAAACCCCATCTTTGAAAGAATCCTTCTTCCCATTAAATAAAGATGGGTTTCAAAGATGGGTTTGCTTTCGAAAGAGCAGCATCTACACTGGCTTTCTTCTTTCAAAAGCTCTTTTGAAATTAGAATATGCAAAGGATGTGCCAGATATGCAAATTTATATCATTTGCATTTTGATTTACCTCATTTACATACCTATTTTGAAAAAGGAATGCGACTGTAGATACACCCTCAGGCTGCATCTATACTTGCATTCCTCTTTGGAAAGAGGTATGCAAATGAGGTAACTCAAAATATAAATGAGGTGCAGAGTTACAAATCTGGCATCTCATTTGCATGTTCTTCTTTCCAAAGAGTTTCTTTCAAAAGCAGAAAAGCAGTGTAGACATGGCTCTGTCGAAAATAAACCCCATCTTTGAAAGAACCCTTCTTACCATAAAAAAGGGAAGAAGGGTTCTTTCGAAGATGGGGTTTACTTTCAAAAGAACTGCATCATTCCTCTTTCAAAAGAAGAATATGCAAATGCGGTGTCAGATATGTAAATATTCATCTCATTTGCATTTTCAGTTTCCCTCATTTGCATGCCTCTTTCGAAAAAGGAATGCGAGTGTAGACACAGCCTCAGGCTGCATCTACCCAGCATAGTTATTTCAAAATAACAGCCATTATTTCAAAATAACGTTGCAAGCATCTATACTATGCACAATCTATTTTCAAATAAATTTGATATAGCAGGAGCATGATTTCAAATTTTGTAAATCTCATTGCAGGAGGAATAATGCCTATTTCAAAATAGGTGCTGCTAAGACACAGAATAGCGCTATTTTAAAATAAGCCATAATGGTTTCCAATGGAACTATTTGAGAAAAAGGCACCATGTGTCCAGACATATTATTTCAAAATAGTCGGGTGCTATTTCAAAATGCATTCTTGGCCGTGTCTACACATGCCCCTCCCTGTCGGAAAGGACATATAAATGACATGGATCGGGACTGGTTAATGAGGTACTGATATGAATATTGATTAGTATAATGGTGACCAGTTGTGCTTCAAAATTGCTGCTTTCAGAACACAAATAGACCATGTAGATGTGGGCGCTTTAAAATAAACCCCAGACTTCGAAATTCCCTTATTCCCAATTTCAAAGTCTGGGGTTTATGTCAAAGCACCCATGTCTAAACTGCCAGTCTTCACTTCGAAAGCAGAGCTTTCAAAGCATGCCTGGCCTCTGTTATGCTAATGAAGCACTAAATATTCATATCAGTGCCTCATTAACCAGTTCAGACCCATGTCATTTACATAACCCTTCCAAAAGGCGGGGGGCATGTGTAAACAAGGCCCTTTTGTGTGGCTATGTTATTTTGAAAGAAGCTATTTTGGAATAGCTATTCCAGAATGGATTATTTCAAAATAATACTGCTCTGTAGAGGTAGCCTCAGTTTCACTTTCTGTTTATGTGAGTCTTCCACACGGCCATAGTGGGGACAATGTGATAACAGGATCATGTGATGATAAAACCATAGAGAAACTGCTTTATCTCATGTTTTGAAATATGCTGTATTTCAAATGATATCTCTGCCATGCTCATATCATTTAATGGGTTGGTTACAGTAATTGATATAACTTGTGTTGTTGGATTTTAGATATGGTGGTCATTTCAAAAAAATCAAAGTGAATTGATACCACCGTTATTGAATGACATCAGGCGGCATTATTCCCTGAGAAATGAGTGTGTACAGAAAAGAAGCATCTGGTTATTGACGCGTTAGAAATAAAATTGTTATCCTAGCAAATGTACTCTAGAATTTTTCCATGGGATGTATTTAGAAATGTAGAAACTTGCCTTGCATAATAAGAGACTGATGCCTCTGTGCTTTATTTCTTAAGCCATGGACAGGTACTCTACATTTGTATCTTTTCAACCTAATGAATACTGAATTGCTTGTACTGAAATGCCACCACCGTAGGTTGGAGTGCCACTGATACTGAATGAAAAACACAGCGCATGATTGCTGTGTTTCCTGGCCTGTGAATGAAGGCTGTATTTGAAACTTTTAAAATTATAGACTTAAGTTTCAAAGAGAAGTTGCTTGTTTCATCCTTTGAAGATAGAAAACAGATTAATTACATTAATTATCTAACTTGTTCTGGTATTGCTTTTATAGTTTCTATTCCGTTTGCATCTATTTCTTTAGATTTATTAAGGATCAGCACCAGACTTTAAGCATTTAACAAATTTTAAATTATTTTGCATAAAATAAAAATGCCAAAATTAGGCTATGCTGCCAAGCCCTAACTCAGTAATATCTATCCTCCATGAAAATCAAATCCATAAAAGCTCCATAAAATCCACACCAGCTTTATAGAGCCTAATCCTTAAAAGCTGTTTCCATCCTCACCCCAAGGCTCTGAGATTAGTGAAAGAAAAGGTGAGTGAAGTAATACCTTTTACTGGACCAATTTCAGTTGGTGAGAAAGACAAGCTTTCAAGCTCCGCAGAGCTTACATTTAGGCCTGAGAAAGATACTTAGGGTGTGTCTACAGTGGCAAGTTACTGGGCTGAAACTTTTTCACTCAGGAGTGTGCAATGGTGACAGTGTAGACAAAGCTGTGGAGCATAACAGGTAAACACAAAGGCTACGTTTACACTAGAGAGTTTTGTCGACAAAACTCACTGCACATCCACACACAAAATGCTCACTCAATCTGGGCACTAAGAGGATGAGATGAGCATTAGTGAACCTAAATGCTGATCAAGGAAGTTTCAGCAAGGTAGCCATGCTATTCTGTTTCAGCAAAAACAACAAGGAGTCCAGTGGCACCTTAAAGACTAACAAATTAATTAGGGCATAAGCTTTCATGAGTTGCAGCTTATTTTTTCAGATGCGTGAAGTGAAAGAATCATATGGGCGGGATATATACATATCTACAGAGATGGGAGTGTTACCACAACTTTAATGAGGCTAATTCAATCAGGGTGGATGTGGCCCATTTCCAGCAGTGATAAGAGCTAGGAATGCTAAAGGAGAAAACTGCTTATCGTAATTAGACAGCCATTCCCAGTATCTATTCAGACACATTCTAAAGGTTTTAAATTTGCATATGAATAAAATCATAGAAGTGGAAGGGATCTCAAGAGGTCGTCAAGTCCAGTTCCCTGAACTCCCAGCAGGACCTAGTGCCAGCTATATCATCCTTTATCAATGGTTATGTAACCTGCCCCTAGGTACTTGAAAGATATTATCAATTAAATACATTTGAGGCCCAAATTGGGATTGAATTTAAAACCCCTGGTTTACAAGTTCAGTGCTTAATTCTAGTTCAGCTGTTTCACCTTTTGTCTGTTTTTTGAAAATTTTTGCTCAAGAATGGCAAGTTTCAAATTTGTAACTATGTCCAGGTAGGTTAAAGTTCTCTGTTTTTGAATTTTATGCTTCTTGATGTCTGATTTGAGACTATTTATTCCTTTGTGTAGAGACAGTCCAATTTGTCCAAGTCCAATGTATATGGCAGGTGATCATTGCTGGCACATGATGGAATATATCACATTAGTAGATGTACAGGTGAATGAGACTTTGATGGTATGGCTAATGTAGTTAGGTCCTATGATGGTGTCAGTAGGGCAGGTTTGTGAACAGACTTGGCAATGGGGTTTGTTGCAGGGATTGGTTCCTGGGTTTGTGCTTCTGTTGTGGGATGTGTAATTCATCATGAGTGCCTGTTTCAGGTCAGGGGGCTGTCTGCAGGCAAAGACTGGCCTGCATTCCAAGCACTGTGAAAAAGAGGGATCATCATCCTGGACAGGCTGCAGATCCTTGATGTGTTGAAGAGGTTTTAGGCTGTAGGTAATGGTCAAATGGGCCATTTCTACACAGGCCACTTCCTTCAGAAGTGGCATGCTAATACACGGAGCGAAAGATGCTGATGAGGCACGACTCTTCCAGACTCCAAAATGCCGTGTGGAAGCGTGGCCCCAGGGGGGCTTTGGGGAAAAAGGTGCCTCCGGAATCATAGAATCATAGAATACTAGGACTGGAAGGGACCTCAAAAGGCCATCGAGTCCAGCCCCCTGCCCAAATGGCAGGACCAAATACTGTCTAAACCAGCCCTGACAGACATCTATCTAAGCTGTTCTTAAGTATCTCCAGTGATGGAGATTCCACAGCCTCCCTTGGCAATTTATTCCGCTGTTTGACCACCCTGACAGTTAGGAACTTTTTCCTAATATCCAACCTAAACCTCCGTTGCTGCAGGTGAAGTCCATTGCCTCTTGTTATATCCTCAGAGGCCAAAAAGAACAAGTTTTCCCCCTCCTCCTTTTGACACCCTTTTACATACCTGAAAACTGCTATCATGTCTCCCTTCCATCTTCGCTTTTCCAAACTAAACAAGCCCAATTCTTTCAGCCTTTCTTCATAGGTCACATTCTCTAGCCTTTTAATCATTCTTGTCGCTCTTTTCTGGACCCTCTCTAATTTCTCCACATCTTTCTTGAACTGTGGTGCCCACAACTGGACACAATACTCCAGCTGAGGCCTAACCAGCGCAGAGTAGAGCGGAAGAATGACTTCTCATGTCTTGTTCACAACACACCTGTTAATGCATTCCAGAATCATGTTTGCTTTTTTTTGCAACAGCATCACACTGTTCACTCATATTTAGCTTGTGGTCCACTATAACTCCTAGATCCCTTTCTGCTGTAGTCATTCCTAGACAGTCTCTCCCCATTCTGTATGTGTGAAACTGATGGTTCCTTCCCAAGTGGAGCACTTTGCATTTGTCCTTATTAAACTTCATCCTGTTTACCTCAGACCATTTCTCCAATTTATCCAGATCATTTTAAATTATGACCCTATCCTCCAAAACAGCTGCAACCCCTCCCAGCTTGGTATCATTTGCAAACTTAATAAGTGTACTTTCTATGCCAATATCTAAATCGTTGATGAAGATATTGAACAGGATCGGTCCTAACACAGACCCCTGCGGAACCCCACTTGTTATATTTTTCCAGCAGGATTGAGAACCATTAAGAACTACTCTCTGAGTATGGTTATCCAGCCAGTTATGCACCCACCTTATAGTAGCCTCATCTAAATTGTATTTGCCTAGTTTTTTGATAAGAATATCATGAAAGACCATATCAAATGCTTTACTAAAGTCTAGGTATAGCACATCTACCACTTCTCCCCTATCCACAAGGCTCATTATCCTATCAAAGAAGGCTATCAGATTAGTTTGACATGATTTGTTCTTTACAAATCCATGCTGGCTGTTCCCTATCAGCTTACCACCTTCAAAGTGCTTGCAGATGATTTCTTTAATTATCTGTTCCATTATCATTCCTGGCAAAGAAGTTAAGCTGACTGGCCTGTAGTTTCCTGGGTTATTCTTATTCCCCTTTTTATAGATGGGCACTATATTTGCCCTCTTCCAGTCTTCTGGAATCTCTACTATCTCCCATGATTTTTCCAAAGATGATAGGTAAAGGCTCAGATATCTCCTCTATCAGCTCCTTGAGTATTCTAGGATGCCCTGTGCTAATGAGGTGCAGAAAATTTGCATGCCACTGCATGCTGTGTATTAGCATGCCACTTCCAAAGGAAGTGGCCTGTGTAGAAATGGCCATGGTGTTCTGTTGCTTTCTCTGTTGAGTCTGTCCAATAGTAGGTGACATGTGTACCCACCTGGCTCTGTCATTGTTTCTTCACTTCCCCAGGTGGGTACTATAGTTTTAAGAATGCTTGATAGTGATCCAGTAGATGCTGGTCTCCAGGGGACAAAGTGTCTGAGGGATTGGAGCAAATGTGGTTGTATCTTAGGATTTGGTTGTAGACAATACATCATGGCTGTGTCTACACTTGGGCAAACCTTTGAAATGGCCATGCTAATGGCCAAACCAGAGAATACTAATATATTTTAACCAAAAAGCCAAAATCAAAACCAAATAGGATGAAGGGGATTTCTAAGTCCAGAGGGTCCTTTTGAAAGGCCCGTCTGCACAGGCCGTGCGATTCAAAAGCGGTGCTTTTGAATCGCGAGCAGCTACCGTTATGCTAATGAGGCACTGCATATTCATGGCAGCACCTTATTAGCATCTTTCCAACTCATGCATTACCATGTCCCTTCTGAAAGGAAGGGGCTAGTGTGGACATAGCCTATATTGCCATATAATCTGCTGTAAGAGTTCCAATGCCTGAGATGATGGGCTTTCCATGATTTCCAGGTTTATATATCTTAGGTAGCAGATAAAATATCCCTAGTGGGGGCTGTAAGGGTGTGTCTGTGAAGATTTGTCCAGTGAAGATCGAAGGCATGAAATTTCAAAGCATCCACATTCCATAAGCGCTGTCAGGGTTGAGAGCCACACATAATCTTGCCTCCCTACTTCAGAATGTTTACACAGGAAACATAATGGCTATGTCTACACTAGCCCCAAACTTTGAAATGGCCATGCAAATGGCCATTTCGAAGTTTACTAATGAAGCACTGAAATACCTATTCAGCGCCTCAGTAGCATGCGGGCGGCCGCGGCACTTCAAAATTGACACGGCTCGCCGCCATGCAGCTCATCCCGACGGGGCTCCTTTTCGAAAGGACCATGCCTACTTCAAAGTCCCCTTATTCCTATGAGCAGATAGGAATAAGGGGACTTCGAAGTAGGTGGGGTCCTTTCGAAAAGGAGACCCATCAGGATGAGCCACGTGGCGGCAAGCCACATCAATTTCAAAGTGCTGTGGCCGCCCGCATGCTAATGAGGCGCTGAATATGTATTTCAGCGCTTCATTAGTAAACTTCGAAATGGCCATTTGCATGGCCATTTCGAAGTTTGGGGCTAGTGTAGACACAGCCAATGTGAAGTATGTAAATACTACTTGATAGCACAGAGCATGCAGTGCAAATGGTGCTTTCAGTTCTATGTACCTCAAATCCAGAAAGATGTTGACAGCCTGGAGGTTATTGAAAAGACCATCAAAATTATTAGAGGACTCGAGGGAGGGAGGGAGGTAGGGAGAGAATGATTTAGGAGGATGGGAAAAACAATAATTAAAATAGAAAAGATTGACTACGTCCACTCTAAATTTTGTGGCATTATTAGTTTCCTTTGTTCAGGATCTACAGCCTCTTAAGCAAATTTCCTTACAGGTTCAGAGGCATCGGTTACAAAATGCATGGTCACAGGTGCTTTCTCACTGATCCTTTGCACCTAAACATATTGTTTGTCATATGGTGACATCCAATTCATTTGGAAAAGGTGTTAAATTATTGATGCACATTCCTGCAGTCTACTCAGAATGTTCTTTTTCATTAGGCAAATGAAACACAGGTGTAAACTGATTATATGATTGCCTCAAGGGACAGCCAAAACATTTGGATAACTGCAGATTCATATCAGTTAATTTTAGTTGCTATATTAATTTTGCATTCAAGGAACAAATGAATTGCCCATAACCTAAAATACGGGTTCTGATGTTGCTTTCTACAGCACCTTCTCTGGGATAGTTTCAGCACACATTACAAACTTTACCTTAGCCACATACCTCCATTGGGAGGAAAATAAGTGTAGCCGCTATTTTGTCTGAAATGTTTAGCTCATTAGGGCTTGTCTATACTTACCAAATCAACCCGTTTAGGGTCGATCTTCCAGAGTTTGATTTTGCACATCTGGTAAAGATGCACAAAATCAATCTTTTTGAGGTCTGCATTCGACCCCCTGTACTCCTCCTCTCACCTCCTCTGTCGACCTCCCTCAGTGAGGACAGACCTTACAGTCAACCGCAGAAACATTGATTCTAGTTACACGCTTGTCAAATGCAGGTCTCCTGACTCTCAGATCTGTGCCTTAAACACAATGCTTCCCTACCTCCTTAGTACCAACCTTATAATTTAGGGTAAAATGGATCTTCACATGTCTGAAAAAACTTGGTCCTGTATTAGCAAACATTTAAAAAAGAATCAAATATGAAGCCAAAGGCTCCCCTTCCCTGTGTGTACTAAAGAAGAGAAGTCAAAAAATTACAAAGGGTGAGGTTGGCCCCACCACTAGTGGGTACAGTGAGCTCTGGTAAACCTGGGACATTCTCCTTGTCTTCTCCAAAATCCTCCCTATGAACACACCTGGAAGAGGGTCTGTGGGTTTAGGGAAGCATGCACAGCTGGTGAGAAACCACTTTGTGCAGCACGATTCTCTCCAAAATTTGACAGCAATCCAAGTGGGAGTTAAAAGTCTGCTTGTAATAGCATTAACTCCCACTCAGTGGTGGGGGAGTACTTCACAGCCATATGGGAGGGAGTAAATGACAGCATAGCAAATGTGAGTGAGACATGCTGATGGAAGGAGGGAGAAGCAGAGTAAGCTGACAGGCCAACGGGATTTGCTTGAAGATCAGTACTTCATGCTAGTACATTCTTCCTCACCACAATCCTCTCGCTCCAGAAGGGAGAATGCAGCTGCAGCTAAGAAGCCTCGGGAGATATCTTTCCTTCAACCTTAGAGTTTGCTCAGGCCTTCCATGTATACTGTTTTTCGAGATTCTCTGATCATAATACCTCCATCAGAAAACTAGCTGAGCATGTCCAAGCTGATGCTGCAATGGAATCTTCATACAAGGGCACAGAAATCATTTTCTTTCCATTGGAGGACAGTTCGATGTCCTCTGTGAAAAGAATTCGGCTTCAGTCCCAAGTGAAGTGTCCACATTACCAACACCCAAGCTCCTCCGTCCTTAGCCCCTGTCTACTCCAGTGGTTATGTCAGCAAAATTTCTGTCTGTCAGGGGTGTGACAAACACGTCCCCAATAGGACATATGTCTTGCTAACCTAAGTGCTGAGGTACACAACCATGTGTGAGCAGGTGATGCTCTCCCATAGACAGAGCTGTGACCACTTGTTGAGCTGTTTTATGTCAGTGGGAGAGCTCTCTCCCTTCAGTGTAACCCTACAAGAGGAATGCTTTTACAGCAGCACAGCTATGCCCTAGCAATCAGAAGGGCCAATATCCTCACCAGGCCCCTGGGCAAGGCAGGGGAAAGGCCTGTTCTGTGCCCCCACCTGCCTACCTGTGTCCACAGGTCTGTGCCTTAAACACAGTGCCACCCTACCTCCTTAGCACTGACCTTAAAATTTAGGGTAAAATAATCTTCACGAGACTGAAAAAACTTGGTCCTGTATTAGCAAACATTTTAAAATGAATCAAATATGAGGCCAAAGGCTTCCCTTCCCTGTGTGTAGTAAAGAAGAGAAGCAAAAAAAGTATGAAGGGTTAGGAAGGGGTGCGGCTGAGGCCAGTGTGTAATAGAGAAGCCAAAAAATTATGAAGGGTTAGGAGGGGGTGGGGCTGAGGGAAGACAGCTCAACAAGTGATGGTAGCTCTGTCTATGGGAGACCATCACCTGCCCACACATTGTTGTGTACCTCAGCACTTAGGTCAGCAAAACATATGTCCTATTGGGGGCGTGTTTGCCACACCCCTGACAGATAGAAACTTTGCTGACATAAGCGCTGGGGGCACAGACCTGGTGGAAGGGGTGGGACTGAGGGCAGACAGCCTTCAGCCACCTGGAATGTGGCGCACACCACCCCATCCCTCTGTACTGGCCAGAGTGACCACTCCAGCAGCTGCCGCCACCACAGTAGCTGGGAGCTCCTGGTCCTTTCATATCCCTGGGCCCTGAGGCAATTACCCTCTTTGCCCCCTCTCTCTCTGTCAGAGTGCCTGCTTCCAGTACATAGGTTGGAACAGCTGTGCTGTGGTAAGCTAGCTTTAGTAGCCTCTCTCTTAGTACTGTGGATTCAATGGCCAACAAGACTGAGCTGCTCTTTTACCACACAGGGCTCCTCATGTACTTTAGTGGCGTTGGACAGCAGTCACCAACTCTTGCTGGTGGCTTCGCTGACAGATTTTCCTAAAATGCTTATTTAACACTAGGAAGTACCTGTACTATTACACAGCAGTCAAGGCTTCAGGTACATGTAGATTTGTTTATATCACTTTTCACATCAGACTTACTTCTCCATGGCAAGGGGGAGAACAAATGAAACCCTGGATGGGGAGGTTGGTAAGGAGCCAGAAGGAATGGGGCAATGGGGGACTGGAAGGGTCAGTGGCTGGGGCAGTGAGGGTAAGATAGCGTCTGGGGCTGGAGCCTGAGGTCCTTATGTACAGCTGGGAGTTAACGGAGGCAGCAGGGGCCAGAAGCAGTTGTGGTGGGGACTGAGCCTAGGGCCAGAGCCTGACGGCCTGTGGCTGGTGGACAGAGCCCACTGCTGCATGCCACAGCCTGCCACACACCACCCTGGCACTGAAGCTCAAACACCACCACACTTGGGGACCTCACACTGGTCATCAGCTCCCACAGTGTTCATGGTTCCAAAAGGAAGCAGGGGCCAACACCTGCTGGCTGATCTGTGCGGAGGGGGACTCTGCACGCATACATCAGTCACCACCTGGGAGACTGTGGTCACAGAAAAAGCCTCGGTCTGTGCATTTGAGAAATGCTGCACAAGAAGCATTGAAGCAGGGCTGAGGTATATTGTTGTGGTGAAAATTAGCCTTTTACAGGGATGAGGGGAAAAAATTCCCCAGGAAATAGAATCATAGAACTGGAAGGGACCTTGAGAAAACTTTAAGTCCAGTCCCCTGCCCTCATGGCAGGACGAAGCACTGTCTACCCCACCTCTGACAGGTGTTTATCTAACCTGCTTTTAAATATCTCCAGCAATGGAAATTCCACAGCCTCCCTAGGCAATTTATTCCTGTGATTAACCCACCCTGAGAGTTTTTCCTAATGCCCAACCTCAACCTCCCTTGCTGCAATTTAAGCCCTTTGCTATTCCATAGGTAATTCCATAACTGCCCTCCTCAAGGATTGCTGCTCCTTCTTTGCCCTACCTAGTGCTGGCTACTATTGAAGGCATAAGGGTGGACTGTATGGATCACTAGTGTGCTCTGGGGTGGACTTTTCTATGTACTTTCACCAAACAAGATGATTCTAGGACTGTCAGTGCAGCACCTGGCCCGAGCACTACATTCACTCACAACGCATGTCTGTAATGAGAACCTCTGCTTCTTTCTACTTAGCATTCGCATTACACTTGAGTTTTATTCAGAGGATTTGAGGCAGGCCTAGGCCTGTCCCAAAAGTTGACAGATTTTAAAACATTAATGATATGCCTGCTTGCCCTTAACCTAACTTATCCATGTTATAATCCACACCAAAATGTCACTTGAAAGTTAACAGCAATTTATTCACAAGCATCAAATATTTAGTAGCTGTTTAGGAAAATAATAATTGGCAAAAAAAAATCAGAGCTGCTATTTGCACTCGTTGATTAATGTTTGCTAGAGGAAGTAATGGGAATAAAAAGCACCCCAGCAATTTTCTTTATCCTTATAAATACAGTGGGCTAGATCCTGGTGTCTTTTAAGGCTACCTAATGAGCTGCCTGGGGATTCATCCAGGTTACAAAGAAGAAGGGGATATGAGTGGCTAAAATGCTGCTGCTCACTGGCCATTTGCAGCTATGATATAGCCCCAGGGGTCTGTTGCAGCCAACTGAATTGAAGAGTAGCTTGAAGCAGTCTAATTTTTACCTGGGGATGAAAACTATCTTGGTGCCCCTTGCCAAATGTAACTCACACACCTATGTTTGGTTAACTGGCTCATGTAGTGGTACCTAGACCATGTTGCAGAGAATGAATAAGAGCCCTCTACAGCCTAAGTTATGAGCCAGCTGGTCTTTAGCTCAAGCTGTATAGGCACCTGCATTAAGCTCCAGAAGTTCCAGGTTTGAGTTCCCTGCTATAGGCACTTAAGTCTGGGATTTCAACTGGGTCTCTGAAGCTCAGGGCACACTTACTCAGCTTGGGGAAGTGTGTAACCCATGCACCAATGTGTGGTTAACTGTTCCATGAAGTGGTACCTAGACCACTTCACAGAGAGAAGCTGCAGAGGACACTTATTCCAAACTCAGAGTCAACTGGCCTTTAGTTCAAGCTGTAGAGGCACTTCTACTAAACTGTAGAGGTCACAGGTTTGAGCCTGCCTCTGAGCAGTTACACAAGCACTGCTCCAACACAGCTCGGGTCTCACCTACGCCCTTCCTAAAATGTGGTTTGTCAACTATATTATATCCGATGGCCTTTTGTTAAGGGCCAGCAGTTTGGTGCCCATTGTGCTCACCACCACACACACAGAGGGCCAGATACTCAGCTATAACTCAGCACATAGTTCCATTGCAACAAAGTCGATGCCAAAAGTTCAGGGAGCTGTCAAATTCCACTTGCGCTTACTAATGACCACTTGCAAAACTGCAGGTGCAGACGTAAGGCTCTGTCTTGCCCTGTTGTGATTGCTTGTGACTCACTTTGAAGCCCTTAATGCAGTCTGAACGTACAGGTACTTCCTAATTCCATCCCAGGGCACTGGTTCAGTGAGGACCTTGACAGAAGTGAGCTATAACGTATGTACTTGCTCATTCACTGATTTTTTTTTTTTTTGTTAAAAAGGGGAATTAAAGAGTGAGGATCAGCTCATTAATGGGTTGCTAAACATTGGCTGCTAACCTGTCAGATAATAGGCTGTTGGCGTGCCAGGGCGTTTTGTTTACCTGAGGTGCCACGAGGCACAGATTCCTTCAACTACCCATGGCTGCAAGTCACTGTTCCCAGCCAAGGGGAGCAGCTGGAGGCAATGTGGGCCAAGGGACTTGCTGGTTGCCACCAGTTGGCCAGGAATGGTGACTTGCAGACACTGGGAGCTGCAGGGCTCTGTGACTGCTGATACTTCAGGTAAACAAAATGTCCCAGCGATTTACCCTGACAAGTTGGGATATGAAGTTTGCCAAAGCTTGAAATATAAAGTCAGAGGGATTATCCAAGTTTGACTATTCATCTGTTTTTACTGATGGGGGAGGGGATGCTTATAAATGAACGGGCTAAAAATCAAGTATATACTTAACAGTGTTTTCTGTAAATAAAGAGGAGCCAGTATGCAGCTGGCTCCCCACCCCAGGGTTCCTATGGCTGGGGCTGCCAGCAGGGCTATACACCCCAGCTAGCTCCCTGCCATGGGGCTGCCAGGGACCCATGCCCCCCAGGTGGGTCCGTGGGGCTGGAGTTACTGGTGGAGCTCCACACCCCAGCTGGCTCCCAGTCCCAGAGCTTCGGGGTTTTCCTGGCCCTGTCCAGGTCGTTGAAGCTGGAGCTGCTGGCGGAGGCTGTGGGGCAGGCGGGTTCCCCTTGCTACCTGGCTGGGGATCCTGGCTGCGAGGTGCCTGTATGACGTGCCATGCCTTATTGTCACACACAAAAAAAAGCCCTGGTACTTAACACACATCAGTTCTTTGAATGCCTGACTTTTCCCTGGAGATTTATTCTAAATATGATCCAGGCCCAGACTAACTGAGCTTGTGAGATTTGATGAGCTCTGAGGCGTGGCTTTCGACTTCATCAGTCCAGGGTGATTTCAACTGAAGTGGGAAAAAATATAATACAAACTGACAGTAAAAGTAAATAAATAAATAAATCCATTTGTTTCGAAAGTTTGCACATTTTAAATGAAATGTTCTCCTTGATATGTATTACTGGGGAAAACAGGTTTTTTCTTTTTGCTTTGGGGGTTTGTTTGTTTGTTTGTTTTGACAAGCTAAAGTTTACACGTGTTTTTAGCTCCCTTCCTCTGCTCTGGCAGTGTGAAAAGGTAGCAGGGTTGCTGAGAATTTTGTCTATAGTGCTGGGAGAGCATCAGATGGAAGGTGCCATGTGGCTGTCTGTGCTTAGTGCTCCTTCCCTCCTGAGACCTGAAGCATTTGAAATGAGCATGGAAGCAGAAACTTCTTTGTCCCTGGATTGCATCTTGCAGATGGGAGCCTGATGACTGGCGTAGAGGACCTTAGCCACTTTATAGCCTTATTTTCATATAGTGCTAATGTTTTAGCCTGGGGACTCCCACACAGTTTTCTCTTTCCCTGGGTAAACCCCAGGTGGCAAGATGCAAATAAGCCATTTGGTAAGCAGCCATAGTACATCTCCATAAAAATCTCATACTTTTCCTCCTTTGTAAAGAGTCTTGATTCCGTACCACGCTACTCAACTTGTGAGGCTTGAAAAAGTGGCAGGAAATGAAATCCTTGTTTGGGATGTGGGGGTATTGTCTCCTGGGAAATCATTCCAGATTGTTCTCCTTTTGGTGTAATCTTGTCCATTCCAAAGGCAAAAACATTTGCTCTTCAGAAGTATTTTTATGAACCCCAGGGATCAGTCCTTTCTGGCATGAATGATTTATCCTGAATTCAAAGAGGGGGTGGACGCCATCAGAGGCAAGGAAATCTCACCCACTATTATCAAACTGGTGCTGAAATCTTTTAACAAGGGGCTCACAAGAACCCCCCAGAGCACAGCCTCTTGTGAGTCCTTTGAAGAACTATGCTAGAGACCTGGGGCCATTTTTTTCAAAGGGTAATGTGTAGATACCCTATTAGTACAATTTTAGCTAATAAAGAGCAATCCTTTTAAGTAATTCTTCTACTTCCTGTAGAAATTATGTTCTCTGAAACAGTTTAAGCAAATGGGTCCATTACCTATTTCCAAAGTTAACGATTTAGCAAAACAGTGCTTCATAAACAGCTATTATATTGTCTTCTGGACATGAATTATAGAACTAAATAACAATATGCCATCAGACATTCAGATTGCAGTTACATGCATGTGTGGTATTAGATAAAATCTGACAGACATGCACTTGTACATCTACTTTTAAATAGAAAAATGATGGAACTTCATTAGTCATTTTCTGTGAAACATGTGGTTGCAGCTGCTATTCTATGCCTGATAAATTTATACCACATTGGCTATGTCTACACTAGCATTCCTCTTTCAAAAGAGGCAGGCAAATGGGGGAAATCAAAAATGCAAATGAGATGCAGATTTACATGTCTGGCACCTTGTTTGCATATTCTTCTTTCAAAAGAAGAAAAGCAGTGTAGATGTGGCTCTTTTGAAAGTAATCCCCATCTTTAAAAGAACCCTTCTTCCTGGAAAAAAAAAACCAGAAAGAACGGTTCTTTCAAAGATGGGGTTTACTCTCGAAAGGCCCACATGTACACTGCTTTTCTTCTTTTGAAAGAAGCACTTTCGAAAAGAGATTATGCAAATGAGGTGCCAGGTATGTAAATCAGTGCCTCGTTTGCATTTTCAATTTCCTTCATTTGCATGCCTCTTTTGAAAGAGGAATGCAAGTGTAGACCCAAATTAGATGATTAAAACTGATTGCTTAATCAGTGTACTACATTTCTAGCTGACCCTGCCCCCCAAGACAGTTTGGCATTTGTGCTGCCCAGCCTGCTTGATGGCCAATTAAAGACCATCAGCTACACACCTGACTAATAGAGAGAATTCAAGGGCTATGCATTCAGGCAAGGGCACCATTTAGGGAGGGCAGGTGGAGTTAAATCCTCTTGTACCGGGACACTGCTTGCTTTTCTTCCTCTTCCCCTCACTCGCAAGGGTAGAGAGGAAAGGACACAGCTTGCATCACTTACTCCTCTGTCCCCACACCTCACAAGGCAGGAGTGAGAGCAGAGGCTTGCCTGTGGACAGAACTCTAACTCTTTGTCTATACTACACAGCTGCTAGCAACATGGTTGTGCCAGCCCACCTGTGCTGCTAAAAGTCTGGTACAAGTTCCATCTCCCTGGTCCAGCACCCTTGGGACCTCAGTGGTCCCGAATGAAGGAATTTGCTGGACCGAGGATAGTTAATGCCCCCTCCCCTATCTCTGGCCACCCCTGCTATCCTGCTGTAGCTCGCTGCCACAGCAATTTCTCCGCCCTGGCCCTAGCTCTTTGGGACAGCGAGGGACCCTGGAACCATGGCCCCAGGTCCACAGGGATGCCAGGGAACTCACTATCCCTGGTGCCTCACAGGGCTGCTGTGGACACTGCCTCTGACCCCAGCCCCGCTGCCCCTGTGGGGCTACCTGGAGGCCAGCTTAGTTTGCCCTCCTGCCCTGACCCTCTGGTCCAGGAGCATCTCTTGTCCACTGGACCAAAGAATGCTGGGTTTTGGAGGTGCAACCTGGAGGAGAAATGCTGTTTGTGGTCACTTTGGCTGACAAAATACTTCCACTTCATACTGAGTGATTCCTGTTGTTAACAGAACGTTCCTGCTGACTGGGAGCCATTCACAATGCCAATCGGCACATCAAAACTTTTGTCTGAAGGGGTCTTTTTTAAGCATCTGAGAACAACAAATGCTTTGCTGATCTGTTGGCAGTGTAGGCAAAGCATAAGGCTTCCAGGCCATGTGCTGGGCAGGTTGTTTTTGGAACAAGGGAAGGAAAATCTGCGTAGCAAAAGACTATACAAGGCACAATCACAGGGCTGGAAGGGACCTCAAGAGGTCATCTAGTCCAGCCCCCTGCTTCAAGCAGGATCAACCCCCAATAAGTCATCCCAGCCAGGACCTTGTCCAGCCAGGACTTAAAAACCGCAAGAGATGGAGAATCCACCACCTCTCTAGGCAATGCATTCCAATGCTTCACCACCCACCTGGTGAACTAATTTTTCCTAATATCTCACCTACACCGCTCCCCCGTCAACTTCAGACCATTACTCCTTGTTCTGCCATCTGACACCACTGAGAACAGTTTCTCACCCTCCTTTTTAGAGCTCCCTTTCAGGAAGTTGAAGTAGTACTAGGCATCCTTCAGTCTGCATAGACTATGGATCGCGCCCTTTATAGTTTCAATTAAGGACTTCATTTACAGCGTCTATGGTGACTATGAAGACCCACACGAGAGTGACAGTCATTGCTGCATCTCTTGCAGATGTGGGGGGTGTCTGGCAAGTCCTTAGTGTGCTTTCTGTGAGCTCGCTTCTCCTCTGCTAGCTGTCTGATCCTCATCTTGCCCTTCTGAAGGCCCTTGTGTAACCCCTGCCTCCATCTGCTGCGGTCGTCTGCTAGTTCTTCCCAGTTGTCCAGCTCGATGTCTACCTCGATGGGGTCTCTATTGCAGACATCTTTGTAGTGCAACTGGGGGCGTCCAGGAGGTCTTTTGCCAGAGGCTAGCTCACCATACAGGATGTCTTTTGGAATCCTTCCATCTTTCAACCTGTGGACGTGGCCAAGCCAACGAAGCCGACGCTGCCTGAGGAGGGTGTGCATGGTTGGGATTCCAGCTTGTTCGAGGACGGCGGTGTTGGTCACTCTGTCCTTCCATGATATTCCAAGGATGCGCCTGAGGCAGCACAAGTGGAAGACGTTCAGCCTCTTTTCCTGGCGAGCATACAGGGTCCAAGTCTCACTGCCATAAAGCAGGGTGCTGAGATGCAGGCTCCGTAGACCTGCATTTTGGTGTGAGTGTACAGCTTGTTGTTATTCCACACTCTCTTGCTGAGTCTGGACAGAGTTGTGGCCGCTTTTCCGATCCTCCTATTTAGCTCAGTGTCCAACAACAGAGTGTCAGTGATGGTGGACCCGAGGTAAACGAACTTGTGGACAACCTCTAACGTATAGTTGTCAATGCTGATTGATGGGGATTCAGCAACATCCTGACAGAATACGTTTGTCTTCTTTAGGCTGATGGTAAGCCCAAAGTCCTTGCACGCTTTGGAGAACTGATCCAGCACTTTTTGAAGCTGGTCTTCTGTGTGAGACACCGCAGCAGCATCGTCTGCGAACAGCATGTCTCTGATGAGGACTTCCCGCACCTTAGACTTAGCTTTCAGCTTTGCAAGATTAAAGAGTTTCCCATCAGATCTTGTGTGCAGCAAGATGCCCTCTGTTGAAGATCCAAAGGCATGCTTCAGGAGGAGTGCGAAGAAGATCCCGAACAATGTCGGAGCAAGCACGCATCCTTGTTTGACGCCGCTCCTGATTCTGAAAGCATCTGATAATGCGCTGTCATATTGGATGGTTCCTCTCATGTCTTCTTGGAATGACTGCATCATCTTGAGTAACCGTGGAGGACAGCCTATCTTGTGGAGCAGTTTGAACAGACCATCCCTGCTGACCAAGTCAATGGCCTTGGTCAGGTCGATGAAGGCTATGTAGAGTGGCTTCCTCTGCTCCCTGCACTTCTCCTGCAGCTGCCTTAGAGAGAAGACCATGTCAACAGTAGACCTCCTTGTGCGGAATCCACACTGCAATTCAGGGTACACCCTCTCAGCAATCTTCTGGAGTCTGCCAAGGATGACGCGAGCGAACAGTTTACCAGTGACACTTAGGAGGGAGATTCCACGGTAGTTGTTGCAGTCGCTTCTGTCTCCTTTGTTCTTATACAATATTACAATGTTAGTGTTGCGCATATCCTGTGGAACCTCACCCTCTTTCCAGCACAGGCATAGTAGCTCATGTAGGGGTTCCAGGAGTGTGTCCGTGGCACACTTGATTACCTCTGGTGGTATACCATCCTGGCCAGGGGCCTTTCCTGCTGCAATGTTGTCGATGGCTCTCTTCAGTTTATCCACAGTCGGTTCCTGATCCAGTTCATCCATTACTGTTAGGAGCTCGACGGCATCGAGGGCTGTATCAACCACAATGTTCTCATATGAGTACAGCTCGGAGTAGTGCTCGACCCAGCGCTCCATCTGTGTGGCTTTGTCAGCGATGACTTCACCAGATTTGGATTTCAGAGGTGCCATCTTGTTTTGCGTGGGTCCTAATGCCTTCTTCATACCCTCGTACATTCCTCTGAGATTACCAAAGTCAGCACAGGTCTGGATGCTGCTGCATAGCTGGAGCCAGTGGTTACTGGCACAGCGCCTGGCTGTCTGCTATACTGTTCTTCTGGCCGCTCTAAGTGCTTCCTGGGTACTCTGGCTCGGTGAGCATTTGTACTCCAGGAGTGCAGCGCGTTTCTTTTCAATGACTGGAATCATCTCATTGGAGTTAGCTTCGAACCAGTCGTTCGTGATTCTAGCTCTTGTTCCAAACACTGACAAGGCCGTGTTGTAAACTGTATCCCTCAGATGCTGCCATTTGGATGTCGTATCGGCGCCCCCAGGGCCGCTGCGCAGATTTTCCTGGAGGGTCTCTCTGAACTTTTCAGCTTTCTCCGAGTTTGCCGTCTTTCTGGCGTCAATGCGGGGCCTTCCAGCAGGTTTAGAGCAGTACAGCTTCTTGGGTCTCAGCTTGAGCTTGGAGCAAACTAGCGAGTGATCTGTATCACAGTCAGCACTATGATACCTGCGTGTCTGAAGGACATTTTGAGGTTATTACGCCTAGTGATGACCACATCTAGTTGATGCCAGTGCTTCGAGCGTGGGTGTCTCCACGACACTCTGTGCTGTGGCTTTGTTTGGAAGAATGTGTTTGTGATGCACAGATTGTGGTACATGCACAGTTCAAGGAGACGCTGTCCATTGTCATTCATTTTTCCCACAACGAAGTGTCCTAAGCAGGAAGGCCATGAGGCCCAATCAGCTCCAACTCTTGCATTGAAGTCACCCAAGGTGTACAGTTGTTCACGAGCAGGTATTTGCGGTACAGCAGCACTAAGCACGTCATAGAACTTGTCTTTTACTTCTGGTGTGGCGTACAGGGTTGGAGCATAAGCGCTGATCAGGTGGACGGGACCGGCGCAAGTTTGAAGCGTGATCCGAAGAAGTCTTTCTGATCTGCCCATGACTAATTCCACCATTTGTAGAAGGGTGTTTCTGACAGCAAAGCCAACACCATGCTCTCTGGGTTCTTCTTGGGCTTTACCCTGCCAGAAAAAGGTGTAGTCCTTTTCCTTTAGAGATCCCGAATCTGCCAGTCGCGTCTCTTGCAGTGCAGCAATATCAACTCGGAGCCTCTTCAGTTCCTCTTTGATGATAGCGGTCTTTCCAGTGTCACTGATGGCCTGAAGATCTTCAGTCAAGCTGGTCAGCACGGTCCGCACATTCCAGCAAGCAAGCTTAAATTGTTGATGTTTCTCATTTCTTGTTGAGTTTCTTATTGGTTTGCTTGGTGCCCAAATTTCACTCACTTGTCAGATTCAGGAACCTTAAGCCTCACGCACCCAGTGAGGCAGGTGAATTGTGGCGGGACAGTACCCTATTGGCTGGGGGCTGCCCAGCTTGAGGCGGGCGGTGACTGTCCAGTGAGATGCGAGGATCTCTCCCACTGTCGAAGGCAACCCCTGGCGCTCGTTCTCTATGCCAGTCGAGCAAGAGCTTATAACTGGTACCTGTTGCCTCCCATGTTGATGTAATGCTGTTCAGCGATGCCGGAGTACCTATCCAGGTGCAAGCCTGGGCACTTATTATGGAGACTGTGGGCTTCCCAGACACCAGTGTCCCCTTCTCGGCTTTACTGATACAGTCCAAAAGAGAGGATAACCTCCACATCTGGTACCAGCTCAGCTGCAGGAGTTGCCGGGACAGTGCCAGAAGTTGACACCGAACCACCTTCGGATTCCACTCTGGATTTTCTGTCAGGGTTTACTCCCTTAGCCTTGCTCCTTCCCAGGATAACCCACAAGGCAGTGGGGTGTGGAGAATGTGGTTAAGGATCCCACTACTTCATACCTCCCTGTCACCACGAGTCACCATAGCTCCCTGTGGAGCAATGACCTCATATCCCCAGGACCCTCCTCCCCACCTTTCGCCCCCCCCACCCCAGCAACCATCACCATAGGACCCTCCCCAACCCACTCTCCCATCTGCTCCCATGTCCGCCCTCCTCACTGCACTTCAGCTCTAAGTCCTATCTTCTGTAAGCTAAACAAGCCCAAATCCCTCAGCCTATCCTCATAGGTCTTGTGCTCCAGACCCTTAATCATTTTTGTTGCCCTTCACTGAACCTGCTCCAGGAAATCCACATCCTTTTTATACTGGGGGGCCCAAAACTGGACACAATATTCCAGATGTGGCTTCATCAGTGCCGAATAACAAGGAATAACTACTTCTCTAGATCTGCTCGAAATGCTCCTCCTAATGCACCCTAGTATGCCATTAGCTTTCTTGGCTACAAGGACACACTGTTTACTCATATCCAGCCTTTCATCCAACATAAACCCTCAGGTCCCTTTCCATCGTACTGCTGCTGAGCCAGTCAGTCCTCAGCCTATAACCATGCTTGGGATTCTTCCGCCCCAGCTGCAGGACTCTACACTTCTCCTTGTTGAACCACATCAGATTTCTTTTGGCCCAGTCCTCCAATTATCCAGGTCCCTCTGGATTCTCTCTCTACCCTTCAATGAATCTACCTCTCCCCCTAGTTTTGTGTCATCCACAAACTTGCTGAGGGTGCAATCCAGGCCCTCATCCAGGTCATTAATAAAGATGTTGAATAACACCGGCCCCAGAACCGAGCCTTGCGGCACTCCGCTCAAAACAGACCGTCATCCAGATATTGAGCCATTGACCACTACCCGTTGGGCCCAACCATCAAGCCAGCTTTCTATCCATCTTATAGTCCACGGATCCAATCCATATTTCCTTAACTTATGGACAAGAATGTTGTCGGAGACTGTATCAAAAGCCTTGCTGAAGTCAAGGTATATCATACCCACTGACTTTCCCATGTCCACAGAGCTTGTTACCTCGTCATAGAAGCTAATCAGATTGGTCAGGCAGGACTTGCTTCTGGTGAATCCATGTTGGCTACTTTTGATCACTTTCCCCTCCTCCAAGTGCTCCAAAATGGATTCCTTGAGGATTCCCTCCATTATTTTCCCAGAGATTGAGGTAAGGCTGACCCATCTATAGTTCCCTGGATTGTCCTGCTTTCCTTTTTTAAAGATGGGCACTATGCCTTCTTCCAGTCATCCAGTATCTCCCCTGATCTCCAAGAGTCTTCAAGGATAATGGCCAAATGTTCAGCAATGACCTCTGCCAATTCCCTCAGTACCCTGGCATGCATTAAATCCAGACCCATGGACTTGGGCACATCTAGTTTTTCTAGACAGCTCAGAACTTGTTCCTTCCCCACAGATGGCTGCCCCCCACCTTCCCATACTGCATTGTCTCGAACCATCATGTGGAAGTTGACTTTGGCCATGAAGACTGAGGCAAAAAAAGCATTGAGTACTTCAGCTTTTAAGGCAGCTGCATCTTATTTTGTCTTTAGTTCTGCTTCTTGTCTTCAGTCCTGCTTCTTACCTATGGAGTCACCTTTCTACAAACAAAGATCTAAACAAAGGACTGAATGACCCTCCAAGCTGTGGGTGTGTCCCGGGGTGGAGCTGGGTAGGGAGATTTAAAGCTATCAAACTCACTAACACTGCTAAGAACCTGATCTGTGGATTTTGAAGTCTTTGTATATATGTAACTGCTTTACCATTTAACAGCTCTCTTTTGATTTTGTCTTTTTTTCTTTCTAATACACCTTTAATGCAGATGATGGTTTGGCTGGGAGCATGGTACTTTGGATAAGAGCATGGTAATGCAGCTGGTCCTTAGGGATCAGAAGAATGTTTTCTGTATG
Source organism: Carettochelys insculpta (assembly GCF_033958435.1). Taxonomy (NCBI): domain Eukaryota; kingdom Metazoa; phylum Chordata; order Testudines; family Carettochelyidae; genus Carettochelys; species Carettochelys insculpta. The sequence goes on along the minus strand of NC_134137.1, from coordinate 368,607,285 downwards.
GGTAGGTCTACACAGCAAAGTTACTTCAAAATAGCAGAAGTCTTTTTTCAAAATTGGTAACCATCGTTTCGAAAGGGCTGTGTCTGCACTTGCATTCCTCTTTCAAAAGAGGAATGCACATGAGGGAAATTGAAAATGCAAATGAGGCACTGATTTACATATCTTGCACTTCATTTACACAATCTCCTTTGAGAAGAGATTCATTCGAATGAAAAAAAGCAGTGTAGAGGGGGCTCTTTCAAAAATAAGCCCCATCTTCAAAAGAACCCTTCTTCCTGAAACAAAATAGGAAGAAGGGGTCTTTCGACAAGGGGTTTATTTTCAAAAAAGCACCATCGACACTGTTTTCTTTTATTTTGAAAGAATCTCTTCCGAAAGAGATTATGCAAATGAAGCACAATATATGTAAATCAGTGCCTCATTTGCATTTTCAACTTCTCTCATTTGCATTCCTCTTTCGAAAGAGGAATGCAAGTTTACACACAGCCAAGGAATAGCACCTATTTCAAAATAGCTATTTTGAAATAGGTAGGTAGGCATCCTTCAGTCTGCAGAGACAAGGATCACACCCTTTGTAACTCCATTTAAGATCATCATTTGCAGTGTTGACTGTGACTGTGGAGGCCCACACGAGAGTGACAGTCCTTGCTACATCTGCTGCATATGTAGTGGGTGTCTGGTAGGTTCTTGCTGTCCTTTCTATGGGCTTCCTTCTCCTCTGCCAGCTGTCTGATCTTCATTTCACCCTTCTGAAGGCCTTTGTGTAGTTCCTGCTTCCAGCTGCTGTGGTCGTCTGCCAGCTCTTCCCAACTATCTGGGTTGATGTCTACCTCTTTGAGGTCCCTCTTACAGACGCCTTTGTAGCGCAACTGGGGGCATCCGGTAGGTCTTTTGCCAGAGGCTAGCTCACCGTACAGGATGTCTTTTGGGATCCTTCCATCATTCATCCTGTGGATGTGGCCAAGCCAGTGGAGCCACCGCTGCCTGACGAAGGTGTGCATGGTTGGAATTCCAGCTTGCTCGAGGATAGTTTTGTTGGGCACTCTGTCCTTCCATGATATCCCAATTTTGAAATAGCTGCTGTTAAAACAGGGAATAAGGCCTATTTCGAAATAAGGCTTAGTGCATCCAGTGGTTCTACTTTGAAATAGGCTCTATGGCCATGTTTACACATGTCCCTCCCTTTCAGAAGGGCATGTAAATGACATGGATCAAAACTGGTTAATTCGGCACTGATATGAATATTCAGCACCTCATTAACATAATGGTGTTCAGTCGCACTACAAAAGTGCTGCTTTTGAAACATAAAGTGCCCATGCAGACCATGTAAACCGCAGACTCCAAAATTCCTTTATTCCCAATTTGTTAAGTACTTGGCCATGCTGTGCTCTGGGGCGCAGATCAGGGTGTGGGTTCCATCAGTGTTTCCAATGCAGTTTGGGAACCCCAGCGCAGGAAGTCCACCCACGACTTTATAAAGTTCTCCTAGACTGATAACCCTCCACAGCAGGCTTGTATTGATGGCCATCAAGACCTGCCGAGGGAGGTGACTGAATGCACACAAGAAGGACTGATGGAGGGAGTCCAGGGGAGGGGGGATCCCTGGCCCCCAGTTGTACCCTCTTCCTGAGCTCTCCAGGAGCACCCCCATGAGGCTGACCCCCAGCAGCAGGGCTGTGCAAGGTTGGGATGGCATGGTCCCCCAGGGGTGAAGCTTCTCCACCCCTCACACCCTCAACCCTGCTTCCTAAGAGTCCCCCTTTGGCTGGACACCCTCCACCCCGTGCAGGGACTGTAGCCCAAGAGTGCATTACCTCCATGAGGAGGACTCCAACTGTGGACTTCCCCACAACAAACTGGTTGCCCATCAAGCAGTAGCTGTTGGGGTTGGTGAGCTTCCAGATGGCATTTGCAACCCGCTTCCCTATAGAGATGGTGGGCCACAGCAGGTTGTCGTGCCTCCAGAGGACAGGAGTGGGCTAGGCACTGAGCTCCAGTAAAGTGGCCATCTGCTTTAAAAAGTTCTGGAGCCACTACTGGTCATCCCACAGCTCCAGAACCAGCTGGTCCCACCAGTCCAAACTGGTGCAGTACCTCCAGAGCTACCTGTGCACTGAGGGAAGGGGAGGTGAACATATGAGAGTCCTGCGGCCAAGACACCATCCCCGAAGGTGGTCTTGGGCTTGCCTTTGGTGAGGAAGAGGAGGATGGCTGTTAGCAATTTCATCAGCTGCTGCAGCAGGTTGGTGTGAACTACCACAAGATGAGGGGCAATTCTGGCAGCATGGCCCCAGAGACCATCTGTGTCACCCACAAAGACACAAAGACCTGTGCTAGCTGTGCTGTCCCACAAGGAGGTAGGCACACCCACAGCAGAGGCAGAAAATGGGTGTCTGGGGGCGTCCCTTTAACCAGCATCTTGGCAGGGCTCCTGGGAGGAACTGGGGACCTCCAGCCCTGGTTAACATGGTTCCAAGTGGTCGCTTTGCCAGTAAAGCAGCTGGGCAGTCTGTCTACTCTGTCAACAGAGCAGATCGCTCTTTCAATGTACAATGGTGTCTGGACACGTTCTGTCAATGGAAGTTTTGTCGCAAGTTATCTTCTGGCACTAACTTCTCCCAGCAAAACTCTGCAGTCTAGACGTAGCCTGTGACTGCTCGCTATGAGGCAGGTTTTCTAATCCTTTCTTCATTTTCATGGCTCTTCCCTGAACGTTCTCCAATTTATATGAAATGTCAAACACAAAAATTCTGCCTACGAAGAGCTTCTTTTAATCAACAGCTCCAGAAAAGGAGGCAGATCATGGGAGGGGTTTTATTTAGATGTGCTTCCTATGCAAGCAGAAGTCATGCATGAATATTATTAAGCTTCTTTATTTTTGTTCACTGGTTCTGAGAATAATGTTTGGATGTCAAAACAATTTTAAAGTCTTCCAAACACCTATGGCCCATTTCCTAAAGTGATGTGGGACATTTTGGTGTCAGTGAGATTTAGGGTCCTAAATGCACAAGTAACTTTAAAAAATGAGACTGGTACCTAATTAGGGTGACCATCCATCCTGTTTTTACTGGACAGTCCCTTATTTAAGCTGTCACGCAGGTGTCCTGACTGTTTAAAGAAAACAGGCTAATTGTACCATATTTTTGGGGGCTCCTGTTCACTGCCTCTCACTGTCTTGAGGTGGCAGCCTCTGCTGCCAGGGAGCTCCTCCACTGGGTGGCTGCCCCATTCCCTGGCACCCTATGGAGGCAGCCCCCACTGCCAGTGAGCTCGACCTCCTCTTCATTCCCTGGTACCCCCTGCCAGGGAGGGAGAGTGGGGAGCTCCCATCCCCCTTACCCCTCATCAGGAGGCTGTGGAGCCCCCACCTTTGGTGCCTCACTGTGGAACAGCTGCCCCCGTCACTGAGGAGCCCTGACATGGAACAGCAAACCCCCATCCCTGGAGGCCAGTGTACCGTATTGCCATAGGTCAGTGCAGTCACCCTATGCCTAAGGTTCTGCCTGTGCTGTGAATAAGAAGTACTGTGTAGCCATGGCAGCAAGGTAGCAGCATCGGAGGAAGGGCTGAGCCATGCCGAACATATACCCACATATTTCAGGCAAGTTTGTACTCTGCATAGCTCAACTGTGCCTTTACTGCCGGTCCCTAAACTGGAACATATATACTGCCCATAGTGTAAAGCAGTGTACACAAGAAGGGAACTTGTAATGTAGACATAGCCATAGTCACTTAGGCTGCATGCACACTAGCAAGTTATTTCAAAAGACTTTTTGAAAGAAGGGGGCTCTTTCAAAAGACCCTGCACTGCGTCTACGCACAAAAACATTCTTTTGAAAGTAAAATCTAAAGAATGTGGAACTCCTTTCAAAAGCACTTTTCCACTCCCGTTTCAGGAAGAATGCCTTCTTTTGAAAGCTTCTTTCGAAAAAAAAAAAAGTGTAGATGCCCTTCAGGGCCCTTCTTTCAAAAGAGCATTCCTCGTGGCACCGGATTCTTCAGTCCCTGGCCCATTCTTTTGAAAGAGCAGAGGCTGTGTGGATGCTCTTTTGATCCGCTTTTTTGTGTGTGGACGCACTCTTTCGAAAAAAAGTTCTTTCGGAAGAGATCTTCTGGAAGAGCTTCTTTGAAATGATCTCTGTAGCATAGAGATAGCCTTAGGGTGTGTCTACGCAGAAAAGTTATTTCAGAATAGCGGCCACTATTCTGAAATAACTTGATGAGTTCTACACAACACAACCGCTATTTGAAATCATTTCGAAATAACAGATAGCTTATTTTGAAATTGGTAAACCTCATTGGAAGACTGGGCTGCAAGAAATCTGATGAGGTTCAATAAGGACAAGTGCAGAGTCCTGCACTTGGGCCGGAAGAATCCCAAACATTGTTACAGGCTGGGGTCCGACTGGCTCGGTAGTAGTTCTGCAGAAAAGGACCTGAGAGCTGTAGTGAACGAGAAGCTGGACATGAGTCAACAGGGTGCCGTTGAAGCCAAGAAAGCTGATGGCATATTAGGTTGCAGCAAGAGGAGCATTGCCAGTAGATCCAGAGAAGTGATTATTGTTTTTTTTTTCAGCTTTGGTGAGGCCGCATCTGGAGTGTTGTGTCCAGTTCTGGGCCCCCAATTATAGGAAGGATGTGGATACACTGGAGAGGGTCCAGCGGAGGGTGACAAAAATAATTGGGGGGGCTGGAGCATATGACTTACGAAGAAAGGTGAGGGAATTGGGACTGTTTAGTCTGCAGAAGAGAAGACTGGTGGGGGGACTGGATAACAGCCTTCAACTTACTGAAGGGAGGTTGCAAAAAGGCTGGAGAGAGGCTGTTCACAGTGGTCACGGATGGCAGAACACGGAACAATGGTCTCAAGTTGTGGTTGGGAAGGTCCAGGTTGAACATTAGGAAAAACTTTTTCACTAGGAGGGTGGTGAAGCATTGGAATGGTCTACCCAAGGAGGTGGTGGAGTCTCCATCCCTGGTGGTGTTTAAGTCTCGCCTCAACAGAGTCCTGGCTGGGCTGATCTGATGGGTTTGGTCCTGCTTGGGGTTGGGGGCTGGACTTGATGGCTTTTTTAGGTCTCTTCCAGCTCTATTGTTCTGTGATCCTATGATTCTATGAAAAGCGGGCAGTGAGTGTAGACACAGCCATTTTGTAAGAAATAGCGCCTATTTTGAAATAAATGTTTCGAAATAGGGGCTGTGTAGCCAGGGAAGAGGGGCTATTTCAAAATAAGCCATAGTTTGTCCAGTGGTTCTATTGCATGTGGATGCTCTATTTTGAAGTATAGCTCAAATATTTCAAAGTGCATTTTGTGTGTAGCAGTGTTATTTTGAAATAAGCTATGACAGAGAAATCTCTTCCAGCATAGCTTATTCTGAAATATGCTGGGTTTGTTGTCAACATGCTGGGTTTGTTGTGTCTAAACCATCCAAGAGAGATGGCTATCTGGTCTTCTTTTGAAAACCTCCAGCAAAGGAGCTTCCACAACTTCCAAAGGAGTCTCTGCCATTGTCCTGTTGTCCCGCCAACTTTACTGCCACTTGGCAGGGGAGCTTTAATTATGCTGATGGGAGAAAGTTCTCTGGTCAGAATAGAATGGCTATGCAGAAGACCTTACCATGTACAATTGCCACAGTAAAACTTGTGCTGCTGTTGGGTCTGTAGTGTGCTCAAAGCCTAAATCTGCTTTGTGTAGTTTGAACCTGTTACCTCTTGTCTCATCTCTTTTCCAAGCTGAAAAGTGCAAGTCTTTTTAACCTCTTGTCATGTGGAAACTGTTCTGATCCCATCCTAATTTTTGCTGACATTCCCTGTACTTTTTCCTAATTTGATGTATGTAATTTGAGATGGGGCAATTAGTATTGCATACAGTATTCAAGCACAGTAGTAGCAATAGCAGTCTGATATTTGCTGCCTTTGTTATCTATCCCTATTCAAATGTTTCTGAATATTCTGTTAGCTTTTTTGACTGTACATTGAGTGGACGTTTTCAGAGGACTATCCACAGTGACTCCAAGATCTCTTCCTTGAGTTAATATGGACTCCATTCTTTTGTATGTATGTTGGGATTCAAATTTCCAATGTGTATTACTTTGCATTAACCGTGGTGAATTTTATCTGCCATTTTGTTGTCCAGTCATCCAGTTTTGTGAGATCCCTTTGTAACACTTTGCAGCCTGCTTTGTACTTAAGTACTTTGAGTAACTGTGTCATTTGCAAATTTTGCCACCTCCTCAATTACTTGTTTTTTTTTTCCAGATCACTTTGAATATGTTGAACATCACTGGTTCCAGTACAGATCCCAGGGGATCATCAATATTTACTTCTCTCCATTCTGAAAAATGACCATTTATTCCTACCCTTTGTTTCCTATCTTTTAACCAGTTACTGATCCATGAGAGGACTTTCCCTCTTATCCCATGACTATTTACATTGCTTAAATACCATATACTAAATACAAGTTATTACATGTTCAGCTAACCCATAGTAAAAATACACCTTTTCCCCTATGTGTCCATACTGAAAGTAGCTTTTTTCTTTGTTAGATAATTTATTTTGATGTTCATTCTGGTCTGAAAGCTTCTTTTTTTAAAAGAACAATATCAGGAACTAGGTGCTTATAATTTAGTCTCTGAATTTTTAAACTGTTTCCTTTTAGAAACAGTATGTACAGGTTGTACATGGCTGAATTTCTGGTCTCAAAGGGAAAAGTATTTTTCTCCATTCCCCAGAGACCTTCTGGCCATGTCTACACTAGCCCCAAACTTCGAAATGGCCATGCAAATGGCCATTTCGAAGTTTACTAATGAAGCGCTGAAATACATATTCAGCACCTCATTAGCATGTGGGCGGCCGCAGCACTTCAAAATTGAAGCGGCTCGCCACCGCGCGGCTCCTCCCAACGGGACTCCTTTTTGAAAGGACCCCGCCTGCTTCGAAGTCCCCTTATTCCCATCTGCTCATAGGAATAAGGGAACTTCGAAGTAGGTAGGGTCCTTTCGAAAAGGAGCCCCGTCAGGACGAGCCGCGCGGCAGCGAGCCGCATCAATTTCAAAGTGCCGTGGCCACCCGCATGCTAATGAGGCACTGAATATGTATTTCAGTGCTTCATTAGTAAACTTTGAAATGGCCATTTGCATAGCTATTTTGAAGTTTTGGGCTAGTGTAGACATAGCCTCTGTGTATTTCTTTATAGAAAGAAAAACAAGAACAACTTCTGTGTGAAAAAGCTTGGTACTTTTCTAAAGGCATTAGTAACCACGTAAATTTTCAAGACGCAGAAATGGAGGAATATTCACTGTATATACAATACTAATACATGTGGATGCAAAGACTTCTTAAATCTCTTGTGCCATATTTATAATGTGATCAAGGGCATAATACACTGAGTCCACTTAACTGCCCCCCATTCAAAGGCAAATTCGTTCTTCTAAGGTTTTCTCTAATGTAATATACACTCAGCTTTTCTCCTTGTCAGTACTCATCCTTCAAAAATTCTCATGCATCCCCACAAAAATCCTGGAAAGTATTATCTCTACTGGGATGGAAAAAGAAATTCAGAAATCAGCTGACTTTACCTACAACCATGGTCTCACTGTCATAGCCAAGATGAGAATGGACTTCTTGGTGTGTGATCCTGGGTTTGGGCCATTAGAACAGATGGTGGAAACCCGAACAAATGTCTGTGCTCAAACCACCTGACTCCGAATCCTCTGCTCAGACCACTAGACTATGGTTCCCATTGGATATGGATGGCAAATGATTCCTAATTCAATGTCAATTGAAAATTAGTGACTTTCTGCTTTTACAGCATTTACCATTGCATGTAGCACAGAAGTAGTGTACATCATTCAGTGAGCTGCACTATATAATTCAATATTTTCAGCAGCACAATCAATTTATAAACCAATGTTCTATATAGTGAGTCCTATTCCAAGCCTTAATCCTAGCACTATTAAACTGTTCACTGAGTCAAAAGTAAATGAGTCAGCCAACACATCAGGGAACATACCGTGCCCTGTATGTCAGGGGAGGGGAACCTTTTTTGGGTTGGGGGTCACTGACCCACAACAAATCAGACAGGGGACACACATGTGAGAAGGAAAAAAAACACGCCTCACTGATGTGGTCCCCAATTGAAAAACAACAAAAGACACTCCTCTCAGTCCCCTCACACAGAGCCTAGGGAGAGCGGGGCTTGTAGATTTTGTAGGCTTCTAGGCTCAGGGGTGGGGCCAAAATGAGGGGTTCATTGTGGGCATGAGGGGGGCACAGGAGCAGGTAGAAACAATGGAGTGGTCTGGGAAGGTGGTAGGGTACAAGAGCTGGTTGGGTGTGGGAAATCTGGGTGGGAGTTGGGTGCCGGAGTGGGCTGGGAATGGGAGTGTCTGGGAAGAAGGGGAGTGTAGGAGTGGGCTGGGGGTGGAGGGTTTGAGTGGGAGGGCTGTAGGGCCAGGCTCGGGGTGCAGGATCTGGGTAACTGGGGGCACTTTAACCTGGTGCAGCTCTCCAGGGGCAAACATGGCTTCATGCTCCTTGCTGTTGTCAGGCACTTCCCCACCCCCACCCACACCCATAGCTCTGACTGGCCACAATTTCAGCCAGTCAGGGTGGCAGGGGAAAAGCCTCTCCAGGCAGTGCTTCTCAGCACTGACATTCTTCAAACTGGGAGGAGGGGAAACAGAAATACATGAAGCTGCTTCTTGCTCCTGCCAGGTACCGCCTGTGGGCAGGATTTGGCCCTGGCTTGCTTGATGCCAGCCCCTGAGGCTCAGAGCACCATCCCTTCAACAGGATGGGTGCCCAGGAGGGGATCCGAAGCCTTGCAGGACAGATCCAGCCGACTCACAGGCCGGATCTGGACCATGGTCTGCAGGTTCCTCACCCATGCTGTATGGACTTTAAAGCACCCAATTCACTTTGGGAATTGAAAAAAATACAGTTTTTATTAGTCAGCTGCTTCATGAGTAACATAAGAACAGCTCTTCTTTCAGATGAGTGCAAGAAGGATAATTGGGACAAAGTAATAGGGGATCTTATTATTATTGTTCATGAATCGATGCTTCTCAACAATAGCCTTTTTATGTTTAATGACTGATATCTTCTCCATTTAGAGAAAGCCCCATCAAACGTGTCTCTTTTTTAAAAGACTTAACATATAACATATATAGAGACAATCTCCTGCCGTATGGAGAGAATATAAGCATTTTGTGAGCCACATGAGATTTGCTTGCACTGTACAGCTAAATAGCTTGCTAGTTTCTGTAGCTAGAATGAAGTACTGAGGACTGAAGAAGTTAAATGATTCAGCTGCCTCCTAATGTGGTTTATATTTGAGTTCTTGGGGGGTGGAGAAGAAGTTATTGCCATAACAAGGTCTACTGCTAAACTGAACATATGTTGCTCATAATGTCACTTTCTAAATCAATGAAATTATCGTTATAGAACTTGTCGACAAATTAGACATGGGAAGTGCAGGCTGTATGTGGGAGAGATGTAATTTGGCTCTATAAAAAGAAATTAAACAATAAAATATCAATGACAGATGTAGTCAGCTAAAGGTTTTGAGGTTTAAATACCAATTTGTGAAAAAAAAATATGCAGATCCAATCAGGGTACAAGTTAAAAATACCAGCCTTCATGCAACAAGATGATTAAGTATTTGGACCAGATGTTCGGAGACCTTAGCTGTGCCCTTTATTTAACTGGCAAGCATGCTGGCAAGTTCTTAAATTTGTAAAATCCAGGTAACAAAGGTTACCTGAAACAGAAGTCATAAAACAAACAAATAACAAAAATCATTCCGTTCTGTGAACTCTAGATGTTTTACAGTTCTGAGACATATTTTCCTGCTCCCCAGCATTAGTTTTAAAGAAACTTGCATTTGGGAAAAAAAGGAAATATTTTTTCCTTTTTGCCAAACTGGGTCTAATCATTTAATTCATTTAACATGTTGTACACCCTTTTCCTACAGGCAATCAGCTTTTATAGCTGTCTGATGTCAACTAATAGCTGCATGGCAGGATTATGGATTCTGTTCCAGCCTTGCCGTTTCTGTGTGATTGTGGCAAAATCCAATCCTTTAGGATAAAATTTTCAAACAGTCACAAATCTAGCAAGGATGGTCTTAGTGTTAAAGCCCTGGTCTGGTATTTATAAGATATGGGTTCAATTTGTAGCTCTCCCACATGCTCTCTGGGGCGCTTCTTTCATCTGTCGATGCCTCAATTTCCCTTCTGTAAAATGAGGATAAGGATGCATTCTTTATGTGAGCTCGGGGCAGGGACTGAGTCTTATTCTATGCCTGGGTAGTATCGAGCATGCAGTCCCTGATCTTGGTTAAGTCCTTATGGTGTTGTCATAATAACAATACTAGCTATTGCAGGGAATAAATGGCAGAGTCTTAGGCCGGGACAGTTTAGTAGGATGGCTGGGTGCATGTAAACGTGTTTGTATTCCCACAGGTCCCAGAGTGGAAGGGGCAGCACCAAAGGGGGAAGGGGCAAGGCCTAGGGCAGTCAACCCCTACCACTGCGTAGGCCACAGCACTGACACACACACGCACTCCACCTCCCCAAGTTGCATGAAGCAGTGGAGCAGCGCTGTCGCAGTATTTCAGTGGAGCCCGGAGCTCCTGCCACCACCACTGCCAAAGTAGCAGTGGCCAAAGCTCCAGGCCCCTTTGAAATGCCACTCCCCGAGGCAACTGCCCCCTTTGCCCTCCCCTTTGGCAGGCCTGTACACTTCAAAGGACAGGTGTCTGAAATTGGGCTGAGTAATGCAGGTCGCCTCCTCAAGGACATGCACCCACCACCCACTCTCGTCATTGTTCACAAATTACCTCTGCTTCAGTCAGGTGGAAGTCAGTGGTTTAGGTGGTCTCCTATCCCCTCCATTGACTAATGGGCCATGTTGCTATGATTAAAAAGTGGCAGCAGACAATGTATATTTTTGCATACATTGCTCTGTATCCATCTCAGCATGGATTGCTTGCCCATTCAACAAATTTGTTACCTTTCAAGACCAAATTTCCCCTCCCAGGCTGTTTAGCTCACTAATTCCACAATGTGTCTCTACCACAAACCTGGGGCTGGCCCTCTTTTATAGTGGCAGTTTTACATGCACGAAGCCAGTCTGTACAGGTTAATATCTATTTTCTCATACTTAGGTGACCACAGGCAGTGTTTTTCATGCAGTGCAGAGCAGCCAGCCTCAGTGGCACCCAGCTTTAAAAGCTGGCTGCATGGAGGAAGGCATATTTCTCACCCGCTTGTGTTCAGTCTGCCAGCATCACTGCATGAATGAGGCAGCTGCAGGCAATTTAGAGTCGTGGCTGTCCAACGTAAGGCCTTGTCTGCACTTACCAGCACCATTGATCTACTTCAACTATGCAAATACTATAGCTGAAGTTGACATAGTCACTGTGGTGTCTTGTGTGTGGTAACGTCAAGGGGAGCTGCTCTCCTGTTGATGCAGGCTACTCTTCTTGTCTTGGTGGGTTAGGTTACCAGTGTTGATGGGAGCAAGCTCAGTGACTGATTTATCATGTCTACAGCAGATATGAAAAATGGATGGCCAGTGGATCAATGGCATAATGTACTCTGCCCTTGAGAGGAGCCAGCAGCCTGTTTACTTGAAGGTGATAAACGACTGTGTTCATTTGGAACCATACACACAGCAAACCTCATAGGACCATCTATTGCAACAGAGACACATACATGTCCTGTACCTGTCCTTCTTCCTCATCTCCTAGTAATCCAGTCCTGACCCCCTTCTCCCTCCACCCTGAACCCAAAGAGAGAGACGGTTTGAGTTCTTGGTTCTGCTCCATAATATTTTTATTGTGCATGTTGTCATTGGAGTATGGCCCAGACACAAGTTACTAACAACCTGTTGCTGCCTTGGGGGAAGCAACAGTGGAAGGAGAGTCCATCTGTGCCATTGCTGTACTAATTGGTTCCCTCATTAGTGACAATGCACAGGAATGCTCTCTAAAAGGAGTGTCCTAATGCCACTGCTATGGAGAGCAGGGTCCCACATCCATCCATCCTTCCATTACCCCGGATTCAATTTTCTTCCAACCTGATGCTGCCAGGATGATAAAACACTTGGCAGTCTACTCCTTTAATTCAGTGACAGGTTTCCAGTCTCTACTTACCAGGGTCAGAGTGCTGGCAGGCAGGAGTTGTTTAAAAGGTTTCAGCCCAGCCTTTTTCTAGGTACCCATGGCCAAGGCCAATAGGCATGAACGGTGCACAGAAATATGCTGTTCTGCTCCCCCGGGGTGCACAGAGATGTGCCAACAGTTGGCTGATTCTGGGAGTGACATGGGACCATGGTAGGCAGGCAACCAGCTTGAACTCTGCTATGCCACCTGCTGGGAACCACCTCCCCCTCCTGCATCAAACTCCCTCCCATAGTCTGAAGCCTTCACCCTCTCTTGCACCCCAACACTTCATCAACCTGTGCTCCCTCCTGCACCCAAATGCATGCCCAGGGCCCACACCTTTGCCCACTCCTGGACCACAATCCTTGCACCAGCCTGGAGCCAAGTTCTGCACCAAAACAATTTTAAATATAATTTAACATAACAATAATATGAAATTCATTAACTATGATGAGCAGAGTAATGTCTTGGTGACAAGAAAATGTACAGTCAAGCTGTATTACTAAAAAATAACCAAGAGAGGAACTAAATAGATGTACAGTATTGCATCACCAGTTTTGTGTCAGAATTTATTTGTTATCTCCTGTTATACCTGGACTATTGCTACCCACCGCTAGTGCCGACAGCTTGATGCAAAAGAGCAGTCTCAAAAATGCAAAATGGCTGATTGTTTGCATATTTGAGTGGCTCATTTGCATATTCACAGCAGAAAACAAGCAGTGAAGACATGGGTCTGCTGGCAAAAACCCCCATTGTTGCCAGCTCCTTATGCCTGGAAAAATTCAGCTGTTTCCTCCTTTCTCATGTACAAAAGGAGGGATCTCCCCTCCCCCCCAGAGGTAAATAATAAAATGTAGTCTTTTAAAATATGAACATTTTACATGCCTTTTCATACATCTTGTGAATTCCACGTCTTCTGCATCTTTTCTTGATTATATTTACAAATAGCACACTTCTTTAAGAGCTGAAATTAAAAGCTTTTTGTGCAAACCTAATAATGGCTTTATCTGTTTTGCCTTTACTTCAGTCTTTAGTAGTAGGCATCATTCAGTCTTCATAGACTACGGATTGCGCCCTTTATAGTTTCAAATGAGGGCTTCATTTACAGCGTCTACTGTGACGATGAAGACCCACTCAAGAGTGACACTCCTTGCTGCAGCTCTTGCAGATGTGGTGGGTGTCTGACAAGTCCTTAGTGTGCTTTCTGTGCACTCACTTCTCCTCTGCTAGCTGTCTGATCCTCGTCTCACCCTTCTGAAGGCCCTTGTGTAACCCGTGCCTCCATCTGCTGCGGTCGTCTGCTAGTTTTTCCCAGTTGTCCAGCTCGATGTCTACCTCTCTGAGGTCTCTCTTGCAGACATCTTTGTAGCGCAACTGGGGGCGTCCGGGAGGTCTTTTGCCAGAGGCTAGCTCACCATACAGGATGTCTTTTGGAATCCTTCCATCATTCATCCTGTGGACGTGACCAAGCCAGCGGAGCCGACGCTGCCTAAGGAAGGTGTGCATGGTTGGAATTCCAGCTTGCTTGAGGATGGCGGTGTTGGTCACTCTGTCCTTCAATGATATTCCAAGGATGCGCCTGAGGCAGCGCAAGTGGAAGACGTTCAGCCTTTTTTCCTGGCGAGCATACAGGGACCAAGTCTCACTGCCATAAAGGAGGGTGCTGAGGATGCAGGCTCTGTAGACTTGCATTTTGGTGTGAGTGTACAGCTTGTTGTTATTCCACACTCTCTTGCTGAGCCTGGACAGAGTTGTGGCCGCTTTTCCAAGCCTCTTATTTAGCTCAGTGTCCAACGACAGGGTGTCAGTCATGGTGGGCCCGAGGTAAACGAACTCGTCGACGACCTCTAACGTATAATTGTCAATGAGGATTGATGGGGATTCAGCAACATCCTGACTGAGTACGTTTGTCTTCTTTAGGCTGATGGTAAGCCCAAAGTCCTTGCACACCTTGGAGAACTGATCCAGCACTTTTTGAAGCTGGTCTTCTGTGTGAGACACTGCAGCAGCATTGTCTGCAAACAGCATGTCTCTGATGAGGACTTCCCGCACCTTAGACTTAGCTTTCAGCCTTGCAAGATTAATGAGTTTCCCATCAGATCCTGTGTGCAGCAAGATGCTCTCTGTTGAAGATCCAAAGGCATGCTTCAGGAGGAGTGCGAAGAAGATCCCGAACAATGTCGGAGCAAGCACGCATCCTTGTTTGACGCCGCTCCTGATTCTGAAAGCATCCGATAATGCGCCGTCATATTGGATGGTTCCTCTCATGTCTTCTTGGAACGACTGGATCATCTTGAGTAACCGTGAAGGACAGCCTATCTTGTGGAGCAGTTTGAACAGACCATCCCTGCTGACCAAGTCAAAGGCCTTGGTCAGGTCGATGAAGGCTATGTAGAGTGGCTTCCTCTGCTCCCTGCACTTCTCCTGCAGCTGCCTTAGAGAGAAGACCATGTCAACGGTAGACCTCTCTGTGCAGAATCCACACTGCGATTCGGGGTACACCCTCTCGGCAATCTTCTGGAGTCTGCCAAGGATGACGCAAGCGAATAGTTTACCAGTGACACTTAGGAGGGAGATTCCACGGTAGTTGTTGCAGTCGCTTCTGTCTCCTTTGTTCTTACACAATGTTACAATGTTAGCATCGTGCATATCCTGTGGAACCTCACCCACTTTCCAGCACAGGCACAGTAGCTCATGCAGGGGTTCCAGGAGTGTGTCCGCAGCACACTTGATTACCTCTGGTGGTATACCATCCTGACCAGGGGCCTTTCCTGCTGCAATGCTGTCGATGGCTCTCTTCGGTTCATCCACAGTCGGTTCCTGATCCAGTTCGTCCATTACTGGTAAGAGCTCGACGGCATCGAGGGCTGAGTCAACCACAATGTTCTCGTGTGAGTACAGCTTGGAGTAGTGCTCGACCCAGCGCTCCATCTGTTTGGCTTTGTCAGTGATGACTTCACCAGATTTGGATTTCAGAGGTGCCATCTTGTTTTGGGTGGGTCCTAATGCCTTCTTCATACCCTCGTACATTCCTCTGAGATTACCAAAGTCAGCACAGGTCTGGATGCTGCTGCATAGCTGGAGCCAGTGGTTGTTGGCACAGCGCCTGGCTGTCTGCTATACTGTTCTTCTGGCCGCTCTAAGGGCTTGCTGGGTACTCTGGCTCGGTGAGCGTTTGTACTCCAGAGCCATGTCTATACGTGCATGCTACTTCGAAGTAGCGGCACTAACTTCGAAATAGCGCCCATCACGGCTACACGTGTTGGGCACTATTTCGATGTTAACATCGACATTAGGCGGCGAGACGTCGAAGCGGCTAACCCCATGAGGGGATGGGAATAGCGCCCTACTTCGACGTTCAACATCGAAGTAGGGACTGTGTAGTCGTTGTGCGTCCCGCAACATCGAAATAGCGGGGTCCGCCATGGTGGCCATCAGCTGAGGGGTTGAGAGACGCTCTCTCTCCAGCCCCTGCGGGGCTCTATTGTCACCGTGTGCAGCAGCCCTTAGCCCAGGGCTTCTGGCTGCTGCTGCTGCAGCTGGGGATCCATGCTGCATGCACAGGGTCTGCAACCAGTTGTCGGCTCTGTGTATCTTGTGTTGTTTAGCGCAACTGTTTCTGGGAGGGTCCCTTTAAGGGAGCGGCTTGCTGTTGAGTCCGCCCTGTGACCCTGTCTGCAGCTGTGCCTGGCACCCTTATTTCGATGTGTGCTACTTTGGCGTGTAGACGTTTCCTCGCAGCGCCTATTTCGATGTGGTGCTGCGCAACGTCGATGTTGAACATTGACGTTGCCAGCCCTGGAGGATGTGTAGACGTTATTCATCGAAATAGCCTATTTCGATGTCGCCACATCGAAATAGGCTACTTTGATGTAGGCTTCACTTGTAGACGTAGCCCAGGAGTGCAGCGCGCTTCTTTTCAATGACTGGAATCATCTCATCAGAGTTAGCTTTGAACCAGTTGTTCATGTTTTTAGCTCTTCTTCCAAACACCAACAAGGCCATTTCGATATCACATCAGCACCCCCAGGGCCGATGTGCAGATTTTCCTGGAGGGTCTCTCTGAACTTTTCAGCTTTCTCCGAGTTTGCCATCTTTCTGGCATCAGTGCGGGGCCTTCCAGCAGGTTTAGAGCGGAACAGCTTCTTGGGTCTCAGCTTGAGCTTGGAGCAAACTAGCGAGTGATCTGTATCACAGTCAGCACTATGATAGCTGCGTGTCAGAAGGACGTTTTTGAGATTATTACGCCTAGTGATGACAACATCTAGTTGATGCCAGTGCTTCGAGTGTGGGTGTCTTCACAACACTCTGTGCTGTGGTTTTGTTTGGAAGCATGTGTTTGTGATGCACAGATTGTGGTACGAGCGCAGTTCAAGGAGACGCTGTCCATTGTCATTCATTTTTCCCACAACAAAGTGTCCTAAGCAGGAAGGCCATGAGGCCCAATCAGCTCCAACTCTTGCATTGAAGTCACCCAAGATGTACAGTTGTTCACAAGCAGGTATTTGCTCTACAGCAGCACTAAGCACATCATAGAACTTGTCTTTTACTTCTGGTGTGGCATACAGGGTTGGAGCATAAGCGCTGGTCAGGTGGACGGGACCGGCCCAAGTTTGAAGCGTGATCCGAAGAAGTCTTTCTGATCCGCCCACGACTAATTCCACCATTTGTAGAAGGGTGTTTCTGATAGCAAAGCCAACACCATGCTCTCTGGGTTCTTCTTGGGCTTTACCCTGCCAGAAAAAGGTGTAGTCCTTTTCCTTTAGAGATCCCGAATCTGCCAGTCGCGTCTCTTGCAGTGCAGCGATATCAACTCAGAGCCTCTTCAGTTCCTCGTTGATGACAGCGGTCTTTCGGGTGTCACTGATGGCCTGAAGATCTTCAGTCAAGCCGGTCAGCATGGTCCGCACATTCCAGCAAGCAAGCTTAAATTGTTGATGTTTCTCATTTCTTGTTGAGTTTCTTATTGGTTTGCCTGGTGCCCAAATTTCAGTCACTTGTCAGGTTCAGGTAACTTAAGCCTCACGCACCCAGCAAGGCAGGTGAACTGTGGCGGGACAGTACCCTATTGGCTGGGGGCTGCCCAGTTTGAGGCGGGCGGTGACTGTCCAATGAGATGCGAGGATCTCTCCCACCATCGGAGGCAACCCCTGGCACTCGTTCTCTACGCCAATCGAGCAAGAGCTTAGAACCGGTATCTGTTGCCTCCCATGTTGATGCAACGCTGTTCAGCGATGCCGGAGTACCTCTTTGGGCGCGAGCCTTGCACTTATTATGGAGACTCTGGGCTGCCCAGACACCAGTGTCCCCCTCTCAGCTTTACTGATATAGTCCAAAGGAGAGGATAACCTCCACATCTGGTACCAGCTCAGCTGCAGGAGTTGCCAAGACAGTGCCAGAAGTTGACACCGAACCGCCTTCAGACTCCACTCCAGATTTTCTGTCAGGGTTTACTCCCTTAGCCTTGCTCCTTCCCAGGATAACCCACAAGGCAGTGGGGTGTGGAGAATGTGGTTAAGGATCCCACTACTTCATACCTCCCTGTCACCACGAGTCACCATAGCTCCCTGTGGAGCAATGACCTCATATCCCCAGGACCCTCCTCCCCACCTTTCGCCCCCCCCACCCCAGCAACCATCACCATAGGACCCTCCCCAACCCACTACCCCCATCTGCTCCCATGTCCACCCTCCTCACTGCACTGGTCCCTCTCCCCCCAGCTGCTCTCAGTGCCCCCAGGTCCACCTTCCCCCATCGCTCCTCAGGCTCTTCTCTTCAGAGACTCCTTTTCTTGATAGTGCTGCCTTGCAGGGCACAGGTGGAACACCACACCTGAACAGAACAACACAAGGCTCCTCCCTTGGCGAACTCCCAGAGGCAAACTCCCTTCCCTGTTAGCTGCTGCCCCCTGTTCGCTGCTCAGCTGCACCCTGAGCCCCACCCAAAGCTACTAACTCTTCATCTGGCTACGGCTGTCCCCGGAGCCCCACAGATCTGGTGCGGTGCATACATACAGGGAGCACGGGACTGGGCCTGGAAGCCATGCAATCTGAGCCAGTGCACCGCAAGCAGCCTCTGTGGGTGCTGGCATCCTCACAGCCATACCAGATGCCCCCAAACCACTTGCCCACCACTGACATCCCTTGATCTCACCCCCCCCCACTCCTCATGCTTCAGCGGGTCCCTTAGCTCCCTCTAAGCTCCCTCTCAAAACTCCCTCCTGTTAGCAACAACCCTGGTCGCAACCCCTCAGTCGCAAGCTCTCTGGTCGCTTGCCAGCAGGGCTTTAGAGCTCTGGCTTACCTGAGAGAGCCCCTTCCTCTGATGACCACTCAGCCAATCGGCATGCAGCCTGAGCACATGGCCAGCCTGAGCACATGGCCTTTCAAACAAACACACACACACACACAGCTCAGCACTCCAAACACCAAATAAACAGACAAACCCAGGCCCAGAACCCCCAAACCCAGGCACCCACACACTCCAGAGAGCCACTTACCCAAAGGTGCTGTAGTATGCCCCCTCCTTCCCCAGGACAGCCCCTCTCAAAACTCCCTCCTGTTAGCAACCACCCTGTTCGCAACCCCCCCGGTCGTAAGCTTCAGTCTTTAATTCCCATGAAACCAGCATGCTGAGTCTATAATTTCCTGCTACGTGCTGACTATCTTATCTGAAGTCTTCATCGTTCTTGTGATATCTTTACATGTAAGTGCTTGAAATGGAAATGATTGCCATGTTACAGACAGAAGATTTTGATTCTTGATAGGACAATTCCAAGAGTTTGTGAACTCATATGAAAGAGCACCCTGCCTTGGGGGTAGGGATAGGTTAGTGGTTTGCACATTTGCCTCTTAAACCTGTGGGGGGGTTCAATCCTGGAGGGGGCTGTTTTGGTATCTGAGAGAAGTACATTTAAAAAAAAAAACAATTCTGTCAGGGATGGTGCTAGGTCCTGCTGTGAGTGCAGGGTATTGGACTAGATCTCTGAAGGTCCCTTCCAGCTCTATGAGATAGCTATATATATCTTCATGTGTCAAGACCCATTCTTGCAGAGACTTCTGCTTAATTTTTTCAGATTCTCTAAGTAGTTCCATTAATTTCAGTAGAACTGCTCCAAATGCAAAATGTTAAGCCTCTTTAATGTGTTTGAAATATCATATGGCCTTCTTCATTAATAAAGGTTATGCAGATATGTCACAGGTGGCTTGCCCTTCTAGAATTGGGCCCAACATAATTTTTGATGAATCAGCTTGCTCGTAGCTGAGATTGATCCATTAGAGACCAGGTGACGATAAAAACCAGCAAGTGGCTCAGTCATGGTGAAAAAGTAGAAGAAGCAGATTGATGGTTGTAGCAGGTTGTGGAGCAGGTGGTGTCTCCCAAGCAAATGACCTGGAGACAGACCTACAGGAAGGAGAGGAGACA
The DNA here is from genome assembly GCF_033958435.1 of Carettochelys insculpta. Taxonomy (NCBI): domain Eukaryota; kingdom Metazoa; phylum Chordata; order Testudines; family Carettochelyidae; genus Carettochelys; species Carettochelys insculpta. Next base: position 368,587,693 of record NC_134137.1, on the reverse strand, counting down.
TCTGATAGGCTGAAGAAATGAAATCTGAGGGCATGAGTAAAAGAGACCTAAGCCATATTCAGGGCATGATTTCATACCTTCTTCAGCTGAGAGGACAGGTCAGCAACCCATCCAGCTTTTTCAAAAATCCGACCGTTCTTTACAGACACTGTCAATCAGTTAAAGCAACAACATATAATTGCATCAGGTAACTCAGCCATATTAAAAGACATGCAGAGCAGCTAAGAGGGACTGATTCAAAAAACACCCATATTAATGGGCTTTGGTAAATTTCATAGTTTAGAAAATATCCTGTCTGCCCCGCCATGTAGTTCTGTTCACACAGAAGCCTGAGCCAATGGATGTGCTCTGTGGCCTGATTAACAAAAGCTGGAAAATATTTTTCTTATTACGGAAAGATAAATCAACTAAGTATGAGAAAGCTAACTCCTTGTTGGTCTTTTGATCCACTTTTTTGTGCGTGGAAACACTTCTTTCGAAAGATCTCTGTAGTGTACACCTAGCCATAATGTCTACTCTTGCATTTAGCTTTCACTCATTCGGGTGGTGGTTTTCAGTACCACTCTTTGTATTATTGTCACCTTTTAATAATTGCTCCTCCCCAAGCATATATCAGAGTAAGTGCTTGTTTTCATGCAATAAAACAAATCCAACGCTTATGGAACTGAAAGACCAACTGGCAAGGGTAGCGTTAGTCGCACTGCTCATCCGTTCATGACACTCATCATAGTTCCTATTATCAAGTGAAAACGTGTAGCATTGTCACCTGCCTGTCTCTTCATCCGTCATTAGGCAAGAATTTGTGAAAGTGTCACTTCCCCTGACTGATGCCATGGAATGCCATTGTGGGTATAGATAGTGAAGTCCTACAGTCACTAAATCCACTTTTATTTTCAGATCAGACTCCAGGTCTATACAACTACCACATCCCTTTGTTAAAGACTACAAGCTGACACTGAAACACACAGCACTTCTTAAAATATTTGTTAGAACTTCAGATGTATGGTTATGTTTTGTTTTGTTTTGTTTTGTTTTTTGCATGCCTAAAAAGCCTTAAAGATTCTCTCTGCTCAGTATAGAAAGCATGGGGGATCACACAGCTGTTTTTATTATAGGCATCACCAGACTTAAACACTAACAGAGAGGTAGCCATGTTAGTCTGTATTCCAACAAAACAAACAGCAGAAATGTAGCACTTTAACAAAATGATGAATACCCAGAAATCAGCTACTTCAAGATAGGCCCCAGAAGATCAATATGAGAATACTACTTGTCATCACCTACAGCCCCCAACTCAAACCCCTGCAACACATCAGTGAAAACCTACAACCTATTCTAGATCATGACGATACATTCCAGAAGGCCCTAGGTGACAGGCCAGTCCTTTCCCATAGACAACCTCCTAACCTAAGAAAGAGCCTCACAGGCAATCACAGGCTACACCACAGTAATACTAATCCTGGAACTTTTCCTTGCAAAAAAATCCTATTGCCAACTTTGTCCACATATTTATTCTGGGGATACCATCACTGGATATAACCATGTTAGTTAGAAGATCAAAGGCACATTCTTGTGCACTTCCAGAGACATTATAGGTGCCATTATGTGCCAACGATGCCCTGCCACTATGTACATTGGACAGACTGGGCAAAACATTCACCAAAGAATACATGGACACAGAGCAGACATCAAGGAACTAAATACACATAAGACAGTCAGTGAACACTTCAGTGGAGTTGGCCATTCTTCTAAAGACCTGAGAATTTGTATCCTAGAGCACAGAGAATTTAAAAACAGATTACAGAGAGAGATTTGTGTAGTGGAATTCATATTCAAATTTGACACATTAACACGTTATGAACAGAGACATCAGTTACCTCACACATTACAAGGACTGCTTCCTTTCCCTTGATGCTCTTAATTATGTCAGGCAGAACACTTAACATATGCACTCCGCCATCCCCTTCCTTCAGTCCTATGTACTTAATTTGTCCATTTTTATTGCCTTTTTGTTTGTTTGTTTGTCCTCTGTTGGCATAAATGTCAGTCAGTATTGGAAATGAGATTGATCTGATGAAGTAGGTCTGTCCCACAAAAGCTCATCACAGACTTAAACAGTATTTGGAAGACAAGCACGTAGGTATGCTAGCATCTTTCCGTGTATGCCTCTGGCTTGATCCATGGCTCCCTGCAGTCTGTACCAGTCTTCATTTATTTTATTGATTTAAATAGAGCCACACAGAAGATTTGCTTAAGTTTTGTGATAGGAGGTATTAATGTTGTGTAATGCCTTGGAGTTGGCCAGGTTGAAGGGCAGTCCTACTCAGTGGTCACAGTTTGCATCAGAGGTCCAATCACCACGGCTGTGTCTACACTAGCTCCCTACTTCGAAGGAAGCATGGTAATTAGGGTGTCAGGAGATTATTAATGAAGTGCTGCACTGCATATTCAGCACTTCATTAAGCTAATTCTCCCCCGCAGCAACTTCGACAGGCGAAAAGGGACATCGAAGTTGCCCAGGCACTTTGAAGTACCAGCAGGTTAGCCATGGCTACACGCGAGCCGACACTTCAAAGTTTAATGCTTCGAAGTTGCCATGAGGGAGAATTAGCTTAATGAAGTGCGACATTTGCAGCACATCACTTCTTTAATAATCTCCCAATACCCTACTTCAAAGGAGGGAGCTAGTGTAGACACGGCCCAGGAGACCCAATTCAAGGGGAAGGTCCCGCAAGCTGTCTGGTGGGTCAGGTGAGACAGCAAGGCAGGGTCAGGTAGATCCAAGCAGCAATTAACAGGCAATGATTTGTTCTTCAGACAATAGTCACCAGCCAGTCAGGGCCATTGACTATGTGGTCAGTCAAGAAGATGTCATGAAACCTGGAAGTTGGCCCACCCAAATATGACATTCTCAATAACTGTGTCTGTGTAGTGTGATGACTTGAGCTGATGCCTACAGACCTGCCAGATAAGGGTGAGACATCTGCATCTTGGTATGTTAGCACTGTGAAACCAATATGAGGCAGTAGTCACGTTTCATTTCCAATAAAAGAATGCAATGTAGAGTTGATCTTATTTAACAGCAAAATCAATTTGTTAGTTGTGACTGTTCATATTTTCATTGTATCTGAAGTCCAGACAGGTCTAAATTTCTAGACTCTGGTATAGAGACAATAATTTCAACTTTTACATCATCATTGTTTTCATTTGTATCATTTTTGTTATGATCTTGCATTGGATAAGAATGTTTCAAAGTCCTCACAATCAGTTTGAACCACTAACCTAAAACACAGCCTTGCGTTAAAAAAAGGAAAACCAGATGGCATTGTGGGTAATGTTACGCTAATTGCCACACAGGCAAGCTCCAAGGTGCTGACTTTTCAGCAATACCAATAGGTGTCCTGCCAGCGATTTGCATGACATTACGCACAACCTGTGATTTTACTTTTATATTATAATTTGCTCTGTGGAGCAATCATATTACAACACTTTTTAAAGCAAATTCTGTTCGAGTCATTTGATTTCTTAGAGGAAGGTGAAATCAAAGTGACAAGTATAAACCAATAGCCAGAAAAAGGCTATTTAGTATTTCTTTATATATTGAAGCTGCCACTTACTGATACTTTTAGCTACAGTATTGTGTTTTTACTGAGTTTTCATTACACATACAGATTTTGATGTAGTAATACAACTAAAAACACATGGAAAAATTCATATAAAATTATATACAACACTTCATATAGAAGTATATGAAGTATTGCACAATGTATTAAGGGCCTTAGGGTTTGATTCTGCAAATACTTACAGGAGTAATTCTTAATTTATAGTCCTATTAAATCCAATTGGCACTAACAGTGTGCATGATTGGACAATGTTTAATGATGCAATATTTCTTTTTCAAACAGATGCTTCTGTCTTTTTAAATCAAAGTAAATACTGCAGCAAATATTTTCCATTAGATTACAATCAATTAGAATCCACTATGAGCAAAGAAATACCTTCATTGTAAATATTACATTTTAAAACCAACCTTCAATGCTGACTAAACCAATGTTTAAGCAAACAAATATATTCAAAGATAAACGTAATGTCATAACACTATTTCTCAGCCTAATTCACAGATCATCACTGTGCAATAAACAGACCCCCCCCCCACAAAAAGCCCAGGTAATATGAAGCAAGACAGGACTGAACTGCATATAAATAAATAATAATCCAGATATATGCAACTGTGAATCTCCCATCAAAGAAGGAGACCAAATTCCATGCTAGGGTATGTCTATACAACAGCATTATTCCAACATAAACTATTCCAGAAGAAATATTCTGGAATACTTTATTTTGGAATAACACTGCTACACACAAAATGCTATTACACACTTAGCTATTTCAAAATACAGCAGCTACACATAATAGAGCGTATTTCAAAGTAGAGCCATTGGATCCACTGTGGTTTATTTCAAAATAGGCTCTATTCCTGTCTATCCAGCCCGTATTTCAAAATAGCTATTGTCGTATGGATAGCAGCATTTTGAAATAGGCTGTATTCCTCATGCAGTGAGGTTCACCTATTTTGAAATAAGCCAAGTGGTTGTGTAGACAGTGGGGTAGGTATTTTGAAATAATGGTTGTTATTTCAAAATAACATTGCAGTGTGAACATATCCTTAATTATAAGAAGCACAAGACAGATGTTAAGAAACATAATAATGGTATGACTAAACAACAGGACAGCCTCTGACCCTTTTGTGCTACTCAGTGTTGCCAACCCCAAATGTCCAAAATTCATGTATCAGGCACCCAAAAACTGAGATGTTTTGAAATGATAAATTTGGTTTCTTCTTATTTGCCATTTAGTTTCTGGGCCTCTAGGATGTTTTTCAGTCACATCTTTAAGTTCTGCTCCACAACCCTGAAGGCTGGCAACTCCCCTTTTGTAAATCAAAGAAGAAAGTTTCATGACTTTGATGACTCCAGAAGCCTGGCACTTCAAGAAAAACACCAACTAGTCTAAGACACTCATTAAAATCGCAAAAGTCACTAACACTGCTACAAGAGAAGGCCAGGCTTAATTTTTCAAAAATTCAGTTGATTTAGACCATGATTCACAAAAGTATTTAAATATGTGCCTAACTTTAAGCACCTGCTTAAGTCCTATTTCCTTGACCACTCGCTTAAGCACTTTGATTAATCCAGCCCTTGGCTTCTAAGCTATTACACTGCCTGCCAGTCTGCAAACAGTAGGTTCCAGCTCTTTGGATCAGTGTTATATGGCCGAGAGAATACTTTTATGACTGGTGACTGTAATGAATGGTCAATACTAAGCAAGCGAGACAAAATTTGTATGCAGTGCAGCAGCATGATCAGTAGAGGCAAGGAGAGATTACATTGCCCACTGCTTGGTTTAATTGGTGTTAAGTAGATCTATTATGTCTGTGTGCCCTATAGACTAGCTGTTTATTTTGATTAATGTATACAATGCTCTGAGTGAGGGTTTGTTTTGTTCTGTGTTTTATTTTTTGTGGGGCATTTAGTGAAATAAATGAACAGGAAAGTGTTGTGTTAAGCTAAATTTTCTGCAGTGACTAGTTCATTTGGGTGGCCTAGGGTGTGGTACCCGATTTTAGCTTCCTTAAAAGGGTCTGCTTTTTCAGACTAGGTACCAATCTGCACAATCTGAAATCAGGTAATTTTCAAGGTATCTCTAGTTGAGCCCCCAGGACCAGAGACACCCCAAATCACCAGTCACAGTTGAAAGTGAGGTTATGGTATTAATATCCCTAATTTTAGCCCACATCCATGCCCATGAGCTCAGTGACTGGACTTTAAAGCAATGCAGGACAGAGAAGGAACATGATTTTTTTTGGCAATTAAAAAAGCCTTTCAAAATAAGATGTGCAAAAGTGACCTTCTGTCTTGGTCACAAATAAATGTTATTTAAGCCAAGATGGAGAGTTATTGCACGGGGAGGAGATAGGAACCTTATTTTTTATGCTTCACTCTTTCTTTGTACTTCTCCATCAGTGAGCATCTATCTGTGTCTCTTGTTTTATGTTGGAAGCTTTCTGGGGCAAGGAATGGCTCAGCTCTGTTTTGTAAGCCCCTAGTGCAGTCGGACCCTGCTCCATAACTAGGACTTCCAGGAGTTACCATAATATAAATAGTTTAGTCATTCTATATTCATTTAACTGAGGTAGAAAGCCATTTGCCTCTGTTATGAACTGGGTGTTCGGACGACAGGGATGTCTCTACAGGAAGAGGAGGTAAGGATTAACTTTAGTTGAGGGGGAAAAATGAGAATCTGGACAAATGCGGCATCACATTTTATACAGGTCTCTCAAATATCTCCCTCTCCCCAATCGGCTCTGCCCTCCCTATCGCTCAGCAAAAGGATGCCTTTTCCAGTGTTCCCTACTTTTGAACATCCTCTTGCAGACCAAGACAAGTCTCTGAATAAAGAATTTGACTGTAGCATACTGTGGAGCACATCTCCTTAGGGTTCAGTGTGTGAGAATACAAGATTACAATACACTGGTAGGCTGCTGATGGGTCCCCCAAGACAGATAGTGAGGCAACTCTTTAACGTAGCTCCCAATCCATCCCTGTTTAGGCTCTCTGAACCTTGGCATACAGGCACCAAACTTCAAAGTTTAGAAGGTCACTGGCTTGGAGGAAACTGTATTTCAGAACTTGAGGAAAGGGAGAACCCACTGTGAGGCTTTAGTTTGAGCTTCATAAAAATGTGCCTACGTCGCCAACGTATAGTAACAAAAGTGTAACATTTAAAAGTGTCAACAAGCTGAACATCTCTTAATATACTGCTCAGTTCTTCCCACTCTGTCACCCTCTGCAGTGCCAAAAGAAGCTGAGTAAATCTCATAAGTGTCATAGTGTCCAGAAAGTAGGCAAAACTGGGCTGTGTGGCGGCACTGAATACAAGAGTGACTTCCAGAGTCAAGTCCCTCCACTGAGAGCAACTGCCCTTTCTCTGGATCCAGAAAGAACAAGCTCTGATTCTACTGTGTACTGTGATTCACTCAGGGCTTCAGGCACTTGCAAGGGTTGAATTTTGTTTTGTGTCCTGTTCCAACTGGCTCTGAACAAAAACTTTGCTGTGCCCTGTCAGAGTAGCTCAGTCCTTAGGCACTGTCCCCCAGACCACATGCCTAACTCGAGACCTGAAAGTGAGTAGTGCCATTGTTTAACAGTCTTTCCAAACAGGGGCTGTTTGCAGAAACTCCACCTCTGATCTTAGTTCCTGCATTGCTACAGGGGGAAGTAGCATGAAAAATAGAAAGGACTCAGATGGGGCCTTACAGAATCCAGTCAGCTCTCTGAAATGTGCTGTGGGGTCTGCCTGATAGAGGGTATGTAGATGGGAGTTTTATTGATGGTCATGAGAGTAGGAGGCAAGAGATCTTGGAAATCTGGGGAGAGGAAAGCGGAGATTAATTTAAAGTTTCAATAACCACTTATATAAGCACTCAGATTCTCTCAACACTTACCCCAAGTAACACTGAACCTCTGAACTTTTCAAGGTTAACATGTCAGTGCTCATAACATAATTAAGAGATAATGTCAATGGAATGGAACAATGTCCCAGGGTAGTCCTTTCCCACTGCTAAGTAAATGCTGAGCCAAAGCCAAGATATTTATTTGCAAAGTGGGAGATATTTATCCTAAAAACATGTTCTGTTCTAGCGATTTTATCTCTATTGCACTAAATTACTAATGAGGTGGACACTGTCTGATGCATATGGATAAACTAATAACACTAGCTCTGTGTCCTACTATTAACAATCCAGATTCACATTGGATTAGAGAAGAGATTAGTTCAGCCTTTCAGCCAATCTGAAAATGCTAGATTCACACCATTGGGTTTTCTAAAATGTGCCCTACTTCAGTGGCTCGCAAACTTTAACAGACGGAGAGCTACATTGTCATTAAAGCGAGCCACAGAGCTGTCACATAATTGCCTTGTAAGTCTGACATCCGCAACTTGGAACTGCATTGAAATGTAAAAACAACATGAGCTGAGATTTGGAAAGTCACTGGGGAGATTGAACAGGTTTCCCCTTCAGTGCAAGAAAACCCTGGTTGGTAAGCCCTCTTTGCAAATTAAGCATCAGACACAGTCAACCAGAGTTCCTCTGCGAAGTCTCTGTATTACTTACACAGGCTGCACCTCCCTTATCTGGCATGCTTGGGACCTAACAGGTCCCGAACAAGAGAATTTGATGGATGAGGGGATATCTAGGGCTTCTGCAGCCAGACAGCCGTGCACTCGGGGGCTATGCAGTACCAGCCTCCAGTCTCCCTCCCCTGGTATGTTGGCCCCAGCTAAGGCTTCCAGGAGCTTCCAGAGGGCTCCAGCCAGCCCCTGCCTTCCCTGGCTGCCATGGGGCAGGCACAGGCTTTGGATCCCAGCCTTGCCGCACCTGAATGCTACTCTTTGTCTGGCAACATCCATTGTCCTGCTAGACCATGGGTATTGCTGGAAGAGAGAGTACTGGATTTGAGAGGTGCAACAGGCGCCAGGTACACCACAACATACCAGCAGCAGTGTTTCCCAAATGGTGCTGCGGAACTGTGGGCTTCTGTGAAGTGAAAATAAGGGTTCTGTGAGGAAATTCCATTATAGCTGTGTCTACACGTGCACGCTACTTCGAAGTAGCGGCACTAACTTCGAAATAGCGCCCGTCGCGGCTACACGCGTCGGGCGCTATTTCGAAGTTAACTTCGACGTTAGGCGGCGAGACGTCGAAGTCGCTAACCTCATGAGGGGATCGGAATAGCGCCCTACTTAGACGTTGAACGTCGAAGTAGGGACCGTGTAGACGATCCGCGTCCCGCAACGTTGAAATTGCCGGGTCCTCCATGGCAGCCATCAGCTGGGGGGTTGAGAGATGCTCTCTCTCCAGCCCCTGCGGGGCTCTATGGTCACCGTGGGCAGCAGCCCTTAGCCCAGGGCTTCTTGGTGCTGCTGCGGCAGCTGGGGATCCATGCTGCAGGCACGGGGTCTGCAACCAGTTGTCGGCTCTGTGTATCTTGTGTTGTTTAGTGCAACTGTGTCTGGAAGGGGCCCTTTAAGGGAGCGGCTTGCTGTTGAGTCCGCCCTGTGACCTTGTCTGCAGCTGTGCCTGGCACCCTTATTTCGATGTGTGCTACTTTGGCGTGTAGACGTTCCCTTGCAGCGCCTATTTCGATGTGGTGCCGCGCAACATTGAAGTTGAACATCGACGTTGCCAGCCCTGGAGGACGTGTAGACGTTATTCATCGAAATAGACTATTTCGATGTTGCTACGTCGAAATAAGCTATTTCGATGTTGGCTTCACGTGTAGACATAGCCTATGAGAGGTGACTCCTCTGTGGCTCCCTGTCCTGCCATTGCTGAAACAGTAGAACTAAATTTAATTGGTTTAATGGCTGGCAGGGCTGCAGGAGGGATCTGGCATTTAAACCACCCAAATTTAGTTCAATTTTTTCAATGGTAATAGGGCAGGGAGTCACAGAGAGTCCCACACTCGCCCCACTACCTGAGTAGCCACACCCCTCCCGTGGGCATGGCTCAGCACACCCCCACCAGTAGAACACCTCCATGCCAGTCTCCCTTCTGCTGGGTGCCTGCAACCACCTGGCATAGGCTCCCCAGCCAGTGCCTCAGATGGCTTAGACCCAGGGGCTGTTTTGGGTTTGAGGTGGGTTCAGCCTGAGGATGGGGGGTGACAGTTTGAGGCTGAGGTAAATAAAGCCTGGAGATGAGGCGGGGCGGGGGGTTAGGGCTGAGAGGAGGTTAAGCCTGGGGATGGGAGGGTGGGTTTGTGGGCTGAGGGCTGAGGCAGGAAAAGCCTGCAGATAGGGGCCGAGGAGGGTAGACCATGGGAATGGGGTTCTGCAATATTCTTTTGAGTTTATAAGGGTTCCATGACCAAATAAAATTGGGAAACACTAATATAGAGACACACTTCCCCCTCACTTCTTGCTCCCTGGCTCAATCTTTTATGCTGCTTGCTTTCTTGTCAGAACTACATGGCTTGTGAGCTAATTACCTGATCAAGCTTCCTACAGTTGCAGGTGATCCTGTCTACTTCTCAAAACCGAAACTACTTACATCCCATCTAGCCTAAATACACTGTTTTCCCTGGGTGTTCTAATCCAAAAGACCTGGGACACTGATAACGCTCCACAGTGGGAGGGCTCAGTTACAGCAACTTGACAGCCCTCAGGCACACAGGCCCCCACAAGGGAACAAAACCCCCAAATTAATCTGTCTCACTCAGTATAAAAGTTGTACACAGAGAAAGCTCATAAGAATTGCTCTTATCAATGTAAAACAGATATGTTCACCCTTAGATACTCTGGGTTTGATAATAAAAGTGATCTTATTGGTTACGTCTACATGTGCACGCTACATCGAAATAGCTTATTTCGATGTAGCGACATCGAAATAGTCTATTTCGATGAATAACGTCTACACGTCCTCCAGGGCTGGCAACGTCGACGTTCAACTTCGACGTTGGGCAGCACCACATCGAAATAGGCGCTGCGAGGGAACATCTACACGCCAAAGTAGCACACATCGAAATAAGGGTGCCAGAAACAGCTTCAGACAGGGTCACAGGGCAGACTCAACAGCAAGCCGCTCCCTTAAAGGGCCCCTCCCAGACACAGTTGCACTAAACAACACAAGATACACAGAGCCGACAACTGGTTGCAGACCCTGTGCATGCAGCATGGATTCCCAGCTGCGGCAGCAGCAGCCAGAAGCCCTGGGCTAAGGGCTGCTGCACACGATGACCATAGAGCCCCACAGGGGCTGGAGAGAGAGCGTCTCTCAACCCCTCAGCTGATGGCCACCATGGCGGACCCCGCTATTTCGATGGTGCGGGGTGCAGATCGTCTACATGTCCCCTACTTCGACGTTCAACTTCGAAGTAGGGCGCTATTCCCATCCCCTCATGGGGTTAGCGACTTCGATGTCTCGCCACCTAATGTCGATTTCAACTTTGAAATAGCGCCCAATACGTGTAGCCGTGACGGGTGCTATTTCGAAGTTGGTGCCGCTACTTCGAAGTAGCGTGCACGTGTAGATACGGCCATTAAGTATAGAAAGTAGGATTTAAGTGGTTGCAAGTGATGACAGATGGATCAAAGTAAGTTACTAAGTGAAAACAAACAAAATAGGCCAGCTCAGACTAATACACTAAGGTTGGGTCTACATTAGAGAGCTTTGTCGACAGAAGGGGCCTTCTGTCTACATAACGCAGGGAGCATCTACACACTAAAAGCAGTATGTTTTCCTCAACAATATTATCCCTCAAAAATTTGAGGCATAACAATCTCTCAACAGAGCACCATCAACAATAGTGTAGTGTTGACACGTCTGTCGACAGAGAGGTTTTCTGGTTGTCGACAGAGCAAGTTGTATGTAGATGCAATCTGTTGACAGAGGTTCTGTTGAGATTACCCTGTCGACCGTAACTTATGTCGACAGATGCTTCTAGTGTAGACAAACCCAAGAGAAAATGTTACAAATCATAATTTCTCTTCCCCTTATTTCATGTAAACTCTTTCGGGCCAGAACTGATCTTTTTCCTGACCTGGGCCAAGCTGCTCTCCTTCCCTCATTAGAATTCTTTCTTTCCAAGTTTCTTCATGTGCCCTCTTGTGATGGCGGCAGTTTGTGAAGCCAGCTGAAGTCAATCATTGTTTGCTTCCCATCCATTAAATAGTATCTCCCCATGGTGGGAACTCTTTCTTCAATTCTCCTCCCCACTCCCCTTCAAAGAGTACAAAATTCAAAATGGATTTCTGTACCAGGTGTCATGGGCACTGTGTTTGTAGGACCAGCCACAATCCATACTTACTGGAAAAAGAAGATTATTCACAGATCATTGCCTTGAGCACTGAGCCATTAAGTTCCTAAAGTATCAATAACGATTTTCATTAGAAGTCCTAGATTATTAAACAGGATTACACTTCATGTTTCCAATATCACATGCAAGAAAGATATATGCATTCAAATAGAATATACACATCAAGGGGATTATAAGATCTTAAACAATAGGTTGCTTGCTCCATTTGCATAAAGCATATTCATGTTATGCATATTAATATTCAAAAACATTATTTCCAAACACAATAAGGGGGAATAAGTGTCACAAACAGCACCTGTCACAGAGACTTAGATGCACAATTCCCTTCAATGGGAGTGATATATCCAACTATCCCTTCCCACACACTTTTGAAAATTTGGGCCCCACTTCCTGACAGATGTTTCAATCTGAAATACATGCAAAATCTGTTTGACTTCATCGTACAGCTACTTTAAAATTCATTTCACCCATGAAAATTAAAAAATAATATATTTAAGATCCTCATCAATATACCATAAAAACAGTCCTTATCCTGGCTTTGGCAAAACCCCTCAAAAGATCCCAGACAAAGTAAATACATTTTTGGAAATAAATGGAATAGCCAGCAAAAGAGCTTCATGCCTTACCATTACCAAACAAATCACAATTCATTCCATGGCAAAACAAGTTCCTATTAATAGTTGTAAAGCCCCCAGTGGGAGGCTGACACAATCAATTTAAAACCTATAGCCTGAGAAGGAATGCTTATATATAGCAAGTTTCCTGGCTAAAGATTTTTTTTCTTTTTTTCCCAGTGGATTTGAACTGAACTGAGAGTGGACTCTGTCATTTGCACCAATCTTTTTCCCTAATTTACTTAATCTCCAGGGCTTTCTCTTGCCTTAGCCAAGAAAACTGTATGGGTTTCCCTGATGACATTAAACCTACTCCTACATTAGCCATATGGGCCTGCACAGAGCAGTGCTTTTCTGCATATATAGAGATCACTTTATCCTTCCTAGATCCCCAGTTAGGCCATGGTGCACACTCACAGAGTTAGAAGAGACCACGGGACATCATCAGGTCCAACCCCCTGCTAAAAGCAGCAGCAGTCCTAATTAAATCATCCCAGATGGGCTTTGTCAAGCCTAGACCTAAAAACGTCTAGGGCTGGAGATTCCACCACCTTCCTAGGTAACGCATTTCAGTGCTCCACAGTATTTCACTAGTAATTTTTTATTCTAATATACAACTTACACCTTCTGCACTGCAACTTGAAACAAGTGCTCCTTGTTCTGTCATCTGTCACCACTGAGAACAGCCTCTCTCCATGCTCTATGGAACCCTCCTTCAGCCAGCTGAAAGCTGCTATCAAATACTCACTTATTCTTCTATAAACTAAGTCCAAATCCCTCAGCCTGTCATAAGTCATGTGCTCCAGCCTCCTAATTATTTTGATTGCCCTCCACTGGACTATCTCCAATGCATCCACATCCTTTCTATAATGAGGGGCCCAGAACTGGATACAATACTCCAGATGCGGCCTCACCTGTGCTGAATAGAGGGGAATAATAATTTCTCTAGATCTGCTGGAAATGCTCCTCCTAATGCACTCTAACATGCCATTAGCCTTCTTGGCTAAAAAGGCATGCTGTTGGCTCATATCCATCCTCTCATTCACAGTACTCCCCAGGTCCTTTTCTGCTGTATTCCCACTGAACCAGTTAGTCCCCAGCCTCTAACAGTGCTTGGGATTCTTCTGTCCCAAGTGCAGGACTCTACGCTTCTCCTTGTTAAACTTCATCAGATTAATTTTGGCCCAATCCTCCAATTTACCTAGGTCACTCTGGACCCTATCCCTACCCTTCAATGTGTCTACTTGCCCCCTCGGTTAGTGACATCAGCAAATTTGCTGAGGGTGCAAGCCATCCTCTTACCCAGGTCATTAATAAAGATGTTGAACGATGCAGACCCCAGAAATGATCCTTGGGGCACTCCACTTGAAACTGACCACCAACCAGATGTTGAGCCATTGATTGCTACTGGTTGGGCCAGACCATCCCTCTAGCTTTCTATCCACCTTACAAGCCTTCTATCTAATCCATACTTCCTAAACTTAAGGGCAAAAATATTGTGGGAGACTGTATTAATATTTGGGCTTCATGTCCTCTAACTTTTTCTTCCAAGATGGCAACCAGCTTGCACTTGGTACACACAATATCCCTTCTATCTTCTGGGAGGAAGACAAACATAGCACATGCTGTGCAGGTCACAACAGCTGACTGGTCACTATCCATTTTTACCTTTCCTAAGAAAGTTGTCTCCAGTGCACCTTGAAGGGCCGAAGAGGAACAAACTGTAAGAAAGAGACTATTCAGTATGGGGCTCTTCCCAAAGCACACTCCCAGGCAAACTCCATGTTGACTGCTGCCCTGTTCACTCATAAACTTCCTCAGTGCTGCACTCAGTTGTAGAAGGGCAGGGCTTTCCAGGAACAACACCAAACAGCCAGTGAAAGGTAAATGATCCTAGCAATACATAATTTGGGGCCTTTGTTTTTCAATGCTCATCTACAAGGAACAGGACTTCCCTCCTTTATTTCAGTTTTTACTTTTTCTTTTTTATGAATCTGGAAAATAAAAATTGCTTTTTTAAAAAAATGTTTTTTTCTTCTTTGTAAGTGGCAATAACAGAGAAAAGAAAAAGGAGAGGAGATGAAAAATTTCAAAAATGAAAATACTGGTTAAAAGTATTTGTTGCAAGACTTTGAATAAATGAAAAAATTGTTGTTTTTCTAAACAATAAAAAATTACTTAGAAATTTAATTATAATGGTTTCCACCGAGTGTTGCTTGTCAAAACTAGTGATTACTTCAGTACAGAGATATCAATGGCTGGCCAGCTATGGCAGAAGTCAGGACAAATTCCCAGGGTAGACATGGTCTGAGGAGAATTTTTATGAATATGCAAGCATGCATACCAACATTTTAATGTACTCACTATTCCAGATAAAAATTCAATTCACAACATCAGGGGAAGATTTGAGACATTAAATCTGCTGCAGTCTAACATGAAAGCTTAATTTGTATTTTCTATGTTTATTTATAGGTAGGGCTTTATTATGAACAGGATGTTCATCTGATCAAATGCAATGATGTAATTAAATTGCTGCTTGTTGAGACAGGTTGTATACTGCTTATTAAAAGTAAATATAAATAAATGTTTGGAGATTTGTATATTCTGAAGCAGTTCTTGATATTGGATGGAAATATACTGGCAGATGAAATTGATTAACCTTTCCATTGCTGCAGAGAAATGTATTAATCCTCATCAGGGTGGATTAACATCATGGTAGTGGACATAATTTCTTTGGATTTTCAAAAGGCATGGTTAAAGTTCCTCACAAAAGGCTACTGAAGAACAAGATAATCATGTGTGAAAGGTAAAAGAACTTTTATTGATTAGAAATGGGGCAGAATACAAACAGCGGGAGAAGATTTTTCAGTAGAACAAAGTTGTTACACTGAGGCTGCGTCTACATGTGCACGCTACTTCGAAGTAGCGGCAGTAACTTCGAAATAGCGCCCGTCACGTCTACACGTGTTGGGCGCTATTTCGAAGTTGAAATCGACGTTAGGCGGCGAGACGTCGAAGTCGCTAACCCCATGAGGGGATGGGAATAGCGCCCTACTTCGACGTTCAACATCGAAGTAGGGACGTGTAGACGATCCGCGTCCCGCAACATCGAAATAGCGGGGTCCTCCATGGCAGCCATCAGCTGGGGGGTTGAGAGATACTCTCTCTCCAGCCCTTGCGGGGCTCTGTGGTCACCGTGTGCAGCAGCCCTTAGCCCAGGGCTTCTGGCTGCTGCTGCTGCAGCTGGGGGTCCGTGCTGCATATACAGGGTCTGCAACTAGTTGTTGGCTCTGTGTATCTTGCACTGTTTAATGAAAGTGTGTCTGGGAGGGGCCCTTTAAGGGAGCGACTTGCTGTTGAGTCCGCCCCGTGACCCTGTCTGCAGCTGTGCCTGGCTCCCTTATTTCGATGTGTGCTACTTTGGCGTGTAGACGTTCCCTCGCTGTGCCTATTTCGATGTTGGGCTGAGCAACGTCGAAGTTGAACATCGACGTTGCTGGCCCTGGAGGACGTGTAGACGTTATTCGTCGAAATAGCCTATTTCGATGTCGCAACATCGAAATAAGCTATTTCGATGTTGGCTGCACGTGTAGACGTAGCCTGAGACACCAAAGTGTTCTATTTTCAGAGCTGTGAAATTTAATATATTTGTAACTATATGGCAAATAGTTAAACAACTACAGATTATACTGAAATATTTGGCTTAGTTAAAGTAAAAAGATTTCTATGAGGTATGTCAGAGGGATCTAGCAAAGCTGAATGGGCAAGATGATGGCAGATTATATTTGAGATTGACACATGCATGGTGTAATGCCAGTTGGGAAAAAAAAATAGCCTGAACTCCTCCTTCACGTTGTTGGGGTCTAAACTAACTGTAACAACTCAGGACAAAGGCTAGCCATCACTGTGCACAGCCTAATGAGAATAGCTGCCTAACAGGGTTAAAATATATTATACCAGGTTAGTGTAGGTATAATAGTATAACTGGATATTGAGAGTTGCATGGCGTTGGCATGGTTATCCACAATCTGTAGATTTTCAGTCTGAATCTTGGCACATTGGAATAAGCTGGAGCAGAACTAATATCTCTGCATTATGTATCTGAGTCCAGAGAGATTTGTTCTGTTTATTGATAAGCAATGAACTCTGTGACTGACAAGCATTTTTTTTCTATTCAAAAAAAGAAAAAAAAAAAGATTGAACTACTTCTATTTGTGGGAAAAAGCAAACAAAGCAAATAACTTTGTATTAGGCTTAAATTTACCTTAGGCCCTTTATCTACTTTTTTTCCATCCAGTTTCTCCTTCTTTTATCCCTCCTCTGACCTGTAAGGATTTATTGGCATCACTGCCCTTCAGCAACATTTGCTGTACATGGTAGGGCAGCAAAATACTACCTAGTTTAATGACATGCTCCTGCTCCTACGGCTACGTCTAGACTAGAGGGATTTCTCGGCAGAAGGTCTTGTCCGTCAACAGATTGCAGTTAGACTGCACGGCCAATCAAAAGAGAGCTCTGCTCTGTCGACAGAGACTGGCTGGATAGCCCAGCTGCTCTATTGGCAAAACAGCCAACTAGAAGCACAGAAGACAGTGTTGCCCATTGTTATGGAAGCCCTTTCTGTCGACAGAAGGCCTCACAGAATGTCCGGACTGGCATTTTGTTGACAGATCTCTGTTGACAGAGGCATTCTTCCTTGTGGTGAGAGGAGTACAGCTGTCAACAAAGGTACTGCATTCTGTCAACTTACTGTCAACAAAACATTCTTGGGAATCTGAACACGGCACAGATTTTGTCCACAAAATGACCATTTTGCCGACAAAACCCTCTTGTCTAGACATAGCCTACAAGAGCAGCATTCATTATCATTATTTAAGAAAATCCCTTATCTCCAGTAGACAGGCTCAAACAGATTATTACATCCACATCTTATCATGAAAGTGGTAACATCTACCTAGAAGTTATCATGAGTCAACATACCTTTTACTGCTGTTTCATGGAGAATTAATGTGTTGAACCTCCGTGTTAGTTAATTATCTGGGTCATTGACCTTGACACCTTAATGGAAAATATTGTTCACTCATTGCTTGGTAGTTCATGCAGAATTAGTTTGCATTCAAGATGCTATAATTAAGGTTTATATGCTACATAAACTGTTAGGAACATGGAAAGGCCACCCAATCCAATTAGCTAGGCCACTCTTTGAGTTCGTTCTTCCACCTTCCTGCTCTTTCCCCAAATACCTCTTTTCCTTCTTTGTTCAGGCATAACGCTATGCATCTTGAACTCATTTACTGGCCACATTTTGTTTCAATTACTTTGCTTAGTAATAGATTTCATTTCTTATCCTTTTCATAACGCAGTTCTGCGGTCTCCATTTACTTATAATTTCTAAATGGGCATCTGTTTTTGAGCATCTTTTGGAAAATATGGTCCCCTTATAGCCTACTTTTCAATTCTTTCCTTAACTTTGAAAACTCCTAGTAGGTCTCATGCAGTCTCTACTGTGAAAAACAGCCAGATTCCCAGACTGTTGCCTCATGGCTTACTCTTGAAATTAGGTCCATTGTCTTTCCTCGTATTGTGTCCAAGACTCACAATTTTAGTATAATTATTCCCAGGTAATGAAGAACTTCAAAAGATGCAGAGACTCAGTTAGAAGAAAAAGCACTCAAATTGTGTCTGTGTATCTATTGTGTTCATTGCCAAAGCCTGCCTAAAGTACAACAGTGGGCTAGAAAAGTCAACAAGTAAAAACTGGACACTTTCCAGGCGCTGTTTACCCACAGGTGGGAAATATCCTTGGAGATGCCTTTGATCCGTATTTCAATTCCTCTGCTTCTGTTCTTTGCTGGAACCAGGAACTGAGCTTAGGGCATATCTAGGCTACAAAACTAGGTTGATTTTATTGAATTCAACTTTGAGCATCCAATTTAATAAATGTGATTTTGCACAGCCCCACTAGGTGGCTGTGGTTGACAAAGCACATCCTCACTTCCAGGGGTTGTATCCACACAAGGAGTGATGCGCTGTGGGTACCTATCCCATAGTCCCTGCAACAGACTGGAATTTTGGGCTTGGGTCCCAATGCCTCATTGGATGAAAATAGTTAACAGTGGTTATGGGTGCTTGTCCCTGTGCCTGTGGCTCAGAACCAGCCTTGTCCTGTGATATGCTTGTTTAAGCTCTTTTATTTTCATGTGGCATTGCTGTGTGTTCCTGGCATAGCCATTATCCACCCTGCCCTGTACAATTTTGGCACAGATAGCCATGTTTCTTTTGCTGCTTTGGAACTCAGCCTGCCCAGACTCTTCCCTGTCACAGCAAACAGATGGAATATATTCTGGCACACTCCATGCTGGAGGCATTTGTGACCCTGGCCGTGCATGCTCAGCAGTGCTGACAGGCGTGCCAACAGGGGATGGGAAAAAGGGGCAATTAATCCCAGGCCTGGCGTTTCAAAAGGCGCCACAGTTCTAGCCATTGGGCCTGTTGCTGCTTTGGCAGCAGCAGTTGCCAGAGCATGGGGCACTTGGAAAAACCCCTGCTGTCTGTGGCTTCCGGGGAGTGGGGGTTGGCCAACACCATAGTATGAGCAGTGCTTAGGGCTGGCTTCCTTTGGTCCCACCCCTTCTACTTCTGGCCTCACTCTTTCTGGTGCGGAGCCAGGTTCCCCCCCTCCCACCTTACCCTGGGGCCCCGGAAGGCTGGTAAGCTATCCATGTTGCTTCAATGGGAAATGAACATTCAAAAGTCCTTATGGCTTTTCCTGCTCACCAGGTAGAAGTGGAGTTCACAGTGCTCACCAAAATGTTCACAATGGAGCACTCTGGATCACCCCCTGAGTAACTCTGAATTACAATGCACAGTGTTTACACTGTCCTTAATTCAAGGCCAAAATAGTAACAGAGAGGTAGCCATGTTAGTCTGTATTCTAACAAAACAAAACAGCAGAAATGTAGCACTATAAAGACAAACAAAATGTTAGTCTTTAAATTTTGTTAGTCTTTAAAGTGCTACATTTCTGCTGTTTTGTTATCATAGAATCATAGGGATGGAAGGGACCTCTGGATATCATCTAGTCCAGCCCTCTGCCCAAAGCAGGATCAACCCCCACTAAATCATCCCAGCCAGGACCTTGTACAGCCAGGACTTAAAAATCTCTAGGGATGAAGAATCCACCACCTCTCTAGGCAATGCACTCCAGTGCTTCACTACTCTCCTGGTGAAGTAGTTTTTCCTAATATCCAACCTACTCCTCTCATTCTGTAACTTCAGACCATTGCTCCTTGTTCTGACATCTGTCACCATGGAGAACAATTTCTCTCCATCCTCTTTAGAGCTCCCCTTCAGGAAGTTGAAAGCTGCTATTAAATCACCCCTCAGTCTTCTCTTCTGCAAACTAATAAGCCAAAATCCCTCAGCCTCTGCTCATAGGTCACGTGCTCCATCCCCTTAATCGTTTTTGTTGCCCTCCGCTGAACCTGCTGCAGCACATCCACAATATTCCAGATGTGGCCTCAGCAGTGCTGAATAGAGGGGAATAACCACTTCTCTAGATCTGCTCGCAGTGCTCCTCCTGATGCATCCTAATACGCCATTGGCCTCCTTGGCTACAAGCACACACTGTTTATTCATATCCAGCCTTTCATCCACCATAACCCCTAGGTCCCTTTCTGCTGTACTGCTGCTTAGCCAGTCGGTCCTCAGCCTATAACAATGCTTGGGATTCTTCTGTCCCAAGTGCAGGACTCTACACTTCTCCTTGTTGAACCACATCAGATTTCTTTTGGCCCAATCCTCTAATTGATCCAGGTCACTCTGGATCCTATCTCTACCCTCCAGTGTATCTGCCTCTCCCCCTTGTTTTGTCAAGACAAGAATGTCACCTCAGGCTTTACTCCACTCAGGTAGAGTATAGAGGTTGATTTTAAAAGGTCTTAAGGTCTATGGGGAAAACTGGGCAGTGGAGACACACAAATTCAATCTAACACTGAATAGAATGACATACATTCATATGCTATGGTTACAGTAGCGAGTTTTGTTGACAAAACTGGGGTTTTGTTGACAAAACTTGTGGAGCATCTACATACAAAATGCATTTTGTCAACAGAAACTGTGGATATATAAGCTGTGTATCAGAGATGTAGCCGTGTTAGTCTGTATGTTCAAGAACAACAAGGAGTCCTGTGGCACCTTATAAACTAACAGACATTTTGGAGGAGCATAAGCTTTTGTGGGCAAAGACCCTCTTTGTCAGATGCACTCTGGGGCCCACCTTTGTTGACAGAATGTGTCAAAAGATCAATCCGCTTTTATGTTTAGACGCGATCTGTCAACAGAAGTCTGGTTGGAACATCTCTTCCAACAATAACTTCTGTAGACAGATTGCTGTAATGCAACTGTAGCCATAGTCTAGATCTGCCGCTACCAAATAATTGACATAGAAGTAAGTTTCAGTTCGTCATGACACAGGACTTGGAGAGGCAAAATACAGGTATCGTGCGGATTGGTTCTGATTTGTCCCTGATTCCTCAATGGGCATGCATGAAGTGTGGGGTAGTATATAAGTATTTATATGTGATAATTTAAGGGAATTAATTGATAAACTTGTAAAGGTTGCCACTCTATTGGAACTGGAACTGAAGTACTCAGGGCATGTCTATATGTAAAATGCTACAACATCACAACTGTGCCACTGCAACTGCACCATTTTAGCACTTTACTTTAAACAGGGGGGATGATAGGACTGCCAGGCCACTGGGCAAGGTGGGGGAGTGCTCCCAGCATGGGTGGGGCCTTGGGCAAAATGGGGGACTTGAGGATAGCCTCCCACTACCAGCCCTTCAGCGCCACACAGGGTTCCAGAGGCAGCTTAAAGGACCTGGGGCTTCAGCCGCTGCCATTGCTGCAGTAAAGGCAACAGTGGCTGGGAGTGCCGGGACCCTTTGACTCACTGGGTCCCAGGGCCATTACCCCCTTGGCTCCATCCCCACCAGCCACTGGCAGGCCTAAGTGTAGATAACTTCCTATAGCAGCAGTAGGAGTGTTAATCAACCTCCCCAAGAGGTGGTTGCTAGGCTGATAGGGGAACTCTTCCATCAGCCTAGCACTGCCTATGGGGGTGGTGGTGGGGGTTATGTGGGCTTAATTATTTCACTCAAGGACAGGGATTTTTCATATCCCTTCAGACATGTAGTTATGATGACCTAATTCTCAAGTGTAAACCAGGCCTTAGTCTCACACAGAACACAGCTGAGTGGACAGTGCTGAAATTTCTTCCGTCTTGGGCCCTATACATGAGGGACAGATTTAGTACAAGCTTTTTTATGCACTCAGAGTAAGGCACTGTCTGTGAAGGTGGCTTACAGACAGATTAAACCATATGTTTAGAAAATACTTTTTTGTCTACATATTTTTAGCTCTTGGGGCTTTTGGTCTGTAACTATAGCAATTTTTCAAAAACAATGAGAGAAGAAAAGAATAAAATACTGTAAGATTAAATTACCAACAAGTCAGCATCAATGTGTAATACCATGACTACAAAGTATAAAGTCAGTAAAACAAATATAGTAAATCTATGTACATATTTTAGTGGATTAGATGTATAATACAGGTGGATGACTGTCCTAGGAAATGTCTTATTTGCTACACTTAATGCATCGCATCTTACAAACCACAGCAAATTGTGCTCCTGTATTAATTACATTTTAAGTGATTTCTGAAGCTCTGGACCATTTAAATTTCTGACTCTGTGGAGAGGCAGTGAATTAGAATTTTACACAGTGACTGCTATGTGAAAGTATTTAAATAGCAAGCAAAGCTCTCCATTTTCCGTATCCTTTCAGCCATTTATTTCTATTAGGATCCAAGTAGGTATTTTGCAATATGCAAACATTCCAAGAAAAGGCAAAAGCAAAAGGGACAGGAGGTTCACTCATATAGAAGAAACATATATGATTATAACATTTCTCAGGAGATTTCTGTTAAGCTTGCAACACTAGCTTCAAAAGAAATCATCCGTCATATAAAATAAAATCACAGCAGCATCCTAAAGCAAGTGCTTACAATATTATAGGAGCACCAATTAGTTGGAAAATTAAGGGTGTACACTGGGTTGTTACATTAGATTGCTGTACCTTTAATAAAGGGTGGTATTGTAGATCCTGGCATGCTAAAAGAAAATTAAAGAGCTGACATAAACTCACAAATTCAAAGGGTAATTCAGAATGAAGTGTAATATCACCTCATTGAGGAGGTTTATAGGTGCAGTGTTGCAATTGCTGTAAGCTCAGTGTAGTTTCTAATCTTGGAACTGGACTTTACAAGATTTTGAATTTTTCTTGCACAATAGCAAGCATGAGTTAAAACAGTTTTATTCAAAAGGCTGTAGGAACTCAACAGTGCCCTCAAAGATGCAAAGTGCTGCAAAAGGGTTAATTGTTAGTCACAGTGGTCTTAAAAGTCCTATGTTACATGTTGTAAACATCTTCAGGGTAAATATTTGCTTCACAGTTATTCAAGTGCAGCTTTTATAATGCATCTTATACACTCATGTGCCTATTTTGGGACTATTTTAAATCAATGCTATTGATCCAAAATCTTGATATTATTTAGCCCACAAAATTTTGTTTGCTGAGCCCTGGGCTACCCTCGCAAATACTGCACCTTTCATTAAATGCTAGGGTCACAGCAATAAGTGCCTACTTGTAAATAGGAAAAGGTTCATTATATTAGAGCTAGTTAAAATTTGTCTATCAGTATTCTTTAGATGAAAAATGGTTATTTTGCGGAAATTGATTTTTTTCCAATGCCAGTTTTCTGTCAGTTTTTTTGGGGGGGTTCTTTAAAGAAAAACTGGACTCTGATAAAATTTTTGGTTGTACTGAAAATGTTTACACAACCAGGTAATTCTTTCAGCATTTTCTGCTTTAATAATACCTAGACTTCTTCCAGTCAATCCTACAGTGGTTTGCAAAGGAAATCAGTATAGTTATTGACATTTTACAGTTGGGAAACTGAGGCATAGAAGTGCAAACACTTGTCCATGGTCACTCAGCAAACCAGTGGCAGAGCTAAGAACAGAGCTTACATCTCCCAACTTTTAGTTCAGTGCTCTATCAGATACCACCGTGGCACTCACATTCAGTGATCCCAGCTGAGGACTTCATTTTTGCAGAGATGGACTCTAGCCAAAAACCAGAATCCAAACATATTGAAATCTGTGGTGTGAATCTGATATTCTTTGCTGGCCATGCCTAGCAATCCCTCATGCACAAGAGCAATGTTACTCTTGTGTGTAAATGTCTGCCAGAGGAGGACCCAATCTCTTGGCTGCAAAATATCCCTGCAACTTTCATTCCAAGCTTTTGAGTTTTGGTATCCAGGTATCCACATTTTGTGGCTCTAATCTTCATTGTTTTTCTTTTTTTAGCTCAGCAGCAAAGGAAGAGAAGGGAGCAGGTGTAGGAAGCAGGGTAGAACAGTGGGACTTTTTCATGACTGGAAAAATTATTCTCAGGCATGAGGATAAAAGAAACAGGTTGCTCTGTGGAACTAAGACCTGCAGTGCCGGGGGTCTAAAATCCATTCCAAACAATGCTTCAACTGCTTTATTTGCACCCTTCTTTATTTTGCATAATTTGAGAAATAGACAGGTTGTGGTGCATTATGGGTAATGATCTCATGCAGTCCTGGTGCTTTGTACGGTTCTGTTGTCCCATGAGCTGTAGTCAGTCACATCACAATGCTGGACAGTTATTCTCCAAGCACACCTTCATACTAGTATATGACTCTTATAGTCCCAAAGCACAGATTCTTTGCTCACCCTTCCTTGAAACGGATGTTAAACTCATGGCCATGACTTATCACAGCTAGTGAGCACAGGCTGGCTATAGCCACACTGGAGAGCTGTGCTGGCAAAACCCTGGCTTTATTGACAAAACTGGTGGAATGTCCACACGCAAAATGCATTTTGTTGATAGTATGTTGACAACATTTGGTACTTGTGCTAACAACCTTCTGCCTCTCCCAGCTGAGGAAGAGTACCTTTTATAGACAGGTTCTGTTGACAAAAAGCTGTGTGGATGTTCTGGGGACAGACAGGGCATCCAGAACAGTGGGCAGTCTTGTCTGTTGTGCTTCCCAAGAAGAGACAGCGCCGAGCAGTCCGGCTGCTCTGTTGACAGGGCAGAGCATTCTTCCGATTGGCTTTTGTGTGTGGCTGCACTCTGTCCACAAAAATTTTGTCAGGAGATCATTTCCGACAGCAACCTCTGTCAACAGATGGCTGTGGGTGTAACCGTAGCCACTGTGTTTGACACCCACAAAATGACCTTGGGCTCAAAACACCCCCTTGCCTCAGTGTCCTTAATAAAGAAAGAGGCTGTAATCTAACATTCAGAAAGAAGGGAACAAGTGGGGGCCAGGTAGGATCCAGGAGAGTTAGGCTACGGCTACCCTGTAGCCTTAAGTTGAAATAACTTATGCAATTGGCGCAACGGAAATAGTGTAAGTTATTTTGAGTTAACTTATTTTGATTTTAGTGCCATCTACACAGCACTGAAGTTTCAAATAAGTGGCTATTTCAAAGTTTCTGCTACCCGAGGTGTACCGGAACCAGAATACCACACTCAAAATAGCTGATACAATACATTTGTATCCAGAAATAGCAACTATTGCATAGCTATAGCCTGCCTGTTTCATGTCAGGGGGTTGACAGCAGATAGCTGGATCTCATTATATTTTGATTCATTGATGACAATTGTGCTTCCTTGCTTCAGAAGGGCCCTGAACAGAAAGGTCATTTCTTAAAGACGAGAACTGCCAGGTGACCCGCCCTGCATTTTCCTGAGGAATTTGGAAGTTTTACTAATATTGTCTCTGAAAATATAGATTATTTTGGTTTACTCTGAGTAATCACCTTAGGCAGCTGGCTTTTGAATCAGAATTCAGATCTCTGGCTCCTAACAAAAACCAATAAAGTTCTGGTTACCATATTTGAACTTTCCAAAAAGAAGGCACCCTGAGGGAGCGTATCTGTATATCAGTATCTACCAATTTATGTGTGTTATATATTCTATATTAATACATCTTGGGAGCATCTACACTAGAAACTAAGTTCAAAGTTAGGAGCTACTTTGAAGTAGCCTGCAGAGAGTCTACACACGTTTTCCCTTACTTCGAAGTTAACTTCTAGTGGGAAGTTAACTTCGAAATAGGGAGCCCAGCTTCGAAGTCCATACTCCATTCCCAGGAACGGAGTAGTGCCCGACTTCAAAGTTTAACTTTGAAGTCGGGTATGTGTATATGCTCAACTTCAAAGTCTGTCACTGAGCAACTTCGAAATTATTTTTATGGTGCAGACACTGTCCTTGAGTTGGTAGCTACTGATACAAATACACTCTCTCTCAGGGGTATCCTCTTTTTTGAAAGATCAAATATGGTAACCCTAAATAAATTAGGCCTCTCGAAGGAGAAGTCCTAACTGTTGATCCAGGGATGTTTCTAGTGGTTGTACAGGAGATTGGAGCTAGAGTCTGGCAATAAACCTTGTTATCAAGCACAGTGGAGTACAGCCAGTCTCATCTTCCATGAGGCTCAGCCAGAGCTCAGGTGTGTTAGAGATGAAGGAGTTTTAAAAAGGTAAGAAAAGCTCAAGTTGCAGGGTTTAAACACAATAGGGATTTGCTCTGCCTCAGAAATAGCACCATTCTGTTGTTTTTTGGAACTTTCTTTTTCAGTCCTAGAAGATAGAGATGCTGGTGTAGCAAACTGCAGCACGCATAAATTACTATAGGAAGAGTCAAGCAAATGGGGACTCAGGCAGAGAAGGCTGAGGTGACAGACACAAGGTCACACACAGAGTCTGTGGCAGAGCCCCGCATCTCCTAATACCCTATCCTGTGTGTTAAATAAAAAGCCATCCTTCCTCTCCGAAGAGCTGCTCTCTGCCCTGTTTGATCAGAGCATATTGCTTTCAGCTTTATCCTTTATCCTCTCTAATTGCCATATCCCTATTAAGTTTTCTGTAGATGATGTAAAATGTCAGGCTAAAGAACACCCAGATGTGTGTCAGGAAAAATATCACCACTTTTCTGAAAGCCTACTGCAAAAAAATAAATAAAGCAATATTAAGAAAAATTACCAGAGGTGTCATAAAAAGTTAGCTTTAGGCCAAAGACATGTTGCTTATTCATGTCTGTACAGTACATGAGAACATTTTGTGGCCTAGCAGTGCCTGAATAATGTTTTATTAAAATGTATATCTTTATAGCTTTATTTTATCAGGTTCTTCAAGGCTCAGCATAAAAAAAGGTTTAACAAGTTTGACACATGCTGATGTAGCATTTATAGCACAAACTGAACCGGCTGCTTTGCAAGGGGAAAATAGGCCAGCTTTCAAAATACAAATACCGTGAAGTATCAAAGTGAAACAAAACAAAAGGGGGAGTAAGAAGCAGAAAACAAAACAAAACAAAATAAAACAGCCATTATCATTCCAAAATGGTGCACTTGTTTCCAGAAAAGGGCTTTGGACTGACTCGGAGGGTTGATTGCATTAAACTTTTGCAGCAGCTATTGTCTTGAAGCTAAGTGCTGAGATTGAAAATTTGCATGCATGGCCTGATCTGAAGCCCAGTGGAATCAAGAGGATTTTTTCCCCCATTGTTTTTAGTGGTCACTGGATAAGGCCCTCACTGGGCACACAGCAATAAAACTTTGGGAAAAAAATATAAAAGCACCCAAAATCCTTGAAAAGCTGCAACACGCAGCTGAGCCTTATATTGGGGTCACACAATAGGCCAGTGCCGGAAATAGAATCCTGATTCTCAGTTCAGCATCCTGTGTACTAGGACAAGTGTTTCTCAATGGCCAGTTGGTGGACCAGTGCCAGTTCCTGAGATCTTCCCAGCACCCTGCAGGAAGGCAGCAATTTTGTCCCTAGTATTGAAAACGTTGTGAGAAACTGAATTAGACCCCTAACTCTTGGTGTCCTATTGCTACCAAACAGGCTCTGGCATATATACTATCAAAAGCAAGAAGTTCCATAAGGAGCAGTTTTCTTAGAGATTCTTCACTTTCTCTCTCATTCAAACTACAGAAAAAACAGCTGATCTGAGTTGTCTCACAGGTATCTGAGGTAATATTGGGCATTTAACCTATGTTATAAAGTCAGTTGTGGCCTAATGGAAGGGGAGTAAGGAAACTGGGTGTTATTCCCTGCCCTGCCACTGATCTGCTTTCGACCTTTGGCAAGTTACTTAGCCTTTACTTCCTCTCCTGCCTCCTTTCTCTTGTGTTTATCTACAGCAGGCAGTCTCATGGGAGGGGCAGTTCTTAGCACAAAATGGGCCCAGTCGTGACAGAGGCTTCAAGATACAACTGTAATATGACTAGTAACACTAATACATGAGTTGGAGTTAATTAGAGTACAGCATGCAACCATAATGGGGATTTAAAATATTTTTACACAAGCTGCTCATACAGTTCCAGGCCTCATGGCTCACGAGAAGAAAGAAATTCCATTTCAAAAGGGGTCCATGTATACAAACCACTGAAAAAGCACTTTGTAATCTTTTTATTATTATTCACTATTAGTATCATTATAGACACAGGCACTGTTTTCCCCTCAAGAAGGATGGTGCTTGACCCCCTGCTTCCACCTCAGGCCCTCCTCCCATTCCATTCCTTTCCCCAGCTCCTGCTCCTTCTCTGCTCCACCCCTCCATTTGACCTTTTTCTCCCAAGCCCTGCCCCTGCTCTGCCATGGCCCCATTCCATCACTTCCCCCAAGTCCCCACCCCTGCCCTGTCTCCTCCTCACCTCCTCTCTGGAGTACATCCTACCCCCATTCCTCTCCCACCTTCCTGGATCTTCCTGAAAACCATGAATCAGCCTTTGCCTATGTCTACAGTAGACACAGAAGTCAACCACTGATATGCAATTTTAGCTATGCCAATTGCGTGGCTAAAATTGACTTACCGGTGGTCGACTTCAATGTCTGTCGACATGCAGGATGGTTGACGGGACAATTTACCACATTGACCTTCCTTATTCCTCAGGTATGGAGGAACAGGAGGGGCTTGACTGCCAGTTAGTGCTCAGCACCCACTAATTTTTCACCATGGGTGCTCCAGCTCCAGAGCATCCACAGAGTCAGTACTTATGATCGTAGCACTCTAAGAGCTCAGTCATGGACCAAGATCCCATTGTGCTACAAACTGTACTAGTAAGCAATATATAGTTGTATTCATAGAATCATAGAATCACAGAGCTGGAAGGGACCTCAAGAGGTCATCGAATCCAGACCCCTGCTTCAAGCAGGATTAATCCAACTAAATCATCCCAACCAGGACTATATAAACCCAGGACTTAAAAACCTCTAGGGATGGATATTTCACCACCTCTCTGGGCAACACATTCTAGTGCTTCACCAGCCTCCCGGTGAAGTACTTTTTCCTAATATCCGACCTACTCCTCTCTTTCTATAACTTCAGACCATTACTCCTTGTTCTGCTATCTGCCACCACTGAGAACAGTTTCTCTCCATCCTCGATAGAGCTCCTCTTCAGGAAGTTGAAGGCTGCTATTAAATCACCCCGCAGTCTTCTCTTCTGCAAACTAATAAGCCCAAATCCCTCAGCCTCTCCTCATAGGTCACGTGCTCCAGCCCCTTAATCATTTTTGTTGCCCTCCGCTGAACCTACTCCAGCACATCCACATCCTTTCTATACTGGGGGGCCCAAAACTGGACGCAATACTCCAGATGTGGCCTCACCAGTGCCAAATAGAAGGAAACAACATCTTCTCTAGATCTGATCAAAATGCTCCTCCTAATGCACCCCAATATGCCATTGGCCTTCTTGGCTACAAGGGAACACTGTTTACTCATATCCAGCCTTTCATCAACTACAATTGCTAGGTCCTTTTTACCTAGGTCACTCTGGAGCCTATCTCTTCCCTCCAATGTACCTACCTCTCCCCCTAGCTCGATGTTATCCTCAAACTTGCTGAGGGTGCAATCCAGTCCCTCATCCAGGTCATTAATAATGATGTTGAATAACACCAGCCGGAGAACCAAGCCTTGGGGCACTCCTCTTGAAACCAACTGCCATCCAGATATTGAGCCATTGACACTACCCGGTGGGCCCGACTGTCAAGCCAGCTTTCTATCCATCTTATAATCTATGTGTCCAATGCTACTTCCTTAACTTATGGGCAAGAATGTTGTGGGAGACTGTATCAAACACTTTGCTGCAGTCAAGGTATATCACACCCACTGACTTCCCCGTGTCCACAGAGCCTGTTACCTCATCATAGAAGCTAATCATGTTGGTCAGGCATGACTTGTCCTTGGTGAATCCATGTTAACTACTTTTGATCACTTTCCCCTCTTCCAAGTGCTCCAAAATGGATTCCTTGAGGATCCCTTACATAAATTTTTCCAGATACTGAAGTAAAGCTGACTGCTGTATAGTTCCCTTGATCTTCCCTCTTTCCTTGTTTAAAGACGGATACAACATTTGCCCATTTTCCAGTCATCTGAAATCTCTCTCAATCTTCAAGGATCTTCAGAGATAATGGCCAAAGGCTTGGGAACGATGTCTGCCAATTCTCTCAGTACCTTGGGCGCATTAAATCCAGACCCATGGATTTGTGCGTATCTGCTTTCTCTAAGTAGCTCTTACTACATTCCTTCCCCACTAAAAGTTACCCTCCACCTTGCCATATTTTATTGTCTAGCACCGTAGCGTGGGAGCTGTCCTTGTCCATGAAGACTGAGGCAAAAAAAGCATTGAGTACTTCAGCTTTTTTTACATCATCTGTCACTAGGTTACCTCTCTCATCCAGTAGTGACCCCACACCTTCCCTGATGACCCTCTTATTGTTAACATGCCTGTAGAAACCCTTCTTGTTACCCTTCATATCCCTTGCGAGCTGCAGTTCCAGTTGTGCCTTTGCTGTCCTGATTACTGCCTGGCATTTTCCAGCCGTATATTTAGACTCCTCCTTAGATATCTGTCCAAGTGTCCACCTCTTATATGCATCCTTTCTGCGTTTAAGCTGACCAAGGATATCTCTGTTAAGCCAAGTTGGTTGCCTACCTTAGCTGCATTTCTTACTATGCAGTGGGATTGTTTGTTCCTGTGCCCTCAGCAAAACATTTTTTAAAATACTGAGAGTTCTCCTGAACTACTTTCCCCGTCATTTCCCAGAGGATCCCGCCAATCAGTTCTCTCACAGAGCTGAAATCTGCTCTTTTGAAATCAAAGGTCTGCATATTACTGCCCACCTTTCTCCCTTTTGTAAGAATCCTGAAATCAACCATCTCGTAATCACTGCAGCTCAGGTTGCCACACACTTCTATTTTTCTAATAGTTCATCCTTCTTTGTGAGCAGTAAGTCAAGTTGTGCACAGCCCCGGCTGGTTTCATCAGCACTTGTACCAGGAAGTTATCCCCAACATTCTCCAAAAACTTCCTGGATTGTCTGTGTGCTGCTGTATTGGTCTCCCAAAAAATGTCCGGATGATTAAAGTCTACCATGAGAACCAGGGCCTGTGATTTGGAAGCTTCTCTTAGCTGTCTGAAAAAATCCTCATCTACCTCATCTCCCTGATCTGGTGGTATATAGCAAACACCAACCACAACATCATATCTATTGCTTCTGCCTCTAAGATTAACCCAAAGACACTCAACTGGCTTTTCTCCCTCATACTGGAGCTCTGAGCAATCGTGTTGTTCCCTCACATAGAGCACAACTCCTCTTTCTCTTCTCCCCTGCCTGTCCTTCCTAAAGAGTTCAAACCATTCCATGACCATGCTCCACTTATGCACATCATCTCACCAAGTCACCATTATTCCAACTACTTGATACTTCTTAGATTTTTCCAGGGCCTCTAGTTCCTCCTTTGTGTTTCCCAGGCTTCTTTCATTTGTGTACAAGCTCCTTAGAGGAGTGGCTGATTGGCCCACTTGCTCCTCTTCACCTGGGAATCCTACTTTGTTGCACCCTACTCTTTCCCCACTTACCTCAGGAGTATCCTACTCCTTCCCCACTTACAAATCGTGGTATGCTCCAAATTCAACCCTCTTCTTGAAGAAAACCTGGGCATTAATACATCTAATAACGTCCTCCGATTTCCTAAACAACTTCGAAAAGCTTTGAACACATACAATAAAACCTCCAAGTTACACACACCTCTGAAATGGAGGTTGCACAGAGCTCAGATATGTTTATAACTTTGAACAGCATATTCTGGTTGTTGTTTTGAAAGTTTACAACTGAACAAAAACTTAATACAGTGTTGAAACTTTATTATAAAGAAGAAAAATGCTGCTTTTAATCATCTTGGGTGCATCTACACTAGCCAGCTATTTCGAAGTAGCTGGCACAATGTCGAAATAGCACGTGTCACACCTACACGCACAGTGCACTATTTTGATGTTGAAATTGACTTTAGGTGGCGAGACATCAAAATCACTATTCCTATCCGGAGATGGGAGTAGCGCCTTACGTCGACATTCAACATCGAAGTAGGGTGTGTGTAGATGATCCACGTCCTCCTACATCAAAATAGCGGGGTCCTCCATGAAGGCCATCAGCTGAGGGGTTGAGAGACGCTCTGTCCAGCCCCTACAGGGCTCTATGGTCACCGCGTGCAGCAGCCTTTAGCCCAGGACTTCTGGCTCCTGCTGCTCCAGCTGGGGGTCGATGCTGTGTGCATAGAGTCTGCAACCAGTTATTGGCTCTGTGGACCTCATGCTGTGCAGGCTGAGTGTGTCTGGGAGGGGCCCTTTAAGGGACCAGCTTGCTCTTGCCCCAGAAGGGCTAGTCCAGCCTGTGACCCCGTCTGCAGGCTTTGCTGGCCCCTTATTTCGATGGAGAGCGTTCGTGTGTATGGACGCTCCGCATTTCCTTCCAGGGCGGCTCCTTTCAACATTCTCCGTTGCTACTTCGAAGTTGAACATTGACGGCACCAATCCGGAGGACGTGTACACGATCTGCGTCGAAGTAGCCTATTTTGATGTTCTTACTTCGAAATAGGCTACTTTGATGTACTGTGCTAGTGTAGATGTAGCCCTTAAGTTAGAAGAAACAACACAGAAACAGTTTCCTTACCCTGCCAAATCTTTTTTCTAAACCTTTTCTTAATTTTTAGTAGTTTATGTTTAACACTTCACTGTAATTTATTTTATTTTAATTTTTGTCTCTGCTGCTACCTAATTGCATACTTCTGCTTCCAACTGAAGTTTGTGGTTGATCGGTCAGTTTGTAACTCTGAGTTTCTATTATAAGTGGTAAATGGGCTACTTATTTAAACATCAGTAGAGGTAAGAATCAATTTTCATGTTTAAATGACACACTGCATGTGAGCCACACTATTCATCTGAGTTGTCAGGCTGACTCCAGGGCATGGTGTGTGTGTGGGTGTGTTGAAAAGTATCACTGGCCAAACACAATGTGAAGCCAATAGTTATTAGTGGAAGTATCTTCCGACAAAGCTTCTGTCAACCAAACTGCCAAGCGATCCACTCTGTCAACAGAGAGTCAGACTGCCCAGCCAACCTCGACTGAACAGCCAACTGGAAGTAGATAGGGCTGCCCAGTGTCCCAGAAGCCCTGTCTGTCAACAGATGTCCCCAGGAATGTCCAGACTGGTTTTTTGTTGACAGATTTGTATTGACAGAGGCGTTATGCCTCATGTGTAGCACGATAAGTCTGTCGATAAATGTGCTGCATTCTGTCAATTCACTGTTGACAGAAAACCTTGGAAATGTGGATGCTCCATGGGTTTTGTCAACAAAATGCTTGTTTTGTTGAAAAACCCTCTAGTGTAGACAAGCCATACATATCCATGTTCTAAAAATCAATGTGCATCCTCACCTGCAATAATTACAAACGTTCAGTGTAAGTCTGCATGTTAAAACCCTAATGTTCATTACCATTTCCATCTTTAGTTTGAACTTCTAAGCTCCACCTACTGTAAAGCTTCACTTTTCCTACATGCTGGAGACAGGAGGAACTTTCCTGCAATATAACAAATTTTTGGACCTTACTGCTTTTGGACATCTACTTCTCAATGCTTTAAACAGTAGCAACCCGATCTGCATAATAATGTCTCCACATGTGAGTTGAAATTGTGGTCACTGATCTGTGAAGTCTGTAATTTTGTGTTTTGTCTGACAATTTGGACCAGAGACAGTATTTGATGTCTCTTTTCCGTACTTTAAGACGCCTGAACTCTATATTACTTTGATGCTGAGTGGATTTCAGTCACCCCATAAAGTAATTAAAATATTTTGAATTGAGATTGAAAACTTCCATGCCAAAAGTTTTTTTTTTTGTTGCAAACTTGAACAGATGCACAAAGTGCTTGTAAAGATCACTTCACCTTCCAGCTGTTTTAAGCGGGTGCAGCCACTCAGCATAACAATTCAGGAGCAGAGAGGAAGCAGGACTATCATATCAAATTGAAAGTTCCCTGATATAATTTCTTTTAAAATTTAAACCTACACAAATACTGATAGAGTGGCGTCACATGAAACATACAGCATGTTTTTGATGAAACCAACCCTCCTTAAGTAAAAGATCTACCAGGAACAAAAGACTATGGGGAGTACATGCCAGAAATTCTGTAATTTACTTTTCAGCTTTGTGAAAGTGTTCTTTGTTCTATAGAAGAGTGAGTGCTTTGTAGTTTCAGCCAATGGTTTTATCACATCTACCCATCTTTCCTTAGCAGCCTACACTGGCAAAATAATAATAATAAAAAGCAGGGTGAGAGGGTAGTGTTTCCTGCAGTAGCTGGCATGGCAATGTTAACTGAAATTGTAAGTCATTTTGTCTATTCACAAATTATCTGTCTCATGTGGAACAGATTCACAGTCTATAAAGATAGCCAACTCTATAGAACTACTGCCAAAGTTGTTCCACGTTTTTAATTGCCATATTATTCAAAAGTGGATTTGAAAAAATGCAGAATGTCATCCAGAAAGAATTTAGAAAAGAAGGTAAGTTTGGGGAAAGAATCTGAAAGTTGGCCAAACTTTTAGCTTTCTTGTATCAGAGGGGTAGCCGTGTTAGTCTGGATCTGTAACAGCAACAAAGTGTCCTGTGGCACCTTATAGAGTAACAGAAAAGTTTTGAGCATGAGCTTTCGTGAGCACAGACTCACTTCATCAGCAGCATCTGATGCTCATGCTCAAAACTTTTCTGTTAGTCTATAAGGTGCTACAGGACCCTTTGTTGCTGTTTTAGCTTTCTTGTAAGGGAGTAGGTAACAAGATAAGATTCCTGGGTTGTATTTTTCACAAGGGTTTAGACAAGCAGGAGTCATCTGGTAAATGAGAAAGCTGTTTCTGGATACATAGTACAAATCCTACCATCCCTGCAGATCTGAAATTCTGGACATTGACTACCAGGTTTTTCAGTTCCCTCCACAAATTTTAATTTTAGTTTTAATTCAGATCATCTTCATTATTTTGTTCAGGTGGCATGCAAAAAGAATAACTCCTTGTCAGCTTCAAAGCACTTTGTAAACCAGGGCTCCATGAACCCTGTGACACTAAAGACCCACATTTCCCAACAACAATCCTTCAATTCCAGACCAAGGACTTCTAAATTATGATGTGGTGTTATGTCATTCTATTGAGATCCTTCATTTCCCATTTTTCCACCCCTCCCCACCACCTCCCACACATTATGGCCCATGGTTGAAAATGCTCTTGACTTAAAGTTCCTTGATTTTTTTTATAATTATAATTGAGGATTTTTTTTTTCCCTACTAGGTTTTCCAGATGGTACAAATGACTTCTGCAGGCCCCATCTTCCACAGGGTGGGGACTGACTCCTTTTCTCCATAGAGGTGTCTACACTACAGAGCTCTGTTGTCAACAGATATTTCCCGACAGAACCTATGTCTACAGAAAATGTCCTCACCTAATACAGGTTTTCCCTGTCAACACTCTATGTTGACAGATAGCGGCCAGACTGCCCAGCCCTCTGTCGGCAGAACAGCCAACAGGAAGCTCTGCAAATAGGGCAGCCCAGTGAAGCAGAAGCCCTCTCTATCGACAGAGGCACTATGCCTTGTATGGTCAAGACATAACTCCGCCAGGAAAACTGCTGCGTTCTGTCAACAGCTTCTTGGCAGAATGCAATTGTAGTGTGGACAGTCCGGAGTTTTGTGAACAGAAGGCCTCTTCTGTCGACAGAACTCTGTAGTGCAGACCCAGCTCTTGTGTTTGAGGGAAAGGGGAAGCTTGTATCCAGTGTCTCCTTTGCCATCCCTTTGGGATTGGTCTGGAGTCTCCTAAATTGGCATTAATCTCCCAGGGACTGCTGAAAGCAGTCCTGGAGATTTTAATAGGTTATTTTAAGCAAATGATATTACACCATGCTGGGGGGAAAAAATCACCTGGAATAGTTTCAGTCAGAGCTAGCGACCCCAGACACCAACTCTTGCTCCCTGAACCTTGTCTGGGATCACTGTCATCCAATTAACACCTCCTTGGGAGGAATACAGGAAAGCAACAGACAACTGATTTTAGTAGAGCCTGGAGCAGAGAGGGTGTGGGGGAGGTGCAGGCATGGCAGACTGCAGGTCCCAGAGAGAATTCTTGCATGCTCAGTATTCTTGAAAATAAGACCACTTATTTCCCTATTAGCTATTGTTTTTAAATCTGGGATTAAGGGCCTATTTGGTTTTGGTTTTTTGGTCGATGATGATCCTCAACTGCACTTACAACACAAGCAGATAAGGATCACTTGAGTGGAAGCTACCAAAGTCGATAATTTTGTGGCACTTTCTCTTTCCCAACATAACAAAGTGTGACAAACTTATATAGAAACTAAACTTTTTTTTTAAAAGTGCACATTAACCAAAATGCCATTATTCCAGGTTTCCACTCTTTTTAAAAAAGTCAGTGCATGTTATATTGCCTTCCCCAGTGGGGAAGTGGGTCACCACAGACATATGACTTAATTAAATTTATGCAGGACAATGGTAGCAAGAACTGAACTAAGATCACCTGCCATGAGCCTTAACCAGCAGCCAGCCTTTCCATTCAGCACCTTCAATAGAGAAAGGTGCACATTCCAAGGAGCTGACGTCTGAAAGCACCAGTATGAGTTGGGTGTCTACATGCCTTTGAAAATCACCCCCTAAAATATCATGCCATTTGGACACCACATAATTGAATTGATCATTCTTAATCTCCGATGTGCATTTTGATAGCACACATACCGGGACTCTCCTTTTTAGTGTAACCCACACACCCTCTGGGTGTGGTGAACTTTTCCATCTAGTTGTAACAAGACCACATACAGAGAGAATAATGAGTCTGCTCTACAGCCTTCACTAGCAAGCAGCTGGCTTTTAGCTCATGTGGTAGAGGCTCATGGACTAAGCTCCAGAGGTCTTAGTTCATTCCGGCCCACAGACAACCTGCATCTGTAGGTGTTACGTTAACATATCAATGCAGATGGATGGTTTGAAAAAATTGTATTCGCACCAAAGGGATAGTGAAGGTCACTATCTAAGTGTTTTACTTCCTGGGAGACATAATGGAGGCTGCATGAACAATGAGCTTTTAATTGGCTCTTCATAAAGCCATCTTGGCATACACTGTGTGACCTGAAATGAAATGGATGCAAATGAAAAGGCAGAACATTATGGAGCTTTAGCTTCTCTTTTCAATGTGGCAGCGGAGGGGTTAGTAGCTGCTATGTTTCTGAGTGTTCCGAGATTGACCTCTGACTCCTTTAGATGGAATGAAAAGAAACAGACTGCAGGGTATGACCAGCCCTTGGCTGAAAATCTCTGGCAAATACAAGGAGCCTTTATTTATTTATTTCCTCCTTTCCTTTGAATTGGGAAGGGGGAATCCATTTACTGGGAACCTCTGAAGTCTTTTTCTTCTGCCAAATGCATGAAATGAAATCACTTTCCTCTAAGCCAGTAGAATGGGATTGAAATATTTTGTACATAGACTGTACAAGGTGAGCTGCGAGTAGTTAGGGGTCATTAAATGACTGTCTTTTCAGAGACCATACAGAGATTTCTCTGATGACAAAGTATGCTGTTAAAAGTCACTCTCTGCTAGGTGAATAGGCATGAAACCACATCTTTGTTCATAAGCTTTTTATTGTGCCGATTGTCATCACAAACAAAACCTGAAAGTACTTGAAATTCCATTAAAATCATATTCACACATAAAAATGCCATCTCCTTGAAAGTTTATCTCTGTAGACTTTGTTAAAGTGAAAAGTCAATATGTATGAGACACAGTTATGTAATTTAAGATTAGTGGTTAACTGTTAAAGTGCAGGTCTCGCACAATTACCTTGGCTGCTGATGTAAGAAATGAGACACTTAACTCCAGAGCTGCTGGTTGAAGTTGGCTTCTGTGTTGTGTTCTTTGATAAGATGCACTGAAATTAAGATAACTTGGCAATAGAGTATCTGTGGGTATAAGTGATTGCTAATTATCTTATTGGTGTTCAGCCACAGTAAATAACCCTACCCTGAAAGCAGAAACTGTCTTTAGAATTTACTGAATTCTTTCATTTGGATAATGCTGGGGTTTTTTTTTCCAAAATTCTTCTGTATTTATGCATGTCCCTTGTGCCTGTCATAAGGTTACGGCTTCCAGCTGTGATGAAAGCAACTTGTGTATTTAACTGAGATGGGTCTGGAATTGTTTTTAAGATTTTAAATGCTTTGGATTCACTCAGACAGCTCTTAGTGCAAGACAATTATTAAATGATCAGGGTTTTATCACTCAAGTGAGCCAAAAACAAGTGCTTGGGATCCCAAGTTTAAGCACTGTCTTGCACAACAAACTACATGTCTGGTCAAAAGGAGGGGAAAATGTACTTTCAGTTAGACATATCACTTAAAGGAAGAAGAATTAGACACTCTGGGGGGCGGGGGAAGAGGGTTGGTAGGTGGGGCAAGGGGAAGGGGCTCGACAGCAGAAGACAATCGGAAGAGGATTATCAGAGCACAACAGACAGCTGCTGAGTTTAAGGCCATTCTTGAATAGATAGAAGCTTTTGTATAGCATTTGGCTCCCTTAGGAGAAACGGGGTTTAATGGCAAAAGGATATCTGTGTTTTTCCCAAATAACTTAATATTGTTATGTGTGAGGAGGGACAGGCAGTCTTATGGGCACAGGGAGACTCTGGAAGTGTTCTAGACAAGCATGCAGTCCTCACCAAGATCACCCAACTGCTGCCTTATAAGTTGATTATTGGTCATTCTGACTGAAAATGATCCTTTTGGAAGACTTCCTGGGACTCCCTCAAATCTTTTGGATGAGATGCCACACCTGCAAAAGAATTAAATAGCTGAACTAAATCTGACTGACTTTCATCTCTCTGACACAATTAAATCCTCAGCTCAACAAGCTTCTGATTTTGAAGCACGTAAAAAAATCATATGGCAGCACAAAAACAGTCTTATTATACATGCTCAGTGGCTATCGTGATTTATTGTAAAAATATTTCACACTGTGTCCTTTATTTGACCTGAAAATGCTTGTAGCTAACTGATCTAGGACGTTTTTGACTACTCACAGCAGAGCCAGCTGTTTAAACTAGAGATGGTTATTTTGCTTCGAGAGGTTTTGTGTGTGTGTGTGTGTTATTTGAGAGGTTTATTCAAAAAAATTTAACATTGAGAAAAATCTTGGAGGAGGTACATGTACGTATTAATCATATAAATGGAAAAGTGTGAATTTCTAATGACTGGTGCATTCTGTACACATTACAGCACAAGATAGACCTGAATTATATAAGTAGGCTGGAATTCTTTAATGGGTAGAGGAAATTTTCAGATCCAATGCCTCCTGGCTAACTGTAGTAAATTTAGTTAGTAATATTTTACAGATGTCTTCATCCCTTTCTCTGCAAACAAGCTAAAGTTCTTCCCATTTAAAAAAAAATCAGCTTTGAGGAGTAAAGTCAGAAACTGCAACAGTAAAACAATTTGGCTAAAAAGGACAACTGTGAAAGCATGAAAAGTAAGTAATTTTATTAAGTGGGTTTTTATTGTTTGTTTTGGTTTGATTTGCATTCCCTCCAGAGCTAAATAATCTTATCTAAACTACGTGAGTCTGTTTTGGAAAATCCATTGCCTGTCACAAGTTTCTCTGTGCTAAACTTAACTTTCTACATATTTTTAGAAAACTTTATTCAGTGCTATGGAGAATTTGGAAATAGGTCACTCAGGTCTGGGGGAAAAAAGGCAATTGGTTTCGTTTGCAGAGGGGAAAAGCTTAGACAAAAAATAGTAATAATAAATGTAAATAATTCTCACAGGAGAGAACTATGTATGTTTATTGATAGAGAACCATGGGTAAAGAGCAGTGTGATGCTTTCTGAGATGCAAACCTGGCTTTCAAACAAATGACATAGCTGGAAGTGAGTGGAGAGGAAAGGACAAATATTCTCTGATGATATTTTAACAGAGGGGTCAGCAAATCCTGGCACGTGTGCCAAGAGTAGCATGTGAGCCAAGTTTCATGGGCATCCAAGGCAGGAGCTCAGCCCTGCCCCTCCTCCCCTCATGCAGCTGGAAGGTTGTTCAAAACCATGCTGCCTGTGGATTAACAAAAGACCACCTAATGCTACCAACCACCACCTAAATGGTAAAGCTCTGCATCTGCAGGTATTTATTAATGAAGCTGTTGTAATTAGGACTAGTAGTGACTTGAAAAAAGTAGCACTGGCACTCGGGCTGTACGTAGAGGTCAAAAAGTTAAATTTCCACACTCCATCTCGGAAAGGTTGCTGACCCCTGTAATAGAGCATGGTACTCAATCAGGGTAGAGTCCTAACAACTGGACCATCATTCTTACCCAAGGTCTTCCCTTTACATCACAGTATAATGACATACAGGCCTGCCAATGGGATGAGAGTGGCGGGGGGGGGTCGGGGCAAAGAGAACAATTGCCCCTGGACCCAGCATTTCAAAGGGGCCATGAGCTCCAGCTGCAACTGCTGTTACTTTGGCAGTGGTGGTGACTGGAGCTTCAGGCCCCTTTGAAACGCCACAGCAGCAGTGCTAGGGCTGTGTGTCGCAGTCATGGGGGCGGGCAGCACTGGTGGTCCCAGTGGCACTGTGGGCTAACTGTACTTGACCCTGCTCCTTCCACCCTTGGTCCCAGCCCTTCCATTTTTGACCCCACGCTTTCATGGGCATGGAGCCAGAGCCCCTTCCCACAATGCCCCTGGGCCCAGGGCAGCTGTAGGCACGTTGATAACATAAGAACATCAGTGGCATTACTGAGTC
This sequence comes from Carettochelys insculpta, assembly GCF_033958435.1. NCBI lineage: Eukaryota > Metazoa > Chordata > Testudines > Carettochelyidae > Carettochelys > Carettochelys insculpta. The sequence continues at coordinate 368,546,903 of NC_134137.1, read as the reverse complement.
ACACCAGTGCCCGTCTTCAGATGGAGCCCAGTGCCAAATAGCTCAATGAGTGGACAGGGCAATTACTGAGATCTATCCCATCATAGAGCTTCCGGCAATCAGAAATCCAGGGACTCCCAGAACATGGCTTTACTTCTCCAGCTATCTTGGGAAACAGTCATTGCGAGACCTGTCTTCTAGGAATGTATCAAATTCTCCTTTGATCCCACGTATACATTTGGCCTCTGTAACATCACTAGACAGAGAGTTTTACTGGGTAACATTTGTTTGTTTCAGACTTGCTGCTTATTAATTTCATTTCATGACCCCCTGGTTCTTGTGTTATGTAAAGAACTAAATAATACTTCTTTATTCATTTTCTCCACACCATTCATGATTTTAGAGACCTTGATCACATCTCCCCTTAGATTCCTCTTTCAAAATGTAAACACCCCCAGTCTGTTTAATCTCTCCTTTTCTGGAAGAGACATTTTTTATTGGTCATCACTGTTATCTTTTCCAATTCTAGTACATGATGGGGAGGCCAGAACTATATGCAGTGTTCAAGGTTTGGGTACACTATGGTTGTATATAGTATCATTCTGATATTTTGTGCTTATTCGTCCCTTTCTTAGCTTTCTAATATGCTTCAAAAACAAGAGATCCTGTGGCACCTTATAGACTGATATTTTGGAGCATGAACTTTCATGGGCAAAGCTGTTAGCTTTTGGACTGCACTGTACACTGAGCAAATGTTGTCAGAGAGCTATCCATACGAACTAAAAAAATCTCTTTCTTGCGTGGTAACAAATAATTGAGACCCTGTAGTTGTATGTATACCTGATGTCATATTTTCCAATATGAATTACTTTGCATTTATCAACACGGAATTTCATGTCTCATTTTCTTACCCAAGCCCTCAATTTTGTGACATCTCTAAATAATACTTCATTAACTTAACTTTTATCTTCCATAATTCTGTACCAGCTTCAAACTTTGACCTTTCTTCCACATCTTTTGTGAATATGTTGAAGATCACTGATCTGAGTATAGATCATTGTGGTCATGTCTACACAGCAGCATTATTTGGGAATAAGCTACTCTGGAAGGGATTTTCTGGAATAGTTTATTTCGAAATAGTATGTCTACACACACATGCTATGTCTACACTGTTCTGCTTTCAGAAGCAGAATGCAAATAAGGGCAATTGAAAATGCAAATGAAGTGCTGATTTACAAATTTCATGCTTCATTTGCATAGTCTTATGTGATAATACTTCTGGAAGAGTCTTCCCCCTCCCCCCCCCAAAAAAAAAACAACAGCTGTGTAGACTCAGTTCCTTTGGGAAAAAAATAAAACAGACATTTTTGAAAGAACCCTTCTTTCTATTGTGTTTCAGGAAGAAGGGTTCTTTTGAAAAGTTTTTTTTTTCCCCCTGAAGGAACCTGGTCTGCATGGCTTTTATTTTTTTGGAAAAACCTCTTCCAGAAGTGCGGTCACGTGAGATTACGCAAACAAAGTTCAAGATTTGTAAATCAGCACTTCGTGTGCATTTTCAATAACCCTCATTTACATTTTGCTTTCAAAAGCGGAATGCAGTGTACATGTAGCTAAAATGCATACCAAAATAGTATTCAGCTTTTTCAAAATAGAGCATTCATACACAATAGAGCCTATTTTGGGTTAGAACCCCTGGAAGCCATATAACTTATTTCAAAATTAGCCCCTATTCCCTTTCTATACAGCCCCTAAGCACTATTCCTCATAGAATGAAGTTTACAGAATTCAAAATAAGCCATCTGCTATTTCAAAATACCAGTTTTGTTGTGCAGACATTTGCAAAGTTATCTCATAATGGCTACGTCTACACGTGCCCCAAACTTCGAAATGGCCATGCAAATGGCCATTTCGAAGTTTACTAATGAAGCGCTGAAATGCATATTCAACGCTTCATTAGCATGCGGGCGGCAGCGGCGCTTCGAAATTGACGAGCCTTGCCGCCGCACGGCGCGTCCAGACGGGGCTCCTTTTCGAAAGGGCCCCGCCTACGTCGAAGTCCCCTTATTCCCATGAGCTCATGGGAATAAGGGGACTTCGAAGAAGGTGGAGTCCTTTCGAAAAGGAGCCCCGTCTGGACGCGCCGTGCGGCGGCAAGGCTCGTCAATTTCGAAGCGCCGCTGCCGCCCGCATGCTAATGAAGCGTTGAATATGCATTTCAGCGCTTCATTAGTAAACTTCGAAATGGCCATTTGCATGGCCATTTCAAAGTTTGGGGCACGTGTAGACACAGCCAATAGCAGCTGTCATTCCAAAATAACTTCTCTGTGTAGACGCACCCTGAACAACCCTGTATAACTCTTTCCACTGTGAAAACTGACCATTTAGTCCTACCCTTCCTTTCTTTTAATCAGTTACTGGTCCATGAAAAGACCTGCTTTGCCCGTGACTGCCTATTTTGCTTGAGAGCCTTTTTGTGAGGGTTCTTGTCAAAGCTCTCTGAAAACTCTAGTACAGCTATTTTGACTGTCTCACCCTTTCCCATATGCTTGTTGACCCCTCAAAACATTCTAATAAATCGGTGAGGCCTGTTTTCCTGTTACTGAAGCTGTGATGACTCTTCTCCTACATGTCATGTTCATCTATGTGTCTGATAGTTCTGTTCTTTGCTGGAACTTCAACCAGTCCCCAGGAAGAGTGAAAAACAATTCTAAAGAATGGTGATCCAGAGTTCAGAGTACTAGCCTGGGACTTGGGACACCCAGGTGCAATTTCCCTTTTTGTTGCAGACTTCCTATGTGAAATCAGTCTGTTCTCTTCCAGAGGTTTGCTCTGAAGGAGCTTGTTTGCATCAGAATTTTAATAGGCATTGAGTGTGAGCTCCCAGGCACCTCTTCCATCCAGCCTATCACTGGGAGAGGGAAAGGAGAAGACAGTTATTTTTATAAGGCCTTTCTTTGAATACAGGACATTAAAAGGAGAACAACTTAAACCAGACACATTTAAGTTCAGTAGGAATCAGTGCAAAAACTTCTAGTAAAAAGCAAAAACTTAATCAAAAGCTTAAATGAAACACCCCCTTAGTTTTATAAATTATTCCATATTGACCAAGAGTACCGGAGCTATACTACTATACACTGTAGTGACCCAGTGAATGCTGTATTGGCAGCAGATTTTGTTTTTGCTTTTAAGAAGGAACAAAAAGAAGAAATGGATTTGAGGGAATTAAACAGCCACCTTTTACCCTTTTAAGTTTCTGAGGGGTACATCTGACTTTGCTTTCTGTTCTGCAAAAACAGCAGCCTTGCCAGAAATCAGGCTGCTTTGAATTGTAGCTTAAGTTAACAAATCTGTTGGAGATTTAAAATACAAAATGAAGCCAAATTTGTAAAGGTTCTGAACAGCTTCAAGGGGGAGGGGAAAGTTACTTTTAAAAGGTCCCTGCTTTAAAGTGTCAGAAAATCTAAACTACCTAAAGTAAGGAGGAAAGCAGAGACCCTCAACAACCTTCAAAAAAAGAATATGAAAGCAAACCTCAGAGGCAGAGGAAATACCCAGAAGGAGAAGACTGCAGCTTGCAGTAATCTGTAAATGATTGCTGGCAAAGTCTAGAGGCTTCAAGCTTGATCTGTGTTTGTTCCAAAAGAAAGCCAAGGAGGACGGTGTTAATAAAGAGAGATTTAACTGAGAGCAGTGCTTGGAATAAAGTGGGCTACAAAAAGGTCAAATTTGATCAGTTGGAGCAGATTACAAGGGCTTTAAAAGGTAGTGGTGGAGAAATGAAACTGGGACCGTGAAGCAATATAGCACAAGATTGATTTTGGGGGTGGAGAGAAGCTGGGACAAGTGCTTATCAGCTTGAGAAGGAGGAAGAGCTGTGCTGGGTCTATTTTCATTCCCACGCTGAGTAGAGCACTCTTTCTGCTTTTTGTGGTTAGCCTTCTCTGCACTGTTTTTATTATTATTGTTATTATTCAAATACAATGGTTTCTATAATATCTGAACTGGATCCACTGAAGGGTTGGAAAGTTTTAAGGTAGGCCTATGTTTTCTTCCTTTTGGTACGGTGCTTCACCCCCCAAATTAACTGGAACTTCAGCTATAATTGAAATGTGAGCCCTGGGCTTAAGTAACAGAGGAATTTCTGGTAATTAGATCCCTTTAAGATACAGAAACCCTTTAAGCAGATGTTTAGAGAGACTCCAGGGAGCATTTAAAATATACTTCTCCATGTTACAGTGCAGCAAGCAAGTACTGATGGTTTTTTTTAAATGAAGATTGCACTGTAAATTAAATTTAATAGTGAGTTGAACACCAGTTGATATTTGCAGAAGAATTAACTCTTTGCTTGCACTGTGTTGCTTCCAAAAGGAACATTTAGGAAACTTTCTCAATAGCAAAAGAGAGGGTAAGAGCTGATCAGTCAAGTATGAATGTTGTTTTAGGGAAAAGAAACAGAAATGTCCTGTTGCTTCCAATTTTGGGCTGTTGACTCTCTTTAGGTAGTTAATTATGTCTTGAATGCATAAATTTGCCATTTGAAACTTGTGAGAGATTCTTGTTTTATCCCTTAAATGTATTTTATAACAATAGTGCAAGATGTAGAAAACTTAAGTGCTAAAGTGACTAAGACTGTATCTGATGCTTCTCTTTATTACAGGATGCATATGGTGCAAAAATGCATTTGAAAGTTCTGAGAAATTAATTGATCCGGCTTACTGATAATCTAAGTGCATGTTTTATCTGTAAAGAGAGCTGAATTCCAAAAGTTGGAAGATGGTAATTACAGTCATTTACCTTTAAGAAAATAGTTGGTGATATCAGACTCAATCAAATTTGACAAGCTTTTCCCAGCTCTTGTATGCTATCCCAATACACAGAGGCAGCACATAACACTTATTGGATGTGTTCCATAGTTGTAAAAGGAGCACAGCACAGATATGTTTGACAGTTGGGTGTATTTTACCTTCTTGGTATATACATTTTAAAGTGCTTAGATATGTTTAGTGATATTCTGTTTTAAACTGAAGAAGATGAAATTCAAAATACAAACAATCTGTCTTAACTGTGTTGCTTCCCTGATTCTCTTCCCTCATATTTGCAAGCTGCTGTGCTTTATCAGAAATGGAAATGTTTCTTTCATCAACCTCAAAGTCTGGGGCTTTATATGAGGCATAGCTGAATCTACAACAAGTGTGATTTTCTACCATCAGGGATCGTCAGTATTTGGAAATGTTCACCTTATTTGCCCACTAAGTAAAATGCCACCATTCCTTTAAAAACAAAACAAAAACAAACAAGCAAACAGTGTATCTGTGTGCTTGCTTATTATGGCAGTTGCCTTAGTGGATATACAGTATAGCTATGTCTGCACTAGAAGCATGTCTCTACAGAAGTTACTGTTGGAACAAACGGTCTGACACAAATTCTGTCAACAGAGTGCATCTACACATAAAAGTGGATTGATCTTTTGGTCCTCTCTGTTGACAAAAGACACCCTACCCCCCAGAGTGTCTACGCAGCTTTTTTATCAACAGTTTCTGTCAACAAAACACATGTGTGTAGAAGCTCCCTGAGTTTCGTCTACAGAATGCCAGTTTTGTCTAGAAAACATTCTTTTGTGTAGCTGTAGCCTGTGTGAATAAAATAAGAGGAAATTAGGGTGTAGTAAAAATATTCTATTGGTATGGGTTTTGGATGGCCATGTTACTTGCAATAGGGTGGAACAGTGAATGATTTATGCAAGACATCCCAAATAAGTGCCAAGAAATTTTTTTGTCAATAACACCATAGCATCTGTAGGTGTCACATGCATTATATGAAAACTCTTGAATTAAAGTTTTGGAGAGTATTTTTTTACTAGGACCATGTTCATATCCCTGTGATACTAAAGCCAGATTGAATTGAGTTTGCCCTGAACTGGGCCATTAAATGATGAACTTCAGTACAGATAAAATGCCATTTACCTAGGACTGAAGCTTGTCTGGTGAGTGGAAGAAACTTTTCTTTTGCCAACTGTTGCTTTTTAAATGGTGATGTTTTGAAGCTGCCCAGTGTTTTGGAAAGGTTGCCAATGTCCCAGGGCCAATGAATTGGTGGAAAGAGAGCAGGCATGGAAGTGAAAGGCATATGATTATGGGTGTGCAATTTTTCCACATGGATACGACCTGTAATTCAGATTATTGTGCAGGTGTAACCCATACACCTGCTGGCCCATGTAGTGATATTGAGACAATTTGCAGAAACTACATCTACACTATAGTGATCTGTCAAAAGAAGTTTCTGTCAGAAGAGATCTTCCAGCAAAACTTCTGTCAACAGATCACAATCACAAACAAAAGCGAAAGAGCAATTTAGTCTGTTGGCAGAAAGTGGCCAGACTGCCCAGCTGCTCTCTCAACAGAACGGCCAACCAGAAACTCACCAAACAGGGCTGCCCAGTGAACCGGAAGCCCTATCTGTCAACAGAGGGCCCCCCAGAGCATCGACATGGCTATTTTTGTTGACAGGAATCTGCTGATGAAGGTATTATTCCTCAATGTGAAGAGGCACAATGCTGCCGGTGGATGTGCCTGGTTTTGTTGACAGTCTGCTGACAAAGTGCATTTTGCGTGTGGAAGCTCTGCAGATTTTTTTCAACAAAAGCCCAGTTTTGTCAGAAAAGCCTTCTCGTGTAAACATAGGCAGAAAGCCAAGGTTGTAGAACAGACTCATTCCAACAGCCAGCTGGCTTTTAGCTCATGCAGTTCCAGCTCATGCATTAGGCTCCAAGGATCCCAGGTTCGACTGCATACCAACTAGAGTCCATCAGTGTTACACATGTGCATGCTAAAATATTTTTCAACCACAACTGACAATGAGTCAGATAAAAGGGTGAAGCATGATAAGTTATCATAGGGATAAAACCACATATCTTACTATCTTCATCTCTTTTACTTGTTTGGTCCTATTTGATTAAGTTCGAAGAAACCTTTCTTCCTGGGGGGGCAGGAGGGAATGGAAGAAGGGTTCTTTTGAAGATGGGGATTACTTTCCAAAGAGCCACATCTACGCTGCTTTTCTTCTTTTGAAGGACTATGCAAATGAGATGCCAGATATGTAAATCTGCCTCATTTGCATTTTCAATTTCCTTTATTTGCATGCCTCTTTCAAAAGAGAGTGCTAGTGTAGGCATAGCCATAGTGTCTGGATAGTAGAGTGATTTGAAGAGTTATCTAACTGTTTTGATTCCACTTTGTGAAGCTGAAGGCTTGCAGAAAATTGTTGAAGGTCCTTCCTAACTCCTTCTGTTCTTAATGTCTTACGATATTGTCCCCACCATCTTCTTTATTCAACCAACACTGGCCTCATTGCCCTGTAGGTCAGCTTCTTCCATATCTGGCACCTCATTTGCATATTCTTTCTAAAGAAATTATTTCAAAATAAGAAAAGCAGTGTAGATGTGGCTCTTTTGGATCATAGACTCATAGAACACTAGGACTGGAAGGGACCTCGAGAGGCCATCGAGTCCAGCCCCCTGCCCCAATGGCAGGACCAAATACTGTCTAAACCATCCCTGATAGACATCTATCTAACCTGTCCTTAAATATCTCCAGCGATGGAGATTCTACAACCTCCCTTGGCAATTTATTCCACTGTTTGACCACCCTGACAGTTAGGAACTTTTTCCTAATGTCCAACCTAAACCTCCCTTGCTGCAGTTTAAGCCCCTTGCCTCTTGCTCTATCCTCAGAGGCCAAGAAGAACAAGTTTTCTCCTTCATCCTCATGGCTCCCATTTAGATACCTGAAAACCGCTCTCATGTCTCCCCTCAATCTTCTCTTTTCCAAACTAAACAAGCCCAATTCTTTCAACCTTTTTTCATAGGTCACACTCTCTAGACCTTTAATTATTCTTGTCCCTCTTTTCTGGACCCTCTCTAGTTTCTCCACATCTATTTTGAACTGCGGTGCCCAGAACTGGACACAATAGTCCAGCCGAGGCCTAACCAGCGCAGAGGAGAACAGAAGAATGACTTCTCGTGTCTTGTTCACAACACATCTGTTAATGCATCCCAGAATCACTTGCTTTTTTTTTTTTACAACAGCATCACACTGTTGACTCATATTTAGCTTGTGGTCCACTATAATCCCTAGATCCCTTTCTGCTGTAGTCGTTCCTAGACAGTCTCTCCCCATTCTGTATGTGTGAAAGTAATCCTCAGCTTTGAAAGAACCCTTCTTCCTACTGTTTTATTTAATTATTGAGGAAGATGGGTTCTTTCTAACATGGGGTTTACTTTCGAAAGAGCTGTGTCTACAGTGCTGTTCTTTTAAAAGAATATGCAAATGAGGTACCAGATATGTAAATCTGTGCCTCATTTGCATTGTCAATTTCCTTCATTTGCATGTCTCTTTCGAAAGAGGAATGCTAGTTGAGACATAGCCGATATGTCTTCTGCTCTGCAGGAATCAACTAATCATGGGTCCACATTTGGGCTTTCTCTTTGCTGTAAACAAAAGGTGTGTTTTTTTTAATTTGTTAGATTGAGAAGAATATGAAGTAGTTTGTGCTTTTCACACAAGTCAGCAGTCTTCGTTAAAACCTATGGGAAAGCTAACTGCCTTCAATTCTGCAAGATTTTTACCAGGAGTTTAGTTCAAATTAAGAATATACTTGTTTGGGGAGTGAAGAGGATGTTTTGATGTGGTTTTTGTAAACTTTTTTTTCAGTCTCTCATTCAGAACTGAATTTTTTTTAAAGCAGTCAAATGCCTCCTTCTCAGTTAAAACAGCAGGGAGGACCTACTTTTCCAAAAAGGTATTTCCCCCTGCATATTGTCCAATTCTGATTGTAAATGGGGTTCAGAGGTCCAGGGATAAAGTTCTTTAAACTTATGAACATTTACATATGGCTAGCGAGAAACCAGGAAAAAGCACGATTCCCATGATTTTTTGGTTATTTCTGAATGCAACAGCAACACCAACAACTCCAATATTTTTTCCCTAGGTTGATTGCCTATGTATGACTGCAAATTGTTCTGCTTATAGAATGGTGGGGACAGGGTTGGACTATGGCATTTTTGGATACCAGATTCAGTTGTTGGCATGAAATTTTCCTGGATTTGGTTTTCTTTACTATTTACTGAAATAGGGTGAGTGTTACTGGGTAATGCATATTCTACATAATAATCTGCCAGAATGTGATGACACTACATAAGTACACAAAAAACAGAAATAGCTTTGATTAATGGTGGGTGGGGGATGGATGGTAGTTACTCTTACTGATTATTTTCCTTCTGCCACACTCAGTGGTACTAATGTGCAAGGAAGATAGGGTCCAGCATCCAGTACATAGAAAGACTGCAAGAATTAAATGGTCACCCAACATATTACAAGCTTTTGGAAAAGAATTTTACAGGCTATATTTTTACGCTGAGATCATAGGAACCTCCTCCATCCCCCCTCCCCCTTTAAAAGTCGATGCACTGTGAAGCACAATCCTGGATTCCATCACTGCTCTGCAATGTCCATTAATTTGGACATTAATGGAGAATCCAATTTCCCTTGTAATGGCCACAATGTGTTAGTTTGGAGGAAAAATAAATATGTGAGAAGAAGTCAGGTACATGTGATGTTGACTAAAACTACATTGAGGCAATTGCTTTCCAGTTAACCCATTTAAAAAAATATAGCTCATGCAATACACTAAAGTCAAAGAAAGCGTGTGAAGAATATAGACATGTTACCTGCGGGGAGGAAGTTGGAATTCATACACTAGAGCCAGGGTGACCAACCAGTTCTGAAGCAGTAGCCACTAGAATAGTGAACTAGCCACATTTATTCTGAAAATATATTGTTCAAGCCAACTAGCTGCATTCACCCAGCCAATGGACACCAGGGCACTAGAGAGGTTTGTCTAAGTCCTGGCTGGAATGACTTAGTGGGGGTTGATCCTGCTTGAAGCAGGCAGCTGGACTAGATGACCTCCTGAGGTCCCTTCCAGCCCTGTGATTTTGTTTGTTTTGTTTTTAAGCAGAAATAGCAAAATGCATTTAGGTTTCTTCTCAGTTCATGCCTATAATTCCAATTAAAAATGCGTTGTATATGCATCAAAGGTAAACATTAGGTTCCTTGCCATGTGTAAGCATGTTTCATCCCTCCATTTGGGTGAGGGGCAGAGGAGTCTGTATTCCTTTCTTGTACCTGACCTGTGTGCCCTAAATATACAGCAGAAGATTCTAACAGGTTAATCTGAATTAGTTGTCCCATGTTTGGGTTCTGGTCACATGCAAAGGTAAGATATGCAGGGTAAAAGTAAAGATAGAAGAGAATATTAAGTGCAAAATGGCACAAGAGTAAAGTGTTAGAGCCATATTAAACCAATTAAGTCATCTAGTCTGTTTCTCTGTCAGTGCGGGATTAGTCGGTATGTTGTAGTTTTTTTTTTTGTTTGTTTTTTTTCAGACTTGCTCTCTACCTTTATAGAAATATGACAAAGCCATCTTAATATTATCAGAAATCTGCTTTTATTTGTATCAAATTGTGACATTGTTCCTTGCTCACTTAAAAAAAATTAGCAGCTCCTGTCCAAGTGCTGTATTTTGGATTTAACCACATGTCTCTAATTAACTATCTCCCAGAAAGAAGGTCCACTATCTGTGTCCCCAGTATGGTCCATTGCCTCAATGTTGTAAAGTTATTCTTAAATTAAAAGTTATCTACCTCAATTGAAGAGAGTCTGGTTCTGCAGTTGCTAATTGACTGGCTCTTGATGACTCTGAAATCATCTGTTTTACCATACAAAGCAAAGAAAGTCTTGTAGTTTAGGGAGTAGACTGAGACAAAAGAGAGGGTTTCAATTTTGGCCGCAGACTGTGTGTGACTTCGGTAAAGTCACTTTAATCTCTCTGTCTCAGTTCCCCATCTGTAAAAACATGGATGACGATAATAGCCTGTCTTGTTGATTTAGGTCAGTGGCTTTTGGCATATGTGTAAGATTTCCAAATGGGTCTGCACCTCCATCTGAAATTTTCTATGGCTCAACAAGTGGAAAAAACAAGGTTGAAAACCACAGATTGCATTTGTACAGTGTACTGCACAATAGAGACCATATCTTGGTTTGGGGCTTCTATGAATTAACATAATGCAGATGTATTTTAGTGGGACCAAAGTGTAGCCCTAGCAGGTTTAGTCTTCCAAACATTTGACCATTCTGGTTGGTAGAACACTTGTAATCTGATGTCCATTGAACCTTCTAAAGCGTCATGCCTGGAAACAAATGCTGCAGTTGTGGCTTAACCAAACGGGAATTGCCTTACTTCTTTTTCCTATAATCCTCCTGATTAGTACAACTCAGCATAACCTTTTGCAACCTCAATGTAGCTTTTTTGTAACATCCGTTACATTCTTGATTTTTATGCTTTACCGGTTACTGTGTAAAGCAAGTTCCTTCTTTATTGCATAGGCATCCTCCTCTGACTAGTTGTTAACTTCCTGGTTCTGCGTGTGTGTTTGTATTTGGATTTTTCCTATTTACATGGATCCCTCTGCACTTAGTTTTATTGTTTGATTTCCTAAACTCCAGACCATTTTTTCCTCTTTATTGGGGTTGTGGTCTGGCTAACCTTGTTCCTGGGGTCCGAGCCTCTGTTCAGTCCCCTGGCCCCACAACCAAGATGCCGTTGCTCTTCTTGGGACAGGGGGAATGGTGGTCTGCAGGGAACCTAGGCCCTACCCACTCATTCTAGGTTCTGGCCCAGGGATCCTGTGTGGTCGCTACTGGTGGGGAAGGGCTCCCCTCACTGTAGACACTGCAGCTTGTCTCCCTAAGCCACTCCCCAGACAGTCCCCTCCCCACCCACCATACCTCCTCCAGGTAGTGGCCGTAGCAGCAGCACATTCACCCTCCTGGATCAGCTTCTCCCATACAATCAATCCATTCTGGCCTCATGCCAAATCTCAGGGCCGCCTGGATAGGGGCCTTAGTTCCCTGCTGCTGAGTACTCCTCCCCTCCTGTGCTGTTCTTAGAAAACTCCCCTTGCCTCTCTCCACTCACCTTCTATGCTGTCCTCCATCACCCTCCCCTCCCACTGGGCAAAGGGCTTTTTAAAGGTAGTCTTAAGTAAGACCAGCTGGACCCAATTGACTCAGGGCAGCCTCCTCCCCTGCTGCTCCCACTCAGTTTGTTTGCCATTTCAACACAGGCCTGCTTTTCCCTCATGTACTCACTCCCCCAGCCTTACACTGTCACAGGGACAATGGTGCATTTCAATCCTATCCTTGCTTTATCATCAGTGAACCTGGTTTGCCTGCTACCCTACCCTTTGAATTCACTCCAAAGTATTGGTACTGTAATCCACTGCTCAGGGTGTTTTAACCTCCTCTCTTTGCATGATCCATAGAGGATGTGAGGCTGTTATCATCCATAGCTAGGAAGCATGACTCCTAAGCTTCAGCTCTCCAGATTGTAAAAAAAGAAGCACCATTTAATGGTGGAGCAAACCTAAAGTTAATGGGTATTTTGGCCTTGATTTCAATGGGAGCAGGATTAGACACTTTGGCTGTGCCTATACTATAGTGATCTTGGGAAAGATGCTCTTCCAGAAGATCTCTTCTTCAAGTGAGCATGTTCACACACACAAAAAGTGGATCAAAAGAACAATCTGCTCTTTCAAAGGACAGCATCCACGCAAAACCCTGAGCTGCTGAAAGAATGGGCCAGGGGTCAAAAAGTACGGCATCATGAGAACCCCTCTTTCGAACCAAGGGCCCCCAGATCATCTACACATGCTTATTTCTGAAAGAATCTTTTAGGAAAAAAAGTGCTCTTCCTCAGTTGGGAGAGGAAGATGGCCTCCAGAAGAAGTGTCATGTTCTTTTGGAAGGGATTCAAAAGAGTGCATTTTATGCGTGGACACACCACTTCTTTTGGAAGACGGCCTTAATTTCTGAAAAGACTTGCTAGTAAAGACACGGCTTTACTGTCTAAATGCAGCTGGTTTTTATTCATTAAATAGAGTATAATCTGTTCAATCCACTTCCATTTAATGGTCAGCCACTGAAATTGGACCAGCAATGTGAAAGGGAAAAGGAATATTCTTAGCTCTCGGTAGCATTCATGTTATCACTGTCTCTGGGGCTCCTAAAAATACCCCAAGTATTGGGCATTTAGAAAAAATATTTCCATGGCTTTTTATAAACCCAAAGCCCTCTACAAGTTCTTAACTCCTTCCCACCTCTGTTTCCAACTCATTCAGTTAAACCCTCTGCTAGGACTGTCATTATGCACTGTGTTTTCCAGGAACAAAATGTTTCCTGTGAATTGTACTTAATATAACTTTTTAAGTGCTGTTTCCTTGGCTGTGACAAAGCCTCTTTTGATATGAGTGGGAAAACCAAATGAATGGATTCCATGGTTCTTATGCTGCTTGTCTACAAGCATGTTCACTCCAGTACGTTAGGTCACAAGGACTGAGAGTGGGAGTGAACTGAAGTTTTCTTGTATAAAACACTAGCACATTTACCCTGTGTTGCTCAGGTCCTTAACTCTATTAAGTTTGTGCACTTTCTCTCACTCCCTGACTGTGATGAAGTGGAACAGCCAGCGAAATCCCCATGCCAATCTGGAGGGGGAGGTTCAGCCACCACCCGGCTTCTCGACAGGGTGCAGAGAGGTGGGAGGCTCGGGTAGACCTAGGTGGAGGGGTGCATGTCCCCAGCCAGCCCCTTATATTGATTTAAGTTATGGTAACAGGAAGCTGGAGACTGAATTTGGTGGTCCTAGCACTTTCCACAGTGGTGTCCAATATGGTCCCTGTTTGCCACATGTGTCAAACGGGGCAGCACAGTGTGGCAAAATACAGCGCTCCTGCAGCCGCTCTGCACACATGCACCACCACATGATGGGACAAGCGTGTGGCTCCAGGGGCGGAGGCAGCTCCTCTGGCCCTGGTGGACTCCAGTTGCATGGCAGGGTGGCTTCTGTGAGGAATCTGGAGGGGTGTCCCTAGCTGGAGGGAGGGTGCTGTGGAGATCCCTTACCTTCCTTTTTGACACCACTGACTTGCCATTTTTAAGTTCTTGAGCAAATAAGACAGACCAACTTTCTAAAATATATAGTATATTTGTAACAAATCACTGGCTCACCTGCTTTTGAGTGCCAACTGAGGACAACCTTCTCATGACTTACTGTTATCTGCTTTTGAGATCTGAAAACACCCCCACCCCTCCAGATCACCTGTTTAACTGTTAAGATGGCACACTAGTTACATAGTTTTGTTTGAGACTCTGAACTGAAGCTTGAAATCGTTTTGGGTTTGGTATGTGTCCTTAGGAAGAAGAGGATTGTAAAATATACCGAAAGGCAGATGAAAAGTTGTTATGTTAAGAGTGCTCAGTCTTGCAGGCCCTGGAGGGGAACTTCTTACTTCTAAATGAAGAACAGGAAGGTGGTAGGTCATTCTCTTGTTTCGAGCTAATGCACAAGGATTCAGCCATCTGTCTGCACCTACAATCCAATCTATAATTTACACAGACAATAAAACTCTACTTCTCTTTCAATACAAATTCCATGGAGAGGAAGAATCCCAATCATAGTGATCACATTCTGTGACCTATACCTGGAGTCCCTGGTAAATTTTAGTAGGATGACGCTAGCATCATGGCAAGTTCTAGGCCCCTGTGCTTTACTACCATAAGTAAGCAAATAGTTGCTATGTTTCATCCTGTAATGTCACCCTGCATGTCATTGTTTTATTAAAATAGTTTGTATTTCAGTAGCATGCTTAGGAGGACAAGTGCTGCCAAAGTTAATTTTATTGCACATTTTGAGATTTGATTTATTCTAGGTAGCACTGAAAGTAGAGGTGTCAGATGAATTTGCTAATCACACCTCATTACTGGCCTAAATAAATGACTTAGTTCTTGAACCCAGTCTGTCAGGCTTTGAGTCCCAGCTAGTTGAGCATAAACAAGTTGAACCTCTCTAGTCTGGCAGCCTTCAGGACCTGACCAGTGCCAAACAAGACAACATGCCAAACCATGGGTGATCAGTATTGTCTAGTAGCATGACCAATGGTGCCACTGCTTTTAATTGGCTCTTACAAGACATTGATGGGTCAGTTACAGTTAAATAACAGCACAGAACACTGAGAGCCAGGACTGGTGGCTGTAAACAAATTGTATGGAACCATGGGAAACTTGTCCACACCCATCCTAAGTAGATAGCTGGGTAACTAAAAACATGCCATAATACGGATGTTGCTCAACAAAAAAGTGCCAGACCCGGGGGGGGGGGTGGTTTGCAAGAAAACAGACATATTCTTGCCAACAGTTGGCACTGTTCATTTTTAGAGGTCTAGCAGCTCCTGGGTTTCAATATAGAAAATTTGTCCCCAGCTCCAGTTCACAATATTGGCAACTATGGTGGAACGCAGCTGGACACACCATTTGAGTCCTTCAAATGCAAGGATGAATTGGACTGAGGAGTGTCGGAGGCCAGGGAGAAATGTGGGTGGAAAAGGGAAGAAAAGAAGGATCATGAGGCTTGCACTGTGGAGAGGGATGTGCGAGGAATGCTGATCCCACAGTTTTCATGCACATGAAACTCCCATTGACCGTTTATGGGATTTAGTCATGTGAAAGTGCTGGGTTTACAGTCTCAGCTGGTATGAACTGACAAATCTCCATAGACATCAGTGAAGCTATGTTGACTTGCCACATCACCTGAGAATATTTTTTTTTTTTTTTAAAAGAACTTTTGTCTTTCAATACAGAAAGTTTCTGTTTCTATGTGTGGGGGAAAATACTAGCTAGAGCACTTATTACATAAACCTGTTGATGTCCAGTTTTGCTAGATCTCCTCTGCAATCTGCAGTCAAACTCTCCTGGTGATAAGGATATGTTAAGCTTCAATTAATTAGTTTGCTAGTGTTTCTGATTTAAAAACCCAGGTAAAAATACAGGAACCTGTCTTTTGCTTGGACTCTCCAGGTTATCATTCAAACAGACTCATAAAATCAGCATAATCCACTGACCATCCCAGGGATGGTAGCAACTCAATCAGTATGCAACTTCAAATTCTGTTTCTCTGCTTTCCAATATTTAAAGTCCTTGGCATGATATTTTCAGTGAGTGAAATATTTTAAAAGTGATTTAAATGCATTTAGGTGTTGGTTGTTATGATTTTGAAGCCGCTATTCCCCCTCCCTCCCCTGGCACAAAACCAGCACATCTGGTTAATCTACAATAACAGCATTCCCAAACACTGCTTTGGGCCTGCAGTTACTCAGAACTCACAACTCTACAGTGAGAGCTGAAACTACACACATAGCAGCTCGCTGTCTCTGCTAGCCATCTTGATCTAGAAAACCTCTTGTTAAGGGGAATTCAGTGTTTGTGAGCTGTGAAAACAAGTGAGACTTTAGAGGGTTATTACACAGAGCCTTAAAGCAGTGGTTTATCTGATGTGACATGAAAGTCTTTGGGACTTTTCTTAACACAGTTTGATTACAAGATGTAATTGGCGGCACTCTCAAACACAAGAAAAGCAGGATGTTTAATTTGACTTCTGACCCGTTACACATACCCCCTGCCCCAAACAGAGCTTTTTTGTGTGCCCGTTTTTTTGCAGGATCAAATACCAGCACCTCAACACCCCCAGCCGTGGGGTTAGGAAGAGGGCATGGAGTCATCTGAGTACTGGCTCGCCTTCTTTTGGAAATAAGGCACTACATAAAAATATTCTGAGCAATAGTAACCCTGCCTAGTTTTCGCAATCAAAACATTTCTTGGTACCAAATGTTTTGAAAACAAGGAATTTAATTATTACATTTTCCATGCCTTTTACTACAATAGAAGCGTGTGACAGGGGAGTGTCTCCTACCCCTGCACTCCTCTCTGCCTGTGCGTAGCTTACATGAAGAAGAGATTCTGGAAGATGCACAGCAACACAATGGCTGTATTTTATAGCACTGGAGGTGTGCTAGGCATTTTGCAATACAAAGAAATGGACACTGTGTGGAGGAGTTTACAATATAATATTGGATTTCATGGTTATTACCGCCCCCCGCCACATTCAGTCACAATAGATAGGACTGGGATGAAGAAGGAAATAAGTTACAGCCATAATATCTTATAGTAACTTAGTTTAGATTTGTGCACATTGTCGTGGTAATACTAGTCTGGAATTGTATTATATTTAAGAATCTTTACTTGCAGGCATCATGGAAGAAATGTCTCTCTGAAGGAAAAACTTGAGTAAACTGTCAGTTAACGAGTGAAGTGTATGTGTACAGTGATATAGAACAAAAACAACATCTACTGTACAAAAAAAGACTATATCAAGTATTCAGACTAATTCTATTTGTACTAATTCACTGCCTTATTTTTCTATTAAATTCTGCAAGTGACTACCTATTACAAGATTGGGTCTAGTGTCTTTGAGATTCAGGTTATGGATTAAGTTAAGCAGATACTTTGAAAATACAGAATATAGCAGCAGGAAAGATTAAGCTTAACTGATCTAAAATGGGCCAAGTACATAATCAGTCAGACTTGGACAAGAGATAATGTTGTGTTTCAGCATAATAAAGCACATGATAAACTGGAGGAAAGAAAGGCCTAGTTCTCTATATTTTGTTTTTATCTGTTCCTGCATTCTGTAGCCACAGGCAGACCACACAGGATGTTTGCTCATATCTGCCCTACACAGTGAAAATAGGAAGAGGAAGTAAACTAATTCAGCAACAGGGTGTTGTGTGTTCTGAAGAAAGACGGGGAGCATTTTTTAAAAGATTCTCCAGGGGCTGGGAGTTTAGTCTGTTAAATTTGACTAACATTTGTCTTTGGGAAGTTCTGTGGTTAAGGATTGTCTCACGGCTGCTTAGTAAATCCTACAACTGTAAGAAGTACTGTACTGGAACAGACCAATTTCCATATATGGGAATGTGGCATCTTGGCTCTGGCCAATTCTCAATGCCTTTAGGAAAAATAACAAAGAGGGTTGGTGGTTGATTAGAAGCATGGAAAGACTTCTATATGAGGAGACAGTGAAAGATTAGGGCTTCTTAGTTTAAAGGGATGAGGACATGAAGTAGGTATCACTATGCTATTTACAATGGGTAATATACAAGCATAAGTAGATATGCAACAGATTTAAAATTTATAAAGAAAATACTGTTTGTACTCCCACAGGCCAATTTGTCCATGGAATACAGTGGCAATAGATATGACTGATGTGAAGGGATTTTAACGTGAATGGATTAATATGAATAATGAAATAATCCACAGGTACGTTAGACAGGATTAAAAAGAATTTGGAGTGTTTTATAAACTCTTCTGGCTTTAACTAGCCCCTAACTTTTTGAGGTCAGAAAGAAGTGTTTCCCCCTTTGGAAGGTTGTCCATAGCTTGGCCATTACATTCTTGACACTGATTACGTACTGGAATATCAGACTACGTCAATTATTGGGTTGGTCATATGGCAATTCCTATGCTTGACTTAAAGTCATATAAACTTCTGCAAACTGTACAATATAATATGAAGGGAGATTTCTGATTGATGCCAGCAGGTGGTTGGTTTATGCTATGAAGAGAGACAGCACTGACGTTTGCTTTATCTAATGCTACCAAAGAGGAAATGCATAGCAAATAATACAGGTTGAACCTCTCACATCCAGCACCTTCAGGACCTGATCAGTGCCAAACAAGAAAATTTGCAAGAGCACAGGAAGTCAATATTTTCTAGCACATTAACAACACTTCTGCTGCTTACTGGGCTCCTAAAAGACATTTAGGGATAGATTGTAGCTACATAGCAGCACAGAACAATGAAAGCCAGGCCTAGTGACTGTAAACAACCTTTATGGGACCATGGGAAACTTGGCCACACACATCAAAAGGTCACTGAGCTAACTAAAATCATGCCAAATTATGGATGTTGCCAGAAGACAAAATTATGAATTAGAGAGGTTCAATCTGTATCTCAGTATATCCTGGGGCAGTGAGTTCTATAGGTGAATTTTTATTTGTATTAATGTGCCATTCTCTACAGCCATTTAAACTTCAACTTTCTTTGAACTACAAGTTCTCTAAGTAAGATAAATAATTTGTCCCTTGTGGGGGATATTTACATTGGTAAATATTTTTTATTCAGTTTACATAGAAGAAAATATTACTGCCACATTTATGAGGCTACTGTGCAAATCTCAGTGTTTCAGAGTAGTTAGGTTGGCAAAGTCTGGTAGAATAATGTAGCATTAGTTAAATTCAGCTGCAAGACTCTTCCTTTTTAGCCTTGGCTGAGTGGCAGATAGGCATACCAACATCTTGCAAATGACTGATATATTACAACAAAGTTGTTTTATAAACAGAATTCTTACTTTGTGTCTGGGAGTTTGATCTCTGATTCCATGCTGGTAATAAATTCACAGCATTGCTCTGTGATTGGGGACTGGAGCTTTCAAGATCATACAACCATTTCCTTGGTTGCAGTATAAACTTTCCCAAACCACAAGTCCCAACTTTTCTCCTTGGATGTGTGTTGAAAATATGTAAGTCAAGAATTGGAAAGTGTGCATAGGTTTCCTTCAAGTGTCTGTTGTTGCCTGGGCCCAGTTTTGGTTCCTGTTTTGTCTTGTTTGAAGCAGTCACTGGAAGGACCCACACATCCAGGTAGAATTTCTCGCAGGGATCATTTCTTTTTAAAGTTATTTTCCTTTCCATGTGATTCTCCTCCTCCCCTCTTCCCCCTGCACATTAGCATGAAGTAGCCAGACTGACTTTCCTCAGGTTTCTGGATAGCCTAAATTTAATGCTTGCAAACCCCCATCATCTGCAGGTGTAACTGAAGCTGGGACCTCTAGAGCTTAGTACATGCACCTTTACTGCATAGGCTAAAATGTCAAACTATGAAGTAGACTGATTATTGTCTCTGGCTCTGTCTACACTGGAAAGTTTTGTCAACAGAAGGCCCCTTCTGTTGATCTGACTCAAGGAGCATCTACATGCACAAAACGTACTGTTGACAGAATCATAGGTCTGGAAGGGACCTCAGGAGGTCGAGTCCAGGCCCCTGCTTCAAGCAGAATCAGCCCCAACTAAGATATCCCAGCCAGGACTTTGTCAAGCTGGGGCTTAAAAACCTCTAGGGATGGAGATTCCCCCACCTCTCTAAGCAGTGCATTACAGTGATTCACCACCCTCCTGGTGAAGTAGTTTTTCGACAGAACTCTGCATTTGTGTCAACAGTGTTATCCCTTGAAAATGTGAGGGATAACACTTCTGTCGACAGAGAGGACTTCTGGTTCACTAGTTAGCCCTGTTTCCAGAGCTTCCGTTTGGCCACTTTGTTGACAGAGGGCAAGGCAGTCTGGCTGCTCTATTGTGACAGAGTGGATTGCTCTCCCTCTGCTTTTGTGTGTAGATGGACCCTGTCGACAGACATTACTGTCACCAGAT
The DNA here is from genome assembly GCF_033958435.1 of Carettochelys insculpta. Lineage (NCBI taxonomy): Eukaryota > Metazoa > Chordata > Testudines > Carettochelyidae > Carettochelys > Carettochelys insculpta. The sequence goes on along the minus strand of NC_134137.1, from coordinate 368,526,488 downwards.
GCTTCTAGTGTAGATGTAGCCTTTAAGTGGTCTCAGTGCCACTAGTTGGGACAGTACACCATGTCCAGCAAGTGTGTTTGTTACATAAATACATACCTCTATCCTTCAGTGAATTTGGATACTTTAGGATCAAAGCCTGGTTATCAGCTTTGTAATCAACTCCCATTTATATACTGAATAGAATAACCACACCAACTTCTGAACAGCCCTGAAATTTGAAGGAAGTCAAATAGATCTAGCTCTAGAATTTATATCTCCTCTCTACAAAAGCTGGAGATGAACCCACCAGTTTGAATACAATAGAATAGATTCCAGACTTCCAGCAGCCCTCACAACTGGAAGTGAACCCAGTCCTTTTTGAGAACTTCATTTTAAGATTGTGGTTGGTTGGTTTGGGGTTTTATTTTTTTTTCTCTGCACTTCCTATTACTAACTGAGAGAAGAAGAACCAAATAAACAGCAGTGTTGACAAGGTTTATGATTTTAGTTTTATGAAATTTGGTGATGTGGTTACAGCCACAGACCCTGGACACAAGTGAATTTGTTGGAATCTTTCTTTACAAAATTTGGTAACTTTGTAAGTGTTGTAACTGCAGAGACAAACTTGAAAGTGTAACTCATGCTCATCCTGAAAGCCCCAAATTAGCAGGCAAATACAAAAGAACCCAAAGTTTTATTTTTTTTTTTTAAATAATCTTGTGGTTTTCTCTTTTTTTTTTTTTTTTTGTTTTGTTTTGCTTTCTGACTCTCTCTTGATTTTTGAATATTGGAGATTGGTTTGTTTGTTTTGTTTGTTAGTTCTGGGCTGTAAATGTGGTATTTCAGGCTGAGGAAGAAATGGGAAATAATTTAATCTTGCAAGAGATTCATTTCACACAAGATTTCCAGACCCATGACATTTAGAGAAGTAGTTCAGATTGGACAACTATCTGAAATGAATCTCAGAAACTTCTGATTTACACTACTTTGGTTGTATTTATTTTATTTTATTTTTCACTCTACATGATGATCACTTGTGATCCAAACTAACTATTTCTTAAATCTGAATGGAAGCCTCTGCCTTGCTGTTGACCCTAAGCTTCATGGTAAAGAATTTTGAAGTACATACAACAGATACAAAGCAAAAACTGCTACCAAACTCCACCAAAAGATGTCAGATGTTTAGGCTGTGCTGATTGACGAGCTGCAAATGTGCTTAGGAGAGAGTGAAGGCCATTTTAAAAAGGTAGGATTTATACTGGGGGAATATAAAAACCACAGTTAAAGAGAATTAATTCAAAGATGTATTGGTTTTGCATAGTTCTTTTGTGAGCAATTAACTATCCAGTATTCTTATTCTCATGACTATACTTGGAGACATTCTGTTTGCACTTTTGTTTGTCCCAAGAAGAATCTAAACCAAGCCAAGGCTTGTATAATCACACAATTATGAGTGAAGTCCTTTTTGTTTAGTTGTGTTTGTCCTGGAGACAGTACTATTACAATGTGGTGTGTGTTTGTTTTTTTTTCTTTTTAACCTTTACAAAAATTACAATTTTCAGGATCAAGTTTTCAAATGAGTTCCACATCTATTGGCTCCATTCAGCAATCAAATGGAATGACCGTACATTTAGAAATGCTCCATACCCATTATCTCTAACTGTCCCATGACAGTCAGGCCCTTCATCTACATAATGTGCCAAATCTGACTCTCATCTTGTGGAGAACTGCCCAAAGTGGTGCAGTTTATAGAGTTGGAGGCATTGAGGCCCAGTCTGGTCTTGAACACGTCCTACAAGTGACAACTACACACAAAACTAGTCATGAAATTGACACGGATACACTGAATAGTTTCAGCCCAAACCAGTTTTTTTTTTCCTGATTGCACCTATTTACCCATGCAAAGCTATTTACAAAGGCGGAGGGGGGAACAGGTAGTTTCACATCAAGTTTAACATCTAACTTCATTTTGCCAAAAAAATCCTAATTTTTTTTTTTTTTTTTAGTTTGATTTGAGCCGAACCAAATTTCTGTCATTTTTCCAGAATTCCTGGAAAAATTTCTGAAAATCAGTTTTCCCCATCTCTCATGTTTCCTCTGCTTAATGACCATTAACTTTAATTAGAATTGATGATACCATAAGGCATCATACACTTACCACCTGTAAATATAGGAGTCAGTTAGAATATTTGGAACCATGACCAAATTTATCCTAGTTCTGGGATATTTAGATTGGGGCCTTTTGATTCAGGTTAATCGCTTGTTCTGTATGTATCTCAAACTTTAACCTGGGTCATAGAATACTAGAAGTGACCTTATGAGGTCATCAAGTCCAGTCTCCTTACCTCATGGCAGAATGAAGCACCATCTGTATCATCTGTGTTAGATATTTATCCAGCCTGTTCTTCAGTCTCTCCAGTGATGAAGATTTCGCAACTACTGTACACAATTTATTCTAGGACTTAACCTCCCTGATGGTTGGGAAGCTTTTTCCCCACTGTCCAATGTAAACCTCCCTTGCTGCAATTTAAGCCCATTGCTTCTTGTCCTATCAACAGAGGCTAAGGAGAATAATTTTTCTCCCTCCACCTTGTGACACCTTTTTAGGTACGTGACAGCTGCTATCAAGTCCCTGTTGTCTTCTCTTTTCCAAACTAAACAAACAGTTCTTCTAATCTTCTCTCTTAGGTCATATTTTCTAGATCTTTAATCAATTTAGTTGCCCTTCTCTGGACCATTGCCAGTTTTTCCACATCTTTCCTAAAATATGGTGCCCAAAACTGGATACGGTACTCCAGTGGAGGCTTAATCATCAGAGTCAAACAGAAGAACTATTTCTCATGTCTTGCTCCCAACTCTCCTGTTAATGCATCCAAGAATCATGTTTGGTTTTTGTAACTGTTCCACACTGACTTATATTCAGCTTGTGGTCCACTATGACCCACAGGTCTCTTTCTTCAGTACACATTACTAGGGAGTCACTTCCCATCTTGTATGTGAATGTGATATTTTAGTTGTCAGATGGACATGTTTGCCTACTTGGAACAGGTTTAGTTAGACTGATTTTTTTGCTTAAGTTTCACGGTCTTCAAAATTGCAGGTCTTTACTTTGGAGTCTTGGCAGAATTTTTAACTTCAAATAGGTGATGGTAAGGTTGGAGTTTTTCTTATGCAGCTTACGTAAGTTTAAAGCTAAGATTTCAGGGCATGATGAAATGATTAGTGTTTTTTGAAGTGGGGTGGTTGTGAATGTGTAGCTAATGAGTTATGTTTGATGCTTATTGGGATTCTTATGAAATGTAGCAGGGATTCAACAGGTTATCTGGTGAAGGGACAGTTTTAATCTATAATGCTGACTAATATAAATAGACTAGTGCCTATCCTTTATACTTTTTAAGAAATATTACAGAAAGCAACAGAATGAAAAAGGTAAGCGTTCGTACATTTTATTAGAATCAGTGTGTATTTCAGTACAAAAAACAATATTTTTGGACACTTCAAATCAGGTGGCCTTGCAACAAGGCACTGTTTGCAGGGAGGGGGAAAGAGAGATGAATGTGTATAATTTTTTTTGAAATCTTCCAACTGTCTGCATTATAAACATATTTAGGAAACACTTTTTTTATTGCCTTATTTTTGTTCGTGCAGTCTGTGATAGTTTGGAATACCTGAAATGCTATTAAAATCTCTTTGGTGTTCAAAATGCCAAAATCTCAACATTCCCCCCCCCCCCCCCGTACCCCCCTTCCAACAAAAAAAGTGCCAAAATAAACCAGGAAGCTGTACAGTGGGAGAATTTCTATTTGTTTCTTTTCAACAATTCTGTTAGTATCCCAGAAGCTATTCAATTTTATTTTTTTCCTTCCCTTTGAAAGCCATTGCTTTACAGCTAATCTAAGTAGGACGTAATAATTTCTGTTCAGGAGTGCACAGCCTAGTTTCTTAGAAGGCCTACTTTAATGTCACAAATGTACTTGTACGTGTCCAGAGGTGTATTTGTTTAGGTCGTGTGATGCAGGCCCATAGATGGAGTAGCAAAGGGAACAGTTGCCCCAAGGCCCACTACTTCAAAGGGGCCTGGAGCTCTGGCCACCATCACCGCTGAAGTAGCGGCAGCTGGTGGTCTGGGCCCCTTTGAAACACTGTGGCAGTGCTGTGGCACTGCTCCACATGCAGCTCTTTGGGAGTAGGGGATTAGGTGGGGGGTGACTGCCCTTCCACCCCGATCCCACCCCTTCTAGAGGCAAGGAGCCAGGCCCCCCTCCCACCTTGCACCTGACCCTGAGATGGGTGTTGGACCTGCTGATGTGAGGTAGCACTTCTCAAATCACAGTACAAATACTGGCTATTACATGCAATAGATAAAGGGGAAAAACTGCAGAATTTAAGGTCATGTGGAATTATAGAAGAAGCTAAACAGTATTTATAGTTTGTTTGTTTGGCTGTGAGCAGAAGTATAATCTTAGCTATTTTATAGTGGTGGTTGTGGATGTCGCTTCAGTGCTAGTCCATTGTTCAAAAATAGACAATGGAACATGTAACATTAAATTTGCTGTTTAAATCCTGCCCACTCTTCACGGAGTATCATGTCTCTTCATTTAGGTCCTTGAAAATAACAAATGTATATCATGCAAAATAATTCATTTAACCATTTAAAACTTTCTCTTATGTGGGTTCTCCAAAATTGCCCAGTAGTAGCATGTGTTCTTGGCAGCAGTGGGAGGACAGCCAGTAGAAGGATGGTACCGGTGGGTGACCTCAGTAGGTTTCTGCTTTGTACCTATTTTTGGCCAAGAGGTTTGAAGTGTCTTGGCTAAGGCCACACAAAAAAAAAAGTGGAAGAGTCAAAAGTAAAACCTTGATGTCTTCATCTTTCATCTCTACACTGCCACCTATTGCTGTAGGATCTGAAGCCAAAATCTATAAAGGGACGAGGTGCCTCACCTAGCTATAAGATGAATGGGGGTAGAGAGAGGTGCCTTATAGTACCATCCACAAAACTTGCAGTTATTAGGCCAGAGAGAGTGAGCAGGGCACACCGTTGGTAGGTGGGAGGCCCTAGGCTGATTTATCCTCTCAACTCCCCTCCCATCTCCAATCACGTTCATTAATCCACAGTGAAACCGCTTAGAACACAATAACCACATACTGGGCGATGAGCCATCCGAGCCTGCCCTGCTACCCAGGAAACTAAGAAGGGAGAACAAGGAGGTAGTCCTGCCCTGCTTCTAATTTCTGTCCCAGTGGTTAGAGCACTCTCCTGAGAGCGGAAGCCCTTCTGTTCAAATTCTTTCTCTCTGCAGTCACAGGGAGAACTTGTATCCAGGTCTCCTGCAGACCAAGTGACTGCACTGTTTTTTGTTTTGTTTTTTATTTCGGGAAACACAAGTTCGTCCTGCCCCCCACAACCTGCCTCCATTTGAAGGGAAGAAAAGATTTGAAAAGGAGTCTAACATCTCTGAGGAGAATTCACTTACCCCTGAACAATGGGAAATTTTGATGTGGGACTTTTGTCTCTAAACTTGTTCCACGATGGATGGCTCAAGCCTCTTTGGAGCAGAAAGGATTGGAGATCCTGGTTCTTCTACCTGTCAAGTGGTGTCCTAAATGTTGGATTATAGTCTCATTCTTTTTTGTGTACAATGATTCTTTAATTATCCACATATCACCAAACTAGGAAGAGTTGGGAAAAACAAGCTTATTTTATTTCAGGTTCAGTTTCTGTCAACCACTTGGACTTTCAAAAGCACCTAAGGGAGTTTGATGCTGAAATCTCAATGAATTTCAATGGGATTAGGGAGCTGAACTCCACAACTGTCCTGTCACTTTTTCCTTCCCTCCTTTTGGCATCATCAGACCTGTACTAGGAATGGGCCAAAATTGGGTATACATCAGCACTACCTCTAGGCTGCATTTTAGACCAAGTGCATCAACCTTCCAAGGGTGGCTGTCTAGTAAAATCTGTCAGTGGAGGGAGGGGAGCAACTCTGGGAGCCCCAGAAAGGGAGAGGCTGGGGGTGGTTGTCTCCAGCAAGGCCTTCAGTGTTTCCCAGCATGCACAACCCTGTGGCTGCATCAGGAATTTAAAGACTCCGGGACTTCAGCTACTACCAATGCTACTGTAGCAGCAGCTGAGACCTCTGGACCCTTTTAAATTGCCGGGTCCTGGGACAGCTACCCCTTTACATCCCCCTCTCATCCCATCAGCAGGCTGGAACCTTCCAAAAAGATGCTTTTAATTAGAATTCATCAGATATAGCTACTGTGTACTTGCAGTACAGCTATGTTTGCAATTACAAATATTTCCATGTAGAGTTTGCATTAGTAACTTCTTTCCTATAGCAGTAAACATAGGGGAACCTACAGGACTGTGTAATTCTATTTGCCAGATTATATGCGAGTGGTAGCTTTTGTGACAAATTAAAGCTACTCTCCTTATAAGCTGCATCTTAGTATTTTGTTCATTGTTACAGATATGGATTTTTCTAAAAGACCTCATACTTCAATAAGATAAGGGGAAGTAGCAGGCTGGAATCTGACTAGATGAAAGTTAAAAACACTAGGAAAATACATCTGGAGATTGTGGAAGCTCCTTCACTGGGGGTTTTCAAAAAGAGGCTGGCTAGCCATCTGGTTTTGATTAAGATGCAGTACATTTTCGTAGGGGGTTAGAATAGATGACCTGCCAGTTCCTTCTAACCCTGTGAGTCTTAAACCCTAAAGTCTGAGGTTATTACTGAATCTTGCCTAATTTGGCAGCAAGTATGCAAATAATTTTTACATTTCACTCAAAATCCCTACCACTCTCACGGAACTAAGAAGTTAATCTCATTAGCCATCTGTCCAGCCTAGCTAATATTGCAGTTTATGTGACATGCAGAAGGGCAATATCAATAATATGTGATGTTCAGTTTTTATTTATGACTTCTTTTCTCACCTTGTGGATTATTTTTGGTGCTTCCTACACTATTGTATTCTTTTGTGGAGCATCTTCCCCTCTCAGCTCTGCTGTCTCCATCTTCCTGGACCTTGGAATATTTCATCCTATTACAAAAATGGGTCACTCCATCATCAGTTGAGGCCAACACCAGCCAATGTGATTAATTCACTGTGGATTCTTTATGTTCTGTATGCCCTTAACAAAGGTGTGCAGAATCCACTAAAATCTTGCATACTGGCTCATAGCTTTGTAAAAATCTATACAAAACAATACGTTCTGCAACTATATTTCTATGTTTAGTTAAAGTGATTCACTGCATATTCCTTGTTGGATAATGAGAACACTCATTTAGTCATAATATTCATGGTCATTTGCCCCCAATCTTCTTTTTCCTGAGCAAGGTCTATGTTTATTTTTATTTCCTTTTTCTGTACAACTTGATTAGTTTAAGAGCTACCGAATTCGTGATAAGTGCAGGTCATGACAGGTAACGTGCAAGTTCTTGCCAGTGGCTATGCTAGTACTTTCCCACTCTTACCTACAGCAACCCTAGTGTTGTAATCATGAGCCCCAAGCAGAAATTGTCAATTAGTTTGAGCCTCATGGTTATCTTTGAGTAAAAGTTCCTTAGCAGTTAAATTTTAGTTCCTAGCTTCAGTTTTCTCTGGGTTTCTATGTACACTAAAATGGAGCACCTTCTTGGGGGGGGGTGGCGCGGGAAATCTATCTAAGTGTATACCACATAAAGGAGCTACTCATGCGAACTCAAGAAAGAAATAAAAGTGCTTGATGAATGCCTTCAGGCCAAAACAATGATTCTCTTGCTGGTTTCTCTTGGAGTAAAATTGTAAGAAGGAAAATCTAAGTTATTTCAGTTTAACCAATACCAAAGATTATGATAGAAGAGAAAGACGAGCCTCTTTCATGGGGTCTGCATTTGATCAAATTCTTCTTGAACAATTTCATCGCAAGTGTAACAGTGAGAATTGGGATCCTTCACATCATTGAAGTTGCAAGTTATCGGTAAACTGTCATAGGACCTCCTGTAGTTATGTACTCCTGTATGTAGTTATATGTTCTATCCTTTAACGCAGTAATTGTGTGAGTGCCAGTTAAATTAATATGTTCAGTGCATGACATTTAAAGGAAAATTGTGTAGTTCATTTTCTCATTATTCATATTCTAGAAACTAGTGCCAATTGGTATGTTACTGAGTGGAGAGCTAGGAAAGCAGCTAAAGATTTGAAAAGGGCCATCGTGATCTTCCAGAGCAATTAGAGGAAATTAGAGTCTGACCACCTTTCCCCACCATCAGTGATGCAACATGAACAGCCCTTTCTGTCTCCATACTGCCACTCCTACCAGAGCTTGGAAGCTGAAACTGAAAAGGGAGAAATGCTGAAGATTCCTTGAAATCCACTACAGTCGTTACCATTGGGTTGTCGGATGGTTTTGTTTTGTTAGCATGAAAGGCCTTGAGATATCTTGGAGATGGGTGATTGTATAAAACCCTAAGATAGAGGAAACTTTCATCTCACCTCTAGAAATGATCTCTCCCAATCATGGTGTAGATCAGGGTTCTGCAAGGTTGTCACATGCACTATTTACCTGTACATCTGCAAGTGTGTCTGCTTACAGCTCCTGCTGGCTGTGGATCACGGTTCCTGACCAATGAGAGCTGTGGGAAGTGGTGTCCTGGTCCGCACCACTTTCTGCAGCTCCATTGGCCAGGAATGGCAATCCACAGCCAAAGGGATCTGCAAGTGCTAGTGGCCTGGCAGGGGTTATTTACCACCCCTGTTGCCTGCATTCTGTGGATGGGCTTTGCTCTCCATGGCCCCTTCCAGAAGTTCTAATAAAGGTTTTTTAAAGCCAAAGAGAGAAGATGCTGCTGATCACAACTTTCTGATCTGAAAGGAAATTTAAGTGTCTGGAGGCCTTCAAAGTGTCTTCATCCTTGGGAGCCGCACTGAACCAATTCTGTCTTTTGGGGTGAGTTTTTCAAATGTGCACTCTTGCAGGGTAACTTGCTATTTGGACTAATTCTGCCACCCTTCAGAAATAAGACTTTTGAGAGATGTGAACTCCCTCCCCTCACCAATTCACTTCACGAGGCTGTTAACTCTCAAAATACATATGCTCATACTTTAGGATGGAGCTTGACTGTCTAGGAGAGAATATGTCAGAAAGGGATCTAGGGGTTATAGTGGACCACAAGCTAAATATGAGTCAACAGTGTGATGCTGTTGCAAAAAAGCAAATGTGATTCTGGGATGCATTAACAGGTGTGTTTGTGAACAAGACACGAGAAGTCATTCTTCCACTCCACTTTGCGCTGGTTAGGCCTCAGTTGGAGTATTGTGTCCAGTTCTGAGCACCGCATTTCAATAAAGATGTGGAGAAATTGGAAAGGGTCCAGAAAAGAGCAACAAGAATGATCAAAGGTCTAAAGAACATGACCTATGAAGAAAGGCTGAAAGAATTGGGCTTGTTTGGCTTGGAAAAAAAAAGATTGAGGGGTGACATGATAGCTCTTTTCAGGTATCTAAAAGGATGTCATAAGGAGGAGGGAGAACACTTGTTCTTCTTAGCCTCTGAGGCTAGAACAAGAAGCAATGGGCTTAAACTGCAGCAAGGGAGGTTTGGGTTGGACATTAGGAAAAAGTTCCTAACTGTCAGGGTGGTCAAACAGTGGAATAAATTGCCTAGGGAGGTTGTGGAATCTCCATCTCTGGAGATATTTAAGGCCAGGTTAGATAAATGTCTATCGGGGATGATCTAGACAGAATTTGGTCCTGCCATTGGGGCAGGGGGCTGGACTCGATGACCTCTCAAGGTCCTTTCCAGTCCTAGCTTTCTGTGATTGTGGGTACAGCTAACCCTTGTTCCCCCATTCCAAATGGTGATATTTTGATGTTTTCAACTAGTTTATGTCTGTGAAAACAATGAGGCTAAGAAGGTCTGCTGTGTATCAATGGTATTCCTAACTTGTTGCCAGGAAATGGTAAGCTAATGATGAGCACACTGTGGAATATTTGGCTGTAGGCCTTGTAAATCCAAGCAAGGACCATAAATTCAGTCAAGGACTTGATTAGGTCTAGACTTTGCAGCTGGAATTCTTTCAAGGAAGTGGGGAGAGATGGTTTCTGATGCTTTGTCCTCCCGAGGCTGTGAAATACTACAGGAAAAAGTGCCTAATGGAGGTTTAGTTCTTGTTCTTGCTGGACTGGAGTCTACATAATAATGTTCAATTTGGGAGGGAGTTCAATATTTTTCTTATTGAATATTTGTATTAAGGTTACACGTGCACAACAGAGGCATCATTGTGCTTGGCGTAGTGCATACACCTATTAAGGTACTTGCCTTCCCCCAGTAAGCTTACAGTCTAAATGTATAAGTTGTTGTAGAAGTATTCCTATTTTGCAGATGGAGAACTAAGGCACAGAGAGGCATTTGCCAAGGTTATGCTGGAAATGTTTGGCACGGCTGGAGAGCAAACCCAAACATTCAGAGTACAATGCCATAAGGCTTTCCTTTCTCTTCCTATTCTGAAGGTCTCCAAGTCCTGGGCCACCTTGCTGTCTGCATTAAAATTTAAAATTAGGAGTGAAGAAGAGGGACCTTTCTGTTTACTCTCATTAAAAGAAGTGTTTTAATATTTAATGGCCTATTTGCTAGCCATTATCTTCTGCCCATCTGGTACCATTGCTCTTCTGTAGACAGCTGATGTCAGAAAACATTTTTCTTTCTTAACCAGCAGGAAGCTCAAATCCTGATTTGTTCTGTGTGTTCTATGTACTCTTGCGTGTGTGCGTGACTTCAGAGACTGGTTGGATAATTTTGTGGTGGAAATGATTCCTCCACCGCACAATACTGAGAATGTTGTGGTAAATAAAATCATTGCACTTGCCTACGCTTCCCATGAAATTACAAAGCAACTCCTTGTTTGTTTCTATTTCTTTTGGGGGCGTGCAAACACAGCAGATCAAAAATGGAAATGAGGTGCTAATTTTCATATTTGGTATCTCATTTGCAAAATGGCAGCCACTTGCTGTTCCGGAACAGCTGGGGTTGGAATGCAAAACAGCCGTGTAGAAGGGGTTCCTTCGAAAGGAAGCCTCACTTTTAAAAGCACCCTTTTTCCTTTGTTTCCATGAGGAAAGGCACTTTTGAAAGCGGGACTTCCTCTCGAAAGAACGTTGTTTACACGGCAGCTTTACATTTCAAAAGCAGTTCTTCCAGAATGGTGAGTGGCTACTGTTATGCAAATGATGTACTGAATCCACAAATTAACATCTCATTTACATTTTTGATCTGCCATGTTTGCATTCCCCTTTTGGAAGGAAGGGGCCAGTGTAGACCTAGCCTATCTGTCTCCATTCATAAAGATTCTGACCTGTTCAAGTGAATTAACTAAGTTCCTAAGAGTAACATTTTTGTATTATTGCCATCGTTAGGCTACGCTGAACATCTTAATTCTCAGAATAATTTGACTTTTTTCCTTTCATCTTTTCATTAGTTCTTGCATCACAAGAACATGACCTCAAATCCCCAACAACAAAATCCACAATCTTAAAATTGTTTGTAATAAAGATTTTTTTTTTTATCATCCCAATTTATTGGTCTTTTAAAGCTGTGTGGGTGTCACAGCCATGAGAGGGCACAGTTATTTTTGTGTTGCATTGCCTTGTGCCCTGAGGTTCAGTTAAAGTGAAACAAAGAAGATTGTTAATAGGAAGTATTGAAGGCAGTGTGTATAGATCCTGATGTCAAGCCATCTTTTACTGAATTCATATTCCTTTCTAATCTGGTGACAGGTTCTTGTCTACTGAAATAAAACAAGAATTTTTTCTAGTGCCAATCTAAATGTTAGAACAAGATTAATGTTGAGCCCAGCTATTATTTTTACAGGTTAAGGTAGTAGAATCACTGTGTACCTTGAAGTGTAATTTCATGGGATTTTTGAATATTTTGAAGTACATATGCTAGGCACTTTACCTTAAAGATGTCAGGGCATTTTGAATGCTTCAGCATGTGGTCAGTGCAGTACTGTTCGGTTGCTTTGTTATTTAGTTTGACAGGATTATGGAGGGGTTTGGGTTTGGTGGGTGGTGTTTTTGTTTTGCTGTACCCTGGAGGTATACAGGTCCATCAGATATCTGAGCATTGCAATTTCTTGCTATATGGTGTGCATATCTGTTCAGATTAAATCCTTTTTGTGTAAATTTCTTTTCCTCATTCTATATAAAATTGCTCTTTTAAATTATCTCAGAAGTGTAGCCATGCTAGTGTGTAGCTTCACCAATAACAAGCAGTCCTATAGCACCTTAAAGACTAACAAAATTTATTCAGTAATGAGCTTTCATGGATAAGACCTACTTTTTCAGTGGGTTTCACCCATAAAACCTCATTACCTGAAGACCCACTGAGGAAGTATGTCTTACTCGTTACTGAATAAATTTTGTTAGTCTTTATGGTGCTACAGAATTGCTCGTTAGGTGTTAAATAAGCACATTTTAGGCAAATTTCTCTTTTTTTTTTTTTTATTTGACCTTTTAAATGACCTCTTTATTTTCAGAGCAGCATTGAGACTATAAAGGTCTGCTTTTCAAAACGTGTTTAAGGTAAATCCACTTGTGTGTCAAATGTCTGTACTTGGCTTTATTTGAGATCTACGGCAGAGGCAAGAAAATTAGCACCCAAAAATGAACAAAGTTCAGGACTCTCTTTATGTATAGTGTTACTGTATTGTGCCTGGGCGTTGGGGAGAGGGAGAAGGAGAAGGAGGAGGATATGAGTAAATGGAAATCGGCTCTGTTTTGTTGGCCAAAAAAGGGTTTGGTCATTCTCCAGGGGAAGCAAGGCTTGAATTTAAGATTACATTTGCAATTAGCAAAGGAATCTAAAGCTGCTTCAAATGACAGATTTAACTGGTTTGTTTTTTGTCTTTCATATGGGGGACCAATCGGTTTTTAAATGATGGTCAAGGCAATATAGGAACACAGTGCTTACAGTGAAATATACCACAACATTTACTTTGCACTCAAACTGTGAGTTCAGAGATGCTAGCATGTCATTGTCTCAGTGCTGCTGTCTCTTGAGAGACTCTGGAAAATGGCACATGGAGAATGGCAGCATGTTTCTTCTGTTACAGTGACTCTGCCAAAAATGTGCTTTCATTTACAAGGAAAGTACCTCTTCCCCCCAATCCCCAATTGCCAGCTTTACAAAACCACCCAGAGAACTGAATGTCAAGATGTGTTCTTTATTTCTCCTGCATCATTGGTAATGAAGGGATTTTCTAGGCTGTTTGTAGCGCAGACTGTTGGAGTGGGGGTGCATACCAGTACGCACACAAGTCTCTGTGCTGTCTCTCCCCCGTGTGGACGCTGGGGTGCAAACTGAAAGTTCCTCATTCATATTAGTTAAATCCTCATCAAAAAGGAATCCGTTAATGTAAATCGGCAACTTTTACGTTGCACCCACTGTGTCTGCCTGGGGTAGTTGTGCTCTGACATTTGTACCCACATAGTCTGAACTTCAGGGTAGTGTTGGCCTACCCAAGGCTTCTGTTTTCTGCCGTGGCTGTTCTCTTTCTCCATGCGGAAACACACTGTCAGGGTCGTAAGATGAGCTGGAGTATTTTTGGTTTAGTTTATTTTGGATTAAAAATTTCTTGGCCATCACTCAGTAACGAGTAGCGCATCTTCAGGTCTCCCTCCTATTTGTGAGTGCGTTGATGACTGACCAGCCCAATTGTGGAGCTATAGGTTTTATCACAGAAGGGCCAAGTGTTGGTAGCTGTTGGAGGGGTGCAGGGCAGGTTTGTTTTTTTTTTGTTTGTTTTTACACTTCTCTTCCTCCTCTCCTCATCTGCACTGTTGTGAGACCTCTGAAACTGTGTCACCCCCTTATGGATTACTGCTGTCCACCGAGGCCAGTCCTGGACAAGGATCTCCCAGTTGTCGACACTGATGCTGCACTTTTTTCATGGGTGCCTTCAGCATGTCCTTGTATCACTTCCTCTAGCCAGAGGAAGATGTCTCTGAGTGACTTTTAACATGGGGAAGCTGTTGCACTGCAGCCACCGCATGGTTCTTGGCGGAGGAAAGGCCCAGGTCCAATGGCATGGGATCATGATGATTGGGAGTCTCCAGTCTGCTGCAGCCTGCATCTGCCTTCACAGCCACTGTAGCATTACCTTTGCTATCCTCCACCTGCTCTGCTATTGAGGACTTCCAGGATCATTCCTTGTCTGGACCCTTGACCTTGCTGCCATGGGTGACCTGAGTGGGAGTACAAGACTCCCTGTGGCATTGCTCTTGGGATCATTGGAACACACAAGCCCAGTCACCACAACAAAGTTGTTACCTGCACAAATATCTTCATCCCTTCCACACTTCAGGCACACACACACCTTTACCCAATCCCAAACACTCAAGGTGTCACCACGTTACTTTAAACTCCCACCCTTACCCAATTCCTAAGGTTCAGGGAGAAATTCCCTGTGGGTATGGAGGATCTGAGCCACTGAAAATAATATTACTGTGTAAGCCTTTATTTTCTATCTATTTACCATTCCCAGGAAAGCAGAATACATGCTAAGCACACTGTGTCATGCATGCCAATCCTGATAAAGGCTGGCAGACTTCCCCTGTTGAACAGACAAAGTCATTCTCTGGATGTTGGTTACTGCACCTCAGGATCTAGCAGTTCTGGTCTTGGGAGTAAGTCCATCCAGGTTTTACCCTTCTTCCTCTTCTTGCTGTCTTCCTTCTTTCCTCCTGTTTTGCTTCTTGGACTCCAGTCTAAGTAGTGAAATTTGAGCCCTGCTTAGCTTCACCGTGACCAATTATTTTTGTATAATTTTATTAAGCCCTTGTAACCTACTGTAATAGAGTACCAGAAAATGTAGTAGGATGTCCACTTAGTGTGAGTGTGGCCAACTACTGTAATTAGGGATGCCAAAAAGGCACCCTTATTTATTTTTTAAAAGGGACAAATTGTCCCATTTTTAGGCCCTTAGGGGGTGGAAGTGGTCACCACTTTCCCAGGGCTCCGGGGCCAGGAGCCAGCTCCCTGGGGCTTGGTGCAGCGGATGATCCGCCCCTCCCCATATCTCCCTGTCCCATATTTGGGACAGGGAGATGTGCTTGCCGTGTACTGTAACAGAATTACTTAATCATACCCCACCACCTTAATTTGATTTACACCTACCAAAATGAACTATACAGCAGACAGAAACAATTACAAATCAGCCAGAGATCATACAGAAAACAATAGAAAAGTGAAGACAGTCATATAGAATGAGGATTCCACAACCTCAGTTATTGATAAGCAGGTTCTTGCGAGGTGAAATGCTGTTAACTACGTTTTCTTTATCTGTCCTGAGACCTGTTTTCTTTACCTGGTGACGGTGGGTGGCATTAGGATGTGGTCTGCTTCTTAACAACCTGGTGTGACACTATTGTCATTAAATTTAGGTGGAATATGAGTGTGTAACCTGCAGCTCTCCAGCTAGTGGCTGCTGTTCTTTATTCTGGCTGCAGAGGAGCTCTAGGCCTCTCCGTGTAGTTATAGAAAAACAATATTTGGTATACTGTGACAAGGTGACCATCCAGAGAGTGAAGGATTTAAAAATAATCAGAAGCTAAAATTATTGTATTAGTATTTCACAGACACTAGTGGTGGTTTTCTGTCCAAGTTGCATTGTATTACATGTTTTGATACTTTTTTAATGGCAAGCTAGTCATACAGGGGGGCTATGGCCGTGTCTACACTAGCGCCAAATTTTGAAATGGCCATGTAAATGACCATTTTGAAGTTTACTAATGAAGCGCTGAAATACATATTCAGCGCTTCATTAGCATGCGGGCGGCCGCGGCACTTCGAAATTGACGTGGCTCACTGCCGCGCGGCTCGTCCTGACGGGGCTCCTTTTCGAAAGGACCCCGCCTACTTCGAAGTCCCCTTATTCTCATCTGCTCATGGGAATAAGGGGACTTCGAAGTAGCCAGGGTACTTTCGAAAAGGAGCCCCGTCGGGAGGAGCCACGCGGCGATGAGCCGCGTCAATTTCGAAGTGCTGCGGCCGCCCGCATGCTAATGAGGCGCTGAATATGTATCTCAGTGCTTCATTAGTAAACTTCAACATGGCCATTTACATGGCCATTTCGAAGTTTGGGGCTAGTGTAGACATAGCCCATGTGAGGTAACTGCAGTATCTGAAATATATAATTGGTATCCTTTAGAAGGAAGGGCAGATTTGTGGCTGTTAGCGGACAGGAGTTGGGAAGCATGGCATCAGTTCTGCCATAGACTTCTTGTGTCAAGTGGGGCAAGTCAGTTTGCCTCACTCCACATTCTGCAAACTAGGGATATTAACATTTCTTTTGTCTATCCTGCGCCTATGGGGCATGTACTATTTCTTACTACATATTTTTACTGTGTTTAGCATGCTGAGTCCCCTTCTTGGTTGGGGCTATGGGGATTTACCATAACATACAACACACTACACGTTGAACTTCTCTACTTCTGCACCCTTGGGACCTGACTGATGCTGAACCAGCAAATATGCTGAACCCCGGACATCAGTTTTGTCTAGCGCATTACCAATACTCCCACTGCTTACTGGGCTCTTGGAAGACATTTAGGCATAAATTAGAGCTAAACAACAGCACAGAATGCTGAGAGACGGGACTAGTGGCTATAAAAAGATACTTTATGGGACTGCAGAAGACATAGCAGGATGTCCACTTAGCGTGCGTGTGGCCAACTAAAATCATTCCAGACCACAGATGTCCTACAGGAAAGTCTCCCACCATTGCCTCAAACACTCACAAGGAGAGTGTAAAACAGCAAACAGAACCAAACTGAGGCAGTGCACATTTGGCAACCTGGCCTTTTTAGAGCATAAGAAGAACTCTCCACCCTTGACTCTTGGCACAAGCTGGTCCACAGGTTCTTATACAGATCACGCCTGTGTGTACATCATGTATTTATTTTATCCTTGGGACATATGTGGTGTGCATTAAAGGTTTCTTGGGCCCCTGCTGCAATGCAGCATGTCAGTTTGGCAGCCTTGTTTATCTGGGAACTCAAGGGCTTCCTTTCCTGCCCTTTTCAGATGCTCTGTTTTGGCACATGTCAACATGTGTGATCAGGTGTAAAGAGGCAGATGGCACCAGAGTGACATAGCTGTCACATAGGATGGACTTCCAGCAGGCAAGATGGTGCTTCCCGCAGCCTTGCACAGGCTGCTCTTCTAAAACCTACTGGTATGCTCTGGCAACACTGGCTTACCAGCTAGAAAGAGGTGTAACACCTTTTAGGCAACTGAGAAACACCATTTGTGTTGAGACGAGGATTCCATGTGCTGAATGTGAAACTGCTGGTTTTGTCCTGTGCTGCTTTCTGTGTCCATTTAGGGCCAAGCCAGGGTCATTGCTAAACCAGCTCCTGGCTGGATCACTTCAAACTTATACAAAGTCACGAGAGGTGACTTAAGCTAATAATGCATCAGTTATCAGGGTCTGGAAGGTGAAAAAATATTTTCTGACATTTAGCAGAAACTCAGCCTGATGGATCAGACTCCTACAATAGTTCAGTGGGATGACTGGATTTTAGTTTTATAGCAGGGGTGGCCAACCAGTTAGAGACAAAGAGCCAAAACAGTGATGGATACAGTGCAAACAGCCACATGTAGATAGAAATAAGTGTATGTAATATGTGGCTTAATGCCCTCTGCCTCCCCCAGAGCTAGGCACCCCCAGTACCCGCCACCCTATGCACACTCCAACTTAATGCTGGTATCTCAGCAGAGCTGTCGCTGCTGCTGCCATGCACTTCTCCCACAGGGCAGTGGGGCACATGTGCAGAACAGTGGGTGGCACTCTCAGCACATGGCTGTGAGGAAGAGTTGCATTTAATGGCTCAAAGAACCGTGGGTTAGCCACCTCTGCTGTACAGGCTGAGATTCTTTTCCATAGCCTGGTGGGGACTCTCTGGTTTTTTAGGGATATCATCTCTGCCAGAGGGGGCTTTTGATGGAACTGTGCCTTGTCTCATACAGTTAAGGGTGAGGCACATTGATATGGTGGGAAACTTGCCACGTTGCTTGTGGTACTAGTGGTCAGTGGCTTCAGACTGTAGAACTATCATTCTGACATCTTTCAGTTAACCTTGAAAATCCAGTAGGAAGCCAAATCAGATAAGGGCTAGTCTGCAGCTATGCTAACTATTTCTGATCACGTGCACAAAGGCAAGCAGCCCAAAAAAAGCAGGTGCCCAGGTTGTTTTTCAGTGGTCTATGCAAAGCTCACAGAGTTTTTGTGTTTTTATAAAAAGGAGGCAACATAGAAAACACAGTTTAGAGATGTTTTTAATTCTTACGTTTGTCTGGCTGCTTTAATGTTGGTCTCAGCTTCTGTTGCTCAGGAAATTTTCTCTGATTTTAAATGTTATTAAATGGAATAAATATGGGGATCCGGAGAACTACTGTTCAAAACACCATGATCAAATGGGGGTACTGTGATTAAATTTGAATCTAAGGACAAGGTGCAAAATTCCATCCATAATTTTTGGCTGGGTCAGGCTGTTGTTGAGACAGTGGACAACTGAAAAGCTATTCATGTCAGTCCACATTTTAAAAAAATGTCGCTGGTGTGTCATTAATTCAGTGTTAGGTTGCATTTAAAGGTGGAGACTTATTCACTTTGTTCTTCACCACTTTGAGTGACTATAGAACTAGTGTGAACAAAATATCCCTGGATGTTTACTTGACAGCGTGTTTCATTACAGACTAAGACCTCTGAAGGATTTGGTTCAGCAGTCATAAAGTTGGGGTGTTCTTATTTGAAATGTGGCTTTAAAAGGCTCAGTTCTGGGTTTTCCTGTATTTCCTGCTTTTGGATAGATTGAAACTACTGAGGAGGGCAGTTTCTTTTGTGATATTTTGGCACTTCCATTTCTGGTCTTACAAGAAAGCATAAAGTGAAAATGAAAACTAACTTCAGCTTACCAAAAGGGTATGATTCACTTGTTTGTGCTTTCTTCTCTTACCCAGGCTGATATTCTCCGTTCCCTAGTTACAGGTCCCTTCTGAAACTTTCCTCTCACTGTAGGTTACAGGAAGCTACTTTCTTTTTATGTTTCTGCGTGGCACTTGTCATAGCATCTAAGGTATATACTACACAGAGATGCAATACATCTTCACAGTACCACAGAAAGAGAAGATAACAACTACATTTGTGTGATCCCCATTTTCTTCTTAAATTAGTTCATAGGATTGACTGTTGCAATAAATACAAAATTAATTTCAATCTGTGCCAAGGTTTGATTGTGACTCTACCAAAAATAAAGTGACAAATAAAAGAAGCCACTTCATATTACCAAGATCTACAAAGAATTCCATTTAAGATGTTCCATGCTCTTGAGTCTTCATACAAAGAGTGACGTGTCAAACATGGTCACAATTAATTGTCGTGTGGCCATTGGGTTTAGAATCTGGAAATTACAGTGTTGTAGAGACAAAATTCCTAATGTTCTGTGTTGACCATGCTTTCAGACCTTACCAACAGAAGTGGAGATTTTGTACTGGACTGTAGCCTGTACTGAGTGGAAGGACAGGAGCTTTGTCACACATCAGTATTCATTTACTCAAGGGTTAAGTGTTCATGGATGCTTAAACAGAAACCTAGCTCTCTTTGCTCATGAACGCTAAGGCTCTAGGTTGAGACTTGGATCTCCTGTTTTCTAGTTTTACCACAGACTTCCTGTGGGACATGTTTTCAGGCCTCAGTCTCTCATCTGTAAAATGGGAATAATAATTCTCTACCTCACAGGCATGTTAGGAGGATGAAATTAATTAATTTTGGGGGGTTTCAGAGGTAGCTGTTTTTTAGTCTTTCTTGAAACATGAGTCCAGTGGCACCTTAAAAACTAACAATTGTATCATGGCATAAGCTTTCATAAGTTGCAGCTCATTTCATCAGATGCATGAAGGGAAATTTAATTTTTAATTCATTGTTGGGGGTTGCTCAGTTCTCCACCATACTATCTACGTGATTCTATTGTCTAGACTAGCCACCTTCCTGCTGGTGGGTGTAACTTTCTGGTTTAATTATGTTCAGTCGAATCGCAGCCTATTTTAAGTGTCTAAAGCACCTGTTTGCAGGTTCCTTTGTGTGCAACCTTTGGCATACTAGTGTTGTTGAATCTCATACCTGGTTAGAAGTACAATATATTCCATTCAGAGAGTAGGTATTAATGGTTCACAGTTGTGTTGGAAGAGAATAACAAGTGGATTTCCACAAGGTTTACTTCAGGGACCAATTCTCTTCAATATCCTCAAGTAATGGCATAAAGAGTACACATATCAATTTTGCAGATGGTACCAAGCCTGGAGGAGTTCAGACTTACCCAGACAAACTGGAGAAATGGTCTGAGGAAAATACAATGAAGTTCAATAAAGATGAATGTAAAGGACTCCACTTAGGGAGGAATAATGTTTCACACATACAAAATGGGAAGTGACTGCAGAAAAGGATCTAGAGGTCATAGTGGACCAGAAGCGAAGTATGAGTGAACAGTGTGACACCGTTGCAAAAGCAAACGTGATTCTGTGATGCATTAACAGAAGCGTTGTGAGCAAGACATAAGTAATTCTGCTGCTGTACTCTGGGCTGATTAGGCCTCAACTAGAGTACTGTGTCCAGTTCTGGGCACTGCATTTTCAGGAAGATGTGGAGAAATTGGAGGGGGGAGGTCTGGAGAAGAGAGACTAAAATGATTAAAGTTCTAGAAAATATGAATTATGAAAGACGATTAAAAGATTTGGGTTTGTTTAGTTTGGAGAAAAGAGGGGGCTGGGAGGGAACATGATAGCGGCTTTCAAGTACCTAATGTTACAAGGAGGAGGGAGAAAATTATTCCTCTTAGCTTCTGATGATAGGACAAGAAGCAATGAACTTAAATTGCAGGATGTGAGATTTAGGTTGGATATGAGGAAGAAAAATCTTAACTGTGGGGATGGTTAAGTACTGGAATAAATTGCTTAGGGCAGTTGTGGAATCTCCATCATTTGGAGAGATTTAAGAACAGATTGGATAAATATCTAACAGAGATGATAAAGACAAAGGCAGCGGACTGAACTTGATCGCCTCTTTGAGGCCCCTTTCAGTTCTAGTATTCTATGATTATGGCAGTTAAATGGCTTCATCTGAATTACAAGCATTATCATCTTTTATCTGAATTATCATCATTATCATCTTTTGCATAGGAAAACAAAAGTTCATGGTCCTCAAAATCCTTGAATACTGCTCAGTACACACAGAGTATATTGGCAGATTATTTTCTACAAAAAGTTAGATTTGTCCATTCTTTTTTAAAATGTATCTTCTATGAGACTCTTTTTCTTCAGGATCTCCAAAGGAGAGTGATGATCTTGTAAATATGAGTGGACAGTCCCATTTTTGTATGAGTCTAGTTGGGTGGTTGTTGGGAGCCCCAAACAGAGCTAGGTCTTATTGTCCGAGGTACTGCCAACACAGAATGAAATACAGTCAGTGTTCCAAAGAGCTTCCAGTGTAACTGTGTGAGGATTTGAAAATTAATAACAAGAACATGTGTTTGCATAGAATAGCTGTGAACATTGTTTGGCTTATTTTGACGCCTTTAAAAATTAACAAGACCTAGATGAACCAATAAGATTAACATTATAGGTACGTACTGGCCATTAACCAGAACAGTTTCACCATCCTCATAATAAAAATGAAAGTTGAGGGGTTGTAGTAGGGCAGGTCAGTGGCTTTAAAGTCTAGTTTGGAGGATGGTATTCCATTGATATGTAGAAAGGAGCCATGCAGCAAAGTACAGCCTTGCTTGCTTTGTGGTTGACAAAGAGGAGAACCTGCAATGCAGTGATGCTAGAATGGATCAGAAGTGGGAAGGATAAGTGACTGCAAAATGCACGAGGAGAGAGAGTTTACTACAAAGGCAACGTTTGGGTGAGGTTTTAAAATTCTGCTATAAAATCCACTATTTAAAATGTTATGGTATCATGTCTCGCTGCTGGGGGAAAGTTGTGTTTTTTAACTCAATTGAAAAATTCATGATTATTTTAAGGAGAGGATTAAAAATGATTGTCCAGCTACATGGTATTCATAATAGTTTTTTTTTTTTTTTTTGTTTTAAAAAAAATCATTTCATATTTGGGATTAGTGCCGGTGTGTGTTTTGCATCCTAAATTAGTACAACAGACATTGACCCCCAAGCAAATTGGAACATGTGGAACCTCCTTTTTCTCTGGGCTTCCTGTCTCTGCTGGGTTCAAGACAGATGGCTAATGGTACCTTCATTTATGTATGAGTTACAAAGAGTCAAAGTAGTGACTTGTACTGAGTTAGAAAAAGAGCACTGGTGTTCCTATCTGTACAGTAAGAAAGATGATGGGCAACTTGAATTACCCTGACAACATCAAGCCTTGAACCTGCAATATTTCTGTGTACTTCATGTAGCTAATTATTTCAAGATCTCTCACTCACTCAGATCTGTCTAAATAGAACCCTGACATTTATAGAGCTGTGCACAGTGAAAATAAAAAGGAAACTTGTGTTCTTAATCATCATCTTTCCATGTGTTCATTCAAGATGCAAAATACACAGTTAAATAAATCCAATTTACATGAGGTTTTTTCATGCATGCAGCTCTTGCTGTGAAATAGAGAATGTTTCCTTTGCTTTTAGAGAAAAATATGAGAACCTGACAGTGGCTAGTTGAACACCTGTAAGCCCACCTGGCTGTTAACCAAATGCTATGTTACCTAGTAGATAAAGTAGGTTTTTTTTTATTTTTATTTCAAAGATACCATTTTCAAATCTGGTGTCTGTGCATTTTCTTTTATCTTTCATGTCCAATACATTACTCTGTTTTCAACATTTAATTATCTTCAAATACCCAAATATTTTTAAACTGCTACCCTTTTGCAGAGGGCCTTACCTGGGTAGAATGATTAAAATGAATCCTGGTAAATAAGATACTTTTTGAAAAATGAATATATGCACCCTTTCTTTATATTGGAGATTCAGTTTAGTTTTCAGGAACTGATTCACAAATATACAGGTCATTGTTTGAAGCTGTGTGAGTTTAGCTCTTATTAGATTAGTCCATACTTCATTTTAGTTTTAGTGCAGCCTATTATTGGGCCAAGCATCCCCTCAAAACTGTGGTTCAGCCTGTTGGATAAAGTTTCTGCTTCCTATTCGAAAGAGCAAATTATAATTATTTGCGGGCTCTTTCAAAAATATTCTGCTAGCGGCAGAGACCAGTGGTAGAAAACTTAAGGTTGCATGCTTTAAAGGTTGGTAATATTACAAGCAATTAGGAACAAAAGCTATAAAGGGAAGAGTTTGAGAAACCTCAATAATAGGGAATGATGTAGTGACTGGCCCAGGGCACTTCCTTAAGACATACATCGGAGACGGTGCCCCATTATTCATACTAGATATGTGTAAGAGGACATGTCTAAACCTTGATGTGGACACTTCCCCCATCCCCTACATTTTGGGGGTGAGTGAAAATCTGAGGTGTTTTAGTTTTTGTTTGGTTCTATCTCCTTTTGGGTTAGGCAGTAATGCTACACAACTATTAATTTGTTTCATCCAGGGGAATCTAGATCTAGTCTTTCCCCTTTCCTAAGGCAACAGAGTAAAAAAGCTGTAGTTCTGTATTTCATCCTTAGCATAGCACATTAATTTTTCTTAAGTACAGACTGTACAGCATGCTCGGGACCTGACTGGTGCCAAATGAGCAAATTTGCCAAATCATGGGAGCTGAATATTGTCCAGCACAGTGTTTCTCAAACTCTTCTGGTTTTTTTTCTTTTCAATAAAGCACCCATTTAAAAAAAAAAAGTACCCCCAAACTTCTCTCATGTACCCCTTAGGGGACATGTGCTACGGGCTGAGAAACATGTCCTAAGGGAATCTGGGGTCTTGAAATAAGTGCCATTGAACCTCTCCTGAATACTGTGACCTTTTCATCAGTCAGATTTGTTTTGCATACCTCCAAGTTACACCTCCCTTAAAAACGCCCTTACAGGAGATCCCTGATTTAGCGGACCTCAATTCAATGGACTTTGGAAGCAATGGATGCCTGCCAGCCCCCTCCCACCTGCCCGCATTATTCCCAAAGTCAGCTGAATACATCCCCTCACTCCCCAAAGAAAGCACTCGGTGGAACCATTACTGGAGCTGCTGCCACCACAGCTGGAGCCTCTGAAGTGGCAGCAGGAGCCACCCCATGGCTAGACTCTCCAGGCCATGGTGTGGCTCCTCCAGTCTGGGAGAGGTTTCTCTAGCCAAGGCAGAGGCTGGAGGATCCAGTGGTTGTGGTGAGTTGCCAATTTATTTGCAGGGGGCTGAGGAAGCCTGGGTGCAGGGAAGGTGGGGAGGTGCTAGGCCAATGCAGTAAACCTGAAAGTCTGTTAAATGAGAGGATTTACTGTACTTACAAAAACGTTCAAAAATATCAGAAAACCACTACTGGAAACTGTGTCTTCGGGACATAGTACTAGGCATCCTTCAGTCTGCATAGACTATAGATCGCGCCCTTTATAGTTCATTTACAGCATCTACTGTGACTATGAAGACCCACACGAGAGTGACAGTTCTTGCTGCATCTCTTGCAGATGTGGTGGGTGCCTGGCAAGTCCTTAGTGTGCGTTCTGTGCGCTCGCTTCTCCTCTGCTCGCTGTCTGATCCTCATCTCGCCCTTCTGAAGGCCCTTGTGTAACCCCTGCCTCCATCTGCTGCGGTTGTCTGCTAGTTCTTCCCAGTTGTCCAGCTCAATGTCTACCTCTCTGAGGTCTCTCTTGCAGACATCTTTGTAGCGCAACTGGGGGCGTCCGGGAGGTCTTTTGCCAGAGGCTAGCTCACCATACAGGATGTCTTTTGGAATCCTTCCATCATTCATCCCGTGGACGTGGCCAAGCCAGCGGAGCCGACACTGCCTGAGGAGGGTGTGCATGGTTGGGATTCCAGGTTGCTCGAGGACAGCAGTGTTGGTCACTCTGTCCTTCCATGATATTCCAAGGATGCGCCTCAGGCAGCGCAAGTGGCATGTACATGGGGTTTACACGTTTGTACTCTGCTTCGCATGCTGGGTCCCCTTCTTGGTTGGGGCTATGGGACTCCATTATAACATACAAAACACTGCCGGTTGAACCTCTTTAGCCTGGCGCCCTCAGGACCTGACTGTTGCTGAACCAGAGAATTTGCTGAACCACTGGAGGCCAGTTTTGTCTAGCCAGCAGTACCAACACTCCCACTGCTTCCTTGGAAGACATTTAGGGGTAAATTAGGGCTAAATAACAGCACAGAACACTGAGATATTGGAGGTGGGGGACCCTGCAGCTCCATGGCAGGGAGTTGGCTGGGGCGCTGAACCCCATCAGCAGCCCCAGCCACAGGAACCCCAGCTTGAGGGTGGGGAAGATCTTGTGGCTGGGAGCCAACGGGGGTGCCAAGCCCCACCAGCAACCCGTAATGTGGGTTTCCTGTCTGCGGGAGGGAACATTTACACTCAGGTGCTGGTACCCAGTACTAGCACATACAGCCACAAAAAAAGCCCTGCATGTAGTATCTATAAAAGCACCAAACAGTTGCTATGCAAGGGCTCAGGCTGCTACTCTGAGCCTTTGGGACTAATCAACTACCACTGATACCTATGCAAATTGAAGGCTTGCAGCACCGTTCAGGATGAAACTCCAACAACTCAAGTTAAACAGGACATAGTTGGTTCCTTGGTAATCCCAGTTCAGAGCTCTTCCTTATTAACAGACAACCAGGTTAAGCCAAACTTTTTCTTTCATCTACCCATATTCTGTCTAATATCTCCCTGGTCCTCATTAAATGCTTTGCAAAAGTACGTGCTGAATCTTTAGCATTGCTGATATCAGTGGGACTACCACAGGAGCCTAAAATTAGTCCTGTTTACGGCCTTTCTGCACTGGGGCTTATCTAGCTCTTTTTCCTTCTAGGTTAGTCTTTTTAACATGTAAAATGTATGTGGTGGGATTATGCTTTTGTGTTGTGTAACAGATATTTTCCTCTTTTCCATGCATCACTGGAGAGTGAATGCAAGGTCTTTTTCTCAAGCAATACATTATCAGTCCCTTGCCAACGATAATTTCCTGTGACTAGCAACAAAACCCACAAGGAAACTGAACGTTGGAACGTGTAAGCTCTCCATACGCTTTCTTCCGGCAACAAGAAAATGTAATTACCCTGAAGCTAAGAAAATGAACTTTGAGAACTTTGTCTAACAACCATTTCTCTTCTTGATTGAAATAAATGAGCCCAAAGAGTTAGCCCCCCGATCAAGCTTCTGAGAAAGGGCTTCTCCATTGATTTCGCTCAATGAGCATAATTTTTTATTTTGATTGGCAATTAGGGCAAATTCAACTTAGAAAAAATAACGTTCACTTCTATACAATGCCTCTTAATTAACAATGCTATGAAGGGGTAGCGGGTAACTTGATGTGCAAGGCTGGGACTGCTGTGATCCAAGCTAGAGCCACAGTTCATCACAATTGCCTGTACTTGTCGGACTACGTGGCGGGGAAATTTTAAAGGTGAGGAATCCAAGAACATGCTGGTTTATAACAACCAGATACAGGTCAGCCTTCATTACAGGCCAGGCAGAGGGCTGCATTAAGCACAGCATTGTGATTGCCAGCTGGTGGTCACATATTGGTGGAGTAAGTTTAATGAGTGGAGTACAAATCCAGTAGCTGTACTCACGGCGTTCTTCTGGCATGTTATTGCCCCTCAGAACATTCAACAGCTCCAGCCGTGGATGAATGGACAGAACTTACTGCTTGTCATGTCAGCAAGTGCTGTGCTAATCATGTTAGTGGGGCAGTCACATCTTCTGATCACAGGGCTGGGAACCAGAAATAGACATAACTCCTGGTGTGGCTTTGCTTAACCTCAATGTCATGTGTCACAACGTGGGACTATTGTGCAAATGTTTCAATATTTTTCATCTTCAAAACACACTGCAAATCCTAGATATTATTCCACACCATCCAGATATGGCCACTTCCCAGGGGTGCTGGAAAAATTTTTATGGAGAGGGTGGTTTGCTGAGCACCACTGAACCAAAATGTAAACCCTGTATGTCATAGAAAACATGTAAGCTGGGTGTTTGAGGGCATCCCTGGTTCCAGTACCTATGCCGCTGTATCTGTCTTTGATGTAAAATCACCTGTTGAGGTGCGTTGGTTTGTCAGGTGGGGGGATGTAAGAAGAGAGAGAGAGAATGTGTATGTAAAGAATGAGACAATAAAGTTTGTGTGAAGTGGGGGGCAGGGAGATGTCTTTCATACAAGCCATATTCCTAAATGCTTTATAGAGTTAAAAAGTCAAAGCAGAAGAGGGGGTAAAAGGCCATTGTGAAATACAGAAAGAGAAGAGATTTTCAGCTGCATTTTGAAGCTGAATGGAGACCAGAGGAAGCAGAGAGGTACAGAAAGGCCATTCCACATGGCAGAATTACAGTAAACCCTTGATTTAATGGACTTTTGGGGGAGGGGTGTCTGTTAATCCTGAAAGTCCGTTAAATCCGAGGGTTTACTCACTGACCTTCTCAGCTCCAGCTCCTCGGCACTGCGGCTCCCCGGTGACGACTCCAGGTCCCACCCACCTGCACTGTGCCTTGAGTGCAGGATCTGCTCAGTTCTGAGCTATCCACACTCTGCTCTGAGCGTGGGGGTTTGCTCTGGCTCTGAGCCGCCCATGCTCAGGGAAGAGCATGGCATCTCTTCAGCTCTGAGGGAGTCTGTGGCTGTGGTGGTCTGAGCTGGCGGGGGAGCCAGGGACCCCACGGCTGCAATGGTCCCAGCTGCAGGGGAGGGAGGGAACTGGGCTGTAGCAGGGCCAGGGACCCCACAGCTGCAGTGGTCTGAACTGGAGGGTGGGGTTGAACCTGGTGGCAGCTCTAGTGAGTCACCATTTACACTGTTGTATAGTACTGTACTCTCCTTTCTTTGTGGTGGGGCTAGTGGATGTCCGTTATTACTGATGTCTAGTAAAATGGGGGGCTGCTATACCTGGGGTTTACTGTACTATTTGGATGCCCACTGCTAAGGCCCTTTCCCCAGCCTAGTGAGAGGGGCTACAGAATTATCAGTAGAGGAGACACCTCCTGTACCAATAGATAGCAGCTTACGTTGACGGACAAAGAGGAGGTCCACGTTGGGTGAATGGGCACAGAGAGGTAATCTGGGAAAAGACAGAGCTTTTAAAAAGCAAGCGGGGTAACTGTTAAATCAATCCTAACATTAGCAGTGGAGACAGTGGCATTTATTGAAGATTGTGATGCACTGTGAGCCAGGTCACCACGTACAGTCCATGTCAGGCAGTGGGGAGGGAAGGCCTCTGAGAGAAACCAGTCATTGAGAATGTGATTATTTCTTTAATATAACCTGGTTGCCTCAGTCCATATTTTCTCTGTTAGAAGCTATACAGTAGCTGCTTCCAAACTGCTGTGAAGTGCAGCAACCTGTTATTGCCCTGTAAATAATTGAATAACCTCTTCCAGGCAACATGGTCAAGATGCAGATTTAATTTACTGACAGGCCAGGAGTAAAGATGGCAGCATCGATTCAGTTCACTATCTGTGATTGGAGATATAGAGGATTGGTACATAAATAGTTCACTCAATCTGTCAGATTCCGTACAGAGAATAAGCCTACCCTCTGGTATGTTACATGTGCTTGTATGAAACAGTTCCCCTCCAGTTCTCAAGCAGCAGGGAGTAATATATTTTTCCAATACTTTTGTGGAAAGACATAGAGAATCATATTTATTGTAGCAGAAATATAAGTTTTTTTTGCTGGTGGTGCAGGGAGAGGAAACCCCAATGATGTCTTTAGTTTCTGTTTTCCTGTTGAACGGTATGGCCCAATTTTAGAGGTGATCTGGAAAGCTTCATATATGCAAAGATCTGACATTAGGACTCTCAATTGTTCCTGCCACAGATGCTACATCACCAGCACCTAAATTAACTTTTGTTTTAGTGGTTTGCTATTAAATGTTAAGATTGTGAAACTGAGCACTGGGAATTGCAAATTTGCCTGAACAACGTAACACAGAGACTTCACTCATTCTGTATATATCATAAAGCACAATAAATATCACAGCCAAAAATGTTAGAGGTGGCTTTTGGTTTTGGGTGCCCAGTTTGACACTTCTTATCAGGTCCTGACTTTCAAAAGTACAGAGCACTCAGCTGTTGAGAGCTAAGCTCTGTTACGGTGTCTCATGCTGGACAATGAAAATTGAGGGATCCAAAATCAGTAGTGTTGCTCCATAAATGCGAGCTGTATTAGGTTTAACTAAAAAGAAACCTCAATAGAGAGCATGTGGACACTTAAATGTTGTGCTTAGAAACTTGGGAGGACATCCTGATTCTAGTGAAGTCCATGGGCAAACTCCCACTGACTCCAGAAGGTCTAAAATGTTTTCCCCCTTAATTTTTGGAATACTTGTCTTTTCCATCTCTGATGTCTAGTTTTATATTGTATTCACTTTATTTGGCTTTTACTGTCTGATTCTGCAGCCTTTAGTTGAAGCATTTGTGCCGTTTTGCTTCAGTAAGGACTACTGGACTGAGTGTTTTGATTCTCTTGAGAGCTTTTTTTAAAGAGAGACTGCAGGAGGGGAAATTAAAAAAGGAAGAGGAAAAATGGAGCCCTTTACTGATGGAGTCCTTAATGAAGGCATCTTCTTGTGAAAACTGCTAAACTGCTTTTCCCAAGTAATTCTCTCTCTCACACACACCATTTTGATGTCCATTATCGTTAGCCCCAACCCCTAAACACGTTGACAACTCCAATTTTCAACTGCTGCCATTAATAAAAGATTAATAACAGAGCCATACAAGTTCCATTTAACTACCCATCTTTGTAAAATCAGTAGAAGCCCATATCACCTGTAATCATTAGAGAATCTTTTGCTCTTTTCATGGTAACAGGAGATTTTGAATCACCAGATTCCTGGCCATATTCCAGGATGGGCAATTAGTTTCTCTATCTAAATCACCCTTGCACTTTTTTAGTTGAGTACAGTACTTTTGTACACTTGCTGCTCTAAACTCTTTTATGTAGTGTCACTGTGCACTGTTGAACAGCCATGAAGTTCCTCTGCAGAGAAAGACACACTTCAGTGGTGCTGAATGCTATGAAGTGTTTTTTTGTTTAACTTTCAGATCAGGAGTCATTATATAAATTCATAGTTTTCTTTGTATTTTCCATCCTTTGAAGGCTCTTAGACATCACTTTAATTCACAGTCCCATGGCTCAAATTTGGCTAAGCTGCTGATATTGTGCTGTGATCTGAGGTGGCAAATTTGCTCTACAGAATCTCAGCTTTTGTATTGTCAACAAAACCCTCTCGTGTAGATATAGCCAAAGGTGCTATGGGGCTGCTTGGTTTTTTTTAGGGAAATACAACGACTTTTATTTTCCCATATGCTCCCTCGCAAGCAAAGGTGGGTTTTGTGATTTGTTACACAAATAATTATCATTTTTTACTCAGCTTTTTAAATGTTTCGTTGCCACTCAAGCAGGGGGAAAATATCCTAAGGTTTTACTTCTTTTCAAGTATATTTGTTTTCAAAGATATTTTCTCCTTCAATAGAGATGTATATTATAAAGCATATGTATGCGTATTCAGTGTAGATGGAGCTCTGTGATGCTTAATAGTTTGTCGCTTAAGTTGCAAGCTTACATAAAATCTATAGTTGCTGTAGGGCAAAGGTATAAAATTTTCATGAGTAATATAAAATATACAAAATGCTGCTGTTAATATTTAATACAATTTTTCAGCACTCAATGAGCAAAATCAATGTTTATTAATTAAGTTGCTCTGTTGTAATAGCAGCCTTCAATTTTTCAGGGAAGAGGAGTGCATGTTTTGCAACAGAATTTAGCAAGCTCTTTTTAAAACAATTATGGCACATACTTCAATTGTATTCGTCATGCTTATACTAATTGGTTGCCTTTTGCTTCAGCAAGTAAACAGGGTTCTCACTGACATCTTTTGTTTAAACATGTTCCTTGACAAGAAAGCTGAGTTTTGTCCAAGGTGTTTAAGTGAGATAAATTGCAGTGCACACTGGTTACAGTAGGCACATTAGTGCTCCCAATATCTGGTCTATTGTATCCAGAGGCATTGAAGACAAGAATGTGCAACAATAACTAGCAATTCAAAGAAATAATGGGTAACTTGATGTATCTTTTTTCCTTCCTTCCTTCCACCATGTAGTGCTAATCCATCAAGGGACTTAAGCCTATGCTGAAGTTTAATAAGACTACTCATGTTTCTTGTTGAATCTGGGTCTAACGAGCCTGTGATTGGCCTCAGAGTGAGGAGTGATATTGATACCAGAGGAACTGTGCTTATTTAATGTTATTCATGGTCATAACTGTTTGCATGATCAGGCCCTTCCTAGCAATAATATAAGTGCACTGTTACAACTCAAGTTAGGTCTATTTATGGCCAGTTTGATCAAGATACAAGCTGGACCTCCTTGATCATCCAGCACCTCAGGATCTGACCGGTCCTGAAGTAGGGAGTTTGTCAGATCAGGAAGGGTCATTCTGGTCCTTCTGCTGCTGACCTCTAGGTTGTTATGGGGCAGGGGAGGGAGCAATAGTCTCCCAGTTGACTTCTCCTCATGACCTCTTAACACCACTGCCAGGATTGGCCATACTTTTGGCTGCGGGCCTCATCCAACTGGCTTCACTGCCAGCTCCCAAGCCGCAGGTTGGGCTCTAGGCTGCTGTCGGATTCCCAGCCTTCCCCCGCAGCTCTCTGGAGCAGAGAGGTTCAACCCTGAGCTTGAAAAATTAGTCTTGAGGTGTGTCTGATACAAATCTCTTCCCAACGGTGATTAAGGGCAGACAGCCACAGATAGTAGTATGTCCGCACAAGCCAGCTTTTGGTTAACTAGGATGTCCGACATTTATTTCTGTCACTAAAGTAGCTTGTTAACTAATCTTGGTGTGGTTTAATCATCCATTTCTTGTGTCCTACTTCTCTTAAATAAATCAGACAGTTTCACGTATAAAATACATGTATCAGGAAATGGCTACTTTGGTATAACGTGAATTTACTGTAAGGCACTAAAACCATGCTGATCAGTCTTCTGAATCTAACAAAATGTTTATTGGGTTAAGAACGTAGGCACAGGAACCAGAGGTGTGAAGGGGTGGTGCAATGCCCAAGTTTATGTGGGGCTGCTAGCCCTAGCCCCTGTCCATGTCCATGTCTCACTGCCCTCCAGGGGAGACAACTCTGTTGCCTGGCCCCAGGCTCTGAGGGCAGAGGGCAAGGTGCACACAGGGGAAGGAGGCATGAGGTACAGAAGCTTAGGAGCTATTTGTTCAGTTTTTCTGACTTCCAGCTCCCCCCACCATAAGAAGTGTTCCAACACCACAGGTTTAGAACTAATGTTCTGGCTGCAGCTTGTGTGTAAAATGCACAGATACATAGTTTCTTCTTAACCTGTTGCCCGAGGCATAGCGTACCAGATATGAGAGCTGGGTAGAGAAGCTTGAGCAGAATATTGTTTTAAAACATGAGGTTCTATCACCACACTTGCGAAGCTGAATGGATTTCCCTGGAGTTCTGTTTTGAAATAAAACTGGATTAAAAACATTCTGCCAGTGTTGAAATGTCAGACTCTGAGATTTTTTTCTGAATGAAGTATTTTGATTTCTTTTATTATGCAGTGACTCCATGTTTCAAAACTTTATGTTGCACTGATTATGCACCATTATAATAGATGCTTATCTCAAAGCAAAGTATTTTGCATTCCCCAGAACAAACTTCTGTTGTATAACTTCCCTTCGCAGAAAATTTGGAATGTTCAGGCTTGGTTTTCAGGCAGAACACAGTAAAAATTGAAATCTGTGTTGAGAATGGGCATTCCATTTCATCTCAAAGCTCTCCCAGGAATGTTCTTCCAAAGGCACCAGGAATGTGACCAGCTTGCTAGACAGAAACAAACTTTTCGCCACTTGCAGTGATAAGCTGTGCTGATGGAGCACTTAATGGTGATGCTATCTACACAACAGGGGAGCTTCATCTATTGGCCTAGGTGCTGCAGCTCCCAAAGTTGTGGTAGCCATGTTGCACAGGGAAGCACTGCTGTGGGCATAGTGCTGTCTACACCAGAAGTTCAGTTGGTATAACTGCATCTCTTAAGGGCATGGATGTAGTTATACTGACATAAGTTCACAGTGTAGATCAGGGCAAAGTATAGCAGCACATTAAGTTCTAAAGCAGCAAGAAATGGTTGTCATTTTTTTTTTTTTATTTTTTTGTCGAAGATCATCTCTAAAGTAGACCTCAATGGAAATTCATATTTAATACATACTTTGGGCCAAATATGACTTGAGATTACCAAGGATGTTTGGTTGTAAAAACTTTTTTTTCTATAACTGTGCCATATGATTCTCTACAGCTCTTGTAGGGCTTTATTGAAATCTATCAACCTTATTGCTAATATTTCACAGACAGTTCTTCATTTCAGCAATATAAAATTCAATTTATGAGAAATGTGATATTCCTTCTGAAATTTTAAATTCCCAGCAGATGTATAATTCAATTAAGTTCAGAAGATTAAAAAAAAAACTGAAGTCATTCTCTCTACATACACTCTTTCTGCTCAGTTCCAAAATAATGAAAAAGTACAGCTGTTCAGTTTTGGTTCATCTATCACTTTGTACAATTTTATGGGTTTTATGTGTAATCACATTTGCAGAGAGAATTTTTATACAGTCTGCTCTATTTTTTCACAGTTATTATCTTTCCACATTAAAAACAGATTGTAAAAATTGATACGCACATACAATCTTTGGTTCCACCCTTTAAGAAGAGTAAAGTACAGTCATTAATCATTAGCTTTTCTTTTATGCACTGTAATTGCTATATTTGATTTCACTGGGACAGTCCTTTTTCTTGTCATTTTGTATATATTGGGATCAAACTTGCAATTGTTGTCTATACTAAAGTGAGGTATGCAGACATTAACGACATACAGAGACTGTAAGATTGAGCCTGCTGTCTGCAGTAAAAATACCTTCTGTTATTGATGGTTGAACTTTCAAAGATGAGGGGGTTCATTTCAGGCAAATATTCACATGGCTAGAGACATTCCCAAGCTCTTCAGATCTAGAAATCTTTTAGAAATATGGCACTCGCTGAAAGTTTTGATTCTGTCTGAGCCATAAATACTGGGAATAGCCTTTCTTAATGGGAGGGATAATGGGTTTAGTGGTTAGTGAAGAAGTCTATTTTTGACACTGCTATAGGCTTGGTGTGGTTTCGGACAAGTCATGTAGCCTTGTGCTTCTGTTTATCCATCTGTATAGTGTCTGTAATATATACCTGCTTTGAGGATTTGTATGTGTCCATATTTAAAAAAAAAAAAAAACTCATGGACTGATACCATTTTTTGTTGAACTTTGGGATTCAATTTGGGTCCTCCAGAGTTCAAAACAGCTGATCCTCCATAGCTGGGACTGCAACAACTCTTACCCTCTGTGGTTCAGCATAAAGGATGACCTGTAACACACTGGCCAGTAGATTGCACTTATTGCTGTACTGTATTTATAGATTCTGAGGGCTTATCTACACTACCATGGAAGATTGACCCACTCAGGGTCAATCTTCTGGGGTTCAATTTTGCATCTCTAGCCTGGAGGCATGAAACCAAGCTCTCAGGGGTCTCAGACAACCCCTGTACACATTCAAAACAAAAAGCAGTCAAGTAGCACTTTAAAGACTAGCAAAATAGTTTATTATGTGAGCTTTCATGGGACAGACCCATTTCTTCAGACCATAGCCAGACCAGGGCAGACTCAATATTTAAGGCACAGAGAACCAAAAACAGTAATCAAAGTTGACAAATCAGAAAAAGATAATCAAGGTGAGCAAATCAGAGAGTGGAGGGGTGGGGGGGAAGATCAAGAATTAGATTGAGCCAGGTATGCAGATGAGCCCCTATAGTGACTCAGAAAGTTCCCATCACGATTTAAACCATGTGTTAATGTGCCAAATTTGAATATAAAAGTCAGCTCGTCCACTTCTCTCTCTAAAACGGTGCAATAATTTCTCTTCAGTAACACACATACCTTGAGGTCATTAACAGAATGGCCCATGCCATTAAAATGTTGACTAACTGGTTTGTGGATCTGGAGTGTTTTGATGTCTGTTGTGTGCCCGTTGACCCTTTGTCTAAGGGAGTTAGAAGTCTGTCCAATATACAAAGCATCTGGGCATTGTTGGCACATGATGGCATATATGATGTTAGTAGAGGATCATGAGAAAGTGCCCGTGATTCTGTGTTCTCTGTGCCTTAAATATTGAGTCTGTTCTGGTCTGGCTATGGTCTGAAGAAGTGGGTCTGTCCCACAAGAGCTCACCTAATGAACTATTTTGCTAGTCTTTAAAGTGCTACTTGACTGCTTTTTGTTTTGATAGTGTATAGACTAGCACGGCTTACTCTCTGTCCCTGTACACATTGTGAGACTTGAGGAATAAGGGAGGTCGAAGGGAAAAAGTCTCCCATCAGCCTTCCCCAATATAGACAGACAAGTTAGCTGAGCACAGATATGTCGATTTTTAGCTGCACAATTGGCATAGCTAAAATTGTGTATCTGTGGTCAACCTTCTTGGTCTTGTATAGAGGCAGCCTGAATATCTTCTCACAGAAGGCACTGGAAATTTCTCTTCCAGCTCCCACTTTCAAAGTTGTAACATTGTTTGGAACATTAGATGCAGAAAAACAACAAAAGCTAGTTTTAAAGGTTTTTTTACTAGTCAGGAATGAGTTTTGCAAGTGCTAATTTACTGGGCGCTCAAAAGTAGATCACTAAACTGAACTCAGCTTCATGCACTTACCTGAGGCCTTGTCTACTCTTGGCAACATGCTGGAAGTCAATCTTCCAGGGTTTGATTTAGCAGAACTAGTATGAACCTGCTAAATTGAATGCTAAGGAGAGTTTCTCTCATTGACCTTCTGCTGTAGGAATGGGGGAGACATTTTGACCTAAGGTATAAGCTACACTGTTCTTATAGTTGAAGTTGAATGTCCTAGGTTGACTTTCACTTCTAATATAGACTTGCCTGGATTGGTTAGTGCTGTTGGCTGAGCTGAGTATTGCCCTCCCAGGAAACAGTTGTTTTTTTGCCATATTATTTGACCCTTCTTAGACAAGTTTGAGGTATGAGTTCTCTGCATTGAACCATACTTTTCGAAGTTTGTGAGTGGCTTCTTATTTATAAGACAGGTATAAAATATTACAAGTTAGGCTCTTCCACCTTCAGACAAAACCAGGAAATGCAGACCCATGAAAATGAGCCTGGAGATACCTAGAGGTCCCAACTCAGTTTTGATTCACCTGGGGTTTTAACTTTTTAAGTGGCTTAAATGGGCAATGAATATGAATGGAGGGAAGTTTGGGGGAGAGAGGCTACAATGCAAAGCACCAGCTACATTTGCAACAATTGTGTGAAATAGATTGGCCAGAGCAGCAGCAATCCTTTCTCTGTGGCTTGCAGTGTAAGTTACAAATCTTTCCTGAATCTGTGAAAGGATAAAGCCAATTAATCCACATTACATGCTCGTTGTAAGTGCACAGCCTACCCGAAACATTATGGCAGGGCAGTAAACTGGGAAGAGGAATGGTACTCGTTGCTGATCTGCAGTTGATATCTCATTTATGCAAGACTGAAATAAGGTCTAAACTCAACTTTATTAAGTGACATCCATTCTCCTCCTCCAGCCTTGGCTCTGCTGCTGATTTGCACTGGCATTCAAATAAATTAACTCCTCTATGGCTTTAGTCTCTGCCTTAGCACAAGGGGTGGGGGGAACCAATACCTTTACAAATCACTTGCTGATCCTCCATCAGTACCACAAGGCTATCTTCTGCCTCTTTGCCCATCCCTGGCTTATAACCCAAAGGGCAAGAAAGAAGCTTCTCTTGTTAACAAAGCTGTGAGTGAATTGTGACTGACAACCTCTGCCTTTGCAGACTGTCCACATTGTGGCTGCCTGCATACTGTATGCCTGGCAGACCGCAGTGAGAAAGCTCACTCTACTTCCAAAGCTGCCATTCCCACTTAGCACAGCAGCCTGTCTCTGCACTTCCAGATCAGCCTGCATGCTTCATTTATATTCTGAGGAACTTTGAACACAGCAAGAGGAAAAACCTACAAAGATGGGTCAGAAGTACCACCTTGCATGAAGTGTTATATTTACCTGGACAGTCCGGAGGATATCATTAAATGTGATTGCACTTTATATCTGTCTGCTGGTACCAGATGAAATCACAATTACTTCTACCCCCAACTTCCTATGTGCCAACTTACTGTGTAAAAATTCTTTGAAGCTTTATGGAACACCAGGATGATGAGACATTTTATAGTTTCAAGTTGGGCATTATATTGCTGTGGGGTGGGTAGAGATCTGGCCTGGTGGCTTTTCACAACTGGGATGGAAAGATCTGATGCTTTCTACATTCCAAGGTATTCTTCCCACCCTTTCTTCTTTGTTTGTAGTGTCACACTACTTGCATGTCCCTCCTCCATGTCTTCTCCTCCTGTCTTAAGTATACTGGGGCCATGGCTGCCTTTGTTAAATCCTGGAGCTGCTTCATTGACCCTTATTGGTGGGCTATGCCATAAAGGGAACTAGGCACACACAAAGATACTGGCTACACAGCAAAGTTATTTGAAATAACTGCTGTTATTTCTGCATAAAACTTTGCTGTTGTCTACACTGGGCACATGCTATTTCAACATGACACACCTGCTATTTTGAATTCATTTTGAAATCTGTAAACCCAGTTGTGGCTGTGGCTACACTACCTCTCCCTTTCAGAAGGGGCGTGTAAATTATGGCTGTTCAAAAATGCAAATGATGTGTTGATATGAATATTTAGTACATCATTTGCATAATGGCAGCCACCCGGCCCATTAAAAGTGCTGATTTCAAACTAAAAATAGTTGTGTAGTGGGGGTTCCTTTGAAAGGGTGCCCTGATTTCAAAAGCACCCTTTTTCCCACTTTTTGGGGGGAAGAAGGCATGCTTTTGAAATTGGGGCACCCTTTTGAGGGAATCCTGGCTACACAGCTATTTTTATTTTGAAATCTGCACTCTTGATGGGCCGCTGTCTGCCATTATGCAAGTGAGATACTAAGTATTCATATCAGCACCTCATTTGGATTTTTGAACAGACATAATTTACATGTTCCTTCTGAAAAGGACAGGAAGTATAGCCGCATCCTGTTAGAGGAATAGCGCCTCTTTTGAAATAGCTGCTGTTAAGACGCAGGATAGGGCTCATTTCGAAATAGCTATTTAAAAATACGTGCTATGTGTTTAGACAATGAGTTTTGAAACAGATAAGTGCTATTTTGAAATACATTTGTGCGGGCAGGATTATTCCAAAAATAGTTATTTCAAAATAGCTATTCTGGAATAACTTCTTTCAAAATATGGCTGTTTTGTAGATGTAGCCAAAGAGTATTGATTGATCACTGAACTAACCATGCAACAATGCAATAGAGCATTCTGGATCACACACCGGGGTAGCAGACATAGGTGCTGACTATGTGGATACCCTGGGAATGGAGTGCTTAAGGCGGGGTGGGGATTGGGTGTTCTATACCCAACAGCCACAGCTGTTGAGCAGTGATGTGACTGACTGGCTATTTGGAATTCAGGGAGGGTGAAGCACAGTGAGTGGCGGGTGGGAGCTTTGGGGGAAGGAGCAGACCGGTGACAGGAAAAGATGGATTATGTGCAGGGCAAGAAGAAGTGGGGTAAGAGCCTTGAGGAATGGAGTTGGTGCAGGGATGGAGCAGCCCTGGGGGAAATCAGAATTCATAACCTACAGTAGCAGACCTTTTTCACAGAGGGGACAACCAGAAGGGGATCATTTAGACTGTGGTTGTCACCTGGCCAGTATTTCA
The DNA here is from genome assembly GCF_033958435.1 of Carettochelys insculpta. Taxonomy (NCBI): domain Eukaryota; kingdom Metazoa; phylum Chordata; order Testudines; family Carettochelyidae; genus Carettochelys; species Carettochelys insculpta. The sequence goes on along the minus strand of NC_134137.1, from coordinate 368,487,522 downwards.
GCAGCTGGGCTCATTTTATGTATGGATTTGCCAGTTACCAGAAAAACAATTGTAACTTCTTGGAGTTTTCTGTATGTGTGTCTAAAAACTTTCACTATTCTTATAATATCCAGGGATGCAGAATATTAAAAGCGTGTGTGTCGGCTAAACATACTAAGATGTTGCCTTTTTTTAAAAAAAAAAAAAAAAAAGGCTGGAAATATCAAAATCAAACAGTAAATACCAATCCAAGAAATAGACTCAATAGATTTTTCTTTCTGTTTCAAGTCCCAAAATATTTGCATTGAAGTGTATGGTTAAAATATAGAATCAGTGCAGCTTGTGGGGGGAAAATAATAACAGTGAAGATGGACACAAAAGAAGCAGCTAGGAGAGACAAGACCAAAGTATGAAAAAGTTATCAATCTTCTCTCTGTGTGTTGTTGTAACCCACACATCTGGGAATGGTGTACTGTCCCATCTAGTGGTGCGAAGATGACTTACAGAGAGAGCAATGCTCTCAGGGGTGCTGGAATAGTTTGTACAATGGGGGTGCTGGGAGCCATTGAACCAAACTGTAAATCTTGCACATAGTGGAAACTCCTTAATTCTAGCACCTGTGTGGGCTTTGCAGTCTCAGCTACTGGAGAGCTGGCTTTTAGCTTATGAGGTAGAGCAGGGCCAGGCAAGATACAGCCTGTGGATCAGATCCAGCCTGCCTAACACTTGGATCTGGCTTGTGGGCTGCATCTGCCCCACATAATATTTACATCTTGCAGCTAAGGTAGCAATGGGGCTGGGAGCAATGAGTTTTTTAAATAGCCACTAGAACCCCCGGCAGTGTAGTAGTGGCAAGGCCAGGAGCCCTTTAAATAGCATGAATTTTAAAGGTCCCTGGGCTCCAAGCTCCCATCCCCTGCTGCTGCCATACTGGCTGGCCTCCACTTGGGGTGTCTGCAGCTATTTATATGGGACCGCAACTCTGCTACCAGGGTAGGAGTGGGGACAGGAGCTGTGGGCTTTATAAATAGCTGCAATAGCCAGGCAGCATGCTAGCAGTGGCGGGTGAGAGTGGCATGCCCAGAGTCCTTGAAATTGGTGCTATTTGAAGGGCTTCTGTCCCCCAGGGCTACCTGGCAGTGGGATATAAATTAGTGTGCAAGCCATATGCAGCCAATGTAATAGATGGTGATATAATTTCATTAATAAGAAATGTGTGACCTCTGACAGCTTACCAAAATTTGTGGAGTGTTGCCCCAGCAAAAATTATTGCCCACTCTGAGGTAGAGGTTTACGCCCTAAGCTCCAGAGGTCCTAGTTCAATTCCACCTGCCACCAGCTGGGATCATTGTCACAAGTTGGGGCTTCTCTGGGATTTCAACTGGAAAGTTTCTGAAGCTCAGGACATGCCGCCTCAGCTAAGGGAAATAAATAATGTGCACGCATCCTACATGTGATGTGCCGTCCCATCTAGTGGCACTGACACCACTTACCAGGAGAGAACGAGTCTGGTCTACAGACTTCACTGACAGCTAGCTGGCTTTTACCTCTTACAAAAGAGGCTCATGCATTAAGCTCCAGAATTGTCAAGTTCAGTTCTGCCCACAGATGACTGCTGTCTGTTGACCTTACATTATCTCTGTAGTACAGGAAACACTTTCATATCCGGCAGCCCTGGGACTGGGAATGTGCCAGATATTCAAATATTCGGGATAATAGAGAGGTGTACCTAGCAATGCATAACACTAAAGAAAAAAAATTAGATTGCTTTGTATACCAACAAGAGTAGTATTGTACACTGTGAATTTATACTGTACTTGCTGTATTTACTTGCACTGTACTGTACTTATGGAAAATGTAACTAACATTTACTTATGGTTAAAATGCTGGTTATTTGAAAGTTAAGACAGTTTACTGTACTATAAGTAGCTGTTGAAAGGGGAAGCAGGAGAGGAATGAATTTGCTTTGTGGCTGGGAGTTGGGGTGTGCCAGTCTTGCCTTTTGGGTGTGTGGAGTGCCTGGATTTTTTGTAACCCTAATTCAGGCTCAGAACAGGTAAAGCACAGAGGAGCTGTCAGAAAACCACCTGGTTGGTGAAACAGGATACCTATGTAGGAGATGATGTAAGAATGGGTATAAACATGCAAACAACCAGTGTTCAAAGATGGGTTTTTTTCTTCCCCACTGGGTAATGTGAGTGAATTTTGCATTGCATTGAGCTTTAAAAATTCTGCCATTTTCTTTGTTGACCAATGAATTGGCAGTTACTCTGTGTTGTGATGAGTGTGTGTCTGTCTCACTAAATTATATTTGGACTTCAAAAATAAAATCTCTATCCACCACTGAATTGCCTCAATTCTATGTGAAATCTTCAGAAGTAGGTTATTAAACAGCCTTTCACACCTGCCGGGTGAGTGGAGCCAATACAAGAAGTTGAATTTCTTACCAGCACTCCAATATCTCTCTCTCTCTGTCTTTCTCTGTCTCTGCTTTATTGCAACAACTATGTTTCATGGTCAGCATTTACAACTTGTTGAGCTATTGCTCCCACAGGAAGCAGTATACTATTTACAGCTAGTTAGGGCCCTCAAGTAATTTCTCTGTAAAAGTTTGACACATCCACAGGTGTATCGGACACAGTCACTGTCTCTTCCTAAGACTTCTAAAAGCTATTTAAAAGAAAGATTAGATTGGGCTTGGAGGAGCTATCAACAACTGGCTCATGATTAAATGTATGCTGTTTCTCTGGGAATACACAAAACATGACAGCCATCCTTACTGCAATTTTGTCATGCTTCTATCATGCTTCAGGCATGCTGGGGTTAATGGAGTAACAGTAACCAGGACTACTGCACTTTGCAATGGCAATGTCCTTTGTTCTAAACATTTAAAATTGCTGTCGTAGGTGTCTAGCGACAATGAAGCAGGTTTGTGCTGTGGTTATACTTAATGTTCTTCTTTGTGTCTGGATGCACATGAGGCCTTCCATTACTGTCTTGTTTACATTGGAGAGAGAAACAATGCTAATGCGGTCAGCCTTTGAGGTAATCAAATGAAAGCAATTAATCCCTTGCGTGTACAACTATGCACTTGTTCCTAATGGAAAATAAACAGGGCCGCTCTTCGTAATGCAGCTGAACACTAGATGAAAGACCCACTGAGCCGGGATCTCTTCTGCTACATTTACTCTACTATTGTTCCTTCATTTTATGTTGAGGCACTCTTGTTGGTTATTTCTATGGCAGAACCACCACCTCAGAGAAAAGAAACCACAGTCCTGATGAAACTGGTGGTGTGTGAGTGCTGAACAGTTTCACCTCTGGTACGTACTTCCTTTTTTGAGAGCCAGGTGATTTTTTTTTTTTTTTTTTTAAAGGAGTGGCTTGTAGTTATCTCCCTGTAACACCACAAAGTATTAAGAACTAGTGGCTGGAAACTGTTGGACCCTCTGCTGCATCACATTGATCTTAGCAGCACTCTTCAAACCTTCCAAGAAGTTGCTGTTTACAGCATGGCGCTTGATGCGAGAAGTGTGTGATTTCTGAAGCAAATGTAGTGAAGTCCAAAGGAAACCCTGGAGTTCTGCTAAGCTGAAAGTCTGCTGAGAAAATTGTATTTCCTACCCAGCTGCTGCCAGGGAGGATACTGGGGTTGGGGATGAGGGGGAAATAGGGGGAATATTGCCATCTATTGTGATGAATACAGTGGGCCGTCAATCCCAGCACTGTCAACCTCAAGAGTTTAAGAATTATGAAACAGACCCCAGAAAATTTTTGAAATAAATGTGAAGTCTGTTTACATCATTTTTTTTTTTAGCATGAGAGTTTTAGGATTCATGTGTGTGCATAAGGGCAAGGAACATGTTTTGTTAATTTAAAGCTGAGATGCTCATTAGAACATAAGAACATAAGAATGGCCATACTGGGTCAGACCAAAGGTCCATCAAGCCCAGCATCCCATCTGCCGACGGTGGCCAATGCCAGGTGCCCCAGAGAAGGAGAACAGAAGACAAGTGATTTATCTCCTGCCATCCATCTCCTGCCCTTGTTATGAAGGCTAGGGCACCATACTTTATCCCTGGCTAATAGCCATTTATGGACCTGACCTGCAAAAATTTATCAAGCTCTTTTTTAAACCCTAATAGAGTCCTGGCCTTCACAGCCTCCTCGGGCAAGGAGTTCCACAGGTTGACTGTGCGCTGTGTGAAGAAAAATTTCCTTTTATTAGTTTTGAACCTACTACCCATCAATTTCATTTGGTGTCCCCTAGTTCTTGTATTATGGGAAAAGGTAAATAATTTTTCTATATTCACTTTCTCCACACCATTCATGATTTTATATACCTCTATCATATCGCCCCTCAATCGCCTTTTTTCCAAACTGAAAAGTCCCAGTCTCTCTAGCCTCTCCCCATATGGGACCCTTTCCAAGCCCCTAATCATCTTAGTCGCCCTTTTCTGAACCTTTTCTAATGCCAATATATCTTTTTTGAGGTGAGGAGACCACATCTGCACGCAGTACTCGAGATGTGGGCGTACCATAGTTTTATATAGGGGAAGTATGATATCTTTTGTCTTATTATCGATCCCTTTTTTAATAATTCCTAACATCCTATTTGCCTTACTAACTGCCGCTGCACACTGCGTGGATGTCTTCAGAGAACTATCCACTATAACTCCAAGATCCCTTTCCTGATCTGTCGTAGCTAAATTTGACCCCATCATGTAGTACGTGTAATTTGGGTTATTTTTTCCAACATGCATTACCTTACACTTACCCACATTAAATTTCATTTGCCATTTTGCTGCCCAATCACTCAGTTTGCTGAGATCTTTTTGTAGTTCTTCACAATCCCTTTTGCTTTTGACTGTCCTGAACAACTTGGTGTCATCTGCAAACTTTGCCACCTCACTGCTTACCTCATTTTCTAGATCATTGATGAACAAGTTGAACAGGATCGGTCCCAGGACTGAGCCCTGGGGAACACCACTAGTTACCCCCCTCCATTGTGAAAATTTACCATTTATTCCAACCCTTTGTTTTCTGTCTTTTAACCAATTCCCGATCCATGAAAGGACCTTTCCTCCTATCCCATGACCACCTAATTTACATAAAAGCCTTTGGTGTGGGACCGTGTCAAAGGCTTTCTGGAAATCTAGGTATATTATGTCCACTGGGTGCCCCTTGTCCGCATGTTTATTAACCCCTTCAAAGAATTCTAATAGATTAGACAGACACGACTTCCCTCTGCAGAAACCATGCTGACTTTTGCCCAACAATTCGTGCTCTTCTATGTGCCTTGCAATTTTACTCTTTACTAGTGTTTCTACTAATTTACCTGGTACTGATGTTAAACTTATCGGTCTATAATTGCCAGGATCTCCTCTAGAGCCTTTTTTAAATATTGGTGTTATATTGGCCGTCTTCCAGTCATTTGGTACCAAAGTGGATTTAAAGGATAGGTTACAAACCACTGTTAATAACTCCGCAATTTCACATTTGAGTTCTTTCAGAACCCTTGGGTGAATGCCATCTGGTCCTGGAGACTTGTTACTATTCAGCTTATCAATTAATTCCAAAACCTCCTCTAATGTCACTTCAGTCTGAGTGAGTTCCTCAGATTTGTCGCCTAAAAAGGCTGGCTCAGATTTAGGAACCTCTGTAACATCTTCAGCCGTGAAGACTGAAGCAAAGAAATCATTTAATCGCTCCGCAATGGCACTGTCTTCCTTGATCGCTCCTTTTATATCTTTATCATCCAAGGGCCCCACTGCTTTTTTAGCAGGCTTCCTGCTTCTAATGTATTTAAAAAACATTTTACTATTGTTTTTTGAATTTTTGGCTAGCTGTTCCTCAAACTCTTTTTTGGCTTTTCTTACTACATTATGACAGTTAATTTGGGAGTGTTTATGTTCCTTTCTATTTTCCTCACTAGGATTTGACTTCCACTTTTTAAAAGCTGCCCTTTTCTCTCTCACTGCCTTTTTAACATGGCTGTTTAGCCATGACTCCAGGAGGTCAGGCCATGAGAAAAGCAGTGACTCCTCATAACATTAGGAAGCATTGGCACGTTGCTGTCCTGCCTCCCCAAAACCGGATAAATCTAAGGCAGAGAGAAGAGAGTGGTTCTATAAACAGGCTTGAGGACAAATCCTTACTGACTTGGAATTCCAGTTCTGCAAGGAATGAGCAAAGGTTTGAGATGATTCCCAGCTAACACAAACAATATTTTTCCCAGCTACTCCTGTATTTTACTTTCTTCCTGGGGCCGATAGTTTCCAAAATATCTACACATATAGAGAAGATAGAAACTTCTGTCTTCCCTAATTTATTCACAACTTGCCCTTTGATATGAATGAATGAATATACAGGGAGAGATTAAAATATATCCTTTTTTTAGACTGTCACCTGCAACTCAAATCAACCCATTTTTAATCATTTCAAAAAAGCTCCTTTTTACATATTAATTTTTTTTGCTGTTGCTGCACTTCCTGGTTTCAGCAAGGGCCAAATGCAGAATTAAAGTATTGCAAGACAGGCAAGTCTCATGCTATTTCCAGTCTGCCTCCAAACAGTAACTTAAATCAAGTTTATTCTTATTTGTGACTATCACATTTACCAAGTGTTATTAGGGTCCTTACTCAATTAAGTGTCCTCTTGCTCCCTCACAGTGGTGGTGAGGAACAGCCAGGATCATCTCTTTATGAACCTGAGGGAAGTCTTCAGTCCCCGCCCCCCCCAAAAAAAAAACAAATAAACAAATAAACAAACAAGCAGTGGCTGAGGGAGTTGAAGGTTCATGGCTGGGGCAGCGCCAGGCTGGGCGGGGGGCACCCATGCCAGGCTGGGTGGGGGGCACCCTAGCCAGCCCCTTTCACCTGTCTGGTGGTTCTGGTTTTTTCTGTATGGTTTTATGAGAAGCAATTCCATTCCAGGTACATCCCATTTTCCTGCTGGACCCTTAAACTGCTTTAAGTTATGATAAGAGGCAGCTGTATACCAAATTTGGTGGCCGTACCTCTAACTGATTGGGGGTGTTCTTGAAGAAACAGACAAAAATATATTTGACGGAGTAAAAACTACTTAGAATGCCCAGGGAAAGGAAATGAGCAGCATGAATATTTCCTAAAGTAGTAGCCTGCTACCAGATCAGAAATGGTCAAGGATAACAACTGAGTGGAGGTGATTAAAATCGAAGCACTGCTGGGATACCCCTTCTATAAGACAACCAGTGTACTTCAGACTGATATCCATGGTGTCTATTTACAATGTGGTGATATAGTCTGACATGTATAGCCTATCATGTAAGTAAAGTAGTTTGGATAAGTTGGGTCTGGAAATGTCCAGGCATTTGGGGAGCGGGTGGGGGGAATAATCTTTTCGTTATGCTAGTTATCACAAGGGTTGAAGGCTGATTTAAAATACCATAGTAGAAGGCTTTGCAGACCTTTGAGTCTGGAAATATAATAGTTTGTCGAGCAGGGCCACAAACTGCAGTGGCCTTTCCAAGGGCTGCCATTAGTGCTGTTAAATACTCAAAACCCAACACCACTTGGTTGATGACGCTAGATAGATAGATACAAAACCCATCAGCTATTGAGGAACCTAGCCTTTTCTTTCCACGTTCTATCCCTGACACAGCACACAGAGGCCTGTTATGATGGGAGTGTCTGTCTCTCACAGATGAGCTGATAAATAACCTGAGGGCACTAGCAATGGGTAAGAGCTAATCTGGCAGTGAACAAAGCATGGCCCATGGGCTGGGTCCGGCATGCTAAGCTGCTAGATCCAGCCTGGGGTACAGAGGGAGTTGCAGGCAGTCTCCCTGTTTTCTCTGCTTCACACACAGCTCAAAGTGGCTCAAATGCAGGATCTGCGCACTGAGCTGGGGGGCTTCACACACTTTTCCTGCCCTCAGCACAATCTCTCAGCTCCCATTGGCCAGAAACTGGCCAATGGGAGCTGCTTGGGCTGTGTTTCTGGCTCAAGCAGCATATGAAGAAACACCCCTTATCCTCGCTCATGGCATGCAAAGAATATATGACCACTGCCACTGGCCACTTTGAGCAGTGTGTGGGGGCGGTCAAGGCAGAGAGACTGCCTGAGGATCCCACTGGACTGCTGTCTGGGAGCCACCAATTAAGTACCTCCCAGCCAGAGCCTGCACATAGAACCCTACCCCTTCCACCCCACAACCCTCTGCTCCCTTCTTGCACCCAGGTCACACACCCCCTCGCAGGCTCTGCACCCCTCCTCCAGGTCAGAAAATCCTCATGCACCCATACCCCCTCTAGCACCCCAGTCCCCTACCCCAAGCTTCCTTCTGCACCCAACCTCCATCCCAGACAACGTAGCTCTTCCACTCATGATATGGAAGTGTGTGGCCCTTGGCCACTTTCCAAATTCTTGGAGTGTCCTCCATCCAAAATTATTGTCCTCCCCTACGTTAAACCAAATCCCACGGAGCTCAAAGGGAGAGACTTCCACTGACCTCCCAGGGCTTGGGATGAAGCTCTAAAAGTAGCGATGTAGTACTATTTTAAAATCTATTAGTGTTTCCATTATAAACCTTGTTTTACTTGGCTTTTAGAGTAGGGAGTTTGGGGCATACAAGTGACTGTACTTAAATGTTCTTCAAACCAAATGGTACTGAAACGTCATCTCTGGTAGGAATTTATGGGCATAAATGATTGCCATCAAATCAGCTTGAAAAGCTTCCCCTCTGTCTCCTAAGCACCCCAGATTTTGATGCTTTTTCTTGGGATTGCAGGGAAGGAACTGGGGTCAGATGTTGTTTTCCTGGATTTTTCCACTAATTCCTAAGGATGTCAGATAAGACAAGAAAAGGTAGCTGGTTTTCTGGCAGCTATGCCCAAGCCCTGGCTGTTACCACTTGAAAAGTGAAATTATAAGGAAAAACTGCCTAGAAAATTTGTTAAAGTGGCCAAATAGGTTATCTCTTGGACTTTTGTATGATATTACTGGCTCCATCTATCCTCCTGGAAAAGAGATGACAGAAAGGGGACATAACAACTTTCCAGTACCTAAATGTGTGTTACAAGGAGGAGGGAGGAAAAACTTTTTCTCCTTACCCTCTAATAGGTCAAGAAGCAATTGACTTAAATTGCAGAACTGGAGATTTAGGTTGGACACCAGGAAAAACTTCCTAATTGTCAGGTTAGCTAAACACTGGAATAAATTGCCTAGGAAGGTTTTGAAATCTCCATCACTGGAAATCTATAGGGGCAGGTTTGACAAACACCTGCTAGGGATGCTCTAGATGGTGCTTGGTCCTGTCATGAGTGCAGGGGACTAAACTTGATTTTCCTCTTAATAAATTTTTACAGCCAAAAAGTTCTTCAAGAAGCACACTAAGGAGACTCAACTCTGTCCCTGATTTCTGTTCATAGGATAGGATAAGGGGACATACCCGAAGAAGAAAATTACTTCCTGGTAATTTTTTCTTTTTTCTTTTTTTAATCGTGTTCTCCTCCTATTCTACATTCCTCCTTTCTCCTGGTCTGGGAAGGCCTGTTGCTGGATGTTTTTCTTATTTCACTCTTTTTATTGCTTTCCTAGTTGTGTCTGATTAAAAAGTGGGTAGGCTGGTACTTAAATACAGTATCATCGTTGACTGATAACACTCTTGCCTCCTCCTTTCCTAAATGGAGGTGGAATCACTACTCTGTCTGTTACTGATTTCCAATAACACAAAAGGGAAAGAAGTCTATGACAAAAATAATTACCTGAAGGAGTATTATCTTACCCAAATGCCTAACCTCCACTATAGCTCTGATTCAACAAAGATTTTAAGTACAGACTTCAAGCATTTGAGTGGTAGCCATGGTAATCTGTATTTTTGCAAAACAGCAAGCAGTCCTGTAGTGCCTTATTATTAATAACAATATTATTATCGATTTAGATAATGAGCTTTCATGGGAAAGACCCACTTCAGATTCTGGAGCAGAACTGAGAGGAAAACTGAGACATCAGCTAAATATAAAAATTAAGAAGGACGGAGGGGAGGGTAGAGGAAAGAGTTCTAGTCCCTTTGAACATTAAGCACATGTGAATGTGCCTTTCTGGATCATAGCCCAGGTTTAGTTCAGCTAGTGTTCCAAAAAGTGTAGTTTGAAGTTTTGATCAAAAATTCAAAGAGGCCTTTTAAATTTTTTTTCCAAAGCTGCTTGCTTAATCCTAGTGTTAATTTTGGCTTTTAATACCCAGCCCCCTAAACTCAGATACAGAAGTGTATGTTTGGGGATCTCTCAAGTACCTAGACAGAAATTAGACTACTTGTATATTTCAGAGATGTTTTGTTTTGACAGCATGATATTGTATTGTGAGAAAGTACCTACAGAACAGTGAACAGGTGAAATGAAACTGAAAGCCTATCTCTTCAGAAGGCTACAGAGATGTTCCAACAGTACTTCTGTTGAGAAATCTCATCAACACATAAAAGCGGATCAATCTTTATCTGCTCTGTGGGCAAAAGGTTCCCTTGGAGCGTTGACAAAGTGTGATTGCTGTGTAGACACTCTGTTGTTTTGGTTTTTTTTTTTCTTAAAGCAAAAGTGCAGTTTTGCCAGGAAAAGCTGCTTGTGTAGATATGGCCCAAAAGTCAAAGGTATTTTCCAAAGGGAGTGTCGACACAGCAAAGTTACTTTGAAATAGCCGCTATTTCAAAATAACTGAGAGTGTCTACACAACACAACCGCTATTTTGAAAGCAGCAGATGCCTTATTTTGAAATTCATAAACCTTATTGGATGAGGAACAATGCCTATTCCAAGAGGTATTTTGAAATAGGGGCTTTGTGGACAGGGAATAGTGTGTGTTTTGAAATAAGCCAGAGTGCATCCAATGGCTCTATTTCAAAATAGACCATCTACAACACAGTAGAGCCTATTTTGAAATAGCTTAGAGCTATTTTGAAAGGCATTTTGGCCGTTTCTACACAGGCCAAAAAATTTTTCGGGAAGACGGGGCCTTCGGAAGAAGGACTTCCTTCCGGAAGCTCCCCCAAGGTCGCAGTTCTACACAGCATTTTGGAGTCCAGAAGAACGGTCTTCCGGACTCCAAATCACGTGATGTTATGCTAATGAGGCATGGGGAATTTGCATCCATGCCTCATTAGCATATTTTGGGCCATGTATTACCTGTGTAGAAACGGCCTGTGTGTGTAGCTGTGCTATTTCAGAATAAGCTATTCCCAAATACCTCTTCAGGAATAACCCTTCTGTGTAGACGTAGCCATAGCCAAAGTGACCCAACAACTGGCAATTTTGTTGGACATCTCAGTCCTTCGTCTTGTTTCCTCTCTCACATCATATTGGATCATAGCTAATGTAAGATGATTGCAAACTCCTTGCGAAAGCATCTTCTCGCTTTAAATCTCCATGCAAATCTGTGATGAATGTTTACATCGACAGGCCAGGATTAGAAAGCGAGTGGAGGAGGAATATTCCTCCTACCTGGGGGGGGAAGAGGCAAAGTCCCTCCTGTGGAGGGTTGAAGCACCTGTATTGCTTCTATTGAATCAGGACTGGGCGAAATACAGCCAGTGGGCCAGGTTTGGCCTGCCAAACAGCCTTGTCGAGCTGAAATTGTCCCACACTGCAGCGGGAGTTTTGGTCATGATCCTTGTCTGCCATGCTTCCACACGCCACTCAAAGCTGCCAACTGCAGGGGCTGTGTGTCCTGCCTACGTACTGCACATCTCAAGGGGAGGTGTTTGCATGCTGCCCCCACCCCCAGCACAATCTTGAAGCTCCTATTGGCTGGAAACTGGCCAATGGGAGCTCCCTGGGCTGTGCTTGTGGTGCAGGCAGTGCATGGAAGCCCCCCATGCCCCGAGGGTGAGAGGTATGCAGAGAGTACATGGCCCAGACAGCCAGCTGCTTTCAGCCACGTGCAGAGGCGCAGCAGGCAGGGAGCATGGGTGAGGGTTTCACAGGGCAGCTGGCTGGGAGCTGCATAAGGCAAGTGCTTTTTGACCAAAGCCTGTACCTGGTACCCATCTCCTCCTGAACCACAACTCCCTGCTCTGGGCCACAGACCAAACCCTTTGCACTCCCATTCCTGAACTCCTACCCCTTCCCAGCTGTGCACCCTCATCATTAATATCTTTAGAAGAGTGCAACTCTTGACCACTTACCAAATCCTTGGAGTGGCTCCCTATTGTAAATTATTGCCCACTCCTGATTTAAATAATTCTGTTGGAGCTTGAGAGAGGCCTGTCAGACTCTCAAGTTGTCATTCCAGCTACTTTTTCAACAGCATGAAACCAGCGTTCCCTCTACCTATTTCCACCCACAGGCAGAATAAATTTTGTCTACATGCAACAAGGGCATTTGCAGATGTGTACCACTAATAGAAACACGTGCTGCTTACAGTGGGTAACTTTTGGAGCTCTGTTAATCAGCTGGGTAGCACCTGACTCTCTCCTGGGGGGCTGCCCAAGCACTGAGCTCACAGGGAACACTGCATGAAGCCCAATGTCCAAAAATCCCAACAAATTTGTATTTCTTCTTCTTCTTCCCACTGTTGGTTCCAAGTAAAAGAAAGTAGTTTTTAGTTGCACTAGGATGGGAAGTGCACCAGTTAAAGTTACTAAGGCATCTGATGTGTCAAGAACATCAGCTTGTAAACATTTTTGACAGTTGTCACTATGCACCCTTTTATCTTCATCCTCGTAGTACATATCAGTGCAAGTACGCAGAGTTCAGCTGTGTTTTATAAACAATTTTAGCACTGACTTTACTAGGACTTTCCATAGCAAGAAAATTGCTGTCGCTATGTTTTACATCATGAGGTTGTGTAAGCAATTTAGAATCCATCAGCGCATATTATTATTACAGTGCAATACTTTGCAAAGTCCATTTGAATTTCATAAGGGGCTCAAATTATTGATTTTTTTTTTTGCCAGCACTTTGTGCACTGAGAATAGTAAACAGCGATACCATGTGAACAATTATTGTATGCCATTAGAATGTTTTGATGGCTGGTATGTGTAATATTACAACACTCATGTCAGTTGCACAGTCAGCAAGCCTAGAGACTAGAGCAAAGCAATGAGAAATGACCAGTCTAACTGAAAACTGCATATTCAGAAATACAATACCATATGCTTTGGTATAGCATCTCCCAGTGTATTGTATGATTATAACTTGCAGAAATGCATTTTATAAAGGAGTTCAATGTCATTTTAAAATTAATCAGACACAAGAATAACATCTGTGTTTATACTTGCTAGACACAACTGAAATGGTTTAATTCAGATTCATCTTTCTGAAATTTACTTGGAAACATATTTTAAAGCCTGGTGTTCCAGTTTAGCATTTTTATTAATAATGGAATGTTAATGGGTTGTTTACTTGCTCTTTTTGCCTTTTTGTTGAACTTGAAGGCATGATGATGGCATGTATAAAAAGAGGAGTTGGATATTGTTAAGCCATTTATTAAACGGTGAAAGGAGCAATTAAAATGCATAGGACTTTTTGAAAGTGGAATAAAATTTCTATTCTTCTATATTTTGTAAGGGGATAAAAATAATTTCCACTCTTGCTACAGAACTGAACAATTAAGTGTGTTTTAGAGGATTTACACCATTAGAAGAAATCAGCATTGACTACTCTGAGATATAATCTGTTTTGGTGCTGCAGTTCATATGCTCTTCTAACTGCTTATTAATCACAGTAATTCAGCATTAACTGTGGATCTCAGACCTGTAAGGAAAAACAATTGGCACAAACCATATACGCTGTTGGAACAAGCTTAGCTCTGGAAGTGCACAATTTACTTTGTTTCTGTTCAGTACTACACCTGAACTACTGTTCTCTGTTCATGACAAGAGGAGACAATAGTGCCCAGTAAGACACAGAAGACACAGAAAAGATGTTGATGCAAATCATAGCTGTATGTGTGGATTGGTCGAAACTACTGCAGAGTAACAGAGCTCTTGATGGGGGGAAACATACACGCAAAGTTCTTTATCCTTCTGGTTTGCTTTATCCTTTGAAACATGGGCACTAATTTTTGTAGAAGACTATGAACCATGTCTCTCTTTAAACAGAGCTGCCATTAATTTCAGTGAATCCTGTTTAAAAACATTTGGCATACTTTGGTTTGGCCAAGTCTACAGGAAATAAAATTAGGGCTGGAACACTGTGCTCAGCAAGCCCTCTTGAAATTGGGGTAAATTCTTCAGGCTATTGCTGATCTTGGTCAGATCTCCAAGAGCTGGGAACATTTTTGCACTTCCTTTTGATGTAATTTCTTACTCCGTTCTGTCAGCAATGCTGTTGCACATTCCTGCTTATGGTGAAAATCATGGTGCCTCTATGGAATTTTTAAGCATTCTTCCTCTCGAGGGGTCCTTTAACATTCAAACCTAGAAATTAAATCTGCCTTGGAGTTTAAGTACATGGTATGCAGGCTTGGTGGCACAGAATCCACAAGAGCAAGTTGCCAAATACCTTAGGATAGAAAAATGCTGTAGCTACATCTTATGTCATGAGGTTGTGTGAGCAATTAAGAACCCATCAGTGCATATTATTATTACAGTGCAGTACTTTGCAAAGTCTGTTTGAATGTTGTAAGGGGCTCAAATTACCAATTTTTTTTTGCCAGCGCTTTGTGCACTGAGAATAGTAAACAGTGGTGATACCATGTGCACAATTATTGTATGCCACTCGCTGCAAACATTTTGCACTTTCTTTTGAGATAATTTCCTAGTCTGTAATGTCAGCAGTGCTGTTGCACGTTCCTGCTCATGGTGAAAATCATGGTGCCCCTATCTTGTCCCTAAGCATTCTGTGCTTTGGGGCTGTGCCTATTTTGCATGTACACTTACACAAATTTACATTAATGCTGGGGAGATTTCTATATCGATCCCAGCTTTGTGGGGGAATTTACAACACATTTTGCATTTATGAAAAAATACAGTTTAGTATGATGTGTTTTTTTTTCTTTTTTTCATTTCTCTGTTTCCTTACTAGAGCCTCCAATACAGCTAGGCAATTAAGCCCTGAATAGCTTTAGACACATGAGCAAATTTTTTGACTTCAGCTTGACTAGTCACATGCTTCAGAGCTTTGCTGGATCAGAGCTGAATTCCAGCACGTCTGACCATAATTTCCCAACAAAGGTGAATTTAAAAAATCTCTTCCAGGTGCTCCTCTTCCCCAATGACCCTGAATCTATTATTCTGTTTCCATTTTCCTCTCATAGCAGCTGTGTTGTTTTTACAGTTGTTTCTATTAAGGTTTTGTACCCTTTTGTCATCTTAATGTCATAATATATCTTGCATGCTGTTATCTGGAGCATCTCCCAGTCTTTAATGTATTGATATTTACAACACCCCTGTGAGGCAAGGAAATACAGTTATCCTCATTTTTCATAAGTGGGGAACTGAAGCGTAGAGCAACTTAATGACTCTACCCAGAATCACAAAAGAAGTCTGTGGCAGAAGATGTATGTGGGACTCCTGAGTAGGGGTCTTAATGTTTATCCGGTTCCTCACCCAAAACAGATGTGGCTTTCCGGTTATGGTTAATTGGTGGGGGCTGCAGGAGCCCCCACTTCCTGTAAGAAGGGGGTGATCCAGCCCTGCATGGCCCACGATGGCCAGGCGATGCTCCAGTGCAGCCAGAGCAGCCTCTCTCCACAGCAGGCCTAGTTCAGGTGTGCAGCTGGAACAGCCCTAGTCCATGACAGTCCCAGGTGCTCCAGCCTGGTTGGAGCAGTGTCCATCCGCTGCTGGGGAGCTGCTCCAGCCCAGCCCAGCTGTCCCTCCCCACCACCTTTGTTTAATCAGTTAACCACTTAAACGTTAAGTTTTAGCAGTTAACTAATTATACGTGATTTTACATCCCCTCTCCTGAGTCCCAGGTCCACCAAAACACCCCTCTTCATAAGGTTATCTACCTCCTGCTACTCACGATTTTTTACAGTAGCATTTGGGATTTGTCTTTGGTACTCTGCCTTGTGAATCCTTTGTCATTTCTTTAGTGTCTCCGCTCATTATACATTTGAATACTTAGCACACTCCTTGACTATTACAGAGAAGATTTAGCATGAGCATGACACTGAAATCTAGTCTGCATTTTTTGTTGCACACACTAATAGCTTTATTGTTTAGGAGTTTGTGGATAAGTTCTGTTTAATTTTTTTGTATTCAACTGATGGTTGAAATATTGAAATCTTTTGGGTTTGCGTTCTACTTGGGAGACTTGGGGAAGGCCTATAGGGGTGTATCATACATGGGGCATGCATGTGCGCTAAACTACCTAGGTTCTGGGGTAGAGGAGGGCTGAATTTATCTTCTCCCCAATGCATAACCTGAGTTTGTCTTTATTTGGAACATGGGTTCTCAGGGGTGAGGCTGAGATCAGAGGATTAAGTGGGAAGGATGATCTAATGGATAGAGCACTAGCCTGTGATGACCCTCGGCTTCAGTTCTTTTCCTGTGTGGCCTTGGACAAGTGTAGCTGTGCCACCACTCCTCGTTGTACAGTGGAATGATAGCGCCTCACAAGGGTGATGAGCATACATGCATGTGAGGCATTCAGCTACTGTGGTGAAGAGTCATACAGGAAGATGAATAGTCAGTCTCCCTTTCTTTTGTAGCTCACAGCAATAGCCGATGTCTTCAAAAAAACTTCCTGTTGTAGCACAGAGTCAAGGTTGGGGCAGAGTAGCAAATCACTGACCTAGAATGTTTTTGGAGAGTTTGTTAATATGCCTTAACTTGAACCCCAGGTTTTTTTACATGTGCAAAAAAGACAGACACACAAAAATAATTGTTGAGCATTGTAAGCTGAAAAAAAAAACCTGGAGAAAATGGCAACACCAAAAACTCCATTGAGCTTAAGACTCAGAGGGGTAAATGTGTTAGTCTATAGCTTCACAAATAGCAAGCAGTTTTGTAGCACCTTAAAGACTAACACATTTATTTATTAGGGAATGAGCTTTCATCAGTAAGACTGGTCTTACCCATGAAAGCTAATTCCCTAATAAATATATTTCTTAGCCTTTAAGGTGCTAAAAAACTGCTTGTTGCCCATGGAGCTTTGCTCATCCTCTTATTGCCAGACACATTTTAGTTGTCCACCTGTCTATAGATAATTACAATATAGAGCAATGATACTTCTGTTTCGGGGGCCAAATCAATGGTCAGCATTACCCCAAAGAGCCACAGTAGTGTGAATTGACTTTTTCGTTTAGTGTAGTACTATATATTCAGATTTAAATAGTAATACAGGAAATATTTAGTGTTAATCTCACAGCAAAACGACCAAGTATTATACCTTTTCAATTTCAATTGGTTAATAACATAGTAAAAGCATCCTGACTGGTTAATAACTTAGACTGGTTAATAATTAAATCACACAATGTTGGGTTGTAAAGAGCCATGGAGACCTATTAAATATCCACTAGCAGCTCACAAGCCTCAGTCGGCATATCCCTGGTCTAGACCAGCTTTTCTTAAACTTTTTGTCATCACAGAACGCCAAATGTTTTATGTGGAACACCTATGAATATTTTCATTTAAAAAAAAAAAATGGCAGACACCCACCCACCCCCAAAAAACCCCAATCCCAAGCAGCAACATACACACCTCGAACAAAATGAAGTAATTTAATCAGGTCTCATAACAATGAGTTAGTAACATTGTATCTGGTTTTAATAACAGAAAATATAAATCATTAGTGAGTGATATCAAAAAACAGTTAGATACTCAAGGGTATTTGGAGCATTATTTGGTGTGCAAATAAGTATGTTTAGCTGTTACATGGTCACTGGTCTGACTAAATGTCGCTGTTCCCCCCCACCCCCATTTAATCTAATGGGAACAAGAAATGACCACACACATGATACATGTCTAAAACAGTTATGCACTTGGGTAAATAGTTCCATGGAGTAGGCTGGACTTGGCTTCATACAGGTTAAATATCTGTACTCTAGCACCCTTGGGGACCTGACTGTTGCTGAATGAGAGAATTTGCCAGATGATGGGAGGTCAGTATTGTCCAGTAGTATTCACTTCCACTGCTAACTGGGTTCTTGGAGGACATTTTTAGGGGTAAATTACAGCTAAATAGCAGCACAGAGCACTGAGAGCCAGAACTGGTGGCTGTATATAAACTTTATGTGGCCATTGGAAACTTGGCCACACCCATGATAAGTGGTCATCCAGCTAACTAAAATAATGCCGGATTATGGATGTTGCCGGACGGGACCTGGCTAGACTAAAGAGGTTCAACTATACCATTCATCCTGTGTGTTTATCTGTTCTCTTGTATTTTCTTTGTGACTTGGTGAGGGAGAGGATTGAAAATCAAGTGCTACTCAACAGAATGCTTTGGGTGTACATGTAATTTCTAACGCTTATTTTGATTGCTGGTAGAGGACATCCAATAATATAGTCAGTAGATGATGAAATTAGATGGTACAGCACAAGTAGGGGTGCTATGTTGATTCTTTTTGCTGGTGTTCCCATTTATGAGCACACTAAAACATGACAGATGGCAAGAACATGATTTGTTTGTGTGTGTAGCTTTAGTTTCTAATCACAGTGTAAAATTTTTCATGTACTTTATGTAAGATAACAGGGAAAGGATGATATAAGATGTAAAACTTAAAATCCAACCCCAAAAACTTTCATGTGTGTGGCTTCAGCAGAGAGAAGAAACTAAGCCAAAGGGATTTTCAGTCTGAAATCCCTGGATTTGCTTTCTTGTTGTTCACTACTCTTGGCTGTAATTCCACATGATGGAGACTGTTTGTAGGTTTTAATACGTAATGAAGTTTCAGAGACTCTTGTCTTGTCCTTTTGAGTTCAGTGTATTAATGATGTCACACAGGAACCAAAGAAAGTAGGATAAGGAACGCAATATACTCTGTGTGCGTGCGCGTGCGATATATATTGCGTGTGTGTGTGTGTGTGTCTTAGGCTTCTTGTACAGAGTCAGCAAATAACAGAAGGTTTTATAATATATGTAAGGCATTTCTGTTGGGGAAATTTTTAGATGAAAGAGCTTTCTGTTTGGAAGTGCAAATTAGTCAAACTGATGACATTTTTTGTGGAAATGTACAACTCCTAACAAAAAAATTTGAAAAAAATTCTCAGGCTGTGGAAATTGTGAAAATTTAGTAAAATGGCGTGAGAAAAAATAGAGCTGTCGAAACAGGAATCTCCCATTTGTGGTGTTTTTGTTTTCATCCGAAATCAGGATGTGTGACAGGGAGGTACTGGCCTTTTTAAAGTCTCTGGGTGATGATAAAAAAGAAAAAGAACACAAACAATGTCATGAGAGGGCTCTACTGTAAGCCACCAAATAAGGAAGAGGAAAGAGATGAGGCATGTCCAGAACACCACTGAAATATCTAAAACAGAAAATCCAGTAGTGATGGGAAATCTTTAACTACTCATACATGGACTAGAAAAGTAATAGGGTGAAACTCAAAATGTCCAGTGAGTTCTTGTAATGAACTGAAGCTTTGTTTCAGAGGTGAAGGAAGTAACCAAGGAGACAGTTAGAAATCAAGTGTAAAAGGCTAACTGTGAGGTAGCAGCTGCAAATCTGAAGGCTAAAGGCAGTGTGGATGGAAGTGACTGACTGTGGAAAAGGTTCTGCTACTCCTTCCTGTCCTTAGTAACATAAGCAGAATCGGGGTAACTGACCTTTTTATTTTTTTAAAAAGGGCAGAAATCGACAAGCTCAGTGAACAGGTAGAGAAGGTCCTTCTGGAAGAAAACCTAAGGAAAAGAGTATTGAGGAGAGATGAAAGTTTCTGAAAGAGACCATATTAAATTCACAACCACAAACTATCCTGATTGTGAAGGAATGATCAGAAGAAGAGTAAAAGGCCAATAAGGCTCAGTCAGGACTTCTTTTTGTAAGAAAATCCTACCAGCGGTGGAGACATGCTGCTAACGGGGAGTACAAAAGAATAACACAATCACATAAAGATAAAATCAGAAAGGATATGGCACGAAATGAGTAAACACCTAACACGGGACATCAGACACCAAGGAGAGATTTATGCATACTGTACATTAGGAGCAAGGGAAGGATGAAGCAAAGTAGTAACAGAGGGCATCAAGAAGGTTGAGACGTTTTTCTATTTACTTCAGTCTTCACTAAAATCATAAATTGCAACCAGATAATTAACATAAGTAGCATTAACAGCAGTGGGGGTGGAAGGCAAGCCAAAAGGGGAAAGAACAGGTTAAAGAACACATTTAACAGCCTAAATGTTCAAGTCAATGAAGTTCAATGAAATGTTTAACTAGTTTCTCAAGTACCCTATCTCAGAACTGTTTGAGACCTCTTGGAAGACAGCTAAGGCTCTGACAACTGAAGATGGGCAAAAATGGTACCTATCTTTAAATAGAGGCGCAAAGAGGATGTGGAGAATTATAAAGCAGTCCACCAAGTACTGAAATCTGAACAGAAACTGGAAGAAATTATTAAATAATCTGTTTCCAATCACCTTAAGAAGAGTAGGGTTATAAGTAACAGGCAACACTATTTGTCAAAAACAAGCCATGCCAGAGTAACCTAACTATCTTCTTTGACAAAATTACTGGACTGTTTGGCTGGGGAGATGTAGACATGATCTATTGTGGATTTTTAGCAAGGCTTTTTGATACCGTCCCACGTGGCATTCTCATAAGCGAACCAGATTAAATCTGATCTGGATGAAACTACTATAGTTGCAAAACTGGTTGAAAAACACAGAGTAGCTAACAGCGGTTCACTGTCAAACTGGCAGCATGCATCTAGAGGAGTCACATGGGGTTCTGTACTAATCAATATTTTTGTTAATGACTTGGAAAATGGAGTGGAGTCTATGCATACATATTGGTGGACAACACCAGACTTGGAGGAGTTGCAAGCACTTTAGAGGACAAGAGGGCTGTGTCTACACCACACTCCCCTTTTGGAAAGGGATGCAAATATGCCCCATTGGAAATGCAAATGAGGTGCTGATTTATATATAGCATGCCTCCTTTGCATAATGGCAGCCATTTGCTGTTCCAGAAGTGCTGTTCTCTGAAAGAAAACAAACAAACGAACAAGCAGTATAGGTAGGGTTCATTCAATAGGAAACCCTGATTTTGAAAGTACCCTTCTTCCTTGTATTTTCAGGAAGGGTGCTTTCAAGAGTGGGGTTTCTTTTCGAATGAACCCCATCCACACTGCTTGTTTGTTTTTTTTTTCTGAAAACAGCACTTCTGGAACAGGTGAGTGGTTGCCATTATGCAAATGAAATGCATGATATGTAAATCAACACCTCATTTGCATTTGTTTGGTCATATTTGCATTTACATTTCCCTTCCGAAAGGGAACTGTAGTGTTAGATGCAGCTGAGTAGATTTCACAACAACTTTGACAATAATTTCAATAGTTTAGTCAGATGAAATTTAGTAAAAAAAAAAAAAAAAAAAAGCTCAAAGACCTACACTTAAGAAGTAAACCTCAAATGCACAGCTACAAAATGGTCAATAACTGTCTAGATGGTAGCAGGGCAGAACAGTATGTAGTGGGGAGTATGGTAGATTGGAGACTGTGAGCCAACATTATGATGCAGTTGTAAAAGTGGTCAGTATTATTGTGGAGTTTATTAATGGCAATGTCCTACGTAAAACATGGGAGGTAATGGTCATGCTCTACTACTCAACACTAGGGAGGCCGCATTTGGCGTACTGTGTCCGGTTTTGGACACCAGACCTTAGGAAAGATGTGGACAAATTGGCAAGAGTCCTGATTACAGTGACAAAATCATTTAAAGATTTATAAAGTGCCATATTGGCCCAAATATTTTTTTTTAAAAAGTATGTGTTCACTCGAGAAAATACAGAAGTGGATAGGGCATGATAAGTCTTCAGATATGGCAAGTACTGCGATCAAATGTTCTCCACAGCCATTAAAGAGAAGAAAAAGAACTAACAGGATTTAAAGACTAACACATTTATTTATTAGATAATGAGGTTTTGTGGGTAAAACCCACTTCTTCAGATTTTCAGATTGGAGTAGATGATGATAATCCAGGATTTAGGAAGCAGGGGGGGCCTAATCTGAACACCTGAAGAAGTGGGTCTTACCCACGAGAGTTCTTTACCTAATAAATACATTTGTTACTCTTTATGGGGCTACAGAACTGCTTTTTTTTTTTCCTAAAGCTACAGACTAACATGGGTACCCCTCCTGAAATTAACAGTGTTTAGTCTCCAGCAATGGAGATTGAGGTAAAATTTTAGAAAAACAACTTTCTAAACATAAGGGTAGTTGAGCACTGGAATCAAAGTCTAAAGTGGGTTGTGGAATCCCTACCATGGGAAGCTTTTAAGAATAGGTTACACAAATGCCTCTCAGGGGTGGTGCAGTGGTTCCCAACCTTTTTCACTAGTGTGGACCCTCAGTCACCTCCCAAATGGTTCATGGACCCCTGTCAGTTCCCCAAGTGGTTTGTGGACCACCATCAAAGCCAGTTCTAGCTGATATGTACACTTCATTACGTGGGGAAAAAAAAACACAGCATAGATTTTTAGACATTATTGGACAGTATTTCATTAAAAAATAATAATAGTGTGTAACATTTTGCAATTTATTTAAAACTTTTATTTTCTGTGAGTGTCTTTTTTTTTTTTTATGGACCCCCTGCAGTACCCTCAGGGATCCCCAGGTTGGGAACCACTGGTTTAGGTTATACTTGGTCCTGCCTTGGTCTGTGGGGAGATACGGACTAGATGACATCTTTGAGGTCAGATCCAGCCTTGCATTTCTATCACTCTCTGAAGGGAGCCTGGGTCTATGATTATAAAAGAAACTTTCAGTGAAAGTATAGAGGTGAGGGAGAATGGGAAGAATGACTCAAGGATGGGCTTTTTTTGTGGGGAAGGGAGACTCGAGCATAATCGTAATTAGAGGAAGAGGAGTAATAAGCACCAATATGGGGGTGCAGGTAGGGGGAAGAAAGGAAGCAGGGGGTGGTCAGTGGGGCTTGCAGGGAGAGAATATGTAAGAAACTTTGGTATCTGTCTCTGAGGGAGAGAGCAGAACATTCTGGTTTGGCATAAGGGAGATGGTGTAAGATGGATCAGTCTCATTTTGGAAAGGGTGTTAGGGCAAACCTCTTGGAGGAAGATTAATTCCAGTCCTAAAGGAATGGAAGGGAGGAGTTTGTTTGAAGCTCCATGTGATCTTTAACATCTGGTCGGGATAGGATCTCTTTCACATATAAAATCCTGGCATTTCCAGCAGCACAACACCCCCCTTGCATCATTCCACAGTACTGGTTCAATGGACTCAATGGAAATAATGCTGCTTATTGGACTCCCCAGCTATCACTTCCTGGGGCTTCTTGGGAGAGAAACCACGAAGGAAACCCACTACTGACCAACCCTGACCCTGTTTATTTTATAAGCTCTGACGGGCTCATAGCCTGAGGTAGGATCGGTTGTTGTAAAGAGCTCCATAGATGCAAGGGAAAGGACAGAATGGGGTCAAAAAGATGAGATTTAGGTTGACAGGTATTTCCTAGATTAAAAGGTCAGGTTTTAATGAACTGCACGCATTTTTGTTGTCATATATTCTCCCCAACTTTATAGCTGCTAATCTGGTCCACAAAATTACAGGAGTGTGCCTGCCTCCTGAACATAAGAGCTTCGAAAGAGTAGCCAGAAGGGCAGACTTTTTTTGTAGACCTTATTTTTCTCCAGGCCCCTTTTGATCTTCCATTCCCCATCCCTACCCTGCCCCAGTATTTTCAGGAATATCACTGATAACCCTTCACATCAGTAATGCCAAAATGGCATTGTAGCAGTGTTTGACTGCTCAGATATCAATCCTGTTCCAGAGACGTGATCTATAGCAGGGGTCAGCAACCCTTCTGAGGCAGAGTGCCAAAATTTGACCTTTTTGACCTCCTTGTACAATCTGAGGGCCAGTCATCCTTTTTAAAGACCCTAATAGTCCTACTTCCAGCAGCTTCATAGGTAAAGTTCTGCATCTTAATTTATTATTTAGGTGGTGGTTGGTAGCATTAGGCGGTCTTTTGCTAACCCACAGAAGGTGATCAAGCTCACAGCGGCATGGGGGAGAAGGAATGTAGCTGAACTCCCACCTTGCATGCTGATGAAGATTGGCTTGTATGCTATTCTTGGCACCCATGCTGGGGGTTGTTGACCCCTGATCTATAGGAATGCTTAACTCTAGTGCCTCCAGCTCGTCCCAAAGGCTCTTTATCCATGCTCTGCAAAGCTCTACAAGTGGGGATATCAGTTTATATAAGAGTAAACTTCCAGTATAGATGTTCTGCACTTGGGTGTATTATATGATTGTTGTGGTAGTGCTTACATGTCTGAGCCACATACCATGATTTCACTGTGCTAGGTGTTGTAAAAAGAGAACCCAGTCCCTTCTCTCAATTGCTTATAATGTTAATAGGGCTTTTACAGGTGAGAGCCCCCCCATCTGAAGCAAACTCACACAAGTACATCTACGTTAGACTACGGCAGCTGTCCTCAAATGACCTTTTCATTTTTATCCCCCCCCCATATCCACCCACCCAACCATTTATACACCCATTTGTAGCTTCTCCCAGATTGAAGTGACATTAGAGGAGGTTTTGGAGTTAATTGATAAGCTGAATAGTAACAAGTCTCCAGGACCTGACGGTATTCACCCAAGGGTTCTGAAAGAACTCATGTGAAATTGCGGAGTTATTAACAGTGGTTTGTAACCTATCCTTTAAATCTGCTTCAGTACCCAATGACTGGAAGACAGCCAATATAACGCCAATATTTAAAAAAGGCTCCAGAGGAGACCCGGGCAATTATAGACCGATAAGTCTAACATCAGTACCAGGCAAATTAGTAGAAACAATAGTAAAGAATAAAATTGCAAGGCACGTAGAAGAGCACGAATTATTGAGCAAAAGTCAGCATGGTTTCTGCAGAGGGAAGTCGTGTCTAACTAATCTGTTAGAATTCTTTGAAGGGGTTAATAAACATGCGGACAAGGGGCACCCAGTGGACATAATATACCTAGATTTCCAGAAAGCCTTTGACACGGTCCCACACCAAAGGCTTTTATGTAAATTAGGTGGTCATGGGATAGGAGGAAAGGTCCTTTCATGGATCGGGAATTGGTTAAAAGACAGAAAACAAAGGGTGGGAATAAATGGTAAATTTTCACAATGGAGGGGGGTAACTAGTGGTGTTCCCCAGGGGTCAGTCCTGGGACCGATCCTGTTCAACTTGTTCATCAATGATCTAGAAAATGAGGTAAGCAGTGAGATGGCCAAGTTTGCAGATGACACCACGTTGTTCAGGACAGTCAAAACCAAAAGGGATTGTGAAGAACTACAAAAAGATCTCAGCAAACTGAGTGATTGGGCAGCAAAATGGCAAATGAAATTTAATGTGGGTAAGTGTAAGGTAATGCACATTGGAAAACATAACCCAAATTACACGTACAACATGATGGGGTCAAATTTAGCTACGACAGATCAGGAAAGGGATCTTAGAGTTATAGTGGATCGTTCTCTGAAGACATCCACGCAGTGTGCAGCGGCAGTTAGTAAAGCAAATAGGATGTTAGGAATTATTAAAAAAGGGATAGATAATAAGACAAAAGATATCATACCTCCCCTATATAAAACTAAGGTACGCCCACATCTTGAGTACTGTGTGCAGATGTGGTCTCCTCACCTCAAAAAAGATATATTGGCATTAGAAAAGGTTCAGAAAAGGGCGACTAAGATGATTAGGGGTTTGGAACGGGTCCCATATGGGGAGAGGCTAGAGAGACTGGGACTTTTCAGTCTGGAAAAGAGGCGATTGAGGGGCGATATGATAGAGGTATATAAAATTATGAATGGTGTGGAGAAAGTGAATATAGAAAAATTATTTACCTTTTCCCATAATACAAGAACTAGGGACACCAAATGAAATTGATGGGTAGTAGGTTCAAAACTAATAAAAGGAAATTTTTCTTCACACAGCGCACAGTCAACCTGTGGAACTCCTTGCCGGAGGAGGCTGTGAAGGCCAGGACTCTATTAGGGTTTAAAAAAGAGCTCGATAAATTTTTGCAGGTTAAGTCCATAAATGGCTATTATCCAGGGGTAAAGTATGGTGCCCTAGCCTTCAGTACAAGGGCAGGAGATGGATGGCAGGAGATAAATCACTTGATCATTGTCTTCTGTTCTCCTTCTCTGGGGCACCTGGCATTGGCCACTGTCGGCAGACAGGATACTGGGCTGGATGGACCTTTGGTCTGACCCAGTATGGCCATTCTTATGTTCTTATGTTCTCCCATTTTCCAACCATTCTAGATTTGCAAATCAAGTCAAATCTTAGTGCTTGAGGAAGAATTGGTACCCACTCACCATCAAAACATTAACTAGCTCTTTATGCTTGGGCTGTGCTTTAAGATCCTTGGTTGCATCTTCATATATGATATTTGTATGGTGAATATTCAACAATTTTCTTCAGTGACTAAAATGGTTATTCATTAACATTGTTTGAAAGCTCAAAACTTTATTCTCTGTCTCCCTGCATGACTATCTGCCTAGGCAGAGTCACTCACAACTCCTAGTTTTTCTGGTTTACGGTTGTGGCATTCATTTTGAAAAATCAGCACTCAAGATGTGAATTTTCAGCCAGCTTAAATGTATACTTTGTGTATTCTTGTTGGAAGGCTTGATTTGGACAATACCTATTTTGATTGTCTGTGTAATGGAAAAAGATTATGGAGAAGGCAGTGGCATATTCATGCGCTTCAATCACAATATGATAGCCTTCCACGGTCAAGCTTGCTTTGATCTGAACAATCAGCACATCTGGAGTCTTAGAACAGCGACTTCCCCATTTGGACAAGTACAAGGAAGCAAATCTTCATCTCACAAAGAAAGATGGAATTCTGCCAAGCATTTTAATGACAAGGCAGGTCAGCTAGATCATAATTATCTTTAATTTACACTTCCAGAAGCTCTAACATTCACCTGCAGCTGACTGGCACACAGGAAAAAAGTACAAAATTCTTCCTTACCTTTGAAAACCTTTTAAGAAATGATTTCAGATCTGACATTTGCAACAGAATGTCCTACTGATAGACCAAACACCTCCGCATCAATAGGATATTTCTTTTTTTTTTATACATGGAGCTGAATGATCGTTGGGAGGGGTGAATGCTAAAATCAAATTCTGTAGCATACTGGTTTGCTTTTTTTTTTTTTAATCCTCCTTCAGGAACATTTCAGAATGCTCAGCCCTTTCCTACACTAGCTTGAATTCTTATTGTTCACTCTCAAATCTTTAGAGACCAGGGAGAATTTGCTAACTGAGCTTATCTAAGTGTTTGTCTAGCTGGGTAATTTTCAGTAATGGAAAGAAGAGGTGGTCTTTCCTCACCCTCTGCCTCCTGCAATATTTCATATGATCTCTTTAAAACTTCTTTTGCCCACAAAGAGATGAGTGTACTACACAGTCTCTGGTGAAACTTAATTATCTCTTCCAGCATCACTGGTTTCTAAGCGTCCTACAAGCAGTTTATTTTAGTTCTGTGGTGTCTTGTAAAATATCCTTCCTTCCTTGGATAAGTTGTAATTTTTTTTTTAACAGGAAGTACCCCAAGGCTTTAATTTCCTTCAGCTATTTCACTTACCGTTAATTTTTAGTTCTTTCTTTTATGTTCTCTTGTTCTTTTGTGGAGAACAGTTTCCCTTCAGTATTTTTATTCTGTGGGAGGCAACTGTGGGTGGCTACAGCTGACATGTGTGCTTCAGAATTTTGTAGCTTTTGTTCTAAAAATTTACCATCCCATCTGTCTTTTTTTTCCACACTAGCTTAGTGGTATGTCTGTGTGGTGAGGGATCTCACAGTTCTGGGCCATGGGTATGACTTGTGTCCCATAATTCCAGAGGGGTCTCTCAGGAGCATCTTCTTCCACAGAGAAAACTCTTGGTGTCCCAAATGTGAACTGTCTCTGAGTGCCTTGCCAGAGAGAAGCTGATGAGGGATAATCAAGAGTCGTGTAAAGGACTAGGACAGGTTGCGGACATTAATCCCTGCTGGAAACTCCCAGTAGTATTGGGAGCTGAGAAGAATGCTTGGATATCATTCTTAAAGCTGATACATCTACAGGTGTAGCATTTGAGGGAAGGCAGCTCTCCAGGAGAGCATAGGAAAACAGCTTTGCCAGCCAACAATATTAACCAGCAGACACAATAGCGGGTGAGCAATGGGACAACGGTGATGATGGGAAGACTAAGGAAAAGGACAGGGCTTCCAGTTGTAGAGTTGAGGGTTTCGGTACAGGGAGTTTGTCTTAGAATGGATATTTAGAGCATGTGGGTGGGGAAAGAACAATTAAATCTAGGGAACTTTGTCTCCCACTACAAATTTTTGGTTGGGACCCAGGTGAACACTGATATCCCCCTCTTCCCCCGACCCCACATATATATGTAGTATCCAGAGGCACTGAGGCCTCATACTAGGGTGAGGTGAAGTCTCTGCTCTACAGCCTCAGCTGTGATCTAGCTGGCCTTTAGCTCAGGTGGTAGAGCACGGGGTTCAATCCCTGGTGCCAGCAACCTGGGTCTGTCAGCATTACATATACATAATATAATATAGGAGCTCTCCACAACCTATCTTAAGGGGACAGTGTGTTACAATAGAAAGGTATCAGCAAAGCAAGTGTCCTTAACATTACTATTATGGAGACTTTTCCCCCTTCCTTGTGCCACATATTCATGTCCACCATGCGCGACAGAATCTGAGTTTATACCTCTCCTGGCATTGGAATGGATGTTTCTTTTTTAGTAAGTGTTGAAATATACTGCAGTGTGTCATGTGCTCCATTTTAAATATAGACAAAACCTGTTTGATGTAGAAGTTTGGTATATGTTAACTTTAAAATGGTAACAAACACTAACATAGAGTTTACTAAAATTAGAATTTGAACTGCAATTTAGTCTCCATTTTGTTGCTTTTTAAACTGAACAAGGGTGCTTGTCATGAAACTACAAACAAATGCCTACTCTTTGTCATGAATTAAACAGGCCTCACTGTTCTCTTTCCCAAATGGCTTGCAATGTACGTCATCAATGGGCTCAAGGCTCAGTGTTTACAATCTAGATTTTAAACGCACCTTATCATTGTTCATGGTTTTGATTTGGGGCTTCAGTTCAGGGCAACATCCAAATGTCCATGTTTCTAGTTACTGCTTGTATAAAATTATGAAAGTTTTGGTTTGTTTGCGGTGATTTTGGTTCCAATTAAAGTCACATGAAAACTTTGGCCTTAATTCACATCAGTTGAGTGAATTGACTTTCTGCTAGTTTTTTTTTTTCTTGCCTTTTCACCCTGCCCCCCTTTCCATGATGGCTACATCTACACTAGCCCCACACTTCAAAATGGCCATTCCCATGAGCAGATAGGAATAAGGGGACTTCGAAGTAGGCGGAGTCCTTTCAAAAAGGAGCCGCGCCAATTTCAAAGTACCGCGGCCGCCCGCATGCTAATGAAGCGCTGCATATGCATTTCAGCGCTTCGTTAGTAAACTTCAAAATGGCCATTTGAATGCCCATTTTGAAGTTTAGGGCTAGTGTAGACATGGCCGATCTGTGTCATGTGGTAGACCAAGGGTTAGCAACCTTTCCAAGAGGGGGTGTGAAATGTCACCTTTTGACCTCTGTATGCAGTCCCAGTGCTGGTGATACTTTTAAAGGTCACTAATAGTGCAGTTTACAACAGCTTCATTAATAAATAAATAAATAGATGCAGAGATTTACTGTTTAGCTGGTGGTTGGTAGTATTAGCTGGCCTTTTGTTAATCCAAGGTCCTGGCTGCATGGGGGATAAGAGGTGGGGTTGAGCTCCTGCCTCGTGAGCCAGTGAAAATTGGTTCAGTATGGTGGGGATGCATGTGAAGCTGCTTGGAGCTCAGTGGGATGGGATCCAGGTATTGGTGGCTACTCAGGGTGGTTCAGGTGCTGGGGAAGGTGGCTCATCAGGTGGTGTGCTGAGTGTGTGGAGGGAATGAGGCTTGCTGGGCAGCACTGGGAGTGAGGGGGTCTGCACGTAAGGGGGCTGGGCAGATGAGGGGGCAACTACCTGTAAAGGATTCCCTCCCCCTGAACCTGAAGAGTGATGAGTCTAGGAAGCAGGTGAAGGAGTTTGTAGAGTTTTCTGCAGCTGGGAGAGATATTTGGGGTGGTTTGACCTGGCACTGGATGCCATGTGGGGGAAGAGGAGACACTGTCCTCCCCAGCTCAGAGAGGACTAGTAGTTGAGCTTGGCACAAGATAGGAGCGACCAGATGGGTCTTCCCCAGGCCCACAATGATTTACATCTCTGCCAGCTGCCCTGAGCACCTGAAAAATGCTGTTGGGCAGGATCACATGACTGCTCTTGAGGCTGCCCTTTGCTTCTCATAAGAGAGGGAAGCAAAGAAATCTGCAGGGGACATAAGTTCTGCACATGCACAATAGTACAGAATTCCCTTAGACTAAACTGTGATTCTGACTTCTGTGCATTGCACCTGTAAAATGTGAACAATATCTCTGGATGTCAGATGTGGAGGGATTAAACATGGAGGATCTAAGCATGAAAGAAATCCTCTGTTTTTCTTTCTTATGAGTATTTTATATTCTGTCTTCGTTTCCCTTAAAGTTAGTCTTCTGTAAGACATGAGAGAGCATGGTTTGTACTGGGGAAGGGGATTTTGAAATATTCTTCACTTGGCTTCATAGCCTTGTGTCAAGGTTAATCACAGAAGTTTCATTCAGCCTTAATGGTAAATTTAGGTCCCAGTTTTGGTTATCAAGTCATAGAAGATTGGTGGGAGGTCCTTAGATTTTTAAAGGCAACCTCTGCAGACCCACTACTTAGAAACTTCTGTGTGAATCTCACCACCAGCACCACCGCCAACAAAAAATTAAAAAAAAAAAAGTTTGCTTTTCCCAGAGCACATCATCTCCATCTTGCTCGAGTATTCATGTCCGTTACTCGAACTAATTTTAAAGATTGCTAAACAGTTAACATCAGATGGATTTATGGGACAAAGAGTTCTATACAGCAAGTCAAGTCTGCATCATCTGCACCTAGAAATATATAGACAATGCTTATTTTAGTTATCATGTTAACATTTCCTCAGTTAAATGCATATGCATAATTGCAAGAGAGAATTTTTGTTTTCACTGGCCTCTCATAATTAATAAAGCTTTTGAAAGGAGTTAAATGATTAATTCTTGGGACAGATGCCAGACATAGGATAAAGTGGATGTTCATTTGGTTTGTTTTATTTAAGACTTCAATATTATCAGAGACAGGCTGCGGGGCTTTAAAGGCATTCCTTCAATTTCACAAAGTGGATGACTTGCTTTTGTGGTATCCCATCCAAGATTGACCCCATTGAGCTACATTTTCTACAAGCATGTGATAAAATGTTGGCAGACATTGGGTGGGAAAACAGAGGCACACACAGATTAAGTGACTTTTCCACATTCTCACACCAGGTCTGAAGCAAGGCCAAGAATTAAATCCAGACTTCCTGATTCCCAACCCACTAGCCCAGGCTATCTAAGTACCCAAATTGTTGCATCGTGTGGAAGATGTGTGGGACTGGAAGGGTACATTAGTGTGATCCAGCACCTGTAATTTGCTATCTGTGTTTAGGCAATGACATGAATTCATTTCATAGCATTAGGGAATGATGCATTACTTACCTGGAGAATTGCATGTGACACATCTTCATGTAGAAGAAGCTGTGGCATACATTAAATTTAATTGCTGCTCCTCTGTGGCTTAAAATTAAGGGCAGCTTCAAAAATGAAGGTAGCTTCTAGCAAATTAAATTACTTTCCCCTGCAGCTTTCATGGTTGCTAATCGGGGCAGCTTCTAAACAAAGATTTAGTTGCTATCCTTTAATGAAGGGGAAGTGATGGGAAAGCAGTCTATAAAATACAGACACACAACCTACCTTTTAAACCATTCTTAATTTAATAAGGATTAAAAAAATCAAGCTTCCTGTAACATCCAAGTACAATATATCAAATGTTACTTTTTTTAAAAAAAGGCATTTTTACAGCTGAGTTTGGCCTTGAATTATTTAAGCAATGAAACCTTCAATTTGTTCAAGTTCCTTCATAGATTTATGGGGTGAAACAGGTTAATGATAAATTTTTATATTGTGTTCTATTGACTATAGATGGCAGATCTGACAGTTAAATTGAAAATTGTTCCAGAAGCAACTTGAGTCAAACTAATTATTGGAGATGTTACAGGGATGTATAATTATATTCACCTTTTAAAAGAGAAAGGGGGGGGAAATTATTACAAATGTGCTTTTTAAAGAACAAGTGGAGAAATAAAAGCTGTAATTGTTCTTAATTATAGCTAACTGTAATTGCACGCAATTGCAATATGCAGCGTGTCAGCCATAGATTAAGAAATCCTGTGTGTGTGTGTGTGTGTGTGTGTGTGTGTGTGTGTGTGTGGAGAGAGAGAGAGAAAGGGGGGTGTGTGTGTGTGTGTGTGTGTGTGTAGAGAGAGAGAGTGCACATAAGCAACTTCAAGAGAAGAGAGGGAGTTCTGTGAATGTTGTGTATAATTTAGCTCTTTCAGTTTTGGTTCTGTCCTTGTTGATTTGATTTTGGTTTTCATGGTTATTGTAGGGAGGCAATTGTGAATGGGGAGGTTCTGCCACAGTGAGTTGTCCCCTGCAGTTGAGTTAAAATTATTGCTTTCCAAAGGAAACTGTCACAATTGTTAGATGAATAACTATTGCTTGGCTCTGATGGACCGGATTTTCAAAGCTATTTAGGCTCCTATTGATGCAGAAAAGAGCCTAATCCCATAGATTTCAGCCTGCTGATGTGCCTTTGAAAATTAAACTTGTTACAGACCTGGCAAAGTACCTATGTCAAATAATTAACTTTCAGGAAATGTGTTTTGTGGCCAAAATCCATGAACTTGGGTGTCTAGAGTTAGGTGGTGGTTTGTCTGTTATTTACATAGGCTGTTTGGAAAGTGGCATGCTAACAAACAGCCCAAAATATGCTAATGAGGTGTGGGTGCAAATTCCTGGTGCCTCATTAGCATAAGGTCACATGATTTGGAGTCTGGAAGACGTTCTTCCAGACTCCAAAACAACGTGTAAAAGCACGGCCCCTGGGAGGTCTCCTGGAAGGAAGTCCTCCTTCTGGAGGCCCCTTCTTCCCAAAAATTTCCTGTCCCAGGCTGGTGAAAGTGAGTGAGGGTCAGAGAGACCAAGCAATGCAGGGAAGGGGAGGCTGAATTGTAAGGGGCCTCGGAGAAGGGACAGGGTGAGGATGTTTGGGTTTGTAAGATTAGGCAGTTGACAACCCTAGAAATAGTAAGTGGCTAATTATAAAACCAAAGATAAGTGCTATACAATTTTGGAACAATCACATTTCATTTATTTTTGCACATGCCATCAGTTTGCTTAGTGCAGTGGTCCTCAACCTGGGGTACATGTACCCTTGGGGTACTCAAAGGTCTTCCAGGGGGTACATCAACTTATCTAGCAATTTGCCTAGTTTTACAACAGGCTTACATAAAAAACATTATCTAAGTCAGTACAAACAAAAGTCATACAAGGACTTGTTTATTCAGCTCTGTGTTTTACACACCCAGATTTAAATACAATATTCTGATTTATTTAGTTTACAATTTTATGGCAAACATGCAAAGATAAGCAATGTGTCAGTATAGTAAACCCTCAAAATGCGTGATTTCAAGTTGTGCTTCACTTGCATTACGTGAGCTCTCCCAGCCCTGGCTCAACACCTCACTCTGGCCCTGCGCAACCCCAGTTCAAACCTCCCAGGCTCCCCAGCCATGCTCACCGCCCAGACAGGGCTCTGGCTCACTCCCCATCCCCACCCCCTGCTCTGGCTGTGGCTCACCACACCTCACGTGTGGCTCCAGCTCAAACCCCATACGTGTGAGTCCAGCTCAACTCCCCCAGCCCAGTTCAAACCCCTGCATCCCCGCTCACCACCCACGCATGGCTCCAGCTCAACCCCACCCCATATTTCAACTGTGCCCCCCCATGAGGCTCCTGATTAACTCCACTCCCCCACCCCCTCTGCAGCCCTAACCCACCTGAGGCTTAACCCTCCAGCCCCCCTCCCAGGGCCCCAACCCACTGCCAGGCTTAACCTTTCCTAACTGCCCCCGCTAACCCCAAGACTTACCTTTCAGAAGGAGCTCCAGGTGCTCCTGCTGCTTTCCCAGCTGCAGAATGTGTGCTCCGCCAGGGAAAAAAACATCTCCTGACTTACGTGAAATTCGAATTGTGGGAGCATGCATGGGAACACAACCCTGAGGTAATCGAGGAGCTACTGTCATAGTGTGTTGCAACACGTTTATATTTTAAGGTCTGATTTTGGAAGCAAGTAGTTTTTAAAAGTGAAGCGAAACTTTGGCCTTGCATGCTCCCATCAGATGCCTGAAAGGTTTCACCTATCAGGAAAGGTTGAGAGCCACTGCTATGTAATAGTCAGGCAATTATTCAAAAAAGGTTTTCCAAAGTCCTAGTACACTAAACATACTCGTAAAACTGCACTGCAGTACAAGTTGCTCTGATACAGTAAGGCTATATGCAGAATGAGCTCTGACAGAAAACATGGCTTTTAAATAAATGTGTTGCAATGATAGAAAATATTGTGTGTCTGAACATTGTAGGTACTGGGGATACTTACATTTTTTTTTACACAAAAGGGGTACTTTATTTAAAAAAAAAAGTTGAGAGAAACTGGATTAGTGCATATGCAAAGGAAAATTTTAGTACCAGATTCAAGGAGTCTTTCATCTAAATCATGCTGCATTATAGTTTGGGAACAGAGGAAAACAAAAATAGCATGTTGATGCACCAGGAATTGGAAAAGGGTTCTGGGTCTAAATCCTGTTTCTCAAGCTATCCAAAGATCAGAGGGGGAAAAGTGTGTAAATAAGGGTGGAACAATGAATAGGCAGGAAAGAAAGGAATGGGAGCAAAGGTGGTGGTAGGGATGGAGCTATTTTTGGAGATGGGCATCACATTTTGGGATTTATGGAAAAATTGGTAAAGGTAAAATGGACAACTGGCATATTGTGAATGAAGGAGCTCATTTCGTGTGGCTGCATTGTAGTGTTAATATATCTATTACAGGGCTCCAAATGAGCCAGTTTGTCATCATTCTTGAAAGCAGGGATTTTTTTTAATGTCTCTTTGTTAAACGTAAAATATATAAAAGCCAGAATCCAAATGTCATCCAATTTGAATTCAGTTATATCATTCTAAGATTAAGTATAGATGGATGGCTTGACCCCACTCTGAACATCTTGAAGGATGATGCTAGTTAGTGGAAGCTTACTTAATGTGGAATTAACTGTTTATACGTTTGTATGTGTGTCTCCAGAAAAGCTAATCATATGATTCTGAATGCTAAACATGTACACCAGTCCTCTTTGTTAATACATGGCGTTGCTTGTGTGCGCCAATAAAATATTATTTCTGGGCTACTTCCTTAATTACATTTAATAATGGGGTCTCACAGTCCAATAGTATTAAACGTTAGAAGTCTTTTCAACAAACTATGATAAATAGATGTTTGCAGAACTGTTGTACTTGAGGAAGCTTTATAGCTCTCTTTGTAAGATTTGTCATTTTCCTAATGCAGCTTCAAAAAGCTCCTAAGCTTTTCTGGGAGGCTTCAATCCCTCCCCCCATCCCCCATCGGTCTGTGAATGTAGCCTGGTAAATGAAGCTTGATGTGCACTATGACACTCCTCCAGGGCTGGTTACATTTACCATTACTAAAGTCTAAATAAGTGAGTTTTAATGAGCAGAAGTGCTTGCTAATAGCTGATTCGGGCGCTTAGTGGTCCATGTTATTTAATGGGTAGTATTATAGACCATAAATGGTCTGATGATTAATAGATGTACCTGCTATGTTTTTGCAGCCTAATAGTTCTTTAATGGGGCAAACTAACTTAAGAACATAGTATTGTTTGGAGGTCCACGTGGGAGAAAAGGCCTAGCTTAAATGTACATATTAAGGTCATAGCACCAGTAATAAATGAGTGAGAGACAAGTAGTATTTATGCACTTTGGCTTCCCCAAAGAGGCCTGATCAGCAGATTTACTCTTTATTAAGAGTTGAAGATCACCACGAAGCTCAAGCTCACTAGAAGAAATCAATGATATTACCTCACCCACCTTCATTCTCTCTTATCCTGGGACTTAAATAGCTACAGCAACACTGCAGAAATGTGCCTAGATTTGTCTTGTTTTTTTTTCAGTATAGGCAGACTGACCAAATGGGCCAAATGCTAGCCACTTCCCTGCACTTCCTACCCAGCTTCAGTAGAATGGTGGAGGTATTAGTGATTGGCAGAATTTGACCAGATGGCTTAAATAGTTCTGGTTTGTGTGCATGTTTTGGGGGAGATGGGAATCCAAAGTCTTTGTAAATGGAATACAGAAATCATGGTGGCTGACCATCGTGCCTGAAAGAATTAAGTGTGATATGTAGTGAATCACGGGAGAGTCAAGTAATTCAGTCAATCCAGACGTATACACTTCACCTATTTGCCCACATCATGCAAAGCCTGTCATGAAATGGCAGCTGACAAAACATATTTCCATTAACTAGTTTCTTAGATGGGTCCCCTCTCTCCTGCACCGCACCTGCTGTTGACACTTTCTCTTGCCTCCACACTACTGCAGCTACCAGCCACAATGGCTGGTGGTGGGGTCTCCGTAGTTTCCAGGCACTGTGGGCTGTGATGCAGGACCTCCAACTCCTTCCCACAGCAAGGCTGAGATACCCAGCTCCCAGTAAGGCCCAATTTGTCACAGTTCTCTCTAGTAAAAGTCAGGACAGGTCCTGGCTTCTCTGAATATTTCTTTGTCCATGACCTATCCTTAACATTTACTAGTGCTAACACATGATCTCCATCACCACATAGACTCTTGGCTCAATATCTGGATGGTGGTTGGTTTCAAGCGGAGCGCCACAAGGCTTGGTTCTGGGGCCGGTGTTATTCAACATCTTTATTAATGACCTGGATGAGGGACTGGATTGCACCTCAGCAAGTCTGCAGATGACACAAGGCTAGGGGGAGTGGTAGATAGGATCCAGAGTGACCTGGATAAATTGGAGGATTGGGCCAAAAGAAATCTGATACAGTTCAAGAAGAAGTGTAGAGTCCTGCACTTGTGACGGAAGAATCCCAGGCATTGTTACTGGCTGGGGACTGACTGGCTAAGCAGCAGTACAGCAGAAAGGAACCTAGAGTTATGGTGGATGAAAGGCTGAATATGAGTAAACAGTGTGCCCTTGTAGCCAAGAAGGCTAACGGTGTATTAGGGTGCATTTGAAGGAGCATTGCGAACAGATCTAGAGAAGTGGTTGTTCCCCTCTATTCGGTACTGGTGAGGCCACATCTGGAATATTGTGTCCAGTTTGGGGCCCCCCAGTATAAAAAAGGATGTGGATGTACTGGAGCAGGTTCAGCAGAGGGCAACAAAAATGATTAAGGGGCTGGAGCACATGACCTATGAGGAGAGACTGAGGGATTTGGGCTTGTTTACTTTACAGAAGAGAAGACTGAGGGGTGATTTAATAGCAGTATTCAACTTCCTGAAGGGGAGCTCTAAAGAGGATGGTAAGAAACTGTTCTTTGTGGTGTCGCATAGCAGAACAGGGAAGAATGGTCTGAAGTTACAAAAGGAGAGGAGTAGGTTGGATATTTGGAAAAACTACTTCACCGGGAGGGTGGTGAAGCAAGGGAATGAATTGCCCAGAGAGCTGGTGGATTCTCCATCTCCAGAGGTTTTTATGTCCCAGCTTGCCAAGATCCTGGCTGGGATAACTTAGTTGGGGTTGATTCTGCTTGAAGCAGGAAGCTAGACTAGATGACCTCCTGAGGTCCTTTCCAGCCCTGTGATTCTATGATCTATTCTATCATTCAGAAAGGACCGTAATGATAATTCAGTCTGACTGAGTTCACGTTTCAGGTCCCAGAACTTATAGCTCTCTTTTTTCCCCTCTTCTCTCCTGTGGTCAGAGTGTGGGAGCATAATATCGGGGAAAAAAGGAGTTAATTGGATGATTATGTATTATGGCTCTATTCTTATTTAACCAATAACGGATATACACAATAATTATCACAACTGATAGACAAATGTTTTTTAAAATGTTAGTGATTGGCATACAAGGCAGTATTTACACATACTATTTTAGTGTCCTATTATCACTCAGCTCTGGCTGTTTTTCTCTCACAAATTGTTTCTTTACCCCAAAGACAATGCAACGGGTCTAGGAGAACAGAGTTTTCTCATGAAATTTCTGGTACTTCATGGTTTCAGCTGTGCCCAAAGTGTATTGAGACTGGAGGCTTTCAGAAATGGAAGCGGGAGGTAGCAAAAACCTTGAACTGGTTGTTTTATGATTGACAGCCAAGTTTTACAAAACCAGGAGGTTTGTGTATTAAATCCAAGAGACAACCGTGGCTCCAAAGTCTACCCAAGGGATACTAATTAATCTAAATACCCCTCAGATACTTCTTACATTGGTACCTAATCTGGATTCAAACTCTCCTGAATTTAAAGGGTATTCAAACATTCAGAGTTCATGTATGTGCCCACCTTTTTTTCAATTAAAATTTGAACATATAGGCATTTAAATATCTAAACCTTATGGTGTGCCCATCATTATCCAGTCCAATGACATTTCTCTAGAACAGAGGCAAAAAATACCCCAACTTCTTCACACCTGGCACTAGAGGGAAATCAAGGGTTATTTTTCCAAAAGTACAGCCCTTGAATAAACACTCAAAGCTCCCTCAGTGGTTCCAAGTCAGTGTGGGTTGTTGGAAATGTCCAGTCCCATGAAATCCCCTAGGTTTTAGTCAGTTATAGTCTGTAAAATCTGCCAACTTCCATTGATTTTAACAGAAATCTATATTTAAAAGAAAAAGGCAGCAAATGCATGTTTCAGCTGAAATGTGCACAACTTTCTGTATGTTACCCAATAAAATGTAAAGCTTTTATAAAATACAATTGTGCAGATTACGCATTTTGAGAATGAGTATTTACAATGTAATAAAAGCCTGTCTTCAGCACCAGAAGATTCATCTCTGGATTGTGTATGCAACCTTATCAATCAGCCATAGAAAAGATTGTATTAGGTCATATTCCACCCTGCTACATAGGTATGCACAGCATTGGCGCCAACACTTGGGATAACCTTGCCCGAGACCGTCCCCGGTGGAGAATGGTAATCTGTGAGGGAGTGGCAAAATCTTAGAGGTCCTGCCACACAGCAGATGAGGAGAGACAGAAAAGAAGAGTGTCAAAAACTGCCCCATGCCCCTCCAGCAGCTACCAACACCTGCCACTCTGTAGTAAGATCTGCAGCTCCAGAATTGAGCTGAACAGCCATCAACAGACTCATAAACAGGAGGATGACATGAAGATGTCCTACTCGTTACCAAGTGACTGCCAGGAGAACTCCTTTTAGCACTACTTAAGTGTAGGATTTGGTCTATTTCCTGTAGTGCAATGATTCAATGTCATGTTACATGTTTTTACTGACACACTGGGTGCCAAATTCTGCCTTCAGTTAAACAATTGCACATTTGAGGCACAGTCAGACCCCAAAGTATTATTAAGATCTAGGGCATAGCTCTTGATTGTCTTGTTGCCACTTACACCTGTACAATCTGATTTACTACCACTTTACCTCCACTTTGCTCAGGTGTAAATGACAATACAGGATGCAAGGTTGTTGTAGATGGAATGAAGAAATTATTACATGCAGTATAGGTCACACCCTCTGCCAGGTCGCTACTAGAGGGCATTGTTGACCTAAGGTACACAAGTCCAAGTACTTGAATAGTGTAGCTGATGTCGAAATACCTTATGTCAAGTTGTTGTGGTGTCCATACTGTGGGAGGCCAAAGGGAAGAGCTTTCTCACCCACTTCCCTTACTCATCTCATTCTGGTGGAGTACTGAAGTTGATGGGAGTGTGATCAGCAGTTGACTGATTATGTCTGCAGTAGTCCTGCTAAATCACCCACAAGGAAATCAATCTCTGCAGCGCTGATCTTGCAGTAAGTGTAGACAAGGCCTCAGTCTTTCGACAAAGACCTGTCTGTAAGCTAGCACTTGCAGGAAGTCTCTGTACGTACCACAGTAGTTGAAGAATAATCTATTCTGCTCCATGTGGGATAGAGGAGAGGAATGCTGTTGCCATATCCATCCTTGCAGCAATTGTAGACCCCTGAGGCTGCTGGAACATCTCAGGCTCAGCTTTCCTTCTACAATGCGTAGGTAGAAAAAGGATGAGGGGAGATCCCTGAGAGAGCAAACTCTGCCTGTGTGCTCCTCCCAACAGTTCCTTCTGTGTTCCCAAGACAGCTGAACACTGCAATATTCCCCCCTCACTTCAGTCCTGTTGTCACCTTTGCTCTCAGAAACCACAACAGTGAAATCTACCCATGCATAAAGAAGCCAAGAAACTGGATTGGGAGATCTGAGTTCAATTCCTACCCGTCACAGATTTCATATATGTCCTTGAGTAATTTTACACAATATCTGTGCCTCCATAAGGTATCTGTTCTTTTGTAGTTAAATCATAAAACCCTTTTGGGGCAGGGCTGTCTCAAAATACGTGGTTTGTCAGTACCTAGTACAAGGTACCAGATGGGCCTCTCTGCGCTACTGTGCAGCGTTCCACCTCTGGGAGGGAGGAGGAGGAGAAGCAGGGACCGGTCGTGAATCAGGCAATTTGCAGCTCCTCCTAAAGTGCTGGGAGGGAGAGGGAGGCATAGTAAGTGCAAAGCTCAGGTACCCCTTTGCCCTAGAGCACATGGGGGCGGGAGACAGCTAGGAGGTCCATGGGAGCCAGGTTGCCCACCACTGCCTTTTTGGGCATCTTATTTAAAAAAAAAACAAACAAAACTTTTCCAAGCCATACCACATTTCTTAAACAATTGCTTCTTTAACAAAGCCACGATTTTAGGAATTAAGTGTTCATGGTTAGGAGGCTATGGAAAATAAAATATATTTAAATAAACGTGTGGCAATTCATATTACATCGAGGGCGAATATTCATACTGGTCAAACCTCTCTAATCCGGAAGTCTCTCATCCAGCAACATCTGTAATCTGGCATGATTTTAATTAGCATGGTGACCATTTATCACAGATGTGGCCAAATTTCCTGGGGTCACACACAGTTTGTTTCTAGCCACCCATCCTCGCTTTCCATGTTCTGTGCTGTTCTTTAGTTGTAATTTATGCCTAAATGTCTTCTAAGAGCACAGGAAGCAGGGGATATGTTGGTAACATGCTGGACAATATCTACCTCCCATGGTTGGGCATGTTCTCTTGTCCAGCAACCGTCAGATCCTGAGGGTGCCAGATGAGAGAAGTTCAACCTGTAGTACAATCAGAGGTGTGGCAATGTTTTTAAGAGTGGGGGTGCTGAAGTCTAACTCCCTGATACTTGTCCAGCCCCCCCCACTCCCCCTGGCCCTAGCCGAGAGCTCAGGGTGCTTCAGCACCTCCTGCACCTCTACTTCCCACACTTACAGTGCAAACATTTCAAACAGCAAAGTTAAAATAACTGCCTTTAAAAGTCAGCCCGGGACACAGGAGAAGCACATCTGCATACGTCCTATGTTTTATCACAATCAGCTAGTTTTGCAAAGCATCAGCCTGAACAGAAATAGACCCGCAATGTGAACTTGCTACATCACTTCCTAAAGTGTGTTGAAATTGTGCTTGAATGGCAAGGTCATGAGCAGTACATGCAAATAATATGGTTGTGAACATTATCAGTAGACTTTGTGGAATTCTCTTTCTGTTTTTTAAAATAATTTTGACAGCTATCAGTTAATTTTTAAGCAAAGGTTTAGATTCTTACTCTATTTGAAATGTTTGCAATTGCATGGGTTTTATGCATTTTTCAATTTTATTTATTTAAATTTGCACAGTTCCCCAACTGATGGGGGAGTCAGACAATTTATTTAATGGGAACGAATGCTGAGATCCAAAAAGTTAAATCTTTATAACCCATTAAGAAGTACGTCTTACCCACGAAAGCTTATTACCTAATAAATTTCTTTTATATAAATGCACTACAGGACTGCTTGTTAAGTGTGAAGCTACAGACTAACACAACTGGGCAAATTGGAGAAATGGTCTGAAGTAAACAGGATGAAGTTTAATAAAGACAAATGCAAAGTGCTCCACCTAGGAAGGAACAATCAGTTTCACACATACAGAATGGGAAACAAAAAGCTTCCTCTCTGTTACAGAATGGGAAGTGACTGTGTAGGAAGGAGTGTGGCAGAAAGGGATCTAGGGGATATAGTGGTCCACAAGCTAAATATGAGTCAACAGTGTGATGCTGTTGCAAAAAAAGCAAACGTGATTCTGGGATGCATTAACAGGTGCGTTTTGAACAAGACACGAGAAGTCATTCTTCTGCTGTACTTTGCACTGGTTAGGCCTCAGTTGGAATATTGTGTCCAGTTCTGGGCACCGCAGTTCGAAAAAGATGTGGAGAAATTGGAAAGGGTCCAGAAAAGAGCAACAAGAATGATCAAAGGTCTAGAGAACATGACCTATGAAGAAAGGCTGAAAGAATTGGGGTTGTTTAGTTTGGAAAAAAGAAGGTTAAGGGGGGGACATGATAGCGGTTTTCAGGTATCTAAAAGGGTGTCATAAGGAAGAGGGAGAAAACTTGTTCTTCTTGGCCTCTGAGGATAGAACAAGAGGCAATGGACTTAAAATGCAGCAAGGGAGGTTTAGGTTGGACATTAGGAAAAAACTCCTAACTGTCAGGGTGGTCAAACGCTGGAATAAATTGCCTAGGGAGGTTGTGAAATCTCCATCTC
This sequence comes from Carettochelys insculpta, assembly GCF_033958435.1. NCBI lineage: Eukaryota > Metazoa > Chordata > Testudines > Carettochelyidae > Carettochelys > Carettochelys insculpta. The sequence goes on along the minus strand of NC_134137.1, from coordinate 368,444,608 downwards.
TGGAGATATTTAACAACAGGTTAGATATGTCTATCAGGGTTGGTTTAGACAGTACTTCGTCCTGCCATGAGGGCAGGGGGCTGGACTCAATGACCTCTCAAGGTCCCTTCCAGTCCTAGCATTCCATGATTTTATGATTAACTATCATTCTGAGACCATAAAAACACAAATTGTCAACATTTTAAAATGTACAAAGTAAAAGTCTGTAAAACAAGTCAGACCTGTTTTTACTTAAATCAGAACTCTAATTCACAGGATTTTGAGTATAATTCTTGAGAAATATTTATCTTACTTTTTCTCTCTTTAATCTCTTAAGATAAATGGAAGTATTTTTTTCATCTGTGTATAATGAAATCAATGTTTACCAACATTTACCAATTAAAAATTCAATCCTTCTAGGATTGATTCCTACCTATTTGACAGCTATCTTTTACCTGACTCTACCGTAACTAAGCATATATGTACGTGCAATCATGCATGTGTGTCTTCAATAAGCAGGGCTGATGTGGCTACTTTTCAACATTTACACCATGGGAATCGTTCATTTTAGGCGAGTAGGTCTGTCAGTGATTGTTTGCCAAGCTGATGCTTTCCCTAGACCTCTGACTGTCTGAAGCCACCTGGGGAAGATGAGGGAGAAAATGTTCAAAATGTCCCTGTTCTATACACTAACTATGAGGCTCTGGTACCCGACACTGTCAGAGACAGAGTATTGCCCTAGAGGGACCATTGGTCTGACCCAAAATAGCCATTCTTATATTCAAAATCAATATAACCCCTTCCCATCTTCTTTACAAAATTGGGTAGCTTTTTTAAATGTAAATGTGCAGCCATATCAGTTTGCTTATTCTAGGGCTTCATTCTGAAGAGGGCATTGTAAAAGTAGGCAAAAAAACAAGTGAAAGTGTAGAAAAGGGAATAGCCCTCTATAGAAATCTAAGCAGGTGTCGTAACAGTACAAAAGCTGTATTGTTCTGTTGTTTTTTCCTATGTTTAGAAGGACAAAATTCAACCCACATACTTTATTAGAATGGTTTGTTTAAAGTGATAAAATCCTGATTAACCCCCCACAACCAGGGAAGTATCCATATTAAGATCAGGAAGATCTCTCTCATCTCAATATGGGGTTTCAGAAGATACTATTCATTCCTTTAGGTCAGTATGGGAACCAATCCTGACTATAGGCCTAATATGAGGAGGCACAAGACAGTGCTTCTGAGGGTGCCATTTTTCAGCAGAGATGTAAAATCAATGGCCTGACCATTTGTGGTGGTGAAAGATCCTTTGGCACTTTTCTGCAAGTGTAGAAGCATGAACTCCAATGTCCTGGTTAAATTCCAGTTGAGAGTCACATTCTTCTGTCTTTAAATGCCCCCTGCAGTTATAATCAGATGATTCTTCACTTCCTGTTATATTACTGTGTAGTTTGGCTTTGTGTTGTAGAATCATCACGGTCTTTTCATTCTTTAGGTCATCTGTTTCAGCAGTGGGTGAATTAGGTTACGTGTGTACATGGAAACTGGAAAGTGTGTTCAGGGTTTGGTTCAAAGGCAGCTGAAGTCAGTTGGATTGGCCCTTTAGCTTATGGAACATGTGGTGATCACTACAACTGGAGGTTACAAATAGAAATTATTATGAGTGTGATTATACTCAGTATTAGAGGATGTTTTCTTTTCTGTGTTACATCATGCCTACGGCAAAGGTTCCTTGATAAATACATAAAGACTTAAATGGACAAATCGACTGGTTCTCTTTTTTAAATTCTATATCCTATTTACTCCTTTTCTTTCCATTTACAAAGAAGGATCCTTTCCGGTGTTATGGTGCTTGTACTATCTTTAGCAATCTACAGGGTCTGATAATGAAACAGTAGTGACTTGTCACCAAAATGAAAATCCTTTCCAATGCCTCCTCCTACTATAAATTGTTTCATCCCTGTAACATGACCTGACAATTAAAAATTTCAGCCTTGGTCATCTAGCAAGTTAAATGAATTCTGTAGTCAGGGAGTGAGAAGTGAAAGCACCCTTCTATTTACAGGGGCCTGTTAGTTCAGGTACCCTTAACTGATCTCATCTCCTGCACTATCACATGTTGTCTTTGAGTATGCAAAAACTGATGTGTAGAAGATGGGAAAGCTCTTGGTCTTTGGTTCTGTCATTCATCAGAGACATGAAGCAGCTCATTAAGAGGCTCAAAGAGCCAGATCCACAGCCGGAGTGAACCAACAGAGTTCCATTAACCTGAACAGTGCTACACTGATTTAAGCTGGTTTGAGGAATTGGCCATAAAGAGTTTAATGTAGCAGGGAAAGACATGTACAAGTGAGAGATGCAGGTGATCGTGAGCAAATTAATGTAACAACCGAGTAATGAGCATGTGTATGTATGTCATGTGTTGTCCCCCATGTTGTAACTATGTATCATTGTTTACATGTGGGGCTGCTCACCCACGGGAAAATCAGTCAGGTCCCACACACAAGTGAGGAGGAAAAAACCCCTCGCATATGTGGCCCCCAACTGAGAAATGGGCAAAACAAGACATTTACCTCTCTACACTCAAGCTCAGTCTCACACCCTAGGGAGACTGGTGCTAGTAAATTTTGTGCGGGGGCCCTTAGTCTCTGAGGAGGGTCCAAAATGAAGGGTTCAATGCCCAGGAGCAGGTTGCTGTGCAGCAGGCTGAGGTGGTGAGATGGGATCTGTGCAGGAGGCAGGGTGCAGGAGAGAGCTTGGGGTGTAGGATCTGAGTGAGAGGTAAGGTGAAGGAGTGAGAAGCAGGTGGGGATGCAGGTGGGAGTATGACTTCTGGGTGGGAGGGAGAGTACAGAAGGGGAGCAGGCATGGGGTAGGGGCAGGAGGGAGGGTGCAGGAGAGTGATGGGAGTGGGGGCTCTGGATAGGAGGGAGGGTGCAGGAACAGAGACGAATGGGTGCAGTAGGGTAGGGTGAGTTCTGGATGGGAGGAAGGGTGGAGGAGGGGTTTGGGGGCCAGGTGGACTTGAGTGCAGGAATAGGGTAGGTGGTGGTATCAGGAAGGGTGTGCAAAAGCAAGGCAGAGGTGGAAGTGGGGTGCAGGAGCAGGGTGGGGGTTCAGGGTCTGGGCAGGAGGGGGCAGGAAATTGGGATGCTGCCTGGTGCAGCTCTAGGGCAGGGTGCACATGGCCATTGCTGGCTGGGAGCATTTCCATTCAGCACACAGCCGCTTCTTCCCCACCTACCAGGCAGAGCTTGGGGGTCAGTTCAGGCCCCACCTTGCCTGGATTGAGCTTGTGAGGCTAGGGCTCCCCACCCTACCCCTGCCTGGCCCTGCAGCGATGTGGGACCCTGCGCCTTGCAGGCCCAATCTGGATGGTAGGTTCCCCATCCTTGGTTTAAAATTTATTTGAAAAATATTTTATTAATGCAATGGTGAAATGATAAAATCGCATCTCTAAAAAATCATGCCCTTCTCCCGTCTGCCATCAGGTATAGGGGCACCAGTTTAACGGTATTGCATAGGCCCCACAAATCCTGAGGCAAGATGTGTAAGTTAATACTACTCTCTTTCCCACACCTCAGTTTAGCTCTTGGCAGAAACACGGGCCAGAATTCTCTCCTTTCAGGACTTGCAGTAAAAATACAGCAAACAGAGGTAAATCCTCAGAACTACGACATGCAAGGGTGGTGGTAACAGCTGCCAGTCAGCTTCAGTCAACCATATAATTCGTAGTGAACACAACAAATAAAAACACAACACTTGGCAGGCCATATTGGGAATACTTCCGAATAACTTACTTAAGCAAAACTATTAGACAGCAAGCATGTGGGTGGGTTGTTTTTTTTCATGAAGATGTGTTTTGTTTTTCCAATTGAACGTGCAGTTCAGAGTGAGGTTCTACATAAGAACAGCCACACTGGGCCTGACCATAGGTCCGTCTAGCCCAGTATCCTGTCTGCTGACAGTGACCAATGCCAAAAGTCCCAGAGGGAGTGAACAGAATTGGTAATTGAGCAATCCCTCTCATGTCCTCCATTTCTAGCCTCTGACAAACAGAGACACTTGTATTCTTGGTATGTCACGTGTGAATCATAGAATCAAAGGACTGGAAGGGATCTCAGGAGGTCATTGAGTCCAGCCCCCTGCGTCAAGCAGGATCAACCCCAACTAAGTCATCCTAGCCAGGATCTTGTCAAGCTAGGACTTAGAAACCTCTAGAGATGGAGAATCTACCACCTCTCTAGGCAATGCATTCCAGTGCTTCACCACCTTCCTGATGAAGTAGTTTTTCTAAATATTGAACCTACTCCTCTCCTTCTGCAAATTCAGACCATTGGTCTTGTTCTGCCATGTCACCATTGAGAACAGTTTCTCTCCATCCTCTTTAGAGCTCCCTTTCAGGAAGTTGAAGGCTGCTATTAAATCATCCCTCAGTCTTCTCTTTGGTAAACTAGATAAGCCCAAGACCCTCAGCCTCTCCTCTTAGGTCATGTGCTCCAGCACATAATCATTTTTGTTGCCCTCCGCTGAACCTGCTCCAGCACATCCACATCCTTTTTATACTGGGGGGGCCCCAACCTGCACACAATATTCCAGATGTGGCCTCACCAGTACCAAATAGAGGGGAACAACCACTTCTCTAAATCTGCTCGCAATGCTCCTCCAAATGCACCCTAATATACCGTTAGCCTTCTTGGATACAAGGGCACACTGCTTACTCATATGCAGCCTTTCATCCACCATAACCCCTAAGTCTCTTTCTGCTGTACTGCTGCTTAGCCAATCGGTCCCCAGCTTATACCAATGCCTGGGATTCTTCCGTCCCAAGTGCAGGACTCTACACTTCTCCTTGTCGAACTGCATAAGGTTTTTTTTTTTGTTTTTTTTTTTTGGCCCAATCCTCCAATTTATCCAGGTCACTCTGGATTCTCTCTCTACCCTCCAATGTATCTACCTCTCCCCCTAGCTTGGTGTCATCTGCAAACTTGCTGAATGTGTGTGTGTGTGTTTGTGTGAACGTGTGTGTCTGTGCTCATACGCACCACTCTTATTTCATAGGGATGATTACTCAGTCACTTTAGTAAAGCTGCAAAGCCCCTGTGCATATGTCACCTGGATTCTCCAGGGTCAGAGGAGAATGGTAACTTATCAGTTCCCCTCCAAACACTCCAGAATTCCTACAGCCTGAAGAGCTTCGCTGCCAGCAGCAGTTTCCATCCACTGTGCCAATACCTGGCTGGTTTTCTCAGTTTTCCAGTGAGATATGACAATCTGCAGCCTGTTTCCAAAGTGATAAAGGTGTTGGGATGCAACCTTCTTGGCAGACATACCTCTTGCGCCTGGGTTAATCATCTGCTGAATCCCCAGGGCTCGAACAGACTCCCCTCTTTATAACTTTCCTTCCTCAGAGCTGTGATTGGCTCAGCTGAGTCAACTTGCAGATGGTGGATGTGCGGAACCTGCACCACTGTTTCCCCTTAATGGAAACTTCTACACAGCATCAGAAACAGCTACTGAGCATGTCCACTAATTAGTGTCCAGCTATGTCAGGGTGGTTCTGAGCTCTTTTAAGGAGTTCTGCTCTGCTCTCTCCTCATGAGCAGAGAAGCAGAGGATTCAAGTGAAATACATGTCTTTCCCCTTCTGGGGAATGAAAAAAATCTTAAACTCCAGTATAAGTAAGGAGATTAGAGAGAGAAGTCTGGACTACACATGCCATATGAAAGAGGAAAAATCTTCAGTTTAATTTAGATTGCACCTTTCCAAGGGAGAAATTATGTTCACTAAGGGTATGTCTACACAGCACAATTATTCCAGCATATTTTATTCTAGGGTTGTTATTCTAAGTAAAATATTCCAGAATGATGCCTGCACTACAGGGAAGCCCTGGAATAAGCAAAACTTATTCCAGAATAACGTGTCTGCACACAATAGAGCCTATTTTGGATTAGAGCCTTTGGAGGCACTACTTCCAGGGACTCTAATCCGAATTACTATGTCTATACAGCAGAATTGTTTCAGAATAAAATATTCTGGATTAGTGTGTTTCAAAATAGCCCCTATTTCCTGTCTACAGAGTCCCTACTCTGACATCTCTGTTTTGGAACAGGCACTGTTCCTTGTGGAATGAGGTTTACAAAATTTGAAAAAAGCCATCTGCTATTTCAAAATTCTTTCAAAATAGCAGTTGCATGGGGTAGACACTCGCAAAGTTATTTCAAAATAACTTTGCTGGGTAGGCATACCCAAACTGTCTGGCTATGTCTACAGTACAGCAATCTGTTGACAGAAGGTTCTGTCGGAAGATATTTTCCAACAAATCTTCTGTCAAGAGATTGCGGACAGGCAAAAAAGTGGATCAAAAAAGCAATCTGCTGTTGCAGCAATGAGGGGCCAGACTCCCTGGCCCCGTTTCTACAGAACAGCCAACAAGCAGCTTAGTAAGCAGGGCTGCCTGGTGAACCAGAAGCCCTGCCTCTCAGCAGAGGGCCCCTGGAGCATCTAAACAGCATTTTTGTCAACAGAAACTGTCGACAAAGGTGTTTATTACACATAGCAGAGAGGCAGAATGATGTCTGCAAAAGTGATGAGTTTTGTCAACACACTGTTGACAAAACGCATTTTGTGTGTAGCAGTTGTAAAATCATGTTCTGGTGTACACCTTTCCACCCATCTTGAGTTCAGTGAGTTGTATTCAGTGTTCATCAGTCCTGCATCTTTTGCATTGGACTGTCAAGGTCCTCCCATGCTTTTGCCAGGATCTTACAACAGGCTGTTATGACAGTTTTTCCCTTGGGTGAATTTTTTTTTCTCTTACTGACTAATTTTTAATAAACTTTTTTTTTTGTGCACAAGAAATGAACATGAATGATGATTTACTGTGGCTGTCACTTGGGGTTAGTAGGAATATGAGAATGAGTTGTCTAAATCTATGTCCTGTTTCTTCAAACATTGCAGCATGTGTTTCCGTTAGCTTTTGAAATAAACTCTTTTTGGGTGTTGCTAGATAAGCTGCCTGTGCCATAAAGAGTGGCTCTTTACTGCTGGGAATTTATTTGTAGACTAGTATTGTTGGTCTTCCCAATACACACAGCATGCGTGGTAAATTTGAGAACTGCAGATAGTAAATATTTAGTTTTATTGGCACTCATTGCAAGATTTATTTTTAACAGGGGAAACCCAGGTTTATTGTGTAGGAATGTCTTGTGTTGCTGATTAATCTAAAGGGTTGCTCTTGCAAGGCCTTAATTTTTTGTAAGCCTAAATCATTTGCTCATCCAAATCCTCACTGCATGACCAAATGACCCATTTCTTCAGATGAAAATGGAGGAGAAAAATAGAATCTAGTGTTTATACAGCAGAAGGGGGGAGGAAAAAAGGGACAAATGTCAAAACGAAGAATTTTAACTCATACAGAACCACAGCAGCTTCTCAATTAACTGTAACCATGGAGGAAAAATTTATCGTGTCTTTGTGGGTTGCTCAAGGAAACAGTCTACTCGAAGTGTTGAGTATTGAAAGGCATCTATGAAAAGGATGGAGAAAAATTGTTAAATATTGTAATCCCTTTAGTTCTGAATATTCCGTGCATCTTTCATTATTCCAGCTCAGAAAATAGCAAAAAAAACCCAGGAATTTTGTAAGAGACAAATGACAAGTATTAGAGCCAAATGAAATCTTGTATATGAAAAGAGATTTAAAAGATTAGGGCTACCTAAATTAGGGCAGAAAAAAAGAGGTGACAAAGTTGGGAGTGAAGGCTGTATGAAAGAGAGAGAGACTCCCACACAACAAGGAATAATATAGAGAGGATGGATCAAATTTACCTATTGTCGTAATGCAAGAGTCCAGATGACAATCAATGAAAAGGCAACAGATTCAAAACTGAAAAAGCTTTTTGTTCAAAGCATAATTCATATCACCCCCTTGATATCATGAAGCATATCTGAGGCCAAAAATTTAACAAGATTCTAAAAGGATTATTGATGTAAATCTGTGGTTAGAATACAGCAGTGGTAGTAAACAGGATAGAAATCTAGGACCTCTTCCATCGTGCTTTATGATGACAAGGATTCCTACATTTTCAACTGTGTGGACTGCCTGTTAAGACCGACAGTTGCTTGTGATCCATATGCCCTCTCATTTGTGATACCACAACGTACCTATGACAGTTACATCAATGGCTTGCATGGAAAATTCCTGTAAGGAAAGCATGTCATGTCTTTCAACGTAACATTAGGAAAGCATAGACTATCTTGCAATGCACTTTAGCACCTGGCAATGAGGAGACAGCACAGAGTAATCAGTGACTTTTCTACAGCTAACAAGTGTTACAGGCCGTAGTTTGGGAACCTCTACTTTGGAATATTTAACTGAAGTGAGAACAAAACCTACTACTGGATTTTTCTTCTCCATTGTGTAGGACAGTGATTTGAAACATGAGGTAATGGATGCTTTCGAAGGCAAGATGATAGACTAGCTAGATCTTTGGTGTGGTCCAGTTTCAGTCCCTGTGTTCTTTGGTTTTAGGGTTTAACATAGGGGCCAGGAAGGGGAAAAAACAGTTAAAAATTCTGCAATTTTGGTTAGTTGTTTGAAGCTATTTTGTGGGTCTGGGTGCTGGAACAAGTCCCAGACAGATGGATTTAGTAGGTGGAGAGCAGGTGTAGTGGTATAGTGATACATTTTATATATACACCACTTGTGTGGAAGTGTCAGCTGTGGGATGAATTGTGATAAAACATCAACCTTAGCCCACCCTCCCATTTGCCTTCCCGCTCATTCATGTCTCATGAAATTTATTACCAACCCAAGAACAGTTTCAGGCAGATAGTTAGGGTGGTTTTTTTTTTAAATCATGTCTATCTGCCAGTAAAATGCTGCTTTATCTCCCCAGTTTGGTACTTCCCACTTAACAAATTATCACCGCCCAAGACCTAGGATGGGAAGATTTGGTTGTATCAGTTGAATCAGTTGTACTTCCATTACATCACAAAGTCACTGATTTGTCATTCAGTAAATGGCTACGGAGACAGAAAATCAGAGATATTTACTGTTGCAAGATGGACCCACTGCTTGGTTCTAGCCCGTGAGGAAGCTGTAGGGTTGGAATTTAAATGGCAGTATAATTTTATGGACAGAAAAACTACACCTGGATAATGTAACCATCAGAAACTCATGCTAATCAACATGTTTTGTATTGCTCTCTATCATGATGTATTTCACGTTGTTGCACCTTTTTGTTTATTATCACATGGATAGCAACTCCACATAGGGAATGCACTTGGGCAAGATGTGTATGTCTGTTTAGAAATTTTATGTACACAGGTGTACCTACACACACCCTCCAACTAAACTAAATGTCTTTGCCTTTGAAATGTTGTAAACTCTGCAAACACTAACTAATTTTCCCTTCTGTATCTCTCTTACAGAGAGACTGCCACTGAGTTAGTTGGAACATTACCAAGGTAAGCAAGCTGTTCTGAACTCAATCTGCATATCAGCTTCTGCTAGCTGCTGAAAGAAGCATAGCCTTGTGAGTCACTGTATCATTCTTTCATGTAGAAACCTGCCCCACTGTGGAGAGGCAACTGAGATATTTTGATTGGTTTTCACCTTCCCATCAAAATGGCTGTAAAATGCTGTGGTCCCCAAGAAGTAATCGTTTTAAAGCAATGTGTTTAAATTGCTCTGAAGCACAGCTCAGCGGACTAGCACCTGAGGAAAAGCATCGTAGATGTGGTTTCCTGCCATGTTCGAGCTCCATATGTTATAGGTCATTTCGACTCTGCTTTCTCCTTTAACAATGAGGGGAAAAGTTTTGAAAATCCAAATATATTATTTCATTGGGAAAGCAGTAGAATGCCATAGATCTCATCTGCTTAGTGTGAGCATGTTCATCTTGAAGTACACACGACTTCCAAGCTTTCAAAGAATGGCTGAAAGAGAGACTGCCTCTTTGTGCTTAGAGGAGACAAATACAAGCACCAAGGCTAACAACCACCACAGGCCCTGTGGCATGGTAGGAAGGGGGCCAGGCTCTGCTCCCCAGAATGGGGTGAGCCAAGAGTGGAAGGGGCATGGATGAGGACAGTCAGCCCTTAGCACCTCCCAGACTTGGTGCTGCCCCTCCCTAGCCCACACAGAGTGGTGTTGCTCGGGCACTTCAAAGGGTCCCAGAGCTCTGGCTGCTGCTGCAGCAGTATCTGTCCCCTTTGCCCCTACTCCCTCCAGGGAGTCTGAATATAAGGTTGTTCTTGTGGAGATGAAAATTATTCAGACAACTGAAAAAAATAGGGTGGCATCTTGAATTCTATCTAGTGACAGATTACTTTCCGAATATCATGGAGAAATGCACATGTTCCCTTTCGTATCTCATTTCACCAACACTGCTTTTTTAGTGAGTTGCATGTGTGTATCTTTTTAATAGGCTTAGTTATTTTTCAGTGAGTATTATGTTGTAGTTTGACATGGATTCATAATGAAAATGCGTAAAAGGTGTACCATGAAATCCTCACTGCATCTATAAAATAACTTCTTACAATATGGTGAAATGATATTTGGCACATCAGCTATTTTTCGTTCAAAGGCACCTAAAAAAATCTGCCTAACTTTTTTTGGGGGATCATGTGAAAGTCAAGTGTTTGTTCACTGGAAAACCACATTTTTTTAATGATGCAGGTGATAGGTTGATTTAATTCCAGCATACTTAATTCCAGTAACAAGGTGTATTTTTCCTTCATTTGATGAATTATTGTGTGGTTATTGCTGCTCTTGTTTTCCAGAAATGTTTGTTGGTACAATCTAATTGAATATAGCTAGGCCATTCAGCTATCATTCTCTTTTTAAGTTTCCCGTCCTTTATTATCATCAAATGTGCAGTGAAATATCTTGGTGCAATTTAACAAGGCATCTGAAATTCTGTTTATTCTCTGGCTAATGATCTGTGGTACATGACACTTAGAGATTTTTATTCTTTGTAGTCATAAAGAAATATTTACAATTCCGCTTCTGGAAAAAATGAAAACAGAGATTCAAACAGTAGCTTACTAGTTAATCCTTGCTTGAAGACATTGGTATTTAGTATTTTTCATAATCATTTAGTTGTATCATTTTTACTGGTGTTAAGGGTGGAGTATTTCCGATCTGATTCTACTGCATGTCATTAATTTAATCTTTGCTTGGCATTAGTTGACAATATATAGTAAAAATATGAAACCTTTCTACAGCGGAAGTGAATCTATCCTAGCAGTTTTAAATGGTTTGAAGTTAAAATGAGAAATCTACACTAGGAGCTTGAGTAAGCATTCAGTTGCTAACTTGCCGCTAATGGAAAGCTAACTGTGTGTTTGAATTCTTGCCACAGCTGAAATTAAAGTCTGGTGATAATATGTCACAAGTAGAAATTAGATTATATGAGCAATGTGCATGAGGCATTGTAATTGTATTATAAATATTAAAGCCAATGATCTTGTCTAGATTAAAACAAATGTTTACAGCTGTGTTAGTGTTGGCATTCTTCTACTAGTCTCCAAGCTTTTCTCTGCTCTGACCCGTCATTGCTGTTGTCTCAGTGGTCGACTTTTCTGATTTACATTGATGAGATTTTGAAATATGCTAACTGCAAATGGATAATTTTGATAGTAATGATTCAGAAATTGAGAAATCTAATCTGAGATCTTTTTCATCTATCGATGCTGATTTTCTTCTCAAATTGCTTCATTTTGATAGGCATAACTGTAGATATCAGAACTTTGAAAATGTAAAAAGTAATAACTGTTTTTGAAGCAACTGTGCTAGCCACACATTTGCCTTATATGCCAAATACAAAGAAACAAAAAAGACTACTCCACTACAGTTCAGAATATTAAACCTGGCCTATATGAGTAAGCATAATGGCTATGTCTACACTACCCTCCTCTTTCGAAAGGAGGAGGCTAATGAGACACTTTGGGATATGCTAATGAGTCAGTGCAATGAATATGCAGCACCTCGTTAGCATAATGGTGACCACGGCACTTCAGAAGTGCTATTTGAATCGCACGCGGCTAATCTACATGGGGTCCTTTTTGAAAGGACCCCGCACACTTTGAAATACCCTTATTCCTATTTGGAGAAGACCCCCCCCCCGCAAGCATCCACATGCATTTTGTGTGTGGATGTTTCCCAGATTTGTCGGCAAAACTCGCTAGTGTAGCCACAGCCAATGACTTTTTCTATTTTACAATAACTTGTTCATATATTTTCCTTTGCAGGTAAACTTGCCCAAAATAATCTCTTGAACTCTTCAAAGAATATGGAATCGTGTGCAAGTACACACACCCAGGCTGCGGTTATACTGAGCCTAACTGCAGGCGGCAGTATGCAACTTGACAGTCTCAAAAATGCAAATGGCTGTTCATTTGCATATTGGCTTGCCAGCAGAGAGAGAACGCAGTGTAAAAGTGGCTCTGCCAGCGAACCCCCCTACTTTGTTGGCAGACTCTTATGCCTGGAAAAAATCAGTTCAGGTCAGTGTAACCATAGCCCCAGTGTGTATATACAGGAAACTCTTTCATACCCAGCAGCCCTGGGACTGGGAGGTTGCTAGATATTCAGATATTCTGGGTAATAGAGAGGTATACCTAGCAGTGTGTAACACTAAAGAAAAACAAGATTAGATGTTAAGAAACAAACAAAATGTATGCAGAGTACTTTATTTACGAACAGTAGTATTATACACTGTGAACGTATACTGTATTTGCTGTATTTATTTGTATTTACTTTCACTATACTGTATTTATGGAAAATGTACGTAAAATTTACTTATGGTTAAAATGCCAATTATTTGAAAGTTCCTGATGATAGAATGGCAGATATGAAAGAGTTTCCTGTTTGCACTTGTCTGCTCAGCTGAAGGATGGCAGCATTTTCAGGGTTAATGGTGCCTCCAAGGGTTTTGTCAACATAATAAACTATTTCTTTCCAAACTTTTACATCGATTAATTAGATTATAAAAGAAATGTTGGTGCTCCAATTTCTCAGAAAGCAGTTGGTAAATTAAGAAATATGTTTTTTTCTTTCTTTTCTGCCCTAATTAAGACACTTGTAAATGTGTGCTTAAAAATAAGGGTAAAAAAATAATTCTTTTAAAACCATGAGGTTTTGGGTTTGTTTTTTTTCACATTTCTATCCACCTTCACTTGTTGACATTTTTTTAATAAGAATTTTAAATAGACAATTTTTTTCTAACTTGCTTAGCTAAAAGATTCACCACCAGATTTCATCCGTGCTTGGGGTAAATAACGAAAAAATGAAAAAACTGGGGTTTGTAAACTTCCTTTAAAGGGTGGTATTGTATTTGTAAAAAAGATAGATATAAACTAGAAACAAATAAATGACAGGTTGAACTTCAAGAACTTGATATCTAGGTTTTCTACCATGTGTTTTCTTTTTTAACCTAGCTTATTTTGTTTATGTTTAGATAATACAGAATAGAGAGAGAAATTATTTTAATCTTAAAAATAAGAGATACAACTTCATTATTATATGTATGAGCCCATGGATTTTTGCTTTTCAGATAAAGGCATTCTGTGCTTAACAGCACATCAAAGACAAGATCTTCATAAGGAAAACTCTATAATACTGTTGGGTTGTTCATTGCATGACCTATTTAGAGTACTCAGATTCTTCTTGTTGCAGACTACGTAATTAAATTTTAAATGGAACATGATAAAGAAATTATACTGATGATCTCCAGAGATTTGAATACCCTATTTGGCTCTTTGCAAGAGTGTAGCAAAAGCATATTTTAAAATTTAATAAAGGTCTGGCCTCATTTTTTCATTTTAGAGTTTCTATAGCTGCTGTGGCAATCCTGAGCCAAAATTATATATTATAATGTTACCTGAAATAACAGATCAAAAATATAGTTCTTTAAAAGGACATTTAGCTTCATTTAATAAATATATTTATTTAACCATGATTCAATATATATGATCAATTAAACTAGGTTCAGAAAACCTGTAGTTCCTGAATTTGTAAATGTAGAGATTTGGGATTAATCTTGTTTTTGTACCATTCTGTGTTGCCCATAGCTCTCATCAGGCAAAAGAGACAGTTTTATTTTGGACAAGAGGTATTTTTAATGTAGCCTGTCTGTACTTAGAGCATAAATTGTACTCCACAAGGGGGTCAAAGAGACAAACAGCACAGTCAAGGAACAAAGAAGAATACTTGGCTTCCACATCCAAGGAGCCATTTGGTTTCTAGGATAAATAAAACATGTTTTCTAACCTCTCATTATTTTTTATCTTTAAAGAGAAATAATTCAAATAAAATCCTATATTTAAATTTATCTCTTTATTATTATATTAATAACATAGGCTATTCCCCCTAAAAGAAAATATATTATCTAATTTATTTGCTATATTTTGTGCTTTTGGCTTAATTCTTCATTTCATTGTTGATACTTGACAGAATGGCTTGAACTGATCACTTCCTGTATTAACCCAGGCCTCTTGTTTGCATTTCCAGTGCTCCAAGGAAACGTTTAAAATGTCTGTGTAAATAAAAGTAATAATAGAACCAGGATTTTTCACTGAAATGTGATCAAATTCAGGGAAGGTTTTTTAATGACACAGTGCTATTAATTGGCTCTTTAAAAAAACAGAGGGAAAGAAAGTAAAGAAAAGAGCAAAAAAGGAAAAAATGTACATGAAAAATATAATGTGGGTTGAAACACTCTAATCCGGAATGCTATTGTCCAGCAATATCCGTAATCCAGCATGATTTTAGTTAGCTGCACAACCACTCATTATGAGTGTGGACAAGTGTCCTCTAATCCCATAAAGTTTGTTTATAGCTACCAGTCCTTGCTCCCAGGCTATGCCTAAACTGCGGGCTTCTGTTGGGAGTCTGGAGGTCTCCTGACAGAAGTCTGCGGCTTTGGGAACATTCTGCCAAAATCCCTTCTTCCTTGTGGAACAAGGAAGACAGGGATGTCTTGGTAAAGGGGGTTTTACCAACATTTGGCCCCATGTGGCCAGGCCAAATGTTGGGAAATCCTCTCCCAACAGAACTGTCGACAGAAAATTCACAAATCCATTGCACAATTTGCATATCACCTGTCAAGGGTTTTTGGCAATCTAGACATAGCTTCAGTGTTCTACACTGTTATTTAGTTGTGGTTTACTCCTAAATGTCTTCTAAGAGCCCTTTCAGTAGTGGAAGTGTTGGTAATGCTGCTAGACAGTACTGTCCACTGGTAGTCCAGCAAATTCTCTTGTACAACAGCATCAAGGTCCCGAGGGTGCCAGATTAGGGAGGTTTAACCTATAAATATTATAATACAAACCACCAAAAGAAGAAAGGGATGTATTAAAATAAAGATTAGTAATCTGTATTTGAATTTTATGACCAGTTGTATGTTTGAACAGTATATACGCTATCAGCTGAATTTGGAGGTTTATGATATGCTATGACTTTGAATTTCTTGGCAGGCTTTTGAGATTTGTGCGTAAAATTTCCAAAAGTGCCCAAGTCCCATTTTCAAAGGAAACTTGTTCAATGAGGCACCAAAGTCTCACAGAGAACTAATGATACATAGGCTACAAAAGCTATGTCTACACCATGAGATAATATTGATTTTTAAGTCACTTAGCCAGATTTTTCCAAGTGTCTGTCTTCACTGTAAATTCCACTAGCTTGATTTATGGTGCACTAAAATCAACATAATATGAAAAGCATAATATCGTAGTAACCCGATGGGTATAGTGTGCAGTTTGAATTTAAAATTCCAAATGAAGGGTAGTGTGGAAGTGCCATGTCCTTAAATCAAATTCATTAGCCTCCAGAGATGTCCTGTATGTGCTCTACAATGTGCCACAGTTCTCCACTCTTGCCTGTTCCATCTCCACCGCTCTCAGGCGCGGAGGAATTAGGCAACAGGAAGACCATTTCAGTTTGGCACCTGGAAGCCCATGGCTATAGGGTCATGAGAGGCTGCAAAATCTTCTTTCTTTTTGTTTGGTATTAGCAAGGCTGTGAGATCTGTGGTTCTGCGTATACCCCTGCCAGCAGCCTTTTTTTTTCTGCACTGCCTAGCACCAGCCGCTGTCCCCGCCCCCAGCCGCCACTCCATATGGCAGCTAGTCTGTGGGTGGGGATTGTGCTTGCCTGATAGGACAAGAAACTTCTTTTCAGCCATTTACATGTTGCCCCCCACATCCCCTCCCTTCCGTCCCCGAGAGGCACCATGCATTCTGGAACTTTCCCTCACACAGATTACGTAGCAGCTAGTCTGTGGGTGGGGGTTGTGTTTGGACAAGAAATTTCTTTTCAGCCACTTACATTTTGTCCTGACCCTCCCTTCCCTTCCATCAGAGGTGCCACACAGTCTGGAACTTTGCCGTGCCCAGCTGCTCATGTAGCTTGACCCCAAACCAATAAAAGGACATGTTGTGCAAGGTGCCAGGCAGCTTGTGTGTGGTAAGGGTCCTGTAGCTGGCCAGGGGAAGTCTCCAGGGTTAGTCGTGTTTCTTGATCAACAGAAGAAGATACTTTGTTACTAGTGTGGCTGTCCTCTCAGAGGAAATTTTAGGATGGGCTTTTGCCAAATAACAAGGGGCTGGCTGTAGTAGGGGGTCTTTTAGCCGAAAGGGGGAAGTCTCCATCAGCGGTCATGATTTTCGGGTGATGGCTGTTGCTGGGGGTATTTTATCTGCTCCTAGCAGTAACTGTTTCAATGCAGGCAATGTAGTAGCCATACAAGTACCACAGTTCTCAAAGTAAGGCTTGCAGTGAGGAATATTCTTGTTCTGAGGGTCGTCTTTGGCAGGTCCAAACTTGGCTGTAGTCTGGGATCTTTTAGCTGCCCAGGGAAAGTCTTAAGAACATAAGAATGGCCATACTGGGTCAGACCAAAGGTCCATCAAGCCCAGCATCCCATCTGCCGACGGTGGCCAATGCCAGGCGCCCCAGAGAAGGAGAACAGAAGACAAGTGATTTATCTCCTGCCATCCATCTCCTGCCCTTGTTATGAAGGCTAGGGCACCATACTTTATCCCTGGCTAATAGCCATTTATGGACCTGACCTGCAAAAATTTATCAAGCTCTTTTTTAAACCCTAATAGAGTCCTGGCCTTCACAGCCGCCTCGGGCAAGGAGTTCCACAGGTTGACTGTGCGCTGTGTGAAGAAAAATTTCCTTTTATTAGTTTTGAACCCACTACCCATCAATTTCATTTGGTGTCCCCTAGTTCTTGTATTATGGGAAAAGGTAAATAATTTTTCTATATTCACTTTCTCCACACCATTCATGATTTTATATACCTCTATCATATCGCCCCTCAATCGCCTCTTTTCCAAACTGAAAAGTCCCAGTCTCTCTAGCCTCTCCCCATATGGGACCCTTTCCAAGCCCCTAATCATCTTAGTCGCCCTTTTCTGAACCTTTTCTAATGCCAATATATCTTTTTTGAGGTGAGGAGACCACATCTGCACGCAGTACTCGAGATGTGGGCGTACCATAGTTTTATATAGGGGAAGTATGATATCTTTTGTCTTATTATCGATCCCTTTTTTAATAATTCCTAACATCCTATTTGCCTTACTAACTGCCGCTGCACACTGCGTGGATGTCTTCAGAGAACTATCCACTATAACTCCAAGATCCCTTTCCTGATCTGTCGTAGCTAAATTTGACCCCATCATGTAGTACGTGTAATTTGGGTTATTTTTTCCAACATGCATTACCTTACACTTACCCACATTAAATTTCATTTGCCATTTTGCTGCCCAATCACTCAGTTTGCTGAGATCTTTTTGTAGTTCTTCACAATCCCTTTTGGTTTTGACTGTCCTGAACAACTTGGTGTCATCTGCAAACTTTGCCACCTCACTGCTTACCTCATTTTCCAGATCATTGATGAACAAGTTGAACAGGATCGGTCCCAGGACTGAGCCCTGGGGAACACCACTAGTTACCCCCCTCCATTGTGAAAATTTACCATTTATTCCCACCCTTTGTTTTCTGTCTTTTAACCAATTCCCGATCCATGAAAGGACCTTTCCTCCTATCCCATGACCACCTAATTTACATAAAAGCCTTTGGTGTGGGACCGTGTCAAAGGCTTTCTGGAAATCTAGGTATATTATGTCCACTGGGTGCCCCTTGTCTGCATGTTTATTAACCCCTTCAAAGAATTCTAATAGATTAGACAGACACGACTTCCCTCTGCAGAAACCATGCTGACTTTTGCCCAACAATTCGTGCTCTTCTATGTGCCTTGCAATTTTACTCTTTACTAGTGTTTCTACTAATTTGCCTGGTACTGATGTTAAACTTATCGGTCTATAATTGCCAGGATCTCCTCTAGAGCCTTTTTTAAATATTGGTGTTATATTGGCCGTCTTCCAGTCATTTGGTACCAAAGTGGATTTAAAGGATAGGTTACAAACCACTGTTAATAACTCCGCAATTTCACATTTGAGTTCTTTCAGAACCCTTGGGTGAATGCCATCTGGTCCTGGGGACTTGTTACTATTCAGCTTATCAATTAATTCCAAAACCTCCTCTAATGTCACTTCAATCTGAGTGAGTTCCTCAGATTTGTCGCCTAAAAAGGCTGGCTCAGATTTAGGAACCTCTGTAACATCTTCAGCCGTGAAGACTGAAGCAAAGAAATCATTTAATCGCTCCGCAATGGCACTGTCTTCCTTGATCGCTCCTTTTATATCTTTATCATCCAAGGGCCCCACTGCTTTTTTAGCAGGCTTCCTGCTTCTAATGTATTTAAAAAACATTTTACTATTGTTTTTTGAATTTTTGGCTAGCTGTTCCTCAAACTCTTTTTTGGCTTTTCTTACTACATTATGACAGTTAATTTGGGAGTGTTTATGTTCCTTTCTATTTTCCTCACTAGGATTTGACTTCCACTTTTTAAAAGCTGCCCTTTTCTCTCTCACTGCCTTTTTAACATGGCTGTTTAGCCATGGTGGTTCTTTCACAGCGGACATGATTTTTAGGGCTGGCTATAGTCTGGGTTCTTTTAGCCACCCCGAGCCATAACTATTTCAGTGATTCATTGCAGTTTCAGTGCAGCACCTGTGTCTACTTAAACATATTCTTCTTCTTAGGGTCATCTTTTCCAGGAGGTCTAAATCCAGACCCAAGCCTGCAAAGGTCCAATGCTTTTGTATCCCGTTTTCAAAAACCTGTCTGTCGGGAAACCCAAAATCTTTCTTCTAAGCACTTTACTACCCCTCCCTCCCCTCCCCTCAGTTTTAAAAAGTGCATCTCTTA
The DNA here is from genome assembly GCF_033958435.1 of Carettochelys insculpta. NCBI lineage: Eukaryota > Metazoa > Chordata > Testudines > Carettochelyidae > Carettochelys > Carettochelys insculpta. The sequence goes on along the minus strand of NC_134137.1, from coordinate 368,425,349 downwards.
TAAAGGCAAGCCAGACCCTGTCTGGAAAAAGGGAGGTTTGTTTAACACGGCAGGAGAAAGAGGAGAATGAAATGTGGGAAGCTGTCGACAGATACCCTCATCTACTTGCAGGGTATTTTTTCCCACGCTGCACCAGTGAAAACAGCCAGAATGCTATGTGGCTCAGGGAACTGTGGGATAGGTTCCCACAATACATTGCTGCTGCATTCAATTTAAGCTACTTGTATGAGGCAGCAGCAAGTCGATTTTGTGGGACGCATGTGGGAATGTGAGGATGCTCAGAATCGAATTGATAAAACCCAGCATTAATAAATTGATGAGAAAATATATTTTAGCTCATAGTGTAGATGCAGCCTGTGTGCCTTAATCACTTTGACAAGGGAATGTAGGCTCTAAAGTAGAATTCAACTGAAGTAGGCTTTTGAAAGTTTTACACGCAACTTCACTATTATTGAAATATAATGCAGTTAAGCTTTCATCTAAAAAGAAAAATAAAATTGACAGCCCACCATATGACAGGCAAAGTGAAATCGCTTGATTGCTAACTGACAGGCGTTTTTATGATACCATTGTGTTATGGAATGATCTGTCTTCCAAGGAGCTAAGTATACAAGATGTTGAAACATTGCTGCCTTGACAGATGTAATCCAAGGAACTGCTAGTAGATTCTGAGAGTATTATAAAACGTGTGGCTATTTCAAATTGGTTAATAAAGCACCCATGAAGATTTCTAATGAAAATATCATCATAAAAGGGGGCATTTATAATAATAGTAGCAGAGGTTTCATTAACACTTCCTTGAGATTCATATTGCTTCTCTTCCATTAACCCACATAAATCCAGACGATAGGATCATCTTCACTGTGTGTCACTCCAACTGTATCACGTCCCTTTACATTTGTCCATACATCTGAACTTCTTTGCCATTCATGTCTCTTCAAGAAACCCTGTGATGTGCCAGTCATGTTTGTCTTGAACACCTGTTGTCCATTTCTTCCATGTAAATCTCTCTGCTTATTTGAATCATTTCATTTGTGCCCATACTAGTCTCAGCACACACATCATCTTATTATTTACCTCCTTCCCTATTACCTTCCTAGTATTGATACTTTTTGTGTGTTGTTCAAACCACCTTTTCAATTTTTGGATGCTCAATTTGCAGCACATTACCAGGGCAGTGGTTTCAGAGGGAGGGTGCTCTGCCCTTTTGGAATATCAGATTGTTATAAGATATCTGAAATGAAGCCTCCAAAAATGGAGGATGGAGACTTCCAAAACCTTTGTTCAAATCTTGACCCTAATCTTTCAATCCCTGAGATCTCTACTTGTAAACTGAGACTTTGTCTGACTTGTTAAGGTAGGTTTAGGGAAGAAATTTTCTATTACTGTGGATCTAAACGGTAAAAGGACTTGATCTGTTTGTATGTTTTTACTATAATATAAATAGTCATTCTTTTCTGTTACAGAACTGTAAACTTGATTTATTTGAAATGTACTGCGCTTAAGCAAATTATACCAAAGTTATCGGTTAATTTTCTGAAATTTTTCAAGGAAACTCCAACAATCCGAACAAGTGAATTGAATATTAACAGAGAGGAAGCCGTGCTACTCTATACACTATCAAAACAAAAAGCATTCAAGTAGCACTTTAAAGACCAGCAAAATAGTTTATTAGGTGAGCTTTCATGGGACAGACCCACTTCTGGTCTGAAGAAGTGGGTCTGTCCCATGAAAGCTCACCTAATAAACTATTTTGCTGGTCTTTAAAGTGCTACTTGACTGCTTTTTGTTTTGAAAGTGAATTGAATATGTGTTTCTTTGGATACATACTAAAATAATTTATCTCCATTAATTTTTTTTCCAGATCACATTAGTTGTTAAACATATTGATTCTGTGGTCTAAAAATTCACCGTTTGCTTTGGAAAATAGGCAGTTTTCCATGGAAGAAATAATTATATAATTGTTCGAAATTCCCAATGGTGTGTATGAGCTGATTCATTTCTGAAGAAGTATTGAAGGAAACTGTTTGAAAATTAAAATAAAAAGGGCAGAAGGGTGAATTATTATCCAGGTAAACTTTCTAGTGATCATTCCAGGTAAAATTCTCCAAAGTGCTAAAGATTTTGTAAAAGTATTTGGGTGTCTATACATGCAAATAGACTCTCTTGGCTGTGTTTGAAAATCCCACTGGCACTTACTTCCCCTAAATATGTTTTAAAATCTGGCATTTAGCCTCCCAAACCATGTGAAAATTTTACCTTCCCCCTTCAAAAGTCCTCCATCCAAAAGCCTCAAATTTTAGTAAGAGACAATTATTCTATCAAATTACCCTTCATTTGAATCAAACTACTTCCACTGCTTGCCAATGACAATCAGAACACTTGAATGAATTTGGCTTTGCATCATCTCAAAGAGTCTGGGAGGTTTTATCTCCATTTTACACCGAGAGGCAGAGGCAAATTCATTTATTTTATTCATCAATCCCAGACACTGGCCGTCTTTTTTAAACTTGCTGCATTAAAACTATAGCAATCCAAAGGTGCCCAGTGCTTTCTGTGGTAGCAAGGGAAAAAAAACTGAGCTGATTTATATTCCTGAGGATGAAACGCCAGATAATGATTGTATTTGTACGCTGCCTAAAGTGTGCGACGTGCTTTGTGCAACACAGTAGAAGACTTGTCTGGCTTTGTTGGGGCCTTAAATCAAATATTTTGTTCTTCATGTAATTCATTGTCTGATTGCAGGTTGCCCCTGGGAGAGAGGACTACCGCAGACCTCTCTCACTGCCGCAACTTCAGGCCAGATGAGAAGTAATCCCCCAACAGCAACGGCAGTGGGCACAGCCAGAAACAGGGTGCAAGTCTCATGCTGGAAGACGGACAGACACACAAACAGACAAACTCCTTCAAATATATAGTAGGGAGCTGTCCCTTTCTCCACCCCTATCTTAGCTTTTTCAATGGGGTTCTAGCAGTCCCAGTCCCCATCTCTGGCCCCTTGCTACTCCTCTGCAGGCTATTATGCAGTATATCTCTGTCCCTGCTTTCCATCCCATACTCCTTGCTGCCCCCATGGGGTCATTACGTAGCACAGCCCTCCCTTTCTGCTTTATAACAATCCCATTCCAGGCACATCCCCTTGTCCTGGCACAACCAAACGCTTACCATGTGCTAAGATATGATACAAAGAAGCTGCATACCAAATTTGGTGGTCCTAGCTCTTCCTATTTAGTTCTTGAACCAATGAAGAGAGAAAGTATCTCAAATATGTTGTAGATTACACTGCCCTTTTTCACCTTAAGCCTTATTGCCTAAATTTGAGGCAAGATACAATGCTAAAAACCAGGGAGAGAAGAAAGCAGGATGTGGTGTGTGAGGGTTGAAATAATGAGTGGTTACTTAAGCTATGTCTGCACTTGACCCCTTCTTAGAAGCATAGACACAGCCATTGATTCATTATCTACCCTTCCTAAAGGTTCCATTTTCACTCGTCTTACTGCTTTGTTTACTTAAATACACACTGGTCAGGGTAGAACTTTCAATGAATATTGGGATAAAATTTCTTGGCTCTGCAGAACACAAGGAGCCTTGAGGAGAGGGAAGGAAACCTGGCAAAGTGGACTTTAGAAAGTCATCCTGTGCACAGAGAACAGCATAGAAGTAGGTGTAGAAAGTAAAGCGTCAAGCCTTGTTCTTGCCACCTATGTCCCAGTGCATCAGGGTCAATGAGATCCATAAAAATACTCCTGTGGTTAAAGTTAGATGCCTGCTTGGGTGTTTTGCTGAATTAGGGCCCCAGTGATCCCACTCACTCACAATAGTGTCTGTCAGAAACTGGGTGCTGATGATGATGGGACTTCTGGGGGAATTTTGGAATAATTTCAGACCTAGGTACACATTTGAAAGCTAAATAATAAAGTGTGTATCTGTGTCTGGGGCTAGCAATTTAGGTCAAAGAGAAGGTTCATTAGTACGATAGAACCTTTCACTTCTAGGTCACTATTTCCAATGTATCTCACATAAGCATTGATACCAACTGATGGCAGTTTGATGTCCAATTTGAAAGGAGTTGGGATCATCGATCCATTTTTTTTGTTTTTACAGTTGCATCCCCTAACAATGGTCTGTCTAGACCAGGAGTAAGGCTGTTGATCAGAAAACATGAAGAAACTTGCTCCTTGTAGATAAAACATGAGACTTCACTCTTGCCCCTTTTCTCAGCAGTGCTTTTGCTCATTTTAATGTGCACAAATCAATTTTATTTATAAAGTCTAATAATTAGAGGAGTGATGTTACAATTATTTTAATTCCAAAAGATCTTGCTATGAATTATGCACAAGTCTTTAAGAATCCTAAATAAAATATTTAAAAGATAGAAAATATAATACTTCTCCCCAGCATTCAAGGTTAACAGTTTATATTTTATCTACATTATATTAAAAACATTTTTATTGAAGCCTATAAATGTTAAACATTTTTTGGATACCACGGTTACAATGGAAATGAATGCAATAGATAAACCGTGGGCTAAGTTTCCAGGCAAAAGTTAGTGATTTTTGTATGTTTATGTTTTTGGATGTTAGTTTAAGAGAGCTCTTAGGGTGAATTTGAATACTCACCTGAGCAAGGGTTGCCAGGACTGGGTCCTTAGGTACTGCCACATGAGTAAGTTAACAAAGCAAATCAAACCAGACATTTTAATGGGGTTACACAATGCATCAGGCAATGTTCCCTCTGATTTTTTTCCATCCATGTGTGGAATACCGTTTATGTGCACCAAGGCACGTGCAGATGTGTGCCACCAATAGGAACACGCTGCCAATTGTGGGCAGCTGTGGGTACTCTGCCAATCAATCGGGCAGCACCTAATCTCTCATGGATGGCTGTTCAAGCATCCAGTTTAGAGGGGACACTGATGCCAAGCTAGATCCTTAGCTGGTGATGTAGCACTGGTGATTGTCATGGGTCATACCCACTTTACACCAGTTGAAGATCTGGCCCATTTTTACTAAAGCCTCTTCTGATTCCCAATAGGTTTCGCAAGATGTGACACCCACAGCATTCCTACCACTGCAAAATGAGAACTTTGCAATTAGATTAGTGGGGCTATCATGGAATACATTTTTCATCTGCATGTTGGAATCTTTGCAATATTAGCATAGCTTCCTGTTGGGAATACTTATCCGTCAACAAACAAGTTTAGCTGTTTTGATCAAGCCTCAGCTGCATTTGTTTTAGGTATTCTAAAGTTCATGCAAGTATGCTGAGGGAGGGAGAAGGGTTCACATCTCATATAAGAACAAAAGATTTGCCATCCAAATCCAACATTACTCTGGCCTCCTCTCAACATTCCCTTCTTGAGATTAGAATAATCAGATTGGAAGAGACCTCAGGAGGTCAGCAAGTCCATCCCCAGCTCAAAGCAGGACGAATCCCAAGTATTAAACCATCCTGGTCTCTGTCAAGATGGGATTTAAAAATGTCTAGCGATGGAGATTTCACCACCTCTCTAGGTAACCCATTCAGATGTTTCACCACCCTCCTAGTGATTTTTTTCCTTAATATCCAACCTAGACCTCCCCCACTGCAATCTGAGACCTCCTCATTCTGTCATCTGTCTCCACTGAGAACAGTATCTCTCTATCCTCTTTGTAAATACCCTTCAGGTAGTTGAATGCTGATTGACATTGAGAGTGAGAGACAGAGGCATAAAATTATAATCAGAATTTTAGACCTCGAACTCACAAACATTCTTATTTCATGTATCTTACTACTCATACCAGTAAAATTAAGACTGTGTAAAAAGTGCTTGCTGCTTTATGATTTAATTAGTAGTCGGACCTTTCTTTCAATGAACATTTGTCTCTAGTTTGCATAGTGAAGCAATTTACACACATAAAAACTAAGTATTGGGATATATTTGATTTGTCATGGTCTCCAAAGATACTGGCTGGGATTATTTTTAAGTGTCAAGGTGTGTCTGCAGAGCAGCATTATTTCTAAATAAACTATTCCAGAGTAGTTTATTTTGAAATAACACTGATGCACACAAAATGCATTTCAAAATAGCGCTCAGCTGTTTTGAAATAGAACGTCTACACAAAATAGAGCCTATTTCAAAATAGAGCCATTGGACAACTATGGCTTATTTCAAAATAGGCTGTATTCCCTGTCTATAAAGCACCTATTTCAAAATAGCTGTTTTGAAATAGGAGCTATTCCTCGTGGAATGAGGTTTGCCTATTTTGAAATAAACCAACTATTTCAAAATTATTTTGGAATAGTGGTTGCGTTGTACACATGTGCCAAAGTTATTTTGAAATAAAGGCTGTTATTTTGAAATGACTTTGTTGTGTAGACACAGCTTCAGTCTATTATTAGGCTCCTGAGTCTGAGTTTAAGGACCCAAAAACAGGGTTTGATTTTCAGAAGTGCTGAACTACAGTTGGCTTTACAAGATTTTAATCTGAGTAAGGCTCAGCACTTCTGAAAATCAGGCCATTAATTTAAGTGAAGAGATTTTCAAAGACACAAAATAGGAGTTAAGTGCATAGCCACCTTTCTACATTTGAGAATTCTCTCATCAGGTTTGGATCCAGGACACCGATTTTAGGCAACCATGTTTAAAAATATATACTGCTGTCTTAAACAAGTGCTTAAACTAGGAGTGAATTTTGTCTCATTCAATGTTGAGTTTCATTTCTGGATTAAAGGATATGAGAGAACAAAAATGTTTGCTCCTGGGAAGTTTTATTTAACAGAAAAGAAATATTGTGCATGTCATAAACAATTGAGTCTCCAAATGTTCTCATTCTGTATCAGTGACTGTGGACAATGACATAAGGGCTGTGTCTACACTATCCAAAAACTTCAAAATGGCCATGCAAATGGCCATTTCGAAGTTTACTAATGAAGCGCTGAAATACATTTTCAGCGCCTCATTAGCATGTGGGTGGCCGCAGCACTTCGAAATTTGAAATCCTATCTGCTCATGGGAATAAGGAGACTTCGAAGTTGCTGGGGTCCTTTCGAAAAGGAGCCCCGTCTGGACGAGCCGCATCAATTTCGAAGTGCCATGGCCGCCCACATGCTAATGAGGCTCTGAATATGTATTTCAGCACTTCATTAGTAAACTTCGAAATGGCCATTTGCATGGCCATTTCGAAGTTTTTGGATAATGTAGACACAGCCAAGATAAACTATGACAGCATGAATTGGTTAGGTTTGGCGGGGGGGATTCTGGACCCTGTAAAGTTGTTGTGGCTTTTGAGCTGGACACTAGGAATTGATACTACAGGCTCTGCAGCTGTAAAAAGGACCTTTTCATTTTCATGCAGAATATATAAAATATTACAGAAATAGCATATATTCTGCCTGCTTTCTCCCAAGCTGAAATGAGTGGCAATGTCCTCCATGTAAAAATGGAATTTGGAAGGGTGCTCATGGAAAAAAATATATTGCTGTTTAACACTAAATAACCAGAATGTAATAATAAAATAATAGCTTTAGCAAAAGGCCATCTGTTGACTTTCTTGGATTTTATGTCCAAATTATTGATTTTAAAAATATTGACAGGGGAGCTTTGTAACCCTTTGAAATATATGATTATATATAGGGGAATGCATTTTATTAGATTCAATAAAAAGTGAAACAATACACACTGACATATGTCTGGAAGGGCTAATCATTGTCCTTACCACTAGCTGGTGAAAGAGTTAAAGAATGATTTGTATGGCAACTAATATACTGTGAATACAGCATATATGCCTGGGTTGCTAAATTGTTAAATCACACGGAATAATTTCTCTAATAATAGAGTAGCAATCACACCTTCCATCACCAAGATCCCACAGCTCTGTAAAAAATGCACCCAGCCCAGGGAGTGGATGGTACCTAATGCAATTGGAATACTGCATGCCAGCCTAGATTGCAGTAGTGGTAGGGAAATGTGGGTTTGTGCTCCAGTCACAGAAAGTTCAAATGCCATTGTCATTCTACTGGTTGATTAAGGACAAAATGATCAATGAATAAGGCACTTTTATAATTAACTTCTCCTATTTAGGTCTATTTTCAGAGGCTCATTAGAGACCTCCATTTTGAAGCACTCCTTCAGAGCTCTGTGTTGTGAAACTAGTCCATGCCACAAAAGTGTATATGAAAACATCTGATTGGATAGTTGCAGAGACTTCTAATCAGCATTTTAAGGGATAGGTCTTCTCTTCTTAGTTATGGAATTCAAGGCACAATGAAAGTCTTATTTAAATGTTTCAGAGTAAATGTATTTTCTCTCTTATACTATGGGCACTGTCTGAAGAAGCGCAACAGGTCTATGGTGAGAGTAAAAAAGCAAATATGCTCCCTAGAGGGATAGCATCCATGCGGAAGTAGGAGTTCTGTAATAAACAGGCTTTCCATCACAGTATACGTTTTCTCAAAAATTGAGAGTCTAGGAACATTGTAATTTGCAGAGTAAAAATCTTTAGAGTAATGCACATTTAAACCAGATTAGCTTCAGGTCTAGCATTTCTGTGTGGCAGCAAGTGAGGCTAGCATTATCCTCCATGAGCTGTCCTTGTACCTGATGATGCCTAGGAGTATTCCCAAGCTGGTAGGACTTGCTACTACAGTTTGAACCTCTCTAATCCAGCACCCTTGGGACTTGACCAGTGCCAGAGAAGAAAATTTTATGAACCACAGAATGTCAAAGTTGTCTGGCAACATTACCAACACTTCCTCTACCTACTGGGCTCTTAGAAGTTATTTAGGGGTAAATTACACTAAATAACAGCACAGAACACGGAGAGCCAGAACTGGCATCTGTAAACAAACTTTATGGGAACACAGGAAACTTGCCTACATCCATGATAAGTGGTTGTGCAGCTAACTAAACTCATGCCAGATTACAGGAGTTGCTGGACAAGCAGGTTCCGCACTAGAGAGGTTCAACCTGTACATTAAACTGTGGGATCTGCTGCACACACCTTGGGTAAGGTTTCTAGTTAAGCAAATATAATTGCTCTGCTGACCTATGTTGTAAAGAGCTAGGGCATACTGAAGGGTGTTTTTTGGAGTCAGCAGATGACTGGTAGTACACTCATTAGCAGCCATTGTACCTGGAACCATTTTAACAAGTTACACCTCTTAAGAAAACAATATTTTGTACATCTTCCTTTTTCCAAGCAGTGGCAATGTGTCCTTGCTCTTTCCTGGCAGTAACCACACTGGAAGAGTGTGCTGGATATCTCAGAAGAAAACAAAAATGTGTTATTGCATTTACTTATTGCAAGAGCATTGGCATTTCTTGTTCTGCTCTGCTAGAGAACCTGGACTGGAATAAATGTAAAATGATGATAAAAAAGAACATACAAACACCTCTGAACTTTTCAGTCCTGATGAGATTATGAACTTCACAGTCAGATTTATTTCTAAAGTGAAATGATCAAAAATCAGATCAGAATCAAAAATCAAAGTTTCCATGGAGTACAGATGTGGATCTGAAGTGTGTGCTTGCATCCAGTTCTTAATATTAAAAATCAAATAACAACTCTAACTACAGCAGTCAAGAAGTTCTTTTTTTTGACAATTCCTGGAAATTGGCAATGATTCTTGTCGCTTCCGAATCCATTCACCTGTCTCTGTCTGCTACTAGGATCACACACAGTGGATTTTATATCTTTGTTTTTAAACATGTCATTTACGGGGCATGGATCCTTGCAAGTAACATTGTCAATAAAACACAGATGGCCCATACTGAAACAAAAAGGCCATCCAGAATATACATGAGCATTTCAAATTATTTTTATTTTTTTGCTAGAACAAAGAAGAAAAAAACACATCAAACTGCTTAGATAGGCAAACATTTATCCTGTTACTTAGGTGTACATGTTAGTCTACTCATGTTTATGATTTTTTTTTCCTAAAATTGCTTGGAATTTCAAAGTATTTTTATTTCTCACTTATACATTAGCATCCTTTCAGAATATATTGGTGCACTACCACTCAATGTACTTATTAAGACATCAATGTGAAGTCATTTTGCAGTACACAACACATAGACGAAGATATTTGCCCCACTTCAAGGCACTGGACACAGTCTATGTAACCACAGTGGATGGCGCAGCTCTTTGATGTCATCAATCGTTCCTCCCAAAAAGGAGCTGAAGATGTGTTACGTGCAGATGCTCTGCATCCCACGAATTCTACCATGATGGGATCAGTTCTGGACCATCCCTTCCCATGGATGAGTGCACACACTCACAATTCCATGGAAAGGTTGAGAGATGCTGTCCAAGCTAAGCAACCCATTGTCTGATCCTCAGAATGTTATATACTGAGATGGAGTGAGATGACAGAGCAGAGCCTGCTATCTAATTCAGTGTGGACATCTCCATGCAGATCTTACTGCATTTGGCAGTCAGAAACCACAGTGGTGAACAGTTCACAGTACATTTCAGGCATGTAATATAAGGATTTTTTTCATAGACTGCTAGAACTGGAAGGGACCGCAAGAGGTCATCAAGTTCCGTCCCCTCATGGCGGGACTAGGTGCCATTTAGATCATCCTTGTTGGATATTTATCTCGCCTGTTCTTAGATATCTCCAATGATGGAGATTCTACAACCTCCCTAAGCAATTTATTCCAGCAATTAACCACCCTGACAATCAGGAAATTTTTCCTAATGTCCAACCTAAACCTTCCTTACTGCAATTTAAGCCCCTTGCTTCTTGTCCTACTTTCAGAAGCTAAGGAGAACAATTTTTCTCCTCCCTCCTTCTAACACCCTTTTTTAGGCACTTGAAAACTTCTTTCGTGTCTCCTCTCAGCATTCTCTTTTCCACACTAAAAAAAAAAAAAACAATTATTTTAATTTTCTCTCAGGTCATTTTCTGGACCTTCAATCATTTTAGTTGCCCTTCTCTGGATCCTCTCCAATTTCTCCATATCTTTCCTAAAATGTGGAGCCTAGAACTGGACACAGTGCTCCAACTGAGGCCTAAGCAGTGCAGAATAGAGCGGAAGAGTGATTTCTTGTGTCTTGCTTACAACACTCCGGTCATAGTGGATTAACACTGGGTGCATCTTTGTTTTCGGATATGGGTGGCTGTGCTAAAGGTGATTGGCTCACTTTCAGCAAAATTCTCTTCTCAGAGCCATGCAGCAGGTTTGAGTGTCTCCTCTTCCTGCATGGACCAACCATCCACTTGTATGGGAAACAAAACCATGCTACCAAAGGTGGCAGGGCCGCTATTGTTACAAGACTAGAATTTTCCTCTTAGTTCTTTGGATCCATAAATTCTCCCCACATGCTCTCCCAAAAAACAAGAACAACAACAAATCTCCTCCTTTACCAGTATTTCCTTGTGAGGCATCATCCCCTTGTTTTTCAGCTATTCATTACAGTAAACCCTCGAAATGCATGATTCTGTGTTGTGCTTAACTCGCATTAATGTAAGTTAAGCACAACTCGAAATCCTGCTCCCCCTGACCCTGGCTCAAACTCCCTGGCCCTGCGCAGCCCTGGTTCAAACCCCCCCAGCCCAGCTCACCACCTGTGCACATGGCTCCAGCTCAACCCCTCCCTTCCCCCCACTGCCCCAGTTCAAACCTCCTGTGGCCCAGATCCAGCTCATCGTGCCCATGCATGGCTCCAGTTCAACCCCTGGCCTGGGCTCACCGCCACCTGCCCCGGTTCAACCCCACATGTGTGGCTCTGGCTCACATCCCCCAGCCCCAGGTCAGCCCCCTGCAGCCTGGCTCTGGCTGCAGCTCAGATCCACCTTCCACTCCCCCTGCAGCCCTAACCCACCGCCAGGCTTAACCCTTCCCAACTGCCTGCCTAACCTAGGACTTACATTTCAAAAGGAGCTCCAGGTGCTCCTGCCGCTTCCCCAGCTGCAGAACATGCATTCCACCAGGGAAAAAAGCCACCCCCCAACTTATGTGAAATTCAAGTTACCTGAGGGTGCATGGGAACGCAACCCCTGGCATAACTGGAGGGACTGCTGTACATGTTTGGGGAATACTGAAATTTGATAAAGGAGATATGATTTTTATAATGAAAACTCCTTGAGAGAAGCATGCAAATGTATTTTAGCAAGCTATTGATTTATTGTGCTCTGTTCCCACTGAGAGTAATAACATTTTCTTCTTTTTAACAGAAAACTATATTAAGAATAAAATTAATGCATGAGTGCAAATTCATAGGTCTGGAAGAAAAAGCAGTCAAGTAGCACTTTAAAGACTAGCAAAATAGTTTATTAGGTGAGCTTTCGTGGGACAGACCCACTCATGAAAGCTCACCTAATAAACTATTTTGATAGTCTTTAAAGTGCTACTTGACTGCTTTTTGTTTTTGATAGTGTATAGACTAGCACAGCTTACTCTCTGTTAGTATAGGTCTGGAAGGTAACACTGCAGTTATGATTCGAAACTCTCTCTCTCTCTCTCTTTCAATTTAAGGCCTGGCCATATTGTAAAAAAAGCTACTTCTAGTGCCTGATCTGAGATAATATCTGATAACTTCTCCATTCTCAATAAACGTGGCACCCAATGAACTGCAGGTTGAACACCTCTATTCTGGCACCCTTGGGACCTGACTAATGCCAGACGAGATAATTTGCCAGACTACGGGTGGTCAGTATTGTCTAGTACATTATCCACACTTCCTCTGCTTACTGGGCTCTTAGAAGACACTAAGGTTAGTTCTACACAGACTTATAGTGCCAGCAGCTTCATAAAATGAGCAGTCTCGCAATTGCAAATGTCTTCTCATTAGCATAACTGCGCTGCTAATTAGCATAGCCATGCAACATCTCCCTGCCGACAGGGGCTGTTGCCAGCAGTAAACAGGCCATGTAGACGTGCCTCTGCCAGCACAATCCCACTCTGCTGCCAGCCCGTTATACCTGAAAAAATGCCAGCCTGTTTACTGTCAGTAGCAGCGCCTGCTGGCAGGGAGATCTTGCATGGCTATGCTAATTAGCCATGTGATTGTGTTAATGAGCAGCCATTTGCAATTGCAAAACTGCTCATTTCCATGTAGCTGCTGGCACTACAGGTCCATGTAGACCCAGTCCTGGGGTAAATTATATCTAAATAACAGCACAGAATATGGGGACTCAGGACTGATGGCTGTAAAAAAAACAAACAAACAAACAAACAAAAGTTTGATACTGACAAAAACTTGGCCATACACATGATAAGTTATCTAGCTAACTAAAATCATGCTCGATTACTAAAGTTGCCAGACCAGAGAGTTCCAGATTAGAGATGTTCAACCTGTACCTATACAGGGAAGGGAGAATTCCTCAGCTGCCACTTATACCAGGTGACTGGGGTATATAAATTTATTGAAGCATCCATCCAGAGGATTTAAATAAAGAGCCATTGAAAGTATGAACAGCGTTAACAAGCTCACACAGAGCATGCATCAATTAAAGGCATGTAAAGAAAACAAGCAGACTGATCTATTCAAATAGACCCTCATTTGCTAAAACCTGTGATTGCTTTAAACTTCTAAAATCTACATCTTTGCTCTCCTCTTATCTTACACACTCCTTATGTTCCTCACTCTCTTTCTACAGTATGACTCTTTCAATATCCTTCTCCCACTCCCAGATTTGCTCCTTCTTTCACCAGCTATGCTTGGCACAGCCTTCCACTTCCCACACACCAACCTCTCTCTATCCCAGCTGTCCTTGAGTCCCACTTCTTTCTTCACATTCTTCTTTGCTGATGTCTCCACTGAAGTCTTTGTTTTTTTATAGCCCTAAACCAAGGCGCTGGAGGTGAACATCCCTGCAACTTAGCGCCAGATTCAGAAAAAATACCTTCAGTAGGTGAAACGCAATGATGCTATGCACAAGCTGAGATGCATTTTATGATAATATAAGTATCCTATATAAGAGTACACTCAGGAGGTTAGAACACTTCTATATCAGCGACCTCCTTTCTAGGCCCCATTTATTTGTTTAACATATTTTTAATGTAACTGCTTAATGAATTCATATCTTTCAAGTGTGTTTGCCAACTCAGCTTTGTGGTTGTCAAAAATGTTTCATTTTAGATCAGAACAAATTATCATAGTAATCCTGTATAACCTGTGAAAAGAGAGTGTGGAAATAATATGTTCAGGTCAGCCAAAAGAACTACGAATGCCTGGCTACAAGAGGTTCCACTCTGTACTGTAGCCTCTGCACTTAAATGCTGCTCCTTACTTATCCATTAAGTAGCTTCATTCTAGAAGAACTACCTAACCTATGTTCTTAGCTCCAGATGGTCTGTCACAGTGATAGCAGCTGTTCCAAAGAAAAGGGTGATGCAAGGTTGGAGAGATGCTTAACATATTTGTAACAAGACTCTTAAACTGTGTATTTTATTTGCAGGCAGTGTGGCAAAATCAATGTATTGCTGGTTTGGTAAAGGATGGAGAAGCAGAATACATGGCACACAGATGAGTTTTTATACTTAGTGATGTGAAATACGGGATTTACTTAGAAGCTGTTTTCTTTTTCACAGAATTTGCCCTTAGAGAGTGGACTGAATTGTGATCTTGCACAAATTGAAAAGGCATCCAATGAATAAAAAATGCTTAGATTAAGAATATAACTCTATAAAATAATAGCATTGTGATGATCACAATGAATTAAATGTGACCAAAATGGAATTTAGCTCTTGGGGATTTTCAAATATAGTAAGGGAGATTTATGTAAATATAGGAAAGATTGAATTGTATATAAGAAGGAAAAACATAACATATTCCTTTCTCACTAATGAAAGTGCTGTTGTTAATATTAACAGACAATTGTATGTAGGGGCTGATACAGCTGTTTAAAATAGTCTAATTCTTCAGTGTGAATGAGAGATGATTTGCTTCGTATTTATTTTTTTTCTTACGTATGTATCTTGAGCACTCATCTGTGTATTATGGATTCTCTTTATCCACCTGTATATTTAGAGCAGTTATTAAATCTACTCACTGTTTTTTTTTCTCCCATGAAAAGTTTCAATAACAATTAAAATAAAGTTGTTTTCATCAGAGTTTTATAAACAGGAACTTTCATCTTCCTTGAAAAAAAAATAAAATCGTTTACCAAAAAATCTTCTGCTTGCATGCAAATAAATTCAGTTTCCTCATGGGCATTTTAATTTTCTAGTTCGAGCTCCTTGGCCTAAATACATCTCCCATGATTCACTAATGTTTACCCTCTTGCTGAGCCGTTGTGAAGCATCATGGGAGTTGCAGTCTGCCTGGAGACCCCAAAGGGAAATGCAGTCATGAGGCACTGTAACTATAGGTCCTATAAAGTGTATCTAATTACTGAATATTTTCCATTCAACCCATGCCCAACAAAGGTTTTTGGATTTTTTTCAGTGAGGAGGGCGGACAGACTCACGGAGCCCTTGGGCAAGGTGGTGGGGAAGGGCTCAGCTCCATGCCACTGGCAGGCAAAAAGGGCAGGGCTAGGGCAATCAGTCTTCAAAGCAACCTGGAGCGTACCTGTGGTAGTGACAATGTTGGTTGGGAGACCCAGGACCTTTTGAATTGCCAGGCCTCAAGGTAACTGCCTTGTTCCACCCCTCCCACATTGGTGGGTATGATGACACTGCAGAATCTCAGGTGTCACTATGAAGTGACTATCGATCAATGCTGTATGCGTTGAAAGAAGAGACACTATGCTAGTTATACAGGACAGTGAGAATTAAGAACATGCTCTCCTAAGAATAAAATCTACTATATCCTCTTCAGAATTTAATAATCTATAACATATATAACTGTTTAGCTCAATAGTTCCCAAGGTCAGTTTCAGTATTCCCATTTGACAGATGGAAAAACTGAGGCACAGATTGTTGAAATGACTTGCCCTACATGCTCAGCCGGCCAGCTGCTGAACAGAGAGTAGAACTCTGCTTTCCTGTCATGTGTTCTGTCTATTAGGCAGCAATGCCACCTAGACACCATTGAATGGCTATATATTTGTTTATATGTTAAAATGAACAGACAGTTGTATGTAGGGGCTGATATAGCTGCTTAAGGCAAGCCCAGTTCAATTGCTTTGAAAATGAACATTTTGAATGTTCATACAAATAATTAGTTTTCTGATAAGCAGCTGTAATTCCCTTCTGTTGCTTGTGGTATGTGGGGGGACAGTTGGAAAGCATGTTAAAAAATTAGCTTGGTGAAGCTATTTAGGATTTGGTTATTTTTTTTTTTTACTGGATTAAAGTTGAAGTTTGCAGAAAGTCCCACATTACAGCATTGCTTATGACCATGTGTATATAGCTAAAGATGCTAATGTATCTGAGGCTATGGCTAAATTAGAGAGACTTGTTGACAGGTTTTTGTCAGAAGATATGTTCTGACAAAACTTCTTTCACCAGGGTGGATAGAAAGAGCAACCTGCTTTGTTGACCAAGAGCGGCTGGACTGCCTGGCTTCTCTATCAGAAAAACAGCCAACCAGACGCACAACAGACAGGGTTGCCCTATGTCCCAGAAGCTCTTTCTGTTTACAGAAGGGCCCCTGAAATGTTCAGACTGGCTTTTTATTGACAATCTCTGTCAGCAGAGGTGGTCTTCCTCATGGTGAGCAGGGTACAGCTGTCAATAAAAATGGTGCAATCTGTCACCATACTGTCGACAGAACAGTATTGGGAATCGAGAGGCTCTGTGGGTTTTGTCAACAAAACCCTCTAGTCTAAACATAGGCTGATTGTGGGGAGTCTCTCTTAATCCAGTATACTCATGAAGAAGAGTAGAAGGTTTTGGAAATCTGTGTCTGCCTCTGCTTCAGCTGGTTTCCTGCCTTTCTGCTGATGTTGGATGGGCCTGGGCCAAACTCTGGAGTGAAAAGTTGGTGTAAGTGACTTTACATCCCTGAGTAGCTCCTTGCCTCATTTGACAAGGCTTTACAGGACTAAAGATGAATAATAACAATAATGCAGTAAAGCAATAATAGTAATTATTATTTGGTGGTGATGGGGGACTTCAGCTATCCAGATATATGTTGGGAAACTAATACAGCAGGGCACAGACTATCCAGTAAGTTATTGGATTGTATTGGAGACAATTTTTTATTCCAAAAGGTTGAAAAAGCTACTGGGGGGAAGCTGTTTTAGATTTGATTTTAACAAATAGGGAGGAATTGGTAGCGAACTTGAAGGTGGAAGGCAGCTTGGGTGAAAGTGATCATGAAATCATAGAGTTCACAATCCTAAGCAAGGGTAGAACAGAAAACAGCAAAATAGAGATAATGGATTTCAGGAGGGCAGATTTTGGTAAACTCAGAGAGCTGGTAGGTAAGGTCCCATGGGAAGCAAAACTGAGGGGAAAAACAGCTGAGGAGAGTTGGCAGTTTTTCAAAGGGACATTATTAAGGGCCCAAAAGCAAGCTACCCCACTGTGTAGGAAAGATAGAAAATGTGGCAAAAGACTGCCTTGGCTTAACCAGGAGATCTTGCATGATCTCAAAATAAAAAAGGAATTGTATAAAAAATGGAAACAAGGAAAAATTACAAAGGATGAATATAGGCAAACAACACAAGAATGCAGTAGAAAGATTAGAAAGGCTAAGGCACAAAATGAGCTCAGACTAGCTACAGGCATAAAGGGAAACAAGAAGGCTTTTTATAAATATATTAGAAACAAGAGGAAGACCAGGGACAGGGTAGGGCCATTGCTCAGTGAGGAGGGAGAAACAGTAATAGGGAACTTGGAAATGGCAGAGATGATTAATGACGTCTTTGTTTCGGCCTTCACTGAGAAGTCTGATGAAGGAATGCTCAACATAGGGAATGCTAGTGGGAAAGGGGTAGGGTTAGAAGTTGAAATAAAAAAAGAACGAGCAAAAATCACTTAGGAAAATTAGATGTCTGCAAGTCACCAGGGCCTAATGAAATGCATCCTAGAATACTCAAGGAGCTGATAGAGGAGGTATCTGAGCCTTTATCTATCATCTTTGGAAAATCATGGGAGACAGGAGAGATTCCAGAAGACTGGAAAAGGGCAAATATAGTGCCCATCTATAAAAAGGGGAATTAGAATAACCCAGGAAACTACAGGCCAGTCAGCTTAACTTCAGTGCCAGGAAAGATAATGGAGCAGGTAATTAAAGAAATCACCTGCAAGCACTTGGAAGGTGGTAAGGTAATAGGAAACAGCCAGCATGGGTTTGTAAAGAATAAATCTTGTCAAACTAATCTGATAGCTTTCTTTGATAGGATAACAAGCCTTGTGGATAGGGGAGAAGTGGTAGATGTGGTATACCTAGACTTTAGTAAAGCATCTGATACGGTCTTTCATGATATTCTTATCAAAAAACTAGGCAAATACAATTTAGGTGAGGCTACTATAAGGTGGGTGCATAACTGGCTGGATAACTGTACTCAGAGAGTAGTTCTTAATGGTTCTCAATCCTGCTGGAAAAGTATAAAAAGTGGGGTTCCACAGGGGTCTGTGTTAGGACCAGTTCTGTTCAATGTCTTCATCAATGATTTAGATATTGGCATAGAAAGTACGCTTATTAAGTTTGCAGATGATACCAAGTTGGGAGGGGTTGCAACAGCTTTGAAGGATAGGGTCATAATTCAAAATGATCTGGATAAATTGGAGGAATGGTCTGAGGTAAACAGGATGAAGTTTAATAAGGACAAATGCAAAGTGCTCCACTTAGGAAGGAACCATCAGTTTCACACATACAGAATGGGGAGAGACTGTCTAGGAACGACTACAGCAGAAAGGGATCTCGGGATTATAGTGGACCACAAGCTAAATATGAGTCAACAGTGTGATGCCGTTGCAAAAAAAGCAAACATGATTCTGGGATGCCTTAACAGGTGTGTTGTGAACAAGACACGAGAAGTCATTCTTCCACTCTACTCTGCGCTGGTTAGGCCTCAGCTGGAGTATTGTGTCCAGTTGTGGGCACGGCAGTTCAAAAAAGATGTGGAGAAACTAGAGAGGGTCCAGAGAAGAGCAACAAGGATGATTAAAGGTCTAGAGAATGTGACCTATGAAAAAAGGTTGAAAGAACTGGGCTTGTTTAGTTTGGAAAAGAGAAGATTGAGGGGGACATGATAGCGGTTTTCAGGTATCTAAATGGGAGCCATAAGGAGGAAGGAGAAAACTTGTTCTTCTTGGCCTCTGAGGATAGAACAAGAGGCAATGGACTTAAACTGCAGCAAGGGAGGTTTAGGTTGGATATTAGGAGAAAGTTCCTAACTGTCAGGGTGGTCAAACAGTGGAATAAATTGCCAAGGGAGGTTGTGGAATCTCCATCGCTGGAGATATTTAAGAACAGGTTAGATAGATATCTGTCAGGGATGGTATAGATAGTACTTGGTCCTGCCATTGGAGCAGGGGGCTGGACTTGATGGCCTCTCGAGGTCCCTTCCAGTCCTAGTGTTCTATGATTAATACAGCTCAGAAATGCATGAACTGGACAGAAAGCTTAGATGGTCAACTGAACTAAATTTACCATCTACTGGCTAGAGAACAGCTGCGCCTCTTGTTTAGCCTACTTTTTTCAAACATGATCTGGGGATGGGAAGCCTTTCACATGGCTGGGGATGGGAAGATTGTTGGCTTAAGGGCACCTCCCATCACTACGTCTGATTGGCTACAGTTGTGTGAAGGGAGAGTGTTTGAGAGAGATGTATGCTCACTGAAGCCCAGGGAACAACATTTTTGTTTTTTTTTTTCCCATCTGACATGAGTGTGACAATCACCTAACATAGTGCATCCACGAACTTGCTCAGGGTGACGTTCACACCAGTTCACAGAGTCTGTATGTAGTCCTAAGCATTGTTTATGCCCCACTAAGTGGGTGCACAGGACTTTGTGTGGGGCCTCAGCACTGTGATGAACTTTATCTTCAATGAGTTCTGTTGCACATATTACCATTGACTAATTTAATCTAAATTACCATGGGGCATTCAGGCTTGAACTGCATGGGGAGGGATGTTGTGGAAAGTCAGAGATGATCTACTTTGATCACTGCCATGACCAAACCCATGGAACTCTGTAGAACTGATTCTAAGAATGCTTACACTGGTGTAGATTAGGAGTCGGGTTCCACCTGTTCAAAACTGATAGATATGATCTCCATGCTTGGAGGCACTTAAACAATATTGTCAATGCTGCCCCAGGAGAATGCTAGATATCTCTTGGGAGAATATGCACACGAACACTAGGGTCCTGGAAGAGATGAACACGACCAGCATTGAAGCCATTATCATTCAACAACAATGTCATTGGACTGGTCATGTGGGTCAGATGTCTGATCAGTGCCTTCCAAAACAGATTCTGTTTTCTGAGTTGGAGGAAGGATGGAGGAGTGTTGGGGGCCAGCAGAAGGGGTATTAAAGACATGCTGAAGACACTCATGGAAAAAGTGCAGCATCGATGTCAACACTGGAGAGAGCCTTGCCCAAGACCATCCCGAGTGGAGAACAGTAATCCATGAGGGGGTGATGCAGTTTGAGAGGTCTGACCACAGTGCAGGGGAGGAGGTGTGGAGAAGAAGAAAAGAGCATCAAAAACTTCCCCATGACCCTCCAACAGCTACCAGCACTGCTCTTCTGTGAAAAGATCTGAGGCTCCAGAATTGGGCTGATCAGCCATCAACGGACTCACAAATAGGAGGGAGAAATGAAGATGTCCTACTCATTATCTAATGACAGTCAAGATCCAAGAGGGACTGAATGCAAAATTACCCTTGCAGGCTTGGTTCACATTCAGTACCCAAAGTGAAAGAGCTCATGGTTTCTGAAGAACAAAGCCATATGCTTTCAGAAGTGGTTTTCCAAAATGGAGAATGATGCTTATTTTACAAGTTCTTTTCTTAAAAGGGGAGGAAAAAAATTTTCAGTAAGAAGGGGCGTCCGGAAGAAGGACTTCCTTCTGGAAGTGCCCCTAGGGCCGTGCTTCTAAACAGCATTTTGGAGTCGGGCAGAACGGTGTTGTGGACTCCAAACCACGTGACCGTATGCTAATGAGGCACAGGGAATTTGCATCCGTGCCTTATTAGCATATTTTGGGCCGTGTATTACCATGCCACTTTCTCCAAAAGTGGCATGTGTAGAAACAGCCTGTGAGTCTGGCTACAGGTGTAGCTCCTAGTGCCTCAGCACTTTTTTTTTTTTAAACAGGTGAGTTTGGCTTTATTCTGCATGTTAGAGTAATGCCAAAAACAGAAGAAGGATTTGAATTGTTCCAATTAGAGTTTAGACTTTGAAATTCCAGCACAATTTAGGTACACCAATGTGTGTCCACAGAAGCAAGATGCAGTGACGGTGGACTCTGCAGGGCCACAGCATATTATGGTGGAATTGCACTGAGCTGAGAGGACAGTTAGATGTTTCTCTTTGTAGGGATACCGAATAAGAAACAAGTCTGAACAGAGGCACAAGCTCCATATTTTGAAGCTATACCACTATTGTGTGAGCCTTCGCTCCCATGCCACTAGCAAATTCCAGTAGAAAGGAAAGTTAAAAAAAAATATGAATCTGGCTGTTTGTGACCTTGGCAAGTCACTTCATGCTTTGAGCATCTCTTGTCCATTCCACCCTTTGTCTTGTCTGTTGAGATTGTAAGTTCTCCTCAGGGCACGTGCTGTCTTATTATGTGTATACACAGTGCCTAACACAATAGGGCACTATCTAAGTTAGGGCCTGTAGGGACTAATGTGAGACAAATAATAGATAAAACAATATAGTCTGGAACACAACCCCTTATCTGACATTGGAGTCATGCTCTTAAAAAAATTCTCTATAACTGGCCTAATTGATTTTCCATGCATTTTATGACTCAATGGCTTCTGGGGTGGGGCGGGGAAAAACCAAAAACATTTGATTTACAGGTCAAATGATGTTAATTATAACTTTCAAAGCAGGCCAGGGAACTTGTATACAATCTTCCTTTTTAATGGAAGATAGTGAAATCCTCTTTATTGCTTTCATAATCTCAACCACATTTTCACCCTTCCAGCCCTGCTTGCTGAATTTAAGCTTAAAGGATATGTTTTATATTTGTCACCAGCACTGAAGATCCTGCCACTGAAGCTTGGTTAAGAATTGTGTGTGGAAGCAAAAGCCAGAATAGAATTCTTTGCGAACTGGAAGAAATAGTAACAGTTTGAACCTCTCTAATCTGGAACACTCTCATCTGGCAGCATCTGTAATCAAGCATGATTTTAGTTAGCCAGACAACCACTTACCATGGGTGTGGCCAAGTTTCCGGTGGTCCCATAAAGCTTGTTTCCAGCCACCAGTCCTAGCTGTCAGTTTTCTGTGCTGTTATTTAGCTGTAATTTGTCCCTAAATGTCTTCTAAGGGCCCAGTAAGCAGCTGAAAGTGTTGCTAATGCTGCCGGACAACATTTACCGCGAGTGGTCTGGCAAATTCTTTTGTCCAGCATTGGTCAGATCCTGAGGGTGCCAGATTAGAGATGTTTGTCCTGTACTAATAAAAAGTTTCATATTGTGGTTTGAGGATTCAGTGTACAGATAAGGAGTTTGAAGGTGCATATTTTATTATCAATACTTATTTATATTGCCGTCATACCTGAAACCACACCTAGAATGAGGGCCTCCTTGTGCTAGGTATGCTGGTTGCCTTGGAAAGCTAACAGTATAAAAATATATATTACTGGTGTTACCATGTGTGCACTGTAGGGAAATCTCCAGAAGTTTTCTAGCAGACTTTCCTCTACTACTGCCTCTTAGCAATCGTGTCTTGATGGCTGGATTGAGGAAGACCATTCTAAATGGGTTTCACTGTCCATTGTAATGATAGGAGAAAATTATGTTCAAAGTATTTGCTCACAGTACCAATATATAGTTTTCCCCCAGATGTCTGACATTTCTGATATCCAGTTCTGCATGCAAAACTGCCAATCTTTATAGCTAAATATCAATTTGTGCTAAATATCCTGAAACAAGGAGAACACAAAATGAAGACCTTGTGTCAATTATGTGTTTCAAAGTATGTTTTAGGCTTTGAAACTTTCTAGTTTTATGATGTGTTGACATTTTCTTCATTAATTTCCTTATGTTGGTCCTTCCATTAATTATATATTTCACAAATCTCAGACTTTGGAACCACCTTCATATTTTTCTCAGGTAGGATTTTATGGGAATGTTTGTCACTTAGGCACAGAAAGGGATCTGTATTGATTCTGGCACTTGTTAAGGCTATAAAGTTTGCTGGGTTATGTTTCCCAAGGAGCACTTGTTGAGATGTTGTTATTATTACACGTTGTTTCTTTACTAGAATAAAGGGTATTTCATAGTTTCCCATTCTGTAGTGTCAGAAATCAGTTTCTGGTAAGGTGTAGGTCTTCAAAGTGTTTTAATGGCTAGTATATTTTTGGCTGAGATTGCAAAAAAGGAGGGAGAGAAAAATCAAAAGCTTAAATTTTCAAATGTGACTAATTAAGAAATAGAAATATAATTGGAGATACACATCTCCTAGAACTGGAAGGGACCTTTGGGTGTCATCTAATCCAGTCCTCTGCCCTCTTGGCAGGACCAAGCACCATCCCTGATATCTATTTGCCTCAGTCCCTAAATGGCTTTCTCAAGGATTGAGCTCACAACCCTGGGTTTAGAAGGGCAATGCTCAAGACCCAACTATTTACACCCAATCCCTAAGTTGCCGTTTCAAGGCTTGAACTCACAGCCCAGTGTTTAGGGGGCCAATGCTCAAATCACTGAACTATCCCTCCCACATAATAATTTAGACTCCATCAGATGTTGGGTGCCCAATATGAGACTTTTCAGGGACTGAATTTTTTCAGAGAATAGGAGCTTAGCACTTCTGAAAAGCCAAGCCCTTTTATGATGACTATAATTGAAGGCACCCCAGATTTTTTAAAATGTAGGCTATTATGTCTCTGGAAAATGCCATCTAGGCCCTTGTAGTAGTAACCTCCTGTAATATTAAAGAGTTTGAGGTTGAAGGTGCAGATGCTAAAGTATTTGTGTTCTTGTTTGCGTTTTGAGAACAGAAAAAGAGAAATTATCATTACACCCTAAGATGAACTCTGAATTCAACAGAGATGTTATAGAGGACTATGAATGAGACATGACTCCAAGTGAACACAATTGGAGTGTGCTTGATTTCCAGTTACATAATTTGTGAAGGCTTTCATTCCCTTATTTGTGGAATAAATAATTTCGTATGCTCTACCAGCTGATTCAGTTGTAAAGGTGTTAAATTCTGGGGGAACAGTGGTGTTTCAAAGCTGCCTTGATTTAAATATATATATTTCCCTAGCCTGCAGTGTAACTCTAACCTCACTTCCTAATCCAGACAGACCACAAGAGAACTGTTTAGCTAATAAATGACTGACATATGGACACTAAATTCAATAAATCAGGAAGAAAACAAACATAAAACCCAACAGTGGTAACAAAAATGCTTGCTTAAATTCACCATTCAATTACTGTGCTCACTCTTTGCTTCTCTTTACACTTTGCTTTGTTTGCCACCTAGACAGACAACATACCATCTAGCCCTTTTTCACATCTTACTGGTCTCTGTAGAACACCATTGGCACTTTGCAAATGCTGCGCAAAAAAATTAATCACAAGCAATGCAGAAGTCCCATGATGGTTAGTGAAGCATCTCAGTCTTTTCTGAACCAAAACTAAGACACTTGCTGAAATATTCCAGTTCCATCTGTACAAGCTTGTTTATGAATGAAGGGAAGGACAGCTTTGGTACCCTATTACAGGCTTTGCTGGGTAAAAAGGGACTGCACCATTCTATAGGAAGTGTGGTGAGAAACTTTGCATCACGAGCTGCTTTCTTCTTCAGGAAAAGTGGATAGTGAGTCAGATTATTGTCACCTTAAAGTGGCCTTGGCGTATGCCATACTGCATGTTCAACTTCTCTCATTTGGCACCCTCAGGACCTGACTGGTACCATCTGAGAGAATTTTCTGGACAATGGGAGGTCCATATTTTCTAGCATGTTAGCAACACTTCCACTCTTTACTGAGCTCTTACAAGACATTTAGGAGTAAATTAGATCTAAATAACAGCATAGGATACTGAGAGCCAGGACTGGTGGCAATAATCAAACTTTATGGGACTATGAGAAACTTGGCCAAACCCATCATAAGCAGTTGTCTGGCTAACTCAAATCATGACAGATTATGGAGTTTGCCAAATGAGAGAGTTCCAGATTAGAGGGGTTCAACCTGAAGTTCTGTTTTGGATATTCCTCTTCTTGTGTTCTTCCTTCTTGGAGTGCTTCTAGGAAGCTGGTAGACTGGAAACCTGTGGGGGTGGGGGGGGACCACATTGGTCTCTGTGGTTTGTAGGCTAGCTTGCCATCTCTTTCAAAAATATTGTATCACTGTCAATGTCTGCATTGTACTGGAGATGGAAGTGTACTTAGCCTAGGACAGACTTTTTCTGCCTAGTCTTCCATATCTTTAGCAGGCCAACTATCTAGGATATGGAGGAAAGGGATAATTCAAAATTCCAGCTCATGGTCCCGTTGCTAGGCTGTATGTCTTTAAAGCTCTTTGGGAGATCAAAACCCTCATCTAAGTTTCCAAGCATCTGAAATTGACTGTTACTTCTCAGAGGCTGTGGTCTACACTAGCAAGTTCTTTGGGAAAATCCATTACTTTTTCAAAAGAACACAGAGTGTCTAAACGCAAAATGTACTTTTCAGTGCAGAAGTGAAAGAATGCAGCTCTTCTTCTGGAAGCCCTCTTCCACACCTGGATCAGGAAGAGCGCCTTCTTCTGAAAGTTTCTTTCAGAAAAAAAAGTGTATGTAGATGCTCTGCATGCCCTTTTTTCGAAAGATCAGTCCCCATGGCACCAGGTTTTTCAGTGTCTGGCCCAGTCTTTTGAAAGAGCAGGGGCTGTGTGGACACTCTATTGAAAGAGCAGATTAGTCTTCTGATCCACTTTTTTGTGTGTGGATGCGATCTTTTCAGACAAGTTTTTTTTTTTTTGGAAGAGACCTTCTGGAAGAACTTCTTTCAAAAGATCTGTGTAGTGTAAGAGATGTTAGGCATTACGGAAAATGAATAGTTGGTACCAATTACTCCACCATATAAACATGTCATAAAAATGTCATTACCTTTGCCTTGTTACATGGCATGTAAAGGATGAAATGCAGCAGTCATTATGGAAGGAATGGTATGTTTCTGCATCCTCAAGCTATAATCAATTGCACTTCATTAACACAGAAAATCATTACTAATTAGCTTTTATGATCAAACCATTATCATGAGGCTGGTTTCAAAGAAACTAAAATTAAACTCAGTCTAATTCTGCAAAACAGAATTATTGAAATATAAATGCCTGGGTCATCTTTACAAGATAGGGCAAAATGGTCTACGATGGTTCATTAGGTAATTGTAACCAGTTCAAAAAAAATAGTTACCCAGCGATGACACACAGTGCAATATCTTTGCGTATTGGTAACTAATAAAATTAAGATGCTATTAACAAATGAAAGGCAGCTGTAATACAGAGAAGGCAATAATGTGTTTCTATCCACTCGGGCATTGAAAGAAATTTAGTAGTTCAAAGAGCCATGCTTATACATTCTGCTCATCACTTTAAATGTTATAAAGCAGTTTGCAACCTCCTAAATAATTTGCATGAAAACAAGAATTTAATTGTTCATTTTAATTTACAGAAATTCAGCAGAGTAAAATGTTATCAGTCTTTGAAACATAATAATCCTATCCCAGCATTGCCTTTTTGTGTGTGTGTAGTCTTGGAATAACTTAAATTGATTTTGATTTGCCCAGTCCGTGCAAACCTGTTTACAGGTTAACGTTTGAACTTAATTTTGAGTTTAAGATTCAGGTGAATTGCAAAAGAAACTCAAAGCAAGACTCTGCCTTTAGTCTGGTTTGGTTTGGTTTTGTGCCCACACCCTTCCATAGACTTCATTGTACCTGTGTATGTGTTAAATCATTTGTTTATTGCATATGCTATTTTGTATACACTGAGGCCAAAAGTTTCAAAGGGCTTTAAAATGTTCATGGATTCCTATGTGTACTGCCACTGAAATCAGTGACATCTCACTCAGTATCCATCAAAATCAAGCCATTGTGTTCAGCTGCTTGTCTTCCCCAAATCTCTTCAACAAGCAAAGACAGATTCTTTTTTGAGTCAGTGGGAAAGATGCTCCCCGAGTGTAGTGGGAGCCCCTTCCCTCAGGACTTTTCACCAGACTAGGAGAAACATTTTCAAAAGGGGGATGTAAGCATGTGGCAATCTGAATTGACTGAGACTTAGGTCCCTATGTACCAAAGACACAGTTTTGAACATGGGACTGGAAAGCTTTTTGAAAAGTTTATCTTAGACCTCTTGGTGTCACCTGGGAAATCACTACCATCCTCCATTGCTTTATAGCTAGTTGGAAAGGGAGGCAGCCATGTCCCAGAACTATTTTCTGGCTCTTCCATAAGACCAGGCTATGGGAAAGGTTATGACTTGCTAAAATAGTATGCCATTGGGAGCAACCTTGAATGGCCCAAGAGCAAACACACTGGATGATAACCAAGTAGTGTTTATTTTTTTCCTTCTCTAACTTCCATGATGCATTTGTCATATTTATTTTGCATTGACTTCGACAGGAGAGGATTTTACAGTGAAGTTCACTGCCTTTGTGGCCTGTTAAAGGTAGTAGTGTTTTATTTTGGGTGCACATCTAAAATACATTAGCTCTTCCAGTATTGTAGTATGGTAGGACTCTGCAAGTTTTTGTTGTATTACTAGATCTGTGATGAAAATATTTTGCCATTCTGATGTGTGTTTTCCATATGGGTGAGACCCCCTACATCAGTGATGGGCAGACAAGATTAGTGAGTAGG